>NW_027043007.1:4520104-5855156 GCF_036013475.1 Columba livia | reverse complement strand
ACAAAGGGTTTTGTGACACAGACACTGTCCAATGGGGATTGTGACACACACACGATGGCCAATGGTGTTTGTGACATACACACTATCCAATAGGGTTTGTGACACACACATGCTATCCAAAGGGGTTTATGACACGCACACTTTCTAAAGGGGTTTGTGACACACACACGCTTTCCCATGGGGTTTGTGACACACACGCTGACCAATAGCGTTTGTTACACACACACTGTCTAATGGGGTTGGTGAGACACACACGATGTAAAATGGGGTTTCTGACACACATGTCCAATGGGGGTTGTGACAAACACGCTGTCCAATGGGGTGCGTGACACACACACTGTCCAATGGGTTTTTTAACACACACACTCTGTCCAATGGGGATTGTGGCACATACGCTGTCCAATGGCGTTCGTTGCACACACACTGCCTATAGGGTTTGTGACACACACACTCTCCAAAGTGGATTGTGACACACACACTGTCCAATGGGGTTTGTGAAACACACACTGTCCAATGGAGATTGTGACACACACACGCTGTCCCATGGTGTTTGTGATACGCATGCTGTCCAATGGTTTTTGTGACACACACGCTTTCCAATTGGGACTGTGAAATGCACACGCGCTCCAATTGTGTTTCTGACACGGATGCTACATAATGGGGTTTGTGACACACACTGTCCAATGGGGTTTGGAACACAAACTCTTTCCAATGGAGTTTGTGACACACATTCTGTCCAGTGGGGTTTGCCACACACACACTGTACAATGGGGTTTGTGACACACACACTGTCCAATGGGCTTTGTCACACACTCTCTGTCCAATGGGGCTTGTGACACACACGTTGTCCAAAGGGGATTGTGACAAACATGCTGCACAATGGGGTTTCTGACACACACACTCTATCCAATGGGCTTGTGACAAACAAGCTGTACAATGGAGTTTGTGACACACACACGTTATGCAATGTGGTTTGTGACACGTACACTATCCGGTGGGTTTTGAGACACACACACTCTGTCCAATGGGGTTTGTGACACACACACTTTCGAATGGGGTTTGTGACACACACGCTATACTATGGGGACTGTGACACACACACGCTGTCAAATGGGGTTTGTCACACACACACTGTCCAGTGGGGTTTATGACACACACACATTGTCCAATGGGGATTGTGAAACACACACGCTGTCCAATGTGGTTTGTGACACACACGCTGTGAGTGGGGTTTGTGACACACACACTGTTGAATAGGTTTTGTGACACACACACGCTATCCAATGGGGTTTGTGACAAATACACTCTCCAAAGGGGTTCGTGACACACACGCTGTCCGGATAGGTTTGTGACACACACACACTGTCCAATGGGAATTGTGACACACACACGCTGTCCAGTGAGTTTTGTAAAAACAGACACTATGTCCAATGGACCTGTGACACACACGCTGTCCAATAGTGTTTGTGACACACACGCTATCCAATGGGATTTCTGAAGCACACACTTTCCAAATGGGTTTGTGACACACACGCTTCCCAATGGTTTTTTTGACACACACACACTGTCCAATGGGGATTGTGACATACACACGCTGTCCAAAGGGGTTCATGACACACACTGTGTACAATAGGGTGTGTGACTACACACGCTGTCCAATGGAATTGTGACAACCACGCTGTCCAATGGGGTTTGTGACACACACACGCTTTCCAGTGGGTTTTGTGACACACACACTGACCAATGGGGATGGTGACACACACACGATGTTCAATGGTGTTTGTGACACACACGCTGTCCATGGGGTTTGTGACACAGACACTAAACAATGGGGATTGTGACATACACACTGTCCAATAGCGTTTGTGACACACAGACGCTATCCAGTGGGGTTTGTGACAGGCCAACATACTCATGGGGTTTGTGACACACACACACTGTCCAATGGGGTGTGTGACACACAAACTCAGTCCAGTGGGGTTTGTGACATACACGCTGTCCAATTGGTCTTGTGACACACACGCGGTCCAATGGGGTTCGTGAATCATACGCTGTCGATCTGGGTTTGTGACACACACGCTGTCTAATGGGGTTCGTGAATCACACTCTGTCGAGCTGGTTTTGTGACACACACAGTGTCCAATAGGGTTTGTGACACACACACGCTATCCAATGTGGTTTGTGACACACGCTATTTCTAATGGGGTTTGTGACACACACATTGTCCATAGGGGTTTGTGACAAACACGCTGTCCAATTGAGTTTGTGACACACACACGCTGTCCAATGGGGTTTGTGACACACACACTGTCCAATGGGGATTGTGACACACACGCTGTCCAATGGGGTTTGTCACACACTCTGTCCAAACGGGTTCGTGACACACACGCTGTCCAATGGGGTTTGTGAAACAAACAATATCCAGTGGGGTTAGTGACACACACACTGTCCAATGGGGTTTGTGACACACACACTCTGTCCAATGGGCTTGTGACACACACACTGTCCAATAGTGTTTGTGAAACACACTCTGTCCCATGGGGTTTGTGACACACACATTGTCCAATGGGAATTGTGACAAATACGCTGTCCAATGCGGTATGTGACACACACACTCTGTCCAATGGATCTTGTGACACACACGCTGTCCAAAGGGGTTCATGACACACACGCTGTCGAGTGGGGTTTGTGACACACGCATTTTCCAATAGGGTTTGTGACACACACACGCTATCCAATGGGGTTTGTGACACACACACTGTCCAATGGGGTTTGTGACACACAAGCTTTAAAATGGGTCTTGTGATACACACACTGTCCAATGGGGTTCGTGAATCACACGCTGTCGAGCTGGGTTTGTGACACACACGCTGACCAATTGGGTTCGTGAATCACACGCTGTCGAGCTGGGTTTGTGACACACACACTGTCCAATAGGGTTTGTGACACACACACGCTATCCAATGGGGTTTGTGACACACACACTTTCTAATGGGGTATGTGGCACACACGCTATACAATGGGGACTGTGACACACACACGCTGTCCTATGGGGTTTGTGACACACACATTGTCCATAGGGGTTTGTGACAAACACGCTGTCCAATTGAGTTTGTGAAACACACACACGATATCCAATGGGTTTTGTGACATCTGCACTATCCAGTGTGTTTTGAGACACACACACTCTGTCCAACGGGGTTTGTGACACACACACTTTCTAAAGGGGTTTGTGACACACAAGCTATACTATGGGGACTGTGACACACACACGCTGTCCAATGGGGTTTGTGACACACACACTTTCCAATGGGGTTTATGACACACACACATAGTCCAATGGGGATTGTGACACAAACACGCTGTCCAATGTGGTTTGTGACACACACGCTGTCCAATGTGGATTGTGACACATACACGCTGTCCAATGGGTTCGTGACACACACTCTGTCCAGTGGGGTTTGTGCACACACGCTGTCTAATAGGTTTTGTGGCACACACACGCTATCCAATGGGGTTTGTGACACATACACTCTCCAAAGGGGTTCGTGACACACACACTGTCCAATGGGAATTGTGACACACACACGCTGTCCAGTGAGTTTTGAAAAAACACACACTCTGTCCAAAGGGCCTATGACACACACGCTGTCCAATAGTGTTTGTGACACACACGCTATCCAATGGGATTTCTGAAACACACACTGTCCAAATGGGTTTGTGACACACACGTTTTCCAATGGGGTTTTTCACACACAGACACTGTCCAATGGGGATTGTGACACACACAGGCTGTCCAATGGGGTTCATGACACACACTCTGTACAATGGGGTGTGTGACTACACACGCTGTCCAATGGGGATTGTGACAACCACGCTGTCCAATGGGGTTTCTGACACACACACGCTATCCAGTGGGGTTTGTGACAGACACACTTTCTAATGGGGTTTGTGACACACACGCTACAGAATGGGTTTTGTGACACACACACAGTGACCAAGGGGGATTGTGACACACACACGATTTTCAATGGTGTTTGTGACACACAGGCTGTACAATGGGGTTTGTGACACAGACATTGTACAATGGGGATTGTGACATACACACAGTCCAATAGGGTTTGTGACACACACACGCTATCCAATGGGGTTTGTGACATACACACTTTCCAATGGGGTTTCTGACACACAAACACTGTCCAATGGGTTTTGTGACAAACACACTCTGTCCAATGGGTCTTGTGACACACACGCTGTCCAATCTGGTTCCTGACACACACGCTGTTCAATGGGGATTGTGACTACACATGCTGTCCAATGGGGTTTGTGACACCCACGCTCTACAGTTGGTTTTGTGACACACACGTTGTCCAATAGTTTTTGTGAAACGCACTCTGTCCCATGGGGTTTGTGACACACAAACTGCCCAATGGAGATTGTGACAAACACACGCTGTCCAATGGGGTTCGTGAATCACACGCTGTCGAGCAGGGTTTGTGACACTGTCCTGGTTTTGTTAAAAACAAGTTTCTCTTTTAGTGAATTTTGTCTGTCAGCTAAAGCCTTCATATTAACTACATTTTCCTGGAGAACCAGACACATGTTTTGGTAAACCTAGCAATGGAATGCAAACTTATTGATAAGCACGGATGGACATCTCGCGAGAGGGGCGACGAGAAGCAAGTGAGCAAGAAACTGACCAACTGTGTATAACATTCCATTCACGTGAATACTTCATATAAAAGTGGGAGATCACGAGGATCTCGTGTGCTTTTCCCTTTTCCCTTCTGCTTATGGCTGACATTAGGAGAGGACCTTTCTAGTCGTCCCTGCGAACTGAGGCCTAGTGAGAGACTGAATCCAGCTCCTGTTGGCTGCAGAGTCTAATCCAGGACGTCGGGTGCCGGCTCTGCAGTTGCTGAGACTTTCAAGATTGGTTTTGTATATTTTGTATTATTTTCTCTATTCTTATTAGTAGCATTAGTAAAACATCTTTAATTTTTTCCAACTCTCTTCACTCTGTGCTTCTTTTCCTTCCAATCGCCTCTCCTTAGTGAAAAGGGGGGAGAGGGAGGGGGAAGTGTGGGGGGGGAGAGGGGGTTAACAATACATCTGCCAGGGTTTTATTGTCACCCCGCAATCTTAACCCTCGACAGATAATTTGGCGCCCAACGTGGGGCAAGAGAAAGGGGTAAATTTGAAGATTTTTGGTTTTTCCACTGCTCTGACGTATCTTTCAGTTTTCTTGGCACGGTGCCAACTCATAGAGTTGTGATACTTGCGCGTCTGTTTGCTTTGGATAATATTTAGTTGTATTAAGGCAAAGTGAATTACACTGATTTAAAGATGTTATGGCATAAGTTGTATCAGTTATTTTCTACATTGTGCTCACTGATTCCATATCTGTGTTGGGCTTTCTTTTTAAATCGAAGTATTCATTATATAACAACAAGGAACTGGACAATGGTCATGATGATGCTGTGTGGTTTGTCACTGGTTTATTTCATTATACTGCAGCCGCTAATGAATTTCTACTCGCTTCTGCTTTACCTTGAAAAGCCTCCAGGAGAGATTAAAGAGCAGTACGGCTCTGTGTTTGCTAATTGGTCGAGCGAATCTTTAGAAAGGCTGACTAACAATACTTTCGTTTTTTCGCTAGGACAGTTCACAAATGTTTTAGAGAACTTTGAATATCCTTGGAGTTTTGATAGAACTGTGATGGTGTTATCTGGTTTGCTGAATGTGTGTCAGTTTGTGCTTCTGTTAAGAGAAATGGCGTTCAACAGGAGGTTTGCGTCTCTTTGTTGTCCTGAGATTTGCGGTGCGTCTTCGGAAGCTTTAGCAAAAAGCACTCCGAGCCGCTCGAGAAAGAGCAAAACAGCCAAAGCTGCCGCTGCAGCCACTGCCCCCCCAACGGCGGCTTCGCAGGCTGAGGCTACAGCTCCTCCGCAGAGTTCCTCTGCCAAGGTCGCTGCAGATAACATTACTTCTCCAGCCTCAAAGGCTAACAAGGCAGCCCCCCCTTCTTCACACACTGGGCACTGTTGCTGCTGTAACCACTGTGACCGTCATTCAGACTCTGGAAATAAATCAAATGATGGTGAACCCATATCAGCATCAGTTGCTGGTTGTAAGAAAGTCACTAGAAAGACTACTCGTGCAGCAGATGATGGCACAGGGCCAACATCAACCCAAGGGGCATCATCAAGACAGGGAGGAGATGAAGTGACCACCACTCGGTCCTTTTCTCCAGGTGAGCTGAGAGATCTGCGAAAAGACTTTAGTCGTCGTGAAGGCGAGAATATTTTAACCTGGCTGCTCCGATGCTGGGACAATGGGGCAGAAACAATTGAATTGGAAGGTGGTGAAGCCAGGCAGCTGGGATCTCTGTCAAGAGATTCCACCATTGATAGGGCAATTTCAAGAGAGTCTAATGCCACTAGTCTCTGGTCCCGACTCCTGGCAGCTATGAAAGTAAGATTTCCCTACAAGGAAGATTGTATATCCAAGTTAGGGAAATGGAATACTATGGAGAGAGGTATTCAGTTCCTGAGAGAATTAGCTGTGCGAGAGATCATCTATTTTGGATCAGACAACCAAGAGGGGACAGACCCAGATAGAATCAATTGTACACGATCTCTGTGGCGCAGATTTGTACAAAGTGCACCCCCTGCATATGCTAGGTCATTGGCAGGAATGGTCTGGTCAGCTAGAGGTCAACAAGAGATTAATGAAGTGATTGAGCAGCTTCGGAACTTTGAGGACAGCCTTGCTGGTTCTCTACGGACTTGTGTCTCCGCTGTAGAGAAACCGTGTGAAAAATCTGATGACCGGTTTGAAAAGATATTGCAAGAAATCAAAGAACTCAGAGAAGACACATACCATTCACGACCTGCACAAACCTATGTTTCAGCTATTAGGAAAAGGCGTTTCCAATCTCGAGAGAGAGGACAGAGGCAGCCCACAAAAAGAGGTTCACTGTGGTTCTTCCTACATGAGCAGGGAGAAAACATGAATAAGTGGCATGGAAGACCTACCTCAGAACTTCAAGAACGAGTACGTGAGATAAAAGGAAAAACTCCTAGGAAGGTGGCTGCTCCAGTTTACAAAAGGAGCAGAAGAGATTCTGATGCTCTTGAAGGAACCTCTAATTCACACCCAGAGACTGTGCAAAACAGAAATTAGAGGTGCCCTGCCTCCAACCAGGTGGAGGAAAGGGATAACAGAGTTTATTGGACTGTACAAATACGATGGCCTGGTACAACACACCCCCAGGAGTACAAAGCTTTAGTGGACACTGGTGCTCAGTGCACAATAATTTCTTCTAATTATAAAGGAACGCAATCCATCAATATTGTTGGAGTGACTGGGGGATCCCAGGAACTGACTGTTGTAGAGGCTGAAATGAGCCTAACTGGAAAAAACTGGCAAAAGCATCCCATTGTGACCGGTCCAGATGCTCCGTGCACCCTTGGCATAGACTACCTCAGGAGAGGGTATTTTAAGGACCCAAAAGGGTATAGGTGGGCATTTGGTATAGCAGCTGTGGACACTGAGAAAATTGAACAGCTGTCTGATTTGCCTGGTCTTTCAGATGATCCTTCTGTTGTAGGACTGCTGATGATTGACGATCAGCAGGTGCCAATTGCTACCACAACAGTGCATCTCCGGCAATATCGCACCAACCGAGACTCTTTGATTCCTATCCAGAAGTTGATCCGTCAATTGGAAAGCCAGGGTGTGATCAGTAAGACTCGCTCACCTTTTAACAGCCCAATCTGGCCAGTGCGTAAGTCTAGTGACGAGTGGAGACTAACTGTAGACTATCGTGGCCTGAATGAAGTTACACCACCACTGAGTGCTGCTGTGCCTGACATGCTAGAACTGCAATTTGAACTGGAGTCAAAGGCAGCTAAGTGGTATGCTACAATTGACATTGCTAATGCATTTTTCTCTATTCCTGTAGCAACAGAGTGCAGGCCACAGTTTGCTTTCACCTGGAGAGGCATTCAGTACACGTGGAATCGCTTGCCCCAGGGGTGGAAACACAGTCCTACCATCTGCCATGGACTGATCCAGACCACGCTGGAGCAAGGTAAAGCTCCAGAACACTTGCAATATATTGACATCATCATCGTATGGGGCGACACAGCGAAAGAAGTCTTCAAGAAAGGTGAGAGAATAATTCAGATTCTTTTGGATGCTGGTTTTGCCATAAAATGAAGCAAGGTCAAGGGACCTGCACGAGAGATACAGTTTTTAGGAATAAAATGGCAAGATGGCCGTCGTCAGATCCCAATGGATGTGATCAACAAAATTGCAGCAATGTCTCCACCTACTAATAAAAAGGAGACACAGACTTTCTTGGGCGTTGTAGGTTTTTGGAGAATGCATATTCCTGACTACAGCCAGATTGTGAGCCCTCTCTATCGAGTGACTCGTAAAAAGAACCAGTTTGAGTGGGGCCCTGAACAACGACAAGCCTTTGAACAAATTAAGCGTGAGATAACTCATGCGGTGGCCCTTGGACCAGTTCGGACTGGACTAGATGTTAAAAATGTGCTCTACACTGCAGCTGGAGATAATGGACTTACCTGGAGCCTCTGGCAGAAAGCACCAGGAGAAACCCGAGGTCGACCCTTAGGTTTTTGGAGTCGAGGATACAAAGGATCTGAGGCCAACTATACTCCAACTGAAAAAGAGATACTAGCAGCATATGAAGGAGTTCGAGCTGCTTCAGAAGTGATCGGTACTGAAGCACAGCTCCTCCTGGCACCTCGACTGCTGGTGCTGAGTTGGATGTTCAAAGGGACGGTTCCCTCTCCACATCATGCAACCGAAGTTACGTGGAGTAAATGGATTGCATTGATCACGCAACGAGCTCGAATTGGAAATCCCAATCGTCCAGGGATCTTAGAAGTGATTACAGACTGGCCAGAAAGCAAAGACTTTGGGATGTCTCCAGATGAGGAGGAAGTAAAACGTGCTGAAGAAGCACCACCGTATAATACTCTTTCAGAGACTGATAAGCAGTATGCACTGTTCACAGATGGATCCTGTCGTCTTGTAGGAAAACATGGAAGGTGGAAAGCTGCTGTGTGGAGTCCCACACGACAAGTTACAGAAGCCACTGAAGGACAAGGTGAATCTAGTCAATTTGCAGAAGTGAAAACCATCCAGCTGGCTTTGGACATTGCTGAACGAGAGAAGTGGCCAATACTTTATACTGACTCTTGGATGGTAGCAAATGCCTTGTGGGGGTGGCTACAGCAATGGAAGAGAAGCAACTGGCAGCGCAGAGGTAAACCCATTTGGGCTGCCACACTGTGGCAAGACATTGCTGCTCGGCTAGAGAGTCTGCCTGTGAAAGTTCGTCATGTAGATGCTCATGTGCCTAAAAGTCGAGCCATCGAGGAACATCTAAACAACCAACAAGCAGATCAAGCTGCTAAGATTAAAGTAGCTGAGGTGGACTCGGACTGGCAACATAAAGGTGAACTTTTCCTAGCTCGGTGGGCCCATGATGCTTCAGGGCATCAAGGTAGAGATGCAACGTATAAATGGGCTCGCGATCGAGGGGTGGATTTAACGATGGACACTATTTCACAGGTTATTCATGAATGTGAAACTTGCGCCGAAATCAAACAAGCGAAACGGTTAAAGCCTGTATGGTATGGGGGGCGATGGTTAAAGTATAAGTATGGAGAAGCTTGGCAGATTGATTATATTACACTTCCACAAACACGTCAAGGTAAGCGTTATGTACTTACAATGGTGGAAGCAACCACTGGATGGTTGGAAACATATGCCGTACCTCATGCTACAGCCCGAAATACTATCTTGGGCCTTGAAAAGCAAGCCCTTTGGCGACACGGTACGCCAGAAAGAATTGAATCAGACAACGGTACTCATTTCAAAAACAGTATTATAGACAATTGGGCCAAAGAACACGGTATTGAGTGGGTATATCATATTCCATATCATGCACCAGCCTCTGGGAAAATTGAAAGGTACAATGGTTTGCTAAAAACTACACTAAAGGCACTTGGTGGTGGAACCTTTAAAAACTGGGATTCACATTTAGCAAAAGCCACTTGGTTGGTCAACACCAGGGGATCAACCAATCGAGCCGGGCCTGCCCAGTCAGAAATCCTACGGACTGTAGAAGGAGATAACGTCCCTGTAGTACACATGAAAAACATGTTAGGAAAGGCAGTCTGGGTTACTCCTGCCTCAGGCAAAGGCAAGCCCATTCGTGGGATTGTTTTTGCCCAGGGACCTGGCAGCACCTGGAAGGTGATGCTTAAGGATGGAGAAGTTCGGTGTGTACCTCAAGGGGATTTGAGTTTAGGTGAAAATATGCAATACTGAACTGCATAATGTGAATTGCCATGCTAACAGTGTTTAATAAGTGTTTTTCAGATCAAAACAGTGATGATGAAACCAGAGCTAGCTTCTTCGAGTGGAGCCTGACAACTTCTTCGAAGTTGATGTCTTTAACCCACAAACAGTGGTCATGAGATGCACTTGTACCATTTTTCCTGCCCTGGGAGACTGTCGTGACAAAATGAACTTAATGAACTTTTCAAAGGATGGTCCACTGATTAAAATTAATTACTCCTGTGTATATATATATATATATATATTTATATATAGTAGTAGTGAGTAATTAGATTGTATTGATAGATTGTATTGATAAGGTTTAAGCATTCAGTGAATGGCATATTATAAGGGGTGGAATGTCCTGGTTTTGTTAAAAACAAGTTTCTCTTTCAGTGAATTTTGTCTGTCAGCTAAAGCCTTCATATTAACTGCATTTTCCTGGAGAACCAGACACATGTTTTGGTAAACCTAGCAATGGAATGCAAACTTATTGATAAGCACGGATGGACATCTCGCGAGAGGGGCAACGAGAAGCAAGTGAGCAAGAAACTGACCAACTGTGTATAACATTCCATTCACATGAATACTTCATATAAAAGTGGGAGATCACGAGGATCTCGTGTGCTTTTCCCTTTTCCCTTCTGCTTATGGCCGACATTAGGAGAGGACCTTGCTAGTCGTCCCTGCGAACTGAGGCCTAGTGAGAGACTGAATCCAGCTCCTGTTGGCTGCAGAGTCTAATCCAGGACGTCGGGTGTCGGCTCTGCAGTTGCTGAGACTTTCAAGATTGGTTTTGTATATTTTGTATTATTTTCTCTATTCTTATTAGTAGCATTAGTAAAACATCTTTAATTTTTTCCAACTCTCTTCACTCTGTGCTTCTTTTCCTTCCATTTGCCTCTCCTTAGTGAAAAGGGGGGAGAGGGAGGGGGAAGTGGGGGCGGGAGAGTGGGTTAACAATACATCTGTCAGGGTTTTATTGTCACCCCGCAATCTTAACCCTCGACAGACACACAGGCTGTCCAATGGAGTTCGTGAATCACACGCTGTCGAGCTGGGTTTGTGACACACACGCTGTCAAATGGGGTTCGTTAATCACACGCTGTCGAGCTGGGTTTGTGAACACACTGCCCAATAGGTTTTGTGACACACACACGATATCCAATGGGGTTTGTGACACACACACTTTCTAAAGGGGTTTGTGACACACACGCTATACAATGGGGACTGTGACACACACACGCTGTCCTATGGGGTATGGAACACACACATTGTCCATAGGGGTTTGTGACAAACACGCTGTCCAATTGAGTTTGTGACACACACACGCTATCCAATGGGTTTTGTGACAAATACACCATCCAATGGGTTTTGAGACACACACACTCTGTCCAATGGGGTTTGTGACACACACACTTTCTAGTGGGCTTTGTGACACACACGCTATACTATGGGGACTGTGACACACACACGCTGTCCAATGGGGTTTGTGACACACACACTGTCCAATGGGGATTGTGACACACATACTGTCCAATGGGGTTTGTGACACACACTGTCTGTCCAATGGGGCTTGTGACAAACAGGCAGTCCAATGGGGTTCGTGACACACTCTGTCCAGTGGGTTTTGTCACACTCACGCTGTCCAATGGGGTTTGTGACACAAACACTTTCCAATGGTGTTTGTCACACACACTCTGTCCAATGGGGATTGGGACACACACTCTGTCCAATGGGGTTTGTCACACTCTCTGTCCAAACGTTTTCATAACACACAGGCTGTCCAGTGGGTTTTGTGACACACACACTCGGTCCAATAGGATTTGTGACACAAACACTCTGTCCCATGGGCTTTTGACAAAAAAGCTGTACAATGGAGTTTGTGACACACACACTCTGTCCAATGTTGTTTGTGAACACACACACTGTCCAATGGGTTTTGTGACACACAAGCTGCCCAATGGTTATTGTGACACACACACTGTCCAATGGGGTTTGTGACACACACACGCTATCCAATGTGGTTGGTGACACAAACACTTTCCAAAGGGGTTTGTGACACACACACACTCTGTCCAATGGTGCTTGTGAAACACACGCTGTCCAGTGGGTGTTCTAACACACACACTCTGTCCAATCGGCTTGTGACACACACGCTGTCCAATAGTGTTTGTGAAACACACTCTGTCCCATGGGGTTTGTGACACACACACTGTCCAATGGAGACTGTGACACACATGATGTCCAATGGGGTTTGTGACACGCACACTTTTCAGTGGGGTTTGTGACACACACACACTGTCCAATGGGGTTTGTGACACACACACTTTCCAATGGTTCTTGTGACACACACGCTGTCCAATGGGGTTTGTGAAACACACAATCTGTCCAATGGGGTTCGTGACACACACGCTGTCCAGGGGGTCTGGAACACACACATTGTCCAATAGGGTTTGTGACACACACGCTATCCAATGGGGTTTGTGAAACACACACTTTCTAATGGGGTTTGTGACACACACGCTATCCAGTCGGTTTTGTGATACACACAATGTCCAATGGGTACTGTGACACACACACTTCTGTCCAATGGTGTTTGTGACACACACGCTGTGCATTGGGGTTTGTGACACAGACGCTGCCCAATGGGGATTGTGACATACACACTCTATCCAATGGGGTTTGTGACACACACACGCTGTCCCATGTGGTTTGTGACACACACTGTGTCCAGTGGGGTTTGTCACACACGCTCTGTCCAACGGGGATTGTGACACACACTCGCTGTCCAATGGGGTTTGTGACACACACACTGTCCAATGGGGTTTGTGACGCACATATAGTCCAATGGGGTTTCTCACACACACTCTGTCCAATGGGGTTAGTGACACAAACTCTGTCCAGTTGGGTTTGTGACACACACACTGTCCAATGGGTTTGTGACACACACGCTGTCCAATGGGGATACTGACACATACACTCTGTGTAATGGGGTTCGTGACACACACTCTGTCCAGAGCGGTTTGTGACACACACACTGTCCAACAGGGTTTGGGACACACACTCGCTATTCAATGGGGTTTATGACACATACACTTTCCAATGAGGTTTGAGACACACACACTCTGTCCAATAGGGATTGTGACACACAAGCTGTCCAATGGGGTTTATGACACACACACTGTCCAATGGTGTTTGTGACACACAATCTGTCCAATGGGCATTGTGACACACACGCTGTCCAATGGTGTTTGCCACACACACGCTGTCCAACGGGGCTTGTGACACACACACTGTCCAATGGGGTTTGTGTCACACAAACTCTGTCCAATGGGTCTTGTGACACACATGGTGTCGAATGGTGTTCGTGACACACATGCTGTCCTGTGGGGTTTGTGACACACACACTGTACAATAGGGTTTGTGACACAAACACGCTATCCAGTGGGGTTTGTGACACACATATGTTCCAATAGGGTTTGTGAAAAACACACACTTTCCAATGAGGTTTGTGACACACACGCTGTCCAATGGTGTTTGTCAAACACACGCTGTCCAATGGGGATTGTGACACACACGATGTCCAGTGGGGTTAGTGACACACACACTGTCCAATAGGGTTTGTGACACACACACGCTATCCAGTGGGGTTTGCGACACGCACACTTTCCAATAGGGTTTGTGACACACACACGCTTTCCCATGTGGTTTGTGACTACACACGCTGACCAATTGGGTTTGTTACACACACACTTTCTAATGGGGTTTGTGACGCACAAGCTGTCCAATGGGGTTTGTCAAACACTCGCTGTCCAAAGGGGATTGTGGCACACACACTGTCCAAAGGGGTTTGTGACACACAAACTCTGTCCAATGGCTCTTGTGAAACACATGCTGTCCAATGGTGTTCGTGACACACACGCTGTCCATTGGGGTTTGTGAAACACACACTGTCCAATAGGCTTTGTGACACACACACGCTATCCAACGGTGTTTGTGACACACACACTTTCCAATGGGGTTTGTGACACACACACACTGTCCAATGGGTATTGTGACACACACACGCTATCCAAAGGGGTTTGTGACACACACACATGGTCCAATGGAGCTTGTGACACGGATGCTGTCCAATGGATTTTGTGACACACACACGCTATCCAACGGGGTTCGTGACACACACACACGGTCCAATGGTGCTTGTGACACGCATGCTGTCCTATGGGTTTTGTGACACACACACGGTCCGATAGGGTTTGTGACACACACACACTCTGTCCAATGGGGTTTGTGACACATACACTGTCCAGTGGGTTTTTTTACACACACACTCTGTCCAATGGGGTTTGTGACACACACAGTCTGTCCAATGGGTTTTGCGACACACACACTGTGTCCAATGGGGTTTGTTACACAATACACGCTATCCAATGGGGATTGTGACACACACTGTCCAATGGGCTTTGTGACACACACAGTCTGTCCAATGGTGTTTGTGACACACACTGTGTCCAGTGGGGTTTGTCACACACACTCTGTCCAACGGGGATTGTGACACACACTCGCTGTCCAATGGGGTTTGTGACACACCCACTGTCCAATGGGGTTTGTGACGCACATATAGTCCAATGGGGTTTCTCACACACACTCTGTCCAATGGGGTTAGTGACACAAACTCTGTCCAGTTGGGTTTGTGACACACACACTGTCCAATGGGTTTGTGACACATATTCTGTCCAAAGGGGATAGTGAACACATACACGCTGTGCAATGGGGTTCGTGACACACACTCTATCCAGTGTGGTTTGTGACACACACACTGTCCAACAGGGTTTGTGACACACACTCGCTAACCAATGGGGTTTGTGACACACACGTTGTCCAATGGTGTTTGTCACACACACACTGTCCAACGGGGTTTGTGACACACACACTGTCCAATGGGGTTTGTGTCACACAAACTCTGTCCAATGGGTCTTCTGACACACATGGTGTCCAATGGTATTTGTGACACACACGCTGTCCTGTGGGGTTTGTGACACACACACTGTACAATAGGGTTTGTGACACAAACACGCTATGCAATGAGGTTTGTGACACACATGCTGTCCAATGGGGTTTGTGACACACACACACTGTCCAATGGGGTTTGTCATAAACACACTGTCCAATGGGTCTTGTGACACACACGCTGTCCAATTGGTTTCGTGACACAAACGCTGTCGAGTGGGGTTTGTGAAACACACAATGTCCAGTAGGGTTTGTAATACACATGCTATCCAATGGGGTTTGTGAGACACACACTTTCTAATGGGGTTTGTGACACACACGCTATAAAATGGGTTTTGTGACACACACACTGTCCAATGGGGCTTGTGACACACACACGATTTCCAATGGTTTTTGTGAAACACCCGCTGTCCAATGGGGTTTGTAACACAGATGCTGTACAATGGCAATTGTGACATACACACTGTCCAATAGGGTTTGTGACACGCATGCTGTCCAGTGGGTTTTGTTAAACACAAACTCTGTCCTATGGGGTTTGTGACACACACAGTCTGTCCTATGGGGTTTGTGACACATCACGCTGTCCAATGGGTTTTGCGACATACACACGCTGTCCAGTGGGGTTTGTGACACACACAATCTGTCCAATGGGGATTGTGACACACAGGCTGTCCAATGGGGTTTGTGTCACACACAGTCTGTCCAATGGTGTTTGTGACACACACGCTGTCCAATGGTGTTTGTGACACACACGCTGTCCAATGGGGTTTGTGACACGCAGACTCTGTCCAATGTGTCTTGTGACACATACGCTGTCCAAAGGGGTCGTGACACACACGCTGCCCAGTGGGGTTTTTGATACACACACTGTCCAATGGGGTGTGAGACACACACACGCTATCCAATGGGATTTGTGACACACACATTTTCTAATGTTGTTTGTGACACACACTCTATCCAATGGGTTTTGTGACACAGACACTGTCGAATGGGGATTGTGACACAGAGACGCTGTCCAATGGTGTTTGTGACACACACGTTGTCCAATGGGGCTTGTGACACACACGCTGTCTAATGGGGTTCATGACACAAACGCTGTCCGGTGGGGTTTGTGACACACACACTATTCAATAGGGTTTGTGACACACACAAGCTGTCCTATGGGGTTTGTGACACACACGTTGACCATTTGGGTTTGTTACACACACACTGTCCAATGGGGATTGTGACACACACACGCTGTCCAATGGGGTTTATGACACACACTGTCCAATGGGGTTTGTCACACAAACGTGGTCCAACGGGGATTGTGACACACTCGCAGTGCAATGGGTTTTGTGTCACACACTTTCCAATGGGGTTAGTGACACACACACTTTACAACGGGTTTTGTGAAACACACATGCTGTCCCATGGGGTTTGTGACAGACATGCTGACCAATTGGGTTAGTTACACACACATTGTGCAATGGAGTTTGTGACACGCTGTCAAATAGGTTTTGTGACACAAACTCTGTCCAATGAGCTTGTGACACGCACGCTGCCCAATGGGATTTTTGAAACACACACTGACCTGGAGGATTTGTGACACACACACTGTCCAATGGAGATTGTGACACACACTCACTGTTCAATGGAGTTTGCAACACACACACTGTCCAAAGAGGTTTGTTACACACACGCTGTCCAATGGGGTTTATGACACACACTCTGTCCAATGGGGTGTGTGACACACACACTCTCTTCACATGGTCCAATGGAGCTTGTGACACGGATGCTGTCCAATGGATTTTGTGACACACACACGCTATCCAACGGGGTTCGTGACACACACACACGGTCCAATGGTGCTTGTGACACGCATGCTGTCCTATGGGTTTTGTGACACACACACGGTCCGATAGGGTTTGTGACACACACACACTCTGTCCAATGGGGTTTGTGACACATACACTGTCCAGTGGGTTTTTTTACACACACACTCTGTCCAATGGGGTTTGTGACACACACAGTCTGTCCAATGGGTTTTGCGACACACACACTGTGTCCAATGGGGTTTGTTACACAATACACGCTATCCAATGGGGATTGTGACACACACTGTCCAATGGGCTTTGTGACACACACAGTCTGTCCAATGGTGTTTGTGACACACACTGTGTCCAGTGGGGTTTGTCACACACACTCTGTCCAACGGGGATTGTGACACACACTCGCTGTCCAATGGGGTTTGTGACACACCCACTGTCCAATGGGGTTTGTGACGCACATATAGTCCAATGGGGTTTCTCACACACACTCTGTCCAATGGGGTTAGTGACACAAACTCTGTCCAGTTGGGTTTGTGACACACACACTGTCCAATGGGTTTGTGACACATATTCTGTCCAAAGGGGATAGTGAACACATACACGCTGTGCAATGGGGTTCGTGACACACACTCTATCCAGTGTGGTTTGTGACACACACACTGTCCAACAGGGTTTGTGACACACACTCGCTAACCAATGGGGTTTGTGACACACACGTTGTCCAATGGTGTTTGTCACACACACACTGTCCAACGGGGTTTGTGACACACACACTGTCCAATGGGGTTTGTGTCACACAAACTCTGTCCAATGGGTCTTCTGACACACATGGTGTCCAATGGTATTTGTGACACACACGCTGTCCTGTGGGGTTTGTGACACACACACTGTACAATAGGGTTTGTGACACAAACACGCTATGCAATGAGGTTTGTGACACACATGCTGTCCAATGGGGTTTGTGACACACACACACTGTCCAATGGGGTTTGTCATAAACACACTGTCCAATGGGTCTTGTGACACACACGTTGTCCTATGGGGTTTGTGACACAGACGGTATCCATTGTGGATTGCGACATACACACTATCTAATAGGGTTTGTGACACACACACGCTATCCAAAAGGGTTTGTGACATGCACACTTCCTAAAAGGGTTTGTGACACACACACGCTATCCAATGGGGTTTATGACACACACACTTTCCAGTGGGGTTTGCTACACACACACGCTGTCCCATGGGGTTTGTGACGCACACGCTGAACAACTGTGTTTGTTAAACAGACACTGTCTAATGGGATTTGTGACACACACACGCTGTCCAATGGCGTTTGTGACACGCGTGCTGTCCAATGGCTTTTGTGACATACACACGATATCCAATGGGTTTTGTGACACATACACTGTCCTATGGGGTTTGTGACACACACACACTGTCCAATGGGGATTGTGACACACACACGCTATCCAATGGCGTTTGTGACACACACGCTTTCTAATGGGGTTTGTGACACACACGCTATACAAAGGGTTTTGTGACACACACACTGTCTAATGGGGATTGTGACACACAAACGATGACCAATGGTGTTTGTGACACACTCGCTGTCCAGTGGCGTTTGTATACAGACGCTGTCCAATGGGGATTTTGACACACACACGCTGTCCAATGAGGTTTGTGAAACACATGCTGTCCAATGGGGTTTGAGACACACACAATCTGTCCAATGGGGTTTGTGACACAAACGCTGTCCAATGGGGATTGTGACACATATACTGTCCAATGGGGTTTGTGAAACGCACACTCTGTCTAATGGTACTTGTGACACACTCGCTGTCCAATGGGGTTCGTGATACACACGCTGTAGAGTGGAGTTTGTGACACACACACTGTCCAATAGGGTTTGTGAAACACACACGCCATCCAATGGGGTTTGTGAAACACACACTTTCTAATGGGGTTTCTGACACACACGCCATCCAATCGGTTTTGTGACACATACACTTTCCAATGGGGATTGTGACACACAAACTCTGTCCAATGGTGTTTGTGACACACATGCTGTGCAATGGGGTTTGTGACACAGACACTGTCCAATGGGGATTGCGATATACACACGCTGTCCCATGGGGTTTGTGACATAGACGCTGTCCAATGGGGATTGTGACATACACACGCTATCCAATGGGGTTTGTGACATGGGCACTTTCCAAAGGGTTTTGTGACACACACACTGTCCAATGGAGTTTGTGACACACATTCTGTCCGAGGGGGTTTGTGACAAAGACGATGTCCAGTGGGGATTGTGACAAACACGCTGTCCGATTGCGTTTGTGACACACACACTGTCCAATGGGGATTGTGACACACACACGCTGTCCAATGGCGTTTGTGACACACGTGCTGTCCAATGGCTTTTGTGACAGACACACGATATCCAATGGGTTTTGTGACACATACACTATCCTATGGGGATTGTGACACACACACACTGTCCAATGGGGATTGTGACACACACACGCTGTCCAATGGTGTTTGTGACACACACAATCTGTCCAATGGGGATTGTGACACACACGCTGTCCAATGGGTTTTGTGACACGCACACTCTGTCCAATGGGTCTTGTGACACAAACGCTGTCCAATGGGGATTGTGACACACACGCTGTCCAATGGGTATTGTGACACACATGCTGTCCAATGGGGTTCGTGAAATGCACTCTGTGTCCAACGGTACTTGTGACACACATGATGTCCAATGGGATTCGTGACACACACGCTGTCCAATGGGGTTTGTGATACACACACTCTGTACAATGGTACTTGTTACACACACGCTATACAATCGGTTTTGTCACACACACACTGTCCAATGGGGATTGTGACACACACACGATGTCCAATGGTGTTTGTCACACACACGCTGTCCAATGGCTTTTGTGAAACACACTCTGTCCAATGGGGATTGTGACACACACACGTTGTCCAATGGTGTTTGTGACACACACATGATGTCCTGTGGGGTTTGTGACAAACACATTGTCCAATGGGGTTTGTTACACACACGCTGTCCAATGGAGATTGCGACACACACACGCTGTCCAATGCTGTTCGTAACACACACGCTGTCAATGGGGATTGTGACACACACGCTGTCCAATGGGGTTTGTGAAACACACTCTGTCCAATGGGGCTTGTGACACACACGCTGTCCCATGGGGTTTATGACACACACTCTGTCCAATGGGGTGTGTGACACACACACTCTCTTTAATGGTGTTTGTGACACACACACTATCTAATGGGGCTTGTGACACACACACGATGTCCAATGGTGTTTGTGACACACTCGCTGTCCAATGGGGTTTGTGATACAGACGCTGTCCAATGGGGATTGTGACACACACACGTTGTCAAATGGGGTTTGTGACACAGACACTGTCCAATGGGGTTTGTGACACACACAATCTGTCCAATCGGGTTTGTGACACAAACGCTGTCCAATGGAGATTGTGACACACACGCTGTCCAGTGGGATTTGTAACACACACAATCTGTCCAATGGTACTTGTGACACACACGCTGTCCAATGGGATTCGTGATACACACTCTGTGTAGTGGAGTTTGTGACACACACACTGTGCAATAGGGTTTTTGAAACACACACGCTATACAATGGGGTTTGTGAAACACACACTTACTAATGGGGTTTCTGACACACACGCTATCCAATCGGTTTTGTGACACACACACTTTCCAGTGGGGATTGTGACACACACACTCTGTCCAATGGTGTTTGTGAGACACACGCTGTCCCATGGGGTTTGTGACACATACACTGTCCTATGGGGATTGTGACACACACACGCTATCCAATGGGGTTTGTGACATGCACACTTTCCAAAGGGTTTTGTGACACACACACTGTCCCATGGTGTTTGTGACACATATGCTGTGCAATAGGGTTTGTGACACAGACGATGTCCAATTGGGATTGTGACAAACAGGCTGTTCGATGGGGTTTGTGACAGAAACACTGTCCAATAGGGTTTGTGACACACACACACTGTCCAAAGGGGATTGTGACACACACACTGTCCAAAGGGGATTGTGACACACACATGCTGTCTAACGAGGTTTATGACACACACGCTGTTCAATGGGGTTTGAGACACACACAATTTTTCCAATGGGGAGTGTGACACACACGCTGACCAATGGGTTTTGTGACACACACGCTGTCCAATGGGGTTTGTGAAACATACAATCTGTCCAATGGGTCTTGTGACACACACGCTATCCAATGGGGTTTGTGAAACGCACACTTTCTAAAGGGGTTTGTGACACAAACACTTTCGAATGGGGTTTGTGACACACACACTCTGTCCAATGATTCTTGTAACACACACGCTGTCCAATGGGGTTTGTGGCACACACGCTGTCCAATGGGGATTGTGACACACACGCTGTCCAATGGTGTTTCTGACATGGATGCTGTTCAATGGGGATTGTGACACACACGCTGTCCAATGGGGTTTGTGACATGCACACTCTGTCCAATGGGTCTTGTGACACACACGCTGTCCAATGGGGATTGTGACACACACGCTGTCCCATGGGGTTTATGACACACACTCTGTCCAATGGGGTTTGTGACATGCACATTTTCCAAAGGGTTTTGTGACACACACACTGTCCCATGGTGTTTGTGACGCACATGCTGGCCAATGGGGTTCGTGACACATACACGCTGTCCAATGGGGTTCGTGACACACACTCTGTCCATTGGGGTTTTTAACACACACACTGCCCAATAGGGTTTGTGACACACACTCGATATCTAATGGATTTTGCGACGCACACACTTTCCAATGGGTTTGAGACACACACACTCTGTCCAATGGTGTTTGTGACACAAACGCTGTCCAAAGGGTTCGTGGCACACACGCTATCCAATGGTGTTTGTGACACACCCACTGTCCAAAGGGGTTTCTGACACACACGCTGTCCAATGGGTCTTGTGACACACACACTGTCCAATGGGGATTTTGACAGACACACTGACTAGGAGGGTTTGTGACACACACATGCTGTAGAAAGTGGTTTGTGAAAAACATGCTGTCCAAAGGGAATTGTGACACACACTGTCCAATGGGGTTTATGAGACACACACACTGTCCAATGGGGTTTGTGACACACACACTGTCCAAAGGGGATTGTGACACACACACTCTGTCCAATGAGGTTTGTCACAAACACACTGTACAATGGGGATTGTGACACACACACTGTCCAATTGTTTTGTCACACACACACTCTGTAAAATGTCGTTTGTGACACACACGCGTTCAAATGGGGTTTTTGACACACACACTGTGCCATGATGATTGTGACACACACACGCAGTCCAATGGTGTTTGTGACACGCATGCTGTCCAATGTTTTTTGTGACACATGCACTGTCTATAGGGGTTTGTGACCCCCACTCTATCAAGTGGCGTTTGTGACACACACATTTTCCAGTGGGGTTTGTGACACACACGCTGTCCACTGGGGTGTGTTACACACACGCACTGTCCGATGGGGTTCGTGACACACACGCTGTCGAGTGGCGTTTGTGACACACACACGCTATCCAGTTTGGTTTGTGTCACACACTTTCTAACGGGGTTTGTGACACACACGCTATACAATGGGTTTTGTGACACACACACTCTCCAATGGGGTTTGTGACACAAACACACTGTCCAATAGGGATTGTGACACACACATGATGTCCAATGGGGTTTGTGACACACACAATGTCCAAAGGGGTTTGTGACACACACGCTGTCCAATGCTGTTTGTAACACACACGCTGTCCAATGGGAAATGTGACACACACGCTGTCCAATGGTGTTCGTGACTACAAATGCTGTCCAATGGGGTTTGTGGCACACACTCTGTCCAATGGGTTTTTTGGACACACACACACAGTCCAGTGGTGTTTGTGACACACACGCTGTCCAATGGGGATTATGAGAAACACGCTGTCCAGTGGGGTTTGTCACACACACTCTGTCCAACGGGGATTGTGACACACTCACGCTGGCCAATGGGGTTTGAGACACACACTGTTCTATGGGTATTGTGACACACACAGGATATCCAATGGTGTTTGTGACACATATGCTGTACAATGGGGTTTGTAACACAGACGATGTCCAATGGGGATTGTGACAAACACGCTGTCCGATGGGGTTTGTGACACACACACTGTCCAATAGAGTTTGTGACACACACACGCTATCCAATGGGTTTTGTGACACATAAACTGTCCTATGGAGTTTGTGACAAACACACACTATCCAATTGGGAATGCGACACACACACGCTGTCTAATGGGATTTATGACACACACACTGTCCAATGGGGATTGTGACACACACGCTGTCCAACGGGGTTTGTGACACACACACTCTGTCCAATGGGTCTTGTGACACACACGCTGTCCAATGGGGTTTGTGACAAACAAACTGTCCAGTGGGCTTTGTGACGCACACGCTGTCCAACTGGGTTTGTCACAAACACACTGTACAATGGCGATTGTGACACACACACTGTCCAATGGTGTTTCTCACAGACACACTCTCTCCAATGGCGTTTGTGACACACACGCTGTTAAATGGGGTTTGTGACACACACACTGTCCAACGGGGTTTGTGACACACACACTCTGTCCAATGGGTCTTGTGACACACACACGCTGTCCAATGGTGTTTGTGACACGCATGCTGTTCAATGGGTTTTGTGACACACGCACTGTCCAAAGGGGATTGTAACAAACACACGATGTCCTATGGGGTTTGTGACACACACACTGTCCAATACCGTTTGTGACACACACGCTCTGTCTAATGGGGTTCGTGACAAACACACTGTACAGGGGGGTTTGTGACGCACACGCTGTCCAATGGGGTTTGTGACACATACACTATGTCCAATGGGTTTTATGACATACACACTGACCAATTGGGTTTGTTACACACTCTGTCCAATGCTGTCTGTGAACACGCATGCTCTCCAATGGGTTTTGTGACACACACTCTGTCAAATGGTCTTGTGACACACACACTGTCCAATGGGGTTTGTGACACACACACTTGCCAGGAGGGTTTGGGACGCACACACGCTGTCCAATGGGGTTTGTGACACACACAGGCTGTTCAATGATGTTTGTGACACACACTCTGTCCAATTGGTTTTGTGACAAACACACTCTCCAGGGGCGTTTGTGACGCACACGCTGTCCAATGGGGTTTGTGACAAACACACGCTGTCTATTGGAGTTTGTCACAAAAACACTGTACAATGGCGATTGTGACACAGACACTGTCCAATGGTGTTTGTCACACACACACTCTGTCCAAACGCGTTTGTGAGACACACACTGTCCAACGGGGTTTGTGACACACGCACTCTGTCAAATGGTTCTTGTGACATACACACAGTCCAATGGAGTTTGTGACACACACACACTGTCCAATGGGTATTGTGACACACACACGCTGTCCAATGGGTTTTAAGACATACACGCTATTCCACGGGGTTTGTGAAACACACACTTTCTAATGGCGTTTGTGACACACACGCTATCCCATCGGTTTTGTGACACAGACACTGTCCAATGGGGATTGTGACACACACACTCTGTCCAATGGTGTTTTTGACACACACGTTGTGATTTGGGTTTTGTGAAACAGACGCTGTCCAATGGGGATTGTGACATACGTACTCTTTCCAATGGGGTTTGTGACATACACACGCTATCCAACGGGGTTTGTGACACACACACTTTCCAATGGGGTTTGTGACACACACACACAGTCCCATGGTGTTTGTGACACACATGCTGACCAATTGGGTTTGCTACACACACATTGTCCAATGGTGTTTGTGACACGCATGCTGACCAATGGGTTTTGTAACACACCTCTGTCCAATGGGATTGTGACACACATACTGACCAGGGGGTTTGTGACACACACAGGCTGTCCAATGGCGTTTGTGACACACACGCTGTCCAATGGGACTTGTGACACACACTGTCCAATGGGGTTTCTGAAACACACGCTGTCCGATGGGGATTGTGACACACATGCTGTCCAATGGGGTTTATGACACACTCATTCTGTCCAGTGGGGTTTGTGACAAACACACTGTCCAATGGGGTTTGTGACACACACACACTCTGTCCAGCGGTTCTTATGACACACAGGCTTGCCAATAGGGTTTGTGAAACACAGAATCTGTCCATTGGGGTTCGTGACACACACGCTGTCCAGAGGGGTTTGTGAAACACACACTGTCCAATAAGGTTTGTGACACACACATTAACCAGGAGGGTTTGTGACACACAAAACTGTCCAAAGGGGTTTGTGACACAGACACTGTCCAATGGTGTTTGTGAAACACACGCAGTCAAATGGGGTTTGTGACACACACTCTGACCAGGGGGGTTTGTGACTCACACAGTCTGTTCAATGGGGTTTGCGACACACACTCTGTCCAACGGGATTTGTGACACACTCTCCAAAGGGGTTTATGACACACACACTCTGTCCAACGGTGTTAGTGACAAACACGCTGTCGAGGGGGGTTTGTGAGGCACATGCTATCCAATGGGGTTTGTGACAAAAACATGCTGTCCAATGGTGTTTGTGAAACACACAATCTGTCCAATGGGGTTCGTGACACACACGCTGAGCAGTGGGGTTTCTGACACACACACGTTCCAATAGTGTTTGTGACACACTCGCTGTCCAATGGGATTTGTGATACAGACGCTGTCCAATGGGGACTGTGACACACACACGCTTTCGAATGGGGTTTGTGAAACACGCTGTCCAATGGGGTTTGTGACACACACAATCTGTGCAATCGGGTTTGTGACACAAACGCTGTCCAATGGAGATTGTGACACACGCGCTGTCCAATGGGATTTGTGACACACACAATCTGTCCAATGGTTTTGTGACACACTGGCTGTCCAATGGGTTTTGTGACACACACACTGACCTGGAGGGTTTGTGACGCACACACGCCGTCCATTGGGGTTTGTGACACACACACTGACCTGGAGGTTTTGTGACACACACACGCTGTCCGATGGCGTTTGTGACACAAACACTGTCCAATGGTGTTCGTGACACACACGCTGTCCAAAGGGATTTGTGACACAATGTCCAATGGGGTTTCTGACACATATGCTGTCCGATGGAGATTGTGGCACACAAGCTGTCCAATGGGGTTTATGCCACACACACTCTGTCCAATGGGGTTTGTGACAAACGCACTGTCCAGGGGGGTTTAAGATGGACACGCTGTCCAATGGGGTTTGTGACACACAGGCTGTCCAAAGGGGATTCTGACACACATGCTGTCCAATGGGGACTGTGACACACACACGCTGTCCAATGGGGTTTGTCACAAACACACTGTACAATGGCGATTGTGACACACACACTGTCCAATGGTGTTTGTCACACAAACACTCTGTCCAATGACGTTTGTGACACACACGCTGTCCAATGGGGTTTGTGAAACACACAATCTGTCAAATGGTTGTTGTGACACACACGCTGTCCAAAGGGGTATTTTGACACACACACACTGTCCAATGGGTATTGTGACACACACACGCTGTCCAATGGGGTTTAAGACACAGACGATGTCCAATGGGGTTTGTGACAGGCACACTCTGTCCAATGGCTCTTGTGTCACATGAGCTGTCCAATCGGGTTTGTGAAACACACAGTCTGTCCAATGGAGTTCATGACACACACGCTGTCCTGTGGGGTTTGTGACACACACACTGTCCAATGGTGTTTGTGACACGCATGCTGTCCAATGGGTGTTGTGACACTCACTCTGTCCAATGGGCTTGTGACACACTCACTGTCCAATGGAGTTTGTGACACACACACTGACCAGGAGGGTTTGCGACACACACAAGCTGACCAATGGGTTTTGTGACACACACGCTGTCCAATGGGATTTGTGACACACTGTCCAATGGTGTTTGTGAGAAACACACTGTCCAATGGGGTTTGTGACAAACTCACTGTCCAGGGGGTTTGTGACACACACCCTGTCCAATGGGGGTGGTGCCACACACACGCTGTCCAATGGGGTTTGTGACACACACACTGTCCAATGGCGTTTGTAGACACACGCTCTGTTCAAAGGGGATTGTGACACACACGCTGTCCAATGGTGTTTGTGACACACACACCCTGTCCAATGGGGCTTGTGACACACTCGCTGTCCAATGCGGTTCGTGACACACACGCTGTCCAGTGGGGTTTGTCAGACACACTCTGTCCAATGGGGATTGTGATCACAAACATGCTGCCCAATGGGAATTGTGATCACAAACATGCTGCCCAATGCGGTTTATGACACACAAACGCTGTCCAATGGGTTTTGTGACACACACAGTGTCCAGGGGGGTTTGTGACACACACGCTGTCCAATGGGGTTTGTGACTAAAAAACACTATGCAATGGGGTTTGTGACACACACGCTGTCCAGTGGGGATTGTGACACACATGCTGTCCAATGGGGTTTATGACACACACACTCTGTCCAATGGGGTTTGTGACAAACACACTTTCCAGGGGGGTTTGTGACTCACACGCTGTCCAATGGGGTTTGGAACACACACGCTGTCCAATGGGGATTGTGACACACACACTGTCCAATGGCGTCTGTGACACACTGGCTGTCCAATGGGTTTTGTGACACACACACTGTGCAATTAGGATTCTGAAACACAGACGCTGTCCAATGGTGTTTGTAACATGCATGCTGTCCAATGGGTTTTGTGACACAAGCCCTGTCCATGGGGGTTTGTGACCTCCACTCTGTCCAGTGTGGTTTGTGACACTGTCGAATGGGGTTTGAGACACACACACTTTGTAACGGGGTTTGTGACACACACACGCTCTCCAACGGGGTTTGTGACACACACAATCTGTCCAATAGGGTTTATGACACACACGCTGTCCAATGGGGTTTATGACACACACGCTGCCCAATGGGGATTGTGACACACACGCTGTCCAATGGGGTTTGTGACACACACACGCTGTCCAATGCTTCTTGTGACACAGACGCTGTCCAATGGGTTTGTGAAACACACAATCTATTCAATGGGGTTCGTGACACACACGCTGTCCAGTGGGGTTTGTGACACACACACACTGTCCAATAGGGTTTGTGACACACACTCTATCCAAAGGGGTTTGTGACACACATACTTTCTAATGGGGTTTGTAACACACTTGCTATCCAATCAGTATTGTGACACACACACTGTCCTATGGGGTTTGTGACACACACACTTTCCAAGGGGGTTTGTGACACACACACGCTGTCCAAGGGATTTTGTGACACACACGATGACCGATTGGATTTGTTACACACACACTGTCCAATGGTGTTTGTGACACGCATGCTGTCCAATGGGTGTTGTGACACTCACTCTGTCCAATGGGCTTGTGACACACTCACTGTCCAATGGAGTTTGTGACACACACACTGACCAGGAGGGTTTGCGACACACACAAGCTGACCAATGGGTTTTGTGACACACACGCTGTCCAATGGGATTTGTGACACACTGTCCAATGGTGTTTGTGAGAAACACACTGTCCAATGGGGTTTGTGACAAACTCACTGTCCAGGGGGTTTGTGACACACACCCTGTCCAATGGGGGTGGTGCCACACACACGCTGTCCAATGGGGTTTGTGACACACACACTGTCCAATGGCGTTTGTAGACACACGCTCTGTTCAAAGGGGATTGTGACACACACGCTGTCCAATGGTGTTTGTGACACACACACCCTGTCCAATGGGGCTTGTGACACACTCGCTGTCCAATGCGGTTCGTGACACACACGCTGTCCAGTGGGGTTTGTCAGACACACTCTGTCCAATGGGGATTGTGATCACAAACATGCTGCCCAATGGGAATTGTGATCACAAACATGCTGCCCAATGCGGTTTATGACACACAAACGCTGTCCAATGGGTTTTGTGACACACACAGTGTCCAGGGGGGTTTGTGACACACACGCTGTCCAATGGGGTTTGTGACTAAAAAACACTATGCAATGGGGTTTGTGACACACACGCTGTCCAGTGGGGATTGTGACACACATGCTGTCCAATGGGGTTTATGACACACACACTCTGTCCAATGGGGTTTGTGACAAACACACTTTCCAGGGGGGTTTGTGACTCACACGCTGTCCAATGGGGTTTGGAACACACACGCTGTCCAATGGGGATTGTGACACACACACTGTCCAATGGCGTCTGTGACACACTGGCTGTCCAATGGGTTTTGTGACACACACACTGTGCAATTAGGATTCTGAAACACAGACGCTGTCCAATGGTGTTTGTAACATGCATGCTGTCCAATGGGTTTTGTGACACAAGCCCTGTCCATGGGGGTTTGTGACCTCCACTCTGTCCAGTGTGGTTTGTGACACTGTCGAATGGGGTTTGAGACACACACACTTTGTAACGGGGTTTGTGACACACACACGCTCTCCAACGGGGTTTGTGACACACACAATCTGTCCAATAGGGTTTATGACACACACGCTGTCCAATGGGGTTTATGACACACACGCTGCCCAATGGGGATTGTGACACACACGCTGTCCAATGGGGTTTGTGACACACACACGCTGTCCAATGCTTCTTGTGACACAGACGCTGTCCAATGGGTTTGTGAAACACACAATCTATTCAATGGGGTTCGTGACACACACGCTGTCCAGTGGGGTTTGTGACACACACACACTGTCCAATAGGGTTTGTGACACACACTCTATCCAAAGGGGTTTGTGACACACATACTTTCTAATGGGGTTTGTAACACACTTGCTATCCAATCAGTATTGTGACACACACACTGTCCTATGGGGTTTGTGACACACACACTTTCCAAGGGGGTTTGTGACACACACACGCTGTCCAAGGGATTTTGTGACACACACGATGACCGATTGGATTTGTTACACACACACTGTCCAATGGTGTTTGTAACACGCATGCTGTCCAATGGGTGTTGTGACACTCACTCTGTTCAATGGGCTTGCGCGACACTCGCTGTCCAATGGAGTTTTATGAGACACACACTGACCAGGAGGGTTTGTGACACACGCACGCTGTCAAATAGGGTTTGTGACACACACTCTGTCCAATGGGGGTGGTGCCACACACACGCTGTCCAATGGGGTTTGTGACACACACACTGTACAATGGTGTTTGTGACACACGCTCTGTTCAATGGGGATTGTGACACACACGCTGTCCAATGGTGTTTGTGACACATACACCCTGTCCAATGCGGTTCGTGACACACTCGCTGTCCCGTGGCGTTTGTCAGACACACTCTGTCCAATGGGGATTGTGATCACAAACATGCTGCCCAATGGGGTTTGTGACACACAAACGATTTCCAATGGTGTTTGTGACACGCATGCTGTCCAATGGGTTTTGTGACACACACACTGTCCAGGGGGGTTTGTGACACACATGCTGTCCAATGGGGTTTGTGACACACACACTCTGTCCAAAGGGGTTCTGACACACACACTGTCCAATGGGGTTAGTGACATACACGCTCTCCAGTGGGGTTTGTGATAAACACACTGTCCGATGGGGTTTGTGCCACACACATTGTCCAGGAGGGTTTGTGACACACACACTCTATCCAATGGGGTTTATGAAACACACAGTGTCCAATGGGGTCTGTGACACACACACTGTCCAGGGGAGTTTGTGACACACCCACTGTCCAATGAGTTTTGTCACACACACTCTGTCCAATGGGGATTGTGACACACACACAGTATCCAATGGTGTTTGTGAAACGCATGCTTTCCAATGGGTTTTGTAACACACACACTGTGCAGGGGGGTTTGTGACACACACACTGTCCAATGGGGTTTGTGACACACACACTCTATCCAATGGGGTTTAAGACACACACACTTTCCAGTGTGGTTTCTGACACACACGCTGTCCAATGGGTTCTGTGACACACAAAATCTGTCCAGTGGAGCTTGTGACACACAGGCTGTCCAATGGGCAATGTGACACACATATGCTGTCCAATGGTGTTTGTGACACAAACACTCAGTCCAACGGGGTTTTTGACAAGCAAACTGTCCAGTGTGATTTGTGATAAACACGCTGTCCAATGGGGCTTGTGTCACACACACACTATCCAATGGGGTTTGTGACAAGCACACTGTCCAATGGGATTTGTGACAGCCACTCTGTCTTATGGGGTTTGTGACACAGACACGTTCCAATGGGGATTCTGACACAGAAACGCTGTCCAATGCAGTTTGTGACACACACACTGTCCAATGGGGATTGTGACACGCGCACTTTCCAAATGGGTTTGTGACACACACACTTTCCAATTGGGTTTGTGACACACACACTGTCCAATGGCGTTTGTAACACGCATGCTGTCTAATGGGATTTGTGACACACACACTAACCTGGAGGGTTTGTGACACACACACGCTGTCCAATGGGGTTTGTGACACACACACTGTCCAATGGTGTTTGTGAAACACACGCTGTCAAATGGGGTTTGTGACACACACACTGACCAGGGGGGTTTGTGACTCACACAGGCTGTTCAATGGGGTTTGTGACACACACGCTGTCCAATAGGATTTGTGACAAATACATGCTGTCCACTGGTGTTTGTGAAACACACAATCTGTCCAATGGGGTTCGTGACACACACGCTGTCCAGTGGGGTTTCTGACACACACACGTTCCAATAGGGTTTGTGACACACACACGCTATCCACTGGGGTTTGTGACACACACAATTTCTAATGGGGTTTGTGACACACTTGCTATCCAATCAGTTTTGTGACACACACACTGTCCAATGGGGTTTGTGACACACACACTTTCCAATGGGGTATTATGACACACACAAGCTGTAAAAGGGATTTTGTGACACACAGGATGACCAAGTGGGTTTGTTACACACACACTGTCCTATGGTGTTTGTGACACGCATGCTGTCCAATGGGTGTTGTGACACTCACTCTGTCCAATGGGCTTGTGACACACTCGCTGTCCAATGGAGTTTGTGGCACACTCACTGACCAGGAGGGTTTGCGACACACACACGCTGTACAATGGGGTTTGTGACACACACACTGTCCAATGGTGTTTGTGACACACACGCTGTCAAATGGGTATTGTGACAAACAGACTGTCCAATGGGGTTTGTGACACAAACACTGTCCAATGGGGGTTGTGACACACACGCTGTCCAACTGGGCTTGTGACGCACACACTCTGTCCAATGGGGTTTGTGACACACACAGTCTGTCCAATGGGGGTTGTGAACACACACTCTGTCAAGTGGGGTTTGTGACACACACACTGTCCAGGGGGGTTTGTGACGCACACGCTGTCCAATGGGGATTGTGACACACACACTGTCCAATAGGGTCTGTGACACACACGCTGTCCAGAGGTGTTTGTGACACACACACTGTCCAATGGGGTTTGCGACACACACACTGTCCAATGGGTTTTTTGACACGCACACTATCCATTGGGGTTTGTGACACACGCTGTCCAATGGGGTTTGTGGAACACACACTTTCTAATGGGGTTTGTTACACACATTCTGTCCAGTGAGGATTGTGACAAGCACACTGTCCAGGGGGGTTTTTACACACAAGCTGTCAAATGGGGTTTGTGACACACACACAGTCCAGGGGGGTTTGTGACACACACACTGTCCAATGGGATGTGTCACACACACTCTCCAATGGGGATTGTGACACACACAGGCTTTCCAATGGGGTTTGTGACACACACACTGTTCCATAGGATTTGTGACACTCAAATGCTATCCAGTGGGGTTTGTGACACATACACTTTCCGACTTGTTTTATGACGCACACACTCTGTCCAATGGGGCAGGCGACACGCACACTGCCAAGCGGGGATTGTGACACACACACGCTGTCCAATCGGGTTTGTGACACACATACTGTACAGATTGGGTTTGTTACACACATGCTGTCCAATGGGGATTTTGACACGCACACTGTCTAGGGGGTTTTGTTCCATACCGCTGCCCAATGGGTTTTGTGACACACACGCTGTCCAATGGGATTTGTGAGACACACACTGTCCAATGGGAATTGTGACACACACAGGCTGTCCAATGGGGTTTGTGAAACACACACTGTCTAATTGGGTTTGTGAAACACACGCTGTCCAATGGGGATTGTGACACGCACATGTTATCCAAAGGGGTTTGTGACACACATGCTGTCCAATGGGGATTTTGATACGCACACTGTCTATGGGGTTTTGTTACATACCGCTGTCCAATGGGGTTTGTGACACACACGCTGTCCAATGGGGTTTGTAAGACACACGCTGTCCAGGTGAGTTTTTGACAAACATAATGTCGAATGGAGTTTGTGACACACACGCTGTCCAATGGGTTTGTGACAAACAGGCTGTCCAAGGGGGTTTGTGACCCATACACTGTCCAATGGGGGTTGTGACACACACGCTGTCCAATGGGGATACTGACACGCACACTGTCCAGGGGTGTTTGTGACACACACATTGTCCAATTGTGTTTGTGACACACACACTGGTCAGTGGGGTTTGTGACTCACACGCTGTCCAATGGGGTTTGTGACAAACACGCTGTCCGGGTGAGTTTGTTAGACACACACTGTCCAATTGGGTTTTTGACACAGATAATCTCTGGAGGTGTTTGTGACACACACGCTGTCTAATGGGGTTTGTGACACACACACGCTGTCCAATGGGGATTGTGACACACACACGTTGTCCAATGGGGTTTGTCACACACACTCTGTTTAATGCGCATTGTGACACACACACTCTGTTCAATGGTGTTTGTGACACAAACACTCTGTCCAATGGGGTTTTTGACACACACATTCTGTCCAATGGGGATTGTAACACACAGGCTGTCTAATGGGGTTTGTGACACACACAAGCTATCCAATGGGGTTTGTGACACACACACTTTCCAATGGGGATTATGACAAACACACGCTGTCCGATGGGGATTGGGACACACACTCTGTCCAACTGCGTTTGTGACACACACACTCTGTACAATGGGGCTTGTGACACACACGCTGTCCAATGGGGTTTGTGACACACACGCTGTCCTGTGGCGTTTCTGACACACACAGTTTCCAATAGGGTTTGTGATACACACACGCTATCCAATGGGTATTGTGACACACACACTGTGCAGGGGGGTTTGTGACACACAAACACTGTCTAATGGGGATAGTGACACACACAAGATTGAATGGGATTTGCGACACACACGCTATCCAATGAAATTTGTGAACACGGGTGCTGTCCAATGGGGTTTGTGACACACCACACACACTCTTTCCGATGGGTTTGTGGTACAGACGCTGTCCAATGGGGTTCGTGACACACAGGGCTATATAGTGTGGTTTGTGACACACACACTGTCCAATATGGTTTGTGTCAAACAAACACTATGCAAAGGGGTTTGTGACACACACATTTTCCAATGGGGTTTCTGAAACGCACGCTGTGAAATGCGGTTTGTGACAGACACTCTGTCCAATGGGGGTTGTGCCACACACACGCTGTCCAATGGGGATTGTGACACACACGCTGTCCAATGAGGTTTGTGGCACACGCTCTGTTCAATGGGGATTGTGACACACACGCTGTCCCGTGGCGTTTCTGACACACACACTGTCCAATAGGGTTTGTGACACACGCACACTATAGAATCGGTATTGTGACACACACACTGTCCATTGGGGTTTGTGACACACAAACACTGTCTAATGGGGATTGTGACACACACAAGGTCCAATGGGATTTGCGACACACACGCTATCCAATGGAATTTTTGAACACGGATGCTGTCCAATGGGGTTTGTGACACACCACACATAATCTTTCCGATGGGTTTGTGGTACAGACGCTGTCCAATGGGGTTCGTGACACACAGGGCTATATAGTATGGTTTGTGACACACACACTGTCCAATATGGTTTGTAACAAACAAACACTATCCAAAGGGGTTTGTGACACACACATTTTCCAATGGCATTTCTGAAACGCACGCTGTCAAATGGGGTTTGTGACACACACTCTGTCCAATGGGGTTTGTGACACATGCTCTGTTCAATGGGGATTGTGACAAACACGCACTTTCCAATGGTGCTTGTGACACGCATGATGTCCAATAGGTTTTGTGACACACACACTCTGTCCAATGGGGGTTGTGACACACACGCTGTCCAATGGTGTTTGTGACACAAACACTCTGTCCAACGCGTTTTTTGACAAACAAACTGTCCAGGGTGATTTGTGACACACACGCTGTCCAATGGGGTTTGTGACACACACGCGCTATCCAATGGGGTTTAAGACAAGCACACTGTCCAATGGGATTTGTGACAGCCACTCTGTCCAATGGGGTTTGTGACACACACACTTTCCAATGGGGATTCTGACACAGACACGCTGTCCAATGAAGTTTGTGACACACACACTGTCCAATGGGGTTCGTGACACACACGCTGTCCAGTGGGGTTTGTGACACACACACTGTGCAATAGCGTTTGTGACACACACACGCTATCCAATGGGGGTTGCGACACACACACTGTCCAATGGGGTTCGTGACACACACGCTGTCCAATCGGGTTTGTGACACACACACACTCTCAAATGGAGTTTGTGACACACACATTGTCCAATGGTGTTTGTGCCACACACGCTGTCCAATGGGGATGGTGACACACACCCGCTGTCCAGTGAGGTTTGTGACACACACACTTTCCAATGTGTTTTGTGACACACACACTGCCCAATGGGGTTTCTGATGCACACAATCAGTCCAAGGTGCTTGTGACACACACTCTCACAAGTGGGGTTTGTGACACACACACTGTCAAATGGGGATTGCGCCACACAAGCCGTCCAATGCGGTTTTTGCCACACACACTGTCCAGTGGGTTTTGTTACACACACGCTGTCCAATGGGGATTGTGACACGCACACTGTCCAATGGGGTTTGTGACTACACACGCTGTCCATTGGGGTTTGTGACACACACGCTATCCAGTTGAGTTTGTGACACACACTCTGCCCAATGGATTTTGTGACACACACATGCTATCCAATGGGATTTGTGACACATACACTTTCCAATGGGGTTTGTGATGCACACACTCTGTCCAATGGGGTTTTTAACACACACACTGTCCAATGGGGATTGTGATACACACACGCTGTCCAATGAGGTTTGTGACACACACACTGTCCAATGGGGTTTGTTACACACACACTTCCCAATGTGTTTTGTGGTACACACACACTGTCCAATGGGGTTTGTGACGCACGCATTATCCAAAGGGGATTGTGAAACACACAGGCTGTCCAATGGGGTTTGTGAAACACACACTATCCAATGGGGTTTATGACTCACAGGCTGTCAAATGGGGATTGTGACACGCACAGTATCCGGGGGGGATTGTGACACACACACTCTCTCCAACGGGGCTTGTGATAGACACGCTGTCCAATGGGGTTTGTGAAACACAGACTGTGCAGGGGGGTTTGTGACACACGAGCTGTCTAATGGGGTTTGTGACACACACACTGTCCAGGGGGGTTTTTGACACACACACTGACCAATGGGTTTTGTCACACACAAGCTGTCCAAAGGGGATTGTGACACACACACGCTGTCCAATGGTGTTTGTGACACGCATGCTGTCCAAAGGGATTTGTGACATACACACTGTCCACTGTGGTTTGTGACACACACACCGCCCAATGGGGATTGTTACACACACGCTGTCCAATGGGGTTTTTGAGACAGACGCTGTCCTGTGGGGTTTCTGACACACAAACTGTCCAATGGGGTTTGTGACACACATGCTATCCGGTGTGGTTTGTGACACACAAACTTGCCAATGTGTTTTGTGACACATACACTGTCCAATGAGCTTTGTGACGCACACACTCTGTCCAATGGGGATTGTGACACGCACACTGTCCAATGGGGTTTGTGACACACACCCTGTCCATTGGGGTTTGTGACGCACACGCTGTCCAATGGGGTTTGTGACACACACAATCTATCCAATGGGGGTAGTGACATACACAAACTGTCCCATGGGGTTTGTGACACACACATCGTACAGGGGAGTTTGTGAACACACACGCTGTCCGATGGGGACTGTGACACACATAAGCTGTCCCATGGGGTTTGTGACACACACACTGTCCAGGAGGGTGCCTGACACACAAACTGTCCAATGGGGATTGTGATACATACACAGTCCAAAGGGGTTTGTGACACACTCACGCTGTCCAATGGAGTTCATGACACACACGCTGTCCAGTGGGGTTTGTGTCACAAACACTGTCCAATGGGGTTTGTGATACACACACTGTCCAATGGGCATTGTGACACACCAACGCTGTCCAATGGGGATTGTGACACGCTCACTGTCCAGAGAGGTTTGTGACATACACGCTGTCCAATGGGGTTTGTGACACAGAGAATCTCCAGGGGTGTTTGTGTCACACACGCCTTCCAGTGGGGTTTGTGACACACACACTGCCAAATTTGGATTTTGACACACACGCTGTCCTATGGGGTACGTGACACACACAATTTCCCATGGAGTTTGTGACACACTCACGATGTCCAATGGTGTTTGTGATAAACACGATGTCCTGTGGGGTTTGTTACACACACTCTGTCTAATGGTGTTTGTGACACGCCTGTTGTCCAAATGGTTTTGTAACACACACACTGTCCAGGGGGGTTTGTGACACACACACTGTCCAGAGGGGATTGTGACACACACAAAAGCTGTCCCATGGTGTTTGTGACACACATGCTGTCCATTGGGGTTTGTGACACACACTCTGTCCAATGTGGGTTGTGACACACCCATGCTATCCAATCGGGTATGTAACACACACACTTTCCAATGTGTTTTGTGATACACACATACTATCCAATGGGGTTTGTGAGACATACACTTTCCAATGGGGTTTGTGACGCACACACTCTGTCCAATGGGACTTGTGACACACACTCTGTCAAATGAGGTTTTTAACACACACACTGTCCAATGGGGATTGTGATACACACACGCTGTCCAATGGGTTTTGTGACACAGAGACTCTCAAGGGGTGTTTGTGACACACACGGTGTCCAGAGTGGTATGCGATACACACACTGTCCAAAGGGGTTTGTGACACACACACTGTCCAATGGGGATTGTGGCACACACACACTTTCCAAAGGGGTTTGTGACAAACGCATTGCCCAATGGGGTTTGTGCCACACACGCTGTCCAATGGGGATTGTGACACACACACGCTGTCCAATGGTGTGTGTGACACGCATGCTGTTCGAAGGGATTTGTGACATACACACTGTCCAGGGTGGTTTGTGACACACACGCGGTCCAATGGGGTTTGTGACACACACACTGTCCAATGGGGATTGCACCACACAAGCCGTCCAATGCGGTTTTTGCCACACACACTGTCCAGCGGGGTTCGTGACACACACGCTGTCCATTGGGGATTGTGACACGCACACTGTCCAATGAGGTTTGTGACTACACACGCTGTCCATTGGGGTTTGTGAAACACAAGCTATCCAGTTGAGTTGGTGACACACACTCTGTACAATGGATTTTGTGACACACACACTGTCCAGTGGGGTTTGTGACACACACACTGTCCAATAGGTTTTGTGACACACACGTGCTATCCAATGGGATTTGTGACACATACACTTTCCAATGGGGTTTGCGACGCACACACTCTGTCCAATGGGGTTTTTAACACACTCACACTTCCCAATGGGGATTGTGACACACACAGAGTCCAATAGGGTGTGCGACACACAAGCTGTCCAAAAGAGTTTGTGACACGGACGCTGTCCAATGGTGTTGGTGACACACACACTCAGTCCAGGGGGGTTTGTGTCACACAAACTGTCTAATACCATTTGTGACACACATACGCAATCCAATGGGAATTGTGACACACAATTTCCAATGGGCTTTGTGACACACACACTGTCCAATGGGGTTTTTGACACACACATGCTGTCCTAAGGGGTTTGTGACACACACACTTTCCAATGGGTATTGTACAATACACACGCTGTCCAATGGGGTTTGTGACACACACATGCTGTCCAAAGGGGTTTGTGACACACACACTTTCCAATGGGTATTGTACAACACACACGCTGTCCAATTGGGTTTGTGACACACACTCTGTCCAATGGGCATTGTTACACACACTCTGTCCAATGGGCATTGTTACACACACATGCTTTCCAATGGGGTTTGTGACACACACACTGTCCAAAGAGGTTAGTGACACACACACTCTGTCCAATGGGACTTGTGACACACACTCTGTCCAATGGGGTTTGTGACACAAAAAAATTCCCAATGGGGTTTGTGACACACACACCCTGTCCAAAGGGGCTTGTGACACACACTCTGTCCAATGGGGTTTGTGACATAAAAAATTTCCAATGGGGTTTGTGACACACACACTGTCCAATGGGGATTGTGACACACACACGCTGTCCAATGGGGTTTGTGACACTCACGCTGTCCAATGGTTTTTGTCACACACACCATCTGTCCAATGGGGCTTGTGACACATACGGTGTCCAATAGGGTTGTTGACAAAAACGCTGTCCAGTGGGGATTGTGACACACACACTGTCCAATGGGTTTTGTGACACACACACTCTGTCCAATGGGGCTTGTGACACAAACGCTGTCCAATTGGATTCATGACACACATGCTGTCGAGTGGGCTTTGTGACGCACACACACTGTCCAATAGGTTTTGTGACACACACATGCTATTCAATGGGGTTTGTGATACACACACACTGTCCCATGGGTTTTCTGACACACACACGCTATCCAATGGGGTTTTTGTCACATACAATTTCCAAAGGGGATTTTGACACACAAAGTGTCCAATGGGGTTTTTGACACACTCACACTGTCCAATGGGGATTGTGACACACACAAAGTCCAATAGGGTTTGCGACACACAAGCTGTCCAAAGGAGTTTGTGACACGGATGCTGTCCAATGGTGTTGGTGACACAGACACTCAGTCCAGGGGGGTTTGTGTCACACACACCGACTAATACGGTTTGTGACACACATACGCAATCCAATGGGGATTGTGACACACACAATTTCCAATGGGGTTTGTGACACACACACTGTCCAATGGGGTTTGTGACACACACATGCTGTCCAAAGGGGTTTGTGACACACACACTTTCCAATGGGGTTTGTGACACACACACGCTGTCCAATGGGGTTTGTGACACACACGCTGTCCAATGGGGATTGTGACACACACGCTGTCCAATGGGGATTGTGACACACACACTGTCCAGTACGGTTTGTGACACACACACGCTATCCAATGGGGATTGTGACACACACAGTTTCCAATGGGGTTTGTGACTCACACACTGTCCAATGGGGTTTGTGACACACACATGCTGTCCAAAGGGGTTTGTCACGCACAATCTATTCTGTGGGGATTGTGACACACACACTCTGTCCAATAGGGTTTTTGGCACATACACTTTCCAATGGGTGTTGTGACACACACACGCTGTCCAATGGGGATTGTGACACAAACGCTGTCCATTGGGGATTGTGACACAAACGCTGTCCAATGGGGTTTGTGACACACACACTGTCCAAAGGGGTTTGTGACACGCACATTGTCCAATAGGGTTCGTGAGACACACACGCTATCCAATGGGGATTGTGACACACACACTTTCTAATGGGGTTTGTGACACACACACTTTCCTATAGGGTTTGTGACACACACATGCTCTCCACTGGGGTTTGTGACACACACTCTGTCCAAGGGTGTTTGTCACCCACACTGTCCATTGGGGTTTGTGATACACACACTGTCCCGTGGGGTTTGTGACACACACATGCTGTCCAATGGGGTTTGTCACGGACACTCTGTCCAATGGGGCTTGTGACACACAGGCTGTCCAGTGGGGTTCGTGACATACGCGCTTTCCAGTGGGGTTTGTGACTACACAAACTGTCCAATAGGGTTAGTAACACACACATGCTATCCTTTGGGGTTTGTGACACAAGCACTTTCCAATTAGTTTTGTGACACAAACACGCTATCCAATGGCGTTTATAACACATACACTTTCCAATGGGGTTAGTGACGCACACAATCTGTCCAAAGGGGCTTGTGACACACACTCTGTCCAATGTCATTTGTGACACAAAAAGTTTCCAATGTGGTTTGTGACACACACACTGTCCAATGTTGATTGTGACACACACATTCTGTCCAGTGGGGTTTGTGACACACATGCTGTCCAATGGGGTTTGTTTACACACACACTCTGTCCAAAGGGGGTTGTGACACATAGGCTGTCCAATGGGGTTGTTGACACAAACGCTGTCCAGTGGGGCTTGTGACACACACACTGTCCAGGGGGGTTTGTGACGCACACGCTGTCCAATGGGGATTGTGACACAAACATGCTATCCAATGGGGTTTGTCACGGACACTCTGTCCAATGGGGATTGTGACACACACACGATTTCCGATGGGTTTTGTGACACACACACTGTCCAGGGCAGTTTGTGACACACACACTTTCCAATGGGTATTGTAACACACACGCACGCTGTCCAATGGGGTTTGTGACACACACACTGTCCAATGGGGATTGTGACACACACGCTGTTCAATGGAGTTCGTGACACACACACTCTGTCCAATGGAGCTTGTGACACACGTGCTGTCCAGTGGGGTATGTGACACACACACTGTCCAATAGCGTTTGTGACAAACACAAGCTATCCAATGGGGATTGTGACACACATACTGTGTTTATGTTTATGACTCACAGTCTGTCCAATGGGGTGTGTGACACACACACTGTCCAATGGGGATTGTGACACACACCGTGTCCAACGGTGTTAGTGACACGCATGCTCTCCAATGGAGTTTGTGACACACAAACTGTCCCATAGGTTTTGTGACACACACGGTATCCAATGGGGATTGTGACACACACATTTTCCAATGGGGTTTGTGACACACACAGTGTCCAATCGGGTTTGTGACACACACACTATGTACAATTGGGTTTGTGACACACACACTCTGTCCAATAGGGTTTTTGACACACACACTTCCACAGTATCACAGTATGTTTGGGATTGGAAGGGACCTCAAAAGATCATCTAGTCCAATCCCCCTGCTGGAGCAGGAACGCCTAGGTGAGTTCGCACAGGAACATGTCCAGGCGGGTTTTGAATGTCTCCAGAGAAGGAGACTCCACAACCTCCCTGGGCAGCCTGTTCCAGTGCTCTGTTACCCTCACTGAGAAGAAGTTTTTTCTCATATTTAAGCGGAACCTCTTGTGTTCCAGCTTGATCCCATTACCCCTTGTCCTATCATTGTTGGCCACCGAGAAGAGCCTGGCTCCATCCTCATGGCACTCACCCTTTATATATTTATAAACATTAATGAGGTCCCCCCTTAGTCTCCTCTTCTCCAAACCAAAGAGCCCCAGCTCCCTCAGCCTTTCTTCATAAGGGAGGTGCTCCACTCCCTTAATCATCTTGGTTGCCCTACGCTGGACCCTCTCCAGCAGTTCCCTGTCCTTCTTGAACTGAGGGGCCCAGAACTGGACACAATATTCCAGATGTGGTCTCACCAGGGCGGAGTAGAGGGGAAGGAGAACCTCTCTCGATCTACTAGCCACTCCCCTTCTAATACACCCCAGGATGCCATTGGCCTTCCTGGCCACAAGGGCACAGTGCTGGCTCATGGTCATCCTGTTGTCCACCAGGACCCCCAGGTCCCTTTCCCCTACACTGCTCTCTAATATGTAATTTCCCAACCTATACTGGAACCTGGGGTTGTTCCTGCCCAGATGCAGGACTCTACACTTTCCCTTGTTAAATTTCATCAGGTTATTCCCCGCCCAACTCTCCAGCCTGTCCAGGTCCCGCTGGATGGCAGCACAGCCTTCTGGTGTGTCAGCCACACCTCCCAGCTTAGTGTCATCAGCAAACTTGCTGATAGTACACTCTATTCCCTCGTCTAAATCGTTAATGAATATATTGAATAATATTGGCCCCAGCACTGACCCCTGGGGCACTCCACTAGATACTGGCCTCCAACTAGACTCCGCACCATTGACTACCACTCTCTGGCTTCTCTCCTTAAGCCAGTTTGCAACCCACCTCACTAGTCTATTGTCTAGACCACACTTCCTCAACTTAGCTGTGAGGATGCTGTGGGAGACTGTGTCAAAGGCTTTACTGAAGTCAAGGTAAACCACATCCACCACTCTGCCATCATCCATCCACCTTGTTACATTCTCATAAAAGGCTATGAGGTTGGTCAAGCATGACTTACCCTTGGTAAAGCCATGCTGACTGCCCCTAATAACCCTCTTATCCTTGATATGCCTTGAGATGGCACCAAGGATTAGCTGTTCCATTACTTTCCCAGGGACAGAGGTGAGGCTGACCTGTCTATAATTACCCGGGTCCTCCTTCTTGCCCTTTTTGAAGACTGGAGTGACATTTGCTTTCCTCCAATCCTCGGGCACCTCCCCCGTTTCCCAAGACTTGGCAAAGATGATGGAGAGCGGTCCAGCAATGACTTCAGCCAGCTCCCTCAGCACCTGCGGATGCATCCCATCTGGACCCATGGATTTATGGATGTCCAGACTATTTAATTGCTTCCTAACCCAGTCCTCATCAACTAAAGCAAACTCCTCCATTGACCTGGCTTCATCCGGGGTCTCAGGGGTACAGGGCTCCCCAGGACAGCCTCCGGCAGAGTAGACTGAGACAAAGAACGCATTCAGTAATTCTGCCTTCTCTGTATCTTCTGCCACCAGGGCACCCACCCCGTTCATTAGTGGGCCTACATTGCCTCTGGTATTAGTTTTATCAGCTATGTATTTGTAAAAGTTCTTTTTGCTGTCCTTGACCCCTCTCGCCAGCTGTAATTCTAAGGAGGCCTAGCTGCCTTCTAAGGCTATCCTAGCTGCCTTCCTACATCCTCTAACAGCAGCCTTATATTCTTCCCACGTGGCCAGCCCCTGCTTCCAACACCTGTAAACTCTCCTTTTCTGCTTGAGCATACCCAACAGATCCCTATTCAACCACGCAGGCCTCCTGGCTCCCTTCCTTGACTTCCTTCGTGTGGGGATGCTCTGATCCTGAGCGTGGAAGAAGCAATCTCTGAATGCAATCCAGCTATCTTGGGCCCCTTTACCTTCAAGCAGTCTTGCCCATGGGATTTCCCCCAGCAATTTCTTGAAAAGGCCAAAGTTAGCCCTGCTAAAGTCCAGGATTGCAATTCTACTTGCTATTCTGTTCCTGCCACCCAAGATGCTGAACTCCACCATCTCGTGGTCACTGCAACCCAGGCAGCCCTCAACCTTTACTGCTTCGACCAGACCCTCCTTGTTAGTGAGGATGAGATCCAGCAGTGCACCTCTCCTAGTCGGCTCCTCCACCATCTGCATGAGGAAGTTATCATCAATGCACTGGAGGAACCTCCTGGACTGTGGCTGGCTGGCTGAATGGTCCTTCCAGCAAACATCAGGGAAGTTAAAATCACTCGCAACAACCAGGGCCTGTGACTGTGAGGCCACTCTCAACTGCCCATAGAAGGCCTCATCAACTTCCTCAGCCTGATCTGGTGGCCTGTAACAGACGCCCACAACAGTGTCACCCCTGCAAGCCTGCCCCTTGATCCTGACCCATACACTCTCAACTCGCTCGTCATCCACTCCTGGGCAGAATTTAGTACATTGTAGTTGCTCTCTCACATAGAGGGCAACTCCACCACCACGCCTGGCTGGCCTGTCTTTCCTGAAAAGGGCATAGCCATCCATGACCACATTCCAGTCATGTGAACTGTCCCACCATGTTTCCGTAATTGCCACCAGATCATAATCTCCCGACCGAACATAGGATTCTAACTCCTCCTGCTTATTCCCCATGCTGCGCGCATTGGTGTACAGGCATTTCAGGGAGCGAGCAGAGCACACCAATTTCTCCCTAGGGGCACAGGAGGCCACCCGGTCCTCATCAGTTTTAGAACACTGCCCCACTGGGACAAGCCCAGCTACAACCCCATCCCCCTTCGAGCCTAGTTTAAAGCTCTCCAAATGAGCCCAGCTAATTCCTGCCCCAGCATCCTTTTGCCCCTGCGAGATAAACCTTTCCCGCTTGACACTGTCCGGACTGGTGACTTATAAAACCAACCATTATCAAAAAATCCAAAGCCCTGCCTGTAGCACCAGTCTTGGAGCCAATCATTTAGACACTGAACTTTCCTATTGCATCCCACATCGTTACTTGAAGATGGAAGGAGTGAAGAGATCACTTGAGCCCCTGAGTCTTTAACCATCCTTCCCAAGACCTTGAAATTGTTCTTCATTCCCCTCAGACTACGGGAAGCAGCTTTCTCCCCATCTGTCTGGAAGACCAGCAGCGGGTAGTAGTCTGTCGGGTGCACCAGTTTGGGGAGCTCTCTAGCAATATCCTTGATCCGGGCTCCAGGTAGACTACAAACTTCCCTAAGATGAGGGTCAACCCTGCATATTGGGCCCTCTGTTCCTTTCAGAAGGGAATTTCCTATTACAATCACCCTTCTCTCTTTCTTATCAGAGGCAGTCTTAAGTTGTGAAGTCAACCGCCTCTTCCTATGTGATCTTGTAGGCAGTCTTGGCACCACCTCCTCACCTACCTCTTCTTCAAGATCCAGGGCCTCAAACCTATTACGGAGGGGCACCTGGGGAGACAAAGCAGGCAGGGAGGGGGGCTGCCCGTGACACCGAACCGGAATACACTTCCAACCCTCGTTGTCTTTTAGGTCCCCTACCTCTGCCTGACAGCAACAAGGGCAGGGCCGTCTCCGGACTTCCGCCTCTGTCCGAGAGGGCAGGAGGTCCATCTCCTTTTGGGGGGTACCTCCCTGGGACCTTTCCGACTGGCACGTCAGTGTGTTACTCCACCAGTCGATCTCCCTTTCGCACTCCCTGATGGTCCTCAACATCTCAACCTCCTCCTTAAGTTTCACAACCATGTCGAGCAGGTCTTGCACCTGCTCACACCTCACACAGGTGGAGTGCTGGCCTCCCACCCCCGGCAGCAGCAGGCTCTGGCACTCCCTGCAGCCGGAGACCTGAACAGCCACCGTTCGGGACAGAACCTCCTCAGTCTGCGTAGCCACAGTCTGTTTCAGACAAGCTCTCCTCCTGGAGGCGACCATGGTCGTCAGCACACTGGGATGCTGGCAATAAGTTAGAGGGGCTGATAAGCGACAACTGCTCTCTGCACCCTGCTACTCAAGGTACCACACCTGCTGCTGCAGCACAGTGTGGATGGGACTCACCCGCTACACAAGCTGGTTGCTCCTCCCTACACCTGGTGGGCAGCTAGTCGCTGCCCTCCCAAAGGATGTTTCAAGGCAAGGGGAGAGGGTGTGGCCGCCGTCACCGTGGGAACGCCCCCCGCCACGTCAGCCGCTCTCTCGCAATGGCTGCTGGGGCTGCGGGGATTGGGACTCGACGGGAATCACGCTGTCCCTGTACGTTTCCCTCTGAGCTTCCTAATCTCGGATGAACCTCGTGGTCGGCTGAACCCCGCCGGCTCGGCTCTCTCTGGGCTGGCTCCGATCAGCTGACTGGATGCTAGTATCGAGTTTCAGCCGCTTTTAAACCTCCCGCCGTCACCGTGGGAATGCCCCCCGCCACGTCAGCCGCTCTCTCGCAACGGCTGCCGGGGCTGCAGGGATTGGGACTCAACGGGAATCACGCTGTCCCTGTACGTTTCCCTCTGAGCTTCCTAATCTCGGATGAACCTCGTGGTCGGCTGAACCCCGCCGGCTCGGCTCTCGCTGGGCTGGCTCCGATCAGCTGACTGGATGGGTATTGTGACAAACACATGCTGTCCAATGGGGTTTGTGACACACACACTGTCCAATGGGGATTGTGACACAAACGCTGTCCAACGGGATTTGTGACACACACACTGTCCAAAGGGGTTTGTGACACGCACTTTGTCCAATAGGGTTCGTGAGACACACACGCTATCCAATGGGGATTGTGACACACACACTTTCTAATGGGGTTTGTGACACACACACTTTCCTATGGGGTTTGTGACACACACGCTCTCCACTGGGGTTTGTGACACACAATGTGTCCAAGGGTGTTTGTCACACACACTCTGTCCAATGGGGATTGAGACAGATACACGCTTTCCAATGGGGTTTGTGACACACACACTGTACAATGAAGTTAGTGACACACACACTCTGTCCAAAGGGGCTTCTGACACACAGGCTGTCTAATGAGGTTCGTGACACACATGCTTTCCTGTGGGGTTTGAGACTACACACACTGTCCAATAGGGTTTGTGACACACACATGCTATCCATTGGGGTTTGTGACACAAACACTTTCCAATGAGTTTTGTGAAACACACAGGATATCCAATGGGGTTTATAACACATACACTTTCCAATGGGTTTAGTGACGCACACACTCTGTCCAAAGGGGCTTGTGACACAAACTCTGTCCAATGCGTTTGTGACACAAAAAATTTCCAATGGGGTTTGTGACACACACACTGTCCAATGGGGATTGTGACACACACAGGCTGTCCAATGGGGTTTGTGACACCCACTTTGTCCAATGGGGTTTGTGACACACACGCTGTCCAACGGGGTTTGTTACACACACACTCTGTCCAATGGGGCTTGTGACACATACGCAGTCCAATGGGGTTGTTGACACAAAAGCTGTCCAGTGGGGTTTGCGACACACACACACTGTCCAATGGGGTTTGTGACACACACACTGTCCAATGAGGAATGTGACACAAACAGTGTATAGGGGGGTTTGTGACACACAGTCTGTCCAATGGGGTGTGTGACATGCATGCTGTTCAATGGAGTTTGTGACACGGATGCTGTCCAATGGGGTTTATGACACACACACCCAGTCCAGGGGGTTTGTGACACACACACTGGCCAATGGGGATTGTTACACACACACGCTATCAAATGGGAATCTTGACACACACATTTTCCAATGGGCTTTCTGACACACTCGCTGTCAAATGGTGTTTGTGACACACACACTGTCTAGGGGGTTTTGTGACACACACACTGTCCCATAGGGTTTGTGATACACACATGCTGACCAATGGAGTTTGCAACGCACACTCTGTAAATGGGGTTTGTGACACACACGCTGTCCAATGGAGTTCGTGACACACACACTCTGTCCAGTGGAGCTTGTGATACAAATGCTGTCCAGTGGGGCTCGTGACACACACGCTGTCCAGTGGGTTTTGTGACACACACACTGTCCAATAGGGTTTGTGACAAACACAAGCTATCCAATGGGGATTATGACACACACACTGTACAGGGGGGTTTGTGACTCACAGTCTGTCCAATGGGGATTGTGACACACACGCAGTTCAATGGGGCTTGTGTCATACACACTCTGTCCAGTAGGTTTTGTGACACACACACACTATCCAAAGGGGATTCTGACACACAGACTTTCTAATGGGGTTTGTGACACACACACTTTCCTATGGGTTTCTGTGACACACACGCTGTCCAATGGGGTTTGTGACACCCACTCTGTCCAAGGGTGTTTGTCACACACACTCTGTCCAATGGAGATTGTGACACACACACACTGTCCAATGGGGTTTGTGACAGACACGCTGTCCAGTGGGGTTTGTGACACACACACGTTATCCAATGGGGTTTGTGACACATACACTTTCCAATCGGGTTTGTGACGCAAACACTCTGTCCAAAGGGGCTTGTGACACACACTCTGTCCAACGGGTTTCGTGACAAACACGCTGTCCAGTGGTGTTTGTGACTACACACACTGTCCAATAGGGTTTGTGACAGACACATGCTATCCAATGGGGTTTGTGACACACACACTTTCCAATGATTTTTTTGACACACACACGCTATCCAATGTGGTTTGTGACACATACACTTTCCAATGGGGTTTGTGACGCACACAGTCTGTCCAAAGGGCCTTGTGACACACACTCTGTCCAAAGGGGCTTGTGACACCCATTCTGTCTAATGGGGTTTGTGACACACACAATCTGTCCAATGGGGATTGTGACACATACGCTGTCCAATGGGGTTGGGGACACAAAGGCTGTCCAGTGGTGTTTGTGACAAACACACTGTCAAATAGGGTTTGTAAAACACACACTGTCCAATGGGGATTGTGACAAACAAACTGTACAGGGGGGTTTATCCAACGTCTGTCCAACGGCATTTTTGACACACACACTGTCCAATGGGGATTGTGACACACAGACACTGTCCAATGGGGATTGTGACACACACAAGGTCCAATGGGGTTTGCGGCACACACGCTGTCCAATGTATTTTGTGACACGGATGCTGTCCAATGGGGTTTGTGACACACACACACAGTCCAGAGGGGTATGTGGCACTCACACTGGCCAATGGGGTTTATGACACAGACGCTGTACAATGGGGTTTGTGACACAGCACACACACTCTTTCCACTGGGTTTGTTACACACACACTATCCAATGGGATTTGTGACACACAAAATTTCCAAATAGGTTTGTGACACACACAGTGTCCAATGGGGATTGTGACACACACGAGCTATCCAATGGGGTTTGTGACACCCAATCTGTCCAATGGAGTTTGTGACACACACGCTGTCCAATGGGTTTTGTTACACACACACTCTGTCCAATGGGGCTTTGACACATACGATGTCCAATGAGGTTGCTGACACAAGCGCTGTCCAGTGGGGTTTGTGACACACACACTGTCCAATGGGGTTTGTGACACATACACTGTCCAATGGGGTTTGTGACACAAACACAGTACAGGGGGGTTTGTGACACACAGTCTGTCCAATGGGTTGTGTGACACACACACTTTCCAATGAGTTTTGTGACATACACAGGCTATACAATTGCGTTTGTAACACATACATTATCCAATGGGGTTTGTGACGCACACACTCTGTACAAAGGGTCTTGTGACACACAGTCTGTCCAATGGGGTTTGTGACAGAAAAAATTTCCAATGGGGTTTGTGACTCACACACTGTCCAATGAGGATTGTGACACACACACGCTGTCCAATGGGGTTTGTGACACATACGCTGTCCAATGGAGTTGTTGACACAAACGCTGTCCAGTGGAGTTTGTGACACACACACTGTCCAATGGGGATTGTGACACAGACACTGTCCAATGGCGATTGTGAAACAAACAGTGTACAGGGGGGTTTGTGACACACAGTCTGTCCAATGGGGTGTGTGACACGCACGCTGACCAATGGAGTTTGTGACACGGATGCTGTCCAATGGGGGTTAAGAAACACACACACACAGTCCAGGGGTTTCTGTGACACAGACACGCTATCCAATGGGAATCTTGACACACACATTTTCCAATGGGGTTTCTGACACACACTCTGTCAAATGGGGTTTGTGACACACACACTGTCCAACGGGGTTTCTGACACACACATGCTGTACAATGGGGTTTGTCATGCACACTCTGTCCAATGCGGATTGTGACACACGCACGCTTTCAGATGGGTTTTTTTGACACACACACTGTCCAAGGGAGTTTGTGACACACACACTTTCCAATGGGTTTTGTAACACACACGCACGCTGCCCAAAGGTTTTTGTGACACACACGCTGTTCAATAGGGATTGTGACACACACGCTGTCCAATGGAGTTCGTGACACACACACTCTGTTCAATGGAGCTTGTGACACACATGCTGTCCAGTGGGGTTCATGACACACACGCTGTCCATGGGGTTTGTGACACACAGACTGTCCAATAGGGTTTGTGACAAACATAGTCTTTCCAATGGGTATTGTGACACACACACTGTACAGGCAGGTTTGTGACTCACAGTCTGTCCAATGGGGTGTGTGACACAGACACTGTCCAAAGGGGATTTTGACACACACGCTGTCCAACGGTATTTGTGACTCACAGTCTGTCCAATGGGGAGTGTGACACATACGCTGTCCAATGGTGTTGGGGACAAAAAGGCTGTCCAGTGGTGTTTGTGACAAACACACTGTCCAATAGGGTTTGTAAAACACGCACTGTCCAATGGGGATTGTGACACACAAACTGTACAGGGGGATTTGTAACACACAGTCTGTCCAACGGCATTTTTGACATACACCCTGTCCAATAGGGATTGTGACACACACCCGCTGTCCAAAGGGGATTGTGACATACACAATGTCCAATGGGGTTTGCGACACACACGCTGTACAATGTATTTTGTGACACGGATGCTGTCCAATGGGGTTTGTGACACACACACAGTCCAGGGGCGTATGTGGCACACACACTGGCCAATGGGGTATGTGACACAGACGCTGTCCAATGGGGTTTGTGACACAGCACACACACTCTTTCCAGTGGGTTTGTTACACACACACTATCCAATGGGGTTTGTGACACACAAAATTTCCAATGGGGTTTGTGACATACACACTGTACAATGGGGATTGTGACACACACACGCTATCCAATGGGCTTTGTGACACGTACGCTGTTCGATGGGGTTGCTGCCAGAAACGCTTTCCAGTGGGGTTTGTGACACACACACTGTCCAATGGGGTTTGTGACAGACACACTGTCTAACGGGGATTGTGACACAAACAATGTACAGGGGGGTTTGTGATACGCAGTCTGTCCAATTGGGTGGTGACACACACACGCTATCCAATGGCGTTTGTAACACATACACTATCCAATGGGGTTTGTGACGCACACAGTCTGTCCAAAGGTGTTTGTGACACACCCTATCTGTCCAATGGGCTTGTGACACACACGTGTCCAAAAGGAGTCGTGACACACATGCTGTCCAGTGGGTTTTGTGACACACACACTCTGTCCAATGGGCTTGTGACACACACTGTCCAATAGTGTTTGTGACACACACGCTGTCCAATGGGGTTTCTGACACACACACTGTCCAAAGGGGTTTGTGACATACACGCTGTCCAATGGGGTTTCTGACACACACACACGGTCCAATGGGGATTGTGACACACAAACGGTATCCAATGGGTTTTATGACACACATGCTGTCCAATGGGGATTGTGACAAACACTCTGTCCCATGGAGTTCATGACACACTAGCTGTCGAGTGGGGTTTGTGACACACGCACTGTGCAATAGGGTTTGTGACACACACACTTTCTAATGGGATTTGTGACACACACGGCATGCAGTGGTCTTTGTGACACACACACTGTCCAAAGGGGATTGTGACACACACACGATGTCCAATGGTGTTTGTGAAACACACGCTCTCCAATGGGGTTTGTGACACAGACACTGTCCAATGGGGATTGTGACATACACACTGTCCAATAGGGTTTGTGACACACACACAGGCTATCCAATAGGGTTTGTGACACACGCACTTTCTCATGGCGTTTGTGACACACACACGCTATACAATGGGGTTTGTGACACACACACTACCAATGGGGTTTGTGACACACACACGCTGTCCAGTGGGGTTTATGACAAACACGCTGTCCAACTGGGTGTGTGACACACACACTCTGTCCAATGGGGCTTGTGACACACACGCTGTCCAATGGGGATTGTGACAAACACACTGTCCCATGGGGTTCGTGACACACACGATGTTGAGTGGGGTTTGTGACACACACACTGTGCAATAGGGTTCATGACACAGACACTGCCCAATGGGGATTGTGACATACAGACTGTCCAATAGGGTTTGTGACACACACACGCTATCCAATGGGGTTTGTGACACACACATTCGGTCAAATGGGGGTTGTGACATACACACTGTCCAGTGGGATTTGTGACACGCACACTTTCCAATGGGGTTTGTGACAGAGACACAGTCCAATGGGGTGTGAGACACACACACTCTGTCCAATGCGGTTTGTGGACACACACACGCTGTCCCATGGGGTTTGTGACACCCACGCTGTCCAATGGGGTTTGTGACACACAGTCTGTCCAACAGGGATTGTGACACACACACACTGTCCAATGGGGACTGTGACACACACAGTGTCCAATGGGGTTTGTGACACACACTCTGTCCTTTGGGGTTTGTGACACACTCACTGTCCAATGGATTTTGTCACACACACACGCTGTCCAATGGTGTTTGTAACACACACGCTGTCCAATGGGCTTGTGACACACACGCTGAACAATTGGGTTTGTGACACACACACTTTCCAAAGGGGTTTGTGACACAAACACGCTGTCCCACGGGGTTTGTGAAACACACACTCTCCAATAGGGTTTGTGACACACACAGTCTGTCCAATGGGGATTGTGACACACAACACGCTGTCCAATGGTGTTCATGACACACACGCTGTCCAATGGGGATTGTGACACACACAGTCTTTCCAATGGGTCTTGTGACACACACGCTGTCCAATGGGTTTTGTAACACACACGCTGTCCAATAGTGTTTGTGACACACACGCTGTCCAATAGTGTTTGTGACACACACGCTGTCCAATAGGGTTTGTGACACAAACACGCTATCCAATGGGGTTTGTGATACGCACACTGTCCAGTGGGATTTGTCACACACACTTTCCAATGGGGTTTGTGACATGAACCCGCTGCCCAATGGTTTTGTCACACCCACTCTCTCCAATGGGGTTTATGACAAACACACGCTGTCCAATGCTGTTTGTAACACACACACTGCCAAAAGGGTTTGTGACACACACACTGTCCAAAGGGGATTGTGACACACACACACTGTCCAATGGGGACTGTGACACACACACTGTCCAATGGTTTTTGTGACACACACTCTGTCCAATGGGGTTTGTGTCACACACTCTGTCCAATGGGGTTTCTGACACACACACTCTGTCCAATGGGGATTGGGACACACACACGATGTCCAATGGTGTTTGTGACAAACACACTGTCCAATGGGGTTTGTGACACACACGCTGTCCAATGGAGATTGTGACACACACACACTGTCTAATGGTGTTTGTGACACGCATGCTGTCCAATGGTTTTTGTGACAGACACACTCTGTACAATGGGCTTGTGACAGACACACTGTCCAATGGGGTTTCTGACACACATGAAGTCCAATGTGGATTTTGACACACTACACTGTCCAATGGGGTTTGTGACACACACACTGTGCAATTGGCATTGTGACACACACACGCTGTCCAACGGTGTTAGTGACACGCATACTGTCCAATTGGATTTGTGACACACGCTTTGAGAGGCACACGATGCCCAGTGGGATTTGTGACACATATAAACGGTCAAATGGGGGTTGTGACACACACGCTGTCCAATGTTGTTCATGACATAAACGCTGTCCAGTGGGGTTATTGACACACACAGTGTCCAGTGGGGTTTGTGACACACACACATTCCAATGGGGTTTGTGACACGCACACTCTGCCCAAAGGGTTTGTCACACCAATTCTGTCCAATGGGGTTTGTAACAAACACACGCTGTCCAATGCTGTTTGTAACACATACGCTGTCCAATGGGGTTTCTGACACACACACTGTCCAATGTGTTTTTGTAACACACACACTCGTCCAATGGGGCTTGTGACATATACGCTGTCCAACGGGGTTCGAGACACACACACTGCCAATAGGGTTTGTAACACACACATTGTCCAAAGGGGATTGTGACACACGCACTGTCCAATGGGGTTTCTAACACACACGCTATCCAATGGGGATTGTGACAAACACGCTGTACAATGGGGTTTGTGACACACACCCGCTGTCCAATGGGCTTGTGACACATGCACTGTCCTGAGGGTTTTGTGACACACACATTCTGTCCAATGGGGTTTGTGACACACACACGCTATTACATGGGGTTTGTGACACACACACTTTCTAATGGGGTTTGTGACACACACGCTATACAAAGGGTTTGGTGACAAGCACACTGTCCAATAGGGATTGTGACACACACACGATGTCCTATGGTTTTTGTGAAACACATGCTGTCCAATGGGCTTTGTGACTCAGACGCTGTCCAATGGGGATTGTGAAATACACACTATCCAAAAGCGTTTGTAACACACACACGCTATCCAATGGGGTCTGTGACACACACACTTTCCAATGGGGTTTGCGACACAAATACGCTGTCCCACGGGGTTTCTGACACACACACTGTCCAATAGGGTTTGTGACACACAACATGCTGTCCGATGGTGTTTATGACACACACGCTGTCCAATGGGCTTTGTGACACACACAGTCTGTCCAATGGGTCTTGTGACACACACGCTGTCCAATGGGTTTTGTAACACACATGCTGTCCAATGGGGTTTGTGAAACACACGCTGTCCAATAGTGTTTGTGACACACACGCTGTCCAATAGGGTTTGTGACACAAACACGCTATACAATGGGGTTTGTGATACGCACACTGTCCAGAGGGATTTGTGACACACACACTTTCCAATGGGGTTTGTGACACGCACACGCTGCCCAATGGTTTTGTCACACCCACTCTGTCAAATGGGGTTTATGACAAACACACACTGTCCAATGCTGTTTGTAACACACACACTGCCAATAGGATTTGTGACACACACACTGTCCAAAGGGGATTGTAATACACACACACTATCCAATGGGGACTGAGCACACACGCTGTCCATTGGTGTTTGTGACACACACTCTGTCCATTGGGGTTTGTGACACACACTCTGTACAATGGGGTTTGTGTCACACACTCTGTCCAATAGGGTTTGTGACACACACTCTGTCCAATGCGGTGTGTGACACAAACATTCTGTCCAATGGGGTTTGTGACACACACACGCTGTCCAATGATGTTTTTGATACGCATGCTCTCCAATGGGTTTTGTGACACACACACGGTCCAAAGGCTCTTGTCATACACACTCTGTCCAATGGTGTTTGTGACACACACTCTGTCCAATGGGGTGTGTGATACACACATTCTGTCCAATGGGGTTTGTGGACACACACACACTGTCCAATGGTGTTTGTGACACGCACGCTGTCCAATGGGGATTGTGACAAACACGCTGTACAATGGGGTTTGTGACACACACACTGTCCAAACGGGTTTTGTGACACACACACTGTCCAATGGCTTTTGTCACACACACTCTGTTCAAAGGGCTTTTGACACACACGCTGTCCAAAGGGGTTCGTAACACACACGCTGTCCAGTGGGTTTTGTGACACACACACTGTCCAAACGGGTTTGTGACACATACGCTGTCCATTGGGGTTTGTGACACACCCACTGTCCAATGGTGATTGTAACACACATGCTGTCCAATGGAGATTGTGACACACACACGCTGTCCAGTGGGTTTTGTGACACACACACTCTGTCCAATGGGCTTGTGACACACACACTGTCCAATAGTGTTTGTGACACACACTCTGCCCCATGGGGTTTGTGACACACTGTGGCAGAATGCAACACCCCCCTCCCTCCTTCAGTATGGCACATCTCCCCCTTCTCTGCTACTTGAGGCTAACAGCTTCTTTTGTTTGGCCCAGAGCACCCTGGCTACTGGGACATTAGAAGAAGGGAGTGCCAAGGCACACTGAGCCGCGCCCTGTGTGGTGGATGTTTGGAGGCTTCAGGGGCACCCACAGACAGTGTGGGGGTGCAGAGAAGCTTCTAGAGTGCCTACAGTCAGATCTGATTAGCCAGTATAAAATGGGATTCTCGTCGAGACTCCCCCCTTTGCCGCGGTTCTCTCGGAGCACGAGCAAGATGCTGCCGCCGAGAGCCCCCCTCCCCGGGATGGAGACTCCGCTTGCCTTGCCACCACGTGTGTAAGTAAAACTTCTCGCAGGATTGCGAGTATATTTATACTTTTCGTGCACATATGCCCGTATAACTTTCCGTGCTCCATATGAGCGCGTGTAAAATTAATCCTCGCAGAATCGCGGGTGTATTTGCTTTCCGTGCACATTTGCACAAGTACTTTATTTCCTCGCACAATCGCGAGTGGCCGCCGAGAGCCCCTCGCACAATCGTGAGTGTATTTTCCTCCCGTGCTTCCACATAAGCACGTATAACTTTCCATGCACATTTGCATGTGCAAAATAACTCTCGCAGGACTGCGAGCGTATTATATATTTACTCTCGCGGAATCGCGAGTGCACACTTTCCGTACTCACTACGAGTACGTGTAACTCTTTAAAAATAATCCCGCACCGTGTTCAGGCAAGTGTGTATTCCTCCGGGACTCAGGGACGGCTCCGGCATTGTTTTGGTGAAGACACGTGCATGCACTCTGTGGACCGCCTGTTGTATTAGTGGCTGTCCCTCTCAATAATTTTCCTCAACTGATAACCGAACCTATATTTAAGTCACTTTTGGAGTGTTAAAACCCTGTTTTCCACTGGTTCAATAAAAGTTGTTTTTGGACCTTGTTGTCCCTTAAATTGACCTGCGGAGTGCCTCCGTGACACACACACACTGTCCAAAGGGGTTTGTGACACACACGCTGTCCAATGGCTATTGTGACACACATACACTGTCCAATGGGGATTGTAACACACACATGCTGTCCAATGGGGTTTATGACACACAAGCATTACAATGGGGTATGTGACACACACGCTGTCCAATGGGGTTTGTGACACACACACGCTGTCCAATGGGGTTTGTGACACACACAATCTGTCCAATGGGTTTGTGACACACGCACTGTCCAATGGGGTTTGTGAGACACACGCTGTCCAATGGGATTTGAGACACACACACTCGGACAAATGGGGGTTGTGACTCACACGCTGTCCAATGGGGTTCGTGACACGCACATGCTGCCCAATTGGTTTGTCACACCCACTCTGTCCAAATGGGTTTGTGACAAACACACACTGTCCAATGCTGTTTGTAACACACACGCTGTCCAATGGGGTTTGTGACACACACACTGTCCAATGGGTTTTTGTAACACACACACTCTGTCCAATGGGGCTTGTGACACATACGCTGTCCAACTGGGTTCGTAACACACACACTGCCAAAGGGGTTTGTGACACAAACACTGTCCAAAGGGGATTGTGACACACACACTGTCCAATGGGGTTTGTGTCACACACTCTGTCCAATGGGGTTTGTGACACACACACACTGTCCAATGGGGATTGTTTCATACAAACTGTCCAATAGGGTTTTTGACACACACATGCTATCCAATGGGGTTTGTGACACACACACTTTCTCATGGGGTTTGTGACACACACACTTTCCAATGCGGTTTGTGACACACACTCATTCCAATGGGGCTTGTGACACACACACTGTCCAATAGGGTTTGTGACACACACACGCTACCCAATGGTGTTTGTGAAACATACACTGTCCACTGGGTTTTGTGACACACAATCTGACCAACGGAGATTGGGACAAACACACACTGTCCAATTGGGTTTCTGACACACAGACTGTCCAATGGGTTTTGTGACACACTCGCTGTCCAATGGGGGTTGTGACACACACACACTGTCCAATGGGGTTTGATACACACACACTGTCCAAAGGGGTTTGTGACACACCCTGTCCAATGGGGATTGTGACAAACACTCTGTACAATGGGGTTTGTGACACACACACTCTGTGCAATGGGCTTGTGTCACACACGCTGTCCAAAGGGGCTTGTGACACACATGCTGTCCAGTAGGTTTTGTGACACACATACTCTGTCCAATGGGCTTGTGACACACACGCTGTCCAATAGTGTTTGTGACACACACGCTGTCCAATAGGGTTTGTGACACACACACTGTTCAAACAGGTTTGTGACACACACACTGTCCAATGGGGATTGTGACACACACAGTGTTCAATGGGGTTTGTGACACACACACTCACCAGTGGGGATTGTGACACACAGAATATCTATTACGGTTTGTGACACACACACTGTCCAAAGGGGTTTGTGAGACACATACTAAGCAAAGGCGTTTCTCACAAACACTCTGTCCAATGGGTTTTGTCACACACACTCTGTCCAATGGGGTTTGTGACACACACGCTGTCCAATGGGGATTGTGACCAACACGCTGTACAATGGGGTTTGTGACACAGACACTGTCCAATGGGGATTGTTTCATACAAACTGTCCAATAGGGTTTTTGACACTCACATGCTATCCAATGGGGTTTGTGACAAGCACACTTTCTCATGGGGTTTGTGACACACACACTTTCCAATGGGGTTTGTGACACACACTCTTTCCAATGGGCTTTGTGACACACACACGCTGTCCCATGGGGTTTGTGACACACACACTGTCCAATAGGGTTTGTGACACAGACACAATCTCCAATGGGGTTTGTGAAACATGCAGTGTCCACTTTGTTTTGTAACACACACACTCTGTCCAATGGGCTTGTGACACACACACTGTCCAATAGTGTTTGTGACACACACTCTGCCCCATGGTGTTTGTGACACACTGTGGCAGAATGCAACCCCCCCCTCCCTACTTCAGTATGGCACATCTCCCCCTTCTCTGCTACTTGAGGCTAACAGCTTCTTTTGTTTGGCCCAGAGCACCCTGGCTCCTGGGACATTAGAAGAAGGGAGTGCCAAGGCACACTGAGCCGCGCCCTGTGTGGTGGATGTTTGGAGGCTTCAGGGGCACCCACAGACAGTGTGGGGGTGCAGTGAAGCTTCTAGAGTGCCTACAGTCAGATCTGATTAGCCAGTATAAAATGGGACTCTCGTCGAGACTCCACCCTTTGCTGCGGTTCTCTCGGAGCACGAGCAAGATGCTGCCGCCGAGAGCCCCCCTCCCCGGGATGGAGACTCCGCTTGCCTTGCCACCACGTGTGTAAGTAAAACTTCTCGCAGGATTGCGAGTATATTTATACTTTTCGTGCACATATGCCCGTATAACTTTCCGTGCTCCATATGAGCGCGTGTAAAATTAATCCTCGCAGAATCGCGGGTGTATTTGCTTTCCGTGCACATTTGCACAAGTACTTTATTTCCTCGCACAATCGCGAGTGGCCGCCGAGAGCCCCTCGCACAATCGTGAGTGTATTTTCCTCCCGTGCTTCCACATAAGCACGTATAACTTTCCATGCACATTTGCATGTGCAAAATAACTCTCGCAGGACTGCGAGCGTATTATATATTTACTCTCGCGGAATCGCGAGTGCACACTTTCCGTACTCACTACGAGTACGTGTAACTCTTTAAAAATAATCCCGCACCGTGTTCAGGCAAGTGTGTATTCCTCCGGGACTCAGGGACGGCTCCGGCATTGTTTAGGTGAAGACACGTGCATGCACTCTGTGGACCGCCTGTTGTATTAGTGGCTGTCCCTCTCAATAATTTTCCTCAACTGATAACCGAACCTGTATTTAAGTCACTTTTGGAGTGCTAAAACCCTGTTTTCCACTGGTTCAATAAAAGCTGTTTTTGGACCTTGTTGTCCCTTAAATTGACCTGCGGGGTGCCTCCGTGACACACACACACTGTCCAAAGGGGTTTGTGACACACATGCTGTCCAATGGCTATTGTGACACACATACACTGTCCAATGGGGATTGTGACACACACATGCTGTCCAATGGGGTTTATGATACACACGCAGTACAATGGGGTATGTGACACACACGCTGTCCAATGGGGTTTGTGACACACACAGTGTTCAATGGGGTTTGTGACACACACACTCACCAGTGGGGATTGTGACACACAGAATATCTATTACGGTTTGTGACACACACACTGTCCAAAGGGGTTTGTGAGACACATACTAAGCAAAGGCGTTTCTCACAAACACTCTGTCCAATGGGTTTTGTCACACACACTCTGTCCAATGGGGTTTGTGACACACACGCTGTCCAATGGGGATTGTGACCAACACGCTGTACAATGGGGTTTGTGACACAGACACTGTCCAATGGGGATTGTTTCATACAAACTGTCCAATAGGGTTTTTGACACTCACATGCTATCCAATGGGGTTTGTGACAAGCACACTTTCTCATGGGGTTTGTGACACACACACTTTCCAATGGGGTTTGTGACACACACTCTTTCCAATGGGCTTTGTGACACACACACGCTGTCCCATGGGGTTTGTGACACACACACTGTCCAATAGGGTTTGTGACACAGACACAATCTCCAATGGGGTTTGTGAAACATGCAGTGTCCACTTTGTTTTGTAACACACACACTCTGTCCAATGGGCTTGTGACACACACACTGTCCAATAGTGTTTGTGACACACACTCTGCCCCATGGTGTTTGTGACACACTGTGGCAGAATGCAACCCCCCCCTCCCTACTTCAGTATGGCACATCTCCCCCTTCTCTGCTACTTGAGGCTAACAGCTTCTTTTGTTTGGCCCAGAGCACCCTGGCTCCTGGGACATTAGAAGAAGGGAGTGCCAAGGCACACTGAGCCGCGCCCTGTGTGGTGGATGTTTGGAGGCTTCAGGGGCACCCACAGACAGTGTGGGGGTGCAGTGAAGCTTCTAGAGTGCCTACAGTCAGATCTGATTAGCCAGTATAAAATGGGACTCTCGTCGAGACTCCACCCTTTGCTGCGGTTCTCTCGGAGCACGAGCAAGATGCTGCCGCCGAGAGCCCCCCTCCCCGGGATGGAGACTCCGCTTGCCTTGCCACCACGTGTGTAAGTAAAACTTCTCGCAGGATTGCGAGTATATTTATACTTTTCGTGCACATATGCCCGTATAACTTTCCGTGCTCCATATGAGCGCGTGTAAAATTAATCCTCGCAGAATCGCGGGTGTATTTGCTTTCCGTGCACATTTGCACAAGTACTTTATTTCCTCGCACAATCGCGAGTGGCCGCCGAGAGCCCCTCGCACAATCGTGAGTGTATTTTCCTCCCGTGCTTCCACATAAGCACGTATAACTTTCCATGCACATTTGCATGTGCAAAATAACTCTCGCAGGACTGCGAGCGTATTATATATTTACTCTCGCGGAATCGCGAGTGCACACTTTCCGTACTCACTACGAGTACGTGTAACTCTTTAAAAATAATCCCGCACCGTGTTCAGGCAAGTGTGTATTCCTCCGGGACTCAGGGACGGCTCCGGCATTGTTTAGGTGAAGACACGTGCATGCACTCTGTGGACCGCCTGTTGTATTAGTGGCTGTCCCTCTCAATAATTTTCCTCAACTGATAACCGAACCTGTATTTAAGTCACTTTTGGAGTGCTAAAACCCTGTTTTCCACTGGTTCAATAAAAGCTGTTTTTGGACCTTGTTGTCCCTTAAATTGACCTGCGGGGTGCCTCCGTGACACACACACACTGTCCAAAGGGGTTTGTGACACACATGCTGTCCAATGGCTATTGTGACACACATACACTGTCCAATGGGGATTGTGACACACACATGCTGTCCAATGGGGTTTATGATACACACGCAGTACAATGGGGTATGTGACACACACGCTGTCCAATGGGGTTTGTGACACACACAGTGTTCAATGGGGTTTGTGACACACACACTCACCAGTGGGGATTGTGACACACAGAATATCTATTACGGTTTGTGACACACACACTGTCCAAAGGGGTTTGTGAGACACATACTAAGCAAAGGCGTTTCTCACAAACACTCTGTCCAATGGGTTTTGTCACACACACTCTGTCCAATGGGGTTTGTGACACACACGCTGTCCAATGGGGATTGTGACCAACACGCTGTACAATGGGGTTTGTGACACAGACACTGTCCAATGGGGATTGTTTCATACAAACTGTCCAATAGGGTTTTTGACACTCACATGCTATCCAATGGGGTTTGTGACAAGCACACTTTCTCATGGGGTTTGTGACACACACACTTTCCAATGGGGTTTGTGACACACACTCTTTCCAATGGGCTTTGTGACACACACACGCTGTCCCATGGGGTTTGTGACACACACACTGTCCAATAGGGTTTGTGACACAGACACAATCTCCAATGGGGTTTGTGAAACATGCAGTGTCCACTTTGTTTTGTAACACACACACTCTGTCCAATGGGCTTGTGACACACACACTGTCCAATAGTGTTTGTGACACACACTCTGCCCCATGGTGTTTGTGACACACTGTGGCAGAATGCAACCCCCCCCTCCCTACTTCAGTATGGCACATCTCCCCCTTCTCTGCTACTTGAGGCTAACAGCTTCTTTTGTTTGGCCCAGAGCACCCTGGCTCCTGGGACATTAGAAGAAGGGAGTGCCAAGGCACACTGAGCCGCGCCCTGTGTGGTGGATGTTTGGAGGCTTCAGGGGCACCCACAGACAGTGTGGGGGTGCAGTGAAGCTTCTAGAGTGCCTACAGTCAGATCTGATTAGCCAGTATAAAATGGGACTCTCGTCGAGACTCCACCCTTTGCTGCGGTTCTCTCGGAGCACGAGCAAGATGCTGCCGCCGAGAGCCCCCCTCCCCGGGATGGAGACTCCGCTTGCCTTGCCACCACGTGTGTAAGTAAAACTTCTCGCAGGATTGCGAGTATATTTATACTTTTCGTGCACATATGCCCGTATAACTTTCCGTGCTCCATATGAGCGCGTGTAAAATTAATCCTCGCAGAATCGCGGGTGTATTTGCTTTCCGTGCACATTTGCACAAGTACTTTATTTCCTCGCACAATCGCGAGTGGCCGCCGAGAGCCCCTCGCACAATCGTGAGTGTATTTTCCTCCCGTGCTTCCACATAAGCACGTATAACTTTCCATGCACATTTGCATGTGCAAAATAACTCTCGCAGGACTGCGAGCGTATTATATATTTACTCTCGCGGAATCGCGAGTGCACACTTTCCGTACTCACTACGAGTACGTGTAACTCTTTAAAAATAATCCCGCACCGTGTTCAGGCAAGTGTGTATTCCTCCGGGACTCAGGGACGGCTCCGGCATTGTTTAGGTGAAGACACGTGCATGCACTCTGTGGACCGCCTGTTGTATTAGTGGCTGTCCCTCTCAATAATTTTCCTCAACTGATAACCGAACCTGTATTTAAGTCACTTTTGGAGTGCTAAAACCCTGTTTTCCACTGGTTCAATAAAAGCTGTTTTTGGACCTTGTTGTCCCTTAAATTGACCTGCGGGGTGCCTCCGTGACACACACACACTGTCCAAAGGGGTTTGTGACACACATGCTGTCCAATGGCTATTGTGACACACATACACTGTCCAATGGGGATTGTGACACACACATGCTGTCCAATGGGGTTTATGATACACACGCAGTACAATGGGGTATGTGACACACACGCTGTCCAATGGGGTTTGTGACACACACATGCTGTCCAATGGGGTTTATGACACACACGCAGTACAATGGGGTGTGTGACACACACGCTGTCCAGTGGGGTTTGTGACACACACAATCTGTCAAATGGAGATTGTGACACATACGCTGTCCAACTGGGTTCATGACACACACACTGCCAATGGGGTTTGTGACACGAACACTGTCCAAAGGGGATTGTGACACACACACTGTCCAATGGGGTTTGTGTTACACACTCTGTCCAATGGGGTTTGTGACACACACACACTGTCCAATGGGGATTGTGACACACACACGATGTCCAATGGGGTTTGTGACACACACGCTGTCCAACGGGGATTGTGACACACACACGCTGTCCAATGGGGTATGTGACACACACACTGCCAATAGGGTTGGTGACACAAACACTGTCCAAAGGGGATTGTGACACACAGACTGTCCAATGGAGTTTGTGACACACCCACGCCACCCAATGGGGTTTGCGAAAAACACACACTTTCTAATTGGGTTTGTGACACACACGCTATACATTGGTTTTTGTGACACACACACTGTCCAATGGGGATTGTAACACAGACACGATGTCCAACGGTGTTTGTGACACACACGCTGTCCAATGGGGTTTGTGACACAGACACTCTCCAATGGGGATTGTGACATACACACTGTCCAAAAGGGATTGTGACACACACACGCTATCCAAAGGGGTTTGTGACACGCACACTGTCCCATGAGGTTTGTGACACACACGCTGAACAATTGGTTTTGTGACACACACACTTTCCAGTTGGGTTTGTGACACACACACTTCCCAATGGGGTTTGTGACACACACACGCAGTCCAATGGGGATTGTGATAAACACGCTGTACAATGGGGTTTGTGACACATACAATCTGTCCAATGGGGTTTGTGACACACACACACTGTCCAATGGGGATTGTGACACACACACGCTGTCCAATGGGGATTGTGACAAACACGCTGTACAATGGGGTTTGTGACACACACAATCTGTCCAATGGGCACGTGACTCACACGCTGTCCAATGGGGTTCGTGACACACACTCTGTCCAATGGGGTTTGTGACACACACTCCTTCCAGTGGGGTTTGTGACACACACTGTCCAATGGGGTTTGTGACACACACACACTGTCCAATGGGGATTGTGGCACACACACGCTGTCCAATGGTGTTTGTGACACACACAATCTGTCCAATGGGATTGTGACTCACACGCTATCCAATGGGGTTCGTGACACACACTCTGTCCAGTGGGATTTGTGACACACACACTGTCCAATAGGGTTTGTGACACACACACGATATCCATTGGCGTTTGTGACGCATACACTTTCCAAAGGGGTTTTGTGACACACACACTCTGTCCAATGGTGCTTGTGACACACACGCTGTCCAAAGTGGTTCGTGACACACACGCTGTCCACTGGGTTTTGTGACACACACACTCAGTCCAATGGGCTTGTGACACACACACTGTCCAATACTGTTTGTGACACACAAGCTGTCCAATGGCGTTAGTGACACACACACTGTCCAAAATTATTTGTGACACACACGCTGTCCAATGATGTTTGTGACACACACACACTGTCCAAAGGGGATTGTGACACACACACGCTGTCCAAAGGGGTTTCTGACACACACGCTCTCCAATGGGGTTTGTGACACACACGCTGTCCAATGGTTCTTGTGACACACACGCTGTCCTACGGGGTTTGTGAAACACACAATCTGTCCAATGGGGTTTGTGACACAGAAGCTGTCCAGTGGGGTTTGTGACACACACACTGTCCAATAGGGTTTGTTTACACACACGGTCCAATGGGGATTGTGACACACACACTCTGTCCAATGGTGTTTGCGACACACACGCTGTGCAATTTGGTCTGTGACACAGACGCTGTCCAATGCGGATTGCGACATACAAACGCTGTCCCATGGGGTTTGTGACACAGGCGCTGTCCAATGGGGCTTGTGACATACACACTGTCCAATGGGGTTTGTGACATACACGCTGTCCAATGGGGATTGTGACACACATGCTGTCCTACGGGGTTTGTGACACACACACTTTCCAATGGGGTTTGTGACACACACACGGTGTCCCATGGTGTTTGTAACACACACATTGTGCAATAAGGTTTGTTTACACACACGGTCCAATGGGGATTGTGACACGCACACTCTGTCCAATGGTGTTTGCGACACACACGCTGTGCAATGTGGTTTGTGACACAGACGCTGTCCTATGGGGATTGTGACATACAAACGCTGTCCCATGAGGTTTGTGACACAGACGCTGTCCAATGGGGATTGTGAAACACACAATGTCTATGACGGTTTCTGACACACACACTGTTCAATGGGGTTTGAGAGACACTCACTGTCCAATGAGGTTTCTCACAAACACTCTGTCCAATGGGGTTTGTGACACACACTATGTCCAATGGGGTTTGTCACACACACTCTATCTAATGGGGTTTGTGACACACACGCTGTCCAATGGGGAATGTGACAAACACGTTGTGCAATGTGGTCTGTGACACAGACGCTGTCCAATGTGGATTGCGACATACAAACGCTGTCCCATGGGGTTTGTGACACAGACGCTGTCCAAAGGGGATTGTGACATACACACTGTCCAATGGGGTTTGTGGGACACTCACTGTCCAATGGGGTTTGTGGGACACTAACTGTCCAACGGGGTTTCTCACAAACACTCTGTCCAATGGGGTTTGTGACACACACGCTGTCCAATGGGGATTGTGACACAGACACAGTCTAATCGAGATTGTGACATACACACTGTCCAATAGGTTTTTTGACACACACACGCTATCCATTGGGGTTTGTGACATGCACACTTTCCAATGGGGTTTGTGACACACACACTTTCAAATGGGATTTGTGACACACACACGCTGTCCCATGGTGTTTGTGACACACACACTGTGCAATAGGGTTTGTGACAGACACACTTTCTAATGGGGTTCGTGACACATACTCTATACAGTGGTTTTTGTGACACACACACTGTCCAATGGGGTTTGTAACACAGACCCTGTCCAATGGGGATTGTGACATACACACTGTCCAATGGTGTTTGTGACACACAAACGCTATCCAATGGGGTTTGTGACACACACGCTTTCCAATGGGTTTGTGACACACACACTGTCCAATAGGGTTTGTGACACACACACACTGTCCAATGGGGATTGTGACACACACATGCTGTCCAGCCGGGTTTGTGACACACACACTGTCCAATTGGGTTTGTGACACACACAGTCTGTCCAATGGCATTTGTGACACACACACTGTCCAATGGGTTTTGACACACACACTCTGTCCAATGGGGATTGTGACACACACACCCACCAATGGGGATTGTGACACACACAATGTCCATGACTGTTTGTGACACACACACTGTCCAATGGGGTTTGTCACACACACTCTGTCCAGTGGGGTTTGTGACACACACTCTGTCCAGTGTGGTATGTGACACACACACTGTCCAATGGGGTTTGTGACACACACGCTGTCCAATGGGGATTGTAAAAACACACACACGATGTCCAATGGGGTTCGTGTCACACACACTGTCCAATGGTGTTTTTCACAAACACGTTCCCCAGTGGGGATTGTGAAACACACAATGTCTATGACGGTTTCTGACACACACACTGTCCAATGGGGTTTGAGAGACACTCACTGTCCAATGAGGTTTCTCACAAACACTCTGTTCAATGGGGTTTGTGACACAGACTCTGTCCAATGGGCTTTGTCACACACACTCTATCTAATGGGGTTTGTGACACACACGCTGTCCAATGGGGAATGTGACAAACACGTTGAACAATGGGGTTTGTGACACAGACACTGTCCAATGGGGATTGTGACATACACACTGTCCAAATGGGTTTTTGACACACACACGCTATCCAATGGGGTTTGTGACACGCACACATTCTCATGGGGTTTGTGACACACACACTTTCCAAAGGGTTTGTGACACACACAATTTCCAATGGGGTTTGTGACACACACATGCTATCAAATGGGGTTTGTGAAACATACGCTGTCCACTGGGGTTAGTGACACACATACTCTGTCCAATGGGGTTTGTGACACACACAATTTCCAATGGGGTTTGTGACACACACACGCTATCCCATGGGGATTGTGATACACACACGCTGTCCAATGGGGATTGTGACAAACACGCTGTACAATGGGGTTTGTGACAGACACAATCTGTCCAATGGGGATTGTGACACACACGCTGTCCTACGGGGTTTGTGAAACACACAATATGTCCAATGGGGTTTGTGACACAGACGCTGTCCAGTGGGGTTTGTGACACACACGCTCTCCAATAGGGTTTGTTTACACACACGGTCCAATGGATATTGTGACACACACACTCTGTCCAATGGTGTTTGCGACACACACGCTGTGCAATGTGGTCTGTGACACAGACGCTGTCCAATGGGGATTGCGACATACAAACGCTGTCCCATGGGGTTTGTGACACAGATGCTTTCCAAAGGGGATTGTGACATACACACTGTCCAATGGGGTTTGTGACATACACGCTGTCCAATGGGGATTGTGACACACACGCTGTCCTACGGGGTTTGTGACACACACACTTTCCAATGGGGTTTGTGACACACACACGCTGTCCCATGGTGTTTGTGACACACACACTGTGCAATAGGGTTTGTTTACACACACGGTCCAATGGGGATTGTGACACACACACTCTGTCCAATGGTGTTTGCGACACACACGCTGTGCAATGTGGTTTGTGACACAGACGCTGTCCAATGGGGATTGCGATATACAAACGCTGTCCCATGGGCTTTGTGACACAGACGCTGTCCAATGTGGATTGTGACATACACACAGTCCAATGGGGTTTGTGACATACACGCTGTCCAATGGGGATTGTGACACACACACTGTCCAATGGGGATTGTGACATACTCACTGTCCAATAGGGTTTTTGACACACACACGCTACCCAATGGGGTTTGTGACACGCACACTTTCCAATGGGGTTTGTGACACACACACGCTGTCCCATGGTGTTTGTGACACACACACTGTGCAATAGGGTTTGTGACACACACACTTTCTAATGGGGTTTGTGACACATACGTTATACAGTGGTTTTTGTGACACACACACTGTCCAATGGGGATTGTCACACACACACGATGTCCAATGGTGTTTGTGACACACACACACTGTCCAATGGGGTTTGTGACACAGACACTGTCCAATGGGGATTGTGACATACACACGGTCAAATAGTGTTTGTGACACACACACACTGTCCAGTGAGGTTTGTAACACACACACTTTCCAATTGGGTTTGTGACACAAACACGCTGTTCCATGGAGTTTGTGAAACACACGCTAAATAATTGCGTTTGTGACAGACACGCTTTCCAATGGGTCTTGTGACACACACACTCTGTCACATGGGGTTTGTGACACACACACTGTCTAATAGGGTTTGTGACACACACACGCTATTCAGTGGTGTTTTTGAAACATGCACTGTCCACTGGGTGTTGTTACACACACACTCTGTCCAATGGGGTTTGTGACACACACGCTCACCAATGGGGATTGTGACACACACAATGTCCATGACTGTTTGTGACACACGCACTATCCAATGGGGTTTCTCACACACACTCTGCCCAATGGGGTTTGTGACACACACTCTGTCCAATGGGGTTTGTGACACACACTCTGTCCAGTGTGGTTTGTGACACACACACTGTCCAATGGGGTTTGTGACACACATGCTGTCCAATGGGGATTGTGAAAAAACACACAGAATGTCCAATGGGGTTCGTGACACACACGCTGTACAGTGGGGTTTGTGACACACACAATCTGTCCAATGGGGATTGTGACACAGACACTGTCGAATGGGGATTGTGACACAGAGACGCTGTGCAATGGTGTTTTTGACACACACGCTGTCCAATGGGGATTGTGACAAACACGCTGTCCAATGAGGTTTGTGACAGAAACACACTGTCCAGTGGGGTTTGTGACAAACACATTGTCCAAAGGGGTTTGTGACAAACACGCTGTCCAATGGAGATTGCAACACACACACCCTGCCCAATGCTTTTTGTAACACACACGCTGTCCAATGGGGATTGTGACACACACACTGTCCAATGGGGATTGTGACATACACACTGTCCAATAGGGTTTTTGACACACACACGCTACCCAATGGGGTTTGTGACACGCACACTTTCCAATGGGGTTTGTGACACACACACGCTGTCCCATGGTGTTTGTGACACACACACTGTGCAATAGGGTTTGTGACACACACACTTTCTAATGGGGTTTGTGACACATACGCTATACAGTGGTTTTTGTGACACACACACTGTCCAATGGGGATTGTAACACAGACACGATGTCCAACGGTGTTTGTGACACACACGCTGTCCAATGGGGTTTGTGACACAGACACTCTCCAATGGGGATTGTGACATACACACTGTCCAAAAGGGATTGTGACACACACACGCTATCCAAAGGGGTTTGTGACACGCACACTGTCCCATGAGGTTTGTGACACACACGCTGAACAATTGGTTTTGTGACACACACACTTTCCAGTTGGGTTTGTGACACACACACTTCCCAATGGGGTTTGTGACACACACACGCAGTCCAATGGGGATTGTGATAAACACGCTGTACAATGGGGTTTGTGACACATACAATCTGTCCAATGGGGTTTGTGACACACACACACTGTCCAATGGGGATTGTGACACACACACGCTGTCCAATGGGGATTGTGACAAACACGCTGTACAATGGGGTTTGTGACACACACAATCTGTCCAATGGGCACGTGACTCACACGCTGTCCAATGGGGTTCGTGACACACACTCTGTCCAATGGGGTTTGTGACACACACTCCTTCCAGTGGGGTTTGTGACACACACTGTCCAATGGGGTTTGTGACACACACACACTGTCCAATGGGGATTGTGGCACACACACGCTGTCCAATGGTGTTTGTGACACACACAATCTGTCCAATGGGATTGTGACTCACACGCTATCCAATGGGGTTCGTGACACACACTCTGTCCAGTGGGATTTGTGACACACACACTGTCCAATAGGGTTTGTGACACACACACGATATCCATTGGCGTTTGTGACGCATACACTTTCCAAAGGGGTTTTGTGACACACACACTCTGTCCAATGGTGCTTGTGACACACACGCTGTCCAAAGTGGTTCGTGACACACACGCTGTCCACTGGGTTTTGTGACACACACACTCAGTCCAATGGGCTTGTGACACACACACTGTCCAATACTGTTTGTGACACACAAGCTGTCCAATGGCGTTAGTGACACACACACTGTCCAAAATTATTTGTGACACACACGCTGTCCAATGATGTTTGTGACACACACACACTGTCCAAAGGGGATTGTGACACACACACGCTGTCCAAAGGGGTTTCTGACACACACGCTCTCCAATGGGGTTTGTGACACACACGCTGTCCAATGGTTCTTGTGACACACACGCTGTCCTACGGGGTTTGTGAAACACACAATCTGTCCAATGGGGTTTGTGACACAGAAGCTGTCCAGTGGGGTTTGTGACACACACACTGTCCAATAGGGTTTGTTTACACACACGGTCCAATGGGGATTGTGACACACACACTCTGTCCAATGGTGTTTGCGACACACACGCTGTGCAATTTGGTCTGTGACACAGACGCTGTCCAATGCGGATTGCGACATACAAACGCTGTCCCATGGGGTTTGTGACACAGGCGCTGTCCAATGGGGCTTGTGACATACACACTGTCCAATGGGGTTTGTGACATACACGCTGTCCAATGGGGATTGTGACACACATGCTGTCCTACGGGGTTTGTGACACACACACTTTCCAATGGGGTTTGTGACACACACACGGTGTCCCATGGTGTTTGTAACACACACATTGTGCAATAAGGTTTGTTTACACACACGGTCCAATGGGGATTGTGACACGCACACTCTGTCCAATGGTGTTTGCGACACACACGCTGTGCAATGTGGTTTGTGACACAGACGCTGTCCTATGGGGATTGTGACATACAAACGCTGTCCCATGAGGTTTGTGACACAGACGCTGTCCAATGGGGATTGTGAAACACACAATGTCTATGACGGTTTCTGACACACACACTGTTCAATGGGGTTTGAGAGACACTCACTGTCCAATGAGGTTTCTCACAAACACTCTGTCCAATGGGGTTTGTGACACACACTATGTCCAATGGGGTTTGTCACACACACTCTATCTAATGGGGTTTGTGACACACACGCTGTCCAATGGGGAATGTGACAAACACGTTGTGCAATGTGGTCTGTGACACAGACGCTGTCCAATGTGGATTGCGACATACAAACGCTGTCCCATGGGGTTTGTGACACAGACGCTGTCCAAAGGGGATTGTGACATACACACTGTCCAATGGGGTTTGTGGGACACTCACTGTCCAATGGGGTTTGTGGGACACTAACTGTCCAACGGGGTTTCTCACAAACACTCTGTCCAATGGGGTTTGTGACACACACGCTGTCCAATGGGGATTGTGACACAGACACAGTCTAATCGAGATTGTGACATACACACTGTCCAATAGGTTTTTTGACACACACACGCTATCCATTGGGGTTTGTGACATGCACACTTTCCAATGGGGTTTGTGACACACACACTTTCAAATGGGATTTGTGACACACACACGCTGTCCCATGGTGTTTGTGACACACACACTGTGCAATAGGGTTTGTGACAGACACACTTTCTAATGGGGTTCGTGACACATACTCTATACAGTGGTTTTTGTGACACACACACTGTCCAATGGGGTTTGTAACACAGACCCTGTCCAATGGGGATTGTGACATACACACTGTCCAATGGTGTTTGTGACACACAAACGCTATCCAATGGGGTTTGTGACACACACGCTTTCCAATGGGTTTGTGACACACACACTGTCCAATAGGGTTTGTGACACACACACACTGTCCAATGGGGATTGTGACACACACATGCTGTCCAGCCGGGTTTGTGACACACACACTGTCCAATTGGGTTTGTGACACACACAGTCTGTCCAATGGCATTTGTGACACACACACTGTCCAATGGGTTTTGACACACACACTCTGTCCAATGGGGATTGTGACACACACACCCACCAATGGGGATTGTGACACACACAATGTCCATGACTGTTTGTGACACACACACTGTCCAATGGGGTTTGTCACACACACTCTGTCCAGTGGGGTTTGTGACACACACTCTGTCCAGTGTGGTATGTGACACACACACTGTCCAATGGGGTTTGTGACACACACGCTGTCCAATGGGGATTGTAAAAACACACACACGATGTCCAATGGGGTTCGTGTCACACACACTGTCCAATGGTGTTTTTCACAAACACGTTCCCCAGTGGGGATTGTGAAACACACAATGTCTATGACGGTTTCTGACACACACACTGTCCAATGGGGTTTGAGAGACACTCACTGTCCAATGAGGTTTCTCACAAACACTCTGTTCAATGGGGTTTGTGACACAGACTCTGTCCAATGGGCTTTGTCACACACACTCTATCTAATGGGGTTTGTGACACACACGCTGTCCAATGGGGAATGTGACAAACACGTTGAACAATGGGGTTTGTGACACAGACACTGTCCAATGGGGATTGTGACATACACACTGTCCAAATGGGTTTTTGACACACACACGCTATCCAATGGGGTTTGTGACACGCACACATTCTCATGGGGTTTGTGACACACACACTTTCCAAAGGGTTTGTGACACACACAATTTCCAATGGGGTTTGTGACACACACATGCTATCAAATGGGGTTTGTGAAACATACGCTGTCCACTGGGGTTAGTGACACACATACTCTGTCCAATGGGGTTTGTGACACACACAATTTCCAATGGGGTTTGTGACACACACACGCTATCCCATGGGGATTGTGATACACACACGCTGTCCAATGGGGATTGTGACAAACACGCTGTACAATGGGGTTTGTGACAGACACAATCTGTCCAATGGGGATTGTGACACACACGCTGTCCTACGGGGTTTGTGAAACACACAATATGTCCAATGGGGTTTGTGACACAGACGCTGTCCAGTGGGGTTTGTGACACACACGCTCTCCAATAGGGTTTGTTTACACACACGGTCCAATGGATATTGTGACACACACACTCTGTCCAATGGTGTTTGCGACACACACGCTGTGCAATGTGGTCTGTGACACAGACGCTGTCCAATGGGGATTGCGACATACAAACGCTGTCCCATGGGGTTTGTGACACAGATGCTTTCCAAAGGGGATTGTGACATACACACTGTCCAATGGGGTTTGTGACATACACGCTGTCCAATGGGGATTGTGACACACACGCTGTCCTACGGGGTTTGTGACACACACACTTTCCAATGGGGTTTGTGACACACACACGCTGTCCCATGGTGTTTGTGACACACACACTGTGCAATAGGGTTTGTTTACACACACGGTCCAATGGGGATTGTGACACACACACTCTGTCCAATGGTGTTTGCGACACACACGCTGTGCAATGTGGTTTGTGACACAGACGCTGTCCAATGGGGATTGCGATATACAAACGCTGTCCCATGGGCTTTGTGACACAGACGCTGTCCAATGTGGATTGTGACATACACACAGTCCAATGGGGTTTGTGACATACACGCTGTCCAATGGGGATTGTGACACACACACTGTCCAATGGGGATTGTGACATACTCACTGTCCAATAGGGTTTTTGACACACACACGCTACCCAATGGGGTTTGTGACACGCACACTTTCCAATGGGGTTTGTGACACACACACGCTGTCCCATGGTGTTTGTGACACACACACTGTGCAATAGGGTTTGTGACACACACACTTTCTAATGGGGTTTGTGACACATACGTTATACAGTGGTTTTTGTGACACACACACTGTCCAATGGGGATTGTCACACACACACGATGTCCAATGGTGTTTGTGACACACACACACTGTCCAATGGGGTTTGTGACACAGACACTGTCCAATGGGGATTGTGACATACACACGGTCAAATAGTGTTTGTGACACACACACACTGTCCAGTGAGGTTTGTAACACACACACTTTCCAATTGGGTTTGTGACACAAACACGCTGTTCCATGGAGTTTGTGAAACACACGCTAAATAATTGCGTTTGTGACAGACACGCTTTCCAATGGGTCTTGTGACACACACACTCTGTCACATGGGGTTTGTGACACACACACTGTCTAATAGGGTTTGTGACACACACACGCTATTCAGTGGTGTTTTTGAAACATGCACTGTCCACTGGGTGTTGTTACACACACACTCTGTCCAATGGGGTTTGTGACACACACGCTCACCAATGGGGATTGTGACACACACAATGTCCATGACTGTTTGTGACACACGCACTATCCAATGGGGTTTCTCACACACACTCTGCCCAATGGGGTTTGTGACACACACTCTGTCCAATGGGGTTTGTGACACACACTCTGTCCAGTGTGGTTTGTGACACACACACTGTCCAATGGGGTTTGTGACACACATGCTGTCCAATGGGGATTGTGAAAAAACACACAGAATGTCCAATGGGGTTCGTGACACACACGCTGTACAGTGGGGTTTGTGACACACACAATCTGTCCAATGGGGATTGTGACACAGACACTGTCGAATGGGGATTGTGACACAGAGACGCTGTGCAATGGTGTTTTTGACACACACGCTGTCCAATGGGGATTGTGACAAACACGCTGTCCAATGAGGTTTGTGACAGAAACACACTGTCCAGTGGGGTTTGTGACAAACACATTGTCCAAAGGGGTTTGTGACAAACACGCTGTCCAATGGAGATTGCAACACACACACCCTGCCCAATGCTTTTTGTAACACACACGCTGTCCAATGGGGATTGTGACACACACACTGTCCAATGGGGATTGTGACATACACACTGTCCAATAGGGTTTTTGACACACACACGCTACCCAATGGGGTTTGTGACACGCACACTTTCCAATGGGGTTTGTGACACACACACGCTGTCCCATGGTGTTTGTGACACACACACTGTGCAATAGGGTTTGTGACACACACACTTTCTAATGGGGTTTGTGACACATACGCTATACAGTGGTTTTTGTGACACACACACTGTCCAATGGGGATTGTCACACATACACGATGTCCAATGGTGTTTGTGACACACACACACTGTCCAATGGGGTTTGTGACACAGACACTGTCCAATGGGGATTGTGACATACACACGGTCAAATAGTGTTTGTGACACACACACGCTGTCCAGTGAGGTTTGTAACACACACACTTTCCAATTGGGTTTGTGACACAAACACGCTGTTCCATGGAGTTTGTGAAACACACGCTAAATAAATGCGTTTGTGACAGACACGCTTTCCAATGGGTCTTGTGACACACACACTCTGTCACATGGGGTTTGTGACACACACACTGTCTAATAGGGTTTGTGACACACACACGCTATTCAGTGGTGTTTTTGAAACATGCACTGTCCACTGGGTGTTGTTACACACACACTCTGTCCAATGGGGTTTGTGACACACACGCTCACCAATGGGGATTGTGACACACACAATGTCCATGACTGTTTGTGACACACGCACTATCCAATGGGGTTTCTCACACAGACTCTGCCCAATGGGGTTTGTGACACACACTCTGTCCAATGGGGTTTGTGACACACACTCTGTCCAGTGTGGTTTGTGACACACACACTGTCCAATGGGGTTTGTGACACACATGCTGTCCAATGGGGATTGTAAAAACACACACACAATGTCCAATGGGGTTCGTGACACACACGCTGTACAGTGGGGTTTGTGACACACACAATCTGTCCAATGGGGATTGTGACACAGACACTGTCGAATGGGGATTGTGACACAGAGACGCTGTGCAATGGTGTTTTTGACACACACGCTGTCCAATGGGGATTGTGACAAACACGCTGTCCAATGAGGTTTGTGACAGAAACACACTGTCCAGTGGGGTTTGTGACAAACACATTGTCCAAAGGGGTTTGTGACAAACACGCTGTCCAATGGAGATTGCAACACACACACCCTGCCCAATGCTTTTTGTAACACACACGCTGTCCAATGGGGATTGTGACACACACGCTGTCCAATGGGGTTTGTGACACACACACTGTCCAATGGGGTTTCTGGCACACACTCTGTACAATGGGGTTTGTGGACAAACACACACTGTCCAGTGGTGTTTGTGACACACACGTTGTCCAATGGGGATTGTGACACACACGCTGTCCAATGATGTTTGTGACATGGATGCTGTCCAATGGGGTTTGTGACACACAGACTTTCCAAAGGGTTTGTGGCACACACTGTCCAATAGGGTTTGTGACACAAACACGCTATCCAATGGCGCTTGTGACACACACACTTTCTAATCGGATTTGTGACACACACGCTGTACAAAGGGTTTTGTGAAACACACACTGTCTAATGGGGATTGTGACACACACACCATGTCCAATGGTGTTTGTGACACACTCGCACTGCAATGGGGTTTGTGATACAGACACTGTACAATGGTGCTTTTGACACACACACGCTATCCAATGGGGATTGTGATACACACACGCTGTCCAATGTGGATTGTGACAAACACGCTGTACAATGGGGTTTGTGACACACACAATCTGTCCAATGGGTTTTGTGACACACTCGCTGTCCAATGGGGTTTGTGACACACACAGTCTGTCCAATGGTGTTTGTGACACAAACGCTGTCCAATGGGGATTGTGACACACACACTTTCCAATGGGTTTTGTGACACGGATGCTGTCCAATGGGGATTGTGACACACACACGCTATCCAATGGTGTTTGTGACACACACACTTTCTAATGGGGTTTGTGACACACACACTATACAAAGGATTTTGTGACACACACACTGTCTAATGGGGATTGTGATGCACAAACTTTGTCCAATGGTGTTTGTGACACAGTCGCTGTCCAATGGGGTTTGTGATACAGACACTGTCCAATGGGGATTGTGATACACACACGCTGTCCAATGGGTTTTGTGACACACACAATCTGTCCAAAGGGTTTTGTGACACATTCGCTGTCCAATGGGGTTTGTGACACACACAATCTGTCCAATGGGGTTTGTGGCACACACACTGTCCAATGGGGTTTGTGACACACACACTCTGTCCAATGGTACTTGTGACACAAACGCTGTCCAATGGGGTTCGTGATAAACAAGCTGTCGAGTGGATTTTGTGACACACACACTGTTTAATAGGGTTTGTGAAACACACATGCTATCCAATGGGTTTTGTGAAACACACACTATCTAATGGGGTTTCTTACACACACGCTATCCAATCGGTTTTGTGACACACACACTTTCCAATGGGGTTTATGACACACCCACTCTGTCCAATGGGGTTAGTGACACACACGCTGTCCAATCGGGTTTGTGACGCACACTCTGTCCAATGGCATTTGTGACACACACGCTGTCAAATGGGTTTTGTGACTCACACTCTATCCAGTGGGGTTTGTCACACACACTCTGTCCAAGGGGAATTGTGACACACACTCTCTGTCCAATGGGGTTTGTGACACACCCACAGTCCAATGGGGTTTGTGACACACACGTAGTCCAATGGGGTTTCTCACACACACTCTGTGCAATGGGGTTCGTGACACACACTCTGTCCAGTGCGGTTTGTGACACACACACTGTCCAATAGGATTTGTGACACACACTCGCTATCCAATGGGGTATGTGACACATACACTTTTCAAGGGGGTTTGTGACACACACATTGTCCAATGCGGTTTGTGACACACACTGTCCAATGGGATTTGTGACACACACAATCTGTCCAATGGTGATTGAACACACACGGTGTCCAAGGGGGTTTGTCACACACACGCTGTAAAACGGTGTTTGTGACACAGACAATTTCCAGTGGGGTTTCTGACACACGCACGCTGTCCCATGGGGTTTGTGACACACACGCTAACCAATTGGTTTTGTTACACACACACGGTCCAAAGGTGTTTGTGACACGCATGCTGTCCAATGGGTTTTGTGACACACACACTGTCCAATAGGGTTTGTGACAGACACAGTGTGCATTGGGGTTTCTGACACACACGCTGTCCAATGGGGATTGCGACACACACGCTGTGCGATAGGGTTTCTGACACACACACTTTCCAATGGTGTTGTTACACACACACTGTGCAATTGGGATTGTGACGCACACACGCTGTCAAATGGGGTTTGTGACACACAAACTGTCCAATGGGTTTTGTCACACAAACTCTCTCCAGTAGAGCTTGTGACACACACTTTCTCCAAAGGAGTTTTTCACACACACTCGGTCCAGTGGGGTTTGTGACACACACGCTGTCCAGTGGGGATTGTGACAAACACGCTGTACAATTGGCTGTGTGACACCCACCCCATTGTCCAATGGTCTTGTGACAAACAAGCTGTGCAGTGGATTTTGTTACACACAAACTCTATCCAAACACAGTCTATACAATTCGGTTTGAGATACGTAGTACTTTCCAATGGGGTTTGTGACACACACGCTCTCCAATGGGGTTTCTGACACAAACTCTGTCCAATGGGGTTTGTGACACACACAATGTCCAATGGGGATTGTGACACACACACTCTGTCCAGTGGGTTTTGTAACACACACACTCTGTCCAATCGGCTTGTGACACACAGGCTGTCCGATAGTGTTTGTGAAAAACACACTGTCCCATGGGGTTTGTGACACACACACTGTAAAATGAAGATTGTGACACACACACGCTGTCCAATGGGGTTTGTGACACACACACTGTCAAAAGTGGTTTGTGACACACATGCTGTCCAATGGTGTTTGTGACACACACACACTGTCCAATGGGGTTTTTGACACACACGCTGTCTAGTAGGGTTTGTGACACACACTCGCTATCCAATGGGTTTTGTGACACATAGGCTGTCCAGTGGGTTTTGAGACACACAGACTCTTCCAATGGGGATTGTGACACACACTCTTTCTCTTGGGGTTTGTGACACACACGCTATACAATAGGGACTGTCACACACACACGCTGTCCAATGGGAATTGTGATACACACATGCTGTTCAATGGGGTTTATGACACACACGATGTGGAGTGGGGTGTGTGACACACACACTTTGTCCAATGGGGTTTGTGACACACACACTGTCCAATGGGGTTTCTGGCACACACTCTGTCCAATGGGGTTTGTGGACAAACACACACTGTCCAGTGGTGTTTGTGACACAAACGTTGTCCAATGGGGATTGTGACACACACGCTGTCCAATGGTGTTTGTGACATGGATGCTGTCCAATGGGGTTTGTGACACACACACTTTCCAAAGGGTTTGTGGCACACACACTGTCCAATAGGGTTTGTGACACACACACGCTATCCAATGGCGTTTGTGACACACACACTGTCAAAAGTGGTTTGTGACTCACATGCTGTCCAATGGTGTTTGTGACACACACACCCTGTCCAATGGGGTTTTTGACACACACGCTGTCTAGTAGGGTTTGTGACACACACTCGCTATCCAATGGGTTTTGTGACACATAGGCTGTCCAGTGGGTTTTGAGACACACAGACTCTTCCAATGGGGATTGTGACACACACTCTTTCTCTTGGGGTTTGTGACACACACGCTATACAATAGGGACTGTCACACACACACGCTGTCCAATGGGAATTGTGATACACACATGCTGTTCAATGGGGTTTGTGACACACACGATGTGGAGTGGGGTGTGTGACACACACACTTTGTCCAATGGGGTTTGTGACACACACACTGTCCAAAGGGGTTTGTGACACACACACACTGTCCAACGGTGTTTATGGCACACAAACTGTCCAATGGGGTGTGTGACACACACACTCTGTCCAGTGGGGTTTGTGACACACACGCTGTCCAATGGGGATTGTGACACACACATTGTGTATAGGGTTTTGTGACAAACACGTTGTCCAATTGAGTTTGTGACACACACATACACTATCCAATGGGTCTTGTGACACACACACTGTCCAATGGGGTTCGTGAATCACACGCTGTCGAGCGGGGTTTGTGACACACACACTGTCCAATAAGTTTTCTGACATACACAAGCTATCCAATGGGTTTTATGACACACACACTTTCTAATGGGGTTTGTGACACACACGCTATACAATGGGGACTATGACACACACATGCTGTCCTATGGGGTTTGTGACACACACACACTGTCCAACGGTGTTTATGGCACCCACACTGTCCAATGGGGTGTGTGACACACACACTCTGTCCAGTGGGGTTTGTGACACACACGCTGTCCAATGGGGATTGTGACACACACATTGTCTATAGGGGTTTGTGACAAACACGTTATCCAATTGAGTTTGTGACACACACACACTATCCAATGGGTCTTGTGACACATACACTATCCAGTGGGTTTTGAGACACACACACTATGTCCAATTGGTTTTGTGACACACACACTTTCTAATGGGGTTTGTGACACACACGCTGTCCAATGGGGTTTGTGAGACAGACGCTGTCCAATGGGGATTGTGACATACACACTAACCCATAGGGTTTGTGACACACACACACTATCCAAAAGTTTTTGTGAAATGCACACTTTCTAAAGGGGTTTGTGACACACACACGGCATCCAAAAGGGTTTGTGACACACAAACTTTCCAGTGGAGTTTGTGACATACACACATTGTCCAAAGGTATTCTGACAAACAAGCTGTACAATGGAGTTTGTGACACACAAATGCTATCCAATGCGGTTTGTGAACACGTACTACTTTCCAATGGGTTTTGTGACACGTACTACTTTCCAATGGGGTTTGTGACACACACGCTGTCCATGGGGTTTGTGACACACACACTGTCCAATGGGGATTGTGACACACACACTCTGTCCAAAGGGGTTTGTGACACACACGCTGTCCAATGGGGATCGTGACACACACACTGTCCAATGGGGATTGTCACACACACACTCTGTCCAATGGGGTTGTGACACACACGCTGTCCATGGGGTTTGTGACACACACACTGTCCAATGGGGATTGTGACACACACACTCTGTCCAAGGGGTTTGTCACACACACACTGTCCAATGGGCTTTGTGACACACACGCTGTCCAGTGGGGATTGTGACAAACACGCTGTACAATGGGTGTGTGACACACAACCCATTGTCCAATGGTCTTGTGACAAACAAGCTGTACAATGGAGTTTGTGACACACAAACGCTATCCAATGCGGTTTGTGACATGTACTACTTTCCAATGGGTTTTGTGACACGTACTACTTTCCAATGGGGTTTGTGACACACACGCTGTCCATGGGGTTTGTGACACACGCACTGTCCAATGGGGCTTGTGACACACACGCTGTCCAATGGGGATCGTGACACACACACTGTCCAATGGGGATTGTCACACACACACTCTGTCCAATGGGGTTGTGACACACACGCTGTCCATGGGGTTTGTGACACACACACTGTCCAATGGGGATTGTGACACACACACTCTGTCCAAAGGGGTTTGTGACACACACGCTGTCCAATGGGGATCGTGACACACACACTGTCCAATGGGGATTGTCAAACACACACTCTATCCAATGGGGTTGTGACACACACGCTGTCCATGGGGTTTGTGACACACACACTGTCCAATGGGGATTGTGACACACACACTCTGTCCAAAGGGGTTTGTGACACACACGCTGTCCAATGGGGATCGTGACACACACACTGTCCAATGGGGATTGTCACACACACACTCTGTCCAATGGGGTTGTGACACACACGCTGTCCATGGGGTTTATGACACACACACTGTCCAATGGGGATTGTGACACACACACTCTGTCCAAGGGGTTTGTCACACACACACTGTCCAATGGGGTTTGTGACACACACACTGTCCAATGGGGAATGTGACACACACACTGTCCAACAGGTATTGTGACACACACGCTGTCCAATCGGGTTCGTGTCACACACGCTGTCCAATGGGGATTGTGACACACATACTGTCCAATGGGGTTTGTGACACACACACTCTCTCCAATGCGGCTTCTGACAAACATGCTGTCCAATGGGATTCGTGACACACTCTGTCCAGTGGGTTTTGTCACACACACGCTGTTCAATGGGGTTTGTCACACACTCTCTGTCCAATGGGGTTCGTGACGCACACTCTTTCCAAAGGGGTTTGTCACACACACTCTGTCTAAGCGGGTTTATGACACACACGCTGTCCAGTGGGTTTTGTGACACACACACTCTGGCCAATGGGTTTTGTGACGCACACGCTGTCCAATGGGGATTGTGACACACACGCTGTCCAATGGGATTTGTGACACACAAGCTGTCCAATGGGGTTTTTGACACACAGACTCTGTCCAATGTGTCTCGTGACACACACGTTGTCCAATGGGGTTCATGACAGACACGCTACACAGTGCGGTTTTTGACAGACACACTGTCCAAAGGTGTTTGTGACACACACAATCTGTCCATTGGGGATTGTGACACAGACAGTGTTGAATGGGGATTGTGACACAGAGACGCTGTCCAATGGTGTTTTTGACACACACGCTGTCCAATGGGGATTGTGACAAACACGCTGTCCAATTAGGTTTATGACACACACGCTGACCAATTTTCTTTGTTACACACACACTGTCTAATGGGGATTGTGACACACACAATCTGTCCAATGGGGATTGGGACACACACGCTGTCCAATGGGGTTTGTCACACACATTCTGTCCAAAGGGGATTGTGACACAAACGCTGTCCAATGGTTTTTGTGACACACACACTCTCCAATGGGGTTTCTGACACAGAAACTCTGTCCAAAGGGTCTTGTGACACACATGCTGTCCAAAGGTGTTTGTGACACACACGCTGTCCATTGGCTTTTGTGACACACACACTGTCCAATAGGCTTTGTGACACACACACGCTATCCTATGGTATTTGTGAAACACACACTTTCCAATGGGGTTTGTGACACACACGCTGTCCAATGGTGCTTGTGACACACAGGCTGTCAAATGGGGTTTGAGACACAAACACTGACCTGGGGGGTTTGTGACACACACAGGCTGTTCAATAGGGTTTGTGACACACACTGTCCAATGGGGTTTCTGACACACACGCTGTCCAATGGGGATTGTAACACACATGCTTTCCAATGGGGATTATCACACACACTCTGTCCAAAGGGGTTTGTGACAAATACACTGTCCTGGGGAGTTTGTGACGCACAAGCTGTCCAGTGGGGTGTGTGACACACACTCTGTCCAATGGTGATTTTGACACACAGACTCTGTCCAATGGGGTTTGTCACAAACACACTGAACAATGTGGATTGTGACACACACACTGTCCAATGGAGTTTGTGACACGCACACTTTCCAAAGGGGTTTGTGACACACACAAACTGTCTAATGGGGTTTGTGACACACACTCTTTCCAATGGTTTTTGTGACTACACACGCTGTCCAATGGGGATCGTGACACACACGCTGTCCAAAGGGGTCTGTGACACACAGACTCTGTCCAATGTGTCTCGTGACACACACGCTGTCCAATGCGGTTTGTGACACACACAATCTGTCCAATGGGTCTTGTGACATACACAGTCTGTCCCCTGGGTCTTGTAACACACACACTGTCCAATGGGGCTTGTGACACACACACTGTCCAATGGGGTTTGTGACACACAAACTCTGTCCAATGGGTCTTGTGACACACACGCTGACCAATTGGGTTTGTTACACACACACTGTCCAATGGGGATTGTGACACACACAGTCTGTCCAATGGGTATTGTGACACACACACGTTGTTCAATGGGATTTATGACACACACTGTCCAATGGTGTTTCTGACTCTCATGCTGTCTAATAGGTTTTGTGCAACACACTCTGTACAATGGGGTTTTGACACACTCGCTGTCCAATGGGGTTTTTGACACACACACTGAACAGTAGAGTTTGTGACACACACACGCTGTCCAACGGGGTTTGTGACTCACACTGTCCAATGGTGCTTGTGACACACACGCTGTCCAATGGTGATTGTGACACACACACTCTGTCCAATTGGGTTTGTCACAAACACACTGTACAATGGGGATTGTGACACACACACTGTTCAATGGTGTTTGTCACACACATACTCTCTCCAACGGCGTTTGTGACACACACGCTGTCAAATAGGGTTTGTGACACACACGCTGTCCAATGGGGTTTGTGACACACAACACCCTGTCCAATGGAGTTTGTGACACACACACTGTCCAGTGGGGATTGTGTCACACACATTCTGTCCAATGGGGATTGGGACACACACACTGTCCAATGGGGTTTGTCACACACACGCTGTCCAACGGGAATTGTGACACACACGCTGTCCAATGGTTTTTGTGACACACACACTGTGCAATGAGTTTTGTGACACACAAACTCTGTCCAATGGGTCTTGTAACACACATGCTGTCCAATGGTGTTCGTGACACACACGCTGTATATTGGCTTTTGTGACACACACACTGTCCAATAGGCGTTGTGACACACACACGCTATCCAATGGTGTTTGTGACACACACACTTTCCAAAGGGGTTTGTGTCACACACGCTGTGCATTGGGGTTTGTGACACTGACGCTGTCCAATGGGGATTGTGACATACACACACTATCCAATGGGTTTTGTGACACGCACACTTTCCAATGGGGTTTGTGACACACACGCTGACCAATTCGGTTTGTTACACACACACTGTTCAATGGTGTTTGTGACACGCATGCTGTCCAATGGGTTTTGTGACACACATTCTGTCCAATGGGCGTGTGACACACACGCACTCCAATTGGGTTTGTGACACACACACATTCCAATGGGTTTTGTGACACACACAGGCTGTCCAATGGGGTTTATGACACACACGGTGTCCAATGGAGATTGTGACACACACAGTCTGTCGAATGGGTCTTGTGACACACACGCTTTCCAATGGGGTTTGTGACACAGATGCTGTACAATTTGGATTGTGACATACACACTGTCCAATAGGGTTTGTGACACACACACGCTGTCCAAAGGGGTTTGTGACACACACACTGTCCAATGGGAAATGTGACACACACACTGTCCAATGGGTATTGTGACACACACGCTGTCCAATGGGGATTGTGACACACATACTGTCAAATGGGGTGTGTGACACACACACACTGTCCATGTGTTTGTGACACACACACGCTATCCATTGCTGTTTGTAACACACACTCTGTCCGATGGGGATTGTGACACGGATGCTGTCCAATGGTGTTTGTGACACACACACTGTCCAATTGGGTTTTGTGACACACATACAATGTCCAGTGGGGTTTATGACACACACACTCTGTCCAATGGGGTTATTGACACACACGCTGTCCAAGGGGGTTTGTGACACACACACCCTTTCCAATGGAGTTTGTGACATGCACACTTTCCAATGGGGTTTGTGACACACACAAACTGTCCAATGGGGTTTGTGACACACACCCTTTCCAATGGTTTTTGTGACACTCACGCTGTCCAATGGGGTTTGTGAAACACACAATCTGTCCAATGGGGTTCGTTACAAACCCGATGTCCAGTGGGGTTTGTGACACACACAATGTCCAATGGGGACTGTGTCACACACAATCTGTCCAATGGTGTTTGTGACACACACGCTGTGCATTGGGGTTTGTGACACAGACTCGGTCCAATGGGGATTGTGACATACACACTCTATGCAATGGGGTTTGTGACACGCACACTTACCAATGGGGTTTGTGACACACACACGCTGTCCAATATGTCTTGTGACACACACGGTGTCCGATGGGGTTCGTGACACACACAATCTGTCCAATGGGGATTGTGACACACATGCTTCCAATGGGGATTATTACACACACACTCTGTCCAAAGGGGTTTGTGACAAACACACTGTCCAGGGGAGTTTGTGACGCACAAGCGGTACAATGGGGATTGTGACACACGCACTGTCCAATGGCATTTGTGACACACACGCTGTCAAATGGGCTTTGTGACACACACACATTCCAATGGGGTTTGTGACACGCACACTGACCAATGGTGTTTGTTACACACACGCTGTCCAATGGGGTTTGTGACACACACACACTGTCCAATGGTGTTTGTGACACGCATGCTGTCCAATGGGTTTTGTGACACACACACTGTCCGATAGAGTTTGTGACACACACACGCTACCCAATGGGGTTTGTGACACATACACTGTCCAGTGGGTTTTGTTACACACACACTCCTTCCAATGGGGTTTGTGACACACACAGTCTGTCCAATGGGTTTTGTGACACACACAATCTGTCCAATGGGGATTGTGAGGCACAGGCTGTGCAATGGGGTTTGTGACACACACACTGTCCAATGGGGATTGTGACACACACACTCTGTCCAAAGGGGTTTGTGACACACACGCTGTCCAATGGGGATCGTGACACACACACTGTCCAATGGGGATTGTCACACACACACTCTGTCCAATGGGGTTGTGACACATACGCTGTCCATGGGGTTTATGACACACACACTGTCCAATGGGGATTGTGACACACACACTCTGTCCAAGGGGTTTGTCACACACACACTGTCCAATGGGGTTTGTGACACACACACTGTCCAATGGGGAATGTGACACACACACTGTCCAACAGGTATTGTGACACACACTCTGTCCAATCGGGTTCGTGACACACACGCTGTCCAGTGGGGATTGTGACACACATACTGTCCAATGGGGTTTGTGACACACACACTCTGTCCAATGCGGCTTCTGACAAACATGCTGTGCAATGGGATTCGTGACACACTCTGTCCAGTGGGTTTTGTCACACACACGCTGTTCAATGGGGTTTGTCACACACTCTCTGTCCAATGGGGTTCATTACACACACTCTTTCCAAAGGGGTTTGTCACACACACTCTGTCTAAGCGGGTTTATGACACACACGCTGTCCAGTGGGTTTTGTGACACACACACTCTGGCCAATGGGTTTTGTGACGCACACGCTGTCCAATGGGGATTGTGACACACACGCTGTCCAATGGGATTTGTGACACACAAGCTGTCCAATGGGGTTTTTGACACACAGACTCTGTCCAGTGTGTCTCGTGATACACACGTTGTCCAATGGGGTTCATGACACACACGCTACACAGTGCGGTTTTTGACACACACACTGTCCAAAGGTGTTTGTGACACACACAATCTGTCCAATGGGGATTGTGACACAGACAGTGTCGAATGGGGATTGTGACACAGAGACGCTGTCCAATGGTGTTTTTGACACACACGCTGTCCAATGGGGATTGTGACAAACACGCTGTCCAATTAGGTTTATGACACACACACTGTCCAATGGGGTTTGTGACACAGAAACTCTGTCCAAAGGGTCTTGTGACACACATGCTGTCCAAAGGTGTTTGTGACACACACGCTGTCCATTGGCTTTTGTGACACACACACTGTCCAATAGGCTTTGTGACACACACACGCTATCCTATGGTATTTGTGAAACACACACTTTCCAATGGGGTTTGTGACACACACGCTGTCCAATGGTGCTTGTGACACACAGGCTGTCAAATGGGGTTTGAGACACAAACACTGACCTGGGGGGGTTGTGACACACACAGGCTCTTCAATGGGGTTTGTGACATACACTGTCCAATGGGGTTTCTGACATACACGCTGTCCAATGGGGATTGTGATACACATGCTTTCCAATGGGGATTATCACACACACTCTGTCCAAAGGGGTTTGTGACAAATACACTGTCCAGGGGAGTTTGTGACGCACAAGCTGTCCAAAGGGGTATGTGACACACACTCTGTCCAATGGTGATTGTGACACACAGACTCTGTCCAATGGGGTCTGTCACAAACACACTGAACAATGTGGATTGTGACACACACACTGTCCAATGGTGTTTGTCACACACACACTCTCTCCAATGGCGTTTGTGACACACACGCTGTCAAATGGGGTTTGTGACACATACGCTGTCCAATGGGGTTTGTGACACACACACCCTGTCCAATGGAGTTTGTGACACGCACACTTTCCAAAGGGGTTTGTGACACACACAAACTGTCTAATGGGGTTTGTGACACACACCCTTTCCAATGGTTTTTGTGACACACACTCTGTCCAATGGGTCTTGTGACATACACAGTCTGTCCACTGGGTCTTGTGACACACACACTGTCCAATGGGGCTTGTGACACACACACTGTCCAATGGGGTTTGTGACACACAAACTCTGTCCAATGGGTCTTGTGACACACATGCTGTCCAATGGTGTTTGTGACACACACGCTGTCCATTGGCTTTTGTGACGCACACACTGTCCAATAGGCTTTGTGACACACACACGCTATCCAATGGTGTTTGTGAAACACACACTTTCCAATGGGGTTTGTAACACACACGCTGTCCAATGGGGTTTGTAACACATAAACTCAGTCCAATGGGTATTGTGACACACACACGTTGTTCAATGGGATTTATGACACACACACTGTCCAATGGTGTTTCTGACTCTCATGCTGTCTAATAGGTTTTGTGCAACACACTTTGTCCAATGGGGTTTTGACACACTCGCTGTCCAATGGGGTTTTTGACACACACACTGAACAGTAGAGTTTGTGACACACACACGCTGTCCAACGGGGTTTGTGACTCACACTGTCCAATGGTGCTTGTGACACACACGCTGTCCAATGGTGATTGTGACACACACACTCTGTCCAATTGGGTTTGTCACAAACACACTGTACAATGGGGATTGTGACACACACACTGTCCAATGGTGTTTGTCACACACACACTCTCTCCAACGGCGCTTGTGACACAAACGCTGTCAAATAGGGTTTGTGACACACACGCTGTCCAATGGGGTTTGTGACACACAACACCCTGTCCAATGGAGTTTGTGACACACACACTTTCAAATGGGATTTGTGACACACACGCTGTCCAATGGGGTTTGTGAAACACACACTGTCCAATCGGTTATGTGACACACGCAGTGTCCAATGGGGACTGTGTCACACACACTCTGTCTAATGGTGTTTGTGACACATACACTGTGCATTGAGGTTTGTGACACAGATGCTGTCAATGGGGATTGTGACATACACACTCTATCCAATGGGGTTTGTGACACGCACACTTTCCAATGGGGTTTGTGACACACACACGCTGTCCCATGGGGTTTGTGACGCACATGCTGACCAATTCGGTTTGTTACACACACACTGTTCAATGGTGTTTGTGACATGCATGCTGTCCAATGGATTTTCTGACACACATTCTGTCCAATGGGCTTGTGAACACACACGCTCTCCAATTGGGTTTGTGACACACACACATTCCAATGGGGTTTGTGCCACGCACAGTGACCAATGGTGTTTGTGACACACACGCTGTCCAATGGTGTTCGTGATACATACGCTGTCCAATGGGGTTTGTGACACACAGACTCTGTCCAATGTGTCTCGTGACACACACACTGTCCAATGGGGTTTGTGACACACACAATCTGTCCAATGGGGATTGTGACACACACACTGTCAAATGGTGTTTGTCACACACACACTCTCTCCAATGGCGTTTGTGACACACACGCTGTCAAATGGGGTTTGTGACACACACGCTGTCCAATGGGGTTTGTGACACACACAAACTGTCCAATGGGGTTTGTGACACAAACCCTTTCCAATGGTTTTTGTGACACTCACTCTGTCCAATGAGGTTTGTGACACACACACTCTGTCCAATGGGTCTTGTGACACACACACTGTCCAATGGGGTTCGTGACACACAAGTTGTCCAGTGGGGTTTGTGACACACACACTTTCTAATAGGGTTTGTGACACACACACACTCTCCAACTGGGTTTGTGACACACACACGCTATCCAATGATGTTTGTGACACACACACGTTATCCAAGGTTTTGTGACACACACACATTGTCCAATGGTGTTTGTGAGTTTGTGACACGCATGCTGTCCAATGGGTTTTGTAACACACACACTGTCCGATAGGGTTTGTGACACACACACGCTACCCAATGGGGTTTGTGACACATACACTGTCCAGTGGGTTTTGTTACACACACACTCTGTCCAATGGGGTTTGTGACACACTCACGCTATCCAATGTGGTTTGTGACACACACAGTCTGTCCAATGGGTTTTGTGACACACACAATCTGTCCAATGGGGATTGTGAGGCACAGGCTGTCCTATGGGGTTTGTGACACACACAGTCTGTCCAATGTGTCTTGCGACACACACGGTGTCCAATGGGGTTCGTGACAAACACGCTGTCCAATGGGGATTGTGACACACATGCTTTCCAATGGGGATTATCACACACACTCTGTCCAAAGGGGTTTGTGACAAATACACTGTCCAGGGGAGTTTGTGACGCACAAGCTGTCCAAAGGGGTATGTGACACACACTCTGTCCAATGGTGATTGTGACACACAGACTCTGTCCAATGGGGTCTGTCACAAACACACTGAACAATGTGGATTGTGACACACACACTGTCCAATGGTGTTTGTCACACACACACTCTCTCCAATGGCGTTTGTGACACACACGCTGTCAAATGGGGTTTGTGACACATACGCTGTCCAATGGGGTTTGTGACACACACACCCTGTCCAATGGAGTTTGTGACACGCACACTTTCCAAAGGGGTTTGTGACACACACGAACTGTCTAATGGGGTTTGTGACACACACCCTTTCCAATGGTTTTTGTGACACACACTCTGTCCAATGGGTCTTGTGACATACACAGTCTGTCCACTGGGTCTTGTGACACACACACTGTCCAATGGGGCTTGTGACACACACACTGTCCAATGGGGTTTGTGACACACAAACTCTGTCCAATGGGTCTTGTGACACACATGCTGTCCAATGGTGTTTGTGACACACACGCTGTCCATTGGCTTTTGTGACGCACACACTGTCCAATAGGCTTTGTGACACACACACGCTATCCAATGGTGTTTGTGAAACACACACTTTCCAATGGGGTTTGTAACACACACGCTGTCCAATGGGGTTTGTAACACATAAACTCAGTCCAATGGGTATTGTGACACACACACGTTGTTCAATGGGATTTATGACACACACACTGTCCAATGGTGTTTCTGACTCTCATGCTGTCTAATAGGTTTTGTGCAACACACTTTGTCCAATGGGGTTTTGACACACTCGCTGTCCAATGCGGTTTTTGACACACACACTGAACAGTAGAGTTTGTGACACACACACGCTGTCCAACGGGGTTTGTGACTCACACTGTCCAATGGTGCTTGTGACACACACGCTGTCCAATGGTGATTGTGACACACACACTCTGTCCAATTGGGTTTGTCACAAACACACTGTACAATGGGGATTGTGACACACACACTGTCCAATGGTGTTTGTCACACACACACTCTCTCCAACGGCGCTTGTGACACAAACGCTGTCAAATAGGGTTTGTGACACACACGCTGTCCAATGGGGTTTGTGACACACAACACCCTGTCCAATGGAGTTTGTGACACACACACTTTCAAATGGGATTTGTGACACACACGCTGTCCAATGGGGTTTGTGAAACACACACTGTCCAATCGGTTATGTGACACACGCAGTGTCCAATGGGGACTGTGTCACACACACTCTGTCTAATGGTGTTTGTGACACATACACTGTGCATTGAGGTTTGTGACACAGATGCTGTCAATGGGGATTGTGACATACACACTCTATCCAATGGGGTTTGTGACACGCACACTTTCCAATGGGGTTTGTGACACACACACGCTGTCCCATGGGGTTTGTGACGCACATGCTGACCAATTCGGTTTGTTACACACACACTGTTCAATGGTGTTTGTGACATGCATGCTGTCCAATGGATTTTCTGACACACATTCTGTCCAATGGGCTTGTGAACACACACGCTCTCCAATTGGGTTTGTGACACACACACATTCCAATGGGGTTTGTGCCACGCACAGTGACCAATGGTGTTTGTGACACACACGCTGTCCAATGGGGTTCGTGACACATACGCTGTCCAATGGGGTTTGTGACACACAGACTCTGTCCAATGTGTCTCGTGACACACACACTGTCCAATGGGGTTTGTGACACACACAATCTGTCCAATGGGGATTGTGACACACACACTGTCAAATGGTGTTTGTCACACACACACTCTCTCCAATGGCGTTTGTGACACACACGCTGTCAAATGGGGTTTGTGACACACACGCTGTCCAATGGGGTTTGTGACACACACAAACTGTCCAATGGGGTTTGTGACACAAACCCTTTCCAATGGTTTTTGTGACACTCACTCTGTCCAATGAGGTTTGTGACACACACACTCTGTCCAATGGGTCTTGTGACACACACACTGTCCAATGGGGTTCGTGACACACAAGTTGTCCAGTGGGGTTTGTGACACACACACTTTCTAATAGGGTTTGTGACACACACACACTCTCCAACTGGGTTTGTGACACACACACGCTATCCAATGATGTTTGTGACACACACACGTTATCCAAGGTTTTGTGACACACACACATTGTCCAATGGTGTTTGTGAGTTTGTGACACGCATGCTGTCCAATGGGTTTTGTAACACACACACTGTCCGATAGGGTTTGTGACACACACACGCTACCCAATGGGGTTTGTGACACATACACTGTCCAGTGGGTTTTGTTACACACACACTCTGTCCAATGGGGTTTGTGACACACTCACGCTATCCAATGTGGTTTGTGACACACACAGTCTGTCCAATGGGTTTTGTGACACACACAATCTGTCCAATGGGGATTGTGAGGCACAGGCTGTCCTATGGGGTTTGTGACACACACAGTCTGTCCAATGTGTCTTGCGACACACACGGTGTCCAATGGGGTTCGTGACAAACACGCTGTCCAATGGGGATTGTGACACACATGCTTTCCAATGGGGATTATTACACACACACTCTGTCCAAAGGGGTTTGTGACAAACACACTGTCCAGGGGAGTTTGTGACGCAAAAGCTGTACAATGGGGATTGTGACACACACACTGTCCAATGGCGTTTGTGACACACACGCTGTCAAATGGGCTTTGTGACACACACACATTCCAATGGGGTTTGTGACCCGCACACTCACCAATGGTATTTGTGACACACACGCTGTCCAATGGGGATCATGACACACACGCTGTGCAATGGGGTTTGTGACACACAGACTCTGTCCAATGTGTCTTGTGACACACACACTGTCCAATGGGGTTTGTGACACACACAATCTGTCCAATGGGGATTGTGACACACACACTTTCAAATGGGATTTGTGACACACACGCTGTCCAATGGGGTTTGTGAAACACACACTGTCCAATCGGTTATGTGACACACGCAGTGTCCAATGGGGACTGTGTCACACACACTCTGTCTAATGGTGTTTGTGACACATACACTGTGCATTGAGGTTTGTGACACAGACGCTGTCAATGGGGATTGTGACATACACACTCTATCCAATGGGGTTTGTGACACGCACACTTTCCAATGGGGTTTGTGACACACACACGCTGTCCCATGGGGTTTGTGACGCACATGCTGACCAATTCGTTTTGTTACACACACACTGTTCAATGGTGTTTGTGACATGCATGCTGTCCAATGGATTTTGTGACACACATTCTGTCCAATGGGCTTGTGAACACACACGCTCTCCAGTTGGGTTTGCGACACACACACATTCCAATGGGGTTTGTGCCACGCACAGTGACCAATGGTGTTTGTGACACACACGCTGTCCAATGGGGTTCGTGACACATACGCTGTCCAATGGGGTTTGTGACACACAGACTCTGTCCAATGTGTCTTGTGACACACACGCTGTCCAATGGGTCTCGTGACACACACGCTACACAGTGGGGTTTTTGACACACACACTGTCCAATGTGGTTTGTGACACACTCAATCTGTCCAAAGGGATTGTGACCAAGACACTGTCGAATGGGGACTGTGACACAGAGACGCTGTCCAATGGTGTTTTTGACACACACGCTGTCCAACGGGGATTGAGACACACACGCTGTCCAATGCTTTCTGTGACACACACACTGTCCTATGAGTTTTGTGACACACAAACTCTGTCCAATGGGTCTTGTAACACACATGCTGTCCAATGGTGTTCGTGACACACACGCTGTATATTGGCTTTTGTGACACACACACTGTCCAATAGGCGTTGTGACACACACACGCTATCCAATGGTGTTTGTGACACACACACTTTCCAATGGGCTTAGTGACACACACAATCTGTCCAATGGCCTTCGTGACAAACACGCTGTCCAGTGGGGTTTGTGACACACACCCTGTCCAATCGTTTTTGTGAGACACACAATGCCCAATGGGGACTGTGTCACACACACTCTGTCCAATGGTGTTCGTGACACACACGCTGTGCATTGGGGTTTGTGACACAGACTCGGTCCAATGGGGATTGTGACATACACACTCTGTCCAATGGGGTTTGTGACACGCACACTTACCAATGGGGTTTGTGACACACACACGCTGTCCAATGTGTCTTGTGACACACACGGTGTCCAATGGGATTCGTGACACACACAATCTGTCCAATGGGGATTGTGACACACAAACACAGTCCAAAGTGTATTGTGACACACACACGTTGTCCAATGGGATTTATGACACACACACTGTCCAATGGTGTTTCTGACTCTCATGCTGTCTAATAGGTTTTGTGCAACACACTCTGTCCAATGGGCTTGTGACACACTCGCTGTCCAATGGGATTTGTGACACACCCACTGTCCAATGGTGCTTGTGACACACAGGCATTCAAATGGGGTTTGTGACACAAACACTGTCCAATGGGATTTGTAACACACACTGTCCAATGGGGTTTCTGACACACACGCTGTCCAATGGGGATTGTGACACACATGCTTTCCAATTTGTATTATGACACACACACTCTGTCCAATGCGGTTTATCACACTCTCTGTCCAATGGGGTTTGTCACACACACTCTATCTAATGGGGTTTGTTACACACACGCTATCCAATGGGGAATGTGACAAACACGCTGTACAATGGGGTTTGTGACATGCACACTTTTTCACGGGGTTTGTGACACTCACACTTTCCAAAGGGTTTGTGACACACACAACTTCCAATGGGGTTTGTGACACACACACCCTGTCCAATGGAGTTTGTGACACACACACTTTCCAATGGGCTTAGTGACACACACAATCTGTCCAATTGTCTTCGTGACAAACACGATGTCCAGTGGGGTTTGTGACACACACACTGTCCAATCGTTTTTGTGAGACACACAATGCCCAATGGGGACTGTGTCACACACACTCTGTCCAATGGTGTTTGTGAACACACACGCTGTGCATTGGGGTTTGTGACACAGACGCTGTCCAATGGGGATTGTGACATACACACTCTATTCAATGGGGTTTGTGACACGCAGACTTTCCAATGGGGTTTGTGACACACACGCTGACCAATTCGGTTTGTTACACACACACTGTTCAATGGTGTTTGTGACACGCATGCTGTCCAATGGGTTTTGTGACACACATTCTGTCCAATGGGCGTGTGACACACACGCTCTCCAATTGGGTTTGTGACACACACACATTCCAATGGGTTTTGTGACACACACAGGCTGTCCAATGGGGTTTCTGACACACACGGTGTCCAATGGAGATTGTGACACACACAGTCTGTCGAATGGGTCTTGTGACACACACGCTTTCCAATGGGGTTTGTGACACACACTCTGTCCAACGGGTCTTCTGACACACACACGCTGTCCAATGTGGCTTGTGACAAACACACGATTTCCAAAGGTGTTTGTGAAACACCCGCTGTCCAATGGGGTTTGTGACACAGATGCTGTACAATTTGGATTGTGACATACACACTGTCCAATAGGGTTTGTGACACACACACGCTATCCAAAGGGGTTTGTGACACACACACTGTCCAATGGGAAATGTGACACACACACTGTCCAATGGGTATTGTGACACACACGCTGTCCAATGGGGATTGTGACACACATACTGTCAAATGGGGTTTGTGACACACACACACTGTCCATGTGTTTGTGACTCACACACGCTATCCATTGCTGTTTGTAACACACACTCTGTCCGATGGGGATTGTGACACGGATGCTGTCCAATGGTGTTTGTGACACACACACTGTCCAATTGGGTTTTGTGACACACATACAATGTCCAGTGGGGTTTATGACACACACACTCTGTCCAATGGGGTTATTGACACACACGCTGTCCCATGGGGTTTGTGACACACACACTGTCCAGTGGTGTTTGTCACACACACACTCTGTACAATGGCATTTGTGACACACATGCTGTAAAATGGGGTTTTTGTGACACACCCACTGTCCAGTGGGGTTTGTGACAAACACATAGTCCTATGGGGTTTCTCACACATACTCTGTAGAATGGGGTTCGTGACACAAACTCTGTCCAGTGGGGTTTGTGAAATACACACTGTCCAATAGGGTTTGTGACACAGATGCTGTACAATTTGGATTGTGACATACACACTGTCCAATAGGGTTTGCGACACACACACGCTATCCTATGGGGTTTGTGACACACACACTTTCTAATGGGGTTTGTGACACACACACTATACAATGGGTTTTGCGACCCACACACTGTCCAATGGGGATTGTGACACACACACGATTTTCAATGGTGTTTGTGAAACACCCGCTGTCCAACGGGGTTTGTGACACAGATGATGTACAATGCGGATTGTGACATACACAGTGTCCAATAGGGTGTGTGACACACACACGCTATCCAAGGGGTTTGTGACACACACACACTGTGCAATGGTGTTTGTGACACGCATGCTGTCCAATGGGTTTTGTGACACACACACTGTCCGATAGGGTTTGTGACACACACACGCTACCCAATGGGTTTTGTGACACACACAATCTGTCCAATGGGGATTGTGAGGCACAGGCTGTCCAATGGGGTTTGTGACACACACGCTGTCCAATGGGGATTGTGACACACACGCTGTCCAAAGGGGTTTGTGATACACAGACTCTGTCCAATGTGTCTTGCGACACACACGGTGTCCAATGGGGTTCGTGACAAACACGCTGTCCAATGGGGATTGTGACACACATGCATTCCAATGGGGATTATTACACACACACTCTGTCCAAAGGGGTTTGTGACAAACACACTGTCCAGGGGAGTTTGTGACGCACAAGCTGTACAATGGGGGTTGTGACACACACACTGTCCAATGGGGTTTGTGACACACACACATTCCAATGGGGTTTGTGACACGCACACTCACCAATGGTGTTTGTGACACACACGCTGTCCAATGGGGATCATGACACACACGCTGTGCAATGGGGTTTGTGACACACAGACTCTGTCCAATGTGTCTCGTGACACACACACTGTCCAATGGGGTTTGTGACACACACAATCTGTCCAATGGGGATTGTGACACACACACTGTCAAATGGTGTTTGTCACACACACACTCTCTCCAAAGGCGTTTGTGACACGCACACTGACCAATGGTGTTTGTGACACACACGCTGTCCAATGGGGATCATGACACACATGCTGTCCAATGGGGTTTCTGACACACAGACTCTGTCCAATGTGTCTCGTGACACACACACTGTCCAATGGGGTTTGTGACACACACAATCTGTCCAATGGGGATTGTGATACACACACTGTCAAATGGTGTTTGTCACACACACACTCTCTCAAATGGCGTTTGTGACACGCACGCTGTCAAATGCGGTTTGTGACACACACGCTGTCCAATGGGGTTTGTGACACACACACCCTTTCCAATGGAGTTTGTGACATGCACACTTTCCAATGGGGTTTGTGACACACACAAACTGTCCAATGGGGTTTGTGACACACACCCTTTCCAATGGTTTTTGTGACACTCATGCTGTCCAATGGGGTTTGTGAAACACACAATCTGTCCAATGGGGTTCGTTACAAACCCGATGTCCAGTGGGGTTTGTGACACACACAATGTCCAATGGGGACTGTGTCACACACAATCTGTCCAATGGTGTTTGTGACACACACGCTGTGCATTGGGGTTTGTGACACAGACTCGGTCCAATGGGGATTGTGACATACACACTCTATGCAATGGGGTTTGTGACACGCACACTTACCAATGGGGTTTGTGACACACACACGCTGTCCAATGTGTCTTGTGACACTCACGGTGTCCAATGGGGTTCGTGACACACACAATCTGTCCAATGGGGATTGTGACACACATGCTTCCAATGGGGATTATTACACACACACTCTGTCCAAAGGGGTTTGTGACAAACACACTGTCCAGGGGAGTTTGTGACGCACAAGCGGTACAATGGGGATTGTGACACACGCACTGTCCAATGGCATTTGTGACACACACGCTGTCAAATGGGGTTTGTGACACACACACATTCCAATGGGGTTTATGACACGAACACTGACCAATGGTGTTTGTGACACACACGCTGTCCAATGGGGTTTGTGACACACACACACTGTCCAATGGTGTTTGTGACACGCATGCTGTCCAATGGGTTTTGTGACACACACACTGTCCGATAGAGTTTGTGACACACACACGCTACCCAATGGGGTTTGTGACACATACACTGTCCAGTGGGTTTTGTTACACACACACTCCTTCCAATGGGGTTTGTGACACACACAGTCTGTCCAATGGGTTTTGTGACACACACAATCTGTCCAATGGGGATTGTGAGGCACAGGCTGTCCTATGGGGTTTGTGACACACACAGTCTGTCCAATGGTGTTTGTGACACACACGCTGTCCAATGGGGATTGTGACACACACGCTGTCCAAAGGGGTTTGTGATACACAGACTCTGTCCAATGTGTCTTGTGACACACACGGTGTCCAAAGTGGTTCGTGACAAACATGCTGTCCAATGGGGATTGTGACACACATGCTTTCCAATGGGGATTATTACACACACACTCTGTCCAAAGGGGTTTGTGACAAACACACTGTCCAGGGGAGTTTGTGACGCACAAGCTGTACAATGGGGATTGTGACACACACACTGTCCAATGGCGTTTGTGACACACACGCTCTCCAATGGGGATTGTGACACACACACTGTCCAATGGCGTTTGTGACACACACGCTGTCAAATGGGGTTTGTGACACACACACATTCCAGTGGGGTTTGTGACACGCACACTCACCAATGGTGTTTGTGACACACACGCTGTCCAATGTGTCTCGTGACACACACTCTGTCCAATGGGGTTTCTGACACACACAATCTGTCCAATGGGGATTGTGACACACACACTGTCAAATGGTGTTTGTCACACACACACACTCTCTCCAATGGCGTTTGTGACACACACGCTGTCAAATGCGGTTTGTGACACACACGCTGTCCAATGGGGTTTGTGACACACACACCCTTTCCAATGGAGTTTGTGACATGCACACTTTCGAATGGGGTTTGTGACACACACAAACTGTCCAATGGGGTTTGTGACACACACCCTTTCCAATGGTTTTTGTGACACTCACGCTGTCCAATGGGGTTTGTGAAACACACAGTCTGTCCAATGGGGTTCGTTACAAACACGATGTCCAGTGGGGCTTGTGACACACACAATGTCCAATGGGGACTGTGTCACACACAATCTGTCCAATGGTTTTTGTGACACACACACTGTCCGATAGAGTTTGTGACACACACACGCTACCCAATGGGGTTTGTGACACATACACTGTCCAGTGGGTTTTGTTACACACACACTCCTTCCAATTGGGTTTGTGACACACACAGTCTGTCCAATGGGTTTTGTGACACACACAATCTGTCCAATGGGGATTGTGAGGCACAGGCTGTCCTATGGGGTTTGTGACACACACAGTCTGTCCAATGGTGTTTGTGACACACACGCTGTCCAATGGGGATTGTGACACACACGCTGTCCAAAGGGGTTTGTGATACACAGACTCTGTCCAATGTGTCTTGTGACACACACGGTGTCCAATGGGGTTCGTGACAAACACGCTGTCCAATGGGGATTGTGACACACATGCTTTCCAATGGGGATTTTTACACACACACTCTGTCCAAAGGGGTTTGTGACAAACACACTGTCCAGGGGAGTTTGTGACGCACAAGCGGTACAATGGGGATTGTGACAAACGCACTGTCCAATGGCGTTTGTGACACACACGCTGTCAAATGGGGTTTGTGACACACACGCTGACCAATTCAATTAGTTGCACACACACTGTTCAATGGTGTTTGTGACACGCATGCTGTCCAATGGGTTTTGTGACACACATTCTGTCCAATGGGCTTGTGACACACAAGCTCTCCAATTGGGTTTGTTACACACACACATTCCAATGGGGTTTGTGACACAAACACGCTGTCCAATGGGGTTTGTGCAACGCACAGGCTGTCCAGTGGGGTTTCTGACACACACGCTGTCCAAAGGAGATTGTGACACACACAGTCTTTCGTATGGGTCTTGTGACACACACGCTTTCCAATGGGTCTTGTGACACAGACACTCTGTCCAATGGGTCTTGTGACACACACACTGTCCAATGGGGCTTGTGACACACACACAATTTCCAAAGGTGTTTGTGAAACACCCACTGTCCAATGGCGATGTTGACACAGATGCTGTACAATTTGGATTGTGACATACACACTGTCCAATAGGGTTTGTGACACACACACGCTATCCAAAGGGGTTTGTGACACACACACACTGTCCAATGGTGTTTGTGAAACGCATGCTGTCCAGTGGGTTTTGTGACACACACACTGTGTCCAATGGGGTTTGTGACACACACACTTTCCAATGGTTCTTGTTACACACACGCTGTCCAATGGGGTTTGTGACACACACACTGTGTCCAGTGGGGTTCGTGACACACACAATGTGTCCAATGGCGATTTTGAAACACAGGCTGTCCAATGGGTTTTTCGACACACACACTCTGTCCAATGGGGTTTCTGACACACACAATCTGTCCAATGGGGTTTGTGAAACACACGCTGTCCCATGGGGATTGTGACAAACACGCTGTCCAATGGTGTTTGTGACACACACACTCTGTCCAATGGGTCTTGTGACACACACGCTGTCTAATGGGGTTCGTGACACAAACGCTGTCCAGTGGGGTTTGTGACACACATACTATCCAATAGGGTTTTTGACACACACACGCTGTTCCATAGGGTTTATGACACACACGCTGACCAATTTTGTTTGTTACACACAAACTGTCCAATGGTGTTTTTGACACGCATGCTGTCCAATGGGTTTTGTGACGTACACAAAGTCCGGTAGGGGTTGTGACACACACACACTGTCTACTGGGTTTGTTACACACATACTCTGTTCAATGGGTCTTGTGACACACGTGACGTCCAATGGTGTTCGTTAAACACACGCTGTCCAATGGTGTTTGTGACACAGAGGCTGTCCAATGGGGATTGTGATATAAACATTGACAAATAGGGTTTGTGACACACACACGCTATCATATGTGCTTTGTGACTCGCACAATTTATAATGGTGTTTGTGACACAAACACTCTATCCAATGGGGTTTGTGACACACACACTTTCCAATGGGGTTTCTGACACACACGCTGTCCAATGGGGGATCGCGACACACACGCTGTCCAATAGTGTTTGTGACACAGACACTTTTCAATGGTGATGTTACACACAAAATATGCAATTAGGATTGTGACACACACATGCTGTCCTATGGTGTTTCTGACACACACGCTGCCCAGTCGGTTTTGTGACACACACACTGTCCAGAGGGGTTTCTGAGACACACACTGTGCCGTGGGGTTTGTCACACAAACTCTGTCCAATGGGGATTGCGACACACACACGCTGTAAAATGGTGTTTCTGACACACACGCTGTCCAGACTTTTTTGTGACACACACACTGCCCAATGGTGTTTGTGACACGCATGCTGTCCAATGGGTTTTGTGACACAAACTCTGTCCAATGAGCTTGTGACACACACGCTCTCCAATGGGGTTTGTGACACACACACTGTCCAATGGTGTTTGTGACACACACGCTGTCAAATGGGGTTTGTGACACACACAGTCTGTCCAATGGGGTTTCTGACACACACGCTGTCCAATGGGATTTGTGACACACACTGTCCAATGGGGTTTCTTACACACACGATGTCCAATAGAGATTGTGACACACATACACTGTCCAATAGGGTTTGTGAGACACACGCTATCGAATGGGGTTTGTGACACACACGCTATCGAATGACGTTTGTGACACACACACTTTCTAGGGGGGTTTGTGACACACACGCTATACAATGGGTTTTGTGACACACACACTGTCCAATGGGGCTTGTGACACACACACGATTTCCAATGGTGTTTGTGACACACCCGCTGTCCAATGGGTTTTGTGAAACAGATGCTGTACAATGGGGATTGTGACATACACACTGTCCAATAGGGTTTGCGTCACACACACGGTATCCAAAGGGGTTTGTGACATACTCACGCTGTCCAATGGTGTTTGTGACACGCATGCTGTCCAATGGGCTTTGTGACACACACACTGTCCGACAGTGTTTGTGACACACACTCGGTATCCAATGGGGTTTGTGACACATACACTGTCCAGTGGGTTTTGTTACACACACACTCTGTCCAATGGGGTTTGTGACACACTCACTCTGTCCAATGGGGTTTGTGACACACACAGTCTGTCCAATGGGTTTTGCGACACACACAATCTGTCCAATGGGGATTTTGACACAAAGGCTGTCCAATGGGGTTTGTGACACACACAGTCTGTCCAATTTTGTTTGTGACACACACGCTGTCCAATGGGGTTTGTGACACACAGGCTCTGTGCAATGTGTCTTGTGACACACACGCTGTCCAATGAGGTTCGTGACACACACGCTGTCCAGTGGGGTTTTTGACACACACACTGTCCAATGGGGTTTGTGACACACACACGCTATCCAGTGGGATTTGTGAAACACACATTTTCTAATGTGGTTTGTGACACACTCTCTATCCAATGGGTTCTGTGACACAGACACCGTCGAATGGAGATTGTGACACAGAGACGCTGTCCAATGGTTTTTGTGAAACACACGCTGTCCAATGGGGATTGTGACAAACACGCTGTCCAATGGTGTTTGTGACACACACACTCTGTCCAATGGGTCTTGTGACACACACGCTGTCTAATGTGGTTCGTGACACAAACGCTGTCCAGTGGGGTTTGTGACGCACACACTATCCAATAGGGTTTGTGACACACACACGCTGTTCCATGGGGTTTATTGCCGCGATTGAGAGATGGGGACGCAGCTTGATGCAAGCAATATGTCCGCTTTATTGTTTGGCAAACATACATTTATATACTCTAAGGCACACATGTTTCATGCTGATTGGCTTATCACTTTAACAGACATTAAGCTAGCTAAGGCGGGAATGTTGGTCAGGCATTGTTCGCATGGTAACAAGTTCGTTATCTCGCAGTCACAAGCTGCCCCCCGCTCCAGGGCGTGGGCACTCCCACCGACCACAAGCTCCCCACCTCCAAGTCGCGCCTCACAACTACCGCAACACTTAACTTTATTCACACAACAAACATACAGCAAACTAGCCTATTAACTCCAAATACAGAAAACTAACTTATCAACTCTAAATTCAGACAACCCACATCTCCCCCTTTTTGTTTTAATTAACTGACCCTTCCAAGGTCGGCGACCGACCAACTCGAGGACATCTTATTTCACTAACAGCTCCGTACTGGGGGTTTTCGTAATTTCTTTCTGATCTTGGTCCGCTCCTTGCTGCACAAGGAAAATCTTGTTCATTGAAGCAGTTATTGATTTTTGCAAGCATTGTAACACACATGGGATTACTATTAATAAGGTACAAATCATTAAAAAACAGAAACTCATTTGAATGTCTTTGGCGCATTCAATCTTAGAATATAAAATGTCCCCAGACCTTTGTGGTACAATTTTCCCCCAGTCGTCAGAATAATAATCATACCGGGGTGAATATTCTGTTTCTCTACCTGTTATCAATAACACCTGAACTGTATTCCTGCCGAGAGAAAAATTCCATCAGAGTTCCAGACCCGAGCGGACGGAGGAAGGAATGCGGTCGACCCAATATGAGTGATAAGCATACCTCAACTTTATTGATGCACTAAGCTGATTTATATAAGACTTACAATAATTATGCATACTCGTCACCTATTAATTGGATAGTATACAGTAATTATGCCTACTCGTCTTCTATTAATTGGATAGTATACAATAATTATGCCTACTCGTCTTCTATTGATTGGATAGTATACATAATGAGCTCAACCTTCTTGTGGTTTCTCTGGAATGCAACCTTCTCACCCTGCTAGAGATAATTCCCCAGCTTGTTTATCTAAACGCTCAGCTGAACCAGAGAGCAACCGCTCAGTACTTTTCCACTATGCTACACCAAACTCATGCTAACTGAGGCCTACTCATGCTAACTTAGAACAGAATTCTCCTGATACAACGGATCAATAGAGCCATGCCCCTTCTCTATTAGCCATGTCCCAACAATTCCCCCTTTTTCTCTTTGGGCTAATAACACTTCCTTGCGAAAAGTAGCATCAATTATCTTTAAACATAATTGCCTAATACATGAAAGACAACACATACCAATAAGCAATATAAGCAAAATAAAAGCAATTCCTACCAATACTGGTTTAAAGAATGACAACAGCCATGAAGGAAAACCTAGCGAGGCCCACCACCTAGCTATTGGAAAGCTAATCGACAAGATGCATTATTAAAGGGTAAATGAGCTAAACAAGCATCAGGTTCCCCCGTACAATTACAGTTGTTCCAAACAGACACATTATACAGTCCTGTAAGCATCTCAATAGATTCATTGACTGATAAAGGTATTCCAATTAGACACATCTTGAATGGCTCTTGAGCTGAAGCGAGACTCAGACAGAAATTAGGATTGTGCGTCTTATTGGCCCAAGTTAACCAAATGTTCTGTTGCTTCATCAACAAATGCGGGACAGCGGTTGTACCAATGGCAGTCAAAATAAACACCATCAGTCCTTTAATGCTGGCCGAGTCCATTTTGCAGGTACCCATCTTGGCCCTGTAGGAGTAAGTACACACATGTATCCTCTGCCAATGTATTGAACTTCTGCAGGCCCTTTCCACTGTCCAGTTTCTGGGTCTCGATAAAACACCTTCATTTGAACAGTTACTTTCTTTGAGAGACCTGAATGCACTTTTACTGGTGGCTCCTCATCTGATCCAAATATACAGAGGTAATTTAAAACAAACAATGTTTTCATAACCCTTTCTTGACTGTCCGTGATACTTTGAAATTTCTGCAAATATTGCTTCAGCGTTTGATTCATTCTCTCTACAATTGCTTGTCCCGTTGGGGAATGTGGAATCCCTGTAACATGTTGTACTCCCCATAACTGACAGAATTTACGCATCTTCTCACTACAATAAGCTGGCCTATTATCCGTTTTAATCTGTGCTGGTACCCCCATTACAGCAAAACACGCCGTCAAGTGACGAATTACATGACTAGCTTTTTCCCCTGCCTGTGGCGTTGCCCATACAAAATGACTATATGTATCAACTGTAATATGTACATATTTGAGCCTACCCATTGAGGGCACATGCGTCACGTCCATTTGCCAGATCTCATTAGGACCCAACCCCCTAGGATTAACCCCTACGCCTAGACCAGAACCATGATGACTACACTGAGGGCAAGTCCGTACAATTCCCTTAGCTTCCTCTACAGTGATCTTAAACTGTGAATGTAATCCTTTCGCGTTCTGATGGAACACACTATGTGATTCTCTAGCCTTGGCAAAATCACTAACAGGGGCAGAACATGCTACCAACCTATCTGCTCTAGCATTCCCTTCCCCAAGGCCACAATCCCACATATGACTACGGATGTGAATCACTGCATATGGTTTTGTTCTTCCTTGAATTAATGTACGCAACTGTCTAAACAGTTCTCCCAAACGCAGTTGCTTAACATCCTTAATCTGAGAATCTTCTATCCTGTGTAACACACCCGCGACATACAGCGAATCGGTCACAATATTAATTGTTTCCTCTCTCCACTTCCCCATGGCCCATACAACAGCAGCAAGCTCCAATGTCTGCAAGGAATCTCCCGGAACAGCTTCCAGCAAGTGGTGGTGCCACTCACCACAAGCGATCCAGGTAACTGCAGCTCTTCTGGACCTTTTTCCTGCATCCGTAAACACTGTCTGGGCATCTTCTAGGGGTGATTTACTGCGGAGAGGTTTCTGCATCCATTCATTGTGACCAATAAACTGCACTATTGCCGCCTTTACAGGAGACAAGGATATAGTTGTAGCTGATGAGAATAAACACTCACACAACTCCTCGCTATTCTGAAGGTACCACTCTATTGCTTCTTTTTTCATCGGAACATATATTGTCTGCAACTCTTGCCCTGTGATCTGAATTACACGCTTCCTACCCTTCCTTATTAAATCTGCTAAGGTTTCGACCTTTTGCTGTATTGACTTTCTTGGCTGTAGCTTTGGAAATACCCATTCAAGTATCCCAAATTCCTCCCGCTCCCCCTTTTTCTCTTTATGTTGTGTAAGAGCCCCAATTAAATGACCATCTGTTTGAAAAACAGAAAAATCTACAGGTATTGCAGGGTCACGTCTCCTTGTAAAACCCAATGTGATTAAGTGAGCTAAATTCTGGATCATTTGTTTTTGCTCCATAGAGAGATCCACCGGAGTGGAGGGATCGGTTCCACGCAGCAATGGTCGTAACACCTCTAACTGCGTATTGGTAATACCCACGACAGGCCTTAACCATTGTAAATCCCCCATGAGTTTCTGAACATCATGAAGTGTCCTAATATCTGTGGTAATATGCGGTTTTTGCGGTCGAATTTGGGAGTCAGTAATTTTCCACCCTAAGTACAACCACGGTTCTTGTCGCTGAATTTTTTCCTTAGCAATTACTAAACCCTCCTTATACAACTGACAATGTAAAAATTGCAATTGTTGCTCAGTAAAGTCTTGTTCTTGTGCAATAAGAATATCATCCATGTAGTGATACACCATCGCTGTAGGCCAGGCATCACGAATAGGACGCAACGCATTGTCCACAAACAATTGACACAATGTCGGACTATTTTTCATTCCTTGCGGTAACACAGTCCATTCAAACCGCTGAGCAGGAGCTTCCCTATTAATCGCTGGCAAAGTGAAGGCAAATCGCTGTGTGTCAAGGTGGTGCAAAGAAATAGTAAAAAAGCAATCCTTCAAATCCACAATTAACAACTTCCAGTGTTCAGGAAGCATTGCCGGATTCGGAAGACCAGGTTGTAATGCTCCCATCGGTTGCATTTGTGCATTTACAGCTCTCAAATCATGAAGCAGTCGGAACTTTCCTGATTTTTTCTTAATCACAAATATAGGCGTATTCCATGGGCTTGTTGACAGTTGCAAATGTCCTTGATCAAACTGTTCTTGTACCAACTGATGTGCTGCTGCAAGACTTTCCATCTTTAACGGCCACTGCTCGATCCATACAGGGTCATCTGAAGTCCATTTAAGAGGGATCGGGAAAGCCCATTTTGCAGTGACCATTAGCGAAAAGCCCTTTCAGTTGTCAAAATGACTCCTAGCTGATCCAGTATATCTCGACCTATTAGTCCATTTACACCTGCAGGAAGAGTCATTACTGTAACAAATGTATTGGCTTTTCTCCCGTCTATGATGAACAGAATACGTTCAATACTTTGACGTACTGATGAATGACCTCCTACTCCTTCAACGCCCCCGTCCATAGGTTTTGTTGGCCAATCCTGAGGCCAGGCGCCCTCATCTACGATGGTCAAATCAGCCCCAGTGTCCAGTAACATTGTAAGTAAAATAGATTGTCCTCTAGATTCCATTCGAACTGACGCAGTTGGTCGCCGGCTCATTGACATAGTTAGCATCACAGCAGGTCCTGTCGATCCAAATCCACCACCTCCTCTTTCTGAAGATAATGCTGGCGTCATGTCCTTTGTTAATTGCGGAAGTGGTATCAATTGTGCTATTTGACTACCCTTCGGAATGAAAATCGGAGGAAACAGTGTCTGAACCATAATTTGTACAATCCCTTTGTAATCGGCATCAATAAGTCCCGGGATAATCGTAAGGCCTTTCATACCACTCGACGAACGACCAATTAACAATGCCCCTTGTGATTGTCCATTAATTATTAAAGGTCCTTTAAAGGTGGATGGTATCTTTTGTGGCCGCTGATCGATCAAACTGATATCTACTGAGGTTGCCAAGTCCAATCCGAGGCTCCCGGCTGTTGCAGGTTGGAGCGTACCAGTGGAGCAGCTGTCACTGTCATGTGGTGCTCTCTCTGTAGATCCTCTGGTGTTTCGATTGCTGGAGCTGCCACTTTTGTCGGAGCGCGGCGGCTCGGCGCGCTCATTCTCCCGTTTCCCGAGAAACATGCTTCAGTATTATGACCGCTAGATTTACAGTTCTCACACCAAACTCGAGGCACCCGGCAGTCACGGCGAAAGTGACCTTCTTTTCCACATCTGAAGCATTTATTACTCTGTCTTCCCTCATTCGGGCGTGGTCGTCTTTCTACTTCCACAGGAGTAGCACGTAGCGGGGCTAATGCAGCAAATGCCTGTTGCTGGGCTTGCAGGAGGTCTCTCCCTAGCTTCTCCATAGCCTCTACCATCATGGCTTGTGGCCCTACCGGAACTCTGCTCATTCTGTCTAACATAGCTTCTATGGTAGCGTCTGCAGGTAACGTCACTAAGATACCTCTAGTTACTGAATTTGCATTCTGCAATGCACACTGTCTTAACAAAGCTGCCCTCATCCAGCCTGGTACATCTGATTGTTCTATTGCTGAAGTAATCCTGTCTATAAATTGTGCAAATGATTCATCCCTTTCTTGCTTAATACTCATGTACGACGGAGATGGCTGTGATGTTTTAACATGCTCAATGGCTTCTCGAGCTGTTCTCATAGCCTCAGCACATTTTTCGGGGCCCATTTCTAATTGAGCTCGAACTTGAAGGAATGGTCCTAACCCCATTAACTGTTCTACCGTTACATCACTTAAAGGATCATTAGGATTTCTCGCTTGCTGTACAGAAGCCTCACAAAATCTCTGCCAATGTGCTTGCCACAATAACAACTGTGACTGTGTCATTATCATTCTCATTATTACCTTAATATCTTCTGGACACAATAACGTACTCCCAAACAAATAATTTAAAAGCTGTTTAGTCGGCTCTCCATGCAACCCTGATTCCGAAACTGTAGCTCTCAACTGCGACAATAATTTCCAACTAATCGGATTATAGTGCCCGTGCATATCTCCATATCTATCTCGCTCAAATAGTGCGGGGAACGCAAAAGGTGAATCTGGCCCAAAATCTCCATTGTCTGCAGCATCCTCCATTACCTTTTTCCAATTAACTAGTGCTGGACACCTGACTGGTCTCTTAGATGTATCCTTTACAACTTTCTCCATCTCTGACTCACTTATAGCTTTCTGATCGTTATACTCCTCACAACTTTGTTTCTGCTGCTGCGACTGCTGTACTTGATCTACATTCCAACTAGAACTCAACTCTGCTTTCTTTTTTACACACACCGATTGCCAGCACGGAGAAACAGGAGCCTTACATGTACTAAATAACAAATCGTCTTGTCCTGAGGGTGGCAGCGTTGGCCCCCCTGAAAACGCAGATATGCCTGTTTCCATCGGCGGAGCAGAAGGCTCCATTTTGCCGAGTTTTTGTGAAGCTACCGCGGCTAAATTCTTCTCCAGTTTATGACGCTTAATATTATTAATTACTTCCCTCCACGGTTTCATCAGTTTCTTAGCTGTTTTATCCTCGTCTATGATCATATCCCACAACACATCCCCCAATTTCCTCCATTCTCCTTCATCAAATAATAAATCAGGATCCTGAAAACAGCCTTTAGTTTTTCCCAATGTTACTAGACCAGCTAGCTGTTTAACGTAACTATGATCAACACCTCGCTTTTCTAAAAAGCTTTGTAATAAATCTAGGGCTACTTCTAAATCCATTTCTCTGTTATTCATCATTTTAACCCGTTTCTCCGTTATTCATCACTTTTAATCCGTTTCTCTGTTATTTATCACTTTTAACCCGTTTCTCTGTTATTTATCACTTTTAACCCGTTTCTCTGTTATCTATCTCTTTTAATCCGTTTCTCTGTTATCTATCTCTCCGTTATTCATCATTTTTAATCTATTTCCCCGTTATTCATCATTATAGTACGGTACCTCTTGCTAAATTAAGAGACCTCTTGCAGCCCTTGTTTCCTGTAGCCCAGCACTGGCGAACTTCAGTCGGTTCAGGCTTCGGAGACGACACACCGCAGCAAAGTGTTCGGTCGATCTTGCCCGCCGGTCGCTGCTCTCCCGGTGCCTTTTGCTTCTATCCGCCGCTTCGGATCGCCGGTTCGGGCGCCAATTGCCGAGAGAAAAATTCCATCAGAGTTCCAGACCCGAGCGGACGGAGGAAGGAATGCGGTCGACCCAATATGAGTGATAAGCATACCTCAACTTTATTGATGCACTAAGCTGATTTATATAAGACTTACAATAATTATGCATACTCGTCACCTATTAATTGGATAGTATACAGTAATTATGCCTACTCGTCTTCTATTAATTGGATAGTATACAATAATTATGCCTACTCGTCTTCTATTGATTGGATAGTATACATAATGAGCTCAACCTTCTTGTGGTTTCTCTGGAATGCAACCTTCTCACCCTGCTAGAGATAATTCCCCAGCTTGTTTATCTAAACGCTCAGCTGAACCAGAGAGCAACCGCTCAGTACTTTTCCACTATGCTACACCAAACTCATGCTAACTGAGGCCTACTCATGCTAACTTAGAACAGAATTCTCCTGATACAACGGATCAATAGAGCCATGCCCCTTCTCTATTAGCCATGTCCCAACATATTCCACTCAATTGTTAGGCAGTTATCACACCAGCGTCCTACTGTATGGCGATTTAGCCACTGTGATTTTCCACAATCAGCACAAATTCTACAAATCCACGGATTACATTTTTCACATTGGGGACATTTAAGCTCCCATTTGTTAACCCCTGGAACAGAGTTCATTTAATTATTGATCGGTAGTGTCTTCTATATCAGTCGCAGGATCAGGACCAGGAATGTCTTCAGGAGGCTGCTGCAGTGTCTCTCGAAAAGGTCTCACGTTTTTAGCTGGGATCCAGCGGGGACCTCTTTCTGTGGAAACACAAGCATAGCCTCTTCCCCACGTGACAAGGGGATAGGGTCCCATTATCTTACCTGTTTCGGGGTCCCGGATCAATACTAGCGGCTTAATCTTGGGTTCAAAAAGGGTGTTTATGCTAAAATGACGAACTACTGGAGGATTGCTGTCTAATAGGGAACAATTCAAAAAGTTAAAAACATACAAGGCTTTCTGTATTCGCTCCTCTGGTGTAGCGGCTCCTATTCCCCCTTTTTGTTTTAATAACAGACGTTTTAAGGTTTGGTGGGAACGTTCTATTAAAGCTTGTTCCGTAGGAGAGTGAGGGATACCTGTAACGTGTGATATACCCCAAGAGGCAAAAAAGGTTGTTAAGGTTTTAGATACATATGCGGGGCCATTGTCAGTTTTAATTTGAGAGGGTACCCCTAAAGTAGCAAAAGCGCACATTAGATGTTTTTGCACATCATGTGCTTTTTCTCCTATATGACAGGAGGCAAATAACATTCCCGAAAATGTATCAATAGAGCAATGAACAAACTTTAAACGGCCAAATTCAGCAAAATGAGTGACATCTGTTTGCCAGAGTTGAAGGCTCTGTAGCCGTCTGGGGTTGACTCCTTCTGCTATAGAAGGGAAAGAGTGCCTTTGACAATCAGGACACACCGCAATGATATTATGGGCTTGTTGTATAGTGAGGTCAAATTGACGCTTAAGGCTTGCAGCGTTTTGATGAAAAAAGGAGTGGCTGAGTCTAGCTTGCGCTAATCAATCTGGTAACACCTGCACCGGTAGCGTAAGCAAATCAGCCTGTCGGTTCCCTTCAGCAATAAAACCAGGTAGAGAAGTGTGAGATCGAACATGCATAATAAAATAAGGGTGAAGACGGGAGTTTAACAGAAAGATGAGTTCTTGTAACAAATTAAACAGTGCCGTATGAGAAACATCTCGTAGCACAGAAGTCTCTGCTCGGCTAACAATTCCTGCAACATAAGCAGAATCAGTGATTATATTGAGAGGAATAGACCATTTTCGAAACACTCGAACAACTGCAGACAATTCTACTATTTGAGGAGAACCCTGTACAGTCTCTACATCTGAGTTCCACTGTTCTCGATGATCATCCCACCAAAGGATAACAGACTTGTGAGATTTGCCAGACCCATCTGTGAATACAGTGAGGGCTTGTAAAGGCTGGTCACTCCGCTTTGGAATAGGTAAAAGGTGAAAATCAATGCTTAACAGTTTGTGAGAAGGCGGATGAGAAGTGAGTTGGCCTGCATAGCCAGTTAGAGCTATGCCTAGTGCATCTGACTGTTGTTGTAACCATTGCAGGTAAATACTTGTTACCGGCATACATATAAGGATAAAGTCCGTGCCCGCCAGGGTAAGTAATCGCTGTCGAGCCCTGATGATTAATGATGCAAACATCTCATGTTGGGTAGAAATCGTTTTTGTGGCTTGGTTAGGTAAAAAAATCCATTCAATGATCAGTAAAGGGTCCGTTTTCTGGCAGTCCCATTGGAAAATAAGTGCATGAGGCTGTCGAGCAGGGTTAAGGATGATTAATTGAAAAGGCAATTCCGGTTCCCATCGATGCGCTTGTCTGGAGGTAATCGCTGCCGCAGCTTTATGCAAGGAAGCTATGGCTTCAGGACTGAGACTTCGCGGAGCGTTTAAGTCCGAGCTTCCTTTAAGCATTTCAAATAAGGGACGAAGATCTGCATTAGTGATTCCTAACAATGGTCTGACCCAATTGATTGTACCCAGCAGTTTTTGCACGTCATGCAAATTCTTTATATTCGCCTGTATTTGTAAAGGTTGCGGAGCAATAGTCTGAGCTCTTATACGCCATCCTAAGTATTTCCAAGGTGGCACTTTTTGAATTTTTTCTGGTGCAATACAGAGGTCTGCTGATTTTACAGCAGCCACGACAAGGGCTACAGCTTCCTCCATGACTTCATGGTGTTGTGCTGCCACTAGAATGTCATCCATATAATGATATAACAATGCAGCAGGTTACTACAGTTCTGACAGGACTAAGTATTTTTGCTACATACCATTGGCATATTGTAGGGCTATTTTTCATTCCCTGCGGTAACACAACCCACTGGTAACTTTGTAAAGGAGCTTGCATGTTGACGCTAGGGACCGAAAAGGCAAATTTAGGAGCATCATCTGGATGCAATGGAATGTTGAAAAAACAATCTTTGAGGTCTATGATGGTTAAAGGCCAATCCCTAGGGATCATGGCGGGTGACGGAAGCCCAGGTTGCAGGGCCCCCATGTCTTCCATAGCGTCATTAATTTTTCTGAGGTCATGGAGCAAGCACCACTTGCCAGTCAGTTTTTTAATAACAAAAATAGGCGAGTTCCAAGGACTCGTAGAGGGTACAATATGTCCCATAGATAGTTGTTCATTAACTATTTCTTGGAGGGCGTGAAGTTTTTCCAGCGGCAGGGACCATTGATCAATCCAAATAGGAGTATCTGTTTTCCAAGTTAACTTTAGGGTTTCACGCCCCTCAATGGCCCCACCTAAAAATGTGTCTGGATAGACATCCCCCACTGAGACAACACATCACGCCCCCACAAGACCATAGGTACTGGTGAGATAAACGGTTTGACAGAGGCAACTTGTCCTTCTGAATTTTGAACTTGTATTATTTCTGCGCTTTGGCGGCTAGCTCCATACCCCCCGATTCCTGCTAATGTCTGAGAGACATCAGCTAAAGGCCACCTAGAAGGCCACTTTGCTTGAGAAATAACGGTAACATCTGCACCTGTATCAATAATTCCACTTAACATGACTTGCTGACCTCTGCGAATGAGGGTGCATTGACATATAGGACGTTTTTGTGAGATGGCTTGAACCCATAAAATTAGTGGTTCTCCCGTAGATCCAAAACTTCCCTGTCTCTGCGGGAGCAATTGATCAGGAATTGGGACATAGTCCTCCTTAGGGATCAGTATCAATTGAGCGATACGACTTCCCTCTGGCACTGTACAAGGAGGAAACGGGGTCCAGGCCATAATTTTAATTTCTGAATTACTGTCAGGATCGATTACTCCGGGCAATACAAAAAGTCCTGACAGAGTGGTGGACGATCTTCCTAATAATAAAGCCTGTGTTCGAGGGGGCGAAGGACCTGCAATTTTGGTAAGCAGTAAGTGAACAGAGGAATCAAGTAGCGTTACTGTGTGGGCGGTTGCCAGGTCCAGGCCGGCGCTCCCTGCTGTTGCTGGGCGGAGACTGGAAACACTCCTGTTTCCCCCCCCGGCGTTTGTGGGGGCGCCAGTCGCGGAACTTGTGTCTGTGCGTGCCGCGGTCCCGCGCTCTGCAATCGGTTTCCCTGTATGGGGCGCCCTTGAGAGTCGTATTTAGATCGACATTGATTAGCATAGTGGCGCCCTTTTTGGCACTTGGGACAAACCCCAGGTGTTTGGGGTCGTTTCCCAGCATTGGCACTAAAGCAATCTTTTTTAAGGTGTCCCGGTTTTCCACACCCATAGCAGTTTCCCTGTGGGTTGACGCCCATCGGGCCGTGCATGGCCGCAAAAGCAGCAGCCATGGCCTCATATTTATGATCCATAGTGCCAATTCTATTACAGGCTTCCACCATTTCAATTAAGGTAGGGTTTTGATTTGGGAGAGACTTTAAGAGCTTTTTACAATCGGCGTTAGCGTTTTCCACAGCCAGTTTAAGGAGTAAAATCTCCCGAGCTTGTCCGTTATCAACTTGCCGCTCTAAGGCTTGTTTTAATCTATCCATAAACTGCATATACGGCTCACGGGGTTCCTGAGTGATACTAGTGAATGCTTTTTGGGGTCTGCCAGAGTCAGGAACTCTCAACAAGGCCCTTTTCGCTTCTTCTCTGCCTGCTTCCAAAGCCTCCCGAGGAATGTCCCTAGCTTGGGCTGCCGGGTCCGAAAACTGCCCTGTTCCTGTGAGGTGCTCTATAGTCAATGCAGCTAAGGCGGCATTAGCATGTCCTGCATAACCCAGCAAAACTGTCTGCAATCCCGTTCTCCATTGAGACTCCCACATTGTATATTGTGTTGGGGTTAATAACAATCGCGCGAGAGATTTTAAATCATGTGGGGTCATGACATATGTATCGAATACAGAAGATAAAAGGCTTGCAAAATAAGGGGAAGACAACCCATGCTCGGTAACTGTACGGCGCAACTCCTTAATGACCGAAAAAGAAAGAGCTGCCCACTGAGCCTGAGCACCCCCCCCGTCCTTGGTATATAACGGGGGCTACTATAGTTCTGGCTATTTCCAACTCCCCCTCGTTTATCGCTTGGCGCTTAATCTTTCCCCAAATCTCATGAGGATCAGGGGGAAAAAGATCAGGTTCCTTTTCAGGGTCAATCGGACCCGGGTCAAAGGGATCACCCTCCGGGGGATATCCAGCAGCACAAGCTAACGGTGGCGCAGAGGGTTCCGCCCCACCAGCGATTTTAGAAGGGCAGGGGGGAGGTGACTGAGCTCCCTCCTCGGAGCCTCGCTGATTTTGCTCTTGTGCCTTTATGGTTTCAAAGATTTTTCTCCAACTGGGGAGCATATGCTACGCTTCCTCATCTCCTGAGGTAGCTGCGTCCCATAACTTTACCCCCACATCATCCCAAAATTTACATGTAAAAATAGAAGAAGCAGTCACTGTGGGAATCTTAACCTGCACCCATTTAAGGATTAACTTAAGATCTTGTTCCGAAAGAGTCTTTTTTCCCATGCTTCTTAAGTAGAGCTTTCATAAGCTCATAAACGTCTCTCTCAGGGAAAGACTCTTGATTCCCCATTTTGCTAGTTTCCCGCAGCTCACCTCTCGTTCCAGACGGAGGGATTGTTTGGCCGGCCGGCTTATCCTGCTTCCTTTCAGCAGCTCATTGCACGTTCTGCGGGACTCGCGACATGCCACAGGTAGGCGGTTTTTCAATCCTCGGCGGTTTTTCAATCCTCGGCGATTTCTTCACTGACGATCACGTCGGAGGTCACCAATTTGCCGCGATTGAGAGACGGGGACGCAGCTTGATGCAAGCAAGATGTCCGCTTTATTGTTTGGCAAACATACATTTATATACTCTAAGGCACACATGTTTCATGCTGATTGGCTAATTACTTTAAGAGACATTAAGCTAGCTAAGGAGGGAATGTTGGTCAGGCAGTGTTCGCATGGTAACAAGATCGTTATCTCGTAGTCACAAGCCGCCCCCCGCTCCAGGGCGCAGGCACCCCCATCGACCACAAGCTCCCCGCCTCCAAGTCCCTCCCGAGCACGCCGCGCCTCGCAACCACCGCAACACTTAAATTTATTCATACAACAAACATACAGCAAACTAGCCTATTAACTCCAAATACAGAAAATTAACTCATCAACTCAAAATTCAGACAACCCACACATACCAATTGGGTTTGTTACACGCACACTGTCCAATGGTGTTTGTGACATGCATGCTGTCCAATGGGTTTTGTGACACACACTCTGTACATTGGGTTTGTGACACACACGCTGTCCAATGGGGTTTGTGACACACACACTGACCTGGAGGGTTTGTGACACACACATGCTGTCCAATGGGGTTTGTGACACACACTGTCCAATGGGGTTTCTGAGACACACGCTGTCCAATGGGGATTGTGACACACATGCTGTCCAATGGGGTTTGTGACAAACACACTGTCCAGGGGGGTTTGTGACACACACGCAGTTCAATGGGGTTTGTGACACACACAATCTGTCCAATGGGGTTTTTGACACACACGCTGTCCAATGGGGATTGTGACACATACACGCTGTCCAATGGGGTTCGTGACACACACTCTGTCCAGTGTGTTTAGTTTCACACACACGCTGTCCCATGGGGTTTGTGACACACAAACGCTATCCAATGGGGTTTGTGACACACACACTCTGTCCAATGGGCTTGTGACTCACACGCTCTCCAGTGGTGTTTGTGACACACATGCTATCCAATGGGGTTTGTGACACACACGCTGTCCAATGGGATTTGTGACACACACTGTCCTATGGGGTTTCTGAGACACACGCTGTCCAATGGGGTTTATGACACACACGCTGTCCAATGGGGTTTGTGACAAACACACTGTGCAGGGGGGTTTGTGACGCACACGCTGTCCAATGGGGTTTGTGACACACACGCTGTCCAATGGGGATTGTGACACATACACGCTGTCCAATGGGGTTCGTGACACACACTCTGTCCAGTGGGTTTAGTTTCACACACACGCTGTCCCATGCAGTTTGTGACACACAAACGCTATCCAATGGGGTTTGTGACACACACACTCTGTCCAAAGGGCTTGTGACACACAAGCTCTCCAATAGTGTTTGTGACACAATCGCTATCCAATGGGGTTTGTGACACACATACACTGTCCAATGGGTTTCGTACACACACTCTCTAAATTGGGCGTGTGAAACACACGCTGTCCAATGGGGTTTGTGACACACACAATGTCCAATGGTGTATGTGACAGACACGCTGTCAAATGTGGTTTGTGACACACACACTGACCTGGGGGGTTTCTGACACACACAGGTTGTCCATTGGGGTTTGTGACATACACACGCTGTCCCATGGGGTTTGTGACACAGACGCTGTCCAATGGGGATTGTGACATACACACACTATACAATGGGGTTTGTGACACGCACACTTTCCAATGGGGCTTGTGACACACACACTTTCCAACGGGGTTTGTGACACACACACGCTGTCCCATGGGGTTTGTGACAGACATGCTGTCCAATGGGTTTTGTGACACACACTCTGTCCATTAGGCTTGTGACACACACGCTGTCCAATGGGGTTTGTGACACACACTCTGTCAAATGGGGTTTCTGACACACACACTGACCTGGGGGGTTTGTGACTCACACAGGCTTTCCAATGGGGTTTGTGACACACAGGCTGTCCAATGGGATTTTTGACACACACTGTCCAATGGGATTTCTGACACACACGCTGTCCAATGGGGATTGTGACACACATGCTGTCCAATGGGGTTTATGACACACACACTCTGTCCAATGGAGTTTGTGACAAACACAATGTCCAGGGGGGTTTGTGACGCACACACTGTCCAATGGAGTTTGTGACAGGCACACTGTCCAGTGGGGATTGTGACACACACGCTGTCCAGGAGGGTTTCTGACACACATACTGTCCAATGGGTTTTGTGACACACACGGTCACCAATGGTATTGCGACACACACAATGTCCATGACGTTTTGTGACACACAAACTGTGCAATGGGGTTTGTGACACACACACACTGTCCAGTGGGGATTGTGACACACACACGCTGTCCAATGGGGTTTGGCACATAGACTCAGTCCCATGGGGTTTGTGACACACACGCTGTCCACTGGGGATTGTGACAAACACGCTGTCCAATGGGGTTTGTGACACACAACCTGTCCAATGGGGATTGTGACACATACATGCTGTCCAATGGGGTTCGTGAAACACACTCTGTGCAGTGGGGTTTGTGACACACACGCTGTCCCATGGGGTTTGTGACACACATAAGCTATCCAATGGGATTTGTGACACATACACTTTCCAAAGGGGTTCGTGACACACACACTCTGTCCAATGGTGCTTGTGACACACACGCTGTCCAAAGGGGTTCGTGACACACACGCTGTCCAGTGGGTTTTGTGACACACACATTCTGTCCAATGGGTTGTGACACACACGCTGTCCAATAGTGTTTGTGAAACACTCACTTTCCAATGGGGTTCGTGACACACACACTGTCCAATGGGTATTGTGACACACACAAGCTGTCCAATGGGGTTTATGACACACACGCTGTCCAATGCTTTTTGTGGCACACACGCTGTCAAATGGGGTTTGTGACACACACAGGCTGCCCAATGGGGTTTGTGACACACACTGTCCATTGGGGTTTCTGACACACACGCTGTGCAATGGGGATTGTGACACACATGCTGTCCAATGGGGTTTATGACACACACTCTCTGTCCAATGGGGTTTGTGACAAACACACTGTCCAGGGGGTTAGTGACGCACTCGCTGTCCAATGGGGTTTGTGACACGCACACTGTCCAATGGGGATTGTGACACAGACGCTGTCAAGGAGGGTTTGTGACACACACACTGTCCAATGGGGTTTGTGACACACACGGTCACCAATGGGGATTGTGACACACACAATGTCCATGACGGTTTGTGACACACACACGCTGTCCAATGGGGATTGTGACAAACACGCTGTACAATGAGGTTTGTGACACACACACTCTGTCCAATGGGCTTGTGACACACACACTGTCCAATGGGGTTCGTGACACACAATCTGTCCAGTGGGGTTTGTGACACACACGCTGTCCAATGAGGATTGTGACACATACACGCGGTCCCATGGGATTTGTGACACACAGACCGACAAATTGTGTTTGTTACACACACACTGTGCAATGGTGTTTGTGACACACATGCTGTCCAATGGGTTTTGTGACACACACTCTGTCCATTGGGGTTTGTGACACATACGCTGTCCAATGAGGATTGTGACACATACACGCTGTCCCATGGGGTTTGTGACACACAGACCGACAAATTGGGTTTGTCACACACACATTGTCTAATGGTGTTTGTGACACGCATGCTGTCCAATGGGTTTTGTGACCCACACTCTGTGCAGTGGGGTTTCTGACACACACACTCTGTCCCATGGGGTTTGTGACACAGACGCTGTCCAATGGGGATTGTGACATACACAGACTATACAATGGGGTTTGTGACACACACACTTTCCAATGGGGCTTGTGACACACACACTTTCCAATGGGGTTTGTGAAACACACACGCTGTCCCATGGGGTTTGTGACAGACATGCTGTCCAATGGGGTTTCTGACACACACACTGACCTGGGGGGTTTGTGACTCACACAGGCTTTCCAATGGGGTTTGTGACACACACGCTGTCCAATGCGATTTTTGACACACACTGTCCAATGGGATTTCTGACGCACACGCTGTCCAATGGGGATTGTGACACACATGCTGTCCAGTGGGATTTATGACACACACACACTGTCCAATGGAGTTTGTGACAGGCACACTGTCCAGTGGGGATTGTGACACGCACGCTGTCCAGGAGGGTTTCTGACACACATACTGTCCAATGCGTTTTGTGACACACACGGTCACCAATGGGTATTGCGACACACACAATGTCCATGACGTTTTGTGACACACAAACTGTGCAATGGGGTTTGTGACACACACACACTGTCCAGTGGGGATTGTGACACACACACGCTGTCCAATGGGGTTTGGCACATACACTCTGTCCAATGGGGTTTGTGACACACACGCTGTCCACTGGGGATTGTGACAAACACGCTGTCCAATGGGGTTTATGACACACAACCTGTCCAATGGGGATTGTGACACATACATGCTGTCCAATGGGGTTCGTGAAACACACTCTGTGCAGTGAGGTTTGTGACACACACACGCTGTCCCATGGGGCTTGTGACACACATAAGCTATCCAATGGGATTTGTGACACATACATTTTCCAGAGGGGTTTGTGACACACACACTCTGTCTAATGGTGCTTGTGACACACACGCTGTCCAAAGGGGTTCGTGACACACACGCTGTCCAGTGGGTTTTGTGACACACACATTCTGTCCAATGGGTTGTGACACACACGCTGTCCAATAGTGTTTGTGAAACACTCACTTTCCAATGGGGTTCGTGACACACACACTGTCCAATGGGTATTGTGACACACACACGCTTTTCAATGGGGTTTATGACACACACGCTGTCCAATGGTGTGTGTGAGACACACACTCTGTCCAATGGTTCTTGTGACACACACGCTCTCCAATCTTGTTTGTCACAAACACACTCTGTCCAATGGCGTTTGTAACACACACGTTGTCAAATGAGTTATGTGACACACACACTGTGCAATGAGGATTGTGACACACACAGGCTGTCCAATGGTGTTTGTGACACGCATGCTGTCGAATGGGTTTTGTGACACACGCACTGTCAATGTGGGTTTCTGACCCCCACTCTGTCCAATAGGGTTTGTGACACACACACTTTCCAATAGGGTTTGTGACACACAGACACTATCCAATGGGGTTTGTGACGCACACGCTGTCCAATGGGGTTTGTGACACACACACACTGTCCAATGGGTATTGTGACATACACTCGCTGTCCAATGCTGTTTATGACACACACTCTGCCCAATGGTTCTTGTGACACACACACTGTCCAATGGGGATTGTGACTCACACACTCTGTCCAATGTTGTCTGTGACACACACGCTGTGCATTGGGGTTTGTGACACAGACGCTGTCCAATGGGGATTGTGACATACACCGCTGTGCCGTGCAGATTGTGACACACACACTGACCAGGAGGGTTTGTGACACACACGCTGTCCATTGGGGTTTGTGACACACACACGCTATCCAATGGGGTTTGTGACACACACACTGACCAATTGGGTTTGTTGCACACACACTGTCCAATGGTGTTTGTGACACGCATGCTGTCCAATGGGGTTTGTGACACACACACTAACCAGGAGGGTTTGTGACACAAACACGCAGTTCAATGGGTTTTGTGACACACACACTGTCCAACCGTGTTAGTGACACACACACACGGTCCAATGGGTATTGTGACACACACACGGACCAGGGGGGTTTTTGATACACACAGGCTGTCCAATGGGGTTTATGACACACACACTCTGTCCAATGGGGTTTGTAACAAACAAACTGTCCAGGGGGGTTTGTGACACACATGCTGTCCATGGGTTTTGTGACACGCACACTGTCCAATGTGGTTTGTGACACACACACTCTTTCCAATGGTTCTTGTGACACACATGCTGTCCAATGGGGTTTGTTACACACACACGCTGTCCAATGGGTATTGTGACACACACACGCTGTCCAATGCGGTTTATGACACACACGCTGACCAATTGGGTTTGTTACACACAAAATGTCCAGTGGTGTTTGTGAAACGCATGCTGTCCAATGGGTTTTGTGACACACACAAAGACCAATAGGGTTAGTGACACACACACACTGTCTAATGGGGTTTGAGACACACATACTCTGTCCAATGGGTCTTGTGACACACATGCTGTCCAATGGTGTTCGTTAAACACACGCTGTCCAATGGTGTTTGTGACACAGAGGCTGTCCAGTGGGGATTGTGACATAAACACTGACAAATAGGGTTTGTGATACACACATGCTATCCAATGGTGTTTGTGACACACACACTTTCCAATGGGGTTTCTGACACACACGCTGTCCAATAGGGGATCGCGACACACACGCTGTCCAATAGGGTTTGTGACACAGACACTTTCCAAAGGGGATGTTACACACAAAATGTGCAATTAGGATTGTGACACACACATGCTGTCCAACGGTGATTGTGACATACACGATGTCCAATGGAGATAGTGACACACACATGCTGTCCAATGGTGTTTCTGACACACGCGCTGCCCAGTCGGTTTTGTGACACACACACTGTCCAGAGGGGTTTCTGAGACACACACTGTGCAGTGGGGTTTGTCACACTAACTCTGTCCAATGGGGATTGTGACACACACACGCTGTAAAATGGTGTTTCTGACACACACGCTGTCCAGTCGGTTTTGTGAGACACACAGTGTTCAGTGGGTTTTCTCACACACACTCTGTCCAACTGGGATTGTGACACACACAGGCTGTCCAATGGGGTTTGTGACACACACATTGTCCAAAGGGGACTGTGACAAGCACACGCTGTCCAATGGGGATCGTGACACACACAATGTCAGGAGGGTTTGTGACACACACACTGTCCAATGGGGTTTTTGACACACACACTCACCAATGGGGATTGTGACACACACAATGTCCATGACGGTTTGTGACACACACAGAGTCCATTGGGATTTGTGACACACACACTTTCCAATGGGGTTTGAGACACACACACTCTGTCCAATGGGCTTGTGACACACATGCTGTCCAATGGGGTTTCTCACAAACACTCTGTCCAATGGGGATAGTGACAAACACGCTGTACAATGGTGTTTGTGACACACTCAATCTGTCCAATGGGCTTGTGACAAACACGCTGTCCAATGGGGTTAGTGACACACACTCTGTCCAGTGGGGTTTGTGACACACACACTGTCCAATGGGTTTTGTGACACACACGCTGTCTAATGGGGATTTTGACACATACACGCTGTCCAACGGGGTTCGTGACACACACTCTGTCCAGTGGGGTTTGTGACACACAGACTGCCCAATAGGGTTTGTGGCACACACACGCTATCCAATGGGGTTTGTGACACATAAACTTTCCAATGGGGTTTGTGACACACACACTTTGTCCAATGGTGCTTGTTACACAGACGCTGTCTAAAGGGGTTCGTGACACACACGCTGTCCAACGGGTTTTGTGACACACACAATCTGTCCAATGAGCCTATAACACACAAACTGTCCAATAGTGTTTGTGACACACACGCTATCCAATGGGGTTTGTGATACACGCACACTCTCCAGTAGGGATTGAGACACACACACTTTCTAAAGCGGTTTGTGACACACACGCTATACAAAGGGTTTTGTGACACACACTCTGTCCAATGGGGACTGTGACACACACACTATGTCCAATGGTGTTTATGACACACAAGATGTCCAATGGGGTTTGTGACACAGACGCTGTCCAATGGGGATTGTGACGTGAACAGTATCCAAGAGGCATTGTGATTACACACGTTGTCCAATGGGGTTTGTGACACACACACTCTGTCCAATGGGTCCTGTGACACGCACGCTGTCTAATGGGGTTCGTGACACACACTCGGTCCAGTGGGTTTAGGTTCACACACACGCTGTCCCATGGGGTTTGTGACACACACAGTCTGTTGAATGGGTCTTGTGACACACACGCTTTCCAATGGGGTTTATGACACACACTCTGTCCAATGGGTCTTGTGAGACACACACTCTGTCCAATGGGTCTTGTGAAACACACACTGTCCAATGGGGCTTGTGACACACACACGATTTCCAAAGGTGTTTGTGAGACACCCGCTGTCCAATGGGGTTTGTGACACAGATGCTGTACAATGGGGATTGTGACATACACACTGTCCAATAAGGTTTGTGACTCACACACGCTATCCAAAGGGGTTTGTGACACACACACACTGTCCAATCGTGTTTGTGAAACGCATGCTGTCCAATGGGTTTTGTGACACACACACTGTGTCCAATGGGGTTTGTGACACACACAATTTCCAATGGTTCTTGTGACACACACGCTGTCCAATGGGGTTTGTGACACACACACTCTCTCCAGTGGGGTTCGTGACACACACAATCAGTCCAATGGCGACTGTGACACACACGCTGTCCAATGGGTTTTGCGACACACACACTCTGTCCAATGGGTTTGTGACTCACATATTCTGTCCAATGGGGATTGTGACACACACGCTGTCCGATGGGTTTTGCGACACACACTCTGTACATTGGGCTTCTGACACACACGCTGTCCAATGGGGTTTGTGACACACACACTGACCTGGAGGGTTTGTGACACACACGCTCTGTCCAATGGGGTTTTTAACACACACACTGTCCAATGGTGTTTGTGACACACAGACTGTCCAATGGGATTTGTGACACACACTGTCCAATGGGGTTTCTGAGACACACGCTGTCCAATGGGGATTGTGACACCCATGCTGTCCAATGGGGTTTGTGTCAAACACACTGTCCAGGGGCGTTTGTGACACACACCCTGTTCAATGGGGTTTGTGACACACACAATCTGTCCAATGGGGTTTTTGACACACACGCTGTCCAATGGGGATTGTGACACAGACGCTGTCAAGGAGGGTTTGTGACACACACACTGTCCAATGGGGTTTGTGACACACACGGTCACCAATGGGGATTGTGACACACACAATGTCCGTGACGGTTTGTGACACACACACGCTGTCCAATGGGGATTGTGACAAACACGCTGTACAATGAGGTTTGTGACACACACACTCTGTCCAATGGGCTTGTGACACACACACTGTCCAATGGGGTTCGTGACACACAATCTGTCCAGTGGGGTTTGTGACACACACGCTGTCCAATGAGGATTGTGACACATACACGCGGTCCCATGGGATTTGTGACACACAGACCGACAAATTGTGTTTGTTACACACACACTGTGCAATGGTGTTTGTGACACACATGCTGTCCAATGGGTTTTGTGACACACACTCTGTCCATTGGGGTTTGTGACACATACGCTGTCCAATGAGGATTGTGACACATACACGCTGTCCCATGGGGTTTGTGACACACAGACCGACAAATTGGGTTTGTTACACACACATTGTCTAATGGTGTTTGTGACACGCATGCTGTCCAATGGGTTTTGTGACCCACACTCTGTGCAGTGGGGTTTCTGACACACACACTCTGTCCCATGGGGTTTGTGACACAGACGCTGTCCAATGGGGATTGTGACATACACAGACTATACAATGGGGTTTGTGACACACACACTTTCCAATGGGGCTTGTGACACACACACTTTCCAATGGGGTTTGTGAAACACACACGCTGTCCCATGGGGTTTGTGACAGACATGCTGTCCAATGGGGTTTCTGACACACACACTGACCTGGGGGGTTTGTGACTCACACAGGCTTTCCAATGGGGTTTGTGACACACACGCTGTCCAATGGGATTTTTGACACACACTGTCCAATGGGATTTCTGACGCACACGCTGTCCAATGGGGATTGTGACACACATGCTGTCCAGTGGGATTTATGACACACACACACTGTCCAATGGAGTTTGTGACAGGCACACTGTCCAGTGGGGATTGTGACACGCACGCTGTCCAGGAGGGTTTCTGACACACATACTGTCCAATGCGTTTTGTGACACACACGGTCACCAATGGGTATTGCGACACACACAATGTCCATGACGTTTTGTGACACACAAACTGTGCAATGGGGTTTGTGACACACACACACTGTCCAGTGGGGATTGTGACACACACACGCTGTCCAATGGGGTTTGGCACATACACTCTGTCCAATGGGGTTTGTGACACACACGCTGTCCACTGGGGATTGTGACAAACACGCTGTCCAATGGGGTTTATGACACACAACCTGTCCAATGGGGATTGTGACACATACATGCTGTCCAATGGGGTTCGTGAAACACACTCTGTGCAGTGAGGTTTGTGACACACACACGCTGTCCCATGGGGCTTGTGACACACATAAGCTATCCAATGGGATTTGTGACACATACATTTTCCAGAGGGGTTTGTGACACACACACTCTGTCTAATGGTGCTTGTGACACACACGCTGTCCAAAGGGGTTCGTGACACACACGCTGTCCAGTGGGTTTTGTGACACACACATTCTGTCCAATGGGTTGTGACACACACGCTGTCCAATAGTGTTTGTGAAACACTCACTTTCCAATGGGGTTCGTGACACACACACTGTCCAATGGGTATTGTGACACACACACGCTTTTCAATGGGGTTTATGACACACACGCTGTCCAATGGTGTGTGTGAGACACACACTCTGTCCAATGGTTCTTGTGACACACACGCTCTCCAATCTTGTTTGTCACAAACACACTCTGTCCAATGGCGTTTGTAACACACACGTTGTCAAATGAGTTATGTGACACACACACTGTGCAATGAGGATTGTGACACACACAGGCTGTCCAATGGTGTTTGTGACACGCATGCTGTCGAATGGGTTTTGTGACACACGCACTGTCAATGTGGGTTTCTGACCCCCACTCTGTCCAATAGGGTTTGTGACACACACACTTTCCAATAGGGTTTGTGACACACAGACACTATCCAATGGGGTTTGTGACGCACACGCTGTCCAATGGGGTTTGTGACACACACACACTGTCCAATGGGTATTGTGACATACACTCGCTGTCCAATGCTGTTTATGACACACACTCTGCCCAATGGTTCTTGTGACACACACACTGTCCAATGGGGATTGTGACTCACACACTCTGTCCAATGTTGTCTGTGACACACACGCTGTGCATTGGGGTTTGTGACACAGACGCTGTCCAATGGGGATTGTGACATACACCGCTGTGCCGTGCAGATTGTGACACACACACTGACCAGGAGGGTTTGTGACACACACGCTGTCCATTGGGGTTTGTGACACACACACGCTATCCAATGGGGTTTGTGACACACACACTGACCAATTGGGTTTGTTGCACACACACTGTCCAATGGTGTTTGTGACACGCATGCTGTCCAATGGGGTTTGTGACACACACACTAACCAGGAGGGTTTGTGACACAAACACGCAGTTCAATGGGTTTTGTGACACACACACTGTCCAACCGTGTTAGTGACACACACACACGGTCCAATGGGTATTGTGACACACACACGGACCAGGGGGGTTTTTGATACACACAGGCTGTCCAATGGGGTTTGTGACACAAACACTGTCCAATGGCATTTGTGACACACACTGTCCAATGGGGTTTCTGACACACATGCTGTCCAATGGGGTTTATGACACACACACTCTGTCCAATGGGGTTTGTAACAAACAAACTGTCCAGGGGGGTTTGTGACACACATGCTGTCCATGGGTTTTGTGACACGCACACTGTCCAATGCGGTTTGTGACACACACACTCTTTCCAATGGTTCTTGTGACACACATGCTGTCCAATGGGGTTTGTTACACACACACTCTTTACAATGGTTCTTGTGACAAACACAGGCTGTCCAATGTTGTTTGCGACACACATGCTGTCCAATGGGTTTCGTGACACACGCACTGTCCATGGTGGTTTCTGACCCCCACTCTGTCCAATGGGGTTTGTGACAAACACCCTTTCCAATAGGGTTTGTGACACACACACACTATCCAATGGGGTTTGTGACGCACACACATTCCAATGGTGTTTGTGACGCACACGCTGTCCAATGGGGTTTGTGACACACACACGCTGTCCAATGGGTATTGTGACACACACACGCTGTCCAATGCGGTTTATGACACACACGCTGACCAATTGGGTTTGTTACACACAAACTGTCCAGTGGTGTTTGTGAAACGCATGCTGTCCAATGGGTTTTGTGACACACACAAAGACCAATAGGGTTAGTGACACACACACACTGTCTAATGGGGTTTGAGACACACATACTCTGTCCAATGGGTCTTGTGACACACATGCTGTCCAATGGTGTTCGTTAAACACACGCTGTCCAATGGTGTTTGTGACACAGAGGCTGTCCAGTGGGGATTGTGACATAAACACTGACAAATAGGGTTTGTGACACACACATGCTATCCAATGGTGTTTGTGACACACACACTTTCCAATGGGGTTTCTGACACACACGCTGTCCAATAGGGGATCGCGACACACACGCTGTCCAATAGGGTTTGTGACACAGACACTTTCCAAAGGGGATGTTACACACAAAATGTGCAATTAGGATTGTGACACACACATGCTGTCCAACGGTGATTGTGACATACACGATGTCCAATGGAGATAGTGACACACACATGCTGTCCAATGGTGTTTCTGACACACGCGCTGCCCAGTCGGTTTTGTGACACACACACTGTCCAGAGGGGTTTCTGAGACACACACTGTGCAGTGGGGTTTGTCACACTAACTCTGTCCAATGGGGATTGTGACACACACACGCTGTAAAATGGTGTTTCTGACACACACGCTGTCCAGTCGGTTTTGTGACACACACACTGTCCAGAGGGGTTTCTGAGACACACACTGTGCAGTGGGGTTTGTCACACTAACTCTGTCCAATGGGGATTGTGACACACACACGCTGTAAAATGGTGTTTCTGACACACACGCTGTCCAGTCGGTTTTGTGAGACACACAGTGTTCAGTGGGTTTTCTCACACACACTCTGTCCAACTGGGATTGTGACACACACAGGCTGTCCAATGGGGTTTGTGACACACACATTGTCCAAAGGGGACTGTGACAAGCACACGCTGTCCAATGGGGATCGTGACACACACAATGTCAGGAGGGTTTGTGACACACACACTGTCCAATGGGGTTTTTGACACACACACTCACCAATGGGGATTGTGACACACACAATGTCCATGACGGTTTGTGACACACACAGAGTCCATTGGGATTTGTGACACACACACTTTCCAATGGGGTTTGAGACACACACACTCTGTCCAATGGGCTTGTGACACACACGCTGTCCAATGGGGTTTCTCACAAACACTCTGTCCAATGGGGATAGTGACAAACACGCTGTACAATGGTGTTTGTGACACACTCAATCTGTCCAATGGGCTTGTGACAAACACGCTGTCCAATGGGGTTAGTGACACACACTCTGTCCAGTGGGGTTTGTGACACACACACTGTCCAATGGGTTTTGTGACACACACGCTGTCTAATGGGGATTTTGACACATACACGCTGTCCAACGGGGTTCGTGACACACACTCTGTCCAGTGGGGTTTGTGACACACAGACTGCCCAATAGGGTTTGTGGCACACACACGCTATCCAATGGGGTTTGTGACACATAAACTTTCCAATGGGGTTTGTGACACACACACTTTGTCCAATGGTGCTTGTTACACAGACGCTGTCTAAAGGGGTTCGTGACACACACGCTGTCCAACGGGTTTTGTGACACACACAATCTGTCCAATGAGCCTATAACACACAAACTGTCCAATAGTGTTTGTGACACACACGCTATCCAATGGGGTTTGTGACACACGCACACTCTCCAGTAGGGATTGAGACACACACACTTTCTAAAGCGGTTTGTGACACACACGCTATACAAAGGGTTTTGTGACACACACTCTGTCCAATGGGGACTGTGACACACACACTATGTCCAATGGTGTTTATGACACACAAGATGTCCAATGGGGTTTGTGACACAGACGCTGTCCAATGGGGATTGTGACGTGAACAGTATCCAATAGGCATTGTGATTACACACGTTGTCCAATGGGGTTTGTGACACACACACTCTGTCCAATGGGTCCTGTGACACGCACGCTGTCTAATGGGGTTCGTGACACACACTCGGTCCAGTGGGTTTAGGTTCACACACACGCTGTCCCATGGGGTTTGTGACACACACAGTCTGTTGAATGGGTCTTGTGACACACACGCTTTCCAATGGGGTTTATGACACACACTCTGTCCAATGGGTCTTGTGAGACACACACTCTGTCCAATGGGTCTTGTGAAACACACACTGTCCAATGGGGCTTGTGACACACACACGATTTCCAAAGGTGTTTGTGAGACACCCGCTGTCCAATGGGGTTTGTGACACAGATGCTGTACAATGGGGATTGTGACATACACACTGTCCAATAAGGTTTGTGACTCACACACGCTATCCAAAGGGGTTTGTGACACACACACACTGTCCAATCGTGTTTGTGAAACGCATGCTGTCCAATGGGTTTTGTGACACACACACTGTGTCCAAAGGGGTTTGTGACACACACAATTTCCAATGGTTCTTGTGACACACACGCTGTCCAATGGGGTTTGTGACACACACACTCTCTCCAGTGGGGTTCGTGACACACACAATCAGTCCAATGGCGACTGTGACACACACGCTGTCCAATGGGTTTTGCGACACACACACTCTATCCAATGGGTTTGTGACTCACATATTCTGTCCAATGGGGATTGTGACACACACGCTGTCCGATGGGTTTTGCGACACACACTCTGTACATTGGGCTTCTGACACACACGCTGTCCAATGGGGTTTGTGACACACACACTGACCTGGAGGGTTTGTGACACACACGCTCTGTCCAATGGGGTTTTTAACACACACACTGTCCAATGGTGTTTGTGACACACAGACTGTCCAATGGGATTTGTGACACACACTGTCCAATGGGGTTTCTGAGACACACGCTGTCCAATGGGGATTGTGACACCCATGCTGTCCAATGGGGTTTGTGTCAAACACACTGTCCAGGGGCGTTTGTGACACACACCCTGTTCAATGGGGTTTGTGACACACACAATCTGTCCAATGGGGTTTTTGACACACACGCTGTCCAATGGGGATTGTGACACAGACGCTGTCAAGGAGGGTTTGTGACACACACACTGTCCAATGGGGTTTGTGACACACACAGTCACCAATGGGGATTGTGACACACACAATGTCCGTGACGGTTTGTGACACACACACGCTGTCCAATGGGGATTGTGACAAACACGCTGTACAATGAGGTTTGTGACACACACACTCTGTCCAATGGGCTTGTGACACACACACTGTCCAATGGGGTTCGTGACACACAATCTGTCCAGTGGGGTTTGTGACACACACGCTGTCCAATGAGGATTGTGACACATACACGCGGTCCCATGGGATTTGTGACACACAGACCGACAAATTGTGTTTGTTACACACACACTGTGCAATGGTGTTTGTGACACACATGCTGTCCAATGGGTTTTGTGACACACACTCTGTCCATTGGGGTTTGTGACACATACGCTGTCCAATGAGGATTGTGACACATACACGCTGTCCCATGGGGTTTGTGACACACAGACCGACAAATTGGGTTTGTTACACACACATTGTCTAATGGTGTTTGTGACACGCATGCTGTCCAATGGGTTTTGTGACCCACACTCTGTGCAGTGGGGTTTCTGACACACACACTCTGTCCCATGGGGTTTGTGACACAGACGCTGTCCAATGGGGATTGTGACATACACAGACTATACAATGGGGTTTGTGACACACACACTTTCCAATGGGGCTTGTGACACACACACTTTCCAATGGGGTTTGTGAAACACACACGCTGTCCCATGGGGTTTGTGACAGACATGCTGTCCAATGGGGTTTCTGACACACACACTGACCTGGGGGGTTTGTGACTCACACAGGCTTTCCAATGGGGTTTGTGACACACACGCTGTCCAATGGGATTTTTGACACACACTGTCCAATGGGATTTCTGACGCACACGCTGTCCAATGGGGATTGTGACACACATGCTGTCCAGTGGGATTTATGACACACACACACTGTCCAATGGAGTTTGTGACAGGCACACTGTCCAGTGGGGATTGTGACACGCACGCTGTCCAGGAGGGTTTCTGACACACATACTGTCCAATGCGTTTTGTGACACACACGGTCACCAATGGGTATTGCGACACACACAATGTCCATGACGTTTTGTGACACACAAACTGTGCAATGGGGTTTGTGACACACACACACTGTCCAGTGGGGATTGTGACACACACACGCTGTCCAATGGGGTTTGGCACATACACTCTGTCCAATGGGGTTTGTGACACACACGCTGTCCACTGGGGATTGTGACAAACACGCTGTCCAATGGGGTTTATGACACACAACCTGTCCAATGGGGATTGTGACACATACATGCTGTCCAATGGGGTTCGTGAAACACACTCTGTGCAGTGGGGTTTGTGACACACACACGCTGTCCCATGGGGTTTGTGACACACATAAGCTATCCAGTGGGATTTGTGACACATACATTTTCCAGAGGGGTTTGTGACACACACACTCTGTCTAATGGTGCTTGTGACACACACGCTGTCCAAAGGGGTTCGTGACACACACGCTGTCCAGTGGGTTTTGTGACACACACATTCTGTCCAATGGGTTGTGACACACACGCTGTCCAATAGTGTTTGTGAAACACTCACTTTCCAATGGGGTTCGTGACACACACACTGTCCAATGGGTATTGTGACACACACACGCTTTTCAATGGGGTTTATGACACACACGCTGTCCAATGGTGTGTGTGAGACACACACTCTGTCCAATGGTTCTTGTGACACACACGCTCTCCAATCTTGTTTGTCACAAACACACTCTGTCCAATGGCGTTTGTAACACACACGTTGTCAAATGAGTTATGTGACACACACACTGTGCAATGAGGATTGTGACACACACAGGCTGTCCAATGGTGTTTGTGACACGCATGCTGTCGAATGGGTTTTGTGACACACGCACTGTCAATGTGGGTTTCTGACCCCCACTCTGTCCAATAGGGTTTGTGACACACACACTTTCCAATAGGGTTTGTGACACACAGACACTATCCAATGGGGTTTGTGACGCACACGCTGTCCAATGGGGTTTGTGACACACACACACTGTCCAATGGGTATTGTGACATACACTCGCTGTCCAATGCTGTTTATGACACACACTCTGCCCAATGGTTCTTGTGACACACACACTGTCCAATGGGGATTGTGACTCACACACTCTGTCCAATGTTGTCTGTGACACACACGCTGTGCATTGGGGTTTGTGACACAGACGCTGTCCAATGGGGATTGTGACATACACCGCTGTGCCGTGCAGATTGTGACACACACACTGACCAGGAGGGTTTGTGACACACACGCTGTCCATTGGGGTTTGTGACACACACACGCTATCCAATGGGGTTTGTGACACACACACTGACCAATTGGGTTTGTTGCACACACACTGTCCAATGGTGTTTGTGACACGCATGCTATCCAATGGGGTTTGTGACACACACACTAACCAGGAGGGTTTGTGACACAAACACGCAGTTCAATGGGTTTTGTGACACACACACTGTCCAACCGTGTTAGTGACACACACACACGGTCCAATGGGTATTGTGACACACACACGGACCAGGGGGGTTTTTGATACACACAGGCTGTCCAATGGGGTTTGTGACACAAACACTGTCCAATGGCATTTGTGACACACACTGTCCAATGGGGTTTCTGACACACATGCTGTCCAATGGGGTTTATGACACACACACTCTGTCCAATGGGGTTTGTAACAAACAAACTGTCCAGGGGGGTTTGTGACACACATGCTGTCCATGGGTTTTGTGACACGCACACTGTCCAATGTGGTTTGTGACACACACACTCTTTCCAATGGTTCTTGTGACACACATGCTGTCCAATGGGGTTTGTTACACACACACACTTTACAATGGTTCTTGTGACAAACACAGGCTGTCCAATGTTGTTTGCGACACACATGCTGTCCAATGGGTTTCGTGACACACGCACTGTCCATGGTGGTTTCTGACCCCCACTCTGTCCAATGGGGTTTGTGACAAACACCCTTTCCAATAGGGTTTGTGACACACACACACTGTCCAATGGGGTTTGTGACGCACACACATTCCAATGGTGTTTGTGACGCACACGCTGTCCAATGGGGTTTGTGACACACACACGCTGTCCAATGGGTATTGTGACACACACACGCTGTCCAATGCGGTTTATGACACACACGCTGACCAATTGGGTTTGTTACACACAAAATGTCCAGTGGTGTTTGTGAAACGCATGCTGTCCAATGGGTTTTGTGACACACACAAAGACCAATAGGGTTAGTGACACACACACACTGTCTAATGGGGTTTGAGACACACATACTCTGTCCAATGGGTCTTGTGACACACATGCTGTCCAATGGTGTTCGTTAAACACACGCTGTCCAATGGTGTTTGTGACACAGAGGCTGTCCAGTGGGGATTGTGACATAAACACTGACAAATAGGGTTTGTGACACACACATGCTATCCAATGGTGTTTGTGACACACACACTTTCCAATGGGGTTTCTGACACACACGCTGTCCAATAGGGGATCGCGACACACACGCTGTCCAATAGGGTTTGTGACACAGACACTTTCCAAAGGGGATGTTACACACAAAATGTGCAATTAGGATTGTGACACACACATGCTGTCCAACGGTGATTGTGACATACACGATGTCCAATGGAGATAGTGACACACACATGCTGTCCAATGGTGTTTCTGACACACGCGCTGCCCAGTCGGTTTTGTGACACACACACTGTCCAGAGGGGTTTCTGAGACACACACTGTGCAGTGGGGTTTGTCACACTAACTCTGTCCAATGGGGATTGTGACACACACACGCTGTAAAATGGTGTTTCTGACACACACGCTGTCCAGTCGGTTTTGTGAGACACACAGTGTTCAGTGGGTTTTCTCACACACACTCTGTCCAACTGGGATTGTGACACACACAGGCTGTCCAATGGGGTTTGTGACACACACATTGTCCAAAGGGGACTGTGACAAGCACACGCTGTCCAATGGGGATCGTGACACACACAATGTCAGGAGGGTTTGTGACACACACACTGTCCAATGGGGTTTTTGACACACACACTCACCAATGGGGATTGTGACACACACAATGTCCATGACGGTTTGTGACACACACAGAGTCCATTGGGATTTGTGACACACACACTTTCCAATGGGGTTTGAGACACACACACTCTGTCCAATGGGCTTGTGACACACACGCTGTCCAATGGGGTTTCTCACAAACACTCTGTCCAATGGGGATAGTGACAAACACGCTGTACAATGGTGTTTGTGACACACTCAATCTGTCCAATGGGCTTGTGACAAACACGCTGTCCAATGGGGTTAGTGACACACACTCTGTCCAGTGGGGTTTGTGACACACACACTGTCCAATGGGTTTTGTGACACACACGCTGTCTAATGGGGATTTTGACACATACACGCTGTCCAACGGGGTTCGTGACACACACTCTGTCCAGTGGGGTTTGTGACACACAGACTGCCCAATAGGGTTTGTGGCACACACACGCTATCCAATGGGGTTTGTGACACATAAACTTTCCAATGGGGTTTGTGACACACACACTTTGTCCAATGGTGCTTGTTACACAGACGCTGTCTAAAGGGGTTCGTGACACACACGCTGTCCAACGGGTTTTGTGACACACACAATCTGTCCAATGAGCCTATAACACACAAACTGTCCAATAGTGTTTGTGACACACACGCTATCCAATGGGGTTTGTGACACACGCACACTCTCCAGTAGGGATTGAGACACACACACTTTCTAAAGCGGTTTGTGACACACACGCTATACAAAGGGTTTTGTGACACACACTCTGTCCAATGGGGACTGTGACACACACACTATGTCCAATGGTGTTTATGACACACAAGATGTCCAATGGGGTTTGTGACACAGACGCTGTCCAATGGGGATTGTGACGTGAACAGTATCCAATAGGCATTGTGATTACACACGTTGTCCAATGGGGTTTGTGACACACACACTCTGTCCAATGGGTCCTGTGACACGCACGCTGTCTAATGGGGTTCGTGACACACACTCGGTCCAGTGGGTTTAGGTTCACACACACGCTGTCCCATGGGGTTTGTGACACACACAGTCTGTTGAATGGGTCTTGTGACACACACGCTTTCCAATGGGGTTTATGACACACACTCTGTCCAATGGGTCTTGTGAGACACACACTCTGTCCAATGGGTCTTGTGAAACACACACTGTCCAATGGGGCTTGTGACACACACACGATTTCCAAAGGTGTTTGTGAGACACCCGCTGTCCAATGGGGTTTGTGACACAGATGCTGTACAATGGGGATTGTGACATACACACTGTCCAATAAGGTTTGTGACTCACACACGCTATCCAAAGGGGTTTGTGACACACACACACTGTCCAATCGTGTTTGTGAAACGCATGCTGTCCAATGGGTTTTGTGACACACACACTGTGTCCAATGGGGTTTGTGACACACACAATTTCCAATGGTTCTTGTGACACACACGCTGTCCAATGGGGTTTGTGACACACACACTCTCTCCAGTGGGGTTCGTGACACACACAATCAGTCCAATGGCGACTGTGACACACACGCTGTCCAATGGGTTTTGCGACACACACACTCTGTCCAATGGGTTTGTGACTCACATATTCTGTCCAATGGGGATTGTGACACACACGCTGTCCGATGGGTTTTGCGACACACACTCTGTACATTGGGCTTCTGACACACACGCTGTCCAATGGGGTTTGTGACACACACACTGACCTGGAGGGTTTGTGACACACACACTCTGTCCAATGGGGTTTTTGACACACACACTGTCCAATGGTGTTTGTGACACACAGACTGTCCAATGGGATTTGTGACACACACTGTCCAATGGGGTTTCTGAGACACACGCTGTCCAATGGGGATTGTGACACCCATGCTGTCCAATGGGGTTTGTGTCAAACACACTGTCCAGGGGCGTTTGTGACACACACCCTGTTCAATGGGGTTTGTGACACACACAATCTGTCCAATGGGGTTTTTGACACACACGCTGTCCATTGGGGATTGTGACACATACACACTGTCCAATGGGGTTCGTGACACACACTCTGTCCTGTGGGTTTAGTTTCACACACACGCTGTCCCATGGGGTTTGTGACACACAAACGCTATCCAATGGGTTTTGCGACACACACACTCTGTCCAATGGGTTTTGTGACTCACATATTCTGTCCAATGGGGATTGTGACACACACGCTGTCCGATGGGTTTTGCGACACACACTCTGTACATTGGGCTTCTGACACACACGCTGTCCAATGGGGTTTGTGACACACACACTGACCTGGAGGGTTTGTGACACACACACTCTGTCCAATGGGGTTTTTGACACACACACTGTCCAATGGTGTTTGTGACACACAGACTGTCCAATGGGATTTGTGACACACACTGTCCAATGGGGTTTCTGAGACACACGCTGTCCAATGGGGATTGTGACACCCATGCTGTCCAATGGGGTTTGTGTCAAACACACTGTCCAGGGGCGTTTGTGACACACACCCTGTTCAATGGGGTTTGTGACACACACAATCTGTCCAATGGGGTTTTTGACACACACGCTGTCCAATGGGGATTGTGACACATACACACTGTCCAATGGGGTTCGTGACACACACTCTGTCCTGTGGGTTTAGTTTCACACACACGCTGTCCCATGGGGTTTGTGACACACAAACGCTATCCAATGGGGTTTGTGACACACACACTCTGTCCAATGGGTTTGTGACTCTCACGCTCTCCAGTGGTGTTTGTGACACACATGCTATCCAATGGGGTTTGTGACACACACGCTGTCCAATGGGATTTGTGACACACACTGTCCAGTGGGGTTTCTGAAACACACGCTGTGCAATGGGGATTGTGACACACATGCTGTCCAATGGGGTTTATGACACACACATTCTGTCCAATGGGGTTTGTGACAAACACACTGTCCAGGGGGGTTTGTGACGCACACACTGTCCAATAGGGTTTGTGACAAACACACTGTGCAGGGGTGTTTGTGACACATACACGCTGTCCAAAGGGGTTCGTGACACACACTCGGTCCAGTGGGTTTAGGTTCACACACACGCTGTCCCATGGGGTTTGTGACACACAAACACTATCCAATGGGGTTTGTGACACACACAATCTGTCCAAAGGGCTTGTGACACACAAGCTCTCCAATAGTGTTTGTGACACAATCGCTATCCAATGGGGTTTGTGACACACATACACTGTCCAATGGGTTTTGTACACACACTCTGTCCATTGGGCGTGTGAAACACACGCTGTCCAACGGGGTTTGTGACACACACACTGTCCAATGGTGTATGTGACAGACGCGCTGTCAAATGTGGTTTGTGACACACACACTCACCTGGGGGGTTTCTGACACACACAGGTTGTCCATTGGGGTTTGTGACATACACACGCTGTCCCATGGGGTTTGTGACACAGACGCTGTCCAATGGGGATTGTGACATACACACACTATACAATGGGGTTTGTGACACGCATGCTGTCCAATGGGGTTTGTGACACACACACTGTCCAATGGTGTTTGTTGCACACACGCTGTCAAATGGGGTTTGTGACAAACACGCTGTCCAATGGTGATTGTGGCACACACACTGTCCAATAGTGTTTATGACACACACACGCTATCCAATGGGTTTTGTGACATATACACAGTCTTATAGGGTTTGTGACAAACACACACTGTCCAATGGGGATTGTGACACACACACGCTGTGCAATGGGGTTTATTACACACACACTGTCCAATGGGGTTTGTGACACACACGATCTGTCCAATGGGTCTTGTGACACACACGCTGTCCAATGGGGATTGTGACACACACGCTGTCCAATGGGGATTGTGACAAACAGGCTGTACAATGGGGTTTGTGACACACACAATCTGTCCAATGGGTTTTGTGACACACTCGCTGTCCAATGGGGTTTGTGACACACACAATCTGTCCAATGGGGTTTGTGACACAAACGCTGTCCAATAGGGATTGTGACACACCCACTGTCCAATGGGGTTTGTAACATACACACTCTGTCCAATGCTACTTGTGACACACACAGTGTCCAAAGGTGTTTGTGACACACATGCTGTCCAAAGGGGTTTGTGACACAGACGATGTCCAATGGGGGTTGTGACAAACACGCTGTCCAATGAGGTTCGTGACACACACACTTTCTCATGGGGTTTGTGACACACACACACACTGTCCAATGGGGATTGTGATATACACACACTGTTTAATGGGGTTTATGAAACACACAATCTGTCCAATGGGGTTTGTGACACACACTCTGTCCATTGGGGTTTGTGGACAAACAAACACTGTCCATTGCTGTTTGTGACACACACGCTGTCCAATGGGGATTGTAGCACACACAATCTGTCCGATGGGGATTGTGACATGCACGCTCTGTCCAATGGGTCTTGTGACACACACGCTGTCCAATGGGGATTGTGACACACAGGCTGGCCAATGGGTGTTGTGACACACCCGCTGTCCAATGAGGTTTGTGACACACACAATCTGTCCAATGGGTCTTGTGACACACACGCTGTCCAATGGGGTTCGTGACACACACGCTGTCCTACATGGTTTGTGACATACACACGCTATCCAATGGGGTTTGTGACACGCACACTTTCTAAAGGTGTTTGTGACACAAACACGCTATCCAAAGGGTTTTGTGACACACTCAGTGTCCAATGGGGTTTGTGGCACACACTCTGTCCAATGGGGTTTGTGGACAAACACACACTGTCCAATGGTGTTTGTGACACACAAGCTGCCCAATGGGGTTTGACACACACTCTGTCCTACGTGGATTGTGGCACACACACGCTGTCCAATGGGGTTTGTGACACACCCACTGTCCAATGGGGCTTGTGACACACACATAGTCCAATGGGGTTTGACACACACTCAACCTGTCCAATGGAGTTTGTGATACACACTCTGCCAAATTATGTTTGTGACACCCACTCTCTCGAATGGGGTTTTTGCCACAGAAACTGTCCAAAGGGGACTGTGACACACACAGAATATCAAATTTGGTATGTGACACACACACTCTGTCCAATAGGATTTGTGACACACACGCTGTCCAATGGGGATTGTGAAACACACACTGTCCAGGAGGGTTTGTGACACACACACGATATCCAATGGTGTTTGTGACACACACTCTTTAATGGGGTTTGTGACACACACGCTATACAAAAGGTTTTGTGACACACACACTGTCTAATGGGGATTGTGACACACACACGATGTACAATGGTGTTTGTTACACACTTGCTGTCCAATGGGTTTTGTGATACAGACGCTGTCCAATGGGGATTGTGACACAAACACGCTGTCCAATGGAGTTTGTGAAACACACGCTGTACAATGGGGTTTGTGACACACACAATGTGTCCAATGGGTTTTGTGACACACTCGCTGTCCAATGGGGTTTGTGACACACACAATCTGTCCAATGGGGTTTGTGACACAAACGCTGTCCAATAGGGATTGTGACATACCCACTGTCCAATGGGGTTTGTAACATACACACTCTGTCCAATGCTACTTGTGACACACACAGTGTCCAAAGGTGTTTGTGACACACATGCTGTCCAATGGGGTTTGTGACACAGACGATGTCCAATGGGGGTTGTGACAAACACGCTGTCCAATGAGGTTCGTGACACACACACTTTCTCATGGGGTTTGTGACACACACACGCTATCCAATGGGGTTTGTGAAACAAACACTTTCTAATATGGTTTGTGACACACACTCGATGTACCATGGGGTTTGTGACACACAGACTGACCAGGGGGGTTTGTGACACACACAGGCTGTCCAATGGGGTTTGTGACACACACGCTGTCCAAAGGGATTTGTGACACACAATGTCCAACGGGGTTTCTGACACACAAGCTGTCCACTGGCGATTGTGACACACATGCTGTCCAATGGGGTTTATGACACACACACTTTGTCCAAAGGGATTTGTGACAATCAGACTGTCCGGGGGGTTTGTGACGCATACGCTGTCCAATGGGGTTTGAGACACACGCGCTGTCCAAAGGGGATTGTGACACAGACACGCTGTCCAATGGGGTTTGTGACATACACACTGTGCAATGGGGTTTGTGACACAGACACACTGTCCAATGGGGATTGAGACACACACGCTGTCCAATGGGGTTTGTGACACACACACTGTGCAATGAGGATTGTGACACACACTCGCTGTCCAATGGTGTTTGTGACACGCATGCTGTCCAATGGGATTTGTGACACATGCACTGTCCTTGGGGGTTTGTGAGCCCGACTCTAGCCAGTTGGATTTGTGACAAGCTCACTGTCCAACGGGGTTTGTGACACACACGCTTTCCAATGGGGTTTGTGACACACACGCACTGTCCAATGGGGTTTTTGACACACAAACTTTCCATTGGGGTTTGTGACAAACACACACTGTCCAATGGGGTTTGTGACACACACACGCTATCCAATGGGTTTTGTGACACATACACTGTCCTGTAGGGTTTGTGACACACACACACTCTCCGATGCTGTTTGTGACACACACGCTGTCCAATGGGGTTTATGACACACACGCTGTCCAATGGGGTTTGAGACACACACAATCTGTCCAATGGGGATTGTGACACAAAGACTGTCCAATGGGTATTGTGACACACACGCTATCCAATAGGATTTGTGACACACACACTCAATCCAATGGGTCTTGTGACACACACGCTGTCCAATGGGGTTCTTGACACACACGCTGTCCAATAGGTTCTGTGACACATACACGCTCTCCAATGGGGTTTGTGACACACACACTTTCTAAAGGGGTTTGTGACACATGCACGCTCTCCAAAGGGTTTTGTGACATACACACTGTTCAATGGGGTTAGTGATACACACACTGTGTCCAATGGTACTTGTGACACACACGTTGTCCAATGGGGTTCGTGACACACACGCTGTCCAGTGGGGATTGTGACACACACACGCTGTCCAGTGCTGTTTGTAAAACTCACGCTGTCCAATGTGGATTGAGACACACATGCTCTCCAAAGGTGTTTGTGACATGGATGCTTTCCAATGGGGTTTGTGACACACACACTGTCCAATGGGGTTTGTGGCACACACTCTGTCCAATGGGGTTTGTGGACACACACACTGCGCAATGGTGTTTGTGAAACACACAATGTCCAAAGGGGATTGTGACACACACACTGTCCAGTGGGGTTTGTCACACACATTCTTTCCAACGGGGATTGTGACACGGTCACGCTGTCCAATGGGGTTTGTGACACACCCACTGTCTAATGGGGTTTGTGATACACACTGTAAAATTGTGTTTGTGACACCCACTGTCTCCAATGGGGTTTTTGCCACAGACACTGTCCAAGGGGCCTGTGACACACACACGCTGTCAAATGGGGTATGTGACACACACACTCTGTCCTATAGGATTTGTGACACACACGCTGTCCAATGGGATTTGTGTTTACACACGCTCACCAATGGGGATTGTGACACACACACTGTCCAATGGGGTTTGTGACACACACACTATCCAATGGGGTTTCTCACACACACTCTGTCCAATGGGGTTTGTGACACACACGCTGTCCAATGGGGAATGTGTCACATAGACACTGTCCAATGGGGTTCGTGACACACATTCTGTCCAGTGGGGTTTGTGACACTGACACTGTCCAATAGGGTTTGTGACACACACACGCTATCCAATGGGGTTTGTAACAAACACACTTTCTAATGGGGTTTGTGACACACATGCTATACAATGGGGATAGCGACACACACATGATGTCCAGTGGTGTTTGTGACACAGACGCTCTCCAATGGGGATTGTGACATACACACTTTCCAATAGGGTTTTTGACACACACACGCTATCCAAAGGGGTTTGTGACACACACACTTTCCAATGGGGTTTGTGACACACACACTGTCCAATAGGGTTTGTGACACACACACGCTATTCAATGTGTTTTGTGAAACAAACACTTTTTAATGGGGTTTGTGACATGCACGCTATCCAATCGGTTTTGTGACACGCACACTGTCCAATGGGGATTGTTACACACACACTCTGTCCAATGGTGTTTGTGACACACACGCTGTGCATTTGAGTTTGTGACACAGATGCTGTCCAATGGGGATTGTGACATACACACGCTATCCAATGTGGTTTGTGACACGCACACTTTCCAATGGGGTTTGTGACACACACAATTTCCGATGGGGTTTGTGACACACACGCTGTCCCATAGGTTTTGTGACACGCACGCTGACCAACTGGGTTTGTTACACACACACTGTCCAATGGTGTTTGTGACACACGCTGTCAAATGGGGTTTTTGACAAACACACTGACCAGGCGGGTTTGTTACACACACAGGCTGTCCAATGGATTTTGTGACACACACGCTGTCCAAAGGGATTTGTTACACACATTGTCCAATAGGGTTTGTGACACACACACTGTCCAGTGGGATTTGTGACGCATACGCCGTCCAATGGGTTTTATGAAACACACGCTGTCCAAAGGGGGTTGTGACACACACACGCTGTCCATGGGGGTTTGTCACAAAAACACTGTACAATGGGGATTGTGACACACACACTTGGCAATGAGGATTGTGACACACACACACTTTCCAATTGGGTTGGTAACACACACTCTGTCGAGTGGGGTTTGTGACACAAACGCTGTCCAACAGGGTTTGTGACACACACACTTTCTAATGGGGTTTGTGACACACACGCTATACAATGGGTTTTGTGGCACACTCACTGCCCAATGGGGATTGTTACACGCACACGATATCCAAAGGTGTTTGTGACTCACATGCTGTACAATGGGGTTTGTGACTCAGACGATGTCCAATGGGGATTGTGACAAACACGCTGTCCAATGGTGATTGTGACACACACACTGTCCAATAGTGTTTATGACACACACACGCTATCCAATGGGTTTTGTGACATATACACAGTCTTATAGGGTTTGTGACAAACACACACTGTCCAATGGGGATTGTGACACACACACGCTGTGCAATGGGGTTTATTACACACACACTGTCCAATGGGGTTTGTGACACACACGATCTGTCCAATGGGTCTTGTGACACACACGCTGTCCAATGGGGATTGTGACACACACGCTGTCCAATGGGGATTGTGACAAACAGGCTGTACAATGGGGTTTGTGAAACACACACTCTGTCCAATGGGCTTGTGACACACATGCTGTTCAATGGGGTTCATGACACACACTCTGTTCAGTGTGGTTTGTGACACACACACACGGTCCAATGTGGTTCGTGACACACACTCTGTCCAGTGGTGTTTGTTACACACACACTGTCCAATAGCGTTTGTGACACACACTCGTTATCCAATGGGGTTTGTGACACATACACATTCCAACGTGTTTGAGACACACACACTCTGTCCAATGGTGCATGTGAGAAAAACGCTGTCCATAGGGGTTCATGACACACACGCTGTCCAATAGGTTTTGTGACACACACACTCTGTCCAATGAGCTTGTGACACACACGCTCTCCAATAGTGTTTGTGACACACACACTGTCCAAAGGGGTTTGTGACACACATGCTGTCCAATGGATTTTGTGACACACACATGTCCAGGGGGGTTTGTGACACAGACACTGTCCAATAGGGTTTGTGACACACACATTCTATCCAATGGGGTGTGTGACACACACACTTTCAAATGGGGTTTGTGACACACACACGCTATCCAAAGGGGTTTGTGATATGCAGACTTTCTAATGGGGTCTGTGACACTCACATGCTATGCAATGGGGTTTGTGACACACACATACTGTCCAATGGGGATTGTGACAAACACGCTGTCCAATGGTGTTTGTGACACACACGATCTGTCCAATGGGTCTTGTGACACACACGCTGTCCAATGGGGATTGTGACACACATGCTGTCCAATGGGGATTGTGACAAACAGGCTGTACAATGGGGTTTGTGAAACACACACTCTGTCCAATGGGCTTGTGACACACACGCTGTTCAATTGGGTTCGTGACACATACTCTGTCCAGTGTGGTTTGTGACACACACACTGTCCAAAGGGGTTTGTGACACACACGCTGTCCAATGGGGATTGTGACACACATGCTGTCCAATGGGGTTTATACCACTCACACTCTGTCCAATGGAGTTTGTGACAAACACAGTGTCCAGGAGTGTTTGTTACGCACACCCTGTCCAATGGGGATTGTGACATACACAATGTCCAATGGGGTTTGTGAGACACATACTCTGTCTAATGGTTCTTGTGACACACACCCTCTCCAATGGGGTTTGTGAAACACACAATCTGTTCAATGGGGTTCGTGACACACACGCTGTCCAGTGGGGTTTATGACACACACACTGTCCAATAAGGTTTGAGACACACACACTCTGTCCAATGATGTTTGTGACACACACGCTGTGCATTGGGGGTTGTGACAGAGACGATGTCCAATGGGGTTTGTGACACACACACCCTGTCCAATGGTTCTTGTGACACACACGCTGTCCAATGAGGTTTTTGAAACACACAATCTGTCCAATGGGGTTCGTGACACTCACGCTGCCCAGTGGGGTTTGTGACACACACACTGTCCAGTAGGGTTTGTGACACACACACGCTATTCAATTGTGTTTGTGACACACACACTTTCAAATGGGGTTTGTGACACACACGCTGTCCAATGGGGATTGTGACAGACACATGATGTCCAAAGGTGTTTGTGACACGCACACTTTCAAATGGGTTTTGTGACACACACACTTTCCAGTGGGGTTTATGACACACAAACGCTGTCCCATGGGTTTTCTGACACACACGCTGACCAATTGGTTTGTTACACACACACTGTCCAATGGTCTTGTGACAGACACGCTGTCCAATGGGTTTGTGACACACACTCTGACCAGGAGGGTTTGTGACACACACACGCTATCCAATGGGGTTTGTGACAAACACACTGTCCAATCGTCTTTTTGACACACACGCTGTCAAATGGGGTTTGTGACACAAACACTGTCCAATGGTGTTTGTATCACACACACTCTGTCCAATGAGTATTGTGACAAACACTCTGTCAAGGGGGTTTGTGCCGCACACGCTGTCCAATGGGGTTTGTGTCACACACAGTCTGTCAAATGGTTCTTGTGACACACACGCTGTCCAATGGGGTTTGTGACACACACATACTGTCCAATGGGTATTGTGACTCACACACGCAGTCCAATGGGGTTTTAGACACACACGCTGTCCCATGGGGTTTGTGAGACGCAAACTCTGTCCAATGGTTCTTGTGACACACACGCTGTCCAATGGGGTTTGTGAAACACACAATCTGTCCAATGGGGTTCATGACAAACACACTGTCCTGTGGGGTTTGCGACACACAGACTGTCTAATAGGGTTTGTGACACAAACACACTATCCAATGGGGTTTGTGAAACACACACATTCTAATGTGGTTTGAGACACACATGCTATCCAATCGGTTTTGTGACACACACACTGTGCAATGGGGATTGTGACACACACACTCTGTCCAATGGTGTTTGTGACAGACACGCTGTGCATTTGAGTTTGTGACACACACACTGCCCAATGGTGTTTGTGACACACATTTTGTCCAATGGGTTTTGTGACACACACTCTGTCCAGTGGGCTTGTGACACACACACGCTGTCCAATGGGGTTTGTGAAACACACACTTTCCAATGGGAATTGAGACACACACACGCTATCCAAAGGGGTTTGTGACACAGACACTGTCCAATGATGTTTGTGACACACACGCTCTTAAATGGGGTTTCTGACACACACACTGACCAGGGGGGTTTGTGACACACACACTGTCCAATAGGTTTTGTGACAAACACGCAATACAATGCGTTTTGTGACACACACACTGTCCAATGGGGATTGTGACACACACACGATGTCCTATGGTGTTTGTGACACGCACACTTTCCAATGGGGTTTGTGACACACACACTTTCCAATGGGGTTTGTGACACACACACGCTGTCCCATGGGTTTTATGACACACACGCGGACAAATTTTGTTTGTTACACACTCACTGTCCAATGTTGTTTGTGACGTGCATGATAAACAATGGGTTTTGTGACACACAATCTGTCCAATGGTCTTGTGACACACACGCTGTCCAATGTGGTTTGTGACACTCACACTGACCAGGAGGGTTTGTGACACACACAAGCTGTCCAATAGGGTTTGTGGCACACAAACTGTCCAATGGTGTTTGTGACACACGTGCTGTCAAATGGGGTTTGTGACACATACAGGCTGTCCAAAGGGATTTATGACACACACACTTTCCAATGGGGTTTGTGACACACACACTGTCCAATTGCGTTTGTAAAACACACAGTCTGTCAAATGGTTCTTTTGACACACACGCTGTCCTCTGGGGTTTGTGACACACACGCTATACAATCGTTTTTGTGACACACACACTGTCCAATGGGGATTGTTACACACACACTCTGTCCAATGGTGTTTGTGACACACACGCTATCCAATCGGTTTTGTGACACAGACACTGTCCAATGGGGATTGTTACACACACACTCTGTCCAATGGTGTTTGTGACACACACGCTGTGCATTGGGGTTTGTGACACAGACGCTGTCCAATGGGGTTTGTGGCACGGTCACTTTCCAATGGGGTTTGTGACACACACACTTTCCAATGGGGTTCTTGACACACACATGCTGTCCCATGGGGTTTGTGACACACACGTCGACCAACTGGGTTAATTACATACACATGCTATCCAATGGGGTTTGTGACACGCATGCTGTCCAATGGGTTTTGTGACACACACTCTGTCCAATGGTCTTCTGACACACACGCTGTAAAATGGGGTTTGTGAAACACACAATCTGTCTAATGGGGTTCGTGACACACACGATGTCCAGTGGGGTTTATGACACACACACTTCCAATAGGGTTTGTGACACACACACGCTATCCAATGGGGTTTGTGACACACACACTTTATAATGGGGTTTGTGACACACGTTATACAATGGGTTTTGTGACACACACACTGTCCAATGGGGATTGTGACACACACACGATGTCCAATGGGGTTTGTGACACGCACACTTTCCAATGGGGTTTGTGACACACACACTGTCCAATAGGGTTTGTGACACACACACACTATCCAGTGGGTTTTGTGACACACACTCTGTCCAATGGTGTTTCTGACACACACGCTGTCCAATGGGGATTGTGAAAGACATGCTGTGCAATTGGGTGTATGACACACACTCTCTGTAAAATGAGGTTTGTGACACACACACTCTGTCAAATGGTTCTTGTGACACACACGCTTTCCAATGGGGTTTTGAGACACACACACACTGTCCAATGGGTATTGAGACACACACACGCTGTCCAATGGGTTTTGTGAAACACACAATCTGTCCAATGGGGTTCGTGACACGCACGCTGTCCTGTGGGGTTTGTGACACACACACTATCCAATGGGGATTGTGACACACATACTCTTTCCAGTGGTGTTTGTGACACACACTCTGTGCATTGTTGTTTGTGACACAGATGCTGTCCAATGGGGATTGTGACATACACAGTCTATCCAATTGGGTTTGTGACACGCTCACTTTCCAATGGGGTTTGTGACACACACGCTGAATAATTGGGTTTGTTACACACTCACTTTCTAATGGCGTTTGTGAAACGCATGCTGTCCAATACCTTTTGTGACACACTCTCTGTCCAATGGGCTTGTCACATGCACACACAGTCTAATGGCTTTTGTGACACACACGCTTTCCAACGCGGTTTCTGACACACACACGCTATCCAATGGGGCTTGTGACAGAGACACTGTCCAATGGGGTTTCTGACACACACGCTGTCCGATGGGGATTGTGACACACAAACTGACCAGGGGAGTTTGTGACATACACAGGCTTTTCAAAGGTGTTTGTGACACACACGCTGTCCAATGGGATTTGTGACAAACGCACTGTCCAGGGGGGTTTGTGGCACACACACTGTCCAATGGTGTTTGTGACACGCACACTTTCCAATGGGGTTTGTGACACACACACGTTCCAATGGGGTTTGTGACATACACACGCTGTCCCATGGGTTTTATGACACACATGCTGTCCAGTGGGTTTTGTGACACACACTCTGCCCAATGGTCTTGTGACACACACTCTGTCCAATGGGGTTTGTGACAAACACACTGTCCGGGGGGGTTTGTGCCGCACATGCTGTCCAATTGGGTTTGTGACACACATGCTGTCCAATGGGATTTGTGACAAACACACTTTCCAATGGTATTTGTCACACACACACTCTGTCCAGTGGCGTTTGTGGCACACACGCTGTCCAATGGCGTTTGTGACACACACACTGAACAGGGGGGTTTGTGACACACACAGGCTGTTCAATGGTGTTGGTGACACACACGCTTTCCAATGGGATTTTTGACAAACATACTGTCCGGGGGGTTTGTGACGCACAAGCTGTCCAATGGGGATTGTGACACATATGTTGTCCAACGGGGTTTATGACACACAGGCTCTGTCCTATGTGGTTTGTGACAAACACACTGTCCAGGGGGGGTTGTGACACACACGCTGTCCAATGGGGATTGTGCCACATCACACGCTGTCTAATGGGGTTTGTCACAAAAACACTGTACAATGGCGATTGTGACAGAGACACTGTCCAATGGTGTTTGTCACACACACACTCTGGCCCATCGCGTTTGTGACACACACGCTGTCGAATGGGTTTTGTGACACACACATGCTGTCCAAAGGTGTTTAAGACATACACGCTGTCCCATGGGGTTTGTGAAACGCACACTCTGTCCAATGGTTCTTGTGACACACACGCTGTCCAATGTGGTTTGTGAAACACACAATCTGTCCAATGGGGTTCGTGACACACACGCTGTGCTGTGGGGTTTGTGACACACACACACTATCCAATGGGGTTTGTGAAGCACATAGTTTCTAAAGGGGTTTGTGACACACTAGCTACCCAATCGGTTTTGTGACACAAACACTGTCCAGTTGGGATTGTGACACACACACTCTGTCCAATGGTGTTTGTGACACACACGCTGTGCATTGGGGTTTGTGACAGAGACGATGTACAATGGGGTTTGTGACACACACTCTCTGCCCAGTGGTTCTTGTGACACACACGCTATCCAATGAGGTTTGTGAAACACACAATCTGTCCAATGGGGTTCGTGACACACACGCTGTCCAGTGGGGTTTGTGAGTCACACACTGTCCAATAGGTTTTGTGACACACACACGCTATCCAATTGGGTTTGTGACACACACACTTTCAAATGGGGTTTGTGACACACACGCTGTCCAATGGGGATTGTGACACACACACGATGTCCAATGGTGTTTGTGACACACACACTTTCAAATGGGTTTTGTGACACACACACTTTCCAGTGGGGTTTATGACACACAAACGCTGTCCCATGGGTTTTCTGACACACACGCTGACCAATTGGTTTGTTACACACACACTGTCCAATGGTCTTGTGACGGACAGGCTGTCCAATGGGTTTGTGACACACACTCTGATCAGGAGGGTTTGAGACACACACACGCTATCCAATGGTGTTTGTGACACACACACTGTCCAATCGTCTTTGTGACACACATGCTGTCAAATGGGGTTTGTGACACACACACTGTCCAATGGTTTTTGTGACACACACACTCTGTCCAATGGGGTTTATGACACACACACTCTGTCCAATGAGTTTTGTGACAAACACACGGTCCGGGAGGGGTTGTGCCGCACACGCTGTCCTGTGGGGTTTGTGACACACACACTCTATAATAGGGTTTGTGACACACACACACTATCCAATGGGGTTTGTGACACACACACTCGGCCCAATGGTACTTGGGACACACACACTGTCCAAAGGGGATTGTGACACACACACTCTTTCCAATGGTGTTTGTGACAGTCACGCTGTGCATTTGAGTTTGTGACACACACACTGCCCAATGGTTTTTGTGACATACATTCTGTCCAATGGGTTTTGTGACACACACTCTGTCCAGTGGGCTTGTGACACACACACACGCTGTCCAATGGGGATTGTGAAACACACACTTTCCAATGGGATTTGAGACACACACACGCTATCCAAAGGGGTTTGTGACACAGACACTGTCCAATGATGTTTGTGACACACACGCTCTTAAATGGGGTTTCTGACACACACACTGACCAGGGGGGTTTGTGACACACACAGGCTGTCCAATGGGGATTGTGACACACACGATGTCCAATGGGGTTTGTGAGACACACACTTTGTCCAGTGGTTCTTGTGACACACATGCTGTGCAATGGGGTTTGTGAAACACACAATCTGTCCAAAGGGATTCGTGACACAATGGGGTTCGTGACACACACGCTGTCCAGTGGGGTTTGTGACACACACACTGACCAATAGGGTTAGAGACACACGCACACATTCCAATGTGGTTTGAGACACACACACGCTATCCAATGGGTTTGTGACACAGAAACTGTCCAATGGTGTTTGTGACACAAACACTGTAAAATGGGGTTTCTGACATACACACTGAACAGGGGGTTTGTGACACACACACGGTGTCCCATGGGGTTTGTGAAAAACACACGTAGACCAGTTGGGTTTGTTACACACACACTGTCCAATGGTGTTTGTGACACCCATGCTGTCCAATGGGGTTTGTGACACACACACTTTCCAATGGGCTTTGTGACACAAAAACGCTATCCAATGGGGTTTGTGACACAGACACTGTCCAATGATCTTTGTGACACACACGCTGTCCAATGGGGTTTGTGAGACACACACTGACCATGGGGGTTTGGGACACACACAGGCTGTCCAGTGGGGTTTGTGACACACACGCTATCCAATCGGATTTGTGACAGACACTGTCCAATGGGATTTCTGACACGCACGCTGTCCAATGGGGATATTGACACACATGCTGTCCATCGGGGTTTATGCCACACACACTCTGTCCAATGGGGTTTGTGACAAACACACTGTCCAGGGGTGTTTGTGACGCACACTCTGTCCAATGAGGATTGTGACACACACGCTGTTCAATGGGGTTTGTGAAACATACAATCTGTCCAATGGGGTTTGTGACACACACGCTGTCCAGTGGGGTTTGTGCCACACACACTGTTCAATAGGGTTTGTGACACAAACACGCTAACCAATGCGGTTTCTGACACACACACTTTCTAATGGGATTTGTGACACACACGCTATACAAGGGGTTTTGTGAAATACACACTGTCCAATGGGGATTGTGACACACACACTATACAATGGGGTTTGGAACACACACACGCTGTCCCATGGGTTTTCTGACACACACGCAGAGCAATTGGGTTTGTTACACAGACATGATCCAATGGTTTTTGTGACACGCATGCTGTCCAGTGGGGTTTGTGACTACACACACTTTCCAATGGGGTTTGTGACACACACACGCTGTCCAATGGGGTTTGTGACACAAACCATGTCCAATGGTGTTTGTGACACACATGCTGTCAAATTGGGTTTGTGACCCAGACGCTGTCCAATGGGGTTTGTGACACACACACTAACCAGAGGGGTTTGTGACACACACAGGCTGTCCAATGGGGTTTGTGAAATACACGCTTTCCAATGGGATTTGTGACACACACTGTCCAACGGGTTTTCTGACACACACGCTGTCCGATGGGGATTGTGACACACACTGTCCAATGGGGTTTCTGACAGACACGCTGTCCAATGGGGTTTGTGACACACACAATGTCCAATAGTGTTTATGACACACTTGCTGTCCAATGGGGTTTGTGATACAAACACTGACAAGGGGGGTTAGTGACACATACAGGCTGTCCAATGAGGTTTGTGACACACACGCTGTCCAATGGGGTTTCTGACACACACGCTGTCCAATGGGGATTGTGACACACATGCTGTCCAATGGGGTTTATGACACCCACACTCTGTCCAATGGGGTTTGTGAAAAACACACTTTCCAGGGGGGTTTTGTGACGCACATGCTGTCCAATGGGGTTTCTGACACACACGCTGTCCAATGGGGATTGTGACACACATGCTGTCCAATGGGGTTTATGACACCCACACTCTGTCCAATGGGGTTTGTGAAAAACACACTTTCCAGGGGGGTTTTGTGACGCACATGCTGTCCAATGGGGTTTGTGACACACACACTGTCCAATGGGGATTTTGACACACACAGTCTTTCCAATGGGTCTTGTGACACTCACGCTGTCCAATGGGATTAGTGACACACACGCTGTCCAATAGGTTTTGTGACACACTCACGCTATCCAATGTGGTTTGTGACACACACACTTTCTATTGTGGTTGGTGACACACACGCTGTCCAATGGGGATTGTGACACACACACAATGTCCAGTGGTGTTTGTGACACACACGCTGTCCAATGGGGTTTGTGACACAGACGCTGTCCAATGGGGATTGTGACATACACACTGTCCAATAGGGTTTGTGAAACACACACGCTGTCCAAAGGGGTTTGTGACACTCACACTTTCTAATGGTGTTTGTGCCACACACACTATACAATGTGGTTTGTGACACAAACACGCTTTCACATGGGTTTTCTGACACACATGCAGAGCAATTGGGTTTGTTACACAGACACTGTCCAATGGTTTTTGTGACACGCATGCTGTCCAATGGGGTTTGTGACTACACACACTTTCCAATGGGGTTTGTGAAACACACAAGCTGTCCAATGGGGTTTGTGACACACACAATGTCCAATGGTGTTTGTGACACACACTCTGTCAAATTGGGTTTGTGACACATACACTGACAAGGGGGGTTTGTGACACACACAGGCTCTCCAATGGGTTTTGTGACACACACGCTGTCCAATGGGATTTCTGACACACACTGTCCAATGGGGTTTCTGACAAACATGCTGTCCAATCGGGATTGTGACACACATGCTGTCCAATGGGGTTTGTGAAATACAATATCTGTCCAATGGCGTTCGTGGCACACACGCTGTCCATTTGGGTTTGTGACACACTTTCCAGGGGGATTTGTGACGCACACGCTATCTAATGGGGTTTGTGACAAACACACTATCCAATGGGGATTGTGACATACACAGTCTGTCCAATGAGTCTTGTGACACTCACGCTGTCCAAAGGGGTCAGTGACACACACACTGTCCAGTGGTGTTTGTGACACACACACTGTCCATTAGGGTTTGGGATACACACACGCTATCCAATGGGGTTTGTGACACACACAAATTCTAATGCGGTTTGTGACACACATGCTATACAATGGGTTTTGAGACACACACACTGTCCAATGGGGGTTGTGACACACACACGATGTCCAATGGTGTTTGTGACATACACGCTGTCCAATGGGGTTTGTGACACAGACGCTGTCCAATGGGGATTGTGACATACACACTGTCCAATAGGGTTTGTGAAACACACACGCTATCCAAAGGGGTTTGTGACACTCACATTTTCTAAAGGGGTTTGTGACACACACACGCTGTCCTATGTGTTTTGTGACACACACACTTTACAATGGGGTTTGTGACACACACAGGCTGTCCAATGGGGTTTGTGAAACACACGCTTTCCAATGGGATTTTTGACACACACTGTCCAATGGGTTTTCTGACAGACACACTGTCCGATGGGGATTGTGACACACACTCTGTCCAATGGGGTTTGTGACAAACTCACTGTCCAGGGGGGTTTGTGACGCACACGCTTTCCAATGGGGATTGTGACACACACGCTGTCCAATGGGGTCTTTGACACACATGCTCTGTCCAATGGTTCTTGTGACACACACGCTGTCCAATGGGGTTTGTGAAATACAATATCTGTCCAATGGCGTTCGTGGCACACACGCTGTCCATTTGGGTTTGTGACACACACAATGTCCAATAGTGTTTATGACACACTTGCTGTCCAATGGGGTTTGTGATACAAACACTGACAAGGGGGGTTAGTGACACATACAGGCTGTCCAATGAGGTTTGTGACACACACGCTGTCCAATGGGGTTTCTGACACACACGCTGTCCAATGGGGATTGTGACACACATGCTGTCCAATGGGGTTTATGACACCCACACTCTGTCCAATGGGGTTTGTGAAAAACACACTTTCCAGGGGGGTTTTGTGACGCACATGCTGTCCAATGGGGTTTCTGACACACACGCTGCCCAATGGGGATTGTGACACACATGCTGTCCAATGGGGTTTATGACACCCACACTCTGTCCAATGGGGTTTGTGAAAAACACACTTTCCAGGGGGGTTTTGTGACGCACATGCTGTCCAATGGGGTTTGTGACACACACACTGTCCAATGGGGATTTTGACACACACAGTCTTTCCAATGGGTCTTGTGACACTCACGCTGTCCAATGGGATTAGTGACACACACGCTGTCCAATAGGTTTTGTGACACACTCACGCTATCCAATGTGGTTTGTGACACACACACTTTCTATTGTGGTTGGTGACACACACGCTGTCCAATGGGGATTGTGACACACACACAATGTCCAGTGGTGTTTGTGACACACACGCTGTCCAATGGGGTTTGTGACACAGACGCTGTCCAATGGGGATTGTGACATACACACTGTCCAATAGGGTTTGTGAAACACACACGCTGTCCAAAGGGGTTTGTGACACTCACACTTTCTAATGGTGTTTGTGCCACACACACTATACAATGTGGTTTGTGACACAAACACGCTTTCACATGGGTTTTCTGACACACATGCAGAGCAATTGGGTTTGTTACACAGACACTGTCCAATGGTTTTTGTGACACGCATGCTGTCCAATGGGGTTTGTGACTACACACACTTTCCAATGGGGTTTGTGAAACACACAAGCTGTCCAATGGGGTTTGTGACACACACAATGTCCAATGGTGTTTGTGACACACACTCTGTCAAATTGGGTTTGTGACACATACACTGACAAGGGGGGTTTGTGACACACACAGGCTCTCCAATGGGTTTTGTGACACACACGCTGTCCAATGGGATTTCTGACACACACTGTCCAATGGGGTTTCTGACAAACATGCTGTCCAATCGGGATTGTGACACACATGCTGTCCAATGGGGTTTGTGAAATACAATATCTGTCCAATGGCGTTCGTGGCACACACGCTGTCCATTTGGGTTTGTGACACACTTTCCAGGGGGATTTGTGACGCACACGCTATCTAATGGGGTTTGTGACAAACACACTATCCAATGGGGATTGTGACATACACAGTCTGTCCAATGAGTCTTGTGACACTCACGCTGTCCAAAGGGGTCAGTGACACACACACTGTCCAGTGGTGTTTGTGACACACACACTGTCCATTAGGGTTTGGGACACACACAAGCTATCCAATGGGGTTTGTGACACACACAAATTCTAATGCGGTTTGTGACACACATGCTATACAATGGGTTTTGAGACACACACACTGTCCAATGGGGGTTGTGACACACACACGATGTCCAATGGTGTTTGTGACATACACGCTGTCCAATGGGGTTTGTGACACAGACGCTGTCCAATGGGGATTGTGACATACACACTGTCCAAATGGGTTTGTGAAACACACACGCTATCCAAAGGGGTTTGTGACACTCACATTTTCTAAAGGGGTTTGTGACACACACACGCTGTCCTATGTGTTTTGTGACACACACACTTTACAATGGGGTTTGTGACACACACAGGCTGTCCAATGGGGTTTGTGAAACACACGCTTTCCAATGGGATTTTTGACACACACTGTCCAATGGGTTTTCTGACAGACACACTGTCCGATGGGGATTGTGACACACACTCTGTCCAATGGGGTTTGTGACAAACTCACTGTCCAGGGGGGTTTGTGACGCACACGCTTTCCAATGGGGATTGTGACACACACGCTGTCCAATGGGGTCTTTGACACACATGCTCTCCAATGGGGATTGTGACACACACGCTGTCCAATGGGGTCTTTGACACACATGCTCTGTCCAATGGTTCTTGTGACACACACGCTGTCCAATGGGGTTTGTGAAATACAATATCTGTCCAATGGCGTTCGTGGCACACACGCTGTCCATTTGGGTTTGTGACACACACACTGTCCAATAGGGTTTGTGACACACACACGCTAACCAATGGGATTTCTGACACACACACTTTCCAATGGGGTTTGTTACACACACACGATGTCCAATGGGTTTTGTGACACGCACACTTTCCAATGGTGTTTGTGACACACACACGCTGTCCCATGTGTTTTATGACACACACGTTTACCAATTGGGTTTGTTACACTAACACTGTCCAATGCTTTTTGTGACACGCATGCTGTCCAATGTGGTATGTGACCCACAAACTTTCCAATGGGGTTTGTGACACACACACGCTATCCAATGGGGTTAGTGACACAGACACACTGTCCAATGGTGTTTGTCACTCACACGCTGTAAATGGGATTTGTGACCCAAACACTGACAAGGGGGGATTGCGACACACACGTTGTCCAATGGCGTTTATGACATATACACTCTGTCCAATGGGTCTTGTGACACACACGCTGTCCAAAGGGGTTCGTGACACACACGTTGTCCATTGGGGTTTGTGACACACACACTGTCCAATAGGGTTTGTGACACACTCACTCTATCCAATGGGGTTTGTGACACACACACTTTCTAATGGGATTTGTGACACAAATGCTATACAATGGGTTTGTGAAACAAACACTGTCCAATGGGGATTGTGACGCAGGCGCTGTCCAATGCGGATTGTGACATGCACACTGTCCAATAGGGTTTGTGAAATACACACGCTATCCAAAGGTGTTTGTGACACGCACACTTTCTAATGGGGTTTGTGACACACACAGGCTGTCCAATGGGGTTTGTGACATACGTGCTGTCCAATGGCATTTGTGACACACAGTATCCAATGGGGTTTCTGACACACACACTCTGCCCAATGGGGTTTGTGACAAACACACTGTCCAGGGGTGTTTGTGACACACACGCTGTCCAATGGGGATTGCGACACACACACTGTCCAATGGGGTTTTTGACACACACACTTTTTAATGGGGTTTGTGACACATACACTTTCCAATGGGGTTTGTGACACACACACTTTCCAATGGGGTTTGTGGCACACACACACTGTCCCATGGGTTTTATGACACACACGCTGACCAGCTGGGTTTGTTACACACACACTTTGCAATGGTGTTTGTGACACACACACGATGTCCTAAGGTGGTTTGTGACAAACACACTGTTCAGGGGGGTTATTGACGCAACGCTGTCCCATGCGGTTTGTGACACACACTTTCCAACGGGGCCTGTGAAACACAAACTTTCCCATGGGGTTTGTGACACACACACTTTCCAATGGGGTTTGTGACACACACACGCTGTCCAATGGGTTTTATGACACACACACTGAACAGTTGGGTTTGTTACACACACACTGTCCTATGGTGTTTGTGGCACGAATGCTGTCCAATGGGTTTTGTGACACACACACTGACCTGGAGGGTTTGTGACACACACACGCTATCCAATGGGTTTGTGACACACACACTGACCTGGAAGTTTTGTGAAACACACACGCTGTCTAATGGGGTTTGTGACACACACACTGTCCAATAGCGTTTGTGACAGACACGCTGTCAAATGGGGTTTGTGACACACACACTGACCAATGTGGACTGTGACACACACACGCTGGCCAATGGGGTTTGTCACACACACTGTACAATGGCGATTGTGACACACACACTGTCCAATGGTGTTTGTGACACACACGCTGTCCAGTGGGCTTTGTGACACACACAGTCTGTCAAATGGCTCTTGTGACACACTCGCTGTCCAATGGGATTTGTGACACACACAAACTGTCCAATGGGTATTGTGACATACACACGCTGTCCAATGGGGTTTAAGACACACACACTGTCCAATGGGGTTTGTGACACGCTCATTCTGTCCAATGGTTCTTGTGACACATACTCTGTCCAATGGGGTTTGTGAAACACACAAGCTGTCCAATGGAGATCATGACACACGCGCTGTCCTGTGGGTTTTGTGACACACACACTGTCTAATAGGGTTTGTGACACACACACACTATCCAATGGGGTTTGTGGAACACACACTTTCTAATGGGGTTTGTGACACACACACTATCCCATCGGTTTTGTGACACACACGCTGTTCAACGGGATTGTGACACACACCCCCTATCCAATGGTGTTTTTGACACAGACGTTGTGCATTGGGTTTTGTGAAACAGACACTGTCCACTGGGGATCGTGACATACATACTCTATCCAATGGGGTTTGTGATAAGCTCACTTTCCAATGGGGTTTGTGAAACACACACTTTCCAATGGGGTTTGTGACACACACACGCTGTCCCATGGGGTTTTTGACACACACGCAGACCAATTGGGTTTGTTACACAAACTCTCTCCAGTGGTGTTTGTGACACGCATGCAGTCCAATGGGTTTTGTAACATACACTCTGTCCAATGGGATTGTGACACACAAACTGACCATAGGGGTTTGTGTCACACACAGGCTATCCACTGAGGTTTGTGACACACACGCTGTCCAATGGGGTTTGAGACACACACGCTGTCCAGTGGGGTTTGTGACACACACACTGACCAGGGGGGTTTGTGAAACACACACGCTGTCCAATGTGGTTTGTGACACACACACTGTCCAATGGTGTTTGTGACACACACGCTGAAAAATGGGGTTTGTGAACACACACACTGACCAGTGGGGTTTGTGACACACACACCCTGTCCAATGGGGTTTGTGACAAACAGGCAGTCCAATGGGGTTTGTCACACACACGTTGTCCGATGGATATTGTGACAAACACGCAGTCCAATGGGGTTTGTCACACACACACGCTGTCCAATGGTGTTTGTGACACACACTCTATCCCATGGGGTTTGTGACAAACACACTGTCCAATGGGTTTTGTGACACACACGCTGTCCAATGCCGTTTCTCACACACACTCTGTCCATTGGTTTTGTGAAACACACTCTGTCCTATGGGTTTTGTCACGCACACTCTGTCCAATGGGGTTTGTGACACACACACTGTACAACGGGGTTTGTGACACACATACTCTGTCCAATGGTCTAGTGACACACACGCTGTCCAAAGGTGTTCGTGACACACACTCTGTCCAGTGGGGTTTGTGACACACACACTGTCCTATAAGGTTTGTGACACACAAACTTTCCAATGGGGTTTGTGACACACACACGCTGCCCAATGGTGTTTGTGACACACACTCTGTCCAGTGGGGTTTGTGACACACACACTATCAAAATGGGTTTGTGAAACACACGCTGTCAAATGGGGATTGTGACACACACACGCTCTCCACTGGGGTGTGTGACACACATGCTGTCCAATGGGGTTTGTGAAAAACACACTGTCCAAAGGGGTGTGTGACACACATGATGTCCAATGGGGTTTCTGACACACACACTTTCCAATGGGGTTTGTTACACACACACAGTGGAATTGGGATTGTGACACACACACGTTGTCAAAAGGGGTTTGTGAAACAGACACGCTGCCCAATGCTGTTTGCGACACACACACTATGCATTTGGGTTTGTGACACACACACTGTCCAATGGTGCTTGTGACACACACGCTATCCAATGGGGTTTGTGACACACACTGTCCAATGGGTTTTGTGTCACACACCCTGTGCAATGGGGTTTCTCACACATACTCTCCCCAAAGGTGTTTGTGACACACAATCTGTCCAATTGGGTTTGTCACACACACTCTGTCCAATGGGGTTCGTGACACACACACTGTCCAGGAGGGTTTGTGACACACACACTGTCCAATCGGGTTTGTGACACACACGTTCACCAATGGTTATTGTGACACAGACAAGGTCCATGAGGGTTTGTGACACACACACTGTCCAATGGGGTTTGTCACACACAAACAGTCCAATGGGGTTTCTCACACACAGTCTGTCCAATGGGGTTTTTGACACACAACCTGTCCAATGGGGTATGTCACACACTCTCTGTCCAATGGGGTTTGTGAAACACACGCTGTTCAATGGGGATTGTGACACACACGCTGTCCAATGGGGATTGTGACACACATACTGTCCTATAGGATTTGTGACACACACACGCTATCCAATGTGGTTTGTGACACACGCACTGTCCAGGGGGGCTTGTGACACACACACTGTCCAATGGGGTACATGACACACAAAATGTCCAATGGGGTTTCTCACACACACTCTGTCCAATGGCGTTTCTCACACATACTCTGTCCTATGGGGTCTGTGACACACACTCTGTCCAATGGGGTTTGTCACACACACTCTGTCCAATGGGGTTTGTGACACACACACTGTCCAGGACGGTTTGTGACAAACACACTGTCCAATGGGGTTTGTGACACACACGTTCACCAATGGTGATTGTGACACACGCAATGTCCACGAGCGTTTGTGACACACACACTATCCAATGGGGTTTTTGACCCACACTCTGTCCAATGGGGTTTCTCACACACACTCTGTCCAATGGGGTTTGTGACACACACGCTGTACAATGGGGTTTGTGACACACACTCTGTCCAATGGGCTTGTGACACACACGCTGTCCAATGGGGTTCATGACACATACTCTGTCCATTGGGGTTTGTGACAAACACACGGTCCAATGGGGATTGTAACACACACACGCTGTCCAATCGGTTTCGTGACACACATTCTGTCCAGTGGGGTTTGTGACACTCACACTGTCCTATAGGGTTTGTGACACACACTCTTTCCAATGGGGTTTGTGACACACATATTGACCCGGGGGTTTTGTGATACACACACGCTGTCCTGTGGGTTTTGTGACACATACTCGCTGTCCTGTGGGGTTTGTGACACACACACTGTGAAATGGGGCTTGTGACACACACACTGACCAGGGGGGTTAGTGACACACAAACGCTGTTCAATGGGGTTTGTGACACACACACTGACAAGAGGGGTTTGTGACACACACACGATGTCCCATGGGGTTTGTGACACACACATCCAATGGCGACTGTGACACACACACGCTGTCCAATGGTGTTTGTGACACATATGTTGTCCAACGGAGATTGTGACATACACACTGCACAGGGGGTTTGTGACACACACGCTGTGCAATGGGTATTGTGACACACACACTGTACAGGGTGGTTTGTGTTAGACACACTGTCCAATCGCGTTCGTGACACACACGCTATCCAATGGGTTTGTGACACACACACTTTCCAATCGGGTTTATGACATACACAGGCTGTCCAATGCTGTATGTGAAACAAACGCTGTGAAATTGGGTTTGTGAAACACACGCTGTCCAGTGGGGATTGTGACACACACACTGTCCAATAGGGTTTGAGACACGCACACGCTATACAATGGGGTTTCTGACACACACACTTTCCAATGGGGTTTGTGAAACACACACTGTGGAATATGGTTTGTGACATACAGGAGCTGTCCCATGGGGATTGTGACACAGAAACTATCCAATGGGATTTGTGACAAACACGCTGTCCAATGGGGTTAGTAACACACACACTGACAAGGGGGGTTTGTAGACACACGCACCCTGTCCAATGGGGTTTGTGACAAACACACTGTCCAATGGTGTTTGTGACACACACGCTTTCAAATGGGGTTTGTGACACACACACTTACCAGGGGGTTTGTGACACACACATGCTGTCCAATGTGGTTTGTGAAACACACACACTGTCCAGGGGGGTTTGTGACACACCCCATGTCCAATGGGGTTTGTGACACACACGATGTCCAGTGGGGTTCGTGACACACACGCTGTCCAATGGGGTTTGTGACACACACGATGCACAATGGGGTTTGTGACACGCACACTGTCTATGGCTGTTTCTGACAGACACGCTGTCCACTGGGGTTTGTGAAACACACACTGTTCAATGGGGTTTGTGACACACACACACACTGTCCAGGGGGGTTTGTGACATGCCCACTGTCCAATGGGGTTTGTGACACACGCACTGTCCAAAGGGGTTTGTGACACACACGATGTCCAATGGGGTTTGTGACACACACACTGTCCAATGGGGTTTGTGACACACACACTGTCCAGGACGGTTAGTGACACACACACTGTCCAATGGGGTTTGTTACACACACACTGTCCAATGGTGCTTGTGACACACACACGGTGTCCACTGGGGTTTTTGACACACACACTGTCCAAAGGGGTTTGTGACACGCACGATGTACAATGGGGTTTCTGACACGCACACTGTCCATGGGTGTTTGTGACACACACTCTGACAAGTGTGGTTTGTGACACACACACTGACCAACCTGTTTTGTGACACACAAACTGTCCAATGGTTTTTGTGACACACACGCTGTCAAATGGGGTTTGTGACACACACACTTTCCAATGGGGTTTGTGACACATACACTGTCCAGGATGGTTTGTGACAGACACACTGTCCAATGGGGTTTGTGACACACACGTTCACCAATGGGGATTGTGACACACACACTGTCCAGGACGGTTTGTGACAAACACACTGTCCAATGGGGTTTTTGACCCACACTCTGTCCGATGGGGTTTCTCACACACACTCTGTCTAATGGGGTTTGTGACACACACGCTGTACAATGGGGTTTGTGACACACACTCTGTCCAATGGGCTTGTGACACACACGCTGTCCAATGGGGTTCGTGACACATACTCTGTCCATTGGTGTGGGTTGTCTTGGCTGTATTTGTGGGCAGTGTGCTGATTTTAGTTATTGGACCTGCTGTGTTAGCATGGGAAGTTACTGGGGGGTTGTGGAAAATTACAGCCGATGGGTGTAAGAACAAAGCACAGGAGCTGGTGGTTTGGCAACAGTATCTTGTTATAGTCGCGCGAAGCTTTCCTAACACGAAAGGCATGTAGTTACAAGGACCTAAGATAAGATATGCATGCTTTCTTACTAACCTATCATGAGCTCAGCTTTTGTAATATGTATGAGCTAATTAGTTGGTATACCAATCAGTATAATCCACGATAGTAGTTGTAATGTATGTAACAGTATAAAAAGATTGTGTAGAGAACAATAAAGTGGACACTTTGCTTGCATCAAGTTGCGCCCCCGTCTCTTCATCGCGGCAAATGGTGCCCCCCGACGTGATCTTTGGTGAAGACTCCGCCGGAGGCTGATAATCACCTATCTGGTGGCGTGCTGCGAGTCCCGCAGAACTGGGAACGCTGCTACAAGGAGCAGGGAAAAGCCGGCTACTGAAGTCATCACCCCCGTCTGGAACGAGAGGTGAGCTGCGGGAAACTAGCAAAATGGGGAATCAGGCGAGTTCCCCTGAAAGAGACGTTTATGAGCTAATGAAAGCTTTACTTAAGAAGCATGGGGGAAAAACCCTTTCGGGTCAGGACCTCAAGCTGATCCTTAAATGGGTCCAGGTTAAGATCCCTACAGTTACTGCTTCTTCGATTTTTACCCGGGAACTTTGGGACGATGTAGGGGTGAAATTATGGGATGCAGCTACCTCTGGAGATGAGGAAGCGCAACATATGCTCCCACACTGGAGAAAAATTTTTGAGGCTGTGAAAGCGCAAGAGCAGAGCCAGCAAGGTTCTGAAGGGGAGACAAAGCCCTCTGCACCATCATTACCGTCACTACCCCCCTTGGCCTGTGCAGCGGGGTATCCCCCGGAGGATGATCCCTTTGATCCCGGACCTGTTGATCCCGAAAAAGAACCCGATCTTTCCCCTCCTGATCCTCATAATGCCTGGGGAGAGATCAAACGCCAAGCCTTAAAGGAGGGGGAGTTAGAGATAGCAAGGACTATAGTAGCGCCTGTTATATATCAAGGAAGGGGGGGGGCGGCTCAATGGGAAGCATTGTCCTTTTCAGTGATTAAGGAGTTGCGTCGTACGGTTACCGAGCATGGGTTGTCTTCTCCTTATTTTGCAAGCCTTTTATCTTCTGTATTCGATACATATGTCATGACCCCACATGATTTAAAATCTCTCGCGCGATTGTTATTAACCCCGACGCAATATACAATGTGGGAGTCTCAATGGAGAACGGGGCTGCAGACAATTTTGTTGGGGTATGCGGGACATGCGAATGCTGCCCTAGCTGCCTTAACCATAGAACATCTTACTGGGACTGGGCAACATGCAGACCCGGCCGGACAGGCAAGGGATATCCCCCGAGAAGCCTTAGAAGCAGTCCGGGAGGAAGCGAAAAAGGCTTTATTGAAAGTTCCTGATTCTCAAAAGCCTCAGAAAGCGTTTACTAATATCACCCAAGAGCCCCGAGAGCCGTATATGCAATTTGTAGACCGCTTGAAACAAGCCTTAGATCGGCAAGTAGATAATACCGAGGCTCGAGATATCCTATTACTTAAATTAGCAGTGGAAAATGCCAACGCTGATTGCAAAAAACTTTTAAAATCGCTTCCAAACCAAAATCCTACTTTGGTTGAGATGATTGAGGCGTGTAACAGAATTGGCACTATGGATCATAAATATGAAGCGATGGCTGCTGCCTTTGCGGCCATGCGCGGACCTGTGGGAAACAGTAAGCAACAGAACTGTTTCGGTTGTGGGAAGCCAGGTCACTTTAAAAGAGATTGTCGCAGCGCCGGGGGGAAGAGACCCCCAGCACCTGGTATTTGTCCCAGATGCCAGAAGGGACGGCATTTTGCAAACCAATGTAAATCTAAATATGATGTGAATGGGCATCCCATACCGGGAAACCGGCAGTGGAGCGCGAACCCGCGGCGCGTGCAGACACAAGTTCCGCGGCCAGCCTCAACGCCCCTGCAAGCGCGGGGGGAGGAGCGGGGGACCGGAGGGTTTCCAGTCTCTCTCCCGCAACAGCAGGGAGCGCCGGCCTGGACTTGGCAACCGCCCACACAGTAACGCTGCTTGATTCCTCTGTTCACTTACTGTCTACCAAAGTTGCAGGCCCTTTGCCTCCTCAAACGCAGGCTTTATTATTGGGAAGATCATCCGCCACCCTGTCAGGGCTTTTTGTATTGCCTGGAGTAATTGATCCTGACAGTAATTCCGAAATCAAAATTATGGCTTGGACCCCATTTCCTCCTTGCACAGTACCAGAGGGAAGTCGTATTGCTCAATTGATACTGATCCCTAAGGAGGACTATGTCTCAATCCCTGACCAAATGCTCCCGCGGAGACAGGGAAGCTTTGGGTCTACGGGAGAACCACTAATTTTATGGGCTCAAGCCGTCTCACAAAAGCGTCCTATCTGTCAATGTACCCTCATTTGCAGAGGTCAGCAAGTCGTGTTGAGTGGAATCATTGATACAGGTGCAGATGTTACCGTTATTTCTCAAGCGAAGTGGCCTTCTAGGTGGCCTTTGGCTGATATCTCTCAGACGTTAGCAGGGATTGGGGGGTGCGGAGCTAGCCGCCAAAGCGCAGAAATGATACAAGTTCAAAATTCAGAAGGACAAGTTGCCTCAGTCAAACCGTTTATCTTACCAGTGCCTATGGTCTTGTGGGGACGTGATGTGTTGTCTCAGTGGGGGGTGTCTATTCAGACACATTTTTAGGTGGGGCCATTGAGGGGCGTGAAACCCTAAAGTTAACCTGGAAGACAGACACTCCTATTTGGATTGATCAATGGCCCCTGCCACTGGAAAAACTTCACGCCCTCCAAGAAATAGTTAACGAACAACTATCTATGGGACATATTGTACCCTCAACGAGTCCGTGGAACTCGCCTATCTTTGTTATTAAAAAACTGACTGGCAAGTGGCGCCTGCTCCATGACCTCAGAAAAATTAATGACGCTATGGAAGATATGGGGGCCCTGCAGCCTGGGCTTCCATCACCTACCATGATCCCTCGAGATTGGCATTTAACTATCATAGACCTCAAAGATTGTTTTTTCAACATTCCATTGCATCCAGATGATGCCCCTAAATTTGCCTTTTCTGTACCAAGCGTCAACATGCAAGCTCCTTTGCAAAGATACCAGTGGGTTGTGCTACCGCAGGGAATGAAAAATAGCCCTACAATATGCCAATGGTATGTAGCAAAGATACTTAGTCCTGTTAGAACTGCAGTGCCTGCTGCATTGTTATATCATTATATGGATGACATCCTAGTGGCAGCACAGCACCATGAAGTCATGGAGGAAGCTGTAGCCCTTGTCGTGGCTGCTGTAAAATCAGCAGACCTCTGTATTGCACCAGAAAAAATTCAAAGAATGCCACCTTGGAAATACTTAGGATGGCGTATAAGGGCTCAGACTGTTACCCCGCAACCCTTACAGATACAGGCAAATGTAAAGAACTTACATGATGTACAAAAACTGCTGGGTACAATCAATTGGGTCAGACCATTGTTAGGAATCAGTAATGCGGACCTTCGTCCCCTATTCGAAATGCTTAAAGGAAGCTCGGATTTAAACGCTCCGCGAACTCTTAGTCCTGAAGCCATAGCTTCCTTGCATAAAGCTGCAACAGCAATTGCCTCCAGACAAGCGCATCGATGGGAACCAGAATTGCCTTTTCAATTAATCATCCTTAATCCTGCTAGACAGCCTTATGCGCTTATTTTTCAATGGGACTGCCAGAAAACTGACCCTTTACTAATCATTGAATGGATTTTTCTGCCTAACCAAGCCACAAAGACGATTTCTACCCAACATGAGATGTTTGCATCTTTAATCATCAGGGCCAGACAGCGATTACTTACCCTGGCAGGCACGGACTTTGCCCTCATATGTATGCCAGTAACAACTGTTTACCTGCAATGGCTACAACAACAATCAGATGCACTAGGTATAGCCCTGACTGGCTATGCAGGCCAACTCACTTCTCATCCGCCTTCTCACAAGCTGTTAAGCATTGATTTTCACCTTTTACCTGTTCCAAAGCGGAGTGACCAGCCTTTACAAGCCCTTACTGTATTCACAGATGGGTCTGGCAAATCTCACAAGTCTGTTATCCTTTGGTGGGATGGACAGCGGGAACGGTGGAGCTCAGATGTTGAGACTGTACAGGGTTCTCCTCAAATAGTAGAATTATCTGCAGTTGTTCGAGTGTTTCGAAAATGGTCTATTCCTCTCAATATAATCACTGATTCTGCTTATGTTGCAGGAATTGTTAGCCGAGCAGAAGCTTCTGTGCTACGGGATATTTCTCATGCGGCACTGTTCAATCTGTTACAAGAACTCATTTTCCTGTTAGATTCCCGCCTTCATCCTTATTTTATTATGCATGTTCGATCTCACACTTCTCTACCTGGTTTTATTGCAGAAGGGAACCGACAAGCGGATTTGCTTACGCTACCGGTGCAGGTGTTACCAGATCGATTAGCGCAAGCTCGACTCAGCCACTCCTTTTTTCATCAAAACGCTGCAGGCCTTAAGCGTCAATTTGACCTCACTACACAACAAGCCCATGATATCATTGCGGTGTGTCCTGATTGTCAAAGGCACTCTTTCCCTTCTATAGCAGGAGGAGTTAACCCCAGAGGGCTACAAAGCCTTCAACTCTGGCAAACAGATGTCACTCATTTTGCTGAATTTGGTCGTTTAAAGTTTGTTCATTGCTCTATTGATACATTTTCCGGAATGTTATTTGCCTCCTGTCATGTAGGAGAAAAAGCACGCGATGTGCGAAAACATCTGATGCGCGCCTTTGCTACTTTAGGGGTACCCTCTCAAATCAAAACTGATAATGGCCCTGCGTATATGTCTAAGACCTTAACGACCTTTTTTGCCTCTTGGGGTATATCACACATTACAGGTATCCCTCATTCTCCTACGGGACAAGCTTTGATAGAACGATCTCACCAAACCTTAAAACGTTTGTTATTAAAACAAAAAGGGGGAATAGGGGCTGCTACACCAGAGGAGCGCTTACAGAAAGCCTTGTATGTTTTTAATTTTTTGAATTGTTCCCTGTTAGACAGCAATCCTCCAGTAGTTCGTCATTTTAGCACAAACACCCTTTTTGAACCCAAGATTAAGCCGCCAGTATTGATCCGGGACCCCGAAACAGGTAAAGTGATGGGACCCTATCCCCTTGTTACATGGGGTAGAGGCTATGCTTGTGTTTCCACAGAGAGAGGTCCTCGCTGGATCCCGGCAAAGAACGTGAGACCCTTCCGAGAAACATTGCAACGGCAGTCCTCTGATAACGCTCCAGAACCTGCGTTCGATGAGGAGAACGTTGCTCCCGAATGAATTCCGTCTCAGAAACAGTACCACAGACCTGGGAAGTAAACCCCGATAAGTGGGAGGAAACAAAAAGGAGGTGTCGGAAAAAGAGAAACAGAAGGAATACTAAGAGCCTGCAGGAATGGGCCGAGTATTAATCTTTTTGTTAAGTACTATAAGCTTAGGCTTTAGCTTTGATTTACATCATGTTGACCCTCGTACTAATGTGTGGCTCACGTGGGCAAATCGTACCGGGACCACAGACTTTTGTCTGTCCCTGGCGCAAGTAAGCGATCCGTTTAGAACATGTTTAATTGGGTATCCATATGTACACCTAGACGATTTTCGAGGTTACGTTAACACCCCTGATTTGTCGAATGTACTCAATTCCTCATATTGGCAATGGAGGAGAAATAACAGTGACGGATGGTGTATAAAAAGTAGCGACTGGCCAGTAGAGCAGGGAGCCATGCTCCAGCAAGGCTTAATTCAAAGGCTCAATTTCTCTAATCACTTACCATTTCAGGAACTGACACTTTGGGGCTCCTTCCCTCCACAGGGGGAATGGGAGAACATCTCAAATCGCGAAAATTGCTCTAATATGAGTCCGGAGATTCTTCCTGTTAACGGGACTGGAGTGGTCTATTTTGGTGATAGCTGGACTGGGTATTTGATTCGAGATGGTCACAAAGAGACATTAGATTCACTGATTCATTATCAAAACGTGTCAGGTAACTCTGGTCATTGGAACATTTCAATGAATACAGGGGCTAGAGATGTGGCCGATATCACTGGACAGGTAAGGTTGCCCAAAGGCTATTTCTTGATTTGTGGAGATAGAGCATGGCCCGGAATTCCTTTTAAACCTGTGGGAGGACCTTGTTATATTGGGAGACTTACGCTGTTCGCACCTCATATGAGGGACATGCTTAATCGTTCCCTGAGCAATAGTACCAGATCAAAAAGGTCATTGCGACAATTACAACCAGATTGCGATGATCGCGTCAATTTAGGGTCTTTAGGATCTACTGTAGCTCTGTCCCTATTTTTGCCTGGTGGAATGGCCGCAAGCAATTGGAATAAAATAAAACAATTGGCATGCTGGGCTGTCAAAGAATTTAACACGACCTCTGACATTTTGTCAGGATTAGCTCAAGATGTAGATAGCTTACGACATGTAGTCTTACAGAATCGTGCCGCCATAGATTTCCTTTTACTAGCCCACGGACATGGATGTCAAGAATTTGAAGGAATGTGTTGCATGAATCTATCTGATCACTCTGTGAGCATTCATAAACAGATTGCAGAACTACGAGAAAGGATTCACAATGTGCAGGAAGGAATGGATGGACTCGATGGGTGGCTAGCTTCTTGGGGAATTACAGGGTGGATAAAAGATTTACTTAAACAGGGAATTTTGATCCTTTTAGTAATTTGTGTATTATTACTAACGATTCCATGTATTTTGCAGTGCTTACAAAAGTCGATAACCGCTTCAGTAAATAAGATTTTTCTTGTACAAGCACAAGACCTTCTGAAAACTCCCAGTACAGAAATGTTGGTGAAGCAAGACGTCCTCGAACTGGTTGGGCGCCGACCTTGGGAAGAAGCAAATGTTTGAAAACAAAAAGGGGGAGATGTGGGTTGTCTTGGCTGTATTTGTGGGCAGTGTGCTGATTTTAGTTATTGGACCTGCTGTGTTAGCATGGGAAGTTACTGGGGGGTTGTGGAAAATTACAGCCGATGGGTGTAAGAACAAAGCACAGGAGCTGGTGGTTTGGCAACAGTATCTTGTTATAGTCGCGCGAAGCTTTCCTAACACGAAAGGCATGTAGTTACAAGGACCTAAGATAAGATATGCATGCTTTCTTACTAACCTATCATGAGCTCAGCTTTTGTAATATGTATGAGCTAATTAGTTGGTATACCAATCAGTATAATCCACGATAGTAGTTGTAATGTATGTAACAGTATAAAAAGATTGTGTAGAGAACAATAAAGTGGACACTTTGCTTGCATCAAGTTGCGCCCCCGTCTCTTCATCGCGGCAGTCCAATGGGCTTGTGACACACACGCTGTCCAATGGGGTTCGTGACACATACTCTGTCCATTGGGGTTTGTGACAAACACACGGTCCAATGGGGATTGTAACACACACACGCTGTCCAATCGGTTTCGTGACACACATTCTGTCCAGTGGGGTTTGTGACACTCACACTGTCCTATAGGGTTTGTGACACACAATCTTTCCAATGGGGTTTGTGACACACATACTGACCCGGGGGTTTTGTGATACACACACGCTGTCCTGTGGGTTTTGTGACACATACTCACTGTCCTGTGGGGTTTGTGACACACACGCTGTGAAATGGGGTTTGTGACACACACACTGACCAGGGGGGTTAGTGACACACAAACGCTGTCCAATGGGGTTTGTGACACACACACTCTGTGCAATGGGCTTCTGACACACACGCTGTCCAATGGTGTTTGTGACACACACACTGACAAGGGGGGTTTGTGACACACACACGACGTCCCATGGGGTTTGTGACACACACATCCAATGGCGACTGTGACACTCACACGCTGTCCAATGGTGTTTGTGACACACACGATGTCCAATGGGGTTTGTGACACATATGTTGTCCAACGGAGATTGTGACATACACACTGCCCAGGGGGGTTGTGAAACACCGCTGTGCAATGGGTATTGTGACACACACACTGTACAGGGTGGTTTGTGTTAGACACACTGTCCAATCGCGTTCGTGACACACACGCTATCCAATGGGTTTGTGACACACACACTTTCCAATCGGGTTTATGACATACACAGGCTGTCCAATGCTGTATGTGAAACAAACGCTGTGAAATTGGGTTTGTGAAACACACGCTGTCCAGTGGGGATTGTGACACACACACTGTCCAATAGGGTTTGAGACACGCACATGCTATACAATGGGGTTTCTGACACACACACTTTCCAATGGGGTTTGTGAAACACACACTGTGGAATATGGTTTGTGACATACAGGAGCTGTCCCATGGGGATTGTGACACAGAAACTATCCAATGGGATTTGTGACAAACACGCTGTCCAATGGGGTTAGTAACACACACACTGACAAGGGGGGTTTGTAGACACACGCACCCTGTCCAATGGCGTTTGTGACAAACACACTGTCCAATGGTGTTTGTGACACACACGCTTTCAAATGGGGTTTGTGACACACACATGCTGTCCAGTGGGGTTTGTGAAACACACACACTGTCCAGGGGGGTTTGTGACACACCCCATGTCCAATGGGGTTTGTGACACATACGATGTCCAGTGGGGTTCGTGACACACACGCTGTCCAATGGGGTTTGTGACACACACGATGCACAATGGGGTTTGTGACACGCACACTGTCTATGGCTGTTTCTGACAGACACGCTGTCCAATGGGGTTTGTGAAACACACACTGTTCAATGGGGTTTGTGACACACACACACACTGTCCAGGGGGGTTTGTGACACGCCCACTGTCCAATGGGGTTTGTGACACACGCACTGTCCAAAGGGGTTTGTGACACACACGATGTCCAATGGGCTTGTGACACACACGCAGTCCAATGGGGTTCGTGACACATACTCTGTCCATTGGGGTTTGTGACAAACACACGGTCCAATGGGGATTGTAACACACACACGCTGTCCAATCGGTTTCGTGACACACATTCCTTCCAGTGGGGTTTGTGACACTCACACTGTCCTATAGGGTTTGTGACACACACACTTTCCAATGGGGTTTGTGACACACACACTGACCAGGGGGGTTAGTGACACACAAACGCTGTCCAATGGGGTTTGTGACACACACACTCTGTGCAATGGGCTTCTGACACACACGCTGTCCAATGGTGTTTGTGACACACACACTGACAAGGGGGGTTTGTGACACACACACGACGTCCCATGGGGTTTGTGACACACACATCCAATGGCGACTGTGACACTCACACGCTGTCCAATGGTGTTTGTGACACACACGCTTTCAAATGGGGTTTGTGACACACACACTTACCAGGGGGTTTGTGACACACACATGCTGTCCAATGGGGTTTGTGAAACACACACACTGTCCAGGGGGGTTTGTGACACACCCCCTGTCCCATGGGGTTTGTGACACACATGATGTCCAGTGGGGTTCGTGACACACACGCTGTCCAATGGGGTTTGTGACACACACGATGCACAATGGGGTTTCTGACACGCACACTGTCTATGGGTGTTTCTGACAGACACGCTGTCCACTGGGGTTTGTGAAACACACACTGTTCAATGGGGTTTGTAACACACACACACACTGTCCAGGGGGGTTTGTGGCACGCCCACTGTCCAATGGGTTTTGTGACACACGCACTGTCCAAAGGGGTTTGTGAAACACACGATGTCCAATGGGGTTTGTGACACACACACTGTCCAATAGGGTTTGTGACAAACACACTGTCCAGGACTTTTAGTGACACACACACTGTCCAATGGGGTTTGTTACACACACACTGTCCAATGGTGTTTGTGACACACACACGGTGTCCACTGGGGTTTTTGACACACACACTGTCCAAAGGGGTTTTTGACACGCACGATGTACAATGGGGTTTGTGACACGCACACTGTCCATGGGCGTTTGTGACACACACTCTGTCAAGTGTGGTTTGTGACACACACACTTTCCAATGGGGTTTGTGAAACACACTGTGCAATTGGGATTGTGACACACACACGCTATCGAATGGGGTTTGTCACACACAAACTGTCCAATGGGGATTGTGACACACACGCTGTCCAATGGGGATTGTGACATAGACAATGTCCAATGGGGTTTCTAACACACACTCTGTCCAAAGGGGTTACGTGACACACACGATGTACCATGTGGTTTGTGACACGCACACTGTCCATGGGTGTTTGTGACACACACGCTGTCCAGTGGGGTTTGTGACACACACACTGTCCATTGGGGTTTGTGACACACACACTGTCCAATGGGGTTTGTGACACACACACTGTCCAATGGCGACTGTGACACACACACGCTATTCAGTGGGGTTTGTGACACAGATGTTGTCCAATGGGAATTGTGACATACACACTGTCCAGGGGGATTTGTGACACCCACACTGTCCAATGGGGTTTGTGACACACACGTTGTCCACTTGGCATTGTGACACACACACTGTCCATGGGTGTTTGTGACACAAACGCTGTCCAGTGGGGTTTGTGACATACACACTTTCCAATGGGGTTTGTGAAACACACACTGTGCAATATGGATTGTGACACACAGGCGCTTTCCCATGGAGATTGTGACACACAAACTGTTCAGGGAGATTAGTGAAACACACACTGTCCTAAGGGGCTTGTGACACACACTCTGTCTCATGGGGTTGGTGACACACACACTGTCCAATGGAGATTGTGACACAAACACGCTGTCCATTGGGATTTGTGACACACACACTGTCCAAAGGGGTTTGTGACACACACAATGTCCAGGACGGTTTGTAACAGACACACTGTCCAATGGGGTTTGTGACACACACACTGTCGAAATGGGTTTCTCACACACACTCAGTCCAATGGTGTTTGTGACACACACTATGTCCCATGGGGTTTGTGACACGCACTATGTCCAATGGGGATTGTGACACACACGGGCTGTCCAGTAGGGTTTATGATACACACACCGTCCAATGGGTTTTGTGACACACACACACTTTCCATGGGGGTCTGTGGCACACCCACTGTCCTATGGGGTTTGTGAAACACACACTATCCAAAGGGGTTTGTAACACACACACTGTGCAATTGGGATTTTGACACACACACGCTGTCGACTGGGGTTTGTGACACACAAACTGTCCAATGGGGAATGTGACATACACGTTGTCCAATGGGGATTGTGACACACACACTGTCCAATGAGTTTTAGGACACTCACGCTGTCCAATGGGGATTGTGAGACACACTCTGTCCAGGGGGGTTAGTGTCACAGACTCTGTGCCATGGGGTTTGTGACACACACACTGTCCAATGGAGATTGTGACACACACACGCTGTCAAATGGGGTTTGTGACACACACACTGAGCAGGGGGGTTTGTGACACACACACACTGTTCAGTGGGGTTTGTGACACACACACTGTCCAAAGCGTTTTGTGACACACACGATGTACAATGGGGTTTGTAACACGCACACTGTCCATGGGTGTTTGTGATACACACGCTGTCCAGTTGGGTTTGTGTCACACACACTGTCCAACGAGGTTTGTGACACACACACACTGTTCAGGGGGGATTGTGACACACCCACTGTCCAATGGTGTGTGTGACACACACTCTGTCCAAAGGGGTTTGTGACACACACACAGTGCAATTGGGATTGTGACACACGCACGCTGTTCAATGGGGTTTGTGACACACAAACTGTCCAATGGGGATTGTGACACACACGCTGTCCAGTGGGGATTGTGACACACACACTGTGAGTGGAGGTCTGTGACACACACACTGTCCAATGGGGTTTGTGACACACACACTGTCCAATGGGGATTGTGACACACACACTCTGTCCAATGGGGTTTGTGACACACACACTGTCCAATGGGGTTTCTGACACACATACTGTCCAATGGGGATTGTGACTCACACGCTGTCCAATGGGGTATGTGACAAAAACACTGTGCAATTGGGATTGTGACACACATACGCTGTGCAATGGTGTTTGTGACACGCATGCTGTCCAATGGGGTTTGTGACATACGCACTGTCCAATGGGGTTTCTGAGACACACGCTGTACAATGGGGTTTGTGACACACACTCTCGGTCAAATGGGGGTTGTGACACACACATGTCCAATGGGGTTTGTGACACACACACACACTGTTCAGGGCAGTTAGTGATACATTCACTGTCCAATGGGGTTTCTGAAACACACACTGTCCAAAGGGGTTTGTGACACACACACTGTTCAATGGGTTTTGTGACACACACGGTGTCCAATGGGGATTGTGACATACACACTGTCCAATGGTTTTGTGACACACACGGTGTCCAATGGGGATTGTGACACACACACTGTGTGGGGGGGTTTGTGACACACACACTATCCAATAGGGTTTCTGACACACACGCTGTCCAATGGGGATTGTGACACACACAATGTCCAGGATGGTTTTTGACACACACACTGTCCAATGGGGTTTGTAACATACACTAAGTCCCATTGGGTTTGTAGCACGTGCTCTGTCCAATGGGGATTGTGACACACACACGCTTTAGAATGCGGTTTGTGACACACAAGCCGTCCAATGGGGATTGTGACACACACACTGTCCAATGGGTTTTGTGACACACACACTGTCCAATGGCGACTGTGACACACACACGCTGTTCAATGGGGTTTGTGACACAGATGTTGTCCAATGGGAATTGTGACATACACACTTTCTAGGGAGATTTGTGACACCCACACTGTCCAATGGGGTTTGTGACACACACGTTGTCCACTTGGCATTGTGACGCACACACTGTCCATGGGTGTTTGTGTCACAAACGTAGTCCAGTGCGGTTTGTGACATACACACTTTCCATTTGGGGTTGTGAAACACACACTGTGCAATATGGATTGTGACACACAGGCGCTTTCCCATGGAGATTGTGACACACAAAGTGTTCAGGGAGATTAGTGAAACACACACTGTCCTAAGGAGTTTGTGACACACACTCTGTCTCATGGGGTTGGTGACACACACACTGTCCAATGGAGATTGTGACACAAACACGCTGTCCATTGGGATTTGTGACACACACACTGTCCAAAGGGGTTTGTGACACACACAATGTCCAGGACGGTTTGTGACAGACACACTGTCCAATGGGGTTTGTGACACACACACTGTCGAAAGGGGTTTCTCACACACACTCAGTCCAATGGTGTTTGTGACACACACTCTGTCCCATGGGGTTTGTGACACGCACTATGTCCAATGGGGATTGTGACACACACGGGCTGTCCAGTGGGGTTTATGATACACACACTGTCCAATGGGTTTTGTGACACACACACACTTTCCACGGGGGTCTGTGGCACACCCACTGTCCTATGGGGTTTGTGAAACACACACTATCCAAAGGGGTTTGTAACACACACACTGTGCAATTGGGATTGTGACACACACACGCTGTCGACTGGGGTTTGTGACACACAAACTGTCCAATGGGGATTGTGACATACACGTTGTCCAATGGGGATTGTGACACACACACTGTCCAATGAGTTTTAGGACACTCACGCTGTCCAATGGGGATTGTGAGACACAATCTGTCCAGGGGGGTTAGTGTCACAGACTCTGTGCCATGGGGTTTGTGACACACACACTGTCCAATGGAGATTGTGACACAAACACGCTGTCAAATGGGGTTTGTGACACACACACTGAGCAGGGGGGTTTGTGACACACACACGCTGTTCAGTGGGGTTTGTGACACACACACTGTCCAAAGCGTTTTGTGACACACACGATGTACAATGGGGTTTGTAACACGCACACTGTCCATGGGTGTTTGTGATACACACGCTGTCCAGTTGGGTTTGTGTCACACACACTGTCCAACGGGGTTTGTGACACACACACACTGTTCATGGGGGTTTGTGACACACCCACTGTCCAATGGGGTGTGTGACACACACTCTGTCCAAAGGGGTTTGTGACACACACACAGTGCAATTGGGATTGTGACACACGCACGCTGTTCAATGGGGTTTGTGACATACAAACTGTCCAATGGGGATTGTGACACACACGCTGTCCAGTGGGGATTGTGACACACACACTGTGCGGGGAGGTCTGTGACACACACACTCTCCAATGGGGTTTGTGACACACACACTATCCAGTGGGGATTGTGACACACACACTGTGCGGGGTGGTCTGTGACACACACACTGTCCAATGGGGTTTGTGACACACACACTGTCCAATGGGGATTGTGACACACACACGCTGTGCAATGGGGTTTGTGACACACACACTGTCCAATGGGGTTTCTGACACACATACTGTCCAATGGGGATTGTGACACACACGCTGTCCAATGGGGTATGTGACACAAACACTGTGCAATTGGGATTGTGACACACATACACTGTGCAATGATGTTTGTGACACGCATGCTGTCCAATGGGTTTGTGACATACGCAGTGTCCAATGGGGTTTCTGAGACACACGCTGTACAATGGGGTTTGTGACGCACACACTCGGTCAAATGGGGGTTGTGACACACACATGTCCAATGGGGTTTGTGACACACACACACACTGTTCAGTGCAGTTAGTGATACACCCACTGTCCAATGGGGTTTGTGACACACACACTGTCCAAAGGGGTTTGTGACACACACACTGTCCAATGGGTTTTGTGACACACACGGTGTCCAATGGGGATTGTGACATACACACTGTCCAATGGTTTTGTGACTACACACGGTGTCCAATGGGGATTGTGACACACACACTGTCCAATGGGGTTTGTGACACACACACTGTCCAATGGGGATTGTGACAGACACACGCTGTCCAATGGGGATTGTGACACACACACGCTGTGGAATGTGGTTTGTGACACACACACTGTCCAATGGGGTTTCTGACACACATACGGTCCAAAGGGGTTTGTGACACACACGCTGTCCAATGGGATTTGTGATACACATTGTCCAATAGGGATTGTTACACACACATGCTGTCCAAGGGGTTTATTACACACACGCTGTCCAATGGGGTTTCTGACACACACAATCTGTCCAACGGGGTTTGTGACACAAACGCTGTCCAATGGGGACTGTGACACACACACTGTACAATATGGTTTGTGACATAAACACGCTATCCATTGGGTTTTGTGAAATACACGCTTTCTAATGGGGTTTGTGACACACACAAGCTGTCCAATGGGGTTTGTGACACACACACTGTCAATGCTGTTTGTGACACACACGCTATCAAATGGTGTTTAGGACACACACACTGTGCAATGAGGATTGTGACGCACACATGCTGTCCAATGGTGTTTGTTACACGCATGCTGTCCAATGGGCTTGGTTACACACGCATTGTCCAGGGGGGCTTTGTGATCACCAATGTGTCCAATGTAATTGTGACACACACACTGTCCAACGGGGATTGCGACACACACACGCTGTCCAATGGGGTTTGTGACACACGCACTGTCCAATGGGGTTTCTGACACACATGCTGTCCAATGGGGATTGTGACACAATCGCTGTCCAGTGGGGTTTGTGACACACAGAATTTGCAATTGGGATTGTGACACACACATGCTGACCAATGGTGTTTGTGACACGCATGCTGTCCAATGGGTTCTGTGAAACACACACTATGCAATGGGGTTTGTGAGACACACGCAGTCCAAAGGGGTTTGTGACGCACACATTGGGTCAAATGGGGGTTGTGACACACACGCTTTCCAATAGGGTCCGTGACACACACGCTGACCAGTGGGGTTTGTGGCACACACATTTTCCAATGGGTTTTGTGACACGCACACGCTGCCCAATGGGTTTGTTACACCCACTCTGTCCAATGGAGTTTGTGACAAACACACGCTGTCCAATTCTGTTTGTAACACACCCGCTGCGCAATGGGGTTTGTGACACACACACACTGTCTAATGTGGTTTATGACAAACACGCTGTCCAATTGTGTTTGTAACACACACAATTTGTCCAATGGGTCTTGTGACACACACGCTGTCCAATAGTGTTTGTGACACACACACTGTCCAATGGTGTTTGTGACAAGCATGCTGTCCAATGGCTTTTGTGACACACACGCTGTCCAATGGGGATTGTGACACACACACTGTGCAATTGGGTTTGTGACACACACACTGTCCAAAAGCTTTTGTGACAAACACGCTGTCCAATGGGGATTGTGACACACACACACTGTCCAGGAGGGTTTGTGACACACACGCTGTCGAATGGGGTTTGTGACACACAAACTGTCCTATGGGGATTGTGACACACAAGCTGTCCAATGGGAATTGTGACACACACAATGTCCAATGGGTTTTGTGACACACATGTTGTCCAATGGGGATGGTGACACACACACTGTGCGGGGGTTTTGTGACACACACACTGTCCAGTGTGGTTTGTGACACACACTGTCAAATTGGTATTGTGACACAATCGCTGTCCAATAGGGTTTCTGACACAGACACTGTCCAATGGGGTTTGTGACACACACACTGTGCAATGGGGATTGTGACACACACACGCTGTCCAAAGGGGTTTGTGACACTGACGCTGACCAATTGGGTTTGTTACACACACACTGTGCAATGTTGTTTGTGACACACACGCTGTACAATGAAGATTGTGAACACAAAAAGTGACCAGGGTGGTTTGTGACACACACACTGTCCAATGGGGTTTGTGACACACACACTGTTCAAAGGGTTTTGTGACACACACGCTGTCGAAAGGGGTTTGTGACACACACACTTTGTCCAATAGGGATTGTTACACACACACGCTGTCCAAAGGAGTTTATGACACACACGCTGTCCAATGGGGTTTGTGACACACAAAATCTGTCCAATTGGGTTTGTGACATAAACGCTGTCCAATGGGAACTGTGACACACACGTTGTCCAATGAGTTTTGTGACACACACACTCTGTCCAATGGTACTTGTGACACACACGCTGTCCAATGGGGTTTGTGACACACACGTTGTCCAGTGGGGTATGTGAAACACAGAATGTCCAATAGGGTTTGCGACACACACACGCTATCCAATGGATTTTGTGAAACACACACTTTCTAATGGGGTTGTGACACACACGGTATCCAATCGTTTTTGTGAAACACACACTTTCAAATGTGGATTGTGACACACACACTCTGTCCAATGGTGTTTGTGACAGACAAGCTGTGCAATGGGGTTTGAAACACAGGCGCTGTCCAATGGGGATTGTGACATACACACTCTGTCCCATGCGGTTTGTGACACAGACGCTGTCGAATGGGGATTGTGACATACACACGCTATCCAATGTCGTCTGTGACACGCTCACTTTCCAATGGGGTTTGTGACACACACACTATCCAATGGGTTTTGTGACAAACACACGCTGTCCCATGGTGTTTGTGACACACACGCTGACCCATTGGGTTTGTTACACACACGCTGTCCAGTGGGGTTTGTGACACACACACTGACAAGGAGTGTTTGTGACACACACGCTGTCGAATGGGGTTTGTGACACACAAACTGTCCAATGGGGATTTTGACACAAAAGCTGTCCAATGGGGTTTGTGACAGACACACTATCCAATGGGTTTTGTGACAAACACACGCTGTCTCATGGTGTTTGTGACACACATGCTGACCCATTGGGCTTGTTACACACACGCTGTCCTATGGGGTTTGTGACACACACACTTTCCAATGGGGTTTGTGACACACACACTATCCAATGGGTTTTGTGACACACACGGTGTCCAATGGCGATAGTGACACACACAATGTGCGGGGGGGTTTGTGACACACACACTGTCCAGTGGGGTTTTTGACACACACTGTCAAATTGGTATTGTGACACACACGCTGTCCAATAGGGTTTGTGACACGCACACTTTCCAATGGGGCTTGTGACACACACACTATCCAATGGGTTTTGTGACAAACACAAGCTGTCCCATGGTGTTTGTGACACACATGCTGACCCATTGGGCATGTTACACACATGCTGTCCTATGGGGTTTGTGACACACACACTTTCCAATGGGGTTTGTGACACACACACTATCCAATGGGTTTTGTGACACACACGGTGTCCAATGGCGATAGTGACACACACAATGTGGGGGGGGTTTGTGACACACACACTGTCCAGTGGGGTTTTTGACACACACTGTCAAATTGGTATTGTGACACACACGCTGTCCAATAGGGTTTGTGACACACACACTGTGCAATGGGGATTGTGACACACACACGCTGTCCAAAGGGGTTTGTGACACACACGCTGACCAATTGGGTTTGTTACACACACACATTCAATGTTGTTTGTGACACACACACTATCCAATGGGTTTTGTGATAAACACACGCTGTCCCATCGTGTTTGTGACACACACGCTGACCCATTGGGTTTGTTACACACATGCTGTCCAATGGGGTTTGTGACATACACACTGACCAGGAGGGTTTGTGACACACACACGCTGTCCAATGGGGTTTGTGACACACACACTGTCAATGGTGTTTGTGACACACACACGCTGTCCACTGGTGTTTGTGACATGCATGCTGTCCAATGGGTTTGGTGACACACGCACTGTCCACAGGGGTTTGTGGCCCCACTCTGTCCAATGTAATTGTTACACACACGCTGTCCAATGGGGATTGTGACACACACACGCATTCCAATAGGGTTTGTGAACATACACACTGTGCAATTGGGATTGTGACACACACACGCTGTCTAGTGGTGATTGTGACACGCATGCAGTCCAATGGGTTTTGTGACACACGCCATGTCCAATGGGGTTTGTGAGACACACGCTGTCCAAAGGGGTTTGTGACACACGCACTCGGTCAAATGGGGGTTGTGACACACGCGCTGTCCAATGAGGTTCTTGAAACACATGCTGTCCAGTAGTGTTTGTGATACACACACTTTACAATGGGGTTTGTGACACGTACACACTGCCCAATGGGTTTGTCACACCCACTCTGTCCAATGTGGTTTTTGACAAACACACGCTGTCCAATGCTGTTTGTAACACACCCGCTGTCCAATGAAGTTTGTGAGACACACAATCTGTCCAATGGGTCTTGTGACACACACGCTGTCCAATAATGTTTGTGACACACACGCTATCCAATGGGTTTTGTGACAAATACACGTTGTCCCATGGGTTTTCTGATACACACGCTTACCAATTGGGTTTCTTACACACACGCTGACCAATTGTGTTTGTGACACGCTTTCAAAAGGGTTTTGTGAAACACACTCTGTCCAATGGCCTTCTGACACACACGCTGGCCAATGGGGTTTGTGACGCACACACTGTCCAGGAGGGTTTGCGACACGCACACGCTGTCCTATGCGGTTTGTGACACACACACTCTCAAATGGGGTTTGTGACACACACACTGTGCAATGAGGATTGTGACACACACACACTGTCCAATGGTGTTTGTGACACGCATGCTGTTCAATTGGTTTGGTGACACACGCACTGTGCAGGGGGGCTTGTGATCCCCAATCTGTCCAATGTAATTGTGACACACACACTGTCCAATGGTGATTGTGACACACACATGCTGTCTAATGGGGTTTGTGACACACACACTGTCCAATGGCGTTCCTGAACAGACATGCTGTCCAATGGGGTTTGTGACACACACACTGTGCAATTGGGATTATGACACACAAAAGCTGTCCAATGGTGTTTGTGACACGCATGCTGTCCAATGGGTTTTGTGACACACACACTGTCCAATGGGGTTTATGAGACACACACTGTCCAATGGGGTTTGTGACACACAAGCGCTCCAGTGGGGTTTGTGACACACACACTATCCAGTGGGGTTTGTGACACACAAACTCTGTCCAATCCTGTTTGGAACACACCCGATGTACAATGGGGTTTGTAACACGCACACTTTCCAATGGGGTTTGTGACACACACGCTTACCAATTGGGTTTCTTACACACACACTGTCCAATGGTGTTTTTGACATGCTGTCGAATTGGTTTTGTGACACACACTCTGTCCAATGGACTTGTGACACACACTCTGTCCAATGGGGTTTGTGACACACACACTGTCAATGGTGTTTGTGACACACACGCTGTCAAATGGGGTTTGTGAGACTCCCACTGTGCAATGAGGATTGTGACACACACATGCTGTCCAATGGTATTTGTGACACACATGCTGTCCTATGGGTTTGGTAACACACGCACTGTCCAGGGGGGTTTGTGATCCCCACTCTGTCCATTGTAATTGTGACACACACGCTGTCCATTGGGGTTCCTGACACACATGCTCTCCAATGGGGATTGTGACACACACGCTGTCCAATGGGGTTTGTGACACACACGCTGTCCAATGGGGTTTGTGATTCACACACGCTGTCCAGTGGTGTTTGTGACACGGATGCTGTCCAATGGCTTTTGTGACACACACGCTGTCCAATGGGGATTGTGACGCACACACTGTCCAGGAGGGTTTGTGACACCCACACTGTCCAATGGGGCTTGTGACACACACGCTCACCAATGGGGATTGTGACAAACACAATGTCCATGACGGTTTGTTACACACACGCTGTCCAATAGGGTTTGTGACACACACACTGTCCAATGGGGTTTTTGACAAACACTGTGTCCACTGGGGTTTGTGACACACATTCTGTCCTATGGGGTTTGTCACACACACATTTTCCAATAGGGTTTCTGACACACACGCTGTCCAATGGGGATTGTGTCAAAAACGCTGTACAATGGGTTTTGTGACACACACAGTCTGTCCAACGGGCTTGTGACACACACGCTGTCCAATGGGATTAGTGACACACACTCTGTCCAGTGGAGTTTGTGACACACACACTGTCCAATGGTGTTTGTGAAAAAAACACGCTATCCAATGGGTTTTGTGAAACACACACTTTCTAATGGGGTTTGTGACGCACATGCTATCCAATCGTTTTTGTGACACACACACTTTCCAATGGGGATTGTGACACCCATGCTGTCCAACGGGTTTGGTGACACATGTACTGTGCAGGGGGGTTTGTGATCCCCACTCTGTCCAATGTAATTGTGACACACACACTGTCCAGTGGGGATTGTGACACACACACACTGTCCAATGGGTTTGTGACGCACACACTATCCAATGGAGTTCCAGACACACATGCTGACCAATGGGAATTGTGACACACACGCTGTCCAATGGGGTTTGTGACACACACACTGTGCAATTGGGATTGTGACACACACACGCTGTCCAATGGTGTTTGTGACACGCATGCTGTCCAATGGGTTTTGTGACACACGCACTGTCCAATGGGGTTTGTGAGACACACACTGTCCAATGGGGTTTGTGACAAACAAGCGCTCCAGTGGGGTTTGTGACACACAAACTGTCCAGTGGGGTTTGTGACACACAAACACTGTCCAGTTCTGTTTGGAACACACCCACTGTACAATGGGGTTTGTGACACACACACTGTCAATGGTGTTTGTGACACACACGCTGTCAAATGGGGTTTGTGAGACTCACACTGTGCAATGAGGATTGTGACACACACATGCTGTCCAATGGTATTTGTGACACACATGCTGTCCTATGGGTTTGGTGACACACGCACTGTCCAGGGGGGGTTGTGATCCCCACTCTGTCCATTGTAATTGTGACACACACGCTGTCCATTGGGGTTCCTGACACACATGCTCTCCAATGGGCATTGTGACACACACGCTGTCCAATGGGGTTTGTGATTCACACACGCTATGCAGTGGTGTTTGTGACACGGATGCTGTCCAATGGCTTTTGTGACACACACGCTGTCCAATGGGGATTGTGACGCACACACTGTCCAGGAGGGTTTGTGACACCCACACTGTCCAATGGGGCTTGTGACACACACGCTCACCAATGGGGATTGTGACAAACACAATGTCCATGACGGTTTGTTACACACACGCTGTCCAATAGGGTTTGTGACACACACACTGTCCAATGGGGTTTTTGACAAACACTGTGTCCATTGGGGTTTGTGACACACATTCTGTCCTATGGGGTTTGTCACACACACTCTGTCCAATGGGGTTTCTGACACACACGCTGTCCAATGGGGATTGTGTCAAAAACGCTGTACAATGGGTTTTGTGACACACACACTCTGTCCAACGGGCTTGTGACACACACGCTGTCCAATGGGATTAGTGACACACACTCTGTCCAGTGGAGTTTGTGACACACACACTGTCCAATGGCATTTGTGAAAAAAACACGCTATCCAATGGGTTTTGTGAAACACACACTTTCTAATGGGGTTTGTGACGCACATGCTATCCAATCGTTTTTGTGACACACACACTTTCCAATGGGGATTGTGACACGCATGCTGTCCAACGGGTTTGGTGACACACGCACTGTGCAGGGGGGTTTGTGATCCCCACTCTGTCCAATGTAATTGTGACACACACACTGTCCAGTGGGGATTGTGACACACACGCTGTCCAATGGGGTTTGTGACACACACACTGTGCAATTGGGATTGTGACACACACACGCTGTCCAAAGGTGTTTGTGACTCGCATGCTGTGGAACGGGTTTTGTGACACACGCACTGTCCAATGGGGTTTGTGAGACACACACTGTCCAATGGGGTTTGTGACACACAAGCGCTCCAGTGGGGTTTGTGACACACACACTGTCCAGTGGGGTTTGTGACACACAAACACTGTCCAGTCCTGTTTGGAACACACCCACTGTACAATGGGGTTTGTGACACACACACTTTCCAATGGGGTTTGTGACACACACACTGTCCAATGGGGATTGTGACAAACACGCTGTACAATCGGGTTTGTGAGACACACACTCTGTCCAATGGGCTTGTGACACACACGCTGTCCAATGGGGATTGTAACACACACACGCTGTCCAATGGTGTTCGTGACACACGTTCTGTCCAGTGGGGTTTGTGATACACACACTGTCCAATAGGGTTTGTGACACACACGCTATCCAATGGTGTTTGTGACACACACGCTGTCAAATGGGTTTTCTGACACACACACTGTGCAATGAGGATTGTGTCACACACACGCTGTCCAATGGCGTTTGTTACACACACTCTTTCCAATGGGGTTTGTGACACACACACTGCCCAATGGGTTTGTCACACCCACTCTGTCCAATGGGGTTTGTGACAAACACACTCTGTCCAATGCTGTTTGTAACACACCCTCTGTCCAATGCGGTTTGTGACACACACACGCTGTCGAATGGTGTTTATGACACTCACGCTGTCTATTGGAGTTTGTGACACACACAATCTGCCTAGTGGGTCTTGTGACACACACGCTGTCCAATAGTGTTTGTGAGACACACGCTGTAAAATGGGGTTTGTGACACACACATTCTGTCCAATGGTACTTGTGACACACACACTCTCCAATGGGGTTCGTGACACACACGCTGTCCAATCGTTTTTGTGACACACACTCTGTCCAATGGGCTTGTGACACACACGCTATCCAATCGTTTTTGTGACACACGCTCTTTCCAATGGGCTTGTGACACACACGCTGTCCAATGGGGTTTGTGACACACACACTTTCTAATGTGGTTTGTGATACACACACGCTGTCCAATGGGGTTTGTGACACACACACTGTCAATGGTGTTTGTGACACACATGCTGTACAATGGGGATTGTGACACACACGCTCACCAATGGGGATTGTGACACACACAATGTCCATGACGTTTTGTTACACACAGACTGTCTAATGGGGTTTGTGACACACACTCTGTGTAATGGGGTTTGTCACACACACTCTGTCCAATGGGGTTTGTGGCACACACGCTGTCCAATGGGGATTGTGACAAACACGCTGTACAATGGGGTTTGTGACACACATACTCTGTCCAATGGGCTTTTGACACACACGCTGTCCAATGGGGTTAGTTACACACACTCTGTCCAATGGGGTTTGTGACACACATGCTGTACAATGGGGATTGTGACGCACACACGCTGTCCAATGGGGTTCGTGACACACATTCTGTCCAGTGGGGTTTTTGACACACACACTGTCCAATGGGGTCTGTGACACACACACTGTCCGATGGGGTTTGTGACACACACACACTGTCCAATGGGGATTGTGACAGACACACGCTGTTCAATGGGGTTTATGACACACACGCTGTCCAATGGGGTTTGTGACACACACGCTGTCCAATGGGGATTGTGACAAACACGCTGTCCAATGGGGTTCATGACACACACGCTGTCGAGCGGGGTTTGTGACACGCGCTATCTAATAGGGTTTGTGACACACACACTCTATCCCGTGGGGTTTGTGACACACACATTTTCTAATGGGGTTTGTGACACATACGCTATACAATGGTTTTTGTGACACACACACTGTCCAATGGGGATTGTAACACACACACAATGTCCAATGGTGTTTTTGACACACACGCTGTCCAATGGGGTTTGTGACAGACACACTTTCCAATGGGGTTTGTGACACACACACGCTGTCCCATGGGGTTTGTGACAGACACGCTGAATAATTGGTTTTGTGACACTCTGTCCTGGTTTTGCTAAAAACAATTTTCTCTTTTAGTGAATTTTCCTGTCAGCTAAAGCCTTCATATTAACTGCATTTTCCTGGAGAACCAGACACATGTTTTGGTAAACCTAGCAATGGAAATCAAACTTATTGATAAGCACGGATGGACATCTCTCGAGAGGGGCGACGAGATACAAGTGAGCAAGAAACTGACCAACTGTCTATAACATTCCATTCACGTGAATACTTTATATAAAAGTGGGAGATCATGAGGATCCCGTCCCTTTTGCCCTTTTCCCTTTTGCCTTTTCCCTTCTGCTCATGGCCGACATTAGGAGAGGACCTTGCTATTCGTCCCTGCGAACTGAGGCCTAGTGCGAGACAGAATCCAGCTCCGATTGGCTGCATAGTCTAATCCAGGACTTTGGTTGCCGGCTTTGCAGCCGCTGAGACTTTCAAGATTGGTTTTGTATATTTTGTATTATTTTTTCTATACTTATTGGTAGCATTAGTAAAACATCTTTAATTTTTTCCAACTCTCTTCACTCTGTCCTTCTTTTTCTCCCAATCGCCTCTCCTTAGTGGAAAGGGGGGAGAGGAAGGGGGAAGTGGGGCTGGGGGGAGAGTGGGTTAACAATACATCTGCCAGACTTCTGTTAAGAGAAATGGTGTTCAACAGGAGGTTTGCGTCACTTTGTTGTCCTGAGATTTGCGGTGCGTCTTCGGAAGCTTTAGCAAAAAGCACTCCTAGCCGCTCGAGAAAGAGCAAAACAGCAAAAGCCGCCGCTGCAGCCACTGCCCCCCCAACGGTGGCTTCGCAGGCTGAAGCTACAGCTCCTCCGCAGAGTTCCTCTGCCAAGGTCGTTGCAGATAACATTACTTCTCCAGCCTCAAAGGCTAACAAGGCAGCCCCCCCTTCTTCACACACTGGGCACTGTTGCTGCTGTAACCACTGTGACCGTCATTCAGACTCTGGAAATAAATCAAATGATGGTGAACCCATATCAGCATTAGTTGCTGGTTCTAAGAAAGTCACTAGAAAGACTACTCGTGCAGCAGATGATGGCACAGGGCCAACATCAACCCAAGGGGCATCATCAAGACAGGGAGGAGATGAAGTGACCACCACTCGGTCCTTTTCTCCAGGTGAGCTGAGAGATCTGAGAAAAGACTTTAGTCGTCGTGAAGGCGAGAATATTTTAACCTGGCTGCTCCGATGCTGGGACAATGGGGCAGAAACAATTGAATTGGAAGGTGGTGAAGCCAGGCAGCTGGGATCTCTGTCAAGAGATTCCACCATTGATAGGGCAATTTCAAGAGAGTCTAATGCCACTACTCTCTGGACCCGACTCCTGGCAGCTATGAAAGTAAGATTTCCCTACAAGGAAGATTGTATATCCAAGTTAGGGAAATGCAATACTATGAAGAGAGGTATTCAGTTCCTGAGAGAATTAGCTGTGCGAGAGATCATCTATTTTGGATCAGACAACCAAGAGGGGACAGACCCAGATAGAATCAATTGTACACGATCTCTGTGGCGCAGATTTGTACAAAGTGCACCCCCTGCATATGCTAAGTCATTGGCAGGAATGGTCTGGTCAGCTAGAGGTCTACAAGAGATTAATGAAGTGATCGAGCAGCTCCGGAACTTTGAGGACAGCCTTGCTGGTTCTCTACGGGCTTGTGTCTCCGCTATAGAGAAACTGTGTGAAAAATCTGATGACCGGTTTGAAAAGATATTGCAAGAAATCAAAGAACTCAGAGAAGACACATACCATTCACGACCTGCACAAACCTATGTTTCAGCTATTAGGAAAAGGCGTTTCCAATCTCGAGAGAGAGGACAGAGGCAGCCCACAAAAAGAGGTTCACTGTGGTTCTTCCTACATGAGCAGGGAGAAAACATGAATAAGTGGCATGGAAGACCTACCTCAGAACTTCAAGAACGAGTACGTGAGATAAAAGGAAAAACTCCTAGGAAGGTGGCTGCTCCAGTTTACAAAAGGAGCAGAAGAGATTCTGATGCTCTTGAAGGAACCTCTAATTCAGACCCAGAGACTGTGCAAAGCAGGAATTAGAGTTGCCCTGCCTCCAACCAGGTGGAGGAAAGGGATAAGAGAGTTTATTGGACTGTACAAATACGATGGCCTGGTACAACACACCCCCAGGAGTACAAAGCTTTAGTGGACACTGGTGCACAGTGCACAATAATTCCTTCTAATTATAAAGGAACGCAATCCATCAATATTGTTGGAGTGACTGGGGGATCCCAGGAACTGACTGTTGTAGAGGCTGAAATGAGCCTAACTGGAAAAAACTGGCAAAAGCATCCCATTGTGACTGGTCCAGATGCTCCGTGCACCCTTGGCATAGACTACCTCAGGAGAGGGTATTTTAAGGACCCAAAAGGGTATAGGTGGGCATTTGGTATAGCAGCTGTGGACACTGAGAAAATTGAACAGCTGTCTGATTTGCCTGGTCTTTCAGATGACCCTTCTGTTGTAGGACTGATGATGGTTGACTATCAGCAGGTGCCAATTGCTACCACGACAGTGCATCGTCGACAATATCGCACCAATCGAGACTCTTTGATTCCGATCCAGAAGTTGATCCGTCAATTGGAAAGCCAGGGTGTGATCAGTAAGACTTGCTCACCTTTTAACAGCCCAATCTGGCCAGTGCGTAAGTCTAGTGACGAGTGGAGACTAACTGTAGACTATCGTGGCCTGAATGAAGTTACACCACCACTGAGTGCTGCTGTGCCTGACATGCTAGAACTGCAATTTGAACTGGAGTCAAAGGCAGCTAAGTGGTATGCTACAATTGACATTGCTAATGCATTTTTCTCTATTCCTGTAGCAGCAGAGTGCAGGCCGCAGTTTGCTTTCACCTGGAGAGGCATTCAGTACACGTGGAATCGCTTGCCCCAGGGGTGGAAACACAGTCCTACCATCTGCCATGGACTGATCCAGACCATGCTGGAGCAAGGTAAAGCTCCAGAACACTTGCAATATATTGATGACATCATCTTATGGGGCGACACAGCGAAAGAAGTCTTCGAGAAAGGTGAGAGAATAATTCTGATTCTTTTGGATGCTGGTTTTGCCATAAAATGAAGCAAGGTCAAGGGACCTGCACGAGAGATCCAGTTTTTAGGAATAAAATGGCAAGATGTCCGTCATCAGATCCCAATGGATGTGATCAACAAAATTGCAACAATGTCTCCACCTACTAATAAAAAGGAGACACAGACTTTCTTGGGCGTTGTAGGTTTTTGGAGAATGCATATTCCTGACTACAGCCAGATTGTGAGCCCTCTCTATCGAGTGACTCGTAAAAAGAACCAATTTGAGTGGGGCCCTGAACAACGACAAGCCTTTGAACAAATTAAGCGTGAGATAACTCATGCGGTGGCCCTTGGACCAGTTCGGACTGGACTAGATGTTAAAAATGTGCTCTACACCGCAGCTGGAGATAATGGACTTACCTGGAGCCTCTGGCAGAAAGCACCAGGAGAAACCTGAGGTCGACCCTTAGGTTTTTGGAGTCGAGGATACAAAGGATCTGAAGCCAACTATACTCCAACTGAAAAAGAGATACTAGCAGCATACGAAGGAGTTCGAGCTGCTTCAGAAGTGATCGGTACTGAAGCACAGCTCCTCCTGGCACCTCGACTGCCGGTGCTGAGCTGGATGTTCAAAGGGACGGTTCCCTCTCCACATCATGCAACCGAAGTTACGTGGAGTAAATGGATTGCATTGATCACGCAACGAGCTTGAATTGGAAGTCCCAATCGCCCAGGGATCTTAGAAGTGAGTACAGACTGGCCAGAAAGCAAAGACTTTGGGATGTCTCCAGATGAGGAGGAAGTAAAACGTGCTGAAGAAGCACCACCATATAATACTCTTTCAGAGACTGATAAGCAGTATGCACTGTTCACAGATGGATCCTGTCGTCTTGTAGGAAAACATAGAAGGTGGAAAGCTGCTGTGTGGAGTCCCACACGACAAGTTACAGAAGCCACTGAAGGACAAGGTGAATCTAGTCAATTTGCAGAAGTGAAAGCCGTCCAGCTGGCTTTGGACATTGCTGAACGAGAGAAGTGGCCAATACTTTATCTCTACACTGACTCATGGATGGTAGCAAATGCCTTGTGGGGGTGGCTACAGCAATGGAAGAAAAGCAACTGGCAGCGCAGAGGTAAACCCATTTGGGCTGCCACACTGTGGCAAGACATTGCTGCTCGGCTAGAGAGCCTGCCTGTGAAAGTTCGTCATGTAGATGCTCATGTGCCTAAAAGTCGAACCACCGAGGAACATCTAAACAACCAACAAGCAGATCAAGCTGATAAGTTCAAAGTAGCTGAAGTGGACTTGGACTGGCAACATAAAGGTGAACTTTTCCTAGCCCGGTGGGCCCATGATGCTTCAGGGCATCAAGGTAGAGATGCAACATACAAATGGGCTCGCGATCGAGGGGTGGATTTAACTATGGACACTATTTCACAGGTTATTCATGAATGTGAGACTTGCGCCGAAATCAAACAAGCAAAACGGTTAAAGCCTGTATGGTATGGGGGGTGATGGTTAAAGTATAAGTAAGGAGAAACTTGGCAGATTGATTATATTACACTTCCACAAACACGTCAAGGTAAGCGTTATATACTCACAATGGAGGAAGCAACCACTGGATGGTTGGAAACATATGCCGTACCTCATGCTAAGGCCCGAAATACTATCTTGGGCCTTGAAAAGCAAGTCCTTTGGCCACACGGTACGCCAGAAAGAATTGAATCAGACATTGGTACTCATTTCAAAAACAGTCTTATAGACAATTGGGCGGTCACCAGTCAGGCCACTGAAAATTGGTCATACCATGCCCAGACTTGGGGCCAATTTGGCCCAAAGTCTCCAAGAGACAAGTCGGGAAGAAAGATATGGGACAGAGGGAGAAAGCGAAGGGAGCAGGAGAAAGGGAAGGAAGAATAAAAAGTAGTGTTGGGCTGCAGGAGTGAGATGGAGGAATTGCAAGAAAAGATGCAGGAAGCAGGAGAGAGAGAGAAAAGGAAAGAAGAGACATGAAGCCAGATGAGGGGTTAGTGTGAGAGGATGGGACAGAGAACAGGATGAGAAGAAATAAGGCAAGGCAAGGACAGGCAAGGACAGGCAAGGAAAGACTAGGCTGCAGGACATTTTTTTGCTTTATAGTTTCCAGCACATTTGTCTTCAGACTAGGAGGAAAGCCATAAGACCGTATGGATTAGGCCCAAGCAAAAACCCCAGCTACTTGAGACACTTAGACTAAGCCTAAAATACAAAGGTCTCTCCATAAGGATGGTTTTTATACTGTGCTTCCACAATCTGCTGGCAGTACAAAAAAATAAGCTACAGATCTCCTTAGGCTGAGTCATGGTGATTTGGTGCATGGACCCTGCATATCATGGGAATATTTCAGCATTTCTGCTCCGGTTTTCCGTGTATGACACCAAAACAACCTCCTGGTGTCATCCTTTCAAGAGCAAAGGCAGCAATTTGCAAAATTCCGTTTCTTAGGGGAAGTGAGAAATTGCTGAGCTGACACCAAGTCCTGCAGTGTCTCTGTCACCTGCAGAGTCACCACATCCTCACCACGGTAGCGGGCATTGTGACAAAGGTTCTATGTCAGCTGGGTGTGGCAGCCAGGCGCCTCCTAGGGGATGGGGAGCCTGTCAGCCCGGGGCTTGTCACTGCCTGCTGTCCCTGCTGTCACCAGCCAGGCCTCTGAAAACTTATCAAACCATGCCCAGACGTGGGGCCAGTTTGGCCCAAAGTCTCGAAGAGACAAGTCGGGAAGAAAGATATGGGACAGAGGGAGAAAGCGAAGGGAGCAGGAGAAAGGGAAGGAAGAATAAAAAGTAGTATTGGACTGCAGAAGTGAGATGGAGGAATTGCAAGAAAAGAGGCAGGAAGCAGGAGAGTGAGAGAAAAGGAAAGAAGATACATGCAGGCAGACGAGAGGTTAGTGAGAGAGGATGGGACAGAGAACAGTATGAGAAGGAAATAAGGCAAGGCAAGGACAGGTAAGGCAAGGCTAGGCTGCAGGACATGTTTTTCCTTTATAGTTTCTAGCACATTCATCTTTAGACTAGAAGTAAAGCCATAAGACTGTATGGATTACGCCCAAGCAAAAACCCCAGCTACTTGAGACACTTAGACTAAGCCTAAAATAGGAAGATCTCTCCATAAGGATGGTTTTTGTACTGTACTTCCACAATGTGCTGGCAGTACAAAAAAATAAGCTGCAGATCTCCTTAGCCTGAGTCATGCTGCTTTAGGGCAGCGACCATGCATATCATGGGAATATTTCACCATTTCTGCTCTGTTTTCTGTGTATTACACCAAAACACCCACCCGATGACATCCTTTCGTGGGCAAGGGCTCAATTTGCAGAATTCCGCTTCTTTGGGGAAGTCAGAAATTGCTGAGCTGACACAAAGTCCTGCAGTGTCCCTGTCACCTGCAGAGCCACCGCATCCTCGCCACCGTAGCGGGCATTGTGACAAAGGTTCAATGTCAGCTAGGTGTGGAAGCCAGGCGCCCCCTAGGGGATGGGGAGCCTGTCAGACCCGGGTCTATCACTGCCGGTTGTCCCTGCTGTCACCAACCAGGCCTCTGAAAACTTGTCAAACCATGCCCAGACGTGTGCCAATTTGGCCCAAAGTCTCCAAGAGACAAGTCGGGAAGAAACATATGGGACAGAGGGAGAAAGCGAAAGTGGCAGGAGAAATGGAAGGAAGAATAAAAAGAAGTGTTGGGCTGCAGGAGTGAGATGGAGGAATTGCAAGAAAAGAGGCAGGAAGCAGAGAGTGGGAGAAAAGGAAAGAAGAGACATGCAGCCAGACGAGGGGTTAGAGAGAGAGGATGGGACAGAGGACAGGATGAGAAGGAAAAAAGGCAAGGCAAGGACAGGCAAGGCAAGGCTAGGCACCAGGACATTATTTTGATTTATAGTTTCTAGCACATTCGTCTTCAGACTAGGAGGAAAGCCATAAGACCGCATGGATTAGGCCCAAGCAACAACCCCAGCTACCTGAGACACTAGACTAAGTGTAAAATACAAAGATCTCTAAATACTTATGGTCTTTATACTTTACTTCCGCAATCTGCTGGCAATACAAAAAAAATATGCTGCAGATCTCCTTAGGCTGAGTCATGGTGCTTTGGGGCAGGGACCATGCATATCATGGGAATATTTCACCTCTTCTGCTCTGTTTTCAGTGTATGACAGCAAAACACCCACCTGATGACATCCTTTCAAGAGCAAAGGCAGCAATTTGCAGAATTCTGCTTCTTTGGGGAAGTGAGAAATTGCTGAGCTGACACCAAGTCCTGCAGTGTCACTGTCACCTGCAGAGTCACCGCATCCTCGCCACGGTAGCTGGCATTGTGACAAAGGTTCTATGTCAGCTGGGTGTGGCAGCCAGGTGCCCCATAGGGGACGGGAAAACTGTCAGCCCCGGGCCTGCCACTGCCTGCTGTCCCTCCTGTCACCAGCCAGGCCTCAGACATCTTGTCAAACCATGCCCAGACCTGGGGCCAATTTGGCCCAAAGTCTCCAAGAGACAAGTCAGGAAGAAAGATATGGGACAGAGGAAGAAAGCGAAGGGAGCAAGAGAAACGGAAGGAAGAATAAAAAGTAGTGTTGGGCTGCGGGAGTGAGATGGAGGAATTGCAAGAAAAGAGGCAGGAAGCAGGAGAGTGAGAGAAAAGGAAAGAAGAGAAATGCAGCCAGACGGGGGGTTAGTGAGAGAGGATGGGACAGAGGACAGGATGAGAAGGAAATAAGGCAAGGCAAGGACAGACAAGGAAAGTCTAGTCACCAGGAAATTTTTTTGCTTTATAGTTTCTAGCACATTCATCTTCAGACTAGGAGCAAAGCCATAAAACCGTATGGATTAGGCCCAAGCAACAACCCCAGCTACCTGAGACACTTAGACTAGGCCTAAACTACAAAGATCTCTCCATAAGGATGGTTTTTATATTGTACTTCCACAATCTGCTGGCAGTACAAAAAAATAAGCTGCAGATCTCCTTAGGCTGAGTCATGGTGCTTTGGTGCAGGTAACATGCATATCATGGGAATATTTCACAGTTTCTGCTCTGTTTTCAGTGTATGACACCAAAACACCCACCTGATGACATTCTTTCAAGAGCCAAGACAGCAATTTGCAGAATTCAACTTCTTTGGGGAAGTGAGAAATTGCTGAGCTGACGACAAGTCCTGCATTGTACCTTTCACCTGCAGAGTCACCGCATCCTCGCCACGGTAGCAGGCATTGTGACAAAGGTTCTATGTCAGCTGGGTGTGGCAGCCAGGCGCCCCCTAGGTGATGGGGAGCCTTTCAGCTCCGGGCCTGTCACTGCCTGCTGTCCCTGCTGTCACAAGCCAGGCCTCTGAAATCTTGTCAAACCATGCCCAGACGTGCGGCCAATTTGGCCCAAAGTCTCCAACAGACAAGTCGGGAAGAAAGATATGGGACAGAGGGAGAAAGCGAAGGGTGCAGGAGAAAGGGAAGGAAGAATAAAAAGAAGTGTTGGGCTGCAGGAGTGAGATGGAGGAATTGCAAGAAAAGAGGCAGGAAGCAGGAGAGTGAGAGAAAAGGAAAGCAAGAGACATGCAGCCAGACGAGGGGTTAGTGAGAGAGGATGGGACAGAGAACAGGATGAGAAGGAAATAAGGCAAGGCAAGGACAGGCAAGGACAGGCAAGGCAAGGCTAGGCTGCAGGACATTTTTTTGCTTTATAGTTTCTAGCACATTCGTCTTCAGACTAGGAGGAAAGCCATAAGACCGTATGGATTAGGCCCAAGCAAAAACCCCAGCTACTTGAGACACTTAGACTAAGCCTAAAATACCAAGATCTCTACATAAGGATGGCTTTTATACTGTACTTCCACAATCTGCTGGAAGTACAAAAAAATAAGCTGCAGATCTCCTTAGGCTGAGTCATGGTGCTTTGGGGCAGGGACCATGCATATCATGGGAATATTTCACAGTTTCTGCTCTGTTTTCAGTGTATGACACCAAAACACCCACCTGATGACATCCTTTCAAGAGCAAAGGCAGCAATTTGCAGAATTCCGCTTCTTAGGGGAAGTGAGAAATTGCTGAGCTGACACCAAGTCCTGCAGTGTCCCTGTCACTTGCAGAGTCACCGCATAATCCCCACGGTAGCGGGCATTGTGATAAAGGTTCAATGTCAGCTGGGTGTGGCAGCCAGGCGCCCCCTAGGGGATGGGGAGCCTGTCAGCCCCGGGCCTGTCACTGCCTGCTGTCCCTGCTGTCACCAGCCAGGCCTCGGAAAACTTGTCAAACCATGCCCAGACGTGGGGCCAATTTGGCCCAATGTCTCCAAGAGACAAGTCGGGAAGAAAGATATGGGACAGAGGGAGAAAGCGAAGGGAGCAGGAGAAAGGGAAGGAAGAATAAAAAGTAGTGTTGGGCTGCAGGAGTGAGATGGAGGAATTGCAAGAAAAGAGGCAGGAAGCAGGAGAGTGAGAGAAAAGGAAAGAAGAGACATGCAGCCAGACGAGGGCTTAGTGAGAGAGGATTGGACAGAGAACAGGATGAGAAGGAAATAAGGCAAGGCAAGGACAGGCAAGGACAGGCAAGGCAAGGCTAGGCTGCAGGACATTTGTTTCCTTTATAGTTTCTAGCACATTCGTCTTCAGTGTAGGAGGAAAGCCAAAAGACGGTATGGATTAGGCCCTAGCAAAAACCCCAGCTACTTGAGACACTTAGACTAAGCCTAAAATACCAAGATCTCTCCATAAGGATGGCTTTTATACTGTACTTCCACAATCTGCTGGCAGTACAAAAAAATAAGCTGCAGATCTCCTTAGGATGAGTCATGATGCTTTGGGGCGGGGACCATGCATATCATGGGAATATTTCACAGTTTCTGCTCTGTTTTCAGTGTATGACACCAAAACACCCACCTGATGACATCCTTTCAAGAGCAAAGGCAGCAATTTGCAGAATTCCGCTTCTTAGGGGAAGTGAGAAATTGCTGAGCTGACACCAAGTCCTGCAGTGTCCCTGTCACTTGCAGAGTCACCGCATCCTCGCCACGGTAGCGGGCATTTTGACAAAGGTGCTATAACAGCTCGGTGTGGCAGCCAGGCGCCCCCTAGGGGATGGGGAGCCTGTCAGCCCCGGGCCTGTCACTGCCTGCTGTCCCTCCTGTCACCACCCAGGCCTCTGAAAACTTGTCAAACCATGCCCAGACGTGGGGCCAATTTGGCCCAAAGTCTCCAAGAGACAAGTCGGGAAGAAAGATATGGGACAGAGGGAGAAAGCGAAGGGAGCAGGAGAAAGGGAAGGAAGAATAAAAAGTAGTGTTGGGCTGCAGGAGTGAGATGGAGGAATTGCAAGAAAAGAGGCAGGAAGCAGGAGAGTGAGAGAAAAGGAAAGAAGAGACATGAAGCCAGACGAGGGCTCAGTGAGAGAGGATGGGACAGAGAAAAGGATGAGAAGGAAAGAAGGCAAGGCAAGGACAGGCAAGGACAGGCAAGGCAAGGCTAGTCTGCAGGGCACTTTTTGGCTTTATAGTTTCTAGCACATTCGTCTTCAGACTAGGAGGAAAGCCATAAGACCGTATGGATTAGGCCCAAGCAAAAACCCCAGCTACTTGAGACACTTAGACTAAGCCTAAAATACCAAGATCTCTCCATAAGGATGGTTTTTATACTGTACTTCCACAATCTGCTGGCAGTACAAAAAAATAAGCTGCAGATCTCCTTACGTGAGTCATGGTGCTTTGGGGCAGGGACCATGCATATCATGGGAATATTTCACAGTTTCTGCTCTGTTTTCAGTGTATGACACCAAAACACCAACGTGATGACATCCTTTCAAGAGCAAAGGCAGCAATTTGCAGAATTCCGCTTCTTAGGGGAAGTGAGAAATTGCTGAGCTGACACCAAGTCCTTCAGTGTCCCTGTCACCTGCAGAGTCACCGCATCCTCGCCACGGTAGCGGGCATTGTGACAAAGGTTCTATGTCAGCTGCGTGTGGCAGCCAGGCGCCCCCTAGGGGATGGGGAGCCTCTCAGTCCCAGGCCTGTCACTGCCTGCTGGCCCTGCTGTCACCAGCCAGGCCTCGGAAAACTGGTCAAACCATGTCCAGACGTGGGGCCAATTTGGCCCAAAGTCTGCAAGAGACAAGTCGGGAAGAAAGATATGGGACAGAGGGAGAAAGCGAAGGGAGCATGAGAAAGGGAAGGAAGAATAAAAAGTAGTGTTGGGCTGCAGGAGTGAGATGGAGGAATTGCAAGAAAAGAGGCAGGAAGCAGGAGAGTGAGAGAAAAGGAAAGAAGAGACATGAAGCCAGACGAGGGCTTAGTGAGAGAGAATGGGACAGAGAACAGGATGAGAAGGAAATAAGGCAAGGCAAGGACAGGCAAGGACAGGCAAGGCAAGGCTAGGCTGCAGGACATTTTTTGGCTTTATAGTTTCTAGCACGTTCGTCTTCAGACTAGGAGGAAAGCCATAAGACCATATGGATTAGGCCCAAGCAAAAACCCCAGCTACTTGAGACACTTAGACTAAGCCTAAAATACCAAGATCTCTCCATAAGGATGGTTTTTATACTGTACTTCCACAATCTGCTGGCAGTACAAAAAAATAAGCTGCAGATCTCCTTCGGCTGAGTCATGGTGCTTTGGGGCAGGGAACATGCATATCATGGGAATATTTCACAGTTTCTGCTCTGTTTTCAGTGTATGACACCAAAACACCCACCTGATGACATCCTTTCCAGAGCAAAGGCAGCAATTTGCAGAATTCTGATTTTTAGGGTAAGTGAGAAATTGCTGAGCTGACACCAAGCACTGCAGTGTCCCTGTCACTTGCAGAGTCACCGCATAATCGCCACGGTAGCGGGCATTGTGACAAAGGTTCTATGTCAGCTGGGTGTGGCAGCCAGGCGCCCCCTAGGGAATGGGGAGCCTGTCAGCCTCGGGCCTGTCACTGCCTGCTGGCCCTGCTCTGACCAGCCAGGCCTCTGAAAACTTGTCAAACCATGCCCAGACGTGGGGCCAATTTGGCCCAAAGTCTCCAAGAGACAAGTCGGGAAGAAAGATATGGGACAGAGGGAGAAAGCGAAGGGAGCAGGAGAAAGGGAAGGAAGTAAAAAAAGAAGTGTTGGCCTGCAGGATTGAGATGGAGGAATTGCAAGAAAAGAGGCAGGAAGCAGGAGAGTGAGAGAAAAGGAAAGAAGAGACATACAGCCAGACGCGGGCTTAGTGAGAAAGGATGGGACAGAGAACAGGATGAGAAGGAAATAAGGCAAGGCAAGGACAGGCAAGGACAGGCAAGGCAGGGCTAGGCTGCAGGACATTTGTTTCCTTTATAGTTTCTAGCACATTCGTCTTCAGACTAGGAGGAAAGCCAAAAGACGGTATGGATTAGGCGCAAGCAAAAACCCCAGCTACTTGAGACGCTTAGACTAAGCCTAAAATACGAAGATCTCTCCATAAGGATGGTTTTTATACTGTACTTCCACAATCTGCTGGCAGTACAAAAAAATAAGCTGCAGATCTCCTTAGGCTGAGTCATGGTGCTTTGGGGCAGGGACCATGCATTTCATGGGAATATTTCACAGTTTCTGCTCTGTTTTCAGTGTATGACACCAAAACACCCACCTGATGACATCCTTTCAAGAGCAAAGGCAGCAATTTGCAGAATTCCGCTTCTTTGGGAAGTGAGAAATTACTGACCTGACACCAAGACCTGCAGTGTCCCTGTCACTTGCAGAGTCACCGCATCCTGGCCACGGTAGCGGGCATTGTGACAAAGGTTCAATGTCAGCTGGGTGTGGCAGACAGGCGCCCCCTAGGGGATGGGGAGCCTGTCAGCCCCGGGCCTGTCACTGCCTGCTGTCCCTGCTGTCACCAGCCAGGCCTCTGAAAACTTGTCAACCCATGCCCAGACGTGGGGCCAATTTGGCCCAAAGTCTCCAAGAGACAAGTCGGGAAGAAAGATATTGGACAGAGGGAGAAAGCGAAGGGAGCAGGAGAAAGGGAAGGAAGAAAAAAAAGAAGTGTTGGGCTGCAGGAGTGAGATGGAGGAATTGCAAGAAAAGAGGCAGGAAGCAGGAGAGTGAGAGAAAAGGAAAGAAGAGACATGCAGCCAGACGAGTGGTTAGTGAGAGGGGATGGGACAGAGAACAGGATGAGAAGGAAATAAGGCAAGGCAAGGACAGGCAAGGACAGGCAAGGCAAGGCTAGGCTGCAGGACATTTTTTTGCTTTATAGTTTCTAGCACATTCGTCTTCAGACTAGGAGGAAAGCCATAAGACCGTATGGATTAGGCCCAAGCAAAAACCCCAGCTACTTGAGACGCTTAGACTAAGCCTAAAATACGAAGATCTCTCCATAAGGATGGTTTTTATACTGTACTTCCACAATCTGCTGGCAGTACAAAAAAATAAGCTGCAGATCTCCTTAGGCTGAGTCATGGGGACTTGGGGCAGGGACCATGCATATCATGGGAATATTTCACGGTTTCTGCTCTGTTTTCAGTGTGTGACATGAAAACACCCACCTGATGACATCCTTTCAAGAGCAAAGGCAGCAATTTGCAGAATTCTGATTCTTAGGTTAAGTGAGAAATTGCTGAGCTGACACCAAGCACTGCAGTGTCCCTGTCACTTGCAGAGTCACCGCATCCTGGCCACGGTAGCGGGCATTGTGACAAAGGTTCAATGTCAGCTGGGTGTGGCAGCCAGGCACCCCCTAGGGGATGGGGAGCCTGTCAGCCCCAGGCCTGTCACTGCCTGCTGGCCCTGCTGTCACCAGCCAGGCCTCGGAAAACTTGTCAAACCATGCCCAGACGTGGGGCCAATTTGGCCCAAAGTCTCCAAGAGACAAGTGGGGAAGAAAGATATGGGACAGAGGGAGAAAGCGAAGGAGCAGGAGAAAGGGAAGGAAGAAAAAAAAGTAGTGTTGGGCTGCAGGAGTGAGATGGAGGAATTGCAAGAAAAGTTGCAGGAAGCAGGAGAGTGAGAGAAAAGGAAAGAAGAGACATGAAGCCAGACGAGGGCTTAGTGAGAGAGAATGGGACAGAGAACAGGATGAGAAGGAAATAAGGCAAGACAAGGACAGGCAAGGACAGGCAAGGCAAGGCTAGGCTGCAGGACAATTTTTTGCTTTATAGTTTCTAGCACATTCGTCTTCAGACTAGGAGGAAAGCCATAAGACCGTATGGATTAGGCCCAAGCAAAAACCCCAGCTACTTGAGACACTTCGACTAAGCCTAAAATACGAAGATCTCTCCATAAGGATGGTTTTCATACTGTACTTCCACAATCTGCTGGCAGTACAAAAAAATAAGCTGCAGATCTCCTTAGGCTGAGTCATGGGGACTTGGGGCAGGGACCATGCATATCATGGGAATATTTCACAGTTTCTGCTCTGTTTTCAGTGTATGACACCAAAACACCCACCTGATGACATCCTTTCAAGAGCAAAGGCAGCAATTTGCAGAATTCCGCTTCTTAGGGGAAGTGAGAAATTGCTGAGCTGACACCAAGCACTGCACTGTCCCTGTCACTTGCAGAGTCACCGCATCCTGGCCACGGTAGCGGGCATTGTGACAAAGGTTCTATGTCAGCTGCGTGTGGCAGCCAGGCGCCCCCTAGGGGATGGGGAGCCTCTCAGTCCCAGGCCTGTCACTGCCTGCTGGCCCTGCTGTCACCAGCCAGGCCTCGGAAAACTGGTCAAACCATGTCCAGACGTGGGGCCAATTTGGCCCAAAGTCTGCAAGAGACAAGTCGGGAAGAAAGATATGGGACAGAGGGAGAAAGCGAAGGGAGCATGAGAAAGGGAAGGAAGAATAAAAAGTAGTGTTGGGCTGCAGGAGTGAGATGGAGGAATTGCAAGAAAAGAGGCAGGAAGCAGGAGAGTGAGAGAAAAGGAAAGAAGAGACATGAAGCCAGACGAGGGCTTAGTGAGAGAGAATGGGACAGAGAACAGGATGAGAAGGAAATAAGGCAAGGCAAGGACAGGCAAGGACAGGCAAGGCAAGGCTAGGCTGCAGGACATTTTTTGGCTTTATAGTTTCTAGCACGTTCGTCTTCAGACTAGGAGGAAAGCCATAAGACCATATGGATTAGGCCCAAGCAAAAACCCCAGCTACTTGAGACACTTAGACTAAGCCTAAAATACCAAGATCTCTCCATAAGGATGGTTTTTATACTGTACTTCCACAATCTGCTGGCAGTACAAAAAAATAAGCTGCAGATCTCCTTCGGCTGAGTCATGGTGCTTTGGGGCAGGGAACATGCATATCATGGGAATATTTCACAGTTTCTGCTCTGTTTTCAGTGTATGACACCAAAACACCCACCTGATGACATCCTTTCCAGAGCAAAGGCAGCAATTTGCAGAATTCTGATTTTTAGGGTAAGTGAGAAATTGCTGAGCTGACACCAAGCACTGCAGTGTCCCTGTCACTTGCAGAGTCACCGCATAATCGCCACGGTAGCGGGCATTGTGACAAAGGTTCTATGTCAGCTGGGTGTGGCAGCCAGGCGCCCCCTAGGGAATGGGGAGCCTGTCAGCCTCGGGCCTGTCACTGCCTGCTGGCCCTGCTCTGACCAGCCAGGCCTCTGAAAACTTGTCAAACCATGCCCAGACGTGGGGCCAATTTGGCCCAAAGTCTCCAAGAGACAAGTCGGGAAGAAAGATATGGGACAGAGGGAGAAAGCGAAGGGAGCAGGAGAAAGGGAAGGAAGTAAAAAAAGAAGTGTTGGCCTGCAGGATTGAGATGGAGGAATTGCAAGAAAAGAGGCAGGAAGCAGGAGAGTGAGAGAAAAGGAAAGAAGAGACATACAGCCAGACGCGGGCTTAGTGAGAAAGGATGGGACAGAGAACAGGATGAGAAGGAAATAAGGCAAGGCAAGGACAGGCAAGGACAGGCAAGGCAGGGCTAGGCTGCAGGACATTTGTTTCCTTTATAGTTTCTAGCACATTCGTCTTCAGACTAGGAGGAAAGCCAAAAGACGGTATGGATTAGGCGCAAGCAAAAACCCCAGCTACTTGAGACGCTTAGACTAAGCCTAAAATACGAAGATCTCTCCATAAGGATGGTTTTTATACTGTACTTCCACAATCTGCTGGCAGTACAAAAAAATAAGCTGCAGATCTCCTTAGGCTGAGTCATGGTGCTTTGGGGCAGGGACCATGCATTTCATGGGAATATTTCACAGTTTCTGCTCTGTTTTCAGTGTATGACACCAAAACACCCACCTGATGACATCCTTTCAAGAGCAAAGGCAGCAATTTGCAGAATTCCGCTTCTTTGGGAAGTGAGAAATTACTGACCTGACACCAAGACCTGCAGTGTCCCTGTCACTTGCAGAGTCACCGCATCCTGGCCACGGTAGCGGGCATTGTGACAAAGGTTCAATGTCAGCTGGGTGTGGCAGACAGGCACCCCCTAGGGGATGGGGAGCCTGTCAGCCCCGGGCCTGTCACTGCCTGCTGTCCCTGCTGTCACCAGCCAGGCCTCTGAAAACTTGTCAACCCATGCCCAGACGTGGGGCCAATTTGGCCCAAAGTCTCCAAGAGACAAGTCGGGAAGAAAGATATTGGACAGAGGGAGAAAGCGAAGGGAGCAGGAGAAAGGGAAGGAAGAAAAAAAAGAAGTGTTGGGCTGCAGGAGTGAGATGGAGGAATTGCAAGAAAAGAGGCAGGAAGCAGGAGAGTGAGAGAAAAGGAAAGAAGAGACATGCAGCCAGACGAGTGGTTAGTGAGAGGGGATGGGACAGAGAACAGGATGAGAAGGAAATAAGGCAAGGCAAGGACAGGCAAGGACAGGCAAGGCAAGGCTAGGCTGCAGGACATTTTTTTGCTTTATAGTTTCTAGCACATTCGTCTTCAGACTAGGAGGAAAGCCATAAGACCGTATGGATTAGGCCCAAGCAAAAACCCCAGCTACTTGAGACGCTTAGACTAAGCCTAAAATACGAAGATCTCTCCATAAGGATGGTTTTTATACTGTACTTCCACAATCTGCTGGCAGTACAAAAAAATAAGCTGCAGATCTCCTTAGGCTGAGTCATGGGGACTTGGGGCAGGGACCATGCATATCATGGGAATATTTCACGGTTTCTGCTCTGTTTTCAGTGTGTGACATGAAAACACCCACCTGATGACATCCTTTCAAGAGCAAAGGCAGCAATTTGCAGAATTCTGATTCTTAGGTTAAGTGAGAAATTGCTGAGCTGACACCAAGCACTGCAGTGTCCCTGTCACTTGCAGAGTCACCGCATCCTGGCCACGGTAGCGGGCATTGTGACAAAGGTTCAATGTCAGCTGGGTGTGGCAGCCAGGCACCCCCTAGGGGATGGGGAGCCTGTCAGCCCCAGGCCTGTCACTGCCTGCTGGACCTGCTGTCACCAGCCAGGCCTCGGAAAACTTGTCAAACCATGCCCAGACGTGGGGCCAATTTGGCCCAAAGTCTCCAAGAGACAAGTGGGGAAGAAAGATATGGGACAGAGGGAGAAAGCGAAGGAGCAGGAGAAAGGGAAGGAAGAAAAAAAAGTAGTGTTGGGCTGCAGGAGTGAGATGGAGGAATTGCAAGAAAAGTTGCAGGAAGCAGGAGAGTGAGAGAAAAGGAAAGAAGAGACATGAAGCCAGACGAGGGCTTAGTGAGAGAGAATGGGACAGAGAACAGGATGAGAAGGAAATAAGGCAAGACAAGGACAGGCAAGGACAGGCAAGGCAAGGCTAGGCTGCAGGACAATTTTTTGCTTTATAGTTTCTAGCACATTCGTCTTCAGACTAGGAGGAAAGCCATAAGACCGTATGGATTAGGCCCAAGCAAAAACCCCAGCTACTTGAGACACTTCGACTAAGCCTAAAATACGAAGATCTCTCCATAAGGATGGTTTTCATACTGTACTTCCACAATCTGCTGGCAGTACAAAAAAATAAGCTGCAGATCTCCTTAGGCTGAGTCATGGGGACTTGGGGCAGGGACCATGCATATCATGGGAATATTTCACAGTTTCTGCTCTGTTTTCAGTGTATGACACCAAAACACCCACCTGATGACATCCTTTCAAGAGCAAAGGCAGCAATTTGCAGAATTCCGCTTCTTAGGGGAAGTGAGAAATTGCTGAGCTGACACCAAGCCCTGCAGTGTCCCTGTCACTTGCAGAGTCACCGCATCCTGGCCACGGTAGCGGGCATTGTGACAAAGGTTCAATGTCAGCTGGGTGTGGCAGCCAGGCGCCCCCTAGGGGATGGGGAGCCTGTCAGCCCCGGGCCTGTCACTGCCTGCTGGCCCTGCTGTCACCAGCCAGGCCTCTGAAAACTTGTCAAACCATGCCCAGACGTGGGGCCAATTTTCCCAAAGTCTCCAAGAGACAAGTCGGGAAGAAAGATATTGGACAGAGGGAGAAAGCGAAGGGAGCAGGAGAAAGGGAAGGAAGAAAAAAAAGAAGTGTTGGGCTGCAGGAGTGAGATGGAGGAATTGCAAGAAAAGAGGCAGGAAGCAGGAGAGTGAGAGAAAAGGAAAGAAGAGACATGCAGCCAGACGAGGGCTTAGTGAGAGAGGATGGGACAGAGAACAGGATGAGAAGGAAATAAGGCAAGGGAAGGACAGGCAAGGACAGGCAAGGCAAGGCTAGGCTGCAGGACATTTTTTTGCTTTATAGTATCTAGCACATTCGTCTTCAGACTAGGAGGAAAGCCATAAGACCGTATGGATTAGGCCCAAGCAAAAACCCCAGCTACTTGAGACGCTTAGACAAGCCTAAAATACGAAGATCTCTCCATAAGGATGGTTTTTATACTGTACTTCCACAATCTGCTGGCAGTACAAAAAAATAAGCTGCAGATCTCCTTAGGCTGAGTCATGGGGACTTGGGGCAGGGACCATGCATATCATGGGAATATTTCACAGTTTCTGCTCTGTTTTCAGTGTATGACACCAAAACACCCACCTGATGACATCCTTTCAAGAGCAAAGGCAGCAATTTGCAGAATTCTGATTCTTAGGGTAAGTGAGAAATTGCTGAGCTGACACCAAGCACTGCACTGTCCCTGTCACTTGCAGAGTCACCGCATCCTGGCCACGGTAGCGGGCATTGTGACAAAGGTTCTATGTCAGCTGCGTGTGGCAGCCAGGCGCCCCCTAGGGGATGGGGAGCCTCTCAGTCCCAGGCCTGTCACTGCCTGCTGGCCCTGCTGTCACCAGCCAGGCCTCGGAAAACTGGTCAAACCATGTCCAGACGTGGGGCCAATTTGGCCCAAAGTCTGCAAGAGACAAGTCGGGAAGAAAGATATGGGACAGAGGGAGAAAGCGAAGGGAGCATGAGAAAGGGAAGGAAGAATAAAAAGTAGTGTTGGGCTGCAGGAGTGAGATGGAGGAATTGCAAGAAAAGAGGCAGGAAGCAGGAGAGTGAGAGAAAAGGAAAGAAGAGACATGAAGCCAGACGAGGGCTTAGTGAGAGAGAATGGGACAGAGAACAGGATGAGAAGGAAATAAGGCAAGGCAAGGACAGGCAAGGACAGGCAAGGCAAGGCTAGGCTGCAGGACATTTTTTGGCTTTATAGTTTCTAGCACGTTCGTCTTCAGACTAGGAGGAAAGCCATAAGACCATATGGATTAGGCCCAAGCAAAAACCCCAGCTACTTGAGACACTTAGACTAAGCCTAAAATACCAAGATCTCTCCATAAGGATGGTTTTTATACTGTACTTCCACAATCTGCTGGCAGTACAAAAAAATAAGCTGCAGATCTCCTTCGGCTGAGTCATGGTGCTTTGGGGCAGGGAACATGCATATCATGGGAATATTTCACAGTTTCTGCTCTGTTTTCAGTGTATGACACCAAAACACCCACCTGATGACATCCTTTCCAGAGCAAAGGCAGCAATTTGCAGAATTCTGATTTTTAGGGTAAGTGAGAAATTGCTGAGCTGACACCAAGCACTGCAGTGTCCCTGTCACTTGCAGAGTCACCGCATAATCGCCACGGTAGCGGGCATTGTGACAAAGGTTCTATGTCAGCTGGGTGTGGCAGCCAGGCGCCCCCTAGGGAATGGGGAGCCTGTCAGCCTCGGGCCTGTCACTGCCTGCTGGCCCTGCTCTGACCAGCCAGGCCTCTGAAAACTTGTCAAACCATGCCCAGACGTGGGGCCAATTTGGCCCAAAGTCTCCAAGAGACAAGTCGGGAAGAAAGATATGGGACAGAGGGAGAAAGCGAAGGGAGCAGGAGAAAGGGAAGGAAGTAAAAAAAGAAGTGTTGGCCTGCAGGATTGAGATGGAGGAATTGCAAGAAAAGAGGCAGGAAGCAGGAGAGTGAGAGAAAAGGAAAGAAGAGACATACAGCCAGACGCGGGCTTAGTGAGAAAGGATGGGACAGAGAACAGGATGAGAAGGAAATAAGGCAAGGCAAGGACAGGCAAGGACAGGCAAGGCAGGGCTAGGCTGCAGGACATTTGTTTCCTTTATAGTTTCTAGCACATTCGTCTTCAGACTAGGAGGAAAGCCAAAAGACGGTATGGATTAGGCGCAAGCAAAAACCCCAGCTACTTGAGACGCTTAGACTAAGCCTAAAATACGAAGATCTCTCCATAAGGATGGTTTTTATACTGTACTTCCACAATCTGCTGGCAGTACAAAAAAATAAGCTGCAGATCTCCTTAGGCTGAGTCATGGTGCTTTGGGGCAGGGACCATGCATTTCATGGGAATATTTCACAGTTTCTGCTCTGTTTTCAGTGTATGACACCAAAACACCCACCTGATGACATCCTTTCAAGAGCAAAGGCAGCAATTTGCAGAATTCCGCTTCTTTGGGAAGTGAGAAATTGCTGACCTGACACCAAGACCTGCAGTGTCCCTGTCACTTGCAGAGTCACCGCATCCTGGCCACGGTAGCGGGCATTGTGACAAAGGTTCAATGTCAGCTGGGTGTGGCAGCCAGGCGCCCCCTAGGGGATGGGGAGCCTGTCAGCCCCGGGCCTGTCACTGCCTGCTGTCCCTGCTGTCACCAGCCAGGCCTCTGAAAACTTGTCAACCCATGCCCAGACGTGGGGCCAATTTGGCCCAAAGTCTCCAAGAGACAAGTCGGGAAGAAAGATATTGGACAGAGGGAGAAAGCGAAGGGAGCAGGAGAAAGGGAAGGAAGAAAAAAAAGAAGTGTTGGGCTGCAGGAGTGAGATGGAGGAATTGCAAGAAAAGAGGCAGGAAGCAGGAGAGTGAGAGAAAAGGAAAGAAGAGACATGCAGCCAGACGAGTGGTTAGTGAGAGGGGATGGGACAGAGAACAGGATGAGAAGGAAATAAGGCAAGGCAAGGACAGGCAAGGACAGGCAAGGCAAGGCTAGGCTGCAGGACATTTTTTTGCTTTATAGTTTCTAGCACATTCGTCTTCAGACTAGGAGGAAAGCCATAAGACCGTATGGATTAGGCCCAAGCAAAAACCCCAGCTACTTGAGACGCTTAGACTAAGCCTAAAATACGAAGATCTCTCCATAAGGATGGTTTTTATACTGTACTTCCACAATCTGCTGGCAGTACAAAAAAATAAGCTGCAGATCTCCTTAGGCTGAGTCATGGGGACTTGGGGCAGGGACCATGCATATCATGGGAATATTTCACGGTTTCTGCTCTGTTTTCAGTGTGTGACATGAAAACACCCACCTGATGACATCCTTTCAAGAGCAAAGGCAGCAATTTGCAGAATTCTGATTCTTAGGTTAAGTGAGAAATTGCTGAGCTGACACCAAGCACTGCAGTGTCCCTGTCACTTGCAGAGTCACCGCATCCTGGCCACGGTAGCGGGCATTGTGACAAAGGTTCAATGTCAGCTGGGTGTGGCAGCCAGGCACCCCCTAGGGGATGGGGAGCCTGTCAGCCCCAGGCCTGTCACTGCCTGCTGGCCCTGCTGTCACCAGCCAGGCCTCGGAAAACTTGTCAAACCATGCCCAGACGTGGGGCCAATTTGGCCCAAAGTCTCCAAGAGACAAGTGGGGAAGAAAGATATGGGACAGAGGGAGAAAGCGAAGGAGCAGGAGAAAGGGAAGGAAGAAAAAAAAGTAGTGTTGGGCTGCAGGAGTGAGATGGAGGAATTGCAAGAAAAGTTGCAGGAAGCAGGAGAGTGAGAGAAAAGGAAAGAAGAGACATGAAGCCAGACGAGGGCTTAGTGAGAGAGAATGGGACAGAGAACAGGATGAGAAGGAAATAAGGCAAGACAAGGACAGGCAAGGACAGGCAAGGCAAGGCTAGGCTGCAGGACAATTTTTTGCTTTATAGTTTCTAGCACATTCGTCTTCAGACTAGGAGGAAAGCCATAAGACCGTATGGATTAGGCCCAAGCAAAAACCCCAGCTACTTGAGACACTTCGACTAAGCCTAAAATACGAAGATCTCTCCATAAGGATGGTTTTCATACTGTACTTCCACAATCTGCTGGCAGTACAAAAAAATAAGCTGCAGATCTCCTTAGGCTGAGTCATGGGGACTTGGGGCAGGGACCATGCATATCATGGGAATATTTCACAGTTTCTGCTCTGTTTTCAGTGTATGACACCAAAACACCCACCTGATGACATCCTTTCAAGAGCAAAGGCAGCAATTTGCAGAATTCCGCTTCTTAGGGGAAGTGAGAAATTGCTGAGCTGACACCAAGCCCTGCAGTGTCCCTGTCACTTGCAGAGTCACCGCATCCTGGCCACGGTAGCGGGCATTGTGACAAAGGTTCAATGTCAGCTGGGTGTGGCAGCCAGGCGCCCCCTAGGGGATGGGGAGCCTGTCAGCCCCGGGCCTGTCACTGCCTGCTGGCCCTGCTGTCACCAGCCAGGCCTCTGAAAACTTGTCAAACCATGCCCAGACGTGGGGCCAATTTTCCCAAAGTCTCCAAGAGACAAGTCGGGAAGAAAGATATTGGACAGAGGGAGAAAGCGAAGGGAGCAGGAGAAAGGGAAGGAAGAAAAAAAAGAAGTGTTGGGCTGCAGGAGTGAGATGGAGGAATTGCAAGAAAAGAGGCAGGAAGCAGGAGAGTGAGAGAAAAGGAAAGAAGAGACATGCAGCCAGACGAGGGCTTAGTGAGAGAGGATGGGACAGAGAACAGGATGAGAAGGAAATAAGGCAAGGGAAGGACAGGCAAGGACAGGCAAGGCAAGGCTAGGCTGCAGGACATTTTTTTGCTTTATAGTATCTAGCACATTCGTCTTCAGACTAGGAGGAAAGCCATAAGACCGTATGGATTAGGCCCAAGCAAAAACCCCAGCTACTTGAGACGCTTAGACAAGCCTAAAATACGAAGATCTCTCCATAAGGATGGTTTTTATACTGTACTTCCACAATCTGCTGGCAGTACAAAAAAATAAGCTGCAGATCTCCTTAGGCTGAGTCATGGGGACTTGGGGCAGGGACCATGCATATCATGGGAATATTTCACAGTTTCTGCTCTGTTTTCAGTGTATGACACCAAAACACCCACCTGATGACATCCTTTCAAGAGCAAAGGCAGCAATTTGCAGAATTCTGATTCTTAGGGTAAGTGAGAAATTGCTGAGCTGACACCAAGCACTGCACTGTCCCTGTCACTTGCAGAGTCACCGCATCCTGGCCACGGTAGCGGGCATTGTGACAAAGGTTCAATGTCAGCTGGGTGTGGCAGCCAGGCGCCCCCTAGGGGATGGGGAGCCTGTCAGCCCCAGGCCTGTCACTGCCTGCTGGCCCTGCTGTCACCAGCCAGGCCTCGGAAAACTTGTCAAACCATGCCCAGACGTGGGGCCAATTTGGCCCAAAGTCTCCAAGAGACAAGTCGGGAAGAAAGATATGGGACAGAGGGAGAAAGCGAAGGGAGCAGGAGAAAGGGAAGGAAGAATAAAAAGTAGTGTTGGGCTGCAGGAGTGAGATGGAGGAATTGCAAGAAAAGTTGCAGGAAGCAGGAGAGTGAGAGAAAAGGAAAGAAGAGACATGAAGCCAGACGAGGGGTTAGTGAGAGAGGATGGGACAGAGAACAGGATGAGAAGGAAATAAGGCAAGGCAAGGACAGGCAAGGACAGGCAAGGCAAGGCTAGGCTGCAGGACACTTTTTTGCTTTATAGTTTCTAGCACATTCGTCTTCAGACTAGGAGGAAAGCCATAAGACCGTATGGATTAGGCGCAAGCAAAAACTCCAGCTACTTGAGACACTTAGACTAAGCCTAAAATACGAAGATCTCTCCATAAGGATGGTTTTTATACTGTACTTCCACAATCTGCTGGCAGTACAAAAAAATAAGCTGCAGATCTCCTTAGGCTGAGTCATGGTTCTTTGGGGCAGGGACCATGCATATCACGGGAATATTTCACAGTTTCTGCTCTGTTTTCAGTGTATGACACCAAAACACCCACCTGATGACATCCTTTCAAGAGCAAAGGCAGCAATTTGCAGAATTCCGCTTCTTAGGGGAAGTGAGAAATTGCTGAGCTGACACCAAGTCCTGCAGTGTCCCTGTCACCTGCAGAGTCACCGCATCCTCGCCACGGTAGCGGGCATTGTGACAAAGGTTCAATGACAGCTGGGTGTGGCAGCCAGGCGCCCCCTAGGGGATGGGGAGCCTGTCAGCCCTGGGCCTGTCACTGCCTGCTGGCCCTGCTGTCACCAGCCAGGCCTCAGAAAACTTGTCAAACCATGCCCAGACGTGGGGCCAATTTGGCCCAAAGTCTCCAAGAGACAAGTCGGGAAGAAAGATATGGGACAGAGGGAGAAGGCGAAGGAGCAGGAGAAAGGGAAGGAAGAATAAAAAGTAGTGTTGGGCTGCCGGAGTGAGATGGAGGAATTGCAAGAAAAGATGAAGGAAGCAGGAGAGTGAGAGAAAAGGAAAGAAGAGACATGCAGCCAGACGAGGGCTTAGTGAGACAGGATGGGACAGAGAACAGGATGAGAAGGAAATAAGGCAAGGCAAGGACAGGCAAGGACAGGCAAGGCAAGGCTAGGCTGCAGGACATTTTTTTGCTTTATAGTTTCTAGCACATTCGTCTTCAGACTAGGAGGAAAGCCATAAGACCGTATGGATTAGGCCCAAGCAAAAACCCCAGCTACTTGAGACACTTAGACTAAGCCTAAAATATGAAGATCTCTCCATAAGGATGGTTTTTATACTGTACTTCCACAATCTGCTGGCAGTACAAAAAAATAAGCTGCAGATCTCCTTAGGCTGAGTCATGGTGCTTTGGGGCAGGGACCATGCATATCATGGGAATATTTCACAGTTTCTGCTCTGTTTTCAGTGTATGACACCAAAACACCCACCTGATGACATCCTTTCAAGAGCAAAGGCAGCAATTTGCAGAAATCCGCTTCTTAGGGGAAGTGAGAAATACCTGAGCTGACACCAAGTCCTGCAGTGTCCCTGTCACTTGCAGAGACACCGCATCCTCGCCACGGTAGCGGGCATTGTGACAAAGGTTCAATGTCAGCTGGGTGTGGCAGCCAGGTGCCCCCTAGGGGATGGGGAGCCTGTCAGCCCCGGGCCTGTCACTGCCTGCTGGCCCTGCTGTCACCAGCCAGGCCTCGGAAAACTTGTCAACCCATGCCCAGACGTGGGGCCAATTTGGCCCAAAGTCTCCAAGAGACAAGTCGGGAAGAAAGATATGGGACAGAGGGAGAAAGCAAAGGGAGCAAGAGAAAGGGAAGGAAGAATAAAAGAAGTGTTGAGCTGCAGGAGTGAGATGGAGGAATTGCAAGAAAAGAGGCAGGAAGCAGGAGAGTGAGAGAAAAGGAAAGAAGAGACATGCAGCCAGACGAGGGCTTAGTGAGAGAGGATGGGACAGAGAACAGGATGAGAAGGAAATAAGGCAAGGCAAGGACAGGCAAGGACAGGCAAGGCAAGGCTAGGCTGCAGGAAATTTTTTTGCTTTATAGTTTCTAGCACATTCGTCTTCAGACTAGGAGGAAAGCCATAAGACCGTATGGATTAGGCCCAAGCAAAAACTCCAGCTACTTGAGACACTTAGACTAAGCCTAAAATATGAAGATCTCTCCATAAGGATGGTTTTTATACTGTACTTCCACAATCTGCTGGCAGTACAAAAAAATAAGCTGCAGATCTCCTTAGGCTGAGTCATGGTGTTTTGGGGCTGGGACCATGCATATCATGGGAATATTTCACAGTTTCTGCTCTGTTTTCAGTGTATGACACCAAAACACCCACCTGATGACATCCTTTCAAGAGCAAAGGCAGCAATTTGCAGAATTCCGCTTCTTAGGGGAAGTGCGAAATTGCTGAGCTGACACCAATTCCTGCAGTGTCCCTGTCACTTGCAGAGACACCGCATCCTCGCCACGGTAGCGGGCATTGTGACAAAGGTTCAATGTCAGCTGGGTGTGGCAGCCAGGTGCCCCCTAGGGGATGGAGAGCCTGTCAGCCCCGGGCCTGTCACTGCCTGCTGGCCCTGCTGTCACCAGCCAGGCCTCGGAAAACTTGTCAACCCATGCCCAGACGTGGGGCCAATTTGGCCCAAAGTCTCCAAGAGACAAGTCGGGAAGAAAGATATGGGACAGAGGGAGAAAGCAAAGGAGCAAGAGAAAGGGAAGGAAGAATAAAAGAAGTGTTGAGCTGCAGGAGTGAGATGGAGGAATTGCAAGAAAAGAGGCAGGAAGCAGGAGAGTGAGAGAAAAGGAAAGAAGAGACATGCAGCCAGACGAGGGCTTAGTGAGAGAGGATGGGACAGAGAACAGGATGAGAAGGAAATAAGGCAAGGCAAGGACAGGCAAGGACAGGCAAGGCAAGGATAGGCTGCAGGAAATTTTTTTGCTTTATAGTTTCTAGCACATTCGTCTTCAGAGTAGGAGGAAAGCCATAAGACCGTATGGATTAGGCCCAAGCAAAAACTCCAGCTACTTGAGACACTTAGACTAAGCCTAAAATACCAAGATCTCTCCATAAGGATGGTTTTTATACTGTACTTCCACAATCTGCTGGCAGTACAAAAAAATAAGCTGCAGATCTCCTTAGGCTGAGTCATGGTGCTTTGGGGCAGGGACCATGCATATCATGGGAATATTTCACAGTTTCTCCTCTGTTTTCAGTGTATGACACCAAAACACCCACCTGATGACATCCTTTCCAGAGCAAAGGCAGCAATTTGCAGAATTCTGATTCTTAGGGTAAGTGAGAAATTGCTGAGCTGACACCAAGCACTGCAGTGTCCCTGTCACTTGCAGAGTCACCGCATAATCGCCACGGTAGCGGGCATTGTGACAAAGGTTCTATGTCAGCTGGGTGTGGCAGCCAGGTGCCCCCTAGGGAATGGGGAGCCTGTCAGCCTCGGGCCTGTCACTGCCTGCTGGCCCTGCTCTGACCAGCCAGGCCTCTGAAAACTTGTCAAACCATGCCCAGACGTGGGGCCAATTTGGCCCAAAGTCTCCAAGAGACAAGTCGGGAAGAAAGATATGGGACAGAGGGAGAAAGCGAAGGGAGCAGGAGAAAGGGAAGGAAGTAAAAAAAGAAGTGTTGGCCTGCAGGATTGAGATGGAGGAATTGCAAGAAAAGAGGCAGGAAGCAGGAGAGTGAGAGAAAAGGAAAGAAGAGACATACAGCCAGACGCGGGCTTAGTGAGAGAGGATGGGACAGAGAACAGGATGAGAAGGAAATAAGGCAAGGCAAGGACAGGCAAGGACAGGCAAGGCAGGGCTAGGCTGCAGGACATTTGTTTCCTTTATAGTTTCTAGCACATTCGTCTTCAGACTAGGAGGAAAGCCAAAAGACGGTATGGATTAGGCGCAAGCAAAAACCCCAGCTACTTGAGATGCTTAGACTAAGCCTAAAATACGAAGATCTCTCCATAAGGATGGTTTTTATACTGTACTTCCACAATCTGCTGGCAGTACAAAAAAATAAGCTGCAGATCTCCTTAGGCTGAGTCATGGTGCTTTGGGGCAGGGACCATGCATTTCATGGGAATATTTCACAGTTTCTGCTCTGTTTTCAGTGTATGACACCAAAACACCCACCTGATGACATCCTTTCAAGAGCAAAGGCAGCAATTTGCAGAATTCCGCTTCTTAGGGGAAGTGAGAAATTGCTGACCTGACACCAAGACCTGCAGTGTCCCTGTCACTTGCAGAGTCACCGCATCCTGGCCACGGTAGCGGGCATTGTGACAAAGGTTCAATGTCAGCTGGGTGTGGCAGCCAGGCGCCCCCTAGGGGATGGGGAGCCTGTCAGCCCCGGGCCTGTCACTGCCTGCTGTCCCTGCTGTCACCAGCCAGGCCTCTGAAAACTTGTCAACCCATGCCCAGACGTGGGGCCAATTTGGCCCAAAGTCTCCAAGAGACAAGTCGGGAAGAAAGATATGGGACAGAGGGAGAAAGCGAAGGAGCAGGAGAAAGGGAAGGAAGAAAAAAAAGTAGTGTTGGGCTGCAGGAGTGAGATGGAGGAATTGCAAGAAAAGTTGCAGGAAGCAGGAGAGTGAGAGAAAAGGAAAGAAGAGACATGAAGCCAGACGAGGGCTTAGTGAGAGAGAATGGGACAGAGAACAGGATGAGAAGGAAATAAGGCAAGACAAGGACAGGCAAGGACAGGCAAGGCAAGGCTAGGCTGCAGGACAATTTTTTGCTTTATAGTTTCTAGCACATTCGTCTTCAGACTAGGAGGAAAGCCATAAGACCGTATGGATTAGGCCCAAGCAAAAACCCCAGCTACTTGAGACACTTAGACTAAGCCTAAAATACGAAGATCTCTCCATAAGGATGGTTTTTATACTGTACTTCCACAATCTGCTGGCAGTACAAAAAAATAAGCTGCGGATCTCCTTAGGCTGAGTCATGGTGCTTTGGGGCAGGGACCATGCATATCATGGGAATATTTCACAGTTTCTGCTCTGTTTTCAGTGTATGACACCAAAACACCCACCTGATGACATCCTTTCCAGAGCAAAGGCAGCAATTTGCAGAATAATGATTCTTAGGGTAAGTGAGAAATTGCTGAGCTGACACCAAGCACTGCAGTGTCCCTGTCACTTGCAGAGTCACCGCATAATCGCCACGGTAGCGGGCATTGTGACAAAGGTTCTATGTCAGCTGGGTGTGGCAGCCAGGCGCCCCCTAGGGAATGGGGAGCCTGTCAGCCTCGGGCCTGTCACTGCCTGCTGACCCTGCTCTGACCAGCCAGGCCTCTGAAAACTTGTCAAACCATGCCCAGACGTGGGGCCAATTTGGCCCAAAGTCTCCAAGAGACAAGTCGGGAAGAAAGATATGGGACAGAGGGAGAAAGCGAAGGGAGCAGGAGAAAGGGAAGGAAGTAAAAAAAGAAGTGTTGGGCTGCAGGAGTGAGATGGAGGAATTGCAAGAAAAGAGGCAGGAAGCAGGAGAGTGAGAGAAAAGGAAAGAAGAGACATACAGCCAGACGCGGGCTTAGTGAGAGAGGATGGGACAGAGAACAGGATGAGAAGGAAATAAGGCAAGGCAAGGACAGGCAAGGACAGGCAAGGCAGGGCTAGGCTGCAGGACATTTGTTTCCTTTATAGTTTCTAGCACATTCGTCTTCAGACTAGGAGGAAAGCCAAAAGACGGTATGGATTAGGCGCAAGCAAAAACCCCGGCTACTTGAGACGCTTAGACTAAGCCTAAAATACGAAGATCTCTCCATAAGGATGGTTTTTATACTGTACTTCCACAATCTGCTGGCAGTACAAAAAAATAAGCTGCAGATCTCCTTAGGCTGAGTCATGGTGCTTTGGGGCAGGGACCATGCATATCATGGGAATATTTCACAGTTTCTGCTCTGTTTTCAGTGTATGACACCAAAACACCCACCTGATGACATCCTTTCAAGAGCAAAGGCAGCAATTTGCAGAAATCCGCTTCTTAGGGGAAGTGAGAAATTGCTGAGCTGACACCAAGTCCTGCAGTGTCCCTGTCACCTGCAGAGTCACCGCACCCTCGCCACGGTAGCGGGTATTGTGACAAAGGTTCTATGTCAGCTGGGTGTGGCAGCCAGGCACCCCCTAGGGGATGGGGAGCCTGTCAGCCCCGGGCCTGTCACTGCCTGCTGGCCCTGCTCTCACCAACCAGGCTTCGGAAAACTTGTCAAACCATGCCCAGACGTGTGCCAGTTTGTCCCAAAGTCTCCAAGAGACAAGTCGGGAAGAAAGATAGGGGACAGAGGGAGAAAGCGAAGGAGCAGGAGAAAGGGAAGGAAGAAGAAAAAGTAGTGTTGGGCTGCAGGAGTGAGATGGAGGAATTGCAAGAAAAGAGGCAGGAAGCAGGAGAGTGAGAGAAAAGGAAAGAAGAGACATGCAGCCAGACGAGGGCTTAGTGATAGAGGATCTGACAGAGAACAGGATGAGAAGGAAATAAGGCAAGGCAAGGACAGGCAAGGACAGGCAAGGCAAGGCTAGGCTGCAGGACATTTTTTTGCTTTATAGTTTCTAGCACATTCGTCTTCAGACTAGGAGGGAAGCCATAAGACCGTATGGATTAGGCCCAAGCAAAAACCCCATCTACTTGAGACGCTTCGACTAAGCCTAAAGTACGAAGATCTCTCCATAAGGATGGTTTTTATACTGTACTTCCACAATCTGCTGGCAGTACAAAAAAATAAGCTGCAGATCTCCTTAGGCTGAGTCATGGGGACTTGGGGCAGGGACCATGAATATCATGGGAATATTTCACAGTTTCTGCTCTGTTTTCAGTGTATGACACCAAAACACCCACCTGATGACATCCTTTCAAGAGCAAAGGCAGCAATTTGCAGAATTCCGCTTCTTAGGGGAAGTGAGAAATTGCTGAGCTGACACCAAGCCCTGCAGTGTCCCTGTCACTTGCAGAGTCACCGCATCCTCGCCACGGTAGCGGGCATTGTGACAAAGGTTCAATGTCAGCTGGGTGTGGCAGCCAGGCGCCCCCTAGGGGATGGGGAGCCTGTCAGCCCCGGGCCTGTCACTGCCTGCTGGCCCTGCTGTCACCAGCCAGGCCTCTGAAAACTTGTCAACCCATGCCCAGACGTGGGGCCAATTTTCCCAAAGTCTCCAAGAGACAAGTCGGGAAGAAAGATATTGGACAGAGGGAGAAAGCGAAGGGAGCAGGAGAAAGGGAAGGAAGAAAAAAAAGAAGTGTTGGGCTGCAGGAGTGAGATGGAGGAATTGCAAGAAAAGAGGCAGGAAGCAGGAGAGTGAGAGAAAAGGAAAGAAGAGACATGCAGCCAGACGAGGGCTTAGTGAGAGAGGATGGGACAGAGAACAGGATGAGAAGGAAATAAGGCAAGGGAAGGACAGGCAAGGACAGGCAAGGCAAGGCTAGGCTGCAGGACATTTTTTTGCTTTATAGTATCTAGCACATTCGTCTTCAGACTAGGAGGAAAGCCATAAGACCGTATGGATTAGGCCCAAGCAAAAACCCCAGCTACTTGAGACGCTTAGACTAAGCCTAAAATACGAAGATCTCTCCATAAGGATGGTTTTTATACTGTACTTCCACAATCTGCTGGCAGTACAAAAAAATAAGCTGCAGATCTCCTTAGGCTGAGTCATGGGGACTTGGGGCAGGGACCATGCATATCATGGGAATATTTCACAGTTTCTGCTCTGTTTTCAGTGTATGACACGAAAACACCCACCTGATGACATCCTTTCAAGAGCAAAGGCAGCAATTTGCAGAATTCTGATTCTTAGAGTAAGTGAGAAATTGCTGAGCTGACACCAAGCACTGCACTGTCCCTGTCACTTGCAGAGTCACCGCATCCTGGCCACGGTAGCGGGCATTGTGACAAAGGTTCAATGTCAGCTGGGTGTGGCAGCCAGGCGCCCCCTAGGGGATGGGGAGCCTGTCAGCCCCAGGCCTGTCACTGCCTGCTGGCCCTGCTGTCACCAGCCAGGCCTCGGAAAACTTGTCAAACCATGCCCAGACGTGGGGCCAATTTGGCCCAAAGTCTCCAAGAGACAAGTCGGGAAGAAAGATATGGGACAGAGGGAGAAAGCGAAGGGAGCAGGAGAAAGGGAAGGAAGAATAAAAAGTAGTGTTGGGCTGCAGGAGTGAGATGGAGGAATTGCAAGAAAAGTTGCAGGAAGCAGGAGAGTGAGAGAAAAGGAAAGAAGAGACATGAAGCCAGACGAGGGGTTAGTGAGAGAGGATGGGACAGAGAACAGGATGAGAAGGAAATAAGGCAAGGCAAGGACAGGCAAGGACAGGCAAGGCAAGGCTAGGCTGCAGGACACTTTTTTGCTTTATAGTTTCTAGCACATTCGTCTTCAGACTAGGAGGAAAGCCATAAGACCGTATGGATTAGGCGCAAGCAAAAACTCCAGCTACTTGAGACACTTAGACTAAGCCTAAAATACGAAGATCTCTCCATAAGGATGGTTTTTATACTGTACTTCCACAATCTGCTGGCAGTACAAAAAAATAAGCTGCAGATCTCCTTAGGCTGAGTCATGGTTCTTTGGGGCAGGGACCATGCATATCACGGGAATATTTCACAGTTTCTGCTCTGTTTTCAGTGTATGACACCAAAACACCCACCTGATGACATCCTTTCAAGAGCAAAGGCAGCAATTTGCAGAATTCCGCTTCTTAGGGGAAGTGAGAAATTGCTGAGCTGACACCAAGTCCTGCAGTGTCCCTGTCACTTGTAGAGTCACCGCATCCTCGCCACGGTAGCAGGCATTGTGACAAAGGTTCAATGTCAGCTGGGTGTGGCAGCCAGGCACCCCCTAGGGGATGGGGAGCCTGTCAGCCCTGGGCCTGTCACTGCCTACTGGCCCTGCTGTCACCAGCCAGGCCTCAGAAAACTTGTCAAACCATGCCCAGACGTGGGGCCAATTTGGCCCAAAGTCTCCAAGAGACAAGTCGGGAAGAAAGACATGGGACAGAGGGAGAAAGCGAAGGAGCAGGAGAAAGGGAAGGAAGAATAAAAAGTAGTGTTGGGCTGCAGGAGTGAGATGGAGGAATTGCAAGAAAAGAGGCAGGAAGCAGGAGAGTGAGAGAAAAGGAAAGAAGAGACATGCAGCCAGACGAGGGCTTAGTGAGAGAGGATGGGAGAGAGAACAGGATGAGAAGGAGATAAGGCAAGGCAAGGACAGGCAAGGACAGGCAAGGCAAGGCTAGGCTGCAGGACTCTTTTTTGCTTTACAGTTTCTAGCACATTCGTCTTCAGAGTAGGAGGAAAGCCATAAGACCGTATGGATGAGGCGCAAGCAAAAACTCCAGCTACTTGAGACGCTTAGACTAAGCCTAAAATATGAAGATCTCTCCATAAGGATGGTTTTTATACTGTACTTCCACAGTCTGCTGGCAGTACAAAAAAATAAGCTGCAGATCTCCTTAGGCTGAGTCGTGGTGCTTTGGGGCTGGGACCATGCATATCATGGGAATATTTCACAGTTTCTGCTCTGTTTTCAGTGTATGACACCAAAAGACCCACCTGATGACATCCTTTCAAGAGCAAAGGCAGCAATTTGCAGAATTCCGCTTCTTAGGGGAAGTGAGAAATTGCTGAGCTGACACCAAGTCCTGCAGTGTCCCTGTCACCTGCAGAGTCACCGCATCCTGGCCACGGTAGCGGGCATTGTGACAAAGGTTCAATGTCAGCTGGGTGTGGCAGCCAGGCGCCCCCTAGGGGATGGGGAGCCTGTCAGCCCTGGGCCTGTCACTGCCTGCTGGCCCTGCTGTCACCAGCCAGGCCTCAGAAAACTTGTCAAACCATGCCCAGACGTGGGGCCAATTTGGCCCAAAGTCTCCAAGAGACAAGTCGGGAAGAAAGATATGGGACAGAGGGAGAAGGCGAAGGAGCAGGAGAAAGGGAAGGAAGAATAAAAAGTAGTGTTGGGCTGCCGGAGTGAGATGGAGGAATTGCAAGAAAAGATGAAGGAAGCAGGAGAGTGAGAGAAAAGGAAAGAAGAGACATGCAGCCAGACAAGGGCTTAGTGAGACAGGATGGGACAGAGAACAGGATGAGAAGGAAATAAGGCAAGGCAAGGACAGGCAAGGACAGGCAAGGCAAGGCTAGGCTGCAGGACATTTTTTTGCTTTATAGTTTCTAGCACATTCGTCTTCAGACTAGGAGGAAAGCCATAAGACCGTATGGATTAGGCCCAAGCAAAAACCCCAGCTACTTGAGACACTTAGACTAAGCCTAAAATATGAAGATCTCTCCATAAGGATGGTTTTTATACTGTACTTCCACAATCTGCTGGCAGTACAAAAAAATAAGCTGCAGATCTCCTTAGGCTGAGTCATGGTGCTTTGGGGCAGGGACCATGCATATCATGGGAATATTTCACAGTTTCTGCTCTGTTTTCAGTGTATGACACCAAAACACCCACCTCATGACATCCTTTCAAGAGCAAAGGCAGCAATTTGCAGAATTCCGCTTCTTAGGGGAAGTGCGAAATTGCTGAGCTGACACCAATTCCTGCAGTGTCCCTGTCACTTGCAGAGACACCGCATCCTCGCCACGGTAGCGGGCATTGTGACAAAGGTTCAATGTCAGCTGGGTGTGGCAGCCAGGTGCCCCCTAGGGGATGGGGAGCCTGTCAGCCCCGGGCCTGTCACTGCCTGCTGGCCCTGCTGTCACCAGCCAGGCCTCGGAAAACTTGTCAACCCATGCCCAGACGTGGGGCCAATTTGGCCCAAAGTCTCCAAGAGACAAGTCGGGAAGAAAGATATGGGACAGAGGGAGAAAGCAAAGGAGCAAGAGAAAGGGAAGGAAGAATAAAAGAAGTGTTGAGCTGCAGGAGTGAGATGGAGGAATTGCAAGAAAAGAGGCAGGAAGCAGGAGAGTAAGAGAAAAGGAAAGAAGAGACATGCAGCCAGACGAGGGCTTAGTGAGAGAGGATGGGACAGAGAACAGGATGAGAAGGAAATAAGGCAAGGCAAGGACAGGCAAGGACAGGCAAGGCAAGGATAGGCTGCAGGAAATTTTTTTGCTTTATAGTTTCTAGCACATTCGTCTTCAGAGTAGGAGGAAAGCCATAAGACCGTATGGATTAGGCCCAAGCAAAAACTCCAGCTACTTGAGACACTTAGACTAAGCCTAAAATACCAAGATCTCTCCATAAGGATGGTTTTTATACTGTACTTCCACAATCTGCTGGCAGTACAAAAAAATAAGCTGCAGATCTCCTTAGGCTGAGTCATGGTGCTTTGGGGCATGGACCATGCATATCATGGGAATATTTCACAGTTTCTCCTCTGTTTTCAGTGTATGACACCAAAACACCCACCTGATGACATCCTTTCAAGAGCAAAGGCAGCAATTTGCAGAATTCCGCTTCTTAGGGGAAGTGTGAAATTGCTGAGCTGACACCAAGTCCTGCAGTGTCCCTGTCACTTGCAGAGTCACCGCATCCTGGCCACGGTAGCGGGCATTGTGACAAAGGTTCAATGTCAGCTGGGTGTGGCAGCCAGGAGCCCACTAGGGGATGGGGAGCCTGTCAGCCCTGGGCCTGTCACTGCCTGCTGGCCCTGCTGTCACCAGCCAGGCCTCTGAAAACTTGTCAAACCATGCCCAGACGTGGGGCCAATTTGGCCCAAAGTCTCCAAGAGACAAGTCGGGAAGAAAGATATGGGACAGAGGGAGAAGCGAAGGAGCAGGAGAAAGGGAAGGAAGAAAAAAAAGTAGTGTTGGGCTGCAGAAGTGAGATGGAGGAATTGCAAGAAAAGTTGCAGGAAGCAGGACAGTGAGAGAAAAGGAAAGAAGAGACTTGCAGCCAGACGAGGGCTTAGTGAGAGAGAATGGGACAGAGAACAGAATGAGAAGGAAATAAGGCAAGGCAAGGACAGGCAAGGACAGGCAAGGCAAGGCTAGGCTGCAGGACACTTTTTTGCTTTATAGTTTCTAGCACATTCGTCTTCAGACTAGGAGGAAAGCCATAAGACCGTATGGATTAGGCACAAGCAAAAACTCCAGCTACTTCAGACATTTAGACTAAGCCTAAAATACGAAGATCTCTCCATAAAGATGGTTTTTATACTGTACTTCCACAATCTGCTGGCAGTACAAAAAAATAAGCTGCAGATCTCCTTAGGCTGAGTCATGGGGACTTGGGGCAGGGACCATGCATATCATGGGAATATTTCACAGTTTCTGCTCTGTTTTCAGTGTATGACACCAAAACACCAACGTGATGACATCCTTTCAAGAGCAAAGGCAGCAATTTGCAGAATTCCGCTTCTTAGGGGAAGTGAGAAATTGCTGAGCTGACACCAAGTCCTGCAGTGTCCCTGTCACCTGCAGAGCCACCGCATCCTCGCCACGGTAGCGGGCATTGTGAAAAAGGTTCAATGTCAGCTGGGTGTGGCAGCCAGGTGCCCCCTAGGGGATGGGGAGCCTGTCAGCCCCGGGCCTGTCACTGCCTGCTGGCCCTGCTGTCACCAGCCAGGCCTCAGAAAACTTGTCAACCCATGCCCAGACGTGGGGCCAATTTGGCCCAAAGTCTCCAAGAGACAAGTCGGGAAGAAAGATAGGGGACAGAGGGAGAAAGCGAAGGGAGCAGGAGAAAGGGAAGGAAGAACAAAAAGAAGTGTTGAGTTGCAGGAGTGAGATGGAGGAATTGCAAGAAAAGAGGCAGGAAGCAGGAGAGTGAGAGAAAAGGAAAGAAGAGACATGCAGCCAGACGAGGGCTTAGTGAGAGAGCATGGCACAGAGAACAGGATGAGAAGGAAATAAGGCAAGGCAAGGACAGGCAAGGACAGGCAAGGCAAGGCTAGGCTGCAGGAAATTTTTTTGCTTTATAGTTTCTAGCACATTCGTCTTCAGAGTAGGAGGAAAGCCATAAGACCGTATGGATTAGGCCCAAGCAAAAACTCCACCTACTTGAGACACTTAGACTAAGCCTAAAATACGAAGATCTCTCCATAAGGATGGTTTTTATACTGTACTTCCACAATCTGCTGGCAGTACAGAAAAATAAGCTGCAGATCTCCTTAGGCTGAGTCATGGTGCTTTGGGGCAGGGACCATGGATATCATGGGAATATTTCACAGTTTCTGCTCTGTTTTCAGTGTATGACACCAAAACACCCACCTGATGACATCCTTTCAAGAGCAAAGGCAGCAATTTGCAGAATTCCGCTTCTTAGGGGAAGTGTGAAATTGCTGAGCTGACACCAAGTCCTGCAGTGTCCCTGACACCTGCAGAGTCACCGCATCCTCGCCACGGTAGCGGGCATTGTGACAAAGGTTCAATGTCAGCTGGGTGTGGCAGCCAGGCGCCCCCTAGGGGATGGGGAGCCTGTCAGCCCTGGGCCTGTCACTGCCTGCTGGCCCTGCTGTCACCAGCCAGGCCTCAGAAAACTTGTCAAACCATGCCCAGACGTGGGGCCAATTTGGCCCAAAGTCTCCAAGAGACAAGTCGGGAAGAAAGATATGGGACAGAGGGCGAAGGCGAAGGAGCAGGAGAAAGGGAAGGAAGAATAAAAAGTAGTGTTGGGCTGCAGGAGTGAGATGGAGGAATTGCAAGAAAAGAGGCAGGAAGCAGGAGAGTGAGAGAAAAGGAAAGAAGAGACATGCAGCCAGACAAGGGCTTAGTGAGACAGGATGGGACAGAGAACAGGATGAGAAGGAAATAAGGCAAGGCAAGGACAGGCAAGGACAGGCAAGGCAAGGCTAGGCTGCAGGACATTTTTTTGCTTTATAGTTTCTAGCACATTCGTCTTCAGACTAGGAGGAAAGCCATAAGACCGTATGGATTAGGCCCAAGCAAAAACTCCAGCTACTTGAGACACTTAGACTAAGCCTAAAATATGAAGATCTCTCCATAAGGATGGTTTTTATACTGTACTTCCACAATCTGCTGGCAGTACAGAAAAATAAGCTGCAGATCTCCTTAGGCTGAGTCATGGTGTTTTGGGGCTGGGACCATGCATATCATGGGAATATTTCACAGTTTCTGCTCTGTTTTCAGTGTATGACACCAAAACACCCACCTCATGACATCCTTTCAAGAGCAAAGGCAGCAATTTGCAGAATTCCGCTTCTTAGGGGAAGTGCGAAATTGCTGAGCTGACACCAATTCCTGCAGTGTCCCTGTCACTTGCAGAGACACCGCATCCTCGCCACGGTAGCGGGCATTGTGACAAAGGTTCAATGTCAGCTGGGTGTGGCAGCCAGGTGCCCCCTAGGGGATGGGGAGCCTGTCAGCCCCGGGCCTGTCACTGCCTGCTGGCCCTGCTGTCACCAGCCAGGCCTCGGAAAACTTGTCAACCCATGCCCAGACGTGGGGCCAATTTGGCCCAAAGTCTCCAAGAGACAAGTCGGGAAGAAAGATATGGGACAGAGGGAGAAAGCAAAGGAGCAAGAGAAAGGGAAGGAAGAATAAAAGAAGTGTTGAGCTGCAGGAGTGAGATGGAGGAATTGCAAGAAAAGAGGCAGGAAGCAGGAGAGTGAGAGAAAAGGAAAGAAGAGACATGCAGCCAGACGAGGGCTTAGTGAGAGAGGATGGGACAGAGAACAGGATGAGAAGGAAATAAGGCAAGGCAAGGACAGGCAAGGACAGGCAAGGCAAGGATAGGCTGCAGGAAATTTTTTTGCTTTATAGTTTCTAGCACATTCGTCTTCAGAGTAGGAGGAAAGCCATAAGACCGTATGGATTAGGCCCAAGCAAAAACTCCAGCTACTTGAGACACTTAGACTAAGCCTAAAATACCAAGATCTCTCCATAAGGATGGTTTTTATACTGTACTTCCACAATCTGCTGGCAGTACAAAAAAATAAGCTGCAGATCTCCTTAGGCTGAGTCATGGTGCTTTGGGGCATGGACCATGCATATCATGGGAATATTTCACAGTTTCTCCTCTGTTTTCAGTGTATGACACCAAAACACCCACCTGATGACATCCTTTCAAGAGCAAAGGCAGCAATTTGCAGAATTCCGCTTCTTAGGGGAAGTGTGAAATTGCTGAGCTGACACCAAGTCCTGCAGTGTCCCTGTCACTTGCAGAGTCACCGCATCCTGGCCACGGTAGCGGGCATTGTGACAAAGGTTCAATGTCAGCTGGGTGTGGCAGCCAGGAGCCCACTAGGGGATGGGGAGCCTGTCAGCCCTGGGCCTGTCACTGCCTGCTGGCCCTGCTGTCACCAGCCAGGCCTCTGAAAACTTGTCAAACCATGCCCAGACGTGGGGCCAATTTGGCCCAAAGTCTCCAAGAGACAAGTCGGGAAGAAAGATATGGGACAGAGGGAGAAGCGAAGGAGCAGGAGAAAGGGAAGGAAGAAAAAAAAGTAGTGTTGGGCTGCAGAAGTGAGATGGAGGAATTGCAAGAAAAGTTGCAGGAAGCAGGACAGTGAGAGAAAAGGAAAGAAGAGACTTGCAGCCAGACGAGGGCTTAGTGAGAGAGAATGGGACAGAGAACAGAATGAGAAGGAAATAAGGCAAGGCAAGGACAGGCAAGGACAGGCAAGGCAAGGCTAGGCTGCAGGACACTTTTTTGCTTTATAGTTTCTAGCACATTCGTCTTCAGACTAGGAGGAAAGCCATAAGACCGTATGGATTAGGCACAAGCAAAAACTCCAGCTACTTCAGACATTTAGACTAAGCCTAAAATACGAAGATCTCTCCATAAAGATGGTTTTTATACTGTACTTCCACAATCTGCTGGCAGTACAAAAAAATAAGCTGCAGATCTCCTTAGGCTGAGTCATGGGGACTTGGGGCAGGGACCATGCATATCATGGGAATATTTCACAGTTTCTGCTCTGTTTTCAGTGTATGACACCAAAACACCAACGTGATGACATCCTTTCAAGAGCAAAGGCAGCAATTTGCAGAATTCCGCTTCTTAGGGGAAGTGAGAAATTGCTGAGCTGACACCAAGTCCTGCAGTGTCCCTGTCACCTGCAGAGCCACCGCATCCTCGCCACGGTAGCGGGCATTGTGAAAAAGGTTCAATGTCAGCTGGGTGTGGCAGCCAGGCGCCCCATAGGGGATGGGGAGCCTGTCAGCCCCGGGCCTGTCACTGCCTGCTGGCCCTGCTGTCACCAGCCAGGCCTCAGAAAACTTGTCAACCCATGCCCAGACGTGGGGCCAATTTGGCCCAAAGTCTCCAAGAGACAAGTCGGGAAGAAAGATAGGGGACAGAGGGAGAAAGCGAAGGGAGCAGGAGAAAGGGAAGGAAGAACAAAAAGAAGTGTTGAGTTGCAGGAGTGAGATGGAGGAATTGCAAGAAAAGAGGCAGGAAGCAGGAGAGTGAGAGAAAAGGAAAGAAGAGACATGCAGCCAGACGAGGGCTTAGTGAGAGAGCATGGCACAGAGAACAGGATGAGAAGGAAATAAGGCAAGGCAAGGACAGGCAAGGACAGGCAAGGCAAGGCTAGGCTGCAGGAAATTTTTTTGCTTTATAGTTTCTAGCACATTCGTCTTCAGAGTAGGAGGAAAGCCATAAGACCGTATGGATTAGGCCCAAGCAAAAACTCCACCTACTTGAGACACTTAGACTAAGCCTAAAATACGAAGATCTCTCCATAAGGATGGTTTTTATACTGTACTTCCACAATCTGCTGGCAGTACAAAAAAATAAGCTGCAGATCTCCTTAGGCTGAGTCATGGTGCTTTGGGGCAGGGACCATGGATATCATGGGAATATTTCACAGTTTCTGCTCTGTTTTCAGTGTATGACACCAAAACACCCACCTGATGACATCCTTTCAAGAGCAAAGGCAGCAATTTGCAGAATTCCGCTTCTTAGGGGAAGTGTGAAATTGCTGAGCTGACACCAAGTCCTGCAGTGTCCCTGACACCTGCAGAGTCACCGCATCCTCGCCACGGTAGCGGGCATTGTGACAAAGGTTCAATGTCAGCTGGGTGTGGCAGCCAGGCGCCCCCTAGGGGATGGGGAGCCTGTCAGCCCTGGGCCTGTCACTGCCTGCTGGCCCTGCTGTCACCAGCCAGGCCTCAGAAAACTTGTCAAACCATGCCCAGACGTGGGGCCAATTTGGCCCAAAGTCTCCAAGAGACAAGTCGGGAAGAAAGATATGGGACAGAGGGCGAAGGCGAAGGAGCAGGAGAAAGGGAAGGAAGAATAAAAAGTAGTGTTGGGCTGCAGGAGTGAGATGGAGGAATTGCAAGAAAAGAGGCAGGAAGCAGGAGAGTGAGAGAAAAGGAAAGAAGAGACATGCAGCCAGACAAGGGCTTAGTGAGACAGGATGGGACAGAGAACAGGATGAGAAGGAAATAAGGCAAGGCAAGGACAGGCAAGGACAGGCAAGGCAAGGCTAGGCTGCAGGACATTTTTTTGCTTTATAGTTTCTAGCACATTCGTCTTCAGACTAGGAGGAAAGCCATAAGACCGTATGGATTAGGCCCAAGCAAAAACCCCAGCTACTTGAGACACTTAGACTAAGCCTAAAATATGAAGATCTCTCCATAAGGATGGTTTTTATACTGTACTTCCACAATCTGCTGGCAGTACAAAAAAATAAGCTGCAGATCTCCTTAGGCTGAGTCATGGTGCTTTTGGGCAGGGACCATGCATATCATGGGAATATTTCACAGTTTCTGCTCTGTTTTCAGTGTATGACACCAAAACACCCACCTGATGACATCCTTTCAAGAGCAAAGGCAGCAATTTGCAGAATTCCGATTCTTAGGGGAAGTGAGAAATTGCTGAGATGACACCAAGTCCTGCAGTGTCCCTGTCACCTGCAGAGCCACCGCATCCTCGCCACGGTAGCGGGCATTGTGAAAAAGGTTCAATGTCAGCTGGGTGTGGCAGCCAGGTGCCCCCTAGGGGATGGGGAGCCTGTCAGCCCCGGGCCTGTCACTGCCTGCTGGCCCTGCTGTCACCAGCCAGGCCTCAGAAAACTTGTCAAACCATGCCCAGACGTGGGGCCAATTTGGCCCAAAGTCTCCAAGAGACAAGTCGGGAAGAAAGATATGGGACAGAGGGAGAAAGCGAAGGGAGCAGGAGAAAGGGAAGGAAGAACAAAAAGAAGTGTTGAGTTGCAGGAGTGAGATGGAGGAATTGCAAGAAAAGAGGCAGGAAGCAGGAGAGTGAGAGAAAAGGAAAGAAGAGACATGCAGCCAGACGAGGGCTTAGTGAGAGAGGATGGGACAGAGAACAGGATGAGAAGGAAATAAGGCAAGGCAAGGACAGGCAAGGACAGGCAAGGCAAGGCTAGGCTGCAGGAAATTTTTTTGCTTTATAGTTTCTAGCACATTCGTCTTCAGTGTAGGAGGAAAGCCATAAGACCGTATGGATTAGGCCCAAGCAAAAACTCCAGCTACTTGAGACACTTAGACTAAGCCTAAAATACGAAGATCTCTCCATAAGGATGGTTTTTATACTGTACTTCCACAATCTGCTGGCAGTACAAAAAAATAAGCTGCAGATCTCCTTAGGCTGAGTCATGGTGCTTTGGGGCAGGGACCATGCATATCATGGGAATATTTCACAGTTTCTGCTCTGTTTTCAGTGTATGACACCAAAACACCCACCTGATGACATCCTTTCAAGAGCAAAGGCAGCAATTTGCAGAATTCCGCTTCTTAGGGGAAGTGTGAAATTGCGGAGCTGACACCAAGTCCTGCAGTGTCCCTGACACCTGCAGAGTCACCGCATCCTCGCCACGGTAGCGGGCATTGTGACAAAGGTTCAATGTCAGCTGGGTGTGGCAGCCAGGCGCCCCCTAGGGGATGGGGAGCCTGTCAGCCCTGGGCCTGTCACTGCCTGCTGGCCCTGCTGTCACCAGCCAGGCCTCAGAAAACTTGTCAAACCATGCCCAGACGTGGGGCCAATTTGGCCCAAAGTCTCCAAGAGACAAGTCGGGAAGAAAGATATGGGACAGAGGGAGAAGGCGAAGGAGCAGGAGAAAGGGAAGGAAGAATAAAAAGTAGTGTTGGGCTGCAGGAGTGAGATGGAGGAATTGCAAGAAAAGAGGCAGGAAGCAGGAGAGTGAGAGAAAAGGAAAGAAGAGACATGCAGCCAGACAAGGGCTTAGTGAGACAGGATGGGACAGAGAACAGGATGAGAAGGAAATAAGGCAAGGCAAGGACAGGCAAGGACAGGCAAGGCAAGGCTAGGCTGCAGGACATTTTTTTGCTTTATAGTTTCTAGCACATTCGTCTTCAGACTAGGAGGAAAGCCATAAGACCGTATGGATTAGGCCCAAGCAAAAACCCCAGCTACTTGAGACACTTAGACTAAGCCTAAAATATGAAGATCTCTCCATAAGGATGGTTTTTATACTGTACTTCCACAATCTGCTGGCAGTACAAAAAAATAAGCTGCAGATCTCCTTAGGCTGAGTCATGGTGCTTTGGGGCAGGGACCATGCATATCATGGGAATATTTCACAGTTTCTGCTCTGTTTTCAGTGTATGACACCAAAACACCCACCTGATGACATCCTTTCAAGAGCAAAGGCAGCAATTTGCAGAAATCCGCTTCTTAGGGGAAGTGAGAAATTGCTGAGCTGACACCAAGTCCTGCAGTGTCCCTGTCACTTGCAGATTCACCGCATCCTCGCCACGGTAGCGGGCATTGTGACAAAGGTTCAATGTCAGCTGGGTGTGGCAGCCAGGCGCCCCCTAGGGGATGGGGAGCCTGTCAGCCCTGGGCCTGTCATTGCCTGCTGGCCCTGCTGTCACCAGCCAGGCCTCAGAAAACTTGTCAAACCATGACCAGACATGGGGCCAATTTGGCCCAAAGTCTCCAAGAGACAAGTCGGGAAGAAAGATATGGGACAGAGGGAGAAGGCGAAGGAGCAGGAGAAAGGGAAGGAAGAACAAAAAGTAGTGTTGGGCTGCAGGAGTGAGATGGAGGAATTGCAAGAAAAGAGGCAGGAAGCAGGAGAGTGAGAGAAAAGGAAAGAAGAGACATGCAGCCAGACAAGGGCTTAGTGAGACAGGATGGGACAGAGAACAGGATGAGAAGGAAATAAGGCAAGGCAAGGACAGGCAAGGACAGGCAAGGCAAGGCTAGGCTGCAGGACATTTTTTTGGTTTATAGTTTCTAGCACATTCGTCTTCAGACTAGGAGGAAAGCCATAAGACCGTATGGATTAGGCCCAAGCAAAAACCCCAGCTACTTGAGACACTTAGACTAAGCCTAAAATATGAAGATCTCTCCATAAGGATGGTTTTTATACTGTACTTCCACAATCTGCTGGCAGTACAAAAATATAAGCTGCAGATCTCCTTAGGCTGAGTCATGGCGCTTTGGGGCAGGGACCATGCATATCATGGGAATATTTAACAGTTTCTGCTCTAGTTTCAGTGTATGACACCAAAACACCCACCTGATGACATCCTTTCAAGAGCAAAGGCAGCAATTTGCAGAATTCCGCTTCTTAGGGGAAGTGTGAAATTGCTGAGCTGACACCAAGTCCTGCAGTGTCCCTGTCACTTGCAGAGTCACCGCATCCTTGCCACGGTAGCGGGCATTGTGACAAAGGTTCAATGTCAGCTGGGTGTGGCAGCCAGGCGCCCCCTAGGGGATGGGGAGCCTGTCAGCCCTGGGCCTGTCACTGCCTGGTGTCCCTGCTGTCACCAGCCAGGCCTCTGAAAACTTGTCAAACCATGCCCAGACTTGGGGCCAATTTGGCCCAAAGTCTCCAAGAGACAAGTCGGGAAGAAAGATATGGTACAGAGGGAAAAGGCGAAGGAGCAGGAGAAAGGGAAGGAAGAATAAAAAGTAGTGTTGGGCTGCAGGAGTGAGATGGAGGAATTGCAAGAAAAGAGGCAGGAAGCAGGAGAGTGAGAGAAAAGGAAAGAAGAGACATGCAGCCAGACGAGGGCTTAGTGAGAGAGGATGGCACAGAGAACAGGATGAGAAGGAAATAAGGCAAGGCAAGGACAGGCAAGGACAGGCAAGGCAAGGCTCGGCTGCAGGAAATTTTTTTGCTTTATAGTTTCTAGCACATTCGTCTTCAGAGTAGGAGGAAAGCCATAAGACCGTATGGATTAGGCCCAAGCAAAAACTCCAGCTACTTGAGACACTTAGACTAACCTTAAAATACGAAGATCTCTCCATAAGGATGGTTTTTATACTGTACTTCCACAATCTGCTGGCAGTACAAAAAAATAAGCTGCAGATCTCCTTAGGCTGAGTCATGGTGCTTTGGGGCAGGGACCATGCATATCATGGGAATATTTCACAGTTTCTGCTCTGTTTTCAGTGTATGACACCAAAATACCCACCTGATGACATCCTTTCAAGAGCAAAGGCAGCAATTTGCAGAATTCCGCTTCTTAGGGGAAGTGAGAAATTGCTGAGCTGACACCAAGTCCTGCAATGTCCCTCTCACTTGCAGAGTCACCGCATCCTCGCCACGGTAGCGGGCATTGTGACAAAGGTTCAATGTCAGCTGGGTGTGGCAGCCAGGCGCCCCCTAGGGGATGGGGAGCCTGTCAGCCCCGGGCCTGTCACTGCCTGCTGGCCCTGCTGTCACCAGCCAGGCCTCTGAAAACTTGTCAACCCATGCCCAGACGTGGGGCCAATTTGGCCCAAAGTCTCCAAGAGACAAGTCGGGAAGAAAGACATGGGACAGAGGGAGAAAGCGAAGGAGCAGGAGAAAGGGAAGGAAGAATAAAAAGTAGTGTTGGGCTGCAGGAGTGAGATGGAGGAATTGCAAGAAAAGAGGCAGGAAGCAGGAGAGTGAGAGAAAAGGAAAGAAGAGACATGCAGCCAGACGAGGGGTTAGTGAGAGAGGATGGGACAGAGAACAGGATGAGAAGGAAATAAGGCAAGGCAAGGACAGGCAAGGACAGGCAAGGCAAGGCTAGGCTGCAGGACATTTTTTTGCTTTATAGTTTCTAGCACATTCGTCTTCAGACTAGGAGGAAAGCCATAAGACCGTATGGATTAGGCCCAAGCAAAAAGCCCAGCTACTTGAGACACTTAGACTAAGCCTAAAATATGAAGATCTCTCCATAAGGATGGTTTTTATACTGTACTTCCACAATCTGCTGGCAGTACAAAAAAATAAGCTGCAGATCTCCTTAGGCTGAGTCATGGTGCTTTGGGGCAGGGACCATGCATATCATGGGAATATTTCACAGTTTCTGCTCTGTTTTCAGTGTATGACACCAAAACACCCACCTGATGACATCCTTTCAAGAGCAAAGGCAGCAATTTGCAGAATTCCGCTTCCTAGGGGAAGTGAGAAATTGCTGAGCTGACACCAAGTCCTGCAATGTCCCTCTCACTTGCAGCGTCACCGCATCCTCGCCACGGTAGCGGGCATTGTGACAAAGGTTCAATGTCAGCTGGGTGTGGCAGCCAGGCGCCCCCTAGGGGATGGGGAGCCTGTCAGCCCTGGGCCTGTCACTGCCTGCTGGCCCTGCTGTCACCAGCCAGGCCTCGGAAAACTTGTCAAACCATGCAGACGTGGGGCCAATTTGGCCCAAAGTCTCCAAGAGACAAGTCGGGAAGAAAGATACGGGACAGAGGGAGAAAGCGAAGGGAGCAGGAGAAAGGGAAGGAAGAATAAAAAGAAGTGTTGGGCTGCAGGAGTGAGATGGAGGAATTGCAAGAAAAGAGGCAGGAAGCAGGAGAGTGAGAGAAAAGGAAAGAAGAGACATGCAGCCAGACGAGGGCTTAGTGAGAGAGGATGGGACAGAGAACATAATGAAAAGGAAATAAGGCAAGGCTAGGACAAGCAAGGACAGGCAAGGCAAGGCTAGGCCGCAGGACTTGTTTTTGCTTTATAGTTTCTAGCACATTCGCCTTCAGACCAGGAGGAAAGCCATAAGGCCGTGTGGATTAGGCCCAAGCAAAAACCCCAGCTACTTGAGAAACTTCGACTAAGCCTAAAATACGAAGATCTCTCCATAAGGATGGTTTTTATACTGTACTTCCACAATCTGCTGGCAGTACAAAAAAATAAGCTTCAGATCTCCTTAGGCTGAGTCATGGTGCTTTGGGGCAGGGACCATGCATATCATGGGAATATTTCACAGTTTCTGCTCTGGTTTCAGTGTATGACACCAAAACACCCACCTGATGACATCCTTTCAAGAGCAAAGGCAGCAATTTGCAGAATTCCGCTTCCTAGGGGAAGTGAGAAATTGCTGAGCTGACACCAAGTCCTGCAGTGTCCCTCTCACTTGCAGCGTCACCGCATCCTCGCCACGGTAGCAGGCATTGTGACAAAGGTTCAATGTCAGCTGGGTGTGGCAGCCAGGTGCCCCCTAGGGGATGGGGAGCCTGTCAGCCCTGGGCCTGTCACTGCCTGCTGGCCCTGCTGTCACCAGCCAGGCCTCAGAAAACTTGTCAAACCATGCCCAGACGTGGGGCCAATTTGGCCCAAAGTCTCCAAGAGACAAGTCGGGAAGAAAGATATGGGACAGAGGGAGAAGGCGAAGGAGCAGGAGAAAGGGAAGGAAGAATAAAAAGTAGTGTTGGGCTGCAGGAGTGAGATGGAGGAATTGCAAGAAAAGAGGCAGGAAGCAGGAGAGTGAGAGAAAAGGAAAGAAGAGACATGCAGCCAGACAAGGGCTTAGTGAGACAGGATGGGACAGAGAACAGGATGAGAAGGAAATAAGGCAAGGCAAGGACAGGCAAGGACAGGCAAGGCAAGGCTAGGCTGCAGGACATTTTTTTGCTTTATAGTTTCTAGCACATTCGTCTTCAGACTAGGAGGAAAGCCATAAGACCGTATGGATTAGGCCCAAGCAAAAACCCCAGCTACTTGAGACACTTAGACTAAGCCTAAAATATGAAGATCTCTCCATAAGGATGGTTTTTATACTGTACTTCCACAATCTGCTGGCAGTACAAAAAAATAAGCTGCAGATCTCCTTAGGCTGAGTCATGGTGCTTTTGGGCAGGGACCATGCATATCATGGGAATATTTCACAGTTTCTGCTCTGTTTTCAGTGTATGACACCAAAACACCCACCTGATGACATCCTTTCAAGAGCAAAGGCAGCAATTTGCAGAATTCCGATTCTTAGGGGAAGTGAGAAATTGCTGAGATGACACCAAGTCCTGCAGTGTCCCTGTCACCTGCAGAGCCACCGCATCCTCGCCACGGTAGCGGGCATTGTGAAAAAGGTTCAATGTCAGCTGGGTGTGGCAGCCAGGTGCCCCCTAGGGGATGGGGAGCCTGTCAGCCCCGGGCCTGTCACTGCCTGCTGGCCCTGCTGTCACCAGCCAGGCCTCAGAAAACTTGTCAACCCATGCCCAGACGTGGGGCCAATTTGGCCCAAAGTCTCCAAGAGACAAGTCGGGAAGAAAGATATGGGACAGAGGGAGAAAGCGAAGGGAGCAGGAGAAAGGGAAGGAAGAACAAAAAGAAGTGTTGAGTTGCAGGAGTGAGATGGAGGAATTGCAAGAAAAGAGGCAGGAAGCAGGAGAGTGAGAGAAAAGGAAAGAAGAGACATGCAGCCAGACGAGGGCTTAGTGAGAGAGGATGGGACAGAGAACAGGATGAGAAGGAAATAAGGCAAGGCAAGGACAGGCAAGGACAGGCAAGGCAAGGCTAGGCTGCAGGAAATTTTTTTGCTTTATAGTTTCTAGCACATTCGTCTTCAGTGTAGGAGGAAAGCCATAAGACCGTATGGATTAGGCCCAAGCAAAAACTCCAGCTACTTGAGACACTTAGACTAAGCCTAAAATACGAAGATCTCTCCATAAGGATGGTTTTTATACTGTACTTCCACAATCTGCTGGCAGTACAAAAAAATAAGCTGCAGATCTCCTTAGGCTGAGTCATGGTGCTTTGGGGCAGGGACCATGCATATCATGGGAATATTTCACAGTTTCTGCTCTGTTTTCAGTGTATGACACCAAAACACCCACCTGATGACATCCTTTCAAGAGCAAAGGCAGCAATTTGCAGAATTCCGCTTCTTAGGGGAAGTGTGAAATTGCGGAGCTGACACCAAGTCCTGCAGTGTCCCTGACACCTGCAGAGTCACCGCATCCTCGCCACGGTAGCGGGCATTGTGACAAAGGTTCAATGTCAGCTGGGTGTGGCAGCCAGGCGCCCCCTAGGGGATGGGGAGCCTGTCAGCCCTGGGCCTGTCACTGCCTGCTGGCCCTGCTGTCACCAGCCAGGCCTCAGAAAACTTGTCAAACCATGCCCAGACGTGGGGCCAATTTGGCCCAAAGTCTCCAAGAGACAAGTCGGGAAGAAAGATATGGGACAGAGGGAGAAGGCGAAGGAGCAGGAGAAAGGGAAGGAAGAATAAAAAGTAGTGTTGGGCTGCAGGAGTGAGATGGAGGAATTGCAAGAAAAGAGGCAGGAAGCAGGAGAGTGAGAGAAAAGGAAAGAAGAGACATGCAGCCAGACAAGGGCTTAGTGAGACAGGATGGGACAGAGAACAGGATGAGAAGGAAATAAGGCAAGGCAAGGACAGGCAAGGACAGGCAAGGCAAGGCTAGGCTGCAGGACATTTTTTTGCTTTATAGTTTCTAGCACATTCGTCTTCAGACTAGGAGGAAAGCCATAAGACCGTATGGATTAGGCCCAAGCAAAAACCCCAGCTACTTGAGACACTTAGACTAAGCCTAAAATACGAAGATCTCTCCATAAGGATGGTTTTCATACTGTACTTCCACAATCTGCTGGCAGTACAAAAAAATAAGCTGCAGATCTCCTTAGGCTGAGTCATGGTGCTTTGGGGCAGGGACCATGCATATCATGGGAATATTTCACAGTTTCTGCTCTGTTTTCAGTGTATGACACCAAAACACCCACCTGATGACATCCTTTCAAGAGCAAAGGCAGCAATTTGCAGAAATCCGCTTCTTAGGGGAAGTGAGAAATTGCTGAGCTGACACCAAGTCCTGCAGTGTCCCTGTCACTTGCAGATTCACCGCATCCTCGCCACGGTAGCGGGCATTGTGACAAAGGTTCAATGTCAGCTGGGTGTGGCAGCCAGGCGCCCCCTAGGGGATGGGGAGCCTGTCAGCCCTGGGCCTGTCATTGCCTGCTGGCCCTGCTGTCACCAGCCAGGCCTCAGAAAACTTGTCAAACCATGACCAGACATGGGGCCAATTTGGCCCAAAGTCTCCAAGAGACAAGTCGGGAAGAAAGATATGGGACAGAGGGAGAAGGCGAAGGAGCAGGAGAAAGGGAAGGAAGAACAAAAAGTAGTGTTGGGCTGCAGGAGTGAGATGGAGGAATTTCAAGAAAAGAGGCAGGAAGCAGGAGAGTGAGAGAAAAGGAAAGAAGAGACATGCAGCCAGACAAGGGCTTAGTGAGACAGGATGGGACAGAGAACAGGATGAGAAGGAAATAAGGCAAGGCAAGGACAGGCAAGGACAGGCAAGGCAAGGCTAGGCTGCAGGACATTTTTTTGCTTTATAGTTTCTAGCACATTCGTCTTCAGACTAGGAGGAAAGCCATAAGACCGTATGGATTAGGCCCAAGCAAAAACCCCAGCTACTTGAGACACTTAGACTAAGCCTAAAATATGAAGATCTCTCCATAAGGATGGTTTTTATACTGTACTTCCACAATCTGCTGGCAGTACAAAAATATAAGCTGCAGATCTCCTTAGGCTGAGTCATGGCGCTTTGGGGCAGGGACCATGCATATCATGGGAATATTTAACAGTTTCTGCTCTAGTTTCAGTGTATGACACCAAAACACCCACCTGATGACATCCTTTCAAGAGCAAAGGCAGCAATTTGCAGAATTCCGCTTCTTAGGGGAAGTGTGAAATTGCTGAGCTGACACCAAGTCCTGCAGTGTCCCTGTCACTTGCAGAGTCACCGCATCCTTGCCACGGTAGCGGGCATTGTGACAAAGGTTCAATGTCAGCTGGGTGTGGCAGCCAGGCGCCCCCTAGGGGATGGGGAGCCTGTCAGCCCCGGGCCTGTCACTGCCTGGTGTCCCTGCTGTCACCAGCCAGGCCTCTGAAAACTTGTCAAACCATGCCCAGACTTGGGGCCAATTTGGCCCAAAGTCTCCAAGAGACAAGTCGGGAAGAAAGATATGGTACAGAGGGAAAAGGCGAAGGAGCAGGAGAAAGGGAAGGAAGAATAAAAAGTAGTGTTGGGCTGCAGGAGTGAGATGGAGGAATTGCAAGAAAAGAGGCAGGAAGCAGGAGAGTGAGAGAAAAGGAAAGAAGAGACATGCAGCCAGACGAGGGCTTAGTGAGAGAGGATGGCACAGAGAACAGGATGAGAAGGAAATAAGGCAAGGCAAGGACAGGCAAGGACAGGCAAGGCAAGGCTCGGCTGCAGGAAATTTTTTTGCTTTATAGTTTCTAGCACATTCGTCTTCAGAGTAGGAGGAAAGCCATAAGACCGTATGGATTAGGCCCAAGCAAAAACTCCAGCTACTTGAGACACTTAGACTAACCTTAAAATACGAAGATCTCTCCATAAGGATGGTTTTTATACTGTACTTCCACAATCTGCTGGCAGTACAAAAAAATAAGCTGCAGATCTCCTTAGGCTGAGTCATGGTGCTTTGGGGCAGGGACCATGCATATCATGGGAATATTTCACAGTTTCTGCTCTGTTTTCAGTGTATGACACCAAAATACCCACCTGATGACATCCTTTCAAGAGCAAAGGCAGCAATTTGCAGAATTCCGCTTCTTAGGGGAAGTGAGAAATTGCTGAGCTGACACCAAGTCCTGCAATGTCCCTCTCACTTGCAGAGTCACCGCATCCTCGCCACGGTAGCGGGCATTGTGACAAAGGTTCAATGTCAGCTGGGTGTGGCAGCCAGGCGCCCCCTAGGGGATGGGGAGCCTGTCAGCCCCGGGCCTGTCACTGCCTGCTGGCCCTGCTGTCACCAGCCAGGCCTCTGAAAACTTGTCAACCCATGCCCAGACGTGGGGCCAATTTGGCCCAAAGTCTCCAAGAGACAAGTCGGGAAGAAAGACATGGGACAGAGGGAGAAAGCGAAGGAGCAGGAGAAAGGGAAGGAAGAATAAAAAGTAGTGTTGGGCTGCAGGAGTGAGATGGAGGAATTGCAAGAAAAGAGGCAGGAAGCAGGAGAGTGAGAGAAAAGGAAAGAAGAGACATGCAGCCAGACGAGGGGTTAGTGAGAGAGGATGGGACAGAGAACAGGATGAGAAGGAAATAAGGCAAGGCAAGGACAGGCAAGGACAGGCAAGGCAAGGCTAGGCTGCAGGACATTTTTTTGCTTTATAGTTTCTAGCACATTCGTCTTCAGACTAGGAGGAAAGCCATAAGACCGTATGGATTAGGCCCAAGCAAAAAGCCCAGCTACTTGAGACACTTAGACTAAGCCTAAAATATGAAGATCTCTCCATAAGGATGGTTTTTATACTGTACTTCCACAATCTGCTGGCAGTACAAAAAAATAAGCTGCAGATCTCCTTAGGCTGAGTCATGGTGCTTTGGGGCAGGGACCATGCATATCATGGGAATATTTCACAGTTTCTGCTCTGTTTTCAGTGTATGACACCAAAACACCCACCTGATGACATCCTTTCAAGAGCAAAGGCAGCAATTTGCAGAATTCCGCTTCCTAGGGGAAGTGAGAAATTGCTGAGCTGACACCAAGTCCTGCAATGTCCCTCTCACTTGCAGCGTCACCGCATCCTCGCCACGGTAGCGGGCATTGTGACAAAGGTTCAATGTCAGCTGGGTGTGGCAGCCAGGCGCCCCCTAGGGGATGGGGAGCCTGTCAGCCCTGGGCCTGTCACTGCCTGCTGGCCCTGCTGTCACCAGCCAGGCCTCGGAAAACTTGTCAAACCATGCAGACGTGGGGCCAATTTGGCCCAAAGTCTCCAAGAGACAAGTCGGGAAGAAAGATACGGGACAGAGGGAGAAAGCGAAGGGAGCAGGAGAAAGGGAAGGAAGAATAAAAAGAAGTGTTGGGCTGCAGGAGTGAGATGGAGGAATTGCAAGAAAAGAGGCAGGAAGCAGGAGAGTGAGAGAAAAGGAAAGAAGAGACATGCAGCCAGACGAGGGCTTAGTGAGAGAGGATGGGACAGAGAACATAATGAAAAGGAAATAAGGCAAGGCTAGGACAAGCAAGGACAGGCAAGGCAAGGCTAGGCCGCAGGACTTGTTTTTGCTTTATAGTTTCTAGCACATTCGCCTTCAGACCAGGAGGAAAGCCATAAGGCCGTGTGGATTAGGCCCAAGCAAAAACCCCAGCTACTTGAGAAACTTCGACTAAGCCTAAAATACGAAGATCTCTCCATAAGGATGGTTTTTATACTGTACTTCCACAATCTGCTGGCAGTACAAAAAAATAAGCTTCAGATCTCCTTAGGCTGAGTCATGGTGCTTTGGGGCAGGGACCATGCATATCATGGGAATATTTCACAGTTTCTGCTCTGGTTTCAGTGTATGACACCAAAACACCCACCTGATGACATCCTTTCAAGAGCAAAGGCAGCAATTTGCAGAATTCCGCTTCCTAGGGGAAGTGAGAAATTGCTGAGCTGACACCAAGTCCTGCAGTGTCCCTCTCACTTGCAGCGTCACCGCATCCTCGCCACGGTAGCAGGCATTGTGACAAAGGTTCAATGTCAGCTGGGTGTGGCAGCCAGGTGCCCCCTAGGGGATGGGGAGCCTGTCAGCCCTGGGCCTGTCACTGCCTGCTGGCCCTGCTGTCACCAGCCAGGCCTCAGAAAACTTGTCAAACCATGCCCAGACGTGGGGCCAATTTGGCCCAAAGTCTCCAAGAGACAAGTCGGGAAGAAAGATATGGGACAGAGGGAGAAGGCGAAGGAGCAGGAGAAAGGGAAGGAAGAATAAAAAGTAGTGTTGGGCTGCAGGAGTGAGATGGAGGAATTGCAAGAAAAGAGGCAGGAAGCAGGAGAGTGAGAGAAAAGGAAAGAAGAGACATGCAGCCAGACAAGGGCTTAGTGAGACAGGATGGGACAGAGAACAGGATGAGAAGGACATAAGGCAAGGCTAGGACAGGCAAGGACAGGCAAGGCAAGGCTAGGCTGCAGGACATGTTTTTGCTTTATAGTTTCTAGCACATTCGTCTTCAGACTAGGAGGAAAGCCATAAGACCGTATGGATTAGGCCCAAGCAAAAACCCCAGCTACTTGAGACACTTAGACTAAGCTTAAACTACGAAGATCTCTCCATAAGGATGGTTTTCATACTGTACTTCCACAATCTGCTGGCAGTACAAAAAAATAAGCTGCAGATCTCCTTAGGCTGAGTCATGGTGCTTTGGGGCAGGGACCATGCGTATCATTGGAATATTTCACAGTTTCTGCTCTGTTTTCAGTGTATGACACCAAAACACCCACCTGATGACATCCTTTCAAGAGCAAAGGCAGCAATTTGCAGAATTCTGCTTCTTAGGCGAAGTGAGAAATTGCTGAGCTGACACCAAGTCCTGCAGTGTCCCTGTCACCTGCAGAGTCACCGCATCCTCGCCACGGTAGCGGGCATTGTGACAAAGGTTCAATGTCAGCTGGGTGTGGCAGCCAGGCGCCCCCTAGGGGATGGGGAGCCTGTCAGCCCTGGGCCTGTCACTGCCTGGTGTCCCTGCTGCCAGCAGCCAGGCCTGTGAAAACTTGTCAAACCATGCCCAGACGAGGGGCCAATTTGGCCCAAAGTCTCCAAGAGACAAGTCGGGAAGAAAGATAGGGGACAGAGGGAGAAAGCGAAGGGAGCAGGAGAAAGGGAAGGAAGAATAAAAAGTAGTGTTGGGCTGCAGGAGTGAGATGGAGGAATTGCAAGAAAAGAGTCAGGAAGCAGGAGAGTGAGAGAAAAGGAAAGAAGAGACATGCAGCCAGACGAGGGCTTAGTGAGAGAGGATGGGACAGAGAACAGGATGAAAAGGAAATAAGGCAAGGCTAGGACAGGCAAGGACAGGCAAGGCAAGGCTAGGCTGCAGGACATGTTTTTGCTTTATAGTTTCTAGCACATTCATCTTCAGACTAGGAGGAAAGCCATAAGACTGTATGGATTAGGCCCAAGCAAAAACCCCAGCTACTTGAGACACTTAGCCTAAGCCTAAAATACGAAGATCTCTCCATAAGGATTGTTTTCATACTGTACTTCCACAATCTGCTGGCAGTACAAAAAAATAAGCTGCAGATCTCCTTAGGCTGAGTCATGGTGCTTTGGGGCAGGGACCATGCATATCATGGGAATATTTAACAGTTTCTGCTCTGTTTTCAGTGTATGACACCAAAACACCCACCTGATGACATCCTTTCAAGAGCAAAGGCAGCAATTTGCAGAATTCCGCTTCTTAGGGGAAGTGAGAAATTGCTGAGCTGACACCAAGTCCTGCTGTGTCCCTGTCACTTGCAGAGCCACCGCATCCTGGCCACGGTAGCGCGCATTGTGACAAAGGTTCTATGTCAGCTGGGTGTGGCAGCCAGGTGCCCCCTAGGGGATGGGGAGCCTGTCAGCCCCGGGCCTTTCACTGCCTGGTGTCCCTGCTGCCACCAGCCAGGCCTCTGAAAACTTGTCAAACCATGCCCAGACTTGGGGCCAGTTTGGCCCAAAGTCTCCAAGAGACAAGTCGGGAAGAAAGATATGGGACAGAGGGAGAAAGCGAAGGGACAGGAGAAAGGGAAGGAAGAATAAAAAGTAGTGTTGGGCTGCAGGAGTGAGATGGAGGAATTGCAAGAAAAGAGGCAGGAAGCAGGAGAGTGAGAGAAAAGGAAAGAAGAGACATGCAGCCAGACGAGGGCTTAGTGAGACAGGATGGGACAGAGAACAGGATGAAAAGGAAATAAGGCAAGGCTAGGACAAGCAAGGACAGGCAAGGCAAGGCTAGGCTGCAGGACATGTTTTTGCTTTATAGTTTCTAGCACATTCGTCTTCAGACTAGGAGGAAAGCCATAAGACCGTATGGATTAGGCCCAAGCAAAAACCCCAGCTACTTGAGACACTTAGACTAAGCCTAAAATACGAAGATCTCTCCATAAGGATGGTTTTCATACTGTACTTCCACAATCTGCTGGCAGTAAAAAAAATAAGCTGCAGATCTCCTTAGGATGAGTCATGGTGCTTTGGGGCAGGGACCATGCATATCATGGGAATATTTCACAGTTTCTGCTCTGTTTTCAGTGTATGACACCAAAACACCCACCTGATGACATCCTTTCAAGAGCAAAGGCAGCAATTTGCAGAATTCCGCTTCCTAGGGGAAGTGTGAAATTGCTGAGCTGACACCAAGTCCTGCAGTGTTCCTGTCACTTGCAGAGTCACCGCATCCTTGCCACCGTAGCGGGCATTGTGACAAAGGTTCAATGTCAGCTGGGTGTGGCAGCCAGGCGCCCCCTAGGGGATGGGGAGCCTGTCAGCCCCGGGCCTCTCACTGCCTGCTGGCCCTGCTGTCACCAGCCAGGCCTCAGAAAACTTGTCAAACCATGAACAGACTTGGGGCCAATTTGGCCCAAAGTCTCCAAGAGACAAGTCGGGAAGAAAGATATGGGACAGAGGGAGAAGGCGAAGGAGCAGGAGAAAGGGAAGGAAGAATAAAAAGTAGTGTTGGGCTGCAGGAGTGAGATGGAGGAATTGCAAGAAAAGAGGCAGGAAGCAGGAGAGTGAGAGAAAAGGAAAGAAGAGACATGCAGCCAGACAAGGGCTTAGTGAGACAGGATGGGACAGAGAACAGGATGAGAAGGAAATAAGGCAAGGCAAGGACAGGCAAGGACAGGCAAGGCAAGGCTAGGCCGCAGGACTTGTTTTTGCTTTATAGTTTCTAGCACATTCGCCTTCAGACCAGGAGGAAAGCCATAAGGCCGTGTGGATTAGGCCCAAGCAAAAACCCCAGCTACTTGAGAAACTTCGACTAAGCCTAAAATACGAAGATCTCTCCATAAGGATGGTTTTTATACTGTACTTCCACAATCTGCTGGCAGTACAAAAAAATAAGCTTCAGATCTCCTTAGGCTGAGTCATGGTGCTTTGGGGCAGGGACCATGCATATCATGGGAATATTTCACAGTTTCTGCTCTGTTTTCAGTGTATGACACCAAAACACCCACCTGATGACATCCTTTCAAGAGCAAAGGCAGCAATTTGCAGAATTCCGCTTCTTAGGGGAAGTGAGAAATTGCTGAGCTGACACCAAGTCCTGCAGTGTCCCTCTCACTTGCAGCGTCACCGCATCCTCGCCACGGTAGCGGGCATTGTGACAAAGGTTCAATGTCAGCTGGGTGTGGCAGCCAGGCACCCCCTAGGGGATGGGGAGCCTGTCAGCCCTGGGCCTGTCACTGCCTGCTGGCCCTGCTGTCACCAGCCAGGCCTCAGAAAACTTGTCAAACCATGCCCAGACGTGGGGCCAATTTGGCCCAAAGTCTCCAAGAGACAAGTCGGGAAGAAAGATATGGGACAGAGGGAGAAGGCGAAGGAGCAGGAGAAAGGGAAGGAAGAATAAAAAGTAGTGTTGGGCTGCAGGAGTGAGATGGAGGAATTGCAAGAAAAGAGGCAGGAAGCAGGAGAGTGAGAGAAAAGGAAAGAAGAGACATGCAGCCAGACAAGGGCTTAGTGAGACAGGATGGGACAGAGAACAGGATGAGAAGGAAACAAGGCAAGGCAAGGACAGGCAAGGACAGGCAAGGCAAGGCTAGGCTGCAGGACATGTTTTTGCTTTATAGTTTCTAGCACATTCTTCTTCAGACTAGGAGGAAAGCCATAAGACCGTATGGATTAGGCCCAAGCAAAAACCCCAGCTACTTGAGACACTTAGACTAAGCTTAAACTACGAAGATCTCTCCATAAGGATGGTTTTCATACTGTACTTCCACAATCTGCTGGCAGTACAAAAAAATAAGCTGCAGATCTCCTTAGGCTGAGTCATGGTGCTTTGGGGCAGGGACCATGCGTATCATTGGAATATTTCACAGTTTCTGCTCTGTTTTCAGTGTATGACACCAAAACACCCACCTGATGACATCCTTTCAAGAGCAAAGGCAGCAATTTGCAGAATTCTGCTTCTTAGGCGAAGTGAGAAATTGCTGAGCTGACACCAAGTCCTGCAGTGTCCCTGTCACCTGCAGAGTCACCGCATCCTCGCCACGGTAGCGGGCATTGTGACAAAGGTTCAATGTCAGCTGGGTGTGGCAGCCAGGCGCCCCCTAGGGGATGGGGAGCCTGTCAGCCCTGGGCCTGTCACTGCCTGGTGTCCCTGCTGCCAGCAGCCAGGCCTGTGAAAACTTGTCAAACCATGCCCAGACGAGGGGCCAATTTCGCCCAAAGTCTCCAAGAGACAAGTCGGGAAGAAAGATAGGGGACAGAGGGAGAAAGCGAAGGGAGCAGGAGAAAGGGAAGGAAGAATAAAAAGTAGTGTTGGGCTGCAGGAGTGAGATGGAGGAATTGCAAGAAAAGAGTCAGGAAGCAGGAGAGTGAGAGAAAAGGAAAGAAGAGACATGCAGCCAGACGAGGGCTTAGTGAGAGAGGATGGGACAGAGAACAGGATGAAAAGGAAATAAGGCAAGGCTAGGACAAGCAAAGACAGGCAAGGCAAGGCTAGGCTGCAGGACATGTTTTTGCTTTATAGTTTCTAGCACATTCATCTTCAGACTAGGAGGAAAGCCATAAGACTGTATGGATTAGGCCCAAGCAAAAATCCCAGCTACTTGAGACACTTAGCCTAAGCCTAAAATACGAAGATCTCTCCATAAGGATGGTTTTCATACTGTACTTCCACAATCTGCTGGCAGTACAAAAAAATAAGCTGCAGATCTCCTTAGGCTGAGTCATGGTGCTTTGGGGCAGGGACCATGCATATCATGGGAATATTTCACAGTTTCTGCTCTGTTTTCAGTGTATGACACCAAAACACCCACCTGATGACATCCTTTCAAGAGCAAAGGCAGCAATTTGCAGAATTCCGCTTCTTAGGGGAAGTGAGAAATTGCTGAGCTGACACCAAGTCCTGCTGTGTCCCTGTCACTTGCAGAGCCACCGCATCCTGGCCACGGTAGCGGGCATTGTGACAAAGGTTCTATGTCAGCTGGTTGTGGCAGCCAGGTGCCCCCTAGGGGATGGGGAGCCTGTCAGCCCCGGGCCTGTCACTGCCTGGTGTCCCTGCTGCCACCAGCCAGGCCTCTGAAAACTTGTCAAACCATGCCCAGACTTGGGGCCAGTTTGGCCCAAAGTCTCCAAGAGACAAGTCGGGAAGAAAGATATGGGACAGAGGGAGAAAGCGAAGGGAGCAGGAGAAAGGGAAGGAAGAATAAAAAGTAGTGTTGGGCTGCAGGAGTGAGATGGAGGAATTGCAAGAAAAGAGGCAGGAAGCAGGAGAGTGAGAGAAAAGGAAAGAAGAGACATGCAGCCAGACGAGGGCTTAGTGAGACAGGATGGGACAGAGAACAGGATGAAAAGGAAATAAGGCAAGGCTAGGACAAGCAAGGACAGGCAAGGCAAGGCTAGGCTGCAGGACATGTTTTTGCTTTATAGTTTCTAGCACATTCGTCTTCAGACTAGGAGGAAAGCCATAAGACCGTATGGATTAGGCCCAAGCAAAAACCCCAGCTACTTGAGACACTTAGACTAAGCTTAAACTACGAAGATCTCTCCATAAGGATGGTTTTCATACTGTACTTCCACAATCTGCTGGCAGTACAAAAAAATAAGCTGCAGATCTCCTTAGGCTGAGTCATGGTGCTTTGGGGCAGGGACCATGCGTATCATTGGAATATTTCACAGTTTCTGCTCTGTTTTCAGTGTATGACACCAAAACACCCACCTGATGACATCCTTTCAAGAGCAAAGGCAGCAATTTGCAGAATTCCGCTTCTTAGGGGAAGTGAGAAATTGCTGAGCTGACACCAAGTCCTGCAGTGTCCCTGTCACCTGCAGAGCCACCGCATCCTCGCCACGGTAGCGGGCATTGTGACAAAGGTTCTATGTCAGCTGGGTGTGGCAGCCAGGCGCCCCCTAGGGGATGGGGAGCCTGTCAGCCCCGGGCCTGTCACTGCCTGGTGTCCCTGCTGCCACCAGCCAGGCGTCTGAAAACTTGTCAAACCATGCCCAGACTTGGGGCCAGTTTGGCCCAAAGTCTCCAAGAGACAAGTCGGGAAGAAAGATATGGGACAGAGGGAGAAAGCTAAGGGAGCAGGAGAAAGGGAAGGAAGAATAAAAAGTAGTGTTGGGCTGCAGGAGTGAGATGGAAGAATTGCAAGAAAAGAGTCAGGAAGCAGGAGAGTGAGAGAAAAGGAAAGAAGAGACATGCAGCCAGACGAGGGCTTAGTGAGAGAGGATGGGACAGAGAACAGGATGAGAAGGAAATAAGGCAAGGCTAGGACAAGCAAGGACGGGCAAGGCAAGGCTATTCTGCAGGACATGTTTTTGCTTTATAGTTTCTAGCACATTCGTCTTCAGACTAGGAGGAAAGCCATAAGACCGTATGGATTAGGCCCAAGCAAAAACCCCAGCTACTTGAGACACTTCGACTAAGCCTAAAATACCAAGATCTCTCCATAAGGATGGTTTTCATACTGTACTTCCACAATCTGCTGGCAGTAAAAAAAATAAGCTGCAGATCTCCTTAGGCTGAGTCATGGTGCTTTGGGGCAGGGACCATGCATATCATGGGAATATTTCACAGTTTCTGCTCTGTTTTCAGTGTATGACACCAAAACACCCACCTGATGACATCCTTTCAAGAGCAAAGGCAGCAATTTGCAGAATTCCGCTTCTTAGGGGAAGTGAGAAATTGCTGAGCTGACACCAACTCCTGCAGTGTCCCTGTCACCTGCAGAGTCACCGCATCCTCGCCATGGTAGCGGGCATTGTGACAAAGGTTCTATGTCAGCTGGGTGTGGCAGCCAGGTGCCCCCTAGGGGATGGGGAGCCTGTCAGCCCCGGGCCTGTCACTGCCTGGTGTCACTGCTGCCACCAGCCAGGCGTCTGAAAACTTGTCAAACCATGCCCAGACGTGGGGCCAATTTGGCCCAAAGTCTCCAAGAGACAAGTCGGGAAGAAAGATATGGGACAGAGGGAGAAAGCGAAGGGAGCAGGAGAAAGGGAAGGAAGAATAAAAAGTAGTGTTGGGCTGCAGGAGTGAGATGGAGGAATTGCAAGAAAAGAGGCAGGAAGCAGGAGAGTGAGAGAAAAGGAAAGAAGACACATGCAGCCAGACGAGGGGTTAGTGAGAGAGGATGGGACAGAAAACAGGATGAGAAGGAAATAAGGCAAGGCTAGGACAAGCAAGGACAGGCAAGGCAAGGCTAGGCTGCAGGACATGTTTTTCCTTTATAGTTTCTAGCACATTCGTCTTCAGACTAGGAGGAAAGCCATAAGACCGTATGGATTAGGCCCAAGCAAAAACCCCAGCTACTTGAGACACTTCGACTAAGCCTAAAATACGAAGATCTCTCCATAAGGATGGTTTTCATACTGTACTTCCACAATCTGCTGGCAGTAAAAAAAAAAGCTGCAGATCTCCTTAGGCTGAGTCATGGTGCTTTGGGGCAGGGACCATGCATATCATGGGAATATTTCACAGTTTCTGCTCTGTTTTCAGTGTATGACACCAAAACACCCACCTGATGACATCCTTTCAAGAGCAAAGGCAGCAATTTGCAGAATTCCGCTTCTTAGGGGAAGTGAGAAATTGCTGAGCTGACACCAAGTCCTGCAGTGTCCCTGTCACCTGCAGAGCCACCGCATCCTCGCCACGGTAGCGGGCATTGTGACAAAGGTTCTATGTCAGCTGGGTGTGGCAGCCAGGTGCCCCCTAGGGGATGGGGAGCCTGTCAGCCCCGGGCCTGTCACTGCCTGGTGTCCCTGCTGCCAGCAGCCAGGCCTGTGAAAACTTGTCAAACCATGCCCAGACGTGGGGCCAATTTGGCCCAAAGTCTCCAAGAGACAAGTCGGGAAGAAAGATATGGGACAGAGGGAGAAAGCGAAGGGAGCAGGAGAAAGGGAAGGAAGAATAAAAAGTAGTGTTGGGCTGCAGGAGTGAGATGGAGGAATTGCAAGAAAAGAGTCAGGAAGCAGGAGAGTGAGAGAAAAGGAAAGAAGAGACATGCAGCCAGACGAGGGCTTAGTGAGAGAGGATGGGACAGAGAACAGGATGAAAAGGAAATAAGGCAAGGCTAGGAACAAGCAAGGACAGGCAAGGCAAGGCTATTCTGCAGGACATGTTTTTGCTTTATAGTTTCTAGCACATTCGTCTTCAGACTAGGAGGAAAGCCATAAGACCGTATGGATTAGGCCCAAGCAAAAACCCCAGCTACTTGAGACACTTAGACTAAGCCTAAAATACGAAGATCTCTCCATAAGGATGGTTTTCATACTGTACTTCCACAATCTGCTGGCAGTAAAAAAAATAAGCTGCAGATCTCCTTAGGATGAGTCATGGTGCTTTGGGGCAGGGACCATGCATATCATGGGAATATTTCACAGTTTCTGCTCTGTTTTCAGTGTATGACACCAAAACACCCACCTGATGACATCCTTTCAAGAGCAAAGGCAGCAATTTGCAGAATTCCGCTTCCTAGGGGAAGTGTGAAATTGCTGAGCTGACACCAAGTCCTGCAGTGTTCCTGTCACTTGCAGAGTCACCGCATCCTTGCCACCGTAGCGGGCATTGTGACAAAGGTTCAATGTCAGCTGGGTGTGGCAGCCAGGCGCCCCCTAGGGGATGGGGAGCCTGTCAGCCCCGGGCCTGTCACTGCCTGCTGGCCCTGCTGTCACCAGCCAGGCCTCAGAAAACTTGTCAAACCATGCCCAGACTTGGGGCCAATTTGGCCCAAAGTCTCCAAGAGACAAGTCGGGAAGAAAGATATGGGACAGAGGGAGAAGGCGAAGGAGCAGGAGAAAGGGAAGGAAGAATAAAAAGTAGTGTTGGGCTGCAGGAGTGAGATGGAGGAATTGCAAGAAAAGAGGCAGGAAGCAGGAGAGTGAGAGAAAAGGAAAGAAGAGACATGCAGCCAGACAAGGGCTTAGTGAGACAGGATGGGACAGAGAACAGGATGAAAAGGAAATAAGGCAAGGCAAGGACAGGCAAGGCAAGGCTAGGCTGCAGGACATGTTTTTGCTTTATAGTTTCTAGCACATTCGTCTTCAGACTAGGAGGAAAGCCATAAGACCGTATGGATTAGGCCCAAGCAAAAACCCCAGCTACTTGAGACACTTAGACTAAGCTTAAACTACGAAGATCTCTCCATAAGGATGGTTTTCATACTGTACTTCCACAATCTGCTGGCAGTACAAAAAAATAAGCTGCAGATCTCCTTAGGCTGAGTCATGGTGCTTTGGGGCAGGGACCATGCGTATCATTGGAATATTTCACAGTTTCTGCTCTGTTTTCAGTGTATGACACCAAAACACCCACCTGATGACATCCTTTCAAGAGCAAAGGCAGCAATTTGCAGAATTCCGCTTCTTAGGGGAAGTGAGAAATTGCTGAGCTGACACCAAGTCCTGCTGTGTCCCTGTCACCTGCAGAGCCACCGCATCCTGGCCACGGTAGCGGGCATTGTGACAAAGGTTCTATGTCAGCTGGGTGTGGCAGCCAGGTGCCCCCTAGGGGATGGGGAGCCTGTCAGCCCCGGGCCTTTCACTGCCTGCTGGCCCTGCTGCCACGAGCCAGGCCTCTGAAAACTTGTCAAACCATGCCCAGACTTGGGGCCAATTTGGCCCAAAGTCTCCAAGAGACAAGTCGGGAAGAAAGATATGGGACAGAGGGAGAAAGCGAAGGGAGCAGGAGAAAGGGAAGGAAGAATAAAAAGTAGTGTTGGGCTGCAGGAGTGAGATGGAGGAATTGCAAGAAAAGAGGCAGGAAGCAGGAGAGTGAGAGAAAAGGAAAGAAGAGACATGCAGCCAGACGAGGGCTTAGTGAGAGAGGATGGAACAGAGAACAGGATGAAAAGGAAATAAGGCAAGGCTAGGACAAGCAAGGACAGGCAAGGCAAGGCTAGGCTGCAGGACATGTTTTTGCTTTATAGTTTCTAGCACATTCGTCTTCAGACTAGGAGGAAAGCCATAAGACCATATGGATTAGGCCCAAGCAAAAACCCCAGCTACTTGAGACACTTAGACTAAGCCTAAAATACGAAGATCTCTCCATAAGGATGGTTTTCATACTGTACTTCCACAATCTGCTGGCAGTAAAAAAAATAAGCTGCAGATCTCCTTAGGCTGAGTCATGGTGCTTTGGGGCAGGGACCATGCATATCATGGGAATATTTCACAGTTTCTGCTCTGTTTTCAGTGTATGACACCAAAACACCCACCTGATGACATCCTTTCAAGAGCAAAGGCAGCAATTTGCAGAATTCCGCTTCTTAGGGGAAGTGAGAAATTGCTGAGCTGACACCAACTCCTGCAGTGTCCCTGTCACCTGCAGAGTCACCGCATCCTCGCCATGGTAGCGGGCATTGTGACAAAGGTTCTATGTCAGCTGGGTGTGGCAGCCAGGTGCCCCCTAGGGGATGGGGAGCCTGTCAGCCCCGGGCCTTTCACTGCCTGGTGTCCCTGCTGCCACCAGCCAGGCCTCTGAAAACTTGTCAAACCATGCCCAGACTTGGGGCCAGTTTGGCCCAAAGTCTCCAAGAGACAAGTCGGGAAGAAAGATATGGGACAGAGGGAGAAAGCGAAGGGAGCAGGAGAAAGGGAAGGAAGAATAAAAAGTAGTGTTGGGCTGCAGGAGTGAGATGGAGGAATTGCAAGAAAAGAGTCAGGAAGCAGGAGAGTGAGAGAAAAGGAAAGAAGAGACATGCAGCCAGACGAGGGCTTAGTGAGAGAGGATGGGACAGAGAACAGGATGAAAAGGAAATAAGGCAAGGCTAGGACAAGCAAGGACAGGCAAGGCAAGGCTATTCTGCAGGACATGTTTTTGCTTTATAGTTTCTAGCACATTCGTCTTCAGACTAGGAGGAAAGCCATAAGACCGTATGGATTAGGCCCAAGCAAAAACCCCAGCTACTTGAGACACTTAGACTAAGCCTAAAATACGAAGATCTCTCCATAAGGATGGTTTTCATACTGTACTTCCACAATCTGCTGGCAGTAAAAAAAATAAGCTGCAGATCTCCTTAGGCTGAGTCATGGTGCTTTGGGGCAGGGACCATGCATATCATGGGAATATTTCACAGTTTCTGCTCTGTTTTCAGTGTATGACACCAAAACACCCACCTGATGACATCCTTTCAAGAGCAAAGGCAGCAATTTGCAGAATTCCGCTTCCTAGGGGAAGTGTGAAATTGCTGAGCTGACACCAAGTCCTGCAGTGTTCCTGTCACTTGCAGAGTCACCGCATCCTTGCCACCGTAGCGGGCATTGTGACAAAGGTTCAATGTCAGCTGGGTGTGGCAGCCAGGCGCCCCCTAGGGGATGGGGAGCCTGTCAGCCCCGGGCCTGTCACTGCCTGCTGGCCCTGCTGTCACCAGCCAGGCCTCAGAAAACTTGTCAAACCATGCCCAGACTTGGGGCCAATTTGGCCCAAAGTCTCCAAGAGACAAGTCGGGAAGAAAGATATGGGACAGAGGGAGAAGGCGAAGGAGCAGGAGAAAGGGAAGGAAGAATAAAAAGTAGTGTTGGGCTGCAGGAGTGAGATGGAGGAATTGCAAGAAAAGAGGCAGGAAGCAGGAGAGTGAGAGAAAAGGAAAGAAGAGACATGCAGCCAGACAAGGGCTTAGTGAGACAGGATGGGACAGAGAACAGGATGAAAAGGAAATAAGGCAAGGCAAGGACAGGCAAGGCAAGGCTAGGCTGCAGGACATGTTTTTGCTTTATAGTTTCTAGCACATTCGTCTTCAGACTAGGAGGAAAGCCATAAGACCGTATGGATTAGGCCCAAGCAAAAACCCCAGCTACTTGAGACACTTAGACTAAGCTTAAACTACGAAGATCTCTCCATAAGGATGGTTTTCATACTGTACTTCCACAATCTGCTGGCAGTACAAAAAAATAAGCTGCAGATCTCCTTAGGCTGAGTCATGGTGCTTTGGGGCAGGGACCATGCGTATCATTGGAATATTTCACAGTTTCTGCTCTGTTTTCAGTGTATGACACCAAAACACCCACCTGATGACATCCTTTCAAGAGCAAAGGCAGCAATTTGCAGAATTCCGCTTCTTAGGGGAAGTGAGAAATTACTGAGCTGACACCAAGTCCTGCAGTGTCCCTGTCACCTGCAGAGCCAATGCATCCTCGCCACGGTAGCGGGCATTGTGACAAAGGTTCAATGTCAGCTGGGTGTGGCAGCCAGGCGCCCCCTAGGGGATGGGGAGCCTGTCAGCCCCGGGCCTGTCACTGCCTGGTGTCCCTGCTGCCACCAGCCAGGCCTCTGAAAACTTGTCAAACCATGCCCAGAAGTGGGGCCAATTTGGCCCAAAGTCTCCAAGAGACAAGTCGGGAAGAAAGATAGGGCACAGAGGGAGAAAGCGAAGGGAGCAGGAGAAAGGGAAGGAAGAATAAAAAGTAGTGTTGGGCTGCAGGAGTGAGATGGAGGAATTGCAAGAAAAGAGGCAGGAAGCAGGAGAGTGAGAGAAAAGGAAAGAAGAGACATGCAGCCGGACGAGGGCTTAGTGAGAGAGGATGGGACAGAGAACAGGATGAAAAGGAAATAAGGAAAGGTTAGGACAAGCAAAGACAGGCAAGGCAAGGCTAGGCTTCAGGACATGTTTTTGCTTTATAGTTTCTAGCACATTCGTCTTCAGACCAGGAGGAAAGCATAAGACCTTATGGATTAGGCCCAAGCAAAAACCCCAGCTACTTGAGACACTTAGACTAAGCCTAAAATACCAAGATCTCTCCATAAGGATGGTTTTCATAGTGTACTTCCACAATCTGCTGGCAGTACAAAAGATAAGCTGCAGATCTCCTTAGGCTGAGTCATGGTGATTTGGGGAAGGGACCATGCATATCATGGGAATATTTCACAGTTTCTGCTCTGTTTTCAGTGTATGACACCAAAACACCCACCTGATGACATCCTTTCAAGAGCAAAGGCAGCAATTTGCAGAATTCCGCTTCTTAGGGGAAGTGAGAAATTGCTGAGCTGACACCAAGTCCTGCAGTGTCCCTGTCACCTGCAGAGCCACCGCATCCTCGCCACGGTAGCGGGCATTGTGACAAAGGTTCTATGTCAGCTGGGTGTGGCAGCCAGGCGCCCCCTAGGGGATGGGGAGCCTGTCAGCCCCGGGCCTGTCACTGCCTGGTGTCCCTGCTGCCACAAGCCAGGCGTCTGAAAACTTGTCAAACCATGCCCAGAAGTGGGGCCAATTTGGCCCAAAGTCTCCAAGAGACAAGTCGGGAAGAAAGATATGGGACAGAGGGAGAAAGCGAAGGGAGCAGGAGAAAGGGAAGGAAGAATAAAAAGTAGTGTTGGGCTGCAGGAGTGAGATGGAGGAATTGCAAGAAAAGAGGCAGGAAGCAGGAGAGTGAGAGGAAAGGAAAGAAGAGACATGCAGCCAGACGAGGGCTTAGTGAGAGAGGATGGGACAGAGAACAGGATGAAAAGGAAATAAGGCAAGTCTAGGACAAGCAAGGACAGGCAAGGCAAGGCTAGGCTGCAGGACATGTTTTTGCTTTATAGTTTCCAGCACATTCGTCTTCAGACTAGGAGGAAAGCCATAAGACCGTATGGATTAGGCCCAAGCAAAAACCCCAGCTACTTGAGACACTTAGACTAAGCCTAAAATACGAAGATCTCTCCATAAGGATGGTTTTCATACTGTACTTCCACAATCTGCTGGCAGTAAAAAAAATAAGCTGCAGATCTCCTTAGGCTGAGTCATGGTGCTTTGGGGCAGGGACCATGCATATAATGGGAATATTTCACAGTTTCTGCTCTGTTTTCAGTGTATGACACCAAAACACCCACCTGATGACATCCTTTCAAGAGCAAAGGCAGCAATTTGCAGAATTCTGCTTCTTAGGGGAAGTGAGAAATTACTGAGCTGACACCAAGTCCTGCAGTGTCCCTGTCACCTGCAGAGCCACCGCATCCTCGCCACGGTAGCGGGCATTGTGACAAAGGTTCAATGTCAGCTGGGTGTGGCAGCGAGGGGCCCCCTAGGGGATGGGGAGCCTGTCAGCCCCGGGCCTGTCACTGCCTGGTGTCCCTGCTGCCACCAGCCAGGCGTCTGAAAACTTGTCAAACCATGCCCAGAAGTGGGGCCAATTTGGCCCAAAGTCTCCAAGAGACAAGTCGGGAAGAAAGATATGGGACAGAGGGAGAAAGCGAAGGGAGCAGGAGAAAGGGAAGGAAGAATAAAAAGTAGTGTTGGGCTGCAGGAGTGAGATGGAGGAATTGCAAGAAAAGAGGCAGGAAGCAGGAGAGTGAGAGAAAAGGAAAGAAGAGACATGCAGCCAGACGAGGGCTTAGTGAGAGAGGATGGGACAGAGAACAGGATGAAAAGGAAATAAGGCAAGGCTAGGACAAGCAAGGACAGGCAAGGCAAGGCTAGCCTGCAGGACATGTTTTTGCTTTATAGTTTCTAGCACATTCGTCTTCAGACTAGGAGGAAAGCCATAAGACCGTATGGATTAGGCCCAAGCAAAAACCCCAGCTACTTGAGACACTTAGACTAAGCGTAAAATACCAAGATCTCTCCATAAGGATGGTTTTCATAGTGTACTTCCACAATCTGCTGGCAGTAAAAAAAATAAGCTGCAGATCTCCTTAGGCTGAGTCATGGTGCTTTGGGGCAGGGACCATGCATATCATGGGAATATTTCACAGTTTCTGCTCTGTTTTCAGTGTATGACACCAAAACACCCACCTGATGACATCCTTTCAAGAGCAAAGGCAGCAATTTGCAGAATTCCGCTTCTTAGGGGAAGTGAGAAATTGCTGAGCTGACACCAACTCCTGCAGTGTCCCTATCACCTGCAGAGTCACCGCATCCTCGCCATGGTAGCAGGCATTGTGACAAAGGTTCAATGTCAGCTGAGTGTGGCAGCCAGGTGCCCCCTAGGGGATGGGGAGCCTGTCAGCCCCGGGCCTTTCACTGCCTGGTGTCCCTGCTGCCACCAGCCAGGCCTCGGAAAACTTGTCAAACCATGCCCAGAAGTGGGGCCAGTTTGGCCCAAAGTCTCCAAGAGACAAGTCGGGAAGAAAGATATGGGACAGAGGGAGAAAGCGAAGGGAGCAGGAGAAAGGGAAGGAAGAATAAAAAGTAGTGTTGGGCTGCAGGAGTGAGATGGAGGAATTGCAAGAAAAGAGTCAGGAAGCAGGAGAGTGAGAGAAAAGGAAAGAAGAGACATGCAGCCAGACGAGGGCTTAGTGAGAGAGGATGGGACAGAGAACAGGATGAAAAGGAAATAAGGCAAGGCTAGGACAAGCAAGGACAGGCAAGGCAAGGCTATTCTGCAGGACATGTTTTTGCTTTATAGTTTCTAGCACATTCGTCTTCAGACTAGGAGGAAAGCCATAAGACCGTATGGATTAGGCCCAAGCAAAAACCCCAGCTACTTGAGACACTTAGACTAAGCCTAAAATACCAAGATCTCTCCATAAGGATGGTTTTCATACTGTACTTCCACAATCTGCTGGCAGTAAAAAAAATAAGCTGCAGATCTCCTTAGGCTGAGTCATGGTGCTTTGGGGCAGGGACCATGCATATCATGGGAATATTTCACAGTTTCTGCTCTGTTTTCAGTGTATGACACCAAAACACCCACCTGATGACATCCTTTCAAGAGCAAAGGCAGCAATTTGCAGAATTCCGCTTCCTAGGGGAAGTGTGAAATTGCTGAGCTGACACCAAGTCCTGCAGTGTTCCTGTCACTTGCAGAGTCACCGCATCCTTGCCACCGTAGCGGGCATTGTGGCAAAGGTTCAATGTCAGCTGGGTGTGGCAGCCAGGCGCCCCCTAGGGGATAGGGAGCCTGTCAGCCCCGGGCCTGTCACTGCCTGCTGGCCCTGCTGTCACCAGCCAGGCCTCAGAAAACTTGTCAAACCATGCCCAGACTTGGGGCCAATTTGGCCCAAAGTCTCCAAGAGACAAGTCGGGAAGAAAGATATGGGACAGAGGGAGAAGGCGAAGGAGCAGGAGAAAGGGAAGGAAGAATAAAAAGTAGTGTTGGGCTGCAGGAGTGAGATGGAGGAATTGCAAGAAAAGAGGCAGGAAGCAGGAGAGTGAGAGAAAAGGAAAGAAGAGACATGCAGCCAGACAAGGGCTTAGTGAGACAGGATGGGACAGAGAACAGGATGAAAAGGAAATAAGGCAAGGGAAGGACAGGCAAGGCAAGGCTAGGCTGCAGGACATTTTTTTGCTTTATAGTTTCTAGCACATTCGTCTTCAGACCAGGAGGAAAGCCATAAGGCCGTGTGGATTAGGCCGAAGCAAAAACCCCAGCTACTTGAGACACTTAGACTAAGCCTAAAATACCAAGATCTCTCCATAAGGATGGTTTTTATACTGTACTTCCACAATCTGCTGGCAGTACAAAAAAATAAGCTGCAGATCTCCTTAGGCTGAGTCATGGTGCTTTGGGGCAGGGACCATGCATATCGTGGGAATATTTCACAGTTTCTGCTCTGTTTTCAGTGTATGACACCAAAACACCCACCTGATGACATCCTTTCAAGAGCAAAGGCAGCAATTTGCAGAATTCCGCTTCTTAGGGGAAGTGAGAAATTGCTGAGCTGACACCAAGTCCTGCAGTGTCCCTGTCACCTGCAGAGCCACCGCATCCTCGCCACGGTAGCGGGCATTGTGACAAAGGTTCTATGTCAGCTGGGTGTGGCAGCCAGGCGCCCCCTAGGGGATGGGGAGCCTGTCAGCCCCGGGCCTGTCACTGCCTGGTGTCCCTGCTGCCACCAGCCAGGCGTCTGAAAACTTGTCAAACCATGCCCAGAAGTGGGGCCAATTTGGCCCAAAGTCTCCAAGAGACAAGTCGGGAAGAAAGATATGGGACAGAGGGAGAAAGCGAAGGGAGCAGGAGAAAGGGAAGGAAGAATAAAAAGTAGTGTTGGGCTGCAGGAGTGAGATGGAGGAATTGCAAGAAAAGAGGCAGGAAGCAGGAGAGTGAGAGAAAAGGAGAGACATGCAGCCAGACGAGGGCTTAGTGAGAGAGGATGGGACAGAGAACAGGATGAAAAGGAAATAAGGCAAGGCTAGGACAAGCAAGGACAGGCAAGGCAAGGCTAGCCTGCAGGACATGTTTTTGCTTTATAGTTTCTAGCACATTCGTCTTCAGACTAGGAGGAAAGCCATAAGACCGTATGGATTAGGCCCAAGCAAAAACCCCAGCTACTTGAGACAGTTAGACTAAGCGTAAAATACCAAGATCTCTCCATAAGGATGGTTTTCATACTGTACTTCCACAATCTGCTGGCAGTAAAAAAAATAAGCTGCAGATCTCCTTAGGCTGAGTCATGGTGCTTTGGGGCAGGGACCATGCATATCATGAGAATATTTCACAGTTTCTGCTCTGTTTTCAGTGTATGACACCAAAACACCCACCTGATGACATCCTTTCAAGAGCAAAGGCAGCAATTTGCAGAATTCCGCTTCTTAGGGGAAGTGAGAAATTGCTGAGCTGACACCAAGTCCTGCAGTGTCCCTGTCACCTGCAGAGCCACCGCATCCTCGCCACGGTAGCGGGCATTGTGACAAAGGTTCTATGTCAGCTGGGTGTGGCAGCCAGGCGCCCCCTAGGGGATGGGGAGCCTGTCAGCCCCGGGCCTGTCACTGCCTGGTGTCCCTGCTGCCACCAGCCAGGCGTCTGAAAACTTGTCAAACCATGCCCAGAAGTGGGGCCAATTTGGCCCAAAGTCTCCAAGAGACAAGTCGGGAAGAAAGATATGGGACAGAGGGAGAAAGCGAAGGGAGCAGGAGAAAGGGAAGGAAGAATAAAAAGTAGTGTTGGGCTGCAGGAGTGAGATGGAGGAATTGCAAGAAAAGAGGCAGGAAGAAGGAGAGTGAGAGAAAAGGAAAGAAGAGACATGCAGCCAGACGAGGGCTTAGTGAGAGAGGATGGGACAGAGAACAGGATGAAAAGGAAATAAGGCAAGTCTAGGACGAGCAAGGACAGGCAAGGCAAGGCTAGGCTGCAGGACATGTTTTTGCTTTATAGTTTCCAGCACATTCGTCTTCAGACTAGGAGGAAAGCCATAAGACCGTATGGATTAGGCTCAAGCAAAAACCCCAGCTACTTGAGACAGTTAGACTAAACCTAAAATACCAAGATCTCTCCATAAGGATGGTTTTCATACTGTACTTCCACAATCTGCTGGCAGTACAAAAGATAAGCTGCAGATCTCCTTAGGCTGAGTCATGGTGCTTTGGGGCAGGGACCATGCATATCATGGGAATATTTCACAGTTTCTGCTCTGTTTTCAGTGTATGACACCAAAACACCCACCTGATGACATCCTTTCAAGAGCAAAGGCAGCAATTTGCAGAATTCCGCTTCTTAGGGGAAGTGAGAAATTGCTGAGCTGACACCAAGTCCTGCAGTGTCCCTGTCACCTGCAGAGCCACCGCATCCTCGCCACGGTAGCGGGCATTGTGACAAAGGTTCTATGTCAGCTGGGTGTGGCAGCCAGGCTCCCCCTAGGGGATGGGGAGCCTGTCAGCCCCGGGCCTGTCACTGCCTGGTGTCACTGCTGCCACCAGCCAGGCGTCTGAAAACTTGTCAAACCATGCCCAGAAGAGGGGCCAATTTGGCCCAAAGTCTCCAAGAGACAAGTCGGGAAGAAAGATAGGGCACAGAGTGAGAAAGCGAAGGGAGCAGGAGAAAGGGAAGGAAGAATAAAAAGTAGCGTTGGGCTGCAGGAGTGAGATGGAGGAATTGCAAGAAAAGAGGCAGGAAGCAGGAGAGTGAGAGAAAAGGAAAGAAGAGACATGCAGCCAGACGAGGGCTTAGTGAGAGAGGATGGGACAGAGAACAGGATGAAAAGGAAATAAGGCAAGGCTAGGACAAGCAAGGACAGGCAAGGCAAGGCTAGGCTGCAGGACATGTTTTTGCTTTATAGTTTCCAGCACATTCGTCTTCAGACTAGGAGGAAAGCCATAAGACCGTATGGATTAGGCCCAAGCACAAACCCCAGCTACTTGAGACACTTAGACTAAGCCTAAAATACCAAGATCTCTCCATAAGGATGGTTTTCATAGTGTACTTCCACAATCTGCTGGCAGTAAAAAAAATAAGCTGCAGATCTCCTTAGGCTGAGTCATGGTGCTTTGGGGCAGGGACCATGCATATCATGGGAATATTTCACAGTTTCTGCTCTGTTTTCAGTGTATGACACCAAAACACCCACCTGATGACATCCTTTCAAGAGCAAAGGCAGCAATTTGCAGAATTCCGCTTCTTAGGGGAAGTGAGAAATTGCTGAGCTGACACCAAGTCCTGCAGTGTCCCTGTCACCTGCAGAGCCACCGCATCCTCGCCACGGTAGCGGGCATTGTGACAAAGGTTCTATGTCAGCTGGGTGTGGCAGCCAGGCGCCCCCTAGGGGATGGGGAGCCTGTCAGCCCCGGGCCTGTCACTGCCTGGTGTCCCTGCTGCCACCAGCCAGGCGTCTGAAAACTTGTCAAACCATGCCCAGAAGTGGGGCCAATTTGGCCCAAAGTCTCCAAGAGACAAGTCGGGAAGAAAGATATGGGACAGAGGGAGAAAGCGAAGGGAGCAGGAGAAAGGGAAGGAAGAATAAAAAGTAGTGTTGGGCTGCAGGAGTGAGATGGAGGAATTGCAAGAAAAGAGGCAGGAAGCAGGAGAGTGAGAGAAAAGGAAAGAAGAGACATGCAGCCAGACAAGGGCTTAGTGAGAGAGGATGGGACAGAGAACAGGATGAAAAGGAAATAAGGCAAGTCTAGGACGAGCAAGGACAGGCAAGGCAAGGCTAGGCTGCAGGACATGTTTTTGCTTTATAGTTTCCAGCACATTCGTCTTCAGACTAGGAGGAAAGCCATAAGACCGTATGGATTAGGCCCAAGCAAAAACCCCAGCTACTTGAGACAGTTAGACTAAGCGTAAAATACCAAGATCTCTCCATAAGGATGGTTTTCATACTGTACTTCCACAATCTGCTGGCAGTACAAAAGATAAGCTGCAGATCTCCTTAGGCTGAGTCATGGTGCTTTGGTGCAGGGACCATGCATATCATGGGAATATTTCACAGTTTCTGCTCTGTTTTCAGTGTATGACACCAAAACACCCACCTGATGACATCCTTTCAAGAGCAAAGGCAGCAATTTGCAGAATTCCGCTTCTTAGGGGAAGTGAGAAATTGCTGAGCTGACACCAAGTCCTGCAGTGTCCCTGTCACCTGCAGAGCCACCGCATCCTCGCCACGGTAGCGGGCATTGTGACAAAGGTTCTATGTCAGCTGGGTGTGGCAGCCAGGCGCCCCCTAGGGGATGGGGAGCCTGTCAGCCCCGGGCCTGTCACTGCCTGGTGTCACTGCTGCCACCAGCCAGGCGTCTGAAAACTTGTCAAACCATGCCCAGAAGAGGGGCCAATTTGGCCCAAAGTCTCCAAGAGACAAGTCGGGAAGAAAGATATGGGACAGAGGGAGAAAGCGAAGGGAGCAGGAGAAAGGGAAGGAAGAATAAAAAGTAGTGTTGGGCTGCAGGAGTGAGATGGAGGAATTGCAAGAAAAGAGGCAGGAAGCAGGAGAGTGAGAGAAAAGGAAAGAAGACACATGCAGCCAGACGAGGGGTTAGTGAGAGAGGATGGGACAGAAAACAGGATGAGAAGGAAATAAGGCAAGGCTAGGACAAGCAAGGACAGGCAAGGCAAGGCTAGGCTGCAGGACATGTTTTTGCTTTATAGTTTCTAGCACATTCGTCTTCAGACTAGGAGGAAAGCCATAAGACCGTATGGATTAGGCCCAAGCAAAAACCCCAGCTACTTGAGACACTTCGACTAAGCCTAAAATACGAAGATCTCTCCATAAGGATGGTTTTCATACTGTACTTCCACAATCTGCTGGCAGTAAAAAAAAAAGCTGCAGATCTCCTTAGGCTGAGTCATGGTGCTTTGGGGCAGGGACCATGCATATCATGGGAATATTTCACAGTTTCTGCTCTGTTTTCAGTGTATGACACCAAAACACCCACCTGATGACATCCTTTCAAGAGCAAAGGCAGCAATTTGCAGAATTCCGCTTCTTAGGGGAAGTGAGAAATTGCTGAGCTGACACCAAGTCCTGCAGTGTCCCTGTCACCTGCAGAGCCACCGCATCCTCGCCACGGTAGCGGGCATTGTGACAAAGGTTCTATGTCAGCTGGGTGTGGCAGCCAGGTGCCCCCTAGGGGATGGGGAGCCTGTCAGCCCCGGGCCTGTCACTGCCTGGTGTCCCTGCTGCCACCAGCCAGGCGTCTGAAAACTTGTCAAACCATGCCCAGCCTTGGGGTCAATTTGGCCCAAAGTCTCCAAGAGACAAGTCGGGAAGAAAGATATGGGACAGAGGGAGAAAGCGAAGGGAGCAGGAGAAAGGGAAGGAAGAATAAAAAGTAGTGTTGGGCTGCAGGAGTGAGATGGAGGAATTGCAAGAAAAGAGTCAGGAAGCAGGAGAGTGAGAGAAAAGGAAAGAAGAGACATGCAGCCAGACGAGGGCTTAGTCAGAGAGGATGGGACAGAGAACAGGATGAAAAGGAAATAAGGCAAGGCTAGGACAGGCAAGGACAGGCAAGGCAAGGCTAGGCTGCAGGACATGTTCTTGCTTTATAGTTTCTAGCACATTTGTCTTCAGACTAGGTGGAAAGCCATAAGACCGTATGGATTAGGCCCAAGCAAAAACCCCAGCTACTTGAGACACTTAGACTAAGACTAAAATACCAAGATCTCTCCATAAGGATGGTTTTTATACCGTACTTCCACAATCTGCTGGCAGTACAAAAAAATAAGCTGCAGATCTCCTTCGGCTGAGTCATGGTGCTTTGGGGCAGGGACCATGCATATCATGGAATATTTCACAGTTTCTGCTCTGTTTTCAGTGTATGACACCAAAACACCCACCTGATGACATCCTTTCAAGAGCAAAGGCAGCAATTTGCAGAATTCCGCTTCTTAGGGGAAGTGAGAAATTGCTGAGCTGACACCAAGTCCTGCAGTGTCCCTGTCACCTGCAGAGCCACCGCATCCTCGCCACGGTAGCGGGCATTGTGACAACGGTTCAATGTCAGCTGGGTGTGGCAGCCAGGCGCCCCCTAGGGGATGGGGAGCCTGTCAGCCCCGGGCCTGACACTGCCTGGTGTCCCTGCTGCCACCAGCCAGGCCTCTGAAAACTTGTCAAACCATGCCCAGACATGGGGCCAGTTTGGCCCAAAGTCTCCAAGAGACAAGTCGGGAAGAAAGATATGGGACAGAGGGAGAAAGCGAAGGGAGCAGGAGGAAGGGAAGGAAGAATAAAAAGTAGTGTTGGGCTGCAGGAGTGAGATGGAGGAATTGCAAGAAAAGAGGCAGGAAGCAGGAGAGTGAGAGAAAAGGAAAGAAGACACATGCAGCCAGACGAGGGGTTAGTGAGAGAGGATGGGACAGAAAACAGGATGAGAAGGAAATAAGGCAAGGCTAGGACAAGCAAGGACAGGCAAGGCAAGGCTAGGCTGCAGGACATGTTTTTGCTTTATAGTTTCTAGCACATTCGTCTTCAGACTAGGAGGAAAGCCATAAGACCGTATGGATTAGGCCCAAGCAAAAACCCCAGCTACTTGAGACACTTCGACTAAGCCTAAAATACGAAGATCTCTCCATAAGGATGGTTTTCATACTGTACTTCCACAATCTGCTGGCAGTAAAAAAAAAAGCTGCAGATCTCCTTAGGCTGAGTCATGGTGCTTTGGGGCAGGGACCATGCATATCATGGGAATATTTCACAGTTTCTGCTCTGTTTTCAGTGTATGACACCAAAACACCCACCTGATGACATCCTTTCAAGAGCAAAGGCAGCAATTTGCAGAATTCCGCTTCTTAGGGGAAGTGAGAAATTGCTGAGCTGACACCAAGTCCTGCAGTGTCCCTGTCACCTGCAGAGCCACCGCATCCTCGCCACGGTAGCGGGCATTGTGACAAAGGTTCTATGTCAGCTGGGTGTGGCAGCCAGGTGCCCCCTAGGGGATGGGGAGCCTGTCAGCCCCGGGCCTGTCACTGCCTGGTGTCCCTGCTGCCACCAGCCAGGCGTCTGAAAACTTGTCAAACCATGCCCAGCCTTGGGGTCAATTTGGCCCAAAGTCTCCAAGAGACAAGTCGGGAAGAAAGATATGGGACAGAGGGAGAAAGCGAAGGGAGCAGGAGAAAGGGAAGGAAGAATAAAAAGTAGTGTTGGGCTGCAGGAGTGAGATGGAGGAATTGCAAGAAAAGAGTCAGGAAGCAGGAGAGTGAGAGAAAAGGAAAGAAGAGACATGCAGCCAGACGAGGGCTTAGTCAGAGAGGATGGGACAGAGAACAGGATGAAAAGGAAATAAGGCAAGGCTAGGACAGGCAAGGACAGGCAAGGCAAGGCTAGGCTGCAGGACATGTTCTTGCTTTATAGTTTCTAGCACATTTGTCTTCAGACTAGGTGGAAAGCCATAAGACCGTATGGATTAGGCCCAAGCAAAAACCCCAGCTACTTGAGACACTTAGACTAAGACTAAAATACCAAGATCTCTCCATAAGGATGGTTTTTATACCGTACTTCCACAATCTGCTGGCAGTACAAAAAAATAAGCTGCAGATCTCCTTCGGCTGAGTCATGGTGCTTTGGGGCAGGGACCATGCATATCATGGAATATTTCACAGTTTCTGCTCTGTTTTCAGTGTATGACACCAAAACACCCACCTGATGACATCCTTTCAAGAGCAAAGGCAGCAATTTGCAGAATTCCGCTTCTTAGGGGAAGTGAGAAATTGCTGAGCTGACACCAAGTCCTGCAGTGTCCCTGTCACCTGCAGAGCCACCGCATCCTCGCCACGGTAGCGGGCATTGTGACAACGGTTCAATGTCAGCTGGGTGTGGCAGCCAGGCGCCCCCTAGGGGATGGGGAGCCTGTCAGCCCCGGGCCTGACACTGCCTGGTGTCCCTGCTGCCACCAGCCAGGCCTCTGAAAACTTGTCAAACCATGCCCAGACATGGGGCCAGTTTGGCCCAAAGTCTCCAAGAGACAAGTCGGGAAGAAAGATATGGGACAGAGGGAGAAAGCGAAGGGAGCAGGAGGAAGGGAAGGAAGAATAAAAAGTAGTGTTGGGCTGCAGGAGTGAGATGGAGGAATTGCAAGAAAAGAGGCAGGAAGCAGGAGAGTGAGAGAAAAGGAAAGAAGACACATGCAGCCAGACGAGGGGTTAGTGAGAGAGGATGGGACAGAAAACAGGATGAGAAGGAAATAAGGCAAGGCTAGGACAAGCAAGGACAGGCAAGGCAAGGCTAGGCTGCAGGACATGTTTTTGCTTTATAGTTTCTAGCACATTCGTCTTCAGACTAGGAGGAAAGCCATAAGACCGTATGGATTAGGCCCAAGCAAAAACCCCAGCTACTTGAGACACTTCGACTAAGCCTAAAATACGAAGATCTCTCCATAAGGATGGTTTTCATACTGTACTTCCACAATCTGCTGGCAGTAAAAAAAAAAGCTGCAGATCTCCTTAGGATGAGTCATGGTGCTTTGGGGCAGGGACCATGCATATCATGGGAATATTTCACAGTTTCTGCTCTGTTTTCAGTGTATGACACCAAAACACCCACCTGATGACATCCTTTCAAGAGCAAAGGCAGCAATTTGCAGAATTCCGCTTCTTAGGGGAAGTGAGAAATTGCTGAGCTGACACCAACTCCTGCAGTGTCCCTGTCACCTGCAGAGTCACCGCATCCTCGCCATGGTAGCGGGCATTGTGACAAAGGTTCTATGTCAGCTGGGTGTGGCAGCCAGGTGCCCCCTAGGGGATGGGGAGCCTGTCAGCCCCGGGCCTTTCACTGCCTGGTGTCCCTGCTGCCACCAGCCAGGCCTCTGAAAACTTGTCAAACCATGCCCACACTTGGGGCCAGTTTGGCCCAAAGTCTCCAAGAGACAAGTCGGGAAGAAAGATATGGGACAGAGGGAGAAAGCGAAGGGAGCAGGAGAAAGGGAAGGAAGAATAAAAAGTAGTGTTGGGCTGCAGGAGTGAGATGGAGGAATTGCAAGAAAAGAGTCAGGAAGCAGGAGAGTGAGAGAAAAGGAAAGAAGAGACATGCAGCCAGACGAGGGCTTAGTGAGAGAGGATGGGACAGAGAACAGGATGAAAAGGAAATAAGGCAAGGCTAGGACAAGCAAGGACAGGCAAGGCAAGGCTATTCTGCAGGACATGTTTTTGCTTTATAGTTTCTAGCACATTCGTCTTCAGACTAGGAGGAAAGCCATAAGACCGTATGGATTAGGCCCAAGCAAAAACCCCAGCTACTTGAGACACTTAGACTAAGCCTAAAATACGAAGATCTCTCCATAAGGATGGTTTTCATACTGTACTTCCACAATCTGCTGGCAGTAAAAAAAATAAGCTGCAGATCTCCTTAGGCTGAGTCATGGTGCTTTGGGGCAGGGACCATGCATATCATGGGAATATTTCACAGTTTCTGCTCTGTTTTCAGTGTATGACACCAAAACACCCACCTGATGACATCCTTTCAAGAGCAAAGGCAGCAATTTGCAGAATTCCGCTTCCTAGGGGAAGTGTGAAATTGCTGAGCTGACACCAAGTCCTGCAGTGTTCCTGTCACTTGCAGAGTCACCGCATCCTTGCCACCGTAGCGGGCATTGTGACAAAGGTTCAATGTCAGCTGGGTGTGGCAGCCAGGCGCCCCCTAGGGGATGGGGAGCCTGTCAGCCCCGGGCCTGTCACTGCCTGCTGGCCCTGCTGTCACCAGCCAGGCCTCAGAAAACTTGTCAAACCATGCCCAGACTTGGGGCCAATTTGGCCCAAAGTCTCCAAGAGACAAGTCGGGAAGAAAGATATGGGACAGAGGGAGAAGGCGAAGGAGCAGGAGAAAGGGAAGGAAGAATAAAAAGTAGTGTTGGGCTGCAGGAGTGAGATGGAGGAATTGCAAGAAAAGAGGCAGGAAGCAGGAGAGTGAGAGAAAAGGAAAGAAGAGACATGCAGCCAGACAAGGGCTTAGTGAGACAGGATGGGACAGAGAACAGGATGAAAAGGAAATAAGGCAAGGCAAGGACAGGCAAGGCAAGGCTAGGCTGCAGGACATGTTTTTGCTTTATAGTTTCTAGCACATTCGTCTTCAGACTAGGAGGAAAGCCATAAGACCGTATGGATTAGGCCCAAGCAAAAACCCCAGCTACTTGAGACACTTAGACTAAGCTTAAACTACGAAGATCTCTCCATAAGGATGGTTTTCATACTGTACTTCCACAATCTGCTGGCAGTACAAAAAAATAAGCTGCAGATCTCCTTAGGCTGAGTCATGGTGCTTTGGGGCAGGGACCATGCGTATCATTGGAATATTTCACAGTTTCTGCTCTGTTTTCAGTGTATGACACCAAAACACCCACCTGATGACATCCTTTCAAGAGCAAAGGCAGCAATTTGCAGAATTCCGCTTCTTAGGGGAAGTGAGAAATTACTGAGCTGACACCAAGTCCTGCAGTGTCCCTGTCACCTGCAGAGCCACCGCATCCTCGCCACGGTAGCGGGCATTGTGACAAAGGTTCAATGTCAGCTGGGTGTGGCAGCCAGGCGCCCCCTAGGGGATGGGGAGCCTGTCAGCCCCGGGCCTGTCACTGCCTGGTGTCCCTGCTGCCACCAGCCAGGCCTCTGAAAACTTGTCAAACCATGCCCAGAAGTGGGGCCAATTTGGCCCAAAGTCTCCAAGAGACAAGTCGGGAAGAAAGATAGGGCACAGAGGGAGAAAGCGAAGGGAGCAGGAGAAAGGGAAGGAAGAATAAAAAGTAGTGTTGGGCTGCAGGAGTGAGATGGAGGAATTGCAAGAAAAGAGGCAGGAAGCAGGAGAGTGAGAGAAAAGGAAAGAAGAGACATGCAGCCAGACGAGGGCTTAGTGAGAGAGGATGGGACAGAGAACAGGATGAAAAGGAAATAAGGAAAGGTTAGGACAAGCAAAGACAGGCAAGGCAAGGCTAGGCTGCAGGACATGTTTTTGCTTTATAGTTTCTAGCACATTCGTCTTCAGACCAGGAGGAAAGCATAAGACCTTATGGATTAGGCCCAAGCAAAAACCCCAGCTACTTGAGACACTTAGACTAAGCCTAAAATACCAAGATCTCTCCATAAGGATGGTTTTCATAGTGTACTTCCACAATCTGCTGGCAGTACAAAAGATAAGCTGCAGATCTCCTTAGGCTGAGTCATGGTGCTTTGGGGCAGGGACCATGCATATCATGGGAATATTTCACAGTTTCTGCTCTGTTTTCAGTGTATGACACCAAAACACCCACCTGATGACATCCTTTCAAGAGCAAAGGCAGCAATTTGCAGAATTCCGCTTCTTAGGGGAAGTGAGAAATTGCTGAGCTGACACCAAGTCCTGCAGTGTCCCTGTCACCTGCAGAGCCACCGCATCCTCGCCACGGTAGCGGGCATTGTGACAAAGGTTCTATGTCAGCTGGGTGTGGCAGCCAGGCGCCCCCTAGGGGATGGGGAGCCTGTCAGCCCCGGGCCTGTCACTGCCTGGTGTCCCTGCTGCCACAAGCCAGGCGTCTGAAAACTTGTCAAACCATGCCCAGAAGTGGGGCCAATTTGGCCCAAAGTCTCCAAGAGACAAGTCGGGAAGAAAGATATGGGACAGAGGGAGAAAGCGAAGGGAGCAGGAGAAAGGGAAGGAAGAATAAAAAGTAGTGTTGGGCTGCAGGAGTGAGATGGAGGAATTGCAAGAAAAGAGGCAGGAAGCAGGAGAGTGAGAGAAAAGGAAAGAAGAGACATGCAGCCAGACGAGGGCTTAGTGAGAGAGGATGGGACAGAGAACAGGATGAAAAGGAAATAAGGCAAGTCTAGGACAAGCAAGGACAGGCAAGGCAAGGCTAGGCTGCAGGACATGTTTTTGCTTTATAGTTTCCAGCACATTCGTCTTCAGACTAGGAGGAAAGCCATAAGACCGTATGGATTAGGCCCAAGCAAAAACCCCAGCTACTTGAGACACTTAGACTAAGCCTAAAATACGAAGATCTCTCCATAAGGATGGTTTTCATAGTGTACTTCCACAATCTGCTGGCAGTAAAAAAAATAAGCTGCAGATCTCCTTAGGCTGAGTCATGGTGCTTTGGGGCAGGGACCATGCATATCATGGGAATATTTCACAGTTTCTGCTCTGTTTTCAGTGTATGACACCAAAACACCCACCTGATGACATCCTTTCAAGAGCAAAGGCAGCAATTTGCAGAATTCTGCTTCTTAGGGGAAGTGAGAAATTACTGAGCTGACACCAAGTCCTGCAGTGTCCCTGTCACCTGCAGAGCCACCGCATCCTCGCCACGGTAGCGGGCATTGTGACAAAGGTTCAATGTCAGCTGGGTGTGGCAGCGAGGGGCCCCCTAGGGGATGGGGAGCCTGTCAGCCCCGGGCCTGTCACTGCCTGGTGTCCCTGCTGCCACCAGCCAGGCGTCTGAAAACTTGTCAAACCATGCCCAGAAGTGGGGCCAATTTGGCCCAAAGTCTCCAAGAGACAAGTCGGGAAGAAAGATATGGGACAGAGGGAGAAAGCGAAGGGAGCAGGAGAAAGGGAAGGAAGAATAAAAAGTAGTGTTGGGCTGCAGGAGTGAGATGGAGGAATTGCAAGAAAAGAGGCAGGAAGCAGGAGAGTGAGAGAAAAGGAAAGAAGAGACATGCAGCCAGACGAGGGCTTAGTGAGAGAGGATGGGACAGAGAACAGGATGAAAAGGAAATAAGGCAAGGCTAGGACAAGCAAGGACAGGCAAGGCAAGGCTAGCCTGCAGGACATGTTTTTGCTTTATAGTTTCCAGCACATTCGTCTTCAGACTAGGAGGAAAGCCATAAGACCGTATGGATTAGGCCCAAGCAAAAACCCCAGCTACTTGAGACACTTAGACTAAGCGTAAAATACCAAGATCTCTCCATAAGGATGGTTTTCATAGTGTACTTCCACAATCTGCTGGCAGTAAAAAAAATAAGCTGCAGATCTCCTTAGGCTGAGTCATGGTGCTTTGGGGCAGGGACCATGCATATCATGGGAATATTTCACAGTTTCTGCTCTGTTTTCAGTGTATGACACCAAAACACCCACCTGATGACATCCTTTCAAGAGCAAAGGCAGCAATTTGCAGAATTCCGCTTCTTAGGGGAAGTGAGAAATTGCTGAGCTGACACCAACTCCTGCAGTGTCCCTGTCACCTGCAGAGTCACCGCATCCTCGCCATGGTAGCAGGCATTGTGACAAAGGTTCAATGTCAGCTGAGTGTGGCAGCCAGGTGCCCCCTAGGGGATGGGGAGCCTGTCAGCCCCGGGCCTTTCACTGCCTGGTGTCCCTGCTGCCACCAGCCAGGCCTCGGAAAACTTGTCAAACCATGCCCAGACTTGGGGCCAGTTTGGCCCAAAGTCTCCAAGAGACAAGTCGGGAAGAAAGATATGGGACAGAGGGAGAAAGCGAAGGGAGCAGGAGAAAGGGAAGGAAGAATAAAAAGTAGTGTTGGGCTGCAGGAGTGAGATGGAGGAATTGCAAGAAAAGAGGCAGGAAGCAGGAGAGTGAGAGAAAAGGAAAGAAGAGACATGCAGCCAGACGAGGGCTTAGTGAGAGAGGATGGGACAGAGAACAGGATGAAAAGGAAATAAGGCAAGGCTAGGACAAGCAAGGACAGGCAAGGCAAGGCTATTCTGCAGGACATGTTTTTGCTTTATAGTTTCTAGCACATTCGTCTTCAGACTAGGAGGAAAGCCATAAGACCGTATGGATTAGGCCCAAGCAAAAACCCCAGCTACTTGAGACACTTAGACTAAGCCTAAAATACCAAGATCTCTCCATAAGGATGGTTTTCATACTGTACTTCCACAATCTGCTGGCAGTAAAAAAAATAAGCTGCAGATCTCCTTAGGCTGAGTCATGGTGCTTTGGGGCAGGGACCATGCATATCATGGGAATATTTCACAGTTTCTGCTCTGTTTTCAGTGTATGACACCAAAACACCCACCTGATGACATCCTTTCAAGAGCAAAGGCAGCAATTTGCAGAATTCCGCTTCCTAGGGGAAGTGTGAAATTGCTGAGCTGACACCAAGTCCTGCAGTGTTCCTGTCACTTGCAGAGTCACCGCATCCTTGCCACCGTAGCGGGCATTGTGGCAAAGGTTCAATGTCAGCTGGGTGTGGCAGCCAGGCGCCCCCTAGGGGATAGGGAGCCTGTCAGCCCCGGGCCTGTCACTGCCTGCTGGCCCTGCTGTCACCAGCCAGGCCTCAGAAAACTTGTCAAACCATGCCCAGACTTGGGGCCAATTTGGCCCAAAGTCTCCAAGAGACAAGTCGGGAAGAAAGATATGGGACAGAGGGAGAAGGCGAAGGAGCAGGAGAAAGGGAAGGAAGAATAAAAAGTAGTGTTGGGCTGCAGGAGTGAGATGGAGGAATTGCAAGAAAAGAGGCAGGAAGCAGGAGAGTGAGAGAAAAGGAAAGAAGAGACATGCAGCCAGACAAGGGCTTAGTGAGACAGGATGGGACAGAGAACAGGATGAAAAGGAAATAAGGCAAGGGAAGGACAGGCAAGGCAAGGCTAGGCTGCAGGACATTTTTTTGCTTTATAGTTTCTAGCACATTCGTCTTCAGACCAGGAGGAAAGCCATAAGGCCGTGTGGATTAGGCCGAAGCAAAAACCCCAGCTACTTGAGACACTTAGACTAAGCCTAAAATACCAAGATCTCTCCATAAGGATGGTTTTTATACTGTACTTCCACAATCTGCTGGCAGTACAAAAAAATAAGCTGCAGATCTCCTTAGGCTGAGTCATGGTGCTTTGGGGCAGGGACCATGCATATCGTGGGAATATTTCACAGTTTCTGCTCTGTTTTCAGTGTATGACACCAAAACACCCACCTGATGACATCCTTTCAAGAGCAAAGGCAGCAATTTGCAGAATTCCGCTTCTTAGGGGAAGTGAGAAATTGCTGAGCTGACACCAAGTCCTGCAGTGTCCCTGTCACCTGCAGAGCCACCGCATCCTCGCCACGGTAGCGGGCATTGTGACAAAGGTTCTATGTCAGCTGGGTGTGGCAGCCAGGCGCCCCCTAGGGGATGGGGAGCCTGTCAGCCCCGGGCCTGTCACTGCCTGGTGTCCCTGCTGCCACCAGCCAGGCGTCTGAAAACTTGTCAAACCATGCCCAGAAGTGGGGCCAATTTGGCCCAAAGTCTCCAAGAGACAAGTCGGGAAGAAAGATATGGGACAGAGGGAGAAAGCGAAGGGAGCAGGAGAAAGGGAAGGAAGAATAAAAAGTAGTGTTGGGCTGCAGGAGTGAGATGGAGGAATTGCAAGAAAAGAGGCAGGAAGCAGGAGAGTGAGAGAAAAGGAGAGACATGCAGCCAGACGAGGGCTTAGTGAGAGAGGATGGGACAGAGAACAGGATGAAAAGGAAATAAGGCAAGGCTAGGACAAGCAAGGACAGGCAAGGCAAGGCTAGCCTGCAGGACATGTTTTTGCTTTATAGTTTCTAGCACATTCGTCTTCAGACTAGGAGGAAAGCCATAAGACCGTATGGATTAGGCCCAAGCAAAAACCCCAGCTACTTGAGACAGTTAGACTAAGCGTAAAATACCAAGATCTCTCCATAAGGATGGTTTTCATACTGTACTTCCACAATCTGCTGGCAGTAGAAAAAATAAGCTGCAGATCTCCTTAGGCTGAGTCATGGTGCTTTGGGGCAGGGACCATGCATATCATGAGAATATTTCACAGTTTCTGCTCTGTTTTCAGTGTATGACACCAAAACACCCACCTGATGACATCCTTTCAAGAGCAAAGGCAGCAATTTGCAGAATTCCGCTTCTTAGGGGAAGTGAGAAATTGCTGAGCTGACACCAAGTCCTGCAGTGTCCCTGTCACCTGCAGAGCCACCGCATCCTCGCCACGGTAGCGGGCATTGTGACAAAGGTTCTATGTCAGCTGGGTGTGGCAGCCAGGCGCCCCCTAGGGGATGGGGAGCCTGTCAGCCCCGGGCCTGTCACTGCCTGGTGTCCCTGCTGCCACCAGCCAGGCGTCTGAAAACTTGTCAAACCATGCCCAGAAGTGGGGCCAATTTGGCCCAAAGTCTCCAAGAGACAAGTCGGGAAGAAAGATATGGGACAGAGGGAGAAAGCGAAGGGAGCAGGAGAAAGGGAAGGAAGAATAAAAAGTAGTGTTGGGCTGCAGGAGTGAGATGGAGGAATTGCAAGAAAAGAGGCAGGAAGCAGGAGAGTGAGAGAAAAGGAAAGAAGAGACATGCAGCCAGACGAGGGCTTAGTGAGAGAGGATGGGACAGAGAACAGGATGAAAAGGAAATAAGGCAAGTCTAGGACGAGCAAGGACAGGCAAGGCAAGGCTAGGCTGCAGGACATGTTTTTGCTTTATAGTTTCCAGCACATTCGTCTTCAGACTAGGAGGAAAGCCATAAGACCGTATGGATTAGGCTCAAGCAAAAACCCCAGCTACTTGAGACAGTTAGACTAAACCTAAAATACCAAGATCTCTCCATAAGGATGGTTTTCATACTGTACTTCCACAATCTGCTGGCAGTACAAAAGATAAGCTGCAGATCTCCTTAGGCTGAGTCATGGTGCTTTGGGGCAGGGACCATGCATATCATGGGAATATTTCACAGTTTCTGCTCTGTTTTCAGTGTATGACACCAAAACACCCACCTGATGACATCCTTTCAAGAGCAAAGGCAGCAATTTGCAGAATTCCGCTTCTTAGGGGAAGTGAGAAATTGCTGAGCTGACACCAAGTCCTGCAGTGTCCCTGTCACCTGCAGAGCCACCGCATCCTCGCCACGGTAGCGGGCATTGTGACAAAGGTTCTATGTCAGCTGGGTGTGGCAGCCAGGCTCCCCCTAGGGGATGGGGAGCCTGTCAGCCCCGGGCCTGTCACTGCCTGGTGTCACTGCTGCCACCAGCCAGGCGTCTGAAAACTTGTCAAACCATGCCCAGAAGAGGGGCCAATTTGGCCCAAAGTCTCCAAGAGACAAGTCGGGAAGAAAGATAGGGCACAGAGTGAGAAAGCGAAGGGAGCAGGAGAAAGGGAAGGAAGAATAAAAAGTAGCGTTGGGCTGCAGGAGTGAGATGGAGGAATTGCAAGAAAAGAGGCAGGAAGCAGGAGAGTGAGAGAAAAGGAAAGAAGAGACATGCAGCCAGACGAGGGCTTAGTGAGAGAGGATGGGACAGAGAACAGGATGAAAAGGAAATAAGGCAAGGCTAGGACAAGCAAGGACAGGCAAGGCAAGGCTAGGCTGCAGGACATGTTTTTGCTTTATAGTTTCCAGCACATTCGTCTTCAGACTAGGAGGAAAGCCATAAGACCGTATGGATTAGGCCCAAGCACAAACCCCAGCTACTTGAGACACTTAGACTAAGCCTAAAATACCAAGATCTCTCCATAAGGATGGTTTTCATAGTGTACTTCCACAATCTGCTGGCAGTAAAAAAAATAAGCTGCAGATCTCCTTAGGCTGAGTCATGGTGCTTTGGGGCAGGGACCATGCATATCATGGGAATATTTCACAGTTTCTGCTCTGTTTTCAGTGTATGACACCAAAACACCCACCTGATGACATCCTTTCAAGAGCAAAGGCAGCAATTTGCAGAATTCCGCTTCTTAGGGGAAGTGAGAAATTGCTGAGCTGACACCAAGTCCTGCAGTGTCCCTGTCACCTGCAGAGCCACCGCATCCTCGCCACGGTAGCGGGCATTGTGACAAAGGTTCTATGTCAGCTGGGTGTGGCAGCCAGGCGCCCCCTAGGGGATGGGGAGCCTGTCAGCCCCGGGCCTGTCACTGCCTGGTGTCCCTGCTGCCACCAGCCAGGCGTCTGAAAACTTGTCAAACCATGCCCAGAAGTGGGGCCAATTTGGCCCAAAGTCTCCAAGAGACAAGTCGGGAAGAAAGATATGGGACAGAGGGAGAAAGCGAAGGGAGCAGGAGAAAGGGAAGGAAGAATAAAAAGTAGTGTTGGGCTGCAGGAGTGAGATGGAGGAATTGCAAGAAAAGAGGCAGGAAGCAGGAGAGTGAGAGAAAAGGAAAGAAGAGACATGCAGCCAGACAAGGGCTTAGTGAGAGAGGATGGGACAGAGAACAGGATGAAAAGGAAATAAGGCAAGTCTAGGACGAGCAAGGACAGGCAAGGCAAGGCTAGGCTGCAGGACATGTTTTTGCTTTATAGTTTCTAGCACATTCGTCTTCAGACTAGGAGGAAAGCCATAAGACCGTATGGATTAGGCCCAAGCAAAAACCCCAGCTACTTGAGACAGTTAGACTAAGCGTAAAATACCAAGATCTCTCCATAAGGATGGTTTTCATACTGTACTTCCACAATCTGCTGGCAGTACAAAAGATAAGCTGCAGATCTCCTTAGGCTGAGTCATGGTGCTTTGGTGCAGGGACCATGCATATCATGGGAATATTTCACAGTTTCTGCTCTGTTTTCAGTGTATGACACCAAAACACCCACCTGATGACATCCTTTCAAGAGCAAAGGCAGCAATTTGCAGAATTCCGCTTCTTAGGGGAAGTGAGAAATTGCTGAGCTGACACCAAGTCCTGCAGTGTCCCTGTCACCTGCAGAGCCACCGCATCCTCGCCACGGTAGCGGGCATTGTGACAAAGGTTCTATGTCAGCTGGGTGTGGCAGCCAGGCGCCCCCTAGGGGATGGGGAGCCTGTCAGCCCCGGGCCTGTCACTGCCTGGTGTCACTGCTGCCACCAGCCAGGCGTCTGAAAACTTGTCAAACCATGCCCAGAAGAGGGGCCAATTTGGCCCAAAGTCTCCAAGAGACAAGTCGGGAAGAAAGATATGGGACAGAGGGAGAAAGCGAAGGGAGCAGGAGAAAGGGAAGGAAGAATAAAAAGTAGCGTTGGGCTGCAGGAGTGAGATGGAGGAATTGCAAGAAAAGAGGCAGGAAGCAGGAGAGTGAGAGAAAAGGAAAGAAGACACATGCAGCCAGAGAGAGAGGATGGGACAGAGAACAGGATGAGAAGGAAAGAAGGCAAGGTTAGGACAGGCAAGGACAGGCAAGGCAAGGCTAGGCTGCAGGACATGTTTTTGCTTTATAGTTTCTAGCACATTCGTCTTCAGACTAGGAGGAAAGCCATAAGACCGTATGGATTAGGCCCAAGCAAAAACCCCAGCTACTTGAGACACTTCGACTAAGCCTAAAATACGAAGATCTCTCCATAAGGATGGTTTTCATACTGTACTTCCACAATCTGCTGGCAGTAAAAAAAAAAGCTGCAGATCTCCTTAGGCTGAGTAATGGTGCTTTGGGGCAGGGACCATGCATATCATGGGAATATTTCACAGTTTCTGCTCTGTTTTCAGTGTATGACACCAAAACACCCACCTGATGACATCCTTTCAAGAGCAAAGGCAGCAATTTGCAGAATTCTGCTTCTTAGGGGAAGTGAGAAATTGCTGAGCTGACACCAAGTCCTGCAGTGTCCCTGTCACCTGCAGAGCCACCGCATCCTCGCCACGGTAGCGGGCATTGTGACAAAGGTTCTATGTCAGCTGGGTGTGGCAGCCAGGTGCCCCCTAGGGGATGGGGAGCCTGTCAGCCCCGGGCCTGTCACTGCCTGGTGTCCCTGCTGCCACCAGCCAGGCGTCTGAAAACTTGTCAAACCATGCCCAGCCTTGGGGTCAATTTGGCCCAAAGTCTCCAAGAGACAAGTCGGGAAGAAAGATATGGGACAGAGGGAGAAAGCGAAGGGAGCAGGAGAAACGGAAGGAAGAATAAAAAGTAGTGTTGGGCTGCAGGAGTGAGATGGAAGAATTGCAAGAAAAGAGGCAGGAAGCAGGAGAGTGAGAGAAAAGGAAAGAAGACACATGCAGCCAGAGAGAGAGGATGGGACAGAGAACAGGATGAGAAGGAAAGAAGGCAAGGCTAGGACAGGCAAGGACAGGCAAGGCAAGGCTAGGCTGCAGGACATGTTTTTGCTTTATAGTTTCTAGCACATTCGTCTTCAGACTAGGAGGAAAGCCATAAGACCGTATGGATTAGGCCCAAGCAAAAACCCCAGCTACTTGAGACAGTTAGACTAAGCGTAAAATACCAAGATCTCTCCATAAGGATGGTTTTCATACTGTACTTCCACAATCTGCTGGCAGTACAAAAGATAAGCTGCAGATCTCCTTAGGCTGAGTCATGGTGCTTTGGGGCAGGGACCATGCATATCATGGGAATATTTCACAGTTTCTGCTCTGTTTTCAGTGTATGACACCAAAACACCCACCTGATGACATCCTTTCAAGAGCAAAGGCAGCAATTTGCAGAATTCCGCTTCTTAGGGGAAGTGAGAAATTGCTGAGCTGACACCAAGTCCTGCAGTGTCCCTGTCACCTGCAGAGCCACCGCATCCTCGCCACGGTAGCGGGCATTGTGACAAAGGTTCTATGTCAGCTGGGTGTGGCAGCCAGGCGCCCCCTAGGGGATGGGGAGCCTGTCAGCCCCGGGCCTGTCACTGCCTGGTGTCACTGCTGCCACCAGCCAGGCGTCTGAAAACTTGTCAAACCATGCCCAGAAGAGGGGCCAATTTGGCCCAAAGTCTCCAAGAGACAAGTCGGGAAGAAAGATATGGGACAGAGGGAGAAAGCGAAGGGAGCAGGAGAAAGGGAAGGAAGAATAAAAAGTAGTGTTGGGCTGCAGGAGTGAGATGGAGGAATTGCAAGAAAAGAGGCAGGAAGCAGGAGAGTGAGAGAAAAGGAAAGAAGACACATGCAGCCAGACGAGGGGTTAGTGAGAGAGGATGGGACAGAAAACAGGATGAGAAGGAAATAAGGCAAGGCTAGGACAAGCAAGGACAGGCAAGGCAAGGCTAGGCTGCAGGACATGTTTTTGCTTTATAGTTTCTAGCACATTCGTCTTCAGACTAGGAGGAAAGCCATAAGACCGTATGGATTAGGCCCAAGCAAAAACCCCAGCTACTTGAGACACTTCGACTAAGCCTAAAATACGAAGATCTCTCCATAAGGATGGTTTTCATACTGTACTTCCACAATCTGCTGGCAGTAAAAAAAAAAGCTGCAGATCTCCTTAGGCTGAGTCATGGTGCTTTGGGGCAGGGACCATGCATATCATGGGAATATTTCACAGTTTCTGCTCTGTTTTCAGTGTATGACACCAAAACACCCACCTGATGACATCCTTTCAAGAGCAAAGGCAGCAATTTGCAGAATTCCGCTTCTTAGGGGAAGTGAAAAATTGCTGAGCTGACACCAAGTCCTGCAGTGTCCCTGTCACCTGCAGAGCCACCGCATCCTCGCCACGGTAGCGGGCATTGTGACAAAGGTTCTATGTCAGCTGGGTGTGGCAGCCAGGTGCCCCCTAGGGGATGGGGAGCCTGTCAGCCCCGGGCCTGTCACTGCCTGGTGTCCCTGCTGCCACCAGCCAGGCGTCTGAAAACTTGTCAAACCATGCCCAGCCTTGGGGTCAATTTGGCCCAAAGTCTCCAAGAGACAAGTCGGGAAGAAAGATATGGGACAGAGGGAGAAAGCGAAGGGAGCAGGAGAAAGGGAAGGAAGAATAAAAAGTAGTGTTGGGCTGCAGGAGTGAGATGGAGGAATTGCAAGAAAAGAGTCAGGAAGCAGGAGAGTGAGAGAAAAGGAAAGAAGAGACATGCAGCCAGACGAGGGCTTAGTCAGAGAGGATGGGACAGAGAACAGGATGAAAAGGAAATAAGGCAAGGCTAGGACAGGCAAGGACAGGCAAGGCAAGGCTAGGCTGCAGGACATGTTCTTGCTTTATAGTTTCTAGCACATTTGTCTTCAGACTAGGTGGAAAGCCATAAGACCGTATGGATTAGGCCCAAGCAAAAACCCCAGCTACTTGAGACACTTAGACTAAGCCTAAAATACCAAGATCTCTCCATAAGGATGGTTTTTATACTGTACTTCCACAATCTGCTGGCAGTACAAAAAAATAAGCTGCAGATCTCCTTAGGCTGAGTCATGGTGCTTTGGGGCAGGGACCATGCATATCATGGGAATATTTCACAGTTTCTGCTCTGTTTTCAGTGTATGACACCAAAACACCCACCTGATGACATCCTTTCAAGAGCAAAGGCAGCAATTTGCAGAATTCCGCTTCTTAGGGGAAGTGAGAAATTGCTGAGCTGACACCAAGTCCTGCAGTGTCCCTGTCACCTGCAGAGCCACCGCATCCTCGCCACGGTAGCGGGCATTGTGACAAAGGTTCTATGTCAGCTGGGTGTGGCAGCCAGGCGCCCCCTAGGGGATGGGGAGCCTGTCAGCCCCGGGCCTGTCACTGCCTGGTGTCCCTGCTGCCACCAGCCAGGCCTCTGAAAACTTGTCAAACCATGCCCAGACTTGGGGCTAGTTTGGCCCAAAGTCTCCAAGAGACAAGTCGGGAAGAAAGATATGGGACAGAGGGAGAAAGCGAAGGGAGCAGGAGAAAGGGAAGGAAGAATAAAAAGTAGTGTTGGGCTGCAGGAGTGAGATGGAGGAATTGCAAGAAAAGAGGCAGGAAGCAGTAGAGTGAGAGAAAAGGAAAGAAGACACATGCAGCCAGAAGAGGGGTTAGTGAGAGAGGATGGGACAGAGAACAGGATGAGAAGGACATAAGGCAAGGCTAGGACAGGCAAGGACAGGCAAGGCAAGGCTAGGCTGCAGGACATGTTTTTGCTTTATAGTTTCTAGCACATTCGTCTTCAGACTAGGAGGAAAGCCATAAGACCGTATGGATTAGGCCCAAGCAAAAACCCCAGCTACTTGAGACACTTAGACTAAGCCTAAAATACCAAGATCTCTCCATAAGGATGGTTTTTATACTGTAATTCCACAATCTGCTGGCAGTACAAAAAAATAAGCTGCAGATCTCCTTAGGCTGAGTCATGGTGCTTTGGGGCAGGGACCATGCATATCATGGGAATATTTCACAGTTTCTGCTCTGTTTTCAGTGTATGACACCAAAACACCCACCTGATGACATCCTTTCAAGAGCAAAGGCAGCAATTTGCAGAATTCTGCTTCTTAGGGGAAGTGAGAAATTGCTGAGCTGACACCAAGTCCTGCAGTGTCCCTGTCACCTGCAGAGCCACCGCATCCTCGCCACGGTAGCGGGCATTGTGACAAAGGTTCTATGTCAGCTGGGTGTGGCAGCCAGGCGCCCCCTAGGGGATGGGGAGCCTGTCAGCCCCGGGCCTGTCACAGCCTGGTGTCCCTGCTGCCAAGAGCCAGGCCTCTGAAAACTTGTCAAACCATGCCCAGACTTGGGGCCAGTTTGGCCCAAAGTCTCCAAGAGACAAGTCGGGAAGAAAGATATGGGACAGAGGGAGAAAGCGAAGTGAGCAGGAGAAAGGGAAGGAAGAATAAAAAGTAGTGTTGGGCTGCAGGAGTGAAATGGAGGAATTGCAAGAAAAGAGGCAGGAAGCAGGAGAGTGAGAGAAAAGGAAAGAAGACACATGCAGCCAGAAGAGGGGTTAGTGAGAGAGGATGGGACAGAGAACAGGATGAGAAGGAAAGAAGGCAAGGCTAGGACAGGCAAGGACAGGCAAGGCAAGGCTAGGCTGCAGGACATTTTTTTGCTTTATAGTTTCTAGCACATTCGTCTTCAGACTAGGAGGAAAGCCATAAGACCGTATGGATTAGGCCCAAGCAAAAACCCCAGCTACTTGAGACACTTAGACTAAGCCTAAAATACCAAGATCTCTCCATAAGGATGGTTTTTATACTGTACTTCCACAATCTGCTGGCAATACAAAAAAATAAGCTGCAGATCTCCTTAGGCTGAGTCATGGTGCTTTGGGGCAGGGACCATGCATATCATGGGAATATTTCACAGTTTCTGCTCTGTTTTCAGTGTATGACACCAAAACACCCACCTGATGACATCCTTTCAAGAGCAAAGGCAGCAATTTGCAGAATTCCGCTTCTTAGGGGAAGTGAGAAATTGCTGAGCTGACACCAAGTCCTGCAGTGTCCCTGTCACCTGCAGAGCCACCGCATCCTCGCCACGGTAGCGGGCATTGTGACAAAGGTTCTATGTCAGCTGGGTGTGGAGGCCAGGCGCCCCCTAGGGGATGGGGAGCCTGTCAGCCCCGGGCCTGTCACTGCCTGCTGGCCCTGCTGCCACCAGCCAGGCGTCTGAAAACTTGTCAAACCATGCCCAGACTTGGGGCCAGTTTGGCCCAAAGTCTGTAAGAGACAAGTCAGGAAGAAAGATATGGGACAGAGGGAGAAAGCGAAGGGAGCAGGAGAAAGGGAAGGAAGAATAAAAAGTAGTGTTGGGCTGCAGGAGTGAGATGGAGGAATTGCAAGAAAAGAGGCAGGAAGCAGGAGAGTGAGAGAAAAGGAAAGAAGACACATGCAGCCAGAGAGAGAGGATGGGACAGAGAACAGGATGAGAAGGAAAGAAGGCAAGGCTAGGACAGGCAAGGACAGGCAAGGCAAGGCTAGGCTGCAGGACATGTTTTTGCTTTATAGTTTCTAGCACATTCGTCTTCAGACTAGGAGGAAAGCCATAAGACCGTATGGATTAGGCCCAAGCAAAAACCCCAGCTACTTGAGACACTTCGACTAAGACTAAAATACCAAGATCTCTCCATAAGGATGGTTTTTATACTGTACTTCCACAATCTGCTGGCAGTACAAAAAAATAAGCTGCAGATCTCCTTAGGCTGAGTCATGGTGCTTTGGGGCAGGGACCATGCATATCATGGGAATATTTCACAGTTTCTGCTCTGTTTTCAGTGTATGACACCAAAACACCCACCTGATGACATCCTTTCAAGAGCAAAGGCAGCAATTTGCAGAATTCCGCTTCTTAGGGGAAGTGAGAAATTACTGAGCTGACACCAAGTCCTGCAGTGTCCCTGTCACCTGCAGAGCCACCGCATCCTCGCCACGGTAGCGGGCATTGTGACAAAGGTTCTATGTCAGCTGGGTGTGGCAGCCAGGCGCCCCCTAGGGGATGGGGAGCCTGTCAGCCCCGGGCCTGTCACTGCCTGGTGTCCCTGCTGCCACCAGCCAGGCGTCTGAAAACTTGTCAAACCATGCCCAGACATGGGGTCAATTTGGCCCAAAGTCTCCAAGAGACAAGTCGGGAAGAAAGATAGGGCACAGAGGGAGAAAGCGAAGGGAGCAGGAGAAAGGGAAGGAAGAATAAAAAGTAGCGTTGGGCTGCAGGAGTGAGATGGAGGAATTGCAAGAAAAGAGGCAGGAAGCAGGAGAGTGAGAGAAAAGGAAAGAAGAGACATGCAGCCAGACGAGGGCTTAGTGAGAGAGGATGGGACAGAGAACAGGATGAAAAGGAAATAAGGCAAGTCTAGGACGAGCAAGGACAGGCAAGGCAAGGCTAGGCTGCAGGACATGTTTTTGCTTTATAGTTTCCAGCACATTCATCTTCAGACTAGGAGGAAAGCCATAAGACCGTATGGATTAGGCCCAAGCAAAAACCCCAGCTACTTGAGACAGTTAGACTAAACCTAAAATACCAAGATCTCTCCATAAGGATGGTTTTCATACTGTACTTCCACAATCTGCTGGCAGTACAAAAGATAAGCTGCAGGTCTCCTTAGGCTGAGTCATGGTGCTTTGGGGCAGGGACCATGCATATCATGGGAATATTTCACAGTTTCTGCTCTGTTTTCAGTGTATGACACCAAAACACCCACCTGATGACATCCTTTCAAGAGCAAAGGCAGCAATTTGCAGAATTCCGCTTCTTAGGGGAAGTGAGAAATTGCTGAGCTGACACCAAGTCCTGCAGTGTCCCTGTCACCTGCAGAGCCACCGCATCCTCGCCACGGTAGCGGGCATTGTGACAAAGGTTCTATGTCAGCTGGGTGTGGCAGCCAGGCGCCCCCTAGGGGATGGGGAGCCTGTCAGCCCCGGGCCTGTCACTGCCTGCTGTCACTGCTGCCACCAGCCAGGCGTCTGAAAACTTGTCAAACCATGCCCAGACATGGGGCCAATTTGGCCCAAAGTCTCCAAGAGACAAGTCGGGAAGAAAGATATGGGACAGAGGGAGAAAGCGAAGGGAGCAGGAGAAAGGGAAGGAAGAATAAAAAGTAGTGTTGGGCTGCAGGAGTGAGATGGAGGAATTGCAAGAAAAGAGGCAGGAAGCAGGAGAGTGAGAGAAAAGGAAAGAAGACACATGCAGCCAGACGAGGGGTTAGTGAGAGAGGATGGGACAGAAAACAGGATGAGAAGGAAATAAGGCAAGGCTAGGACAAGCAAGGACAGGCAAGGCAAGGCTAGGCTGCAGGACATGTTTTTGCTTTATAGTTTCTAGCACATTCGTCTTCAGACTAGGAGGAAAGCCATAAGACCGTATGGATTAGGCCCAAGCAAAAACCCCAGCTACTTGAGACACTTCGACTAAGCCTAAAATACGAAGATATCTCCATAAGGATGGTTTTCATACTGTACTTCCACAATCTGCTGGCAGTAAAAAAAAAAGCTGCATGTCTCCTTAGGCTGAGTCATGGTGATTTGGGGCAGGGACCATGCATATCATGGGAATATTTCACAGTTTCTGCTCTGTTTTCAGTGTATGACACCAAAACACCCACCTGATGACATCCTTTCAAGAGCAAAGGCAGCAATTTGCAGAATTCCGCTTCTTAGGGGAAGTGAGAAATTGCTGAGCTGACACCAAGTCCTGCAGTGTCCCTGTCACCTGCAGAGCCACCGCATCCTCGCCACGGTAGCGGGCATTGTGACAAAGGTTCTATGTCAGCTGGGTGTGGCAGCCAGGCGCCCCCTAGGGGATGGGGAGCCTGTCAGCCCCGGGCCTGTCACTGCCTGGTGTCCCTGCTGCCACCAGCCAGGCCTCTGAAAACTTGTCAAACCATGCCCAGAAGTGGGGCCAATTTGGCCCAAAGTCTCCAAGAGACAAGTCGGGAAGAAAGATATGGGACAGAGGGAGAAAGCGAAGGGAGCAGGAGAAACGGAAGGAAGAATAAAAAGTAGTGTTGGGCTGCAGGAGTGAGATGGAGGAATTGCAAGAAAAGAGGCAGGAAGCAGGAGAGTGAGAGAAAAGGAAAGAAGAGACATGCAGCCAGACGAGGGCTTAGTGAGAGAGGATGGGACAGAGAACAGGATGAAAAGGAAATAAGGCAAGGCTAGGACAAGCAAGAACAGGCAAGGCAAGGCTAGGCTGCAGGACATGTTTTTGCTTTATAGTTTCCAGCACATTCGTCTTCAGACGAGGAGGAAAGCCATAAGACCGTATGGATTAGGCCCAAGCAAAAACCCCAGCTACATGAGACTCTTAGACTAAGCCTAAAATATCAAGATCTCTCCATAAGGATGGTTTTCATAGTGTACTTCCACAATCTGCTGGCAGTAAAAAAAATAAGCTGCAGATCTCCTTAGGCTGAGTCATGGTGCTTTGGGGCAGGGACCATGCATATCATGGGAATATTTCACAGTTTCTGCTCTGTTTTCAGTGTATGACACCAAAACACCCACCTGATGACATCCTTTCAAGAGCAAAGGCAGCAATTTGCAGAATTCCGCTTCTTAGGGGAAGTGAGAAATTGCTGAGCTGACACCAAGTCCTGCAGTGTCCCTGTCACCTGCAGAGCCACCGCATCCTCGCCACGGTAGCGGGCATTGTGACAAAGGTTCTATGTCAGCTGGGTGTGGCAGCCAGGCGCCCCCTAGGGGATGGGGAGCCTGTCAGCCCCGGGCCTGTCACTGCCTGGTGTCCCTGCTGCCACCAGCCAGGCCTCTGAAAACTTGTCAAACCATGCCCAGACTTGGGGCCAGTTTGGCCCAAAGTCTCCAAGAGACAAGTAGGGAAGAAAGATATGGGACAGAGGGAGAAAGCGAAGGGAGCAGGAGAAAGGGAAGGAAGAATAAAAAGTAGTGTTGGGCTGCAGGAGTGAGATGGAGGAATTGCAAGAAAAGAGGCAGGAAGCAGTAGAGTGAGAGAAAAGGAAAGAAGACACATGCAGCCAGAAGAGGGGTTAGTGAGAGAGGATGGGACAGAGAACAGGATGAGAAGGACATAAGGCAAGGCTAGGACAGGCAAGGACAGGCAAGGCAAGGCTAGGCTGCAGGACATGTTTTTGCTTTATAGTTTCTAGCACATTCGTCTTCAGACTAGGAGGAAAGCCATAAGACCGTATGGATTAGGCCCAAGCAAAAACCCCAGCTACTTGAGACACTTAGACTAAGCCTAAAATACCAAGATCTCTCCATAAGGATGGTTTTTATACTGTAATTCCACAATCTGCTGGCAGTACAAAAAAATAAGCTGCAGATCTCCTTAGGCTGAGTCATGGTGCTTTGGGGCAGGGACCATGCATATCATGGGAATATTTCACAGTTTCTGCTCTGTTTTCAGTGTATGACACCAAAACACCCACCTGATGACATCCTTTCAAGAGCAAAGGCAGCAATTTGCAGAATTCTGCTTCTTAGGGGAAGTGAGAAATTGCTGAGCTGACACCAAGTCCTGCAGTGTCCCTGTCACCTGCAGAGCCACCGCATCCTCGCCACGGTAGCGGGCATTGTGACAAAGGTTCTATGTCAGCTGGGTGTGGCAGCCAGGCGCCCCCTAGGGGATGGGGAGCCTGTCAGCCCCGGGCCTGTCACAGCCTGGTGTCCCTGCTGCCAAGAGCCAGGCCTCTGAAAACTTGTCAAACCATGCCCAGACTTGGGGCCAGTTTGGCCCAAAGTCTCCAAGAGACAAGTCGGGAAGAAAGATATGGGACAGAGGGAGAAAGCGAAGTGAGCAGGAGAAAGGGAAGGAAGAATAAAAAGTAGTGTTGGGCTGCAGGAGTGAAATGGAGGAATTGCAAGAAAAGAGGCAGGAAGCAGGAGAGTGAGAGAAAAGGAAAGAAGACACATGCAGCCAGAAGAGGGGTTAGTGAGAGAGGATGGGACAGAGAACAGGATGAGAAGGACATAAGGCAAGGCTAGGACAGGCAAGGACAGGCAAGGCAAGGCTAGGCTGCAGGACATTTTTTTGCTTTATAGTTTCTAGCACATTCGTCTTCAGACTAGGAGGAAAGCCATAAGACCGTATGGATTAGGCCCAAGCAAAAACCCCAGCTAATTGAGACACTTAGACTAAGCCTAAAATACCAAGATCTCTCCATAAGGATGGTTTTTATACTGTACTTCCACAATCTGCTGGCAATACAAAAAAATAAGCTGCAGATCTCCTTAGGCTGAGTCATGGTGCTTTGGGGCAGGGACCATGCATATCATGGGAATATTTCACAGTTTCTGCTCTGTTTTCAGTGTATGACACCAAAACACCCACCTGATGACATCCTTTCAAGAGCAAAGGCAGCAATTTGCAGAATTCCGCTTCTTAGGGGAAGTGAGAAATTGCTGAGCTGACACCAAGTCCTGCAGTGTCCCTGTCACCTGCAGAGCCACCGCATCCTCGCCACGGTAGCGGGCATTGTGACAAAGGTTCTATGTCAGCTGGGTGTGGAGGCCAGGCGCCCCCTAGGGGATGGGGAGCCTGTCAGCCCCGGGCCTGTCACTGCCTGCTGGCCCTGCTGCCACCAGCCAGGCGTCTGAAAACTTGTCAAACCATGCCCAGACTTGGGGCCAGTTTGGCCCAAAGTCTGTAAGAGACAAGTCAGGAAGAAAGATATGGGACAGAGGGAGAAAGCGAAGGGAGCAGGAGAAAGGGAAGGAAGAATAAAAAGTAGTGTTGGGCTGCAGGAGTGAGATGGAGGAATTGCAAGAAAAGAGGCAGGAAGCAGGAGAGTGAGAGAAAAGGAAAGAAGACACATGCAGCCAGAGAGAGAGGATGGGACAGAGAACAGGATGAGAAGGAAAGAAGGCAAGGCTAGGACAGGCAAGGACAGGCAAGGCAAGGCTAGGCTGCAGGACATGTTTTTGCTTTATAGTTTCTAGCACATTCGTCTTCAGACTAGGAGGAAAGCCATAAGACCGTATGGATTAGGCCCAAGCAAAAACCCCAGCTACTTGAGACACTTCGACTAAGACTAAAATACCAAGATCTCTCCATAAGGATGGTTTTTATACTGTACTTCCACAATCTGCTGGCAGTACAAAAAAATAAGCTGCAGATCTCCTTAGGCTGAGTCATGGTGCTTTGGGGCAGGGACCATGCATATCATGGGAATATTTCACAGTTTCTGCTCTGTTTTCAGTGTATGACACCAAAACACCCACCTGATGACATCCTTTCAAGAGCAAAGGCAGCAATTTGCAGAATTCCGCTTCTTAGGGGAAGTGAGAAATTACTGAGCTGACACCAAGTCCTGCAGTGTCCCTGTCACCTGCAGAGCCACCGCATCCTCGCCACGGTAGCGGGCATTGTGACAAAGGTTCTATGTCAGCTGGGTGTGGCAGCCAGGCGCCCCCTAGGGGATGGGGAGCCTGTCAGCCCCGGGCCTGTCACTGCCTGGTGTCCCTGCTGCCACCAGCCAGGCGTCTGAAAACTTGTCAAACCATGCCCAGACATGGGGTCAATTTGGCCCAAAGTCTCCAAGAGACAAGTCGGGAAGAAAGATAGGGCACAGAGGGAGAAAGCGAAGGGAGCAGGAGAAAGGGAAGGAAGAATAAAAAGTAGCGTTGGGCTGCAGGAGTGAGATGGAGGAATTGCAAGAAAAGAGGCAGGAAGCAGGAGAGTGAGAGAAAAGGAAAGAAGAGACATGCAGCCAGACGAGGGCTTAGTGAGAGAGGATGGGACAGAGAACAGGATGAAAAGGAAATAAGGCAAGTCTAGGACGAGCAAGGACAGGCAAGGCAAGGCTAGGCTGCAGGACATGTTTTTGCTTTATAGTTTCCAGCACATTCATCTTCAGACTAGGAGGAAAGCCATAAGACCGTATGGATTAGGCCCAAGCAAAAACCCCAGCTACTTGAGACAGTTAGACTAAACCTAAAATACCAAGATCTCTCCATAAGGATGGTTTTCATACTGTACTTCCACAATCTGCTGGCAGTACAAAAGATAAGCTGCAGGTCTCCTTAGGCTGAGTCATGGTGCTTTGGGGCAGGGACCATGCATATCATGGGAATATTTCACAGTTTCTGCTCTGTTTTCAGTGTATGACACCAAAACACCCACCTGATGACATCCTTTCAAGAGCAAAGGCAGCAATTTGCAGAATTCCGCTTCTTAGGGGAAGTGAGAAATTGCTGAGCTGACACCAAGTCCTGCAGTGTCCCTGTCACCTGCAGAGCCACCGCATCCTCGCCACGGTAGCGGGCATTGTGACAAAGGTTCTATGTCAGCTGGGTGTGGCAGCCAGGCGCCCCCTAGGGGATGGGGAGCCTGTCAGCCCCGGGCCTGTCACTGCCTGCTGTCACTGCTGCCACCAGCCAGGCGTCTGAAAACTTGTCAAACCATGCCCAGACATGGGGCCAATTTGGCCCAAAGTCTCCAAGAGACAAGTCGGGAAGAAAGATATGGGACAGAGGGAGAAAGCGAAGGGAGCAGGAGAAAGGGAAGGAAGAATAAAAAGTACTGTGGGGCTGCAGGAGTGAGATGGAGGAATTGCAAGAAAAGAGGCAGGAAGCAGGAGAGTGAGAGAAAAGGAAAGAAGACACATGCAGCCAGACGAGGGGTTAGTGAGAGAGGATGGGACAGAAAACAGGATGAGAAGGAAATAAGGCAAGGCTAGGACAAGCAAGGACAGGCAAGGCAAGGCTAGGCTGCAGGACATGTTTTTGCTTTATAGTTTCTAGCACATTCGTCTTCAGACTAGGAGGAAAGCCATAAGACCGTATGGATTAGGCCCAAGCAAAAACCCCAGCTACTTGAGACACTTCGACTAAGCCTAAAATACGAAGATATCTCCATAAGGATGGTTTTCATACTGTACTTCCACAATCTGCTGGCAGTAAAAAAAAAAGCTGCAGATCTCCTTAGGCTGAGTCATGGTGATTTGGGGCAGGGACCATGCATATCATGGGAATATTTCACAGTTTCTGCTCTGTTTTCAGTGTATGACACCAAAACACCCACCTGATGACATCCTTTCAAGAGCAAAGGCAGCAATTTGCAGAATTCCGCTTCTTAGGGGAAGTGAGAAATTGCTGAGCTGACACCAAGTCCTGCAGTGTCCCTGTCACCTGCAGAGCCACCGCATCCTCGCCACGGTAGCGGGCATTGTGACAAAGGTTCTATGTCAGCTGGGTGTGGCAGCCAGGCGCCCCCTAGGGGATGGGGAGCCTGTCAGCCCCGGGCCTGTCACTGCCTGGTGTCCCTGCTGCCACCAGCCAGGCCTCTGAAAACTTGTCAAACCATGCCCAGAAGTGGGGCCAATTTGGCCCAAAGTCTCCAAGAGACAAGTCGGGAAGAAAGATATGGGACAGAGGGAGAAAGCGAAGGGAGCAGGAGAAACGGAAGGAAGAATAAAAAGTAGTGTTAGGCTGCAGGAGTGAGATGGAGGAATTGCAAGAAAAGAGGCAGGAAGCAGGAGAGTGAGAGAAAAGGAAAGAAGAGACATGCAGCCAGACGAGGGCTTAGTGAGAGAGGATGGGACAGAGAACAGGATGAAAAGGAAATAAGGCAGGGCTAGGACAAGCAAGAACAGGCAAGGCAAGGCTAGGCTGCAGGACATGTTTTTGCTTTATAGTTTCCAGCACATTCGTCTTCAGACGAGGAGGAAAGCCATAAGACCGTATGGATTAGGCCCAAGCAAAAACCCCAGCTACATGAGACTCTTAGACTAAGCCTAAAATATCAAGATCTCTCCATAAGGATGGTTTTCATAGTGTACTTCCACAATCTGCTGGCAGTAAAAAAAATAAGCTGCAGATCTCCTTAGGCTGAGTCATGGTGCTTTGGGGCAGGGACCATGCATATCATGGGAATATTTCACAGTTTCTGCTCTGTTTTCAGTGTATGACACCAAAACACCCACCTGATGACATCCTTTCAAGAGCAAAGGCAGCAATTTGCAGAATTCCGCTTCTTAGGGGAAGTGAGAAATTGCTGAGCTGACACCAAGTCCTGCAGTGTCCCTGTCACCTGCAGAGCCACCGCATCCTCGCCACGGTAGCGGGCATTGTGACAAAGGTTCTATGTCAGCTGGGTGTGGCAGCCAGGCGCCCCCTAGGGGATGGGGAGCCTGTCAGCCCCGGGCCTGTCACTGCCTGGTGTCCCTGCTGCCACCAGCCAGGCCTCTGAAAACTTGTCAAACCATGCCCAGACTTGGGGCCAGTTTGGCCCAAAGTCTCCAAGAGACAAGTAGGGAAGAAAGATATGGGACAGAGGGAGAAAGCGAAGGGAGCAGGAGAAAGGGAAGGAAGAATAAAAAGTAGTGTTGGGCTGCAGGAGTGAGATGGAGGAATTGCAAGAAAAGAGGCAGGAAGCAGGAGAGTGAGAGAAAAGGAAAGAAGACACATGCAGCCAGAAGAGGGGTTAGTGAGAGAGGATGGGACAGAGAACAGGATGAGAAGGACATAAGGCAAGGCTAGGACAGGCAAGGACAGGCAAGGCAAGGCTAGGCTGCAGGACATGTTTTTGCTTTATAGTTTCTAGCACATTCGTCTTCAGACTAGGAGGAAAGCCATAAGACCGTATGGATTAGGCCCAAGCAAAAACCCCAGCTACTTGAGACACTTAGACTAAGCCTAAAATACCAAGATCTCTCCATAAGGATGGTTTTTATACTGTAATTCCACAATCTGCTGGCAGTACAAAAAAATAAGCTGCAGATCTCCTTAGGCTGAGTCATGGTGCTTTGGGGCAGGGACCATGCATATCATGGGAATATTTCACAGTTTCTGCTCTGTTTTCAGTGTATGACACCAAAACACCCACCTGATGACATCCTTTCAAGAGCAAAGGCAGCAATTTGCAGAATTCCGCTTCTTAGGGGAAGTGAGAAATTGCTGAGCTGACACCAAGTCCTGCAGTGTCCCTGTCACCTGCAGAGCCACCGCATCCTCGCCACGGTAGCGGGCATTGTGACAAAGGTTCTATGTCAGCTGGGTGTGGCAGCCAGGCGCCCCCTAGGGGATGGGGAGCCTGTCAGCCCCGGGCCTGTCACAGCCTGGTGTCCCTGCTGCCACCAGCCAGGCCTCTGAAAACTTGTCAAACCATGCCCAGACTTGGGGCCAGTTTGGCCCAAAGTCTCCAAGAGACAAGTCGGGAAGAAAGATATGGGACAGAGGGAGAAAGCGAAGTGAGCAGGAGAAAGGGAAGGAAGAATAAAAAGTAGTGTTGGGCTGCAGGAGTGAGATGGAGGAATTGCAAGAAAAGAGGCAGGAAGCAGGAGAGTGAGAGAAAAGGAAAGAAGAGACATGCAGCCAGACGAGGGCTTAGTGAGAGAGGATGGGACAGAGAACAGGATGAGAAGGAAATAAGGCAAGGCTAGGACAGGCAAGGACAGGCAAGGCAAGGCTAGGCTGCAGGACATGTTTTTGCTTTATAGTTTCTAGCACATTTGTCTTCAGACTAGGAGGAAAGCCATAAGACCGTATGGATTAGGCCCAAGCAAAAACCCCAGCTACTTGAGACACTTAGACTAAGCCTAAAATACCAAGATCTCTCCATAAGGATGGTTTTTATACTGTACTTCCACAATCTGCTGGCAGTACAAAAAAATAAGCTGCAGATCTCCTTAGGCTGAGTCATGGTGCTTTGGGGCAGGGACCATGCATATCACTGGAATATTTCACAGTTTCTGCTCTGTTTTCAGTGTATGACACCAAAACACCCACCTGATGACATCCTTTCAAGAGCAAAGGCAGCAATTTGCAGAATTCCGCTTCTTAGGGGAAGTGAGAAATTGCTGAGCTGACACCAAGTCCTGCAGTGTCCCTGTCACCTGCAGAGCCACCGCATCCTCGCCACGGTAGCGGGCATTGTGACAAAGGTTCTATGTCAGCTGGGTGTGGCAGCCAGGCGCCCCCTAGGGGATGGGGAGCCTGTCAGCCCCGGGCCTGTCACTGCCTGGTGTCCCTGCTGCCACCAGCCAGGCGTCTGAAAACTTGTCAAACCATGCCCAGACATGGGGTCAATTTGGCCCAAAGTCTCCAAGAGACAAGTCGGGAAGAAAGATAGGGCACAGAGGGAGAAAGCGAAGGGAGCAGGAGAAAGGGAAGGAAGAATAAAAAGTAGCGTTGGGCTGCAGGAGTGAGATGGAGGAATTGCAAGAAAAGAGGCAGGAAGCAGGAGAGTGAGAGAAAAGGAAAGAAGAGACATGCAGCCAGACGAGGGCTTAGTGAGAGAGGATGGGACAGAGAACAGGATGAAAAGGAAATAAGGCAAGTCTAGGACGAGCAAGGACAGGCAAGGCAAGGCTAGGCTGCAGGACATGTTTTTGCTTTATAGTTTCCAGCACATTCATCTTCAGACTAGGAGGAAAGCCATAAGACCGTATGGATTAGGCCCAAGCAAAAACCCCAGCTACTTGAGACAGTTAGACTAAACCTAAAATACCAAGATCTCTCCATAAGGATGGTTTTCATACTGTACTTCCACAATCTGCTGGCAGTACAAAAGATAAGCTGCAGGTCTCCTTAGGCTGAGTCATGGTGCTTTGGGGCAGGGACCATGCATATCATGGGAATATTTCACAGTTTCTGCTCTGTTTTCAGTGTATGACACCAAAACACCCACCTGATGACATCCTTTCAAGAGCAAAGGCAGCAATTTGCAGAATTCCGCTTCTTAGGGGAAGTGAGAAATTGCTGAGCTGACACCAAGTCCTGCAGTGTCCCTGTCACCTGCAGAGCCACCGCATCCTCGCCACGGTAGCGGGCATTGTGACAAAGGTTCTATGTCAGCTGGGTGTGGCAGCCAGGCGCCCCCTAGGGGATGGGGAGCCTGTCAGCCCCGGGCCTGTCACTGCCTGGTGTCCCTGCTGCCACCAGCCAGGCGTCTGAAAACTTGTCAAACCATGCCCAGACTTGGGGTCAATTTGGCCCAAAGTCTCCAAGAGACAAGTCGGGAAGAAAGATATGGGACAGAGGGAGAAAGCGAAGGGAGCAGGAGAAAGGGAAGGAAGAATAAAAAGTAGTGTTAGGCTGCAGGAGTGAGATGGAGGAATTGCAAGAAAAGAGGCAGGAAGCAGGAGAGTGAGAGAAAAGGAAAGAAGAGACATGCAGCCAGACGAGGGCTTAGTGAGAGAGGATGGGACAGAGAACAGGATGAAAAGGAAATAAGGCAAGGCTAGGACAAGCAAGAACAGGCAAGGCAAGGCTAGGCTGCAGGACATGTTTTTGCTTTATAGTTTCCAGCACATTCGTCTTCAGACGAGGAGGAAAGCCATAAGACCGTATGGATTAGGCCCAAGCAAAAACCCCAGCTACATGAGACTCTTAGACTAAGCCTAAAATATCAAGATCTCTCCATAAGGATGGTTTTCATAGTGTACTTCCACAATCTGCTGGCAGTAAAAAAAATAAGCTGCAGATCTCCTTAGGCTGAGTCATGGTGCTTTGGGGCAGGGACCATGCATATCATGGGAATATTTCACAGTTTCTGCTCTGTTTTCAGTGTATGACACCAAAACACCCACCTGATGACATCCTTTCAAGAGCAAAGGCAGCAATTTGCAGAATTCCGCTTCTTAGGGGAAGTGAGAAATTGCTGAGCTGACACCAAGTCCTGCAGTGTCCCTGTCACCTGCAGAGCCACCGCATCCTCGCCACGGTAGCGGGCATTGTGACAAAGGTTCTATGTCAGCTGGGTGTGGCAGCCAGGCGCCCCCTAGGGGATGGGGAGCCTGTCAGCCCCGGGCCTGTCACTGCCTGGTGTCCCTGCTGCCACCAGCCAGGCCTCTGAAAACTTGTCAAACCATGCCCAGACTTGGGGCCAGTTTGGCACAAAGTCTCCAAGAGACAAGTAGGGAAGAAAGATATGGGACAGAGGGAGAAAGCGAAGGGAGCAGGAGAAAGGGAAGGAAGAATAAAAAGTAGTGTTGGGCTGCAGGAGTGAGATGGAGGAATTGCAAGAAAAGAGGCAGGAAGCAGGAGAGTGAGAGAAAAGGAAAGAAGACACATGCAGCCAGAAGAGGGGTTAGTGAGAGAGGATGGGACAGAGAACAGGATGAGAAGGACATAAGGCAAGGCTAGGACAGGCAAGGACAGGCAAGGCAAGGCTAGGCTGCAGGACATGTTTTTGCTTTATAGTTTCTAGCACATTCGTCTTCAGACTAGGAGGAAAGCCATAAGACCGTATGGATTAGGCCCAAGCAAAAACCCCAGCTACTTGAGACACTTAGACTAAGCCTAAAATACCAAGATCTCTCCATAAGGATGGTTTTTATACTGTAATTCCACAATCTGCTGGCAGTACAAAAAAATAAGCTGCAGATCTCCTTAGGCTGAGTCATGGTGCTTTGGGGCAGGGACCATGCATATCATGGGAATATTTCACAGTTTCTGCTCTGTTTTCAGTGTATGACACCAAAACACCCACCTGATGACATCCTTTCAAGAGCAAAGGCAGCAATTTGCAGAATTCCGCTTCTTAGGGGAAGTGAGAAATTGCTGAGCTGACACCAAGTCCTGCAGTGTCCCTGTCACCTGCAGAGCCACCGCATCCTCGCCACGGTAGCGGGCATTGTGACAAAGGTTCTATGTCAGCTGGGTGTGGCAGCCAGGCGCCCCCTAGGGGATGGGGAGCCTGTCAGCCCCGGGCCTGTCACAGCCTGGTGTCCCTGCTGCCACCAGCCAGGCCTCTGAAAACTTGTCAAACCATGCCCAGACTTGGGGCCAGTTTGGCCCAAAGTCTCCAAGAGACAAGTCGGGAAGAAAGATATGGGACAGAGGGAGAAAGCGAAGTGAGCAGGAGAAAGGGAAGGAAGAATAAAAAGTAGTGTTGGGCTGCAGGAGTGAGATGGAGGAATTGCAAGAAAAGAGGCAGGAAGCAGGAGAGTGAGAGAAAAGGAAAGAAGACACATGCAGCCAGACGAGGGGTTAGTGAGAGAGGATGGGACAGAAAACAGGATGAGAAGGAAATAAGGCAAGGCTAGGACAAGCAAGGACAGGCAAGGCAAGGCTAGGCTGCAGGACATGTTTTTGCTTTATAGTTTCTAGCACATTCGTCTTCAGACTAGGAGGAAAGCCATAAGACCGTATGGATTAGGCCCAAGCAAAAACCCCAGCTACTTGAGACACTTCGACTAAGCCTAAAATACGAAGATATCTCCATAAGGATGGTTTTCATACTGTACTTCCACAATCTGCTGGCAGTAAAAAAAAAAGCTGCAGATCTCCTTAGGCTGAGTCATGGTGATTTGGGGCAGGGACCATGCATATCATGGGAATATTTCACAGTTTCTGCTCTGTTTTCAGTGTATGACACCAAAACACCCACCTGATGACATCCTTTCAAGAGCAAAGGCAGCAATTTGCAGAATTCCGCTTCTTAGGGGAAGTGAGAAATTGCTGAGCTGACACCAAGTCCTGCAGTGTCCCTGTCACCTGCAGAGCCACCGCATCCTCGCCACGGTAGCGGGCATTGTGACAAAGGTTCTATGTCAGCTGGGTGTGGCAGCCAGGCGCCCCCTAGGGGATGGGGAGCCTGTCAGCCCCGGGCCTGTCACTGCCTGGTGTCCCTGCTGCCACCAGCCAGGCGTCTGAAAACTTGTCAAACCATGCCCAGACTTGGAGTCAATTTGGCCCAAAGTCTCCAAGAGACAAGTCGGGAAGAAAGATATGGGACAGAGGGAGAAAGCGAAGGGAGCAGGAGAAAGGGAAGGAAGAATAAAAAGTAGTGTTAGGCTGCAGGAGTGAGATGGAGGAATTGCAAGAAAAGAGGCAGGAAGCAGGAGAGTGAGAGAAAAGGAAAGAAGAGACATGCAGCCAGACGAGGGCTTAGTGAGAGAGGATGGGACAGAGAACAGGATGAAAAGGAAATAAGGCAAGGCTAGGACAAGCAAGAACAGGCAAGGCAAGGCTAGGCTGCAGGACATGTTTTTGCTTTATAGTTTCCAGCACATTCGTCTTCAGACGAGGAGGAAAGCCATAAGACCGTATGGATTAGGCCCAAGCAAAAACCCCAGCTACATGAGACTCTTAGACTAAGCCTAAAATATCAAGATCTCTCCATAAGGATGGTTTTCATAGTGTACTTCCACAATCTGCTGGCAGTAAAAAAAATAAGCTGCAGATCTCCTTAGGCTGAGTCATGGTGCTTTGGGGCAGGGACCATGCATATCATGGGAATATTTCACAGTTTCTGCTCTGTTTTCAGTGTATGACACCAAAACACCCACCTGATGACATCCTTTCAAGAGCAAAGGCAGCAATTTGCAGAATTCCGCTTCTTAGGGGAAGTGAGAAATTGCTGAGCTGACACCAAGTCCTGCAGTGTCCCTGTCACCTGCAGAGTCACCGCATCCTCGCCACGGTAGCGGGCATTGTGACAAAGGTTCTATGTCAGCTGGGTGTGGCAGCCAGGCGCCCCCTAGGGGATGGGGAGCCTGTCAGCCCCGGGCCTGTCACTGCCTGGTGTCCCTGCTGCCACCAGCCAGGCCTCTGAAAACTTGTCAAACCATGCCCAGACTTGGGGCCAGTTTGGCACAAAGTCTCCAAGAGACAAGTAGGGAAGAAAGATATGGGACAGAGGGAGAAAGCGAAGGGAGCAGGAGAAAGGGAAGGAAGAATAAAAAGTAGTGTTGGGCTGCAGGAGTGAGATGGAGGAATTGCAAGAAAAGAGGCAGGAAGCAGGAGAGTGAGAGAAAAGGAAAGAAGACACATGCAGCCAGAAGAGGGGTTAGTGAGAGAGGATGGGACAGAGAACAGGATGAGAAGGACATAAGGCAAGGCTAGGACAGGCAAGGACAGGCAAGGCAAGGCTAGGCTGCAGGACATGTTTTTGCTTTATAGTTTCTAGCACATTCGTCTTCAGACTAGGAGGAAAGCCATAAGACCGTATGGATTAGGCCCAAGCAAAAACCCCAGCTACTTGAGACACTTAGACTAAGCCTAAAATACCAAGATCTCTCCATAAGGATGGTTTTTATACTGTAATTCCACAATCTGCTGGCAGTACAAAAAAATAAGCTGCAGATCTCCTTAGGCTGAGTCATGGTGCTTTGGGGCAGGGACCATGCATATCATGGGAATATTTCACAGTTTCTGCTCTGTTTTCAGTGTATGACACCAAAACACCCACCTGATGACATCCTTTCAAGAGCAAAGGCAGCAATTTGCAGAATTCCGCTTCTTAGGGGAAGTAAGAAATTGCTGAGCTGACACCAAGTCCTGCAGTGTCCCTGTCACCTGCAGAGCCACCGCATCCTCGCCACGGTAGCGGGCATTGTGACAAAGGTTCTATGTCAGCTGGGTGTGGCAGCCAGGCGCCCCCTAGGGGATGGGGAGCCTGTCAGCCCCGGGCCTGTCACTGCCTGGTGTCCCTGCTGCCACCAGCCAGGCCTCTGAAAACTTGTCAAACCATGCCCAGACTTGGGGCCAGTTTGGCCCAAAGTCTCCAAGAGACAAGTCGGGAAGAAAGATATGGGACAGAGGGAGAAAGCGAAGTGAGCAGGAGAAAGGGAAGGAAGAATAAAAAGTAGTGTTGGGCTGCAGGAGTGAAATGGAGGAATTGCAAGAAAAGAGGCAGGAAGCAGGAGAGTGAGAGAAAAGGAAAGAAGACACATGCAGCCAGAAGAGGGGTTAGTGAGAGAGGATGGGACAGAGAACAGGATGAGAAGGACATAAGGCAAGGCTAGGACAGGCAAGGACAGGCAAGGCAAGGCTAGGCTGCAGGACATTTTTTTGCTTTATAGTTTCTAGCACATTCGTCTTCAGACTAGGAGGAAAGCCATAAGACCGTATGGATTAGGCCCAAGCAAAAACCCCAGCTACTTGAGACACTTAGACTAAGCCTAAAATACCAAGATCTCTCCATAAGGATGGTTTTTATACTGTACTTCCACAATCTGCTGGCAATACAAAAAAATAAGCTGCAGATCTCCTTAGGCTGAGTCATGGTGCTTTGGGGCAGGGACCATGCATATCATGGGAATATTTCACAGTTTCTGCTCTGTTTTCAGTGTATGACACCAAAACACCCACCTGATGACATCCTTTCAAGAGCAAAGGCAGCAATTTGCAGAATTCCGCTTCTTAGGGGAAGTGAGAAATTGCTGAGCTGACACCAAGTCCTGCAGTGTCCCTGTCACCTGCAGAGCCACCGCATCCTCGCCACGGTAGCGGGCATTGTGACAAAGGTTCTATGTCAGCTGGGTGTGGAGGCCAGGCGCCCCCTAGGGGATGGGGAGCCTGTCAGCCCCGGGCCTGTCACTGCCTGCTGGCCCTGCTGCCACCAGCCAGGCCTCTGAAAACTTGTCAAACCATGCCCAGACTTGGGGCCAGTTTGGCCCAAAGTCTGTAAGAGACAAGTCAGGAAGAAAGATATGGGACAGAGGGAGAAAGCGAAGGGAGCAGGAGAAAGGGAAGGAAGAATAAAAAGTAGTGTTGGGCTGCAGGAGTGAGATGGAGGAATTGCAAGAAAAGAGGCAGGAAGCAGGAGAGTGAGAGAAAAGGAAAGAAGAGACATGCAGCCAGACGAGGGCTTAGTGAGAGAGGATGGGACAGAGAACAGGATGAGAAGGAAATAAGGGAAGGCTAGGACAGGCAAGGACAGGCAAGGCAAGGCTAGGCTGCAGGACATGTTTTTGCTTTATAGTTTCTAGCACATTTGTCTTCAGACTAGGAGGAAAGCCATAAGACCGTATGGATTAGGCCCAAGCAAAAACCCCAGCTACTTGAGACACTTAGACTAAGCCTAAAATACCAAGATCTCTCCATAAGGATGGTTTTTATACTGTAATTCCACAATCTGCTGGCAGTACAAAAAAATAAGCTGCAGATCTCCTTAGGCTGAGTCATGGTGCTTTGGGGCAGGGACCATGCATATCACTGGAATATTTCACAGTTTCTGCTCTGTTTTCAGTGTATGACACCAAAACACCCACCTGATGACATCCTTTCAAGAGCAAAGGCAGCAATTTGCAGAATTCCGCTTCTTAGGGGAAGTGAGAAATTGCTGAGCTGACACCAAGTCCTGCAGTGTCCCTGTCACCTGCAGAGCCACCGCATCCTCGCCACGGTAGCGGGCATTGTGACAAAGGTTCTATGTCAGCTGGGTGTGGCAGCCAGGTGCCCCCTAGGGGATGGGGAGCCTGTCAGCCCCGGGCCTGTCACTGCCTGGTGTCCCTGCTGCCACCAGCCAGGCCTCTGAAAACTTGTCAAACCATGCCCAGACATGGGGCCAGTTTGGCCCAAAGTCTCCAAGAGACAAGTCGGGAAGAAAGATATGGGACAGAGGGAGAAAGCGAAGGGAGCAGGAGAAAGGGAAGGAAGAATAAAAAGTAGTGTTGGGCTGCAGGAGTGAGATGGAGGAATTGCAAGAAAAGAGGCAGGAAGCAGGAGAGTGAGAGAAAAGGAAAGAAGACACATGCAGCCAGAGAGAGAGGATGGGACAGAGAACAGGATGAGAAGGAAAGAAGGCAAGGCTAGGACAGGCAAGGACAGGCAAGGCAAGGCTAGGCTGCAGGACATGTTTTTGCTTTATAGTTTCTAGCACATTCGCCTTCAGACTAGGAGGAAAGCCATAAGACCGTATGGATTAGGCCCAAGCAAAAACCCCAGCTACTTGAGACACTTCGAATAAGACTAAAATACCAAGATCTCTCCATAAGGATGGTTTTTATACTGTACTTCCACAATCTGCTGGCAGTACAAAAAAATAAGCTGCAGATCTCCTTAGGCTGAGTCATGGTGCTTTGGGGCAGGGACCATGCATATCATGGGAATATTTCACAGTTTCTGCTCTGTTTTCAGTGTATGACACCAAAACACCCACCTGATGACATCCTTTCAAGAGCAAAGGCAGCAATTTGCAGAATTCTGCTTCTTAGGGGAAGTGAGAAATTACTGAGCTGACACCAAGTCCTGCAGTGTCCCTGTCACCTGCAGAGTCACCGCATCCTCGCCACGGTAGCGGGCATTGTGACAAAGGTTCTATGTCAGCTGGGTGTGGCAGCCAGGCGCCCCCTAGGGGATGGGGAGCCTGTCAGCCCCGGGCCTTTCACTGCCTGGTGTCCCTGCTGCCACCAGCCCTGCGTCTGAAAACTTGTCAAACCATGCCCAGACTTGGGGTCAATTTGGCCCAAAGTCTCCAAGAGACAAGTCGGGAAGAAAGATAGGGCACAGAGGGAGAAAGCGAAGGGAGCAGGAGAAAGGGAAGGAAGAATAAAAAGTAGCGTTGGGCTGCAGGAGTGAGATGGAGGAATTGCAAGAAAAGAGGCAGGAAGCAGGAGAGTGAGAGAAAAGGAAAGAAGAGACATGCAGCCAGACGAGGGCTTAGTGAGAGAGGATGGGACAGAGAACAGGATGAAAAGGAAATAAGGCAAGGCTAGGACAAGCAAGGACAGGCAAGGCAAGGCTAGGCTGCAGGACATGTTTTTGCTTTATAGTTTCCAGCACATTCGTCTTCAGACTAGGAGGAAAGCCATAAGACCGTATGGATTAGGCCCAAGCAAAAACCCCAGCTACTTGAGACACTTAGACTAAGCCTAAAATACCAAGATCTCTCCATAAGGATGGTTTTTATACTGTACTTCCACAATCTGCTGGCAGTACAAAAAAATAAGCTGCAGATCTCCTTAGGCTGAGTCATGGTGCTTTGGGGCAGGGACCATGCATATCATGGGAATATTTCACAGTTTCTGCTCTGTTTTCAGTGTATGACACCAAAACACCCACCTGATGACATCCTTTCAAGAGCAAAGGCAGCAATTTGCAGAATTCCGCTTCTTAGGGGAAGTGAGAAATTGCTGAGCTGACACCAAGTCCTGCAGTGTCCCTGTCACCTGCAGAGCCACCGCATCCTCGCCACGGTAGCGGGCATTGTGACAACGGTTCAATGTCAGCTGGGTGTGGCAGCCAGGCGCCCCCTAGGGGATGGGGAGCCTGTCAGCCCCGGGCCTGTCACTGCCTGGTGTCCCTGCTGCCACCAGCCAGGCCTCTGAAAACTTGTCAAACCATGCCCAGACTTGGGGCCAGTTTGGCACAAAGTCTCCAAGAGACAAGTCAGGAAGAAAGATATGGGACAGAGGGAGAAAGCGAAGGGAGCAGGAGAAAGGGAAGGAAGAATAAAAAGTAGTGTTGGGCTGCAGGAGTGAGATGGAGGAATTGCAATAAAAGAGGCAGGAAGCAGGAGAGTGAGAGAAAAGGAAAGAAGACACATGCAGCCAGAGAGAGAGGATGGGACAGAGAACAGGATGAGAAGGAAAGAAGGCAAGGCTAGGACAGGCAAGGACAGGCAAGGCAAGGCTAGGCTGCAGGACATGTTTTTGCTTTATAGTTTCTAGCACATTCGTCTTCAGACTAGGAGGAAAGCCATAAGACCGTATGGATTAGGCCCAAGCAAAAACCCCAGCTACATGAGACTCTTAGACTAAGCCTAAAATATCAAGATCTCTCCATAAGGATGGTTTTCATAGTGTACTTCCACAATCTGCTGGCAGTAAAAAAAATAAGCTGCAGATCTCCTTAGGCTGAGTCATGGTGCTTTGGGGCAGGGACCATGCATATCATGGGAATATTTCACAGTTTCTGCTCTGTTTTCAGTGTATGACACCAAAACACCCACCTGATGACATCCTTTCAAGAGCAAAGGCAGCAATTTGCAGAATTCCGCTTCTTAGGGGAAGTGAGAAATTGCTGAGCTGACACCAAGTCCTGCAGTGTCCCTGTCACCTGCAGAGCCACCGCATCCTCGCCACGGTAGCGGGCATTGTGACAAAGGTTCTATGTCAGCTGGGTGTGGCAGCCAGGCGCCCCCTAGGGGATGGGGAGCCTGTCAGCCCCGGGCCTGTCACTGCCTGGTGTCCCTGCTGCCAACAGCCAGGCCTCTGAAAACTTGTCAAACCATGCCCAGAAGTGGGGCCAATTTGGCCCAAAGTCTCCAAGAGACAAGTCGGGAAGAAAGATATGGGACAGAGGGAGAAAGCGAAGGGAGCAGGAGAAACGGAAGGAAGAATAAAAAGTAGTGTTGGGCTGCAGGAGTGAGATGGAGGAATTGCAAGAAAAGAGGCAGGAAGCAGGAGAGTGAGAGAAAAGGAAAGAAGAGACATGCAGCCAGACGAGGGCTTAGTGAGAGAGGATGGGACAGAGAACAGGATGAAAAGGAAATAAGGCAAGGCTAGGACAAGCAAGAACAGGCAAGGCAAGGCTAGGCTGCAGGACATGTTTTTGCTTTATAGTTTCCAGCACATTCGTCTTCAGACGAGGAGGAAAGCCATAAGACCGTATGGATTAGGCCCAAGCAAAAACCCCAGCTACATGAGACTCTTAGACTAAGCCTAAAATATTAAGATCTCTCCATAAGGATGGTTTTTATACTGTAATTCCACAATCTGCTGGCAGTACAAAAAAATAAGCTGCAGATCTCCTTAGGCTGAGTCATGGTGCTTTGGGGCAGGGACCATGCATATCATGGGAATATTTCACAGTTTCTGCTCTGTTTTCAGTGTATGACACCAAAACACCCACCTGATGACATCCTTTCAAGAGCAAAGGCAGCAATTTGCAGAATTCCGCTTCTTAGGGGAAGTGAGAAATTGCTGAGCTGACACCAAGTCCTGCAGTGTCCCTGTCACCTGCAGAGCCACCGCATCCTCGCCACGGTAGCGGGCATTGTGACAAAGGTTCTATGTCAGCTGGGTGTGGCAGCCAGGCGCCCCCTAGGGGATGGGGAGCCTGTCAGCCCCGGGCCTGTCACTGCCTGGTGTCCCTGCTGCCACCAGCCAGGCGTCTGAAAACTTGTCAAACCATGCCCAGAAGTGGGGCCAATTTGGCCCAAAGTCTCCAAGAGACAAGTCGGGAAGAAAGATAGGGGACAGAGGGAGAAAGCGAAGGGAGCAGGAGAAAGGGAAGGAAGAATAAAAAGTAGTGTTGGGCTGCAGGAGTGAGATGGAGGAATTGCAAGAAAAGAGGCAGGAAGCAGGAGAGTGAGAGAAAAGGAGAGACATGCAGCCAGACGAGGGCTTAGTGAGAGAGGATGGGACAGAGAACAGGATGAAAAGGAAATAAGGCAAGGCTAGGACAAGCAAGGACAGGCAAGGCAAGGCTAGGCTGCAGGACATGTTTTTGCTTTATAGTTTCCAGCACATTCGTCTTCAGACTAGGAGGAAAGCCGTAAGACCGTATGGATTAGGCCCAAGCAAAAACCCCAGCTACTTGAGACAGTTAGACTAAACCTAAAATACCAAGATCTCTCCATAAGGATGGTTTTCATACTGTACTTCCACAATCTGCTGGCAGTACAAAAGATAAGCTGCAGATCTCCTTAGGCTGAGTCATGGTGCTTTGGGGCAGGGACCATGCATATCATGGGAATATTTCACAGTTTCTGCTCTGTTTTCAGTGTATGACACCAAAACACCCACCTGATGACATCCTTTCAAGAGCAAAGGCAGCAATTTGCAGAATTCCGCTTCTTAGGGGAAGTGAGAAATTGCTGAGCTGACACCAAGTCCTGCAGTGTCCCTGTCACCTGCAGAGCCACCGCATCCTCGCCACGGTAGCGGGCATTGTGACAAAGGTTCTATGTCAGCTGGGTGTGGCAGCCAGGTGCCCCCTAGGGGATGGGGAGCCTGTCAGCCCCGGGCCTGTCACTGCCTGGTGTCCCTGCTGCCACCAGCCAGGCCTCTGAAAACTTGTCAAACCATGCCCAGACTTGGGGTCAATTTGGCCCAAAGTCTCCAAGAGACAAGTCGGGAAGAAAGATATGGGACAGAGGGAGAAAGCGAAGGGAGCAGGAGAAACGGAAGGAAGAATAAAAAGTAGTGTTGGGCTGCAGGAGTGAGATGGAGGAATTGCAAGAAAAGAGGCAGGAAGCAGGAGAGTGAGAGAAAATGAAAGAAGAGACATGCAGCCAGACGAGGGCTTAGTGAGAGAGGATGGGACAGAGAACAGGATGAAAAGGAAATAAGGCAAGGCTAGGACAAGCAAGAACAGGCAAGGCAAGGCTAGGCTGCAGGACATGTTTTTGCTTTATAGTTTCCAGCACATTCGTCTTCAGACGAGGAGGAAAGCCATAAGACCGTATGGATTAGGCCCAAGCAAAAACCCCAGCTACTTGAGACACTTAGACTAAGCCTAAAATACCAAGATCTCTCCATAAGGATGGTTTTTATACTGTACTTCCACAATCTGCTGGCAATACAAAAAAATAAGCTGCAGATCTCCTTAGGCTGAGTCATGGTGCTTTGGGGCAGGGACCATGCATATCATGGGAATATTTCACAGTTTCTGCTCTGTTTTCAGTGTATGACACCAAAACACCCACCTGATGACATCCTTTCAAGAGCAAAGGCAGCAATTTGCAGAATTCCGCTTCTTAGGGGAAGTGAGAAATTGCTGAGCTGACACCAAGTCCTGCAGTGTCCCTGTCACCTGCAGAGCCACCGCATCCTCGCCACGGTAGCGGGCATTGTGACAAAGGTTCTATGTCAGCTGGGTGTGGCAGCCAGGTGCCCCCTAGGGGATGGGGAGCCTGTCAGCCCCGGGCCTGTCACTGCCTGGTGTCCCTGCTGCCACCAGCCAGGCCTCTGAAAACTTGTCAAACCATGCCCAGACTTGGGGTCAATTTGGCCCAAAGTCTCCAAGAGACAAGTCGGGAAGAAAGATATGGGACAGAGGGAGAAAGCGAAGGGAGCAGGAGAAAGGGAAGGAAGAATAAAAAGTAGTGTTGGGCTGCAGGAGTGAGATGGAGGAATTGCAAGAAAAGAGGCAGGAAGCAGGAGAGTGAGAGAAAAGGAAAGAAGAGACATGCAGCCAGACGAGGGCTTAGTGAGAGAGGATGGGACAGAGAACAGGATGAAAAGGAAATAAGGCAAGACTAGGACAAGCAAGAACAGGCAAGGCAAGGCTAGGCTGCAGGACATGTTTTTGCTTTATAGTTTCTAGCACATTCGTCTTCAGACGAGGAGGAAAGCCATAAGACCGTATGGATTAGTCCCAAGCAAAAACCCCAGCTACATGAGACTCTTAGACTAAGCCTAAAATATCAAGATCTCTCCATAAGGATGGTTTTCATAGTGTACTTCCACAATCTGCTGGCAGTAAAAAAAATAAGCTGCAGATCTCCTTAGGCTGAGTCATGGTGCTTTGGGGCAGGGACCATGCATATCATGGGAATATTTCACAGTTTCTGCTCTGTTTTCAGTGTATGACACCAAAACACCCACCTGATGACATCCTTTCAAGAGCAAAGGCAGCAATTTGCAGAATTCCGCTTCTTAGGGGAAGTGAGAAATTGCTGAGCTGACACCAAGTCCTGCAGTGTCCCTGTCACCTGCAGAGCCACCGCATCCTCGACACGGTAGCGGGCATTGTGACAAAGGTTCTATGTCAGCTGGGTGTGGCAGCCAGGCGCCCCCTAGGGGATGGGGAGCCTGTCAGCCCCGGGCCTGTCACTGCCTGCTGGCCCTGCTGCCACCAGCCAGGCCTCGGAAAACTTGTCAAATCATGCCCAGACTTGGGGTCAATTTGGCCCAAAGTCTCCAAGAGACAAGTCGGGAAGAAAGATATGGGACAGAGGGAGAAAGCGAAGGGAGCAGGAGAAAGGGAAGGAAGAATAAAAAGTAGTGTTGGGCTGCAGGAGTGAGATGGAGGAATTGCAAGAAAAGAGGCAGGAAGCAGGAGAGTGAGAGAAAAGGAAAGAAGAGACATGCAGCCAGACGAGGGCTTAGTGAGAGAGGATGGGACAGAGAACAGGATGAAAAGGAAATAAGGCAAGGCTAGGACAAGCAAGGACAGGCAAGGCAAGGCTAGGCTGCAGGACATGTTTTTGCTTTATAGTTTCTAGCACATTCGTCTTCAGACGAGGAGGAAAGCCATAAGACCGTATGGATTAGGCCCAAGCAAAAACCCCAGCTACTTGAGACACTTAGACTAAGCCTAAAATACCAAGATCTCTCCATAAGGATGGTTTTTATACTGTACTTCCACAATCTGCTGGCAATACAAAAAAATAAGCTGCAGATCTCCTTAGGCTGAGTCATGGTGCTTTGGGGCAGGGACCATGCATATCATGGGAATATTTCACAGTTTCTGCTCTGTTTTCAGTGTATGACACCAAAACACCCACCTGATGACATCCTTTCAAGAGCAAAGGCAGCAATTTGCAGAATTCCGCTTCTTAGGGGAAGTGAGAAATTGCTGAGCTGACACCAAGTCCTGCAGTGTCCCTGTCACCTGCAGAGCCACCGCATCCTCGCCACGGTAGCGGGCATTGTGACAAAGGTTCTATGTCAGCTGGGTGTGGCAGCCAGGCGCCCCCTAGGGGATGGGGAGCCTGTCAGCCCCGGGCCTGTCACTGCCTGGTGTCCCTGCTGCCACCAGCCAGGCCTCTGAAAACTTGTCAAACCATGCCCAGACTTGGGGCCAGTTTGGCCCAAAGTCTCCAAGAGACAAGTCAGGAAGAAAGATATGGGACAGAGGGAGAAAGCGAAGGGAGCAGGAGAAAGGGAAGGAAGAATAAAAAGTAGTGTTGGGCTGCAGGAGTGAGATGGAGGAATTGCAAGAAAAGAGGCAGGAAGCAGGAGAGTGAGAGAAAAGGAAAGAAGAGACATGCAGCCAGACGAGGGCTTAGTGAGAGAGGATGGGACAGAGAACAGGATGAAAAGGAAATAAGGCAAGACTAGGACAAGCAAGAACAGGCAAGGCAAGGCTAGGCTGCAGGACATGTTTTTGCTTTATAGTTTCTAGCACATTCGTCTTCAGACGAGGAGGAAAGCCATAAGACCGTATGGATTAGTCCCAAGCAAAAACCCCAGCTACATGAGACTCTTAGACTAAGCCTAAAATATCAAGATCTCTCCATAAGGATGGTTTTCATAGTGTACTTCCACAATCTGCTGGCAGTAAAAAAAATAAGCTGCAGATCTCCTTAGGCTGAGTCATGGTGCTTTGGGGCAGGGACCATGCATATCATGGGAATATTTCACAGTTTCTGCTCTGTTTTCAGTGTATGACACCAAAACACCCACCTGATGACATCCTTTCAAGAGCAAAGGCAGCAATTTGCAGAATTCCGCTTCTTAGGGGAAGTGAGAAATTGCTGAGCTGACACCAAGTCCTGCAGTGTCCCTGTCACCTGCAGAGCCACCGCATCCTCGACACGGTAGCGGGCATTGTGACAAAGGTTCTATGTCAGCTGGGTGTGGCAGCCAGGCGCCCCCTAGGGGATGGGGAGCCTGTCAGCCCCGGGCCTGTCACTGCCTGGTGTCCCTGCTGCCACCAGCCAGGCCTCGGAAAACTTGTCAAATCATGCCCAGACTTGGGGTCAATTTGGCCCAAAGTCTCCAAGAGACAAGTCGGGAAGAAAGATATGGGACAGAGGGAGAAAGCGAAGGGAGCAGGAGAAAGGGAAGGAAGAATAAAAAGTAGTGTTGGGCTGCAGGAGTGAGATGGAGGAATTGCAAGAAAAGAGGCAGGAAGCAGGAGAGTGAGAGAAAAGGAAAGAAGAGACATGCAGCCAGACGAGGGCTTAGTGAGAGAGGATGGGACAGAGAACAGGATGAAAAGGAAATAAGGCAAGGCTAGGACAAGCAAGGACAGGCAAGGCAAGGCTAGGCTGCAGGACATGTTTTTGCTTTATAGTTTCTAGCACATTCGTCTTCAGACGAGGAGGAAAGCCATAAGACCGTATGGATTAGGCCCAAGCAAAAACCCCAGCTACTTGAGACACTTAGACTAAGCCTAAAATACCAAGATCTCTCCATAAGGATGGTTTTTATACTGTACTTCCACAATCTGCTGGCAATACAAAAAAATAAGCTGCAGATCTCCTTAGGCTGAGTCATGGTGCTTTGGGGCAGGGACCATGCATATCATGGGAATATTTCACAGTTTCTGCTCTGTTTTCAGTGTATGACACCAAAACACCCACCTGATGACATCCTTTCAAGAGCAAAGGCAGCAATTTGCAGAATTCCGCTTCTTAGGGGAAGTGAGAAATTGCTGAGCTGACACCAAGTCCTGCAGTGTCCCTGTCACCTGCAGAGCCACCGCATCCTCGCCACGGTAGCGGGCATTGTGACAAAGGTTCTATGTCAGCTGGGTGTGGCAGCCAGGCGCCCCCTAGGGGATGGGGAGCCTGTCAGCCCTGGGCCTGTCACTGCCTGGTGTCCCTGCTGCCACCAGCCAGGCCTCTGAAAACTTGTCAAACCATGCCCAGACTTGGGGCCAGTTTGGCCCAAAGTCTCCAAGAGACAAGTCAGGAAGAAAGATATGGGACAGAGGGAGAAAGCGAAGGGAGCAGGAGAAAGGGAAGGAAGAATAAAAAGTAGTGTTGGGCTGCAGGAGTGAGATGGAGGAATTGCAAGAAAAGAGGCAGGAAGCAGGAGAGTGAGAGAAAAGGAAAGAAGAGACATGCAGCCAGACGAGGGCTTAGTGAGAGAGGATGGGACAGAGAACAGGATGAGAAGGAAATAAGGCAAGGCTAGGACAGGCAAGGACAGGCAAGGCAAGGCTAGGCTGCAGGACATGTTTTTGCTTTATAGTTTCTAGCACATTTGTCTTCAGACTAGGAGGAAAGCCATAAGACCGTATGGATTAGGCCCAAGCAAAAACCCCAGCTACTTGAGACACTTAGACTAAGCCTAAAATACCAAGATCTCTCCATAAGGATGGTTTTTATACTGTACTTCCACAATTTGCTGGCAGTACAAAAAAATAAGCTGCAGATCTCCTTAGGCTGAGTCATGGTGCTTTGGGGCAGGGACCATGCATATCATGGAATATTTCACAGTTTCTGCTCTGTTTTCAGTGTATGACACCAAAACACCCACCTGATGACATCCTTTCAAGAGCAAAGGCAGCAATTTGCAGAATTCCGCTTCTTAGGGGAAGTGAGAAATTGCTGAGCTGACACCAAGTCCTGCAGTGTCCCTGTCACCTGCAGAGCCACCGCATCCTCGCCACGGTAGCGGGCATTGTGACAACGGTTCAATGTCAGCTGGGTGTGGCAGCCAGGCGCCCCCTAGGGGATGGGGAGCCTGTCAGCCCCGGGCCTGTCACTGCCTGGTGTCCCTGCTGCCACCAGCCAGGCCTCTGAAAACTTGTCAAACCATGCCCAGACATGGGGCCAGTTTGGCCCAAAGTCTCCAAGAGACAAGTCGGGAAGAAAGATATGGGACAGAGGGAGAAAGCGAAGGGAGCAGGAGAAAGGGAAGGAAGAATAAAAAGTAGTGTTGGGCTGCAGGAGTGAGATGGAGGAATTGCAAGAAAAGAGGCAGGAAGCAGGAGAGTGAGAGAAAAGGAAAGAAGACACATGCAGCCAGAGAGAGAGGATGGGACAGAGAACAGGATGAGAAGGACATAAGGCAAGGCTAGGACAGGCAAGGACAGGCAAGGCAAGGCTAGGCTGCAGGACATGTTTTTGCTTTATAGTTTCTAGCACATTCGTCTTCAGACTAGGAGGAAAGCCATAAGACCGTATGGATTAGGCCCAAGCAAAAACCCCAGCTACTTGAGACACTTAGACTAAGCCTAAAATACCAAGATCTCTCCATAAGGATGGTTTTTATACTGTACTTCCACAATTTGCTGGCAGTACAAAAAAATAAGCTGCAGATCTCCTTAGGCTGAGTCATGGTGCTTTGGGGCAGGGACCATGCATATCATGGCAATATTTCACAGTTTCTGCTCTGTTTTCAGTGTATGACACCAAAACACCCACCTGATGACATCCTTTCAAGAGCAAAGGCAGCAATTTGCAGAATTCCGCTTCTTAGGGGAAGTGAGAAATTGCTGAGCTGACACCAAGTCCTGCAGTGTCCCTGTCACCTGCAGAGCCACCGCATCCTCGCCACGGTAGCGGGCATTGTGACAAAGGTTCTATGTCAGCTGGGTGTGGCAGCCAGGCGCCCCCTAGGGCATGGGGAGCCTGTCAGCCCCGGGCCTGTCACTGCCTGGTGTCCCTGCTGCCACCAGCCAGGCCTCTGAAAACTTGTCAAACCATGCCCAGACTTGGGGCCAGTTTGGCCCAAAGTCTCCAAGAGACAAGTCGGGAAGAAAGATAGGGGACAGAGGGAGAAAGCGAAGTGAGCAGGAGAAAGGGAAGGAAGAATAAAAAGTAGTGTTGGGCTGCAGGAGTGAAATGGAGGAATTGCAAGAAAAGAGGCAGGAAGCAGGCGAGTGAGAGAAAAGGAAAGAAGACACATGCAGCCAGAAGAGGGGTTAGTGAGAGAGGATGGGACAGAGAACAGGATGAGAAGGAAAGAAGGCAAGGCTAGGACAGGCAAGGACAGGCAAGGCAAGGCTAGGCTGCAGGACATGTTTTTGCTTTATAGTTTCTAGCACATTCGTCTTCAGACGAGGAGGAAAGCCATAAGACCGTATGGATTAGGCCCAAGCAAAAACCCCAGCTACTTGAGACACTTAGACTAAGCCTAAAATACCAAGATCTCTCCATAAGGATGGTTTTTATACTGTACTTCCACAATCTGCTGGCAGTACAAAAAAATAAGCTGCAGATCTCCTTAGGCTGAGTCATGGTGCTTTGGGGCAGGGACCATGCATATCATGGGAATATTTCACAGTTTCTGCTCTGTTTTCAGTGTATGACACCAAAACACCCACCTGATGACATCCTTTCAAGAGCAAAGGCAGCAATTGGCAGAATTCCGCTTCTTAGGGGAAGTGAGAAATTGCTGAGCTGACACCAAGTCCTGCAGTGTCCCTGTCACCTGCAGAGCCACCGCATCCTCGCCACGGTAGCGGGCATTGTGACAACGGTTCAATGTCAGCTGGGTGTGGCAGCCAGGCGCCCCCTAGGGGATGGGGAGCCTGTCAGCCCCGGGCCTGTCACTGCCTGGTGTCCCTGCTGCCACCAGCCAGGCCTCTGAAAACTTGTCAAACCATGCCCAGACGTGGGGCCAGTTTGGCCCAAAGTCTCCAAGAGACAAGTAGGGAAGAAAGATATGGGACAGAGGGAGAAAGCGAAGGGAGCAGGAGAAAGGGAAGGAAGAATAAAAAGTAGTGTTGGGCTGCAGGAGTGAGATGGAGGAATTGCAAGAAAAGAGGCAGGAAGCAGGAGAGTGAGAGAAAAGGAAAGAAGACACATGCAGCCAGACGAGGGCTTAGTGAGAGAGGATGGGACAGAGAACAGGATGAGAAGGAAATAAGGCAAGGCTAGGACAGGCAAGGACAGGCAAGGCAAGGCTAGGCTGCAGGACATGTTTTTGCTTTATAGTTTCTAGCACATTTGTCTTCAGACTAGGAGGAAAGCCATAAGACCGTATGGATTAGGCCCAAGCAAAAACCCCAGCTACTTGAGACACTTAGACTAAGCCTAAAATACCAAGATCTCTCCATAAGGATGGTTTTTATACTGTACTTCCACAATCTGCTGGCAGTACAAAAAAATAAGCTGCAGATCTCCTTAGGCTGAGTCATGGTGCTTTGGGGCAGGGACCATGCATATCATGGGAATATTTCACAGTTTCTGCTCTGTTTTCAGTGTATGACACCAAAACACCCACCTGATGACATCCTTTCAAGAGCAAAGGCAGCAATTTGCAGAATTCCGCTTCTTAGGGGAAGTGAGAAATTGCTGAGCTGACACCAAGTCCTGCAGTGTCCCTGTCACCTGCAGAGCCACCGCATCCTCGCCACGGTAGCGGGCATTGTGACAACGGTTCAATGTCAGCTGGGTGTGGCAGCCAGGCGCCCCCTAGGGGATGGGGAGCCTGTCAGCCCCGGGCCTGTCACTGCCTGGTGTCCCTGCTGCCACCAGCCAGGCCTCTGAAAACTTGTCAAACCATGCCCAGACATGGGGCCAGTTTGGCCCAAAGTCTCCAAGAGACAAGTCGGGAAGAAAGATATGGGACAGAGGGAGAAAGCGAAGGGAGCAGGAGAAAGGGAAGGAAGAATAAAAAGTAGTGTTGGGCTGCAGGAGTGAGATGGAGGAATTGCAAGAAAAGAGGCAGGAAGCAGGAGAGTGAGAGAAAAGGAAAGAAGACACATGCAGCCAGAGAGAGAGGATGGGACAGAGAACAGGATGAGAAGGAAAGAAGGCAAGGCTAGGACAGGCAAGGACAGGCAAGGCAAGGCTAGGCTGCAGGACATGTTTTTGCTTTATAGTTTCTAGCACATTCGTCTTCAGACTAGGAGGAAAGCCATAAGACCGTATGGATTAGGCCCAAGCAAAAACCCCAGCTACTTGAGACACTTAGACTAAGCCTAAAATACCAAGATCTCTCCATAAGGATGGTTTTTATACTGTACTTCCACAATTTGCTGGCAGTACAAAAAAATAAGCTGCAGATCTCCTTAGGCTGAGTCATGGTGCTTTGGGGCAGGGACCATGCATATCATGGGAATATTTCACAGTTTCTGCTCTGTTTTCAGTGTATGACACCAAAACACCCACCTGATGACATCCTTTCAAGAGCAAAGGCAGCAATTTGCAGAATTCCGCTTCTTAGGGGAAGTGAGAAATTGCTGAGCTGACACCAAGTCCTGCAGTGTCCCTGTCACCTGCAGATCCACCGCATCCTCGCCACGGTAGCGGGCATTGTGACAAAGGTTCTATGTCAGCTGGGTGTGGCAGCCAGGCGCCCCCTAGGGGATGGGGAGCCTGTCAGCCCCGGGCCTGTCACTGCCTGGTGTCCCTGCTGCCACCAGCCAGGCCTCTGAAAACTTGTCAAACCATGCCCAGACTTGGGGCCAGTTTGGCCCAAAGTCTCCAAGAGACAAGTCGGGAAGAAAGATAGGGGACAGAGGGAGAAAGCGAAGGGAGCAGGAGAAAGGGAAGGAAGAATAAAAAGTAGTGTTGGGCTGCAGGAGTGAGATGGAGGAATTGCAAGAAAAGAGGCAGGAAGCAGGAGAGTGAGAGAAAAGGAAAGAAGAGACATGCAGCCAGACGAGGGCTTAGTGAGAGAGGATGGGACAGAGAACAGGATGAGAAGGACATAAGGCAAGGCTAGGACAGGCAAGGACAGGCAAGGCAAGGCTAGGCTGCAGGACATGTTTTTGCTTTATAGTTTCTAGCACATTCGTCTTCAGACTAGGAGGAAAGCCATAAAACCGTATGGATTAGGCCCAAGCAAAAACCCCAGCTACTTGAGACACTTAGACTAAGCGTAAAATACCAAGATCTCTCCATAAGGATGGTTTTTATACTGTACTTCCACAATCTGCTGGCAGTACAAAAAAATAAGCTGCAGATCTCCTTAGGCTGAGTCATGGTGCTTTGGGGCAGGGACCATGCATATCATGGGAATATTTCACAGTTTCTGCTCTGTTTTCAGTGTATGACACCAAAACACCCACCTGATGACATCCTTTCAAGAGCAAAGGCAGCAATTTGCAGAATTCCGCTTCTTAGGGGAAGTGAGAAATTGCTGAGCTGACACCAAGTCCTGCAGTGTCCCTGTCACCTGCAGAGCCACCACATCCTCGCCACGGTAGCGGGCATTGTGACAAAGGTTCTATGTCAGCTGGGTGTGGAAGCCAGGCGCCCCCTAGGGGATGGGGAGCCTGTCAGCCCCGGGGATGGGGAGCCTGTCAGCCCCGGGCCTGTCACTGCCTGGTGTCCCTGCTGCTGCGAGCCAGGCCTCTGAAAACTTGTCAAACCATGCCCAGACTTGGGGCCAGTTTGGCCCAAAGTCTCCAAGAGACAAGTCGGGAAGAAAGATAGGGGACAGAGGGAGAAAGCGAAGTGAGCAGGAGAAAGGGAAGGAAGAATAAAAAGTAGTGTTGGGCTGCAGGAGTGAAATGGAGGAATTGCAAGAAAAGAGGCAGGAAGCAGGCGAGTGAGAGAAAAGGAAAGAAGACACATGCAGCCAGAAGAGGGGTTAGTGAGAGAGGATGGGACAGAGAACAGGATGAGAAGGAAAGAAGGCAAGGCTAGGACAGGCAAGGACAGGCAAGGCAAGGCTATTCTGCAGGACATGTTTTTGCTTTATAGTTTCTAGCACATTCGTCTTCAGACGAGGAGGAAAGCCATAAGACCGTATGGATTAGGCCCAAGCAAAAACCCCAGCTACTTGAGACACTTAGACTAAGCCTAAAATACCAAGATCTCTCCATAAGGATGGTTTTTATACTGTACTTCCACAATCTGCTGGCAGTACAAAAAAATAAGCTGCAGATCTCCTTAGGCTGAGTCATGGTGCTTTGGGGCAGGGACCATGCATATCATGGGAATATTTCACAGTTTCTGCTCTGTTTTCAGTGTATGACACCAAAACACCCACCTGATGACATCCTTTCAAGAGCAAAGGCAGCAATTTGCAGAATTCCGCTTCTTAGGGGAAGTGAGAAATTGCTGAGCTGACACCAAGTCCTGCAGTGTCCCTGTCACCTGCAGAGCCACCGCATCCTCGCCACGGTAGCGGGCATTGTGACAACGGTTCAATGTCAGCTGGGTGTGGCAGCCAGGCGCCCCCTAGGGGATGGGGAGCCTGTCAGCCCCGGGCCTGTCACTGCCTGGTGTCCCTGCTGCCACCAGCCAGGCCTCTGAAAACTTGTCAAACCATGCCCAGACATGGGGCCAGTTTGGCCCAAAGTCTCCAAGAGACAAGTCGGGAAGAAAGATATGGGACAGAGGGAGAAAGCGAAGGGAGCAGGAGAAAGGGAAGGAAGAATAAAAAGTAGTGTTGGGCTGCAGGAGTGAGATGGAGGAATTGCAAGAAAAGAGGCAGGAAGCAGGAGAGTGAGAGAAAAGGAAAGAAGACACATGCAGCCAGAGAGAGAGGATGGGACAGAGAACAGGATGAGAAGGACATAAGGCAAGGCTAGGACAGGCAAGGACAGGCAAGGCAAGGCTAGGCTGCAGGACATGTTTTTGCTTTATAGTTTCTAGCACATTCGTCTTCAGACTAGGAGGAAAGCCATAAGACCGTATGGATTAGGCCCAAGCAAAAACCCCAGCTACTTGAGACACTTAGACTAAGCCTAAAATACCAAGATCTCTCCATAAGGATGGTTTTTATACTGTACTTCCACAATTTGCTGGCAGTACAAAAAAATAAGCTGCAGATCTCCTTAGGCTGAGTCATGGTGCTTTGGGGCAGGGACCATGCATATCATGGCAATATTTCACAGTTTCTGCTCTGTTTTCAGTGTATGACACCAAAACACCCACCTGATGACATCCTTTCAAGAGCAAAGGCAGCAATTTGCAGAATTCCGCTTCTTAGGGGAAGTGAGAAATTGCTGAGCTGACACCAAGTCCTGCAGTGTCCCTGTCACCTGCAGAGCCACCGCATCCTCGCCACGGTAGCGGGCATTGTGACAAAGGTTCTATGTCAGCTGGGTGTGGCAGCCAGGCGCCCCCTAGGGGATGGGGAGCCTGTCAGCCCCGGGCCTGTCACTGCCTGGTGTCCCTGCTGCCACCAGCCAGGCCTCTGAAAACTTGTCAAACCATGCCCAGACTTGGGGCCAGTTTGGCCCAAAGTCTCCAAGAGACAAGTCGGGAAGAAAGATAGGGGACAGAGGGAGAAAGCGAAGGGAGCAGGAGAAAGGGAAGGAAGAATAAAAAGTAGTGTTGGGCTGCAGGAGTGAGATGGAGGAATTGCAAGAAAAGAGGCAGGAAGCAGGCGAGTGAGAGAAAAGGAAAGAAGACACATGCAGCCAGAAGAGGGGTTAGTGAGAGAGGATGGGACAGAGAACAGGATGAGAAGGACATAAGGCAAGGCTAGGACAGGCAAGGACAGGCAAGGCAAGGCTAGGCTGCAGGACATGTTTTTGCTTTATAGTTTCTAGCACATTCGTCTTCAGACGAGGAGGAAAGCCATAAGACCGTATGGATTAGGCCCAAGCAAAAACCCCAGCTACTTGAGACACTTAGACTAAGCCTAAAATACCAAGATCTCTCCATAAGGATGGTTTTTATACTGTACTTCCACAATCTGCTGGCAGTACAAAAAAATAAGCTGCAGATCTCCTTAGGCTGAGTCATGGTGCTTTGGGGCAGGGACCATGCATATCATGGGAATATTTCACAGTTTCTGCTCTGTTTTCAGTGTATGACACCAAAACACCCACCTGATGACATCCTTTCAAGAGCAAAGGCAGCAATTTGCAGAATTCCGCTTCTTAGGGGAAGTGAGAAATTGCTGAGCTGACACCAAGTCCTGCAGTGTCCCTGTCACCTGCAGAACCACCACATCCTCGCCACGGTAGCGGGCATTGTGACAAAGGTTCTATGTCAGCTGGGTGTGGAAGCCAGGCGCCCCCTAGGGGATGGGGAGCCTGTCAGCCCCGGGGATGGGGAGCCTGTCAGCCCCGGGCCTGTCACTGCCTGGTGTCCCTGCTGCCACCAGCCAGGCCTCTGAAAACTTGTCAAACCATGCCCAGACTTGGGGCCAGTTTGGCCCAAAGTCTCCAAGAGACAAGTCGGGAAGAAAGATAGGGGACAGAGGGAGAAAGCGAAGTGAGCAGGAGAAAGGGAAGGAAGAATAAAAAGTAGTGTTGGGCTGCAGGAGTGAAATGGAGGAATTGCAAGAAAAGAGGCAGGAAGCAGGCGAGTGAGAGAAAAGGAAAGAAGACACATGCAGCCAGAAGAGGGGTTAGTGAGAGAGGATGGGACAGAGAACAGGATGAGAAGGAAAGAAGGCAAGGCTAGGACAGGCAAGGACAGGCAAGGCAAGGCTAGGCTGCCGGACATGTTTTTGCTTTATAGTTTCTAGCACATTCGTCTTCAGACGAGGAGGAAAGCCATAAGACCGTATGGATTAGGCCCAAGCAAAAACCCCAGCTACTTGAGACACTTAGACTAAGCCTAAAATACCAAGATCTCTCCATAAGGATGGCTTTTATACTGTACTTCCACAATCTGCTGGCAATACAAAAAAATAAGCTGCAGATCTCCTTAGGCTGAGTCATGGTGCTTTGGGGCAGGGACCATGCATATCATGGGAATATTTCACAGTTTCTGCTCTGTTTTCAGTGTATGACACCAAAACACCCACCTGATGACATCCTTTCAAGAGCAAAGGCAGCAATTTGCAGAATTCCGCTTCTTAGGGGAAGTGAGAAATTGCTGAGCTGACACCAAGTCCTGCAGTGTCCCTGTCACCTGCAGAGCCACCGCATCCTCGCCACGGTAGCGGGCATTGTGACAAAGGTTCTATGTCAGCTGGGTGTGGCAGCCAGGCGCCCCCTAGGGGATGGGGAGCCTGTCAGCCCCGGGCCTGTCACTGCCTGGTGTCCCTGCTGCCACCAGCCAGGCCTCTAAAAACTTGTCAAACCATGCCCAGACTTGGGGCCAGTTTGGCCCAAAGTCTGTAGGAGACAAGTCAGGAAGAAAGATATGGGACAGAGGGAGAAAGCGAAGGGAGCAGGAGAAAGGGAAGGAAGAATAAAAAGTAGTGTTGGGCTGCAGGAGTGAGATGGAGGAATTGCAAGAAAAGAGGCAGGAAGCAGGAGAGTGAGAGAAAAGGAAAGAAGAGACATGCAGCCAGACGAGGGCTTAGTGAGAGAGGATGGGACAGAGAACAGGATGAGAAGGAAATAAGGCAAGGCTAGGACAGGCAAGGACAGGCAAGGCAAGGCTAGGCTGCAGGACATGTTTTTGCTTTATAGTTTCTAGCACATTTGTCTTCAGACTAGGAGGAAAGCCATAAGACCGTATGGATTAGGCCCAAGCAAAAACCCCAGCTACTTGAGACACTTAGACTAAGCCTAAAATACCAAGATCTCTCCATAAGGATGGTTTTTATACTGTACTTCCACAATCTGCTGGCAGTACAAAAAAATAAGCTGCAGATCTCCTTAGGCTGAGTCATGGTGCTTTGGGGCAGGGACCATGCATATCATGGGAATATTTCACAGTTTCTGCTCTGTTTTCAGTGTATGACACCAAAACACCCACCTGATGACATCCTTTCAAGAGCAAAGGCAGCAATTTGCAGAATTCCGCTTCTTAGGGGAAGTGAGAAATTGCTGAGCTGACACCAAGTCCTGCAGTGTCCCTGTCACCTGCAGAGCCACCGCATCCTCGCCACGGTAGCGGGCATTGTGACAAAGGTTCTATGTCAGCTGGGTGTGGCAGCCAGGCGCCCCCTAGGGGATGGGGAGCCTGTCAGCCCCGGGCCTGTCACTGCCTGGTGTCCCTGCTGCCACCAGCCAGGCCTCTGAATACTTGTCAAACCATGCCCAGACTTGGGGCCAGTTTGGCCCAAAGTCTCCAAGAGACAAGTAGGGAAGAAAGATATGGGACAGAGGGAGAAAGCGAAGGGAGCAGGAGAAAGGGAAGGAAGAATAAAAAGTAGTGTTGGGCTGCAGGAGTGAGATGGAGGAATTGCAAGAAAAGAGGCAGGAAGCAGGAGAGTGAGAGAAAAGGAAAGAAGACACATGCAGCCAGAAGAGGGGTTAGTGAGAGAGGATGGGGCAGAGAACAGGATGAGAAGGACATAAGGCAAGGCTAGGACAGGCAAGGACAGGCAAGGCAAGGCTAGGCTGCAGGACATGTTTTTGCTTTATAGTTTCTAGCACATTCGTCTTCAGACTAGGAGGAAAGCCATAAGACCGTATGGATTAGGCCCAAGCAAAAACCCCAGCTACTTGAGACACTTAGACTAAGCCTAAAATACCAAGATCTCTCCATAAGGATGGTTTTTATACTGTACTTCCACAATTTGCTGGCAGTACAAAAAAATAAGCTGCAGATCTCCTTAGGCTGAGTCATGGTGCTTTGGGGCAGGGACCATGCATATCATGGGAATATTTCACAGTTTCTGCTCTGTTTTCAGTGTATGACACCAAAACACCCACCTGATGACATCCTTTCAAGAGCAAAGGCAGCAATTTGCAGAATTCCGCTTCTTAGGGGAAGTGAGAAATTGCTGAGCTGACACCAAGTCCTGCAGTGTCCCTGTCACCTGCAGAGCCACCGCATCCTCGCCACGGTAGCGGGCATTGTGACAAAGGTTCTATGTCAGCTGGGTGTGGCAGCCAGGCGCCCCCTAGGGGATGGGGAGCCTGTCAGCCCCGGGCCTGTCACTGCCTGGTGTCCCTGCTGCCACCAGCCAGGCCTCTGAAAACTTGTCAAACCATGCCAAGAAGTGGGGCCAATTTGGCCCAAAGTCTCCAAGAGACAAGTCGGGAAGAAAGATATGGGACAGAGGGAGAAAGCGAAGGGAGCAGGAGAAAGGGAAGGAAGAATAAAAAGTAGTGTTGGGCTGCAGGAGTGAGATGGAGGAATTGCAAGAAAAGAGGCAGGAAGCTGGAGAGTGAGAGAAAAGGAAAGAAGACACATGCAGCCAGAGAGAGAGGATGGGACAGAGAACAGGATGAGAAGGACATAAGGCAAGGCTAGGACAGGCAAGGACAGGCAAGGTAAGGCTAGGCTGCAGGACATGTTTTTGCTTTATAGTTTCTAGCACATTCGTCTTCAGACTAGGAGGAAAGCCATAAGACCGTATGGATTAGGCCCAAGCAAAAACCCCAGCTACTTGAGACACTTAGACTAAGACTAAAATACCAAGATCTCTCCATAAGGATGGTTTTTATACTGTACTTCCACAATCTGCTGGCAGTACAAAAAAATAAGCTGCAGATCTCCTTAGGCTGAGTCATGGTGCTTTGGGGCAGGGACCATGCATATCATGGGAATATTTCACAGTTTCTGCTCTGTTTTCAGTGTATGACACCAAAACACCCACCTGATGACATCCTTTCAAGAGCAAAGGCAGCAATTTGCAGAATTCCGCTTCTTAGGGGAAGTGAGAAATTGCTGAGCTGACACCAAGTCCTGCAGCATCCCTGTCACCTGCAGAGCCACAGCATCCTCGCCACGGTAGCGGGCATTGTGACAAAGGTTCTATGCCAGCTGGGTGTGGCAGCCAGGCACCCCCTAGGGGATGGGGAGCCTGTCAGCCCCGGGCCTGTCACTGCCTGGTGTCCCTGCTGCCACCAGCCAGGCCTCTGAAAACTTGTCAAACCATGCCCAGACTTGGGGCCAGTTTGGCCCAAAGTCTCCAAGAGACAAGTCGGGAAGAAAGATAGGGGACAGAGGGAGAAAGCGAAGGGAGCAGGAGAAAGGGAAGGAAGAATAAAAAGTAGTGTTGGGCTGCAGGAGTGAGATGGAGGAATTGCAAGAAAAGAGGCAGGAAGCAGGAGAGTGAGAGAAAAGGAAAGAAGACACATGCAGCCAGAGAGAGAGGATGGGACAGAGAACAGGATGAGAAGGACATAAGGCAAGGCTAGGACAGGCAAGGACAGGCAAGGCAAGGCTAGGCTGCAGGACATGTTTTTGCTTTATAGTTTCTAGCACATTCGTCTTCAGACTAGGAGGAAAGCCATAAGACCGTATGGATTAGGCCCAAGCAAAAACCCCAGCTACTTGAGACACTTAGACTAAGCCTAAAATACCAAGATCTCTCCATAAGGATGGTTTTTATACTGTACTTCCGCAATCTGCTGGCAGTACAAAAAAATAAGCTGCAGATCTCCTTAGGCTGAGTCATGGTGCTTTGGGGCAGGGACCATGCATATCATGGGAATATTTCACAGTTTCTGCTCTGTTTTCAGTGTATGACACCAAAACACCCACCTGATGACATCCTTTCAAGAGCAAAGGCAGCAATTTGCAGAATTCCGCTTCTTAGGGGAAGTGAGAAATTGCTGAGCTGACACCAAGTCCTGCAGTGTCCCTGTCACCTGCAGAGCCACCACATCCTCGCCACGGTAGCGGGCATTGTGACAAAGGTTCTATGTCAGCTGGGTGTGGCAGCCAGGCGCCCCCTAGGGGATGGGGAGCCTGTCAGCCCCGGGCCTGTCACTGCCTGGTGTCCCTGCTGCCACCAGCCAGGCCTCTGAAAACTTGTCAAACCATGCCCAGACTTGGGGCCAATTTGGCCCAAAGTCTCCAAGAGACAAGTCGGGAAGAAAGATATGGGACAGAGGGAGAAAGCGAAGGGAGCAGGAGAAAGGGAAGGAAGAATAAAAAGTAGTGTTGGGCTGCAGGAGTGAGATGGAGGAATTGCAAGAAAAGAGGCAGGAAGCAGGAGAGTGAGAGAAAAGGAAAGAAGACACATGCAGCCAGAGAGAGAGGATGGGACAGAGAACAGGATGAGAAGGAAAGAAGGCAAGGCTAGGACAGGCAAGGACAGGCAAGGCAAGGCTAGGCTGCAGGACATGTTTTTGCTTTATAGTTTCTAGCACATTCGTCTTCAGACTAGGAGGAAAGCCATAAGACCGTATGGATTAGGCCCAAGCAAAAACCCCAGCTACTTGAGACACTTAGACTAAGCCTAAAATACCAAGATCTCTCCATAAGGATGGTTTTTATACTGTACTTCCACAATCTGCTGGCAGTACAAAAAAATAAGCTGCAGATCTCCTTAGGCTGAGTCATGGTGCTTTGGGGCAGGGACCATGCATATCATGGGAATATTTCACAGTTTCTGCTCTGTTTTCAGTGTATGACACCAAAACACCCAGCTGATGACATCCTTTCAAGAGCAAAGGCAGCAATTTGCAGAATTCCGCTTCTTAGGGGAAGTGAGAAATTGCTGAGCTGACACCAAGTCCTGCAGCATCCCTGTCACCTGCAGAGCCACCGCATCCTCGCCACGGTAGCGGGCATTGTGACAAAGGTTCTATGCCAGCTGGGTGTGGCAGCCAGGCACCCCCTAGGGGATGGGGAGCCTGTCAGCCCCGGGCCTGTCACTGCCTGGTGTCCCTGCTGCCACCAGCCAGGCCTCTGAAAACTTGTCAAACCATGCCCAGACTTGGGACCAGTTTGGCCCAAAGTCTCCAAGAGACAAGTCGGGAAGAAAGATATGGGACAGAGGGAGAAAGCGAAGGGAGCAGGAGAAAGGGAAGGAAGAATAAAAAGTAGTGTTGGGCTGCAGGAGTGAGATGGAGGAATTGCAAGAAAAGAGGCAGGAAGCAGGAGAGTGAGAGAAAAGGAAAGAAGACACATGCAGCCAGAGAGAGAGGATGGGACAGAGAACAGGATGAGAAGGACATAAGGCAAGGCTAGGACAGGCAAGGACAGGCAAGGTAAGGCTAGGCTGCAGGACATGTTTTTGCTTTATAGTTTCTAGCACATTCGTCTTCAGACTAGGAGGAAAGCCATAAGACCGTATGGATTAGGCCCAAGCAAAAACCCCAGCTACTTGAGACACTTAGACTAAGACTAAAATACCAAGATCTCTCCATAAGGATGGTTTTTATACTGTACTTCCACAATCTGCTGGCAGTACAAAAAAATAAGCTGCAGATCTCCTTAGGCTGAGTCATGGTGCTTTGGTGCAGGGACCATGCATATCATGGGAATATTTCACAGTTTCTGCTCTGTTTTCAGTGTATGACACCAAAACACCCACCTGATGACATCCTTTCAAGAGCAAAGGCAGCAATTTGCAGAATTCCGCTTCTTAGGGGAAGTGAGAAATTGCTGAGCTGACACCAAGTCCTGCACCATCCCTGTCACCTGCAGAGCCACCGCATCCTCGCCACGGTAGCGGGCATTGTGACAAAGGTTCTATGCCAGCTGGGTGTGGCAGCCAGGCACCCCCTAGGGGATGGGGAGCCTGTCAGCCCCGGGCCTGTCACTGCCTGGTGTCCCTGCTGCCACCAGCCAGGCCTCTGAAAACTTGTCAAACCATGCCCAGACTTGGGGCCAGTTTGGCCCAAAGTCTCCAAGAGACAAGTCGGGAAGAAAGATAGGGGACAGAGGGAGAAAGCGAAGGGAGCAGGAGAAAGGGAAGGAAGAATAAAAAGTAGTGTTGGGCTGCAGGAGTGAGATGGAGGAATTGCAAGAAAAGAGGCAGGAAGCAGGAGAGTGAGAGAAAAGGAAAGAAGACACATGCAGCCAGAGAGAGAGGATGGGACAGAGAACAGGATGAGAAGGACATAAGGCAAGGCTAGGACAGGCAAGGACAGGCAAGGCAAGGCTAGGCTGCAGGACATGTTTTTGCTTTATAGTTTCTAGCACATTCGTCTTCAGACTAGGAGGAAAGCCATAAGACCGTATGGATTAGGCCCAAGCAAAAACCCCAGCTACTTGAGACACTTAGACTAAGCGTAAAATACCAAGATCTCTCTATAAGGATGGTTTTTATACTGTACTTCCGCAATCTGCTGGCAGTACAAAAAAATAAGCTGCAGATCTCCTTAGGCTGAGTCATGGTGCTTTGGGGCAGGGACCATGCATATCATGGGAATATTTCACAGTTTCTGCTCTGTTTTCAGTGTATGACACCAAAACACCCACCTGATGACATCCTTTCAAGAGCAAAGGCAGCAATTTGCAGAATTCCGCTTCTTAGGGGAAGTGAGAAATTGCTGAGCTGACACCAAGTCCTGCAGTGTCCCTGTCACCTGCAGAGCCACCGCATCCTCGCCACGGTAGCGGGCATTGTGACAAAGGTTCTATGTCAGCTGGGTGTGGCAGCCAGGCGCCCCCTAGGGGATGGGGAGCCTGTCAGCCCCGGGCCTGTCACTGCCTGGTGTCCCTGCTGCCACCAGCCAGGCCTCTGAAAACTTGTCAAACCATGCCCAGACTTGGGGCCAGTTTGGCCCAAAGTCTCCAAGAGACAAGTCGGGAAGAAAGATAGGGGACAGAGGGAGAAAGCGAAGGGAGCAGGAGAAAGGGAAGGAAGAATAAAAAGTAGTGTTGGGCTGCAGGAGTGAGATGGAGGAATTGCAAGAAAAGAGGCAGGAAGCAGGAGAGTGAGAGAAAAGGAAAGAAGAGACATGCAGCCAGACGAGGGCTTAGTGAGAGAGGATGGGACAGAGAACAGGATGAGAAGGACATAAGGCAAGGCTAGGACAGGCAAGTACAGGCAAGGCAAGGCTATTCTGCAGGACATGTTTTTGCTTTATAGTTTCTAGCACATTCGTCTTCAGACGAGGAGGAAAGCCATAAGACCGTATGGATTAGGCCCAAGCAAAAACCCCAGCTACTTGAGACACTTAGACTAAGCCTAAAATACCAAGATCTCTCCATAAGGATGGTTTTTATACTGTACTTCCACAATCTGCTGGCAGTACAAAAAAATAAGCTGCAGATCTCCTTAGGCTGAGTCATGGTGCTTTGGGGCAGGGACCATGCATATCATGGGAATATTTCACAGTTTCTGCTCTGTTTTCAGTGTATGACACCAAAACACCCACCTGATCACATCCTTTCAAGAGCAAAGGCAGCAATTTGCAGAATTCCGCTTCTTAGGGGAAGTGAGAAATTGCTGAGCTGACACCAAGTCCTGCAGTGTCCCTGTCACCTGCAGAGCCACCGCATCCTCGCCACGGTAGCGGGCATTGTGACAAAGGTTCTATGTCAGCTGGGTGTGGCAGCCAGGCGCCCCCTAGGGGATGGGGAGCCTGTCAGCCCCGGGCCTGTCACTGCCTGGTGTCCCTGCTGCCACCAGCCAGGCCTCTGAAAACTTGTCAAACCATGCCCAGACTTGGGGCCAGTTTGGCCCAAAGTCTCCAAGAGACAAGTCGGGAAGAAAGATAGGGGACAGAGGGAGAAAGCGAAGGGAGCAGGAGAAAGGGAAGGAAGAATAAAAAGTAGTGTTGGGCTGCAGGAGTGAGATGGAGGAATTGCAAGAAAAGAGGCAGGAAGCAGGAGAGTGAGAGAAAAGGAAAGAAGAGACATGCAGCCAGACGAGGGGTTAGTGAGAGAGGATGGGACAGAGAACAGGATGAGAAGGACATAAGGCAAGGCTAGGACAGGCAAGGACAGGCAAGGCAAGGCTAGGCTGCAGGACATGTTTTTGCTTTGTAGTTTCTAGCACATTCGTCTTCAGACGAGGAGGAAAGCCATAAGACCGTATGGATTAGGCCCAAGCAAAAACCCCAGCTACTTGAGACACTTAGACTAAGCCTAAAATACCAAGATCTCTCCATAAGGATGGTTTTTATACTGTACTTCCACAATCTGCTGGCAGTACAAAAAAATAAGCTGCAGATCTCCTTAGGCTGAGTCATGGTGCTTTGGGGCAGGGACCATGCATATCATGGGAATATTTCACAGTTTCTGCTCTGTTTTCAGTGTATGACACCAAAACACCCACCTGATGACATCCTTTCAAGAGCAAAGGCAGCAATTTGCAGAATTCCGCTTCTTAGGGGAAGTGAGAAATTGCTGAGCTGACACCAAGTCCTGCAGTGTCCCTGTCACCTGCAGAGCCACCGCATCCTCGCCACGGTAGCGGGCGTTGTGACAAAGGTTCTATGTCAGCTGGGTGTGGCAGCCAGGCGCCCCCTAGGGGATGGGGAGCCTGTCAGCCCCGGGCCTGTCACTGCCTGGTGTCCCTGCTGCCACCAGCCAGGCCTCTGAAAACTTGTCAAACCATGCCCAGACTTGGGGCCAGTTTGGCCCAAAGTCTCCAAGAGACAAGTCGGGAAGAAAGATATGGGACAGAGGGAGAAAGCGAAGGGAGCAGGAGAAAGGGAAGGAAGAATAAAAAGTAGTGTTGGGCTGCAGGAGTGAGATGGAGGAATTGCAAGAGAAGAGGCAGGAAGCAGGAGAGTGAGAGAAAAGGAAAGAAGAGACATGCAGCCAGAAGAGGGGTTAGTGAGAGAGGATGGGACAGAGAATAGGATAAGAAGGACATAAGGCAAGGCTGGGACAGGCAAGGACAGGCAAGGCAAGGCTAGGCTGCAGGACATGTTTTTGCTTTATAGTTTCTAGCACATTCGTCTTCAGACTAGGAGGAAAGCCATAAGACCGTATGGATTAGGCCCAAGCAAAAACCCCAGCTACTTGAGACACTTAGACTAAGCCTAAAATACCAAGATCTCTCCATAAGGATGGTTTTTATACTGTACTTCCACAATCTGCTGGCAGTACAAAAAAATAAGCTGCAGATCTCCTTAGGCTGAGTCATGGTGCTTTGGGGCAGGGACCATGCATATCATGGGAATATTTCACAGTTTCTGCTCTGTTTTCAGTGTATGACACCAAAACACCCACCTGATGACATCCTTTCAAGAGCAAAGGCAGCAATTTGCAGAATTCCGCTTCTTAGGGGAAGTGAGAAATTGCTGAGCTGACACCAAGTCCTGCAGTGTCCCTGTCACCTGCAGAGCCACCGCATCCTCGCCACGGTAGCGGGCATTGTGACAAAGGTTCTATGTCAGCTGGGTGTGGCAGCCAGGCGCCCCCTAGGGGATGGGGAGCCTGTCAGCCCCGGGCCTGTCACTGCCTGGTGTCCCTGCTGCCACCAGCCAGGCCTCTGAAAACTTGTCAAACCATGCCCAGACTTGGGGCCAGTTTGGCCCAAAGTCTGCAAGAGACAAGTCGGGAAGAAAGATAGGGGACAGAGGGAGAAAGCGAAGGGAGCAGGAGAAAGGGAAGGAAGAATAAAAAGTAGTGTTGGGCTGCAGGAGTGAGATGGAGGAATTGCAAGAAAAGAGGCAGGAAGCAGGAGAGTGAGAGAAAAGGAAAGAAGAGACATGCAGCCAGACGAGGGCTTAGTGAGAGAGGATGGGACCGAGAACAGGATGAGAAGGACATAAGGCAAGGCTAGGACAGGCAAGGACAGGCAAGGCAAGGCTAGGCTGCAGGACATGTTTTTGCTTTATAGTTTCTAGCACATTCGTCTTCAGACTAGGAGGAAAGCCATAAGATCGTATGGATTAGGCCCAAGCAAAAACCCCAGCTACTTGAGACACTTAGACTAAGCCTAAAATACCAAGATCTCTCCATAAGGATGGTTTTTATACTGTACTTCCACAATCTGCTGGCAGTACAAAAAAATAAGCTGCAGATCTCCTTAGGCTGAGTCATGGTGCTTTGGGGCAGGGACCATGCATATCATGGGAATATTTCACAGTTTCTGCTCTGTTTTCAGTGTATGACACCAAAACACCCACCTGATGACATCCTTTCAAGAGCAAAGGCAGCAATTTGCAGAATTCCGCTTCTTAGGGGAAGTGAGAAATTGCTGAGCTGACACCAAGTCCTGCAGCATCCCTGTCACCTGCAGAGCCACCGCATCCTCGCCACGGTAGCGGGCATTGTGACAAAGGTTCTATGCCAGCTGGGTGTGGCAGCCAGGCACCCCCTAGGGGATGGGGAGCCTGTCAGCCCCGGGCCTGTCACTGCCTGGTGTCCCTGCTGCCACCAGCCAGGCCTCTGAAAACTTGTCAAACCATGCCCAGACTTGGGGCCAGTTTGGCCCAAAGTCTCCAAGAGACAAGTCGGGAAGAAAGATATGGGACAGAGGGAGAAAGCGAAGGGAGCAGGAGAAAGGGAAGGAAGAATAAAAAGTAGTGTTGGGCTGCAGGAGTGAGATGGAGGAATTGCAAGAAAAGAGGCAGGAAGCAGGAGAGTGAGAGAAAAGGAAAGAAGACACATGCAGCCAGAGAGAGAGGATGGGACAGAGAACAGGATGAGAAGGACATAAGGCAAGGCTAGGACAGGCAAGGACAGGCAAGGCAAGGCTAGGCTGCAGGACATGTTTTTGCTTTATAGTTTCTAGCACATTCGTCTTCAGACTAGGAGGAAAGCCATAAGACCGTATGGATTAGGCCCAAGCAAAAACCCCAGCTACTTGAGACACTTAGACTAAGCCTAAAATACCAAGATCTCTCTATAAGGATGGTTTTTATACTGTACTTCCACAATCTGCTGGCAGTACAAAAACATAAGCTGCAGATCTCCTTAGGCTGAGTCATGGTGCTTTGGGGCAGGGACCATGCATATCATGGGAATATTTCACAGTTTCTGCTCTGTTTTCAGTGTATGACACCAAAACACCCACCTGATGACATCCTTTCAAGAGCAAAGGCAGCAATTTGCAGAATTCCGCTTCTTAGGGGAAGTGAGAAATTGCTGAGCTGACACCAAGTCCTGCAGTGTCCCTGTCACCTGCAGAGCCACCGCATCCTCGCCACGGTAGCGGGCATTGTGACAAAGGTTCTATGGCAGCTGGGTGTGGCAGCCAGGCGCCCCCTAGGGGATGGGGAGCCTGTCAGCCCCGGGCCTGTCACTGCCTGGTGTCCCTGCTGCCACCAGCCAGGCCTCTGAAAACTTGTCAAACCATGCCCAGACTTGGGGCCAGTTTGGCCCAAAGTCTCCAAGAGACAAGTCGGGAAGAAAGATATGGGACAGAGGGAGAAAGCGAAGGGAGCAGGAGAAAGGGAAGGAAGAATAAAAAGTAGTGTTGGGCTGCAGGAGTGAGATGGAGGAATTGCAAGAAAAGAGGCAGGAAGCAGGAGAGTGAGAGAAAAGGAAAGAAGAGACATGCAGCCAGAAGAGGGGTTAGTGAGAGAGGATGGGACAGAGAATAGGATAAGAAGGACATAAGGCAAGGCTGGGACAGGCAAGGACAGGCAAGGCAAGGCTAGGCTGCAGGACATGTTTTTGCTTTATAGTTTCTAGCACATTCGTCTTCAGACTAGGAGGAAAGCCATAAGACCGTATGGATTAGGCCCAAGCAAAAACCCCAGCTACTTGAGACACTTAGACTAAGCCTAAAATACCAAGATCTCTCCATAAGGATGGTTTTTATACTGTACTTCCACAATCTGCTGGCAGTACAAAAAAATAAGCTGCAGATCTCCTTAGGCTGAGTCATGGTGCTTTGGGGCAGGGACCATGCATATCATGGGAATATTTCACAGTTTCTGCTCTGTTTTCAGTGTATGACACCAAAACACCCACCTGATGACATCCTTTCAAGAGCAAAGGCAGCAATTTGCAGAATTCCGCTTCTTAGGGGAAGTGAGAAATTGCTGAGCTGACACCAAGTCCTGCAGTGTCCCTGTCACCTGCAGAGCCACCGCATCCTCGCCACGGTAGCGGGCATTGTGACAAAGGTTCTATGTCAGCTGGGTGTGGCAGCCAGGCGCCCCCTAGGGGATGGGGAGCCTGTCAGCCCCGGGCCTGTCACTGCCTGGTGTCCCTGCTGCCACCAGCCAGGCCTCTGAAAACTTGTCAAACCATGCCCAGACTTGGGGCCAGTTTGGCCCAAAGTCTGCAAGAGACAAGTCGGGAAGAAAGATAGGGGACAGAGGGAGAAAGCGAAGGGAGCAGGAGAAAGGGAAGGAAGAATAAAAAGTAGTGTTGGGCTGCAGGAGTGAGATGGAGGAATTGCAAGAAAAGAGGCAGGAAGCAGGAGAGTGAGAGAAAAGGAAAGAAGAGACATGCAGCCAGACGAGGGCTTAGTGAGAGAGGATGGGACCGAGAACAGGATGAGAAGGACATAAGGCAAGGCTAGGACAGGCAAGGACAGGCAAGGCAAGGCTAGGCTGCAGGACATGTTTTTGCTTTATAGTTTCTAGCACATTCGTCTTCAGACTAGGAGGAAAGCCATAAGATCGTATGGATTAGGCCCAAGCAAAAACCCCAGCTACTTGAGACACTTAGACTAAGCCTAAAATACCAAGATCTCTCCATAAGGATGGTTTTTATACTGTACTTCCACAATCTGCTGGCAGTACAAAAAAATAAGCTGCAGATCTCCTTAGGCTGAGTCATGGTGCTTTGGGGCAGGGACCATGCATATCATGGGAATATTTCACAGTTTCTGCTCTGTTTTCAGTGTATGACACCAAAACACCCACCTGATGACATCCTTTCAAGAGCAAAGGCAGCAATTTGCAGAATTCCGCTTCTTAGGGGAAGTGAGAAATTGCTGAGCTGACACCAAGTCCTGCAGTGTCCCTGTCACCTGCAGAGCCACCGCATCCTCGCCACGGTAGCGGGCATTGTGACAAAGGTTCTATGTCAGCTGGGTGTGGCAGCCAGGCGCCCCCTAGGGGATGGGGAGCCTGTCAGCCCCGGGCCTGTCACTGCCTGGTGTCCCTGCTGCCACCAGCCAGGCCTCTGAAAACTTGTCAAACCATGCCCAGACTTGGGGCCAGTTTGGCCCAAAGTCTGCAAGAGACAAGTCGGGAAGAAAGATAGGGGACAGAGGGAGAAAGCGAAGGGAGCAGGAGAAAGGGAAGGAAGAATAAAAAGTAGTGTTGGGCTGCAGGAGTGAGATGGAGGAATTGCAAGAAAAGAGGCAGGAAGCAGGAGAGTGAGAGAAAAGGAAAGAAGAGACATGCAGCCAGACGAGGGCTTAGTGAGAGAGGATGGGACCGAGAACAGGATGAGAAGGACATAAGGCAAGGCTAGGACAGGCAAGGACAGGCAAGGCAAGGCTAGGCTGCAGGACATGTTTTTGCTTTATAGTTTCTAGCACATTCGTCTTCAGACTAGGAGGAAAGCCATAAGATCGTATGGATTAGGCCCAAGCAAAAACCCCAGCTACTTGAGACACTTAGACTAAGCCTAAAATACCAAGATCTCTCCATAAGGATGGTTTTTATACTGTACTTCCACAATCTGCTGGCAGTACAAAAAAATAAGCTGCAGATCTCCTTAGGCTGAGTCATGGTGCTTTGGGGCAGGGACCATGCATATCATGGGAATATTTCACAGTTTCTGCTCTGTTTTCAGTGTATGACACCAAAACACCCACCTGATGACATCCTTTCAAGAGCAAAGGCAGCAATTTGCAGAATTCCGCTTCTTAGGGGAAGTGAGAAATTGCTGAGCTGACACCAAGTCCTGCAGCATCCCTGTCACCTGCAGAGCCACCGCATCCTCGCCACGGTAGCGGGCATTGTGACAAAGGTTCTATGCCAGCTGGGTGTGGCAGCCAGGCACCCCCTAGGGGATGGGGAGCCTGTCAGCCCCGGGCCTGTCACTGCCTGGTGTCCCTGCTGCCACCAGCCAGGCCTCTGAAAACTTGTCAAACCATGCCCAGACTTGGGGCCAGTTTGGCCCAAAGTCTCCAAGAGACAAGTCGGGAAGAAAGATATGGGACAGAGGGAGAAAGCGAAGGGAGCAGGAGAAAGGGAAGGAAGAATAAAAAGTAGTGTTGGGCTGCAGGAGTGAGATGGAGGAATTGCAAGAAAAGAGGCAGGAAGCAGGAGAGTGAGAGAAAAGGAAAGAAGACACATGCAGCCAGAGAGAGAGGATGGGACAGAGAACAGGATGAGAAGGACATAAGGCAAGGCTAGGACAGGCAAGGACAGGCAAGGCAAGGCTAGGCTGCAGGACATGTTTTTGCTTTATAGTTTCTAGCACATTCGTCTTCAGACTAGGAGGAAAGCCATAAGACCGTATGGATTAGGCCCAAGCAAAAACCCCAGCTACTTGAGACACTTAGACTAAGCCTAAAATACCAAGATCTCTCTATAAGGATGGTTTTTATACTGTACTTCCACAATCTGCTGGCAGTACAAAAAAATAAGCTGCAGATCTCCTTAGGCTGAGTCATGGTGCTTTGGGGCAGGGACCATGCATATCATGGGAATATTTCACAGTTTCTGCTCTGTTTTCAGTGTATGACACCAAAACACCCACCTGATGACATCCTTTCAAGAGCAAAGGCAGCAATTTGCAGAATTCCGCTTCTTAGGGGAAGTGAGAAATTGCTGAGCTGACACCAAGTCCTGCAGTGTCCCTGTCACCTGCAGAGCCACCGCATCCTCGCCACGGTAGCGGGCATTGTGACAAAGGTTCTATGGCAGCTGGGTGTGGCAGCCAGGCGCCCCCTAGGGGATGGGGAGCCTGTCAGCCCCGGGCCTGTCACTGCCTGGTGTCCCTGCTGCCACCAGCCAGGCCTCTGAAAACTTGTCAAACCATGCCCAGACTTGGGGCCAGTTTGGCCCAAAGTCTCCAAGAGACAAGTCGGGAAGAAAGATATGGGACAGAGGGAGAAAGCGAAGGGAGCAGGAGAAAGGGAAGGAAGAATAAAAAGTAGTGTTGGGCTGCAGGAGTGAGATGGAGGAATTGCAAGAAAAGAGGCAGGAAGCAGGAGAGTGAGAGAAAAGGAAAGAAGAGACATGCAGCCAGAAGAGGGGTTAGTGAGAGAGGATGGGACAGAGAATAGGATAAGAAGGACATAAGGCAAGGCTGGGACAGGCAAGGACAGGCAAGGCAAGGCTAGGCTGCAGGACATGTTTTTGCTTTATAGTTTCTAGCACATTCGTCTTCAGACTAGGAGGAAAGCCATAAGACCGTATGGATTAGGCCCAAGCAAAAACCCCAGCTACTTGAGACACTTAGACTAAGCCTAAAATACCAAGATCTCTCCATAAGGATGGTTTTTATACTGTACTTCCACAATCTGCTGGCAGTACAAAAAAATAAGCTGCAGATCTCCTTAGGCTGAGTCATGGTGCTTTGGGGCAGGGACCATGCATATCATGGGAATATTTCACAGTTTCTGCTCTGTTTTCAGTGTATGACACCAAAACACCCACCTGATGACATCCTTTCAAGAGCAAAGGCAGCAATTTGCAGAATTCCGCTTCTTAGGGGAAGTGAGAAATTGCTGAGCTGACACCAAGTCCTGCAGTGTCCCTGTCACCTGCAGAGCCACCGCATCCTCGCCACGGTAGCGGGCATTGTGACAAAGGTTCTATGTCAGCTGAGTGTGGCAGCCAGGCGCCCCCTAGGGGATGGGGAGCCTGTCAGCCCCGGGCCTGTCACTGCCTGGTGTCCCTGCTGCCACCAGCCAGGCCTCTGAAAACTTGTCAAACCATGCCCAGACTTGGGGCCAGTTTGGCCCAAAGTCTGCAAGAGACAAGTCGGGAAGAAAGATAGGGGACAGAGGGAGAAAGCGAAGGGAGCAGGAGAAAGGGAAGGAAGAATAAAAAGTAGTGTTGGGCTGCAGGAGTGAGATGGAGGAATTGCAAGAAAAGAGGCAGGAAGCAGGAGAGTGAGAGAAAAGGAAAGAAGAGACATGCAGCCAGACGAGGGGTTAGTGAGAGAGGATGGGACCGAGAACAGGATGAGAAGGACATAAGGCAAGGCTAGGACAGGCAAGGACAGGCAAGGCAAGGCTAGGCTGCAGGACATGTTTTTGCTTTATAGTTTCTAGCACATTCGTCTTCAGACTAGGAGGAAAGCCATAAGATCGTATGGATTAGGCCCAAGCAAAAACCCCAGCTACTTGAGACACTTAGACTAAGCCTAAAATACCAAGATCTCTCCATAAGGATGGTTTTTATACTGTACTTCCACAATCTGCTGGCAGTACAAAAAAATAAGCTGCAGATCTCCTTAGGCTGAGTCATGGTGCTTTGGGGCAGGGACCATGCATATCATGGGAATATTTCACAGTTTCTGCTCTGTTTTCAGTGTATGACACCAAAACACCCACCTGATGACATCCTTTCAAGAGCAAAGGCAGCAATTTGCAGAATTCCGCTTCTTAGGGGAAGTGAGAAATTGCTGAGCTGACACCAAGTCCTGCAGCATCCCTGTCACCTGCAGAGCCACCGCATCCTCGCCACGGTAGCGGGCATTGTGACAAAGGTTCTATGCCAGCTGGGTGTGGCAGCCAGGCACCCCCTAGGGGATGGGGAGCCTGTCAGCCCCGGGCCTGTCACTGCCTGGTGTCCCTGCTGCCACCAGCCAGGCCTCTGAAAACTTGTCAAACCATGCCCAGACTTGGGGCCAGTTTGGCCCAAAGTCTCCAAGAGACAAGTCGGGAAGAAAGATAGGGGACAGAGGGAGAAAGCGAAGGGAGCAGGAGAAAGGGAAGGAAGAATAAAAAGTAGTGTTGGGCTGCAGGAGTGAGATGGAGGAATTGCAAGAAAAGAGGCAGGAAGCAGGAGAGTGAGAGAAAAGGAAAGAAGACACATGCAGCCAGAGAGAGAGGATGGGACAGAGAACAGGATGAGAAGGACATAAGGCAAGGCTAGGACAGGCAAGGACAGGCAAGGCAAGGCTAGGCTGCAGGACATGTTTTTGCTTTATAGTTTCTAGCACATTCGTCTTCAGACTAGGAGGAAAGCCATAAGACCGTATGGATTAGGCCCAAGCAAAAACCCCAGCTACTTGAGACACTTAGACTAAGCCTAAAATACCAAGATCTCTCTATAAGGATGGTTTTTATACTGTACTTCCACAATCTGCTGGCAGTACAAAAAAATAAGCTCTAGATCTCCTTAGGCTGAGTCATGGTGCTTTGGGGCAGGGACCATGCATATCATGGGAATATTTCACAGTTTCTGCTCTGTTTTCAGTGTATGACACCAAAACACCCACCTGATGACATCCTTTCAAGAGCAAAGGCAGCAATTTGCAGAATTCCGCTTCTTAGGGGAAGTGAGAAATTGCTGAGCTGACACCAAGTCCTGCAGTGTCCCTGTCACCTGCAGAGCCACCGCATCCTCGCCACGGTAGCGGGCATTGTGACAAAGGTTCTATGGCAGCTGGGTGTGGCAGCCAGGCGCCCCCTAGGGGATGGGGAGCCTGTCAGCCCCGGGCCTGTCACTGCCTGGTGTCCCTGCTGCCACCAGCCAGGCCTCTGAAAACTTGTCAAACCATGCCCAGACTTGGGGCCAGTTTGGCCCAAAGTCTCCAAGAGACAAGTCGGGAAGAAAGATATGGGACAGAGGGAGAAAGCGAAGGGAGCAGGAGAAAGGGAAGGAAGAATAAAAAGTAGTGTTGGGCTGCAGGAGTGAGATGGAGGAATTGCAAGAAAAGAGGCAGGAAGCAGGAGAGTGAGAGAAAAGGAAAGAAGACACATGCAGCCAGAGAGAGAGGATGGGACAGAGAACAGGATGAGAAGGACATAAGGCAAGGCTAGGACAGGCAAGGACAGGCAAGGCAAGGCTAGGCTGCAGGACATGTTTTTGCTTTATAGTTTCTAGCACATTCGTCTTCAGACTAGGAGGAAAGCCATAAGATCGTATGGATTAGGCCCAAGCAAAAACCCCAGCTACTTGAGACACTTAGACTAAGCCTAAAATACCAAGATCTCTCTATAAGGATGGTTTTTATACTGTACTTCCACAATCTGCTGGCAGTACAAAAAAATAAGCTGCAGATCTCCTTAGGCTGAGTCATGGTGCTTTGGGGCAGGGACCATGCATATCATGGGAATATTTCACAGTTTCTGCTCTGTTTTCAGTGTATGACACCAAAACACCCAGCTGATGACATCCTTTCAAGAGCAAAGGCAGCAATTTGCAGAATTCCGCTTCTTAGGGGAAGTGAGAAATTGCTGAGCTGACACCAAGTCCTGCAGTGTCCCTGTCACCTGCAGAGCCACCGCATCCTCGCCACGGTAGCGGGCATTGTGACAAAGGTTCTATGGCAGCTGGGTGTGGCAGCCAGGCGCCCCCTAGGGGATGGGGAGCCTGTCAGCCCCGGGCCTGTCACTGCCTGGTGTCCCTGCTGCCACCAGCCAGGCCTCTGAAAACTTGTCAAACCATGCCCAGACTTGGGGCCAGTTTGGCCCAAAGTCTCCAAGAGACAAGTCGGGAAGAAAGATATGGGACAGAGGGAGAAAGCGAAGGGAGCAGGAGAAAGGGAAGGAAGAATAAAAAGTAGTGTTGGGCTGCAGGAGTGAGATGGAGGAATTGCAAGAAAAGAGGCAGGAAGCAGGAGAGTGAGAGAAAAGGAAAGAAGAGACATGCAGCCAGACGAGGGGTTAGTGAGAGAGGATGGGACAGAGAACAGGTTGAGAAGGACATAAGGCAAGGCTAGGACAGGCAAGGACAGGCAAGGCAAGGCTAGGCTGCAGGACATGTTTTTGCTTTATAGTTTCTAGCACATTCATCTTCAGACTAGGAGGAAAGCCATAAGACCGTATGGATTAGGCCCAAGCAAAAACCCCAGCTACTTGAGACACTTAGACTAAGCCTAAAATACCAAGATCTCTCCATAAGGATGGTTTTTATACTGTACTTCCACAATCTGCTGGCAGTAAAAAAAAATAAGCTGCATATCTCCTTAGGCTGAATCATGGTGCTTTGGGGCGGGGACCATGCATATCATGGGAATATTTCACAGTTTCTGCTCTGTTTTCAGTGTATGACACCAAAACACCCAGCTGATGACATCCTTTCAAGAGCAAAGGCAGCAATTTGCAGAATTCCGCTTCTTAGGGGAAGTGAGAAATTGCTGAGCTGACACCAAGTCCTGCAGTGTCCCTGTCACCTGCAGAGCCACCGCATCCTCGCCACGGTAGCGGGCATTGTGACAAAGGTTCTATGGCAGCTGGGTGTGGCAGCCAGGCGCCCCCTAGGGGATGGGGAGCCTGTCAGCCCCGGGCCTGTCACTGCCTGCTGGCCCTGCTGCCACCAGCCAGGCCTCTGAAAACTTGTCAAACCATGCCCAGACTTGGGGCCAGTTTGGCCCAAAGTCTGCAAGAGACAAGTCAGGAAGAAAGATAGGGGACAGAGGGAGAAAGCGAAGGGAGCAGGAGAAAGGGAAGGAAGAATAAAAAGTAGTGTTGGGCTGCAGGAGTGAGATGGAGGAATTGCAAGAAAAGAGGGAGGAAGCAGGAGAGTGAGAGAAAAGGAAAGAAGAGACATGCAGCCAGACGAGGGCTTAGTGAGAGAGGATGGGACAGAGAACAGGATGAGAAGGACATAAGGCAAGGCTAGGACAGGCAAGGACAGGCAAGGCAAGGCTAGGCTGCAGGACATGTTTTTGCTTTATAGTTTCTAGCACATTCGTCTTCAGACTAGGAGGAAAGCCATAAGATCGTATGGATTAGGCCCAAGCAAAAACCCCAGCTACTTGAGACACTTAGACTAAGCCTAAAATACCAAGATCTCTCCATAAGGATGGCTTTTATACTGTACTTCCACAATCTGCTGGCAGTACAAAAAAATAAGCTGCAGATCTCCTTAGGCTGAGTCATGGTGCTTTGGGGCAGGGACCATGCATATCATGGGAATATTTCACAGTTTCTGCTCTGTTTTCAGTGTATGACACCAAAACACCCAGCTGATCACATCCTTTCAAGAGCAAAGGCAGCAATTTGCAGAATTCCGCTTCTTAGGGGAAGTGAGAAATTACTGAGCTGACACCAAGTCCTGCAGTGTCCCTGTCACCTGCAGAGCCACCGCATCCTCGCCACGGTAGCGGGCATTGTGACAAAGGTTCTATGTCAGCTGGGTGTGGCAGCCAGGCGCCCCCTAGGGGATGGGGAGCCTGTCAGCCCCGGGCCTGTCACTGCCTGGTGTCCCTGCTGCCACCAGCCAGGCCTCTGAAAACTTGTCAAACCATGCCCAGACTTGGGGCCAGTTTGGCCCAAAGTCTGCAAGAGACAAGTCGGGAAGAAAGATATGGGACAGAGGGAGAAAGCGCAGGGAGCAGGAGAGAGGGAAGGAAGAATAAAAAGTAGTGTTGGGCTGCAGGAGTGAGATGGAGGAATTGCAAGAAAAGAGGCAGGAAGCAGGAGAGTGAGAGAAAAGGAAAGAAGAGACATGCAGCCAGAAGAGGGCTTAGTGAGAGAGGATGGGACAGAGAACAGGATGAGAAGGAAAGAAGGCAAGGCTAGGACAGGCAAGGACAGGCGAGGCAAGGCTAGGCTGCAGGACATGTTTTTGCTTTATAGTTTCTAGCACATTCGTCTTCAGACTAGGAGGAAAGCCATAAGACCGTATGGATTAGGCCCAAGCAAAAACCCCAGCTACTTGAGACACTTAGACTAAGCCTAAAATACCAAGATCTCTCCATAAGGATGGTTTTTATACTGTACTTCCGCAATCTGCTGGCAGTACAAAAAAATAAGCTGCAGATCTCCTTAGGCTGAATCATGGTGCTTTGGGGCAGGGACCATGCATATCATGGGAATATTTCACAGTTTCTGCTCTGTTTTCAGTGTATGACACCAAAACACCCAGCTGATCACATCCTTTCAAGAGCAAAGGCAGCAATTTGCAGAATTCCACTTCTTAGGGGAAGTGAGAAATTGCTGAGCTGACACCAAGTCCTGCAGTGTCCCTGTCACCTGCAGAGCCACCGCATCCTCGCCACGGTAGCGGGCATTGTGACAAAGGTTCTATGGCAGCTGGGTGTGGCAGCCAGGCGCCCCCTAGGGGATGGGGAGCCTGTCAGCCCCGGGCCTGTCACTGCCTGGTGTCCCTGCTGCCACCAGCCAGGCCTCTGAAAACTTGTCAAACCATGCCCAGACTTGGGGCCAGTTTGGCCCAAAGTCTGCAAGAGACAAGTCGGGAAGAAAGATATGGGACAGAGGGAGAAAGCGCAGGGAGCAGGAGAGAGGGAAGGAAGAATAAAAAGTAGTGTTGGGCTGCAGGAGTGAGATGGAGGAATTGCAAGAAAAGAGGCAGGAAGCAGGAGAGTGAGAGAAAAGGAAAGAAGAGACATGCAGACAGAAGAGGGCTTAGTGAGAGAGGATGGGACAGAGAACAGGATGAGAAGGAAAGAAGGCAAGGCTAGGACAGGCAAGGACAGGCAAGGCAAGGCTAGGCTGCAGGACATGTTTTTGCTTTATAGTTTCTAGCACATTCGTCTTCAGACTAGGAGGAAAGCCATAAGACCGTATGGATTAGGCCCAAGCAAAAACCCCAGCTACTTGAGACACTTAGACTAAGCCTAAAATACCAAGATCTCTCCATAAGGATGGCTTTTATACTGTACTTCCGCAATCTGCTGGCATTTCAAAAAAATAAGCTGCAGATCTCCTTAGGCTGAGTCATGGTGCTTTGGGGCAGGGACCATGCATATCATGGGAATATTTCACAGTTTCTGCTCTGTTTTCAGTGTATGACACCAAAACACCCAGCTGATGACATCCTTTCAAGAGCAAAGGCAGCAATTTGCAGAATTCCGCTTCTTAGGGGAAGTGAGAAATTGCTGAGCTGACACCAAGTCCTGCAGTGTCCCTGTCATCTGCAGAGCCACCGCATCCTCGCCACGGTAGCGGGCATTGTGACAAAGGTTCTATGTCAGCTGGGTGTGGCAGCCAGGCGCCCCCTAGGGGATGGGGAGCCTGTCAGCCCCGGGCCTGTCACTGCCTGGTGTCCCTGCTGCCACCAGCCAGGCCTCTGAAAATTTGTCAAACCATGCCCAGACTTGGGGCCAGTTTGGCCCAAAGTCTCCAAGAGACAAGTCGGGAAGAAAGATATGGGACAGAGGGAGAAAGCGAAGGGAGCAGGAGAAAGGGAAGGAAGAATAAAAAGTAGTGTTGGGCTGCAGGAGTGAGATGGAGGAATTGCAAGAAAAGAGGCAGGAAACAGGAGAGTGAGAGAAAAGGAAAGAAGAGACATGCAGCCAGAAGAGGGGTTAGTGAGAGAGGATGGGACAGAGAACAGGATGAGAAGGAAAGAAGGCAAGGCTAGAACAGGCAAAGACAGGCAAGGCAAGGCTAGGCTGCAGGACATGTTTTTGCTTTATAGTTTCTAGCACATTCGTCTTCAGACTAGGAGGAAAGCCATAAGACCGTATGGATTAGGCCCAAGCAAAAACCCCAGCTACTTGAGACACTTAGACTAAGCCTAAAATACCAAGATCTCTCCATAATGATGGTTTTTATACTGTACTTCCACAATCTGCTGGCAGTACAAAAAAATAAGCTGCAGATCTCCTTAGGCTGAGTCATGGTGTTTTGGGGCAGGGACCATGCATATCATGGGAATATTTCACAGTTTCTGCTCTGTTTTCAGTGTATGACACCAAAACACCCACCTGATGACATCCTTTCAAGAGCAAAGGCAGCAATTTGCAGAATTCCGCTTCTTAGGGGAAGTGAGAAATTACTGAGCTGACACCAAGTCCTGCAGTGTCCCTGTCACCTGCAGAGCCACCGCATCCGCGCCACGGTAGCGGGCATTGTGACAAAGGTTCTATGTCAGCTGGGTGTGGCAGCCAGGCGCCCCCTAGGGGATGGGGAGCCTGTCAGCCCCGGGCCTGTCACTGCCTGGTGTCCCTGCTGCCACCAGCCAGGCCTCTGAAAACTTGTCAAACCATGCCCAGACTTGGGGCCAGTTTGGCCCAAAGTCTGCAAGAGACAAGTCGGGAAGAAATATATGGGACAGAGGGAGAAAGCGCAGGGAGCAGGAGAGAGGGAAGGAAGAATAAAAAGTAGTGTTGGGCTGCAGGAGTGAGATGGAGGAATTGCAAGAAAAGAGGCAGGAAGCAGGAGAGTGAGAGAAAAGGAAAGAAGAGACATGCAGCCAGAAGAAGGCTTAGTGAGAGAGGATGGGACAGAGAAAAGGATGAGAAGGAAAGAAGGCAAGGCTAGGACAGGCAAGGACAGGCAAGGCAAGGCTAGGCTGCAGGACATGTTTTTGCTTTATAGTTTCTAGCACATTCGTCTTCAGACTAGGAGGAAAGCCATAAGACCGTATGGATTAGGCCCAAGCAAAAACCCCAGCTACTTGAGACACTTAGACTAAGACTAAAATACCAAGATCTCTCCATAAGGATGGTTTTTATACTGTACTTCCGCAATCTGCTGGCAGTACAAAAAAATAAGCTGCAGATCTCCTTAGGCTGAGTCATGGTGCTTTGGGGCAGGGACCATGCATATCATGGGAATATTTCACAGTTTCTGCTCTGTTTTCAGTGTATGACACCAAAACACCCACCTGATGACATCCTTTCAAGAGCAAAGGCAGCAATTTGCAGAATTCCGCTTCTTAGGGGAAGTGAGAAATTGCTGAGCTGACACCAAGTCCTGCAGTGTCCCTGTCACCTGCAGAGCCACCGCATCCTCGCCACGGTAGCGGGCATTGTGACAAAGGTTCTATGTCAGCTGGGTGTGGCAGCCAGGCGCCCCCTAGGGGATGGGGAGCCTGTCAGCCCCGGGCCTGTCACTGCCTGGTGTCCCTGCTGCCACCAGCCAGGCCTCTGAAAACTTGTCAAACCATGCCCAGACTTGGGGCCAGTTTGGCCCAAAGTCTCCAAGAGACAAGTCGGGAAGAAAGATATGGGACAGAGGGAGAAAGCGAAGGGAGCAGGAGAAAGGGAAGGAAGAATAAAAAGTAGTGTTGGGCTGCAGGAGTGAGATGGAGGAATTGCAAGAAAAGAGGCAGGAAGCAGGAGAGTGAGAGAAAAGGAAAGAAGACACATGCAGCCAGAAGAGGGGTTAGTGAGAGAGGATGGGACAGAGAACAGGATGAGAAGGACATAAGGCAAGGCTAGGACAGGCAAGGACAGGCAAGGCAAGGCTAGGCTGCAGGACATGTTTTTGCTTTATAGTTTCTAGCACATTCGTCTTCAGACTAGGAGGAAAGCCATAAGACCGTATGGATTAGGCCCAAGCAAAAACCCCAGCTACTTGAGACACTTAGACTAAGCCTAAAATACCAAGATCTCTCCATAAGGATGGTTTTTATACTGTACTTCCACAATCTGCTGGCAGTACAAAAAAATAAGCTGCAGATCTCCTTAGGCTGAGTCATGGTGCTTTGGGGCAGGGACCATGCATATCATGGGAATATTTCACAGTTTCTGCTCTGTTTTCAGTGTATGACACCAAAACACCCACCTGATGACATCCTTTCAAGAGCAAAGGCAGCAATTTGCAGAATTCCGCTTCTTAGGGGAAGTGAGAAATTGCTGAGCTGACACCAAGTCCTGCAGTGTCCCTGTCACCTGCAGAGCCACCGCATCCTCGCCACGGTAGCGGGCATTGTGACAAAGGTTCTATGTCAGCTGGGTGTGGCAGCCAGGCGCCCCCTAGGGGATGGGGAGCCTGTCAGCCCCGGGCCTGTCACTGCCTGGTGTCCCTGCTGCCACCAGCCAGGCCTCTGAAAACTTGTCAAACCATGCCCAGACTTGGGGCCAGTTTGGCCCAAAGTCTCCAAGAGACAAGTCGGGAAGAAAGATAGGGGACAGAGGGAGAAAGCGAAGGGAGCAGGAGAAAGGGAAGGAAGAATAAAAAGTAGTGTTGGGCTGCAGGAGTGAGATGGAGGAATTGCAAGAAAAGAGGCAGGAAGCAGGAGAGTGAGAGAAAAGGAAAGAAGAGACATGCAGCCAGACGAGGGCTTAGTGAGAGAGGATGGGACAGAGAACAGGATGAGAAGGACATAAGGCAAGGCTAGGACAGGCAAGGACAGGCAAGGCAAGGCTAGGCTGCAGGACATGTTTTTGCTTTATAGTTTCTAGCACATTCGTCTTCAGACGAGGAGGAAAGCCATAAGACCGTATGGATTAGGCCCAAGCAAAAACCCCAGCTACTTGAGACACTTAGACTAAGCCTAAAATACCAAGATCTCTCTATAAGGATGGTTTTTATACTGTACTTCCACAATCTGCTGGCAGTAAAAAAAAATAAGCTGCAGATCTCCTTAGGCTGAGTCATGGTGCTTTGGGGCAGGGACCATGCATATCATGGGAATATTTCACAGTTTCTGCTCTGTTTTCAGTGTATGACACCAAAACACCCACCTGATGACATCCTTTCAAGAGCAAAGGCAGCAATTTGCAGAATTCCGCTTCTTAGGGGAAGTGAGAAATTGCTGAGCTGACACCAAGTCCTGCAGTGTCCCTGTCACCTGCAGAGCCACCGCATCCTCGCCACGGTAGCGGGCATTGTGACAAAGGTTCTATGTCAGCTGGGTGTGGCAGCCAGGCGCCCCCTAGGGGATGGGGAGCCTGTCAGCCCCGGGCCTGTCACTGCCTGGTGTCCCTGCTGCCACCAGCCAGGCCTCTGAAAACTTGTCAAACCATGCCCAGACTTGGGGCCAGTTTGGCCCAAAGTCTGCAAGAGACAAGTCGGGAAGAAATATATGGGACAGAGGGAGAAAGCGCAGGGAGCAGGAGAGAGGGAAGGAAGAATAAAAAGTAGTGTTGGGCTGCAGGAGTGAGATGGAGGAATTGCAAGAAAAGAGGCAGGAAGCAGGAGAGTGAGAGAAAAGGAAAGAAGAGACATGCAGCCAGAAGAGGGCTTAGTGAGAGAGGATGGGACAGAGAAAAGGATGAGAAGGAAAGAAGGCAAGGCTAGGACAGGCAAGGACAGGCAAGGCAAGGCTAGGCTGCAGGACATGTTTTTGCTTTATAGTTTCTAGCACATTCGTCTTCAGACTAGGAGGAAAGCCATAAGACCGTATGGATTAGGCCCAAGCAAAAACCCCAGCTACTTGAGACACTTAGACTAAGACTAAAATACCAAGATCTCTCCATAAGGATGGTTTTTATACTGTACTTCCGCAATCTGCTGGCAGTACAAAAAAATAAGCTGCAGATCTCCTTAGGCTGAGTCATGGTGCTTTGGGGCAGGGACCATGCATATCATGGGAATATTTCACAGTTTCTGCTCTGTTTTCAGTGTATGACACCAAAACACCCAGCTGATGACATCCTTTCAAGAGCAAAGGCAGCAATTTGCAGAATTCCGCTTCTTAGGGGAAGTGAGAAATTGCTGAGCTGACACCAAGTCCTGCAGTGTCCCTGTCACCTGCAGAGCCACCGCATCCTCGCCACGGTAGCGGGCATTGTGACAAAGGTTCTATGTCAGCTGGGTGTGGCAGCCAGGCGCCCCCTAGGGGATGGGGAGCCTGTCAGCCCCGGGCCTGTCACTGCCTGGTGTCCCTGCTGCCACCAGCCAGGCCTCTGAAAACTTGTCAAACCATGCCCAGACTTGGGGCCAGTTTGGCCCAAAGTCTCCAAGAGACAAGTCGGGAAGAAAGATATGGGACAGAGGGAGAAAGCGAAGGGAGCAGGAGAAAGGGAAGGAAGAATAAAAAGTAGTGTTGGGCTGCAGGAGTGAGATGGAGGAATTGCAAGAAAAGAGGCAGGAAGCAGGAGAGTGAGAGAAAAGGAAAGAAGACACATGCAGCCAGAAGAGGGGTTAGTGAGAGAGGATGGGACAGAGAACAGGATGAGAAGGAAAGAAGGCAAGGCTAGGACAGGCAAGGACAGGCAAGGCAAGGCTAGGCTGCAGGACATGTTTTTGCTTTATAGTTTCTAGCACATTCGTCTTCAGACTAGGAGGAAAGCCATAAGACCGTATGGATTAGGCCCAAGCAAAAACCCCAGCTACTTGAGACACTTAGACTAAGCCTAAAATACCAAGATCTCTCCATAAGGATGGTTTTTATACTGTACTTCCACAATCTGCTGGCAGTAAAAAAAAATAAGATGCAGATCTCCTTAGGCTGAGTCATGGTGCTTTGGGGCAGGGACCATGCATATCATGGGAATATTTCACAGTTTCTGCTCTGTTTTCAGTGTATGACACCAAAACACCCACCTGATGACATCCTTTCAAGAGCAAAGGCAGCAATTTGCAGAATTCCGCTTCTTAGGGGAAGTGAGAAATTGCTGAGCTGACACCAAGTCCTGCAGTGTCCCTGTCACCTGCAGAGCCACCGCATCCTCGCCACGGTAGCGGGCATTGTGACAAAGGTTCTATGTCAGCTGGGTGTGGCAGCCAGGCGCCCCCTAGGGGATGGGGAGCCTGTCAGCCCCGGGCCTGTCACTGCCTGGTGTCCCTGCTGCCACCAGCCAGGCCTCTGAAAACTTGTCAAACCATGCCCAGACTTGGGGCCAGTTTGGCCCAAAGTCTCCAAGAGACAAGTCGGGAAGAAAGATAGGGGACAGAGGGAGAAAGCGAAGGGAGCAGGAGAAAGGGAAGGAAGAATAAAAAGTAGTGTTGGGCTGCAGGAGTGAGATGGAGGAATTGCAAGAAAAGAGGCAGGAAGCAGGAGAGTGAGAGAAAAGGAAAGAAGAGACATGCAGCCAGACGAGGGCTTAGTGAGAGAGGATGGGACAGAGAACAGGATGAGAAGGACATAAGGCAAGGCTAGGACAGGCAAGGACAGGCAAGGCAAGGCTAGGCTGCAGGACATGTTTTTGCTTTATAGTTTCTAGCACATTCGTCTTCAGACGAGGAGGAAAGCCATAAGACCGTATGGATTAGGCCCAAGCAAAAACCCCAGCTACTTGAGACACTTAGACTAAGCGTAAAATACCAAGATCTCTCTATAAGGATGGTTTTTATACTGTACTTCCACAATCTGCTGGCAGTAAAAAAAAATAAGCTGCATATCTCCTTAGGCTGAATCATGGTGCTTTGGGGCAGGGACCATGCATATCATGGGAATATTTCACAGTTTCTGCTCTGTTTTCAGTGTATGACACCAAAACACCCAGCTGATGACATCCTTTCAAGAGCAAAGGCAGCAATTTGCAGAATTCCGCTTCTTAGGGGAAGTGAGAAATTGCTGAGCTGACACCAAGTCCTGCAGTGTCCCTGTCACCTGCAGAGCCACCGCATCCTCGCCACGGTAGCGGGCATTGTGACAAAGGTTCTATGTCAGCTGGGTGTGGCAGCCAGGCGCCCCCTAGGGGATGGGGAGCCTGTCAGCCCCGGGCCTGTCACTGCCTGGTGTCCCTGCTGCCACCAGCCAGGCCTCTGAAAACTTGTCAAACCATGCCCAGACTTGGGGCCAGTTTGGCCCAAAGTCTCCAAGAGACAAGTCGGGAAGAAAGATATGGGACAGAGGGAGAAAGCGAAGGGAGCAGGAGAAAGGGAAGGAAGAATAAAAAGTAGTGTTGGGCTGCAGGAGTGAGATGGAGGAATTGCAAGAGAAGAGGCAGGAAGCAGGAGAGTGAGAGAAAAGGAAAGAAGACACATGCAGCCAGAAGAGGGGTTAGTGAGAGAGGATGGGACAGAGAACAGGATAAGAAGGACATAAGGCAAGGCAGGGACAGGCAAGGACAGGCAAGGCAAGGCTAGGCTGCAGGACATGTTTTTGCTTTATAGTTTCTAGCACATTCGTCTTCAGACTAGGAGGAAAGCCATAAGACCGTATGGATTAGGCCCAAGCAAAAACCCGAGCTACTTGCGACACTTAGACTAAGCCTAAAATACCAAGATCTCTCCATAAGGATGGTTTTTATACTGTATTTCCACAATCTGCTGGCAGTACAAAAAAATAAGCTGCAGATCTCCTTAGGCTGAGTCATGGTGCTTTGGGGCAGGGACCATGCATATCATGGGAATATTTCACAGTTTCTGCTCTGTTTTCAGTGTATGACACCAAAACACCCACCTGATGACATCCTTTCAAGAGCAAAGGCAGCAATTTGCAGAATTCCGCTTCTTAGGGGAAGTGAGAAATTGCTGAGCTGACACCAAGTCCTGCAGTGTCCCTGTCACCTGCAGAGCCACCGCATCCTCGCCACGGTAGCGGGCATTGTGACAAAGGTTCTATGTCAGCTGGGTGTGGCAGCCAGGCGCCCCCTAGGGGATGGGGAGCCTGTCAGCCCCGGGCCTGTCACTGCCTGGTGTCCCTGCTGCCACCAGCCAGGCCTCTGAAAACTTGTCAAACCATGCCCAGACTTGGGGCCAGTTTGGCCCAAAGTCTCCAAGAGACAAGTCGGGAAGAAAGATAGGGGACAGAGGGAGAAAGCGAAGGGAGCAGGAGAAAGGGAAGGAAGAATAAAAAGTAGTGTTGGGCTGCAGGAGTGAGATGGAGGAATTGCAAGAAAAGAGGCAGGAAGCAGGAGAGTGAGAGAAAAGGAAAGAAGAGACATGCAGCCAGACGAGGGCTTAGTGAGAGAGGATGGGACAGAGAACAGGATGAGAAGGACATAAGGCAAGGCTAGGACAGGCAAGGACAGGCAAGGCAAGGCTAGGCTGCAGGACATGTTTTTGCTTTATATTTTCTAGCACATTCGTCTTCAGACGAGGAGGAAAGCCATAAGACCGTATGGATTAGGCCCAAGCAAAAACCCCAGCTACTTGAGACACTTAGACTAAGCCTAAAATACCAAGATCTCTCTATAAGGATGGTTTTTATACTGTACTTCCACAATCTGCTGGCAGTAAAAAAAAATAAGCTGCATATCTCCTTAGGCTGAATCATGGTGCTTTGGGGCAGGGACCATGCATATCATGGGAATATTTCACAGTTTCTGCTCTGTTTTCAGTGTATGACACCAAAACACCCACCTGATGACATCCTTTCAAGAGCAAAGGCAGCAATTTGCAGAATTCCGCTTCTTAGGGGAAGTGAGAAATTGCTGAGCTGACACCAAGTCCTGCAGTGTCCCTGTCACCTGCAGAGCCACCGCATCCTCGCCACGGTAGCGGGCATTGTGACAAAGGTTCTATGTCAGCTGGGTGTGGCAGCCAGGCGCCCCCTAGGGGATGGGGAGCCTGTCAGCCCCGGGCCTGTCACTGCCTGGTGTCCCTGCTGCCACCAGCCAGGCCTCTGAAAACTTGTCAAACCATGCCCAGACTTGGGGCCAGTTTGGCCCAAAGTCTCCAAGAGACAAGTCGGGAAGAAAGATATGGGACAGAGGGAGAAAGCGAAGGGAGCAGGAGAAAGGGAAGGAAGAATAAAAAGTAGTGTTGGGCTGCAGGAGTGAGATGGAGGAATTGCAAGAGAAGAGGCAGGAAGCAGGAGAGTGAGAGAAAAGGAAAGAAGACACATGCAGCCAGAAGAGGGGTTAGTGAGAGAGGATGGGACAGAGAACAGGATAAGAAGGACATAAGGCAAGGCAGGGACAGGCAAGGACAGGCAAGGCAAGGCTAGGCTGCAGGACATGTTTTTGCTTTATAGTTTCTAGCACATTCGTCTTCAGACTAGGAGGAAAGCCTTAAGACCGTATGGATTAGGCCCAAGCAAAAACCCGAGCTACTTGCGACACTTAGACTAAGCCTAAAATACCAAGATCTCTCCATAAGGATGGTTTTTATACTGTATTTCCACAATCTGCTGGCAGTACAAAAAAATAAGCTGCAGATCTCCTTAGGCTGAGTCATGGTGCTTTGGGGCAGGGACCATGCATATCATGGGAATATTTCACAGTTTCTGCTCTGTTTTCAGTGTATGACACCAAAACACCCACCTGATGACATCCTTTCAAGAGCAAAGGCAGCAATTTGCAGAATTCCGCTTCTTAGGGGAAGTGAGAAATTGCTGAGCTGACACCAAGTCCTGCAGTGTCCCTGTCACCTGCAGAGCCACCGCATCCTCGCCACGGTAGCGGGCATTGTGACAAAGGTTCTATGTCAGCTGGGTGTGGCAGCCAGGCGCCCCCTAGGGGATGGGGAGCCTGTCAGCCCCGGGCCTGTCACTGCCTGGTGTCCCTGCTGCCACCAGCCAGGCCTCTGAAAACTTGTCAAACCATGCCCAGACTTGGGGCCAGTTTGGCCCAAAGTCTCCAAGAGACAAGTCGGGAAGAAAGATAGGGGACAGAGGGAGAAAGCGAAGGGAGCAGGAGAAAGGGAAGGAAGAATAAAAAGTAGTGTTGGGCTGCAGGAGTGAGATGGAGGAATTGCAAGAAAAGAGGCAGGAAGCAGGAGAGTGAGAGAAAAGGAAAGAAGAGACATGCAGCCAGACGAGGGCTTAGTGAGAGAGGATGGGACAGAGAACAGGATGAGAAGGACATAAGGCAAGGCTAGGACAGGCAAGGACAGGCAAGGCAAGGCTAGGCTGCAGGACATGTTTTTGCTTTATAGTTTCTAGCACATTCGTCTTCAGACGAGGAGGAAAGCCATAAGACCGTATGGATTAGGCCCAAGCAAAAACCCCAGCTACTTGAGACACTTAGACTAAGCCTAAAATACCAAGATCTCTCTATAAGGATGGTTTTTATACTGTACTTCCACAATCTGCTGGCAGTAAAAAAAAATAAGCTGCAGATCTCCTTAGGCTGAATCATGGTGCTTTGGGGCAGGGACCATGCATATCATGGGAATATTTCACAGTTTCTGCTCTGTTTTCAGTGTATGACACCAAAACACCCACCTGATGACATCCTTTCAAGAGCAAAGGCAGCAATTTGCAGAATTCCGCTTCTTAGGGGAAGTGAGAAATTGCTGAGCTGACACCAAGTCCTGCAGTGTCCCTGTCACCTGCAGAGCCACCGCATCCTCGCCACGGTAGCGGGCATTGTGACAAAGGTTCTATGTCAGCTGGGTGTGGCAGCCAGGCGCCCCCTAGGGGATGGGGAGCCTGTCAGCCCCGGGCCTGTCACTGCCTGGTGTCCCTGCTGCCACCAGCCAGGCCTCTGAAAACTTGTCAAACCATGCCCAGACTTGGGGCCAGTTTGGCCCAAAGTCTCCAAGAGACAAGTCGGGAAGAAAGATATGGGACAGAGGGAGAAAGCGAAGGAGCAGGAGAAAGGGAAGGAAGAATAAAAAGTAGTGTTGGGCTGCAGGAGTGAGATGGAGGAATTGCAAGAGAAGAGGCAGGAAGCAGGAGAGTGAGAGAAAAGGAAAGAAGACACATGCAGCCAGAAGAGGGGTTAGTGAGAGAGGATGGGACAGAGAACAGGATAAGAAGGACATAAGGCAAGGCTGGGACAGGCAAGGACAGGCAAGGCAAGGCTAGGCTGCAGGACATGTTTTTGCTTTATAGTTTCTAGCACATTCGTCTTCAGACTAGGAGGAAAGCCATAAGACCGTATGGATTAGGCCCAAGCAAAAACCCGAGCTACTTGCGACACTTAGACTAAGCCTAAAATACCAAGATCTCTCCATAAGGATGGTTTTTATACTGTATTTCCACAATCTGCTGGCAGTACAAAAAAATAAGCTGCAGATCTCCTTAGGCTGAGTCATGGTGCTTTGGGGCAGGGACCATGCATATCATGGGAATATTTCACAGTTTCTGCTCTGTTTTCAGTGTATGACACCAAAACACCCACCTGATGACATCCTTTCAAGAGCAAAGGCAGCAATTTGCAGAATTCCGCTTCTTAGGGGAAGTGAGAAATTGCTGAGCTGACACCAAGTCCTGCAGTGTCCCTGTCACCTGCAGAGCCACCGCATCCTCGCCACGGTAGCGGGCATTGTGACAAAGGTTCTATGTCAGCTGGGTGTGGCAGCCAGGCGCCCCCTAGGGGATGGGGAGCCTGTCAGCCCCGGGTCTGTCACTGCCTGCTGGCCCTGCTCTCACCAGCCAGGCCTCTGAAAACTTGTCAAACCATGCCCACACGTGGGGCCAATTTGGCCCAAAGTCTCCAAGAGACAAGTCGGGAAGAAAGATATGGGACAGAGGGAGAAAGCGAAGGGAGCAGGAGAAAGGGAAGGAAGAATAAAAAGTAGTGTTGGGCTGCAGGAGTGAGATGGAGGAATTGCAAGAAAAGAGGCAGGAAGCAGGAGAGTGAGAGAAAAGGAAAGAAGAGACATGCAGCCAGACGAGGGCTTAGTGAGAGAGGATGGGACAGAGAACAGGATGAGAAGGACATAAGGCAAGGCTAGGACAGGCAAGGACAGGCAAGGCAAGGCTAGGCTGCAGGACATGTTTTTGCTTTATAGTTTCTAGCACATTCGTCTTCAGACTAGGAGGAAAGCCATAAGACCGTATGGATTAGGCCCAAGCAAAAACCCCAGCTACTTGAGACACTTAGACTAAGCCTAAAATACCAAGATCTCTCCATAAGGATGGTTTTTATACTGTACTTCCACAATCTGCTGGCAGTACAAAAAAATAAGCTGCAGATCTCCTTAGGCTGAGTCATGGTGCTTTGGGGCAGGGACCATGCATATCATGGGAATATTTCACAGTTTCTGCTCTGTTTTCAGTGTATGACACCAAAACACCCACCTGATGACATCCTTTCAAGAGCAAAGGCAGCAATTTGCAGAATTCCGCTTCTTAGGGGAAGTGAGAAATTGCTGAGCTGACACCAAGTCCTGCAGTGTCCCTGTCACCTGCAGAGCCACCGCATCCTCGCCACGGTAGCGGGCATTGTGACAAAGGTTCTATGTCAGCTGGGTGTGGCAGCCAGGCGCCCCCTAGGGGATGGGGAGCCTGTCAGCCCCGGGCCTGTCACTGCCTGGTGTCCCTGCTGCCACCAGCCAGGCCTCTGAAAACTTGTCAAACCATGCCCAGACTTGGGGCCAGTTTGGCCCAAAGTCTCCAAGAGACAAGTCGGGAAGAAAGATATGGGACAGAGGGAGAAAGCGAAGGGAGCAGGAGAAAGGGAAGGAAGAATAAAAAGTAGTGTTGGGCTGCAGGAGTGAGATGGAGGAATTGCAAGAGAAGAGGCAGGAAGCAGGAGAGTGAGAGAAAAGGAAAGAAGACACATGCAGCCAGAAGAGGGGTTAGTGAGAGAGGATGGGACAGAGAACAGGATAAGAAGGACATAAGGCAAGGCAGGGACAGGCAAGGACAGGCAAGGCAAGGCTAGGCTGCAGGACATGTTTTTGCTTTATAGTTTCTAGCACATTCGTCTTCAGACTAGGAGGAAAGCCTTAAGACCGTATGGATTAGGCCCAAGCAAAAACCCGAGCTACTTGCGACACTTAGACTAAGCCTAAAATACCAAGATCTCTCCATAAGGATGGTTTTTATACTGTATTTCCACAATCTGCTGGCAGTACAAAAAAATAAGCTGCAGATCTCCTTAGGCTGAGTCATGGTGCTTTGGGGCAGGGACCATGCATATCATGGGAATATTTCACAGTTTCTGCTCTGTTTTCAGTGTATGACACCAAAACACCCACCTGATGACATCCTTTCAAGAGCAAAGGCAGCAATTTGCAGAATTCCGCTTCTTAGGGGAAGTGAGAAATTGCTGAGCTGACACCAAGTCCTGCAGTGTCCCTGTCACCTGCAGAGCCACCGCATCCTCGCCACGGAAGCGGGCATTGTGACAAAGGTTCTATGTCAGCTGGGTGTGGCAGCCAGGCGCCCCCTAGGGGATGGGGAGCCTGTCAGCCCCGGGCCTGTCACTGCCTGGTGTCCCTGCTGCCACCAGCCAGGCCTCTGAAAACTTGTCAAACCATGCCCAGACTTGGGGCCAGTTTGGCCCAAAGTCTCCAAGAGACAAGTCGGGAAGAAAGATAGGGGACAGAGGGAGAAAGCGAAGGGAGCAGGAGAAAGGGAAGGAAGAATAAAAAGTAGTGTTGGGCTGCAGGAGTGAGATGGAGGAATTGCAAGAAAAGAGGCAGGAAGCAGGAGAGTGAGAGAAAAGGAAAGAAGAGACATGCAGCCAGACGAGGGCTTAGTGAGAGAGGATGGGACAGAGAACAGGATGAGAAGGACATAAGGCAAGGCTAGGACAGGCAAGGACAGGCAAGGCAAGGCTAGGCTGCAGGACATGTTTTTGCTTTATAGTTTCTAGCACATTCGTCTTCAGACGAGGAGGAAAGCCATAAGACCGTATGGATTAGGCCCAAGCAAAAACCCCAGCTACTTGCGACACTTAGACTAAGCCTAAAATACCAAGATCTCTCCATAAGGATGGTTTTTATACTGTATTTCCACAATCTGCTGGCAGTACAAAAAAATAAGCTGCAGATCTCCTTAGGCTGAGTCATGGTGCTTTGGGGCAGGGACCATGCATATCATGGGAATATTTCACAGTTTCTGCTCTGTTTTCAGTGTATGACACCAAAACACCCACCTGATGACATCCTTTCAAGAGCAAAGGCAGCAATTTGCAGAATTCCGCTTCTTAGGGGAAGTGAGAAATTGCTGAGCTGACACCAAGTCCTGCAGTGTCCCTGTCACCTGCAGAGCCACCGCATCCTCGCCACGGTAGCGGGCATTGTGACAAAGGTTCTATGTCAGCTGGGTGTGGCAGCCAGGCGCCCCCTAGGGGATGGGGAGCCTGTCAGCCCCGGGTCTGTCACTGCCTGCTGGCCCTGCTCTCACCAGCCAGGCCTCTGAAAACTTGTCAAACCATGCCCACACGTGGGGCCAATTTGGCCCAAAGTCTCCAAGAGACAAGTCGGGAAGAAAGATATGGGACAGAGGGAGAAAGCGAAGGGAGCAGGAGAAAGGGAAGGAAGAATAAAAAGTAGTGTTGGGCTGCAGGAGTGAGATGGAGGAATTGCAAGAAAAGAGGCAGGAAGCAGGAGAGTGAGAGAAAAGGAAAGAAGAGACATGCAGCCAGACGAGGGCTTAGTGAGAGAGGATGGGACAGAGAACAGGATGAGAAGGAAAGAAGGCAAGGCTAGGACAGGCAAGGACAGGCAAGGCAAGGCTAGGCTGCAGGACATGTTTTTGCTTTATAGTTTCTAGCACATTCGTCTTCAGACTAGGAGGAAAGCCATAAGACCGTATGGATTAGGCCCAAGCAAAAACCCCAGCTACTTGAGACACTTAGACTAAGCCTAAAATACCAAGATCTCTCCATAAGGATGGCTTTTATACTGTACTTCCACAATCTGCTGACACTACAAAAAAATAAGCTGCAGATCTCCTTAGGCTGAGTCATGGTGCTTTGGGGCAGGGACCATGCATATCATGGGAATATTTCACAGTTTCTGCTCTGTTTTCAGTGTATGACACCAAAACACCCACCTGATGACATCCTTTCAAGAGCAAAGGCAGCAATTTGCAGAATTCCGCTTCTTAGGGGAAGTGAGAAATTGCGAGCTGACACCAAGTCCTGCAGTGTCCCTGTCACCTGCAGAGCCACTGCATCCTCGCCACGGTAGCGGGCATTGTGACAAAGGTTCTATGTCAGCTGGGTGTGGCAGCCAGGCGCCCCCTAGGGGATGGGGAGCCTGTCAGCCCCGGGCCTGTCACTGCCTGGTGTCCCTGCTGCCACCAGACAGGCCTCTGAAAACTTGTCAAACCATGCCCAGACTTGGGGCCAGTTTGGCCCAAAGTCTCCAAGAGACAAGTCGGGAAGAAAGATAGGGGACAGAGGGAGAAAGCGAAGGGAGCAGGAGAAAGGGAAGGAAGAATAAAAAGTAGTGTTGGGCTGCAGGAGTGAGATGGAGGAATTGCAAGAAAAGAGGCAGGAAGCAGGAGAGTGAGAGAAAAGGAAAGAAGACACATGCAGCCAGACGAGGGGTTAGTGAGAGAGGATGGGACAGAGAACAGGATGAGAAGGACATAAGGCAAGGCTAGGACAGGCAAGGACAGGCAAGGCAAGGCTAGGCTGCAGGACATGTTTTTGCTTTATAGTTTCTAGCACATTCGTCTTCAGACTAGGAGGAAAGCCATAAGACCGTATGGATTAGGCCCAAGCAAAAACCCCAGCTACTTGAGACACTTAGACTAAGCCTAAAATACCAAGATCTCTCCATAAGGATGGTTTTTATACTGTACTTCCACAATCTGCTGGCAGTACAAAAAAATAAGCTGCAGATCTCCTTAGGCTGAGTCATGGTGCTTTGGGGCAGGGACCATGCATATCATGGGAATATTTCACAGTTTCTGCTCTGTTTTCAGTGTATGACACCAAAACACCCACCTGATGACATCCTTTCAAGAGCAAAGGCAGCAATTTGCAGAATTCCGCTTCTTAGGGGAAGTGAGAAATTGCTGAGCTGACACCAAGTCCTGCAGTGTCCCTGTCACCTGCAGAGCCACCGCATCCTCGCCACGGTAGCGGGCATAGTGACAAAGGTTCTATGTCAGCTGGGTGTGGCAGCCAGGCGCCCCCTAGGGGATGGGGAGCCTGTCAGCCCCGGGCCTGTCACTGCCTGGTGTCCCTGCTGCCACCAGCCAGGCCTCTGAAAACTTGTCAAACCATGCCCAGACTTGGGGCCAGTTTGGCCCAAAGTCTGCAAGAGACAAGTCGGGAAGAAAGATATGGGACAGAGGGAGAAAGCGCAGGGAGCAGGAGAGAGGGAAGGAAGAATAAAAAGTAGTGTTGGGCTGCAGGAGTGAGATGGAGGAATTGCAAGAAAAGAGGCAGGAAGCAGGAGAGTGAGAGAAAAGGAAAGAAGAGACATGCAGCCAGAAGAGGGCTTAGTGAGAGAGGATGGGACAGAGAACAGGATGAGAAGGAAAGAAGGCAAGGCTAGGACAGGCAAGGACAGGCAAGGCAAGGCTAGGCTGCAGGACATGTTTTTGCTTTATAGTTTCTAGCACATTCGTCTTCAGACTAGGAGGAAAGCCATAAGACCGTATGGATTAGGCCCAAGCAAAAACCCCAGCTACTTGAGACACTTAGACTAAGCCTAAAATACCAAGATCTCTCCATAAGGATGGCTTTTATACTGTACTTCCACAATCTGCTGGCAGTACAAAAAAATAAGCTGCAGATCTCCTTAGGCTGAGTCATGGTGCTTTGGGGCAGGGACCATGCATATCATGGGAATATTTCACAGTTTCTGCTCTGTTTTCAGTGTATGACACCAAAACACCCACCTGATGACATCCTTTCAAGAGCAAAGGCAGCAATTTGCAGAATTCCGCTTCTTAGGGGAAGTGAGAAATTGCTGAGCTGACACCAAGTCCTGCAGTGTCCCTGTCACCTGCAGAGCCACCGCATCCTCGCCACGGTAGCGGGCATTGTGACAAAGGTTCTATGTCAGCTGGGTGTGGCAGCCAGGCGCCCCCTAGGGGATGGGGAGCCTGTCAGCCACGGGCCTGTCACTGCCTGGTGTCCCTGCTGCCACCAGCCAGGCCTCTGAAAATTTGTCAAACCATGCCCAGACTTTTGGCCAGTTTGGCCCAAAGTCTCCAAGAGACAAGTCGGGAAGAAAGATATGGGACAGAGGGAGAAAGCGAAGGGAGCAGGAGAAAGGGAAGGAAGAATAAAAAGTAGTGTTGGGCTGCAGGAGTGAGATGGAGGAATTGCAAGAAAAGAGGCAGGAAGCAGGAGAGTGAGAGAAAAGGAAAGAAGAGACATGCAGCCAGACGAGGGCTTAGTGAGAGAGGATGGGACAGAGAACAGGATGAGAAGGACATAAGGCAAGGCTAGGACAGGCAAGGACAGGCAAGGCAAGGCTAGGCTGCAGGACATGTTTTTGCTTTATAGTTTCTAGCACATTCGTCTTCAGACTAGGAGGAAAGCCATAAGACCGTATGGATTAGGCCCAAGCAAAAACCCCAGCTACTTGAGACACTTAGACTAAGCCTAAAATACCAAGATCTCTCCATAAGGATGGCTTTTATACTGTACTTCCACAATCTGCTGGCAGTACAAAAAAATAAGCGACAGATCTCCTTAGGCTGAGTCATGGTGCTTTGGGGCAGGGACCATGCATACCATGGGAATATTTCACAGTTTCTGCTCCGTTTTCAGTGTATGACACCAAAACACCCACCTGATGACATCCTTTCAATAGCAAAGGCAGCAATTTGCAGAATTCCGCTTCTTAGGGGAAGTGAGAAATTGCTGAGCTGACACCAAGTCCTGCAGTGTCCCTGTCACCTGCAGAGCCACCGCATCCTCGCCACGGTAGCGGGCATTGTGACAAAGGTTCTATGTCAGCTGGGTGTGGCAGCCAGGCGCCCCCTAGGGGTTGGGGAGCCTGTCAGCCCCGGGCCTGTCACTGCCTGGTGTCCCTGCTGCCACCAGCCAGGCCTCTGAAAACTTGTCAAACCATGCCCAGACTTGGGGCCAGTTTGGCCCAAAGTCTCCAAGAGACAAGTCGGGAAGAAAGATATGGGACAGAGGGAGAAAGCGAAGGGAGCAGGAGAAAGGGAAGGAAGAATAAAAAGTAGTGTTGGGCTGCAGGAGTGAGATGGAGGAATTGCAAGAAAAGAGGCAGGAAGCAGGAGAGTGAGAGAAAAGGAAAGAAGAGACATGCAGCCAGAAGAGGGCTTAGTGAGAGAGGATGGGACAGAGAACAGGATGAGAAGGAAAGAAGGCAAGGCTAGGACAGGCAAGGACAGGCAAGGCAAGGCTAGGCTGCAGGACATGTTTTTGCTTTATAGTTTCTAGCACATTCGTCTTCAGACTAGGAGGAAAGCCATAAGACCGTATGGATTAGGCCCAAGCAAAAACCCCAGCTACTTGAGACACTTAGACTAAGCCTAAAATACCAAGATCTCTCCATAAGGATGGCTTTTATACTGTACTTCCACAATCTGCTGGCAGTACAAAAAAATAAGCTGCAGATCTCCTTAGGCTGAGTCATGGTGCTTTGGGGCAGGGACCATGCATATCATGGGAATATTTCACAGTTTCTGCTCTGTTTTCAGTGTATGACACCAAAACACCCACCTGATGACATCCTTTCAAGAGCAAAGGCAGCAATTTGCAGAATTCCGCTTCTTAGGGGAAGTGAGAAATTGCGAGCTGACACCAAGTCCTGCAGTGTCCCTGTCACCTGCAGAGCCACCGCATCCTCGCCACGGTAGCGGGCATTGTGACAAAGGTTCTATGTCAGCTGGGTGTGGCAGCCAGGCGCCCCCTAGGGGATGGGGAGCCTGTCAGCCCCGGGCCTGTCACTGCCTGGTGTCCCTGCTGCCACCAGCCAGGCCTCTGAAAACTTGTCAAACCATGCCCAGACTTGGGGCCAGTTTGGCCCAAAGTCTGCAAGAGACAAGTCGGGAAGAAAGATATGGGACAGAGGGAGAAAGCGCAGGGAGCAGGAGAGAGGGAAGGAAGAATAAAAAGTAGTGTTGGGCTGCAGGAGTGAGATGGAGGAATTGCAAGAAAAGAGGCAGGAAGCAGGAGAGTGAGAGAAAAGGAAAGAAGAGACATGCAGCCAGAAGAGGGCTTAGTGAGAGAGGATGGGACAGAGAACAGGATGAGAAGGAAAGAAGGCAAGGCTAGGACAGGCAAGGACAGGCAAGGCAAGGCTAGGCTGCAGGACATGTTTTTGCTTTATAGTTTCTAGCACATTCGTCTTCAGACTAGGAGGAAAGCCATAAGACCGTATGGATTAGGCCCAAGCAAAAACCCCAGCTACTTGAGACACTTAGACTAAGCCTAAAATACCAAGATCTCTCCATAAGGATGGCTTTTATACTGTACTTCCACAATCTGCTGGCAGTACAAAAAAATAAGCTGCAGATCTCCTTAGGCTGAGTCATGGTGCTTTGGGGCAGGGACCATGCATATCATGGGAATATTTCACAGTTTCTGCTCTGTTTTCAGTGTATGACACCAAAACACCCAGCTGATGACATCCTTTCAAGAGCAAAGGCAGCAATTTGCAGAATTCCGCTTCTTAGGGGAAGTGAGAAATTGCTGAGCTGACACCAAGTCCTGCAGTGTCCCTGTCACCTGCAGAGCCACCGCATCCTCGCCACGGTAGCGGGCATTGTGACAAAGGTTCTATGTCAGCTGGGTGTGGCAGCCAGGCGCCCCCTAGGGGATGGGGAGCCTGTCAGCTCCGGGCCTGTCACTGCCTGGTGTCCCTGCTGCCACCAGCCAGGCCTCTGAAAATTTGTCAAACCATGCCCAGACTTTTGGCCAGTTTGGCCCAAAGTCTCCAAGAGACAAGTCGGGAAGAAAGATATGGGACAGAGGGAGAAAGCGAAGGGAGCAGGAGAAAGGGAAGGAAGAATAAAAAGTAGTGTTGGGCTGCAGGAGTGAGATGGAGGAATTGCAAGAAAAGAGGCAGGAAGCAGGAGAGTGAGAGAAAAGGAAAGAAGAGACATGCAGCCAGAAGAGGGCTTAGTGAGAGAGGATGGGACAGAGAACAGGATGAGAAGGAAAGAAGGCAAGGCTAGGACAGGCAAGGACAGGCAAGGCAAGGCTAGGCTGCAGGACATGTTTTTGCTTTATAGTTTCTAGCACATTCGTCTTCAGACTAGGAGGAAAGCCATAAGACCGTATGGATTAGGCCCAAGCAAAAACCCCAGCTACTTGAGACACTTAGACTAAGCCTAAAATACCAAGATCTCTCCATAAGGATGGCTTTTATACTGTACTTCCACAATCTGCTGGCAGTACAAAAAAATAAGCTGCAGATCTCCTTAGGCTGAGTCATGGTGCTTTGGGGCAGGGACCATGCATATCATGGGAATATTTCACAGTTTCTGCTCTGTTTTCAGTGTATGACACCAAAACACCCACCTGATGACATCCTTTCAAGAGCAAAGGCAGCAATTTGCAGAATTCCGCTTCTTAGGGGAAGTGAGAAATTGCGAGCTGACACCAAGTCCTGCAGTGTCCCTGTCACCTGCAGAGCCACCGCATCCTCGCCACGGTAGCGGGCATTGTGACAAAGGTTCTATGTCAGCTGGGTGTGGCAGCCAGGCGCCCCCTAGGGGATGGGGAGCCTGTCAGCCCCGGGCCTGTCACTGCCTGGTGTCCCTGCTGCCACCAGCCAGGCCTCTGAAAACTTGTCAAACCATGCCCAGACTTGGGGCCAGTTTGGCCCAAAGTCTGCAAGAGACAAGTCGGGAAGAAAGATATGGGACAGAGGGAGAAAGCGCAGGGAGCAGGAGAGAGGGAAGGAAGAATAAAAAGTAGTGTTGGGCTGCAGGAGTGAGATGGAGGAATTGCAAGAAAAGAGGCAGGAAGCAGGAGAGTGAGAGAAAAGGAAAGAAGAGACATGCAGCCAGAAGAGGGCTTAGTGAGAGAGGATGGGACAGAGAACAGGATGAGAAGGAAAGAAGGCAAGGCTAGGACAGGCAAGGACAGGCAAGGCAAGGCTAGGCTGCAGGACATGTTTTTGCTTTATAGTTTCTAGCACATTCGTCTTCAGACTAGGAGGAAAGCCATAAGACCGTATGGATTAGGCCCAAGCAAAAACCCCAGCTACTTGAGACACTTAGACTAAGCCTAAAATACCAAGATCTCTCCATAAGGATGGCTTTTATACTGTACTTCCACAATCTGCTGGCAGTACAAAAAAATAAGCTGCAGATCTCCTTAGGCTGAGTCATGGTGCTTTGGGGCAGGGACCATGCATATCATGGGAATATTTCACAGTTTCTGCTCTGTTTTCAGTGTATGACACCAAAACACCCAGCTGATGACATCCTTTCAAGAGCAAAGGCAGCAATTTGCAGAATTCCGCTTCTTAGGGGAAGTGAGAAATTGCTGAGCTGACACCAAGTCCTGCAGTGTCCCTGTCACCTGCAGAGCCACCGCATCCTCGCCACGGTAGCGGGCATTGTGACAAAGGTTCTATGTCAGCTGGGTGTGGCAGCCAGGCGCCCCCTAGGGGATGGGGAGCCTGTCAGCTCCGGGCCTGTCACTGCCTGGTGTCCCTGCTGCCACCAGCCAGGCCTCTGAAAATTTGTCAAACCATGCCCAGACTTTTGGCCAGTTTGGCCCAAAGTCTCCAAGAGACAAGTCGGGAAGAAAGATATGGGACAGAGGGAGAAAGCGAAGGGAGCAGGAGAAAGGGAAGGAAGAATAAAAAGTAGTGTTGGGCTGCAGGAGTGAGATGGAGGAATTGCAAGAAAAGAGGCAGGAAGCAGGAGAGTGAGAGAAAAGGAAAGAAGAGACATGCAGCCAGACGAGGGGTTAGTGAGAGAGGATGGGACAGAGAACAGGATGAGAAGGACATAAGGCAAGGCTAGGACAGGCAAGGACAGGCAAGGCAAGGCTAGGCTGCAGGACATGTTTTTGCTTTATAGTTTCTAGCACATTCGTCTTCAGACTAGGAGGAAAGCCATAAGACCATATGGATTAGGCCCAAGCAAAAACCCCAGCTACTTGAGACACTTAGACTAAGCCTAAAATACCAAGATCTCTCCATAAGGATGGCTTTTATACTGTACTTCCACAATCTGCTGGCAGTACAAAAAAATAAGCGACAGATCTCCTTAGGCTGAGTCATGGTGCTTTGGGGCAGGGACCATGCATACCATGGGAATATTTCACAGTTTCTGCTCCGTTTTCAGTGTATGACACCAAAACACCCACCTGATGACATCCTTTCAATAGCAAAGGCAGCAATTTGCAGAATTCCGCTTCTTAGGGGAAGTGAGAAATTGCTGAGCTGACACCAAGTCCTGCAGTGTCCCTGTCACCTGCAGAGCCACCGCATCCTCGCCACGGTAGCGGGCATTGTGACAAAGGTTCTATGTCAGCTGGGTGTGGCAGCCAGGCGCCCCCTAGGGGTTGGGGAGCCTGTCAGCCCCGGGCCTGTCACTGCCTGGTGTCCCTGCTGCCACCAGCCAGGCCTCTGAAAACTTGTCAAACCATGCCCAGACTTGGGGCCAGTTTGGCCCAAAGTCTCCAAGAGACAAGTCGGGAAGAAAGATATGGGACAGAGGGAGAAAGCGAAGGGAGCAGGAGAAAGGGAAGGAAGAATAAAAAGTAGTGTTGGGCTGCAGGAGTGAGATGGAGGAATTGCAAGAAAAGAGGCAGGAAGCAGGAGAGTGAGAGAAAAGGAAAGAAGAGACATGCAGCCAGACGAGGGCTTAGTGAGAGAGGATGGGACAGAGAACAGGATGAGAAGGACATAAGGCAAGGCTAGGACAGGCAAGGACAGGTAAGGCAAGGCTAGGCTGCAGGACATGTTTTTGCTTTATAGTTTCTAGCACATTCGTCTTCAGACGAGGAGGAAAGCCATAAGACCGTATGGATTAGGCCCAAGCAAAAACCCCAGCTACTTGAGACACTTAGACTAAGCCTAAAATACCAAGATCTCTCCATAAGGATGTTTTTTATACTGTACTTCCACAATCTGCTGGCAGTAGAAAAAAATAAGCTGCAGATCTCCTTAGGCTGAGTCATGGTGCTTTGGGGCAGGGACCATGCATATCATGGGAATATTTCACAGTTTCTGCTCTGTTTTCAGTGTATGACACCAAAACACCCAGCTGATGACATCCTTTCAAGAGCAAAGGCAGCAATTTGCAGAATTCCGCTTCTTAGGGGAAGTGAGAAATTGCTGAGCTGACACCAAGTCCTGCAGTGTCCCTGTCACCTGCAGAGCCACCGCATCCTCGCCACGGTAGCGGGCATTGTGACAAAGGTTCTATGTCAGCTGGGTGTGGCAGCCAGGCGCCCCCTAGGGGATGGGGAGCCTGTCAGCCCCGGGCCTGTCACTGCCTGGTGTCCCTGCTGCCACCAGCCAGGCCTCTGAAAACTTGTCAAAGCATGCCCAGACTTGGGGCCAGTTTGGCCCAAAGTCTCCAAGAGACAAGTCGGGAAGAAAGATATGGGACAGAGGGAGAAAGCGAAGGGAGCAGGAGAAAGGGAAGGAAGAATAAAAAGTAGTGTTGGGCTACAGGAGTGAGATGGAGGAATTGCAAGAAAAGAGGCAGGAAGCAGGAGAGTGAGAGAAAAGGAAAGAAGAGACATGCAGCCAGACGAGGGCTTAGTGAGAGAGGATGGGACAGAGAACAGGATGAGAAGGACATAAGGCAAGGCTAGGACAGGCAAGGACAGGCAAGGCAAGGCTAGGCTGCAGGACATGTTTTTGCTTTATAGTTTCTAGCACATTCGTCTTCAGACTAGGAGGAAAGCCATAAGACCGTATGGATTAGGCCCAAGCAAAAACCCCAGCTACTTGAGACACTTAGACTAAGCCTAAAATACCAAGATCTCTCCATAAGGATGGTTTTTATACTGTACTTCCACAATCTGCTGGCAGTAGAAAAAAATAAGCTGCAGATCTCCTTAGGCTGAGTCATGGTGCTTTGGGGCAGGGACCATGCATATCATGGGAATATTTCACAGTTTCTGCTCTGTTTTCAGTGTATGACACCAAAACACCCACCTGATGACATCCTCTCAAGAGCAAAGGCAGCAATTTGCAGAATTCCGCTTCTTAGGGGAAGTGAGAAATTGCTGAGCTGACACCAAGTCCTGCAGTGTCCCTGTCACCTGCAGAGCCACCGCATCCTCGCCACGGTAGCGGGCATTGTGACAAAGGTTCTATGTCAGCTGGGTGTGGCAGCCAGGCGCCCCCTAGGGGATGGGGAGCCTGTCAGCTCCGGGCCTGTCACTGCCTGGTGTCCCTGCTGCCACCAGCCAGGCCTCTGAAAACTTGTCAAAGCATGCCCAGACTTGGGGCCAGTTTGGCACAAAGTCTGCAAGAGACAAGTCGGGAAGAAAGATATGGGACAGAGGGAGAAAGCGAAGGGAGCAGGAGAAAGGGAAGGAAGAATAAAAAGTAGTGTTGGGCTGCAGGAGTGAGATGGAGGAATTGCAAGAAAAGAGGCAGGAAGCAGGAGAGTGAGAGAAAAGGAAAGAAGAGACATGCAGCCAGACGAGGGCTTAGTGAGAGAGGATGGGACAGAGAACAGGATGAGAAGGACATAAGGCAAGGCTACATCAGGCAAAGACAGGCAAGGCAAGGCTAGGCTGCAGGACATGTTTTTGCTTTATAGTTTCTAGCACATTCGTCTTCAGACGAGGAGGAAAGCCATAAGACCGTATGGATTAGGCCCAAGCAAAAACCCCAGCTACTTGAGACACTTAGACTAAGCCTAAAATACCAAGATCTCTCCATAAGGATGGTTTTTATACTGTACTTCCACAAGCTGCTGGCAGTACAAAAAGATAAGCTGCAGATCTCCTTAAGGGTGAGTCATGGTGCTTTGGGGCAGGGACCATGCATATCATGGGAATATTTCACAGTTTCTGCTCTGTTTTCAGTGTATGACACCAAAACACCCACCTGATGACATCCTTTCAAGAGCAAAGGCAGCAATTTGCAGAATTCCGCTTCTTAGGGGAAGTGAGAAATTGCTGAGCTGACACCAAGTCCTGCAGTGTCCCTGTCACCTGCAGAGCCACCGCATCCTCGCCACGGTAGTGGGCATTGTGACAAAGGTTCTATGTCAGCTGGGTGTGGCAGCCAGGCGCCCCCTAGGGGATGGGGAGCCTGTCAGCCCCGGGCCTGTCACTGCCTGGTGTCCCTGCTGCCACCAGCCAGGCCTCCGAAAACTTGTCAAACCATTCCCAGACTTGGGGCCAGTTTGGCCCAAAGTCTGCAAGAGACAAGTCGGGAAGAAGGATAGGGGACAGAGGGAGAAAGCGAAGGGAGCAGGAGAAAGGGAAGGAAGAATAAAAAGTAGTGTTGGGCTGCAGGAGTGAGATGGAGGAATTGCAAGAAAAGAGGCAGGAAGCAGGAGAGTGAGAGAAAAGGAAAGAAGAGACATGCAGCCAGACGAGGGCTTAGTGAGAGAGGATGGGACAGAGAACAGTATGAGAATGAATGAATGCATGGCTAGGATAGGCAAGGACGGGCAAAGCAAGGCTAGGCTGCAGGACATGTTTTTGCTTTATAGTTTCTAGCACATTCGTCTTCAGACTAGGAGGAAAGCCATAAGACCGTATGGATTAGGCCCAAGCAAAAACCCCAGCTACTTGAGACACTTAGACTAAGCCTAAAATACCAAGATCTCTCCATAAGGATGGTTTTTATACTGTACTTCCACAATCTGCTGGCAGTACAAAAAAATAAGCTGCAGATCTCCTTAGGCTGAGTCATGGTGCTTTGGGGCAGGGACCATGCATATCATGGGAATATTTCACAGTTTCTGCTCTGTTTTCAGTGTATGACACCAAAACACCCACCTGATGACATCCTTTCAAGAGCAAAGGCAGCAATTTGCAGAATTCCGCTTCTTAGGGGAAGTGAGAAATTGCTGAGCTGACACCAAGTCCTGCAGTGTCCCTGTCACCTGCAGAGCCACCTCATCCTCGCCACGGTAGCGAGCATTGTGACAAAGGTTCTATGTCAGCTGGGTGTGGCAGCCAGGCGCCCCCTAGGGGATGGGGAGCCTGTCAAACCCGGGCTTGTCACTGCCTGGTGTCCCTGCTGCCACCAGCCAGGCCTCTGAAAACTTTTCAAACCATGCCCAGACTTGGGGCCAGTTTGGCCCAAAGTCTGCAAGGGACAAGTTGGGAAGAAAGATATGGGACAGAGGGAGAAAGCGAAGGGAGCAGGAGAAAGGGAAGGAAGAATAAAAAGTAGTGTATGGCTGCAGGAGTGAGATGGAGGAATTGCAAGAAAAGAGGCAGGAAGCAGGAGAGTGAGAGAAAAGGAAAGAAGAGACATGCAGCCAGACGAGGGCTTAGTGAGGGAGGATGGGACAGAGAACAGTATGAGAATGAATGAATGCAAGGCTAGGACAGGCAAGGACAGGCAAGGCAAGGCTAGGCTGCAGGACATGTTTTTGCTTTATAGTTTCTAGCACATTCGTCTTCAGACGAGGAGGAAAGCCATAAGACCGTATGGATTAGGCCCAAGCAAAAACCCCAGCTACTTGAGACACTTAGACTAAGCCTAAAATACCAAGATGTCTCCATAAGGATGGTTTTTACACTGTACTTCCACAATCTGCTGGCAGTACAAAAAAATAAGCTGCAGATCTCCTTAGGCTGAGTCATGGTGCTTTGGGGCAGGGACCATGCATATCATGGGAATATTTCACAGTTTCTGCTCTGTTTTCAGTGTATGACACCAAAACACCCACCTGATCACATCCTTTCAAGAGCAAAGGCAGCAATTTGCAGAATTCCGCTTCTTAGGGGAAGTGAGAAATTGCTGAGCTGACACCAAGTCCTGCAGTGTCCCTGTCACCTGCAGAGCCACCGCATCCTCGCCACGGTAGCGAGCATTGTGACAAAGGTTCTATGTCAGCTGGGTGTGGCAGCCAGGCGCCCCCTAGGGGATGGGGAGCCTGTCAGCCCCGGGCCTGTCACTGCCTGGTGTCCCTGCTGCCACCAGCCAGGCCTCTGAAAACTTGTCAAACCATGCCCAGACTTGGGGCCAGTTTAGCCCAAAGTCTCCAAGAGACAAGTCGGGAAGAAAGATATGGGACAGAGGGAGAAAGCGAAGGGAGCAGGAGAAAGGGAAGGAAGAATAAAAAGTAGTGTTGGGCTGCAGGACTGAGATGGACGAATTGCAAGAAAAGAGGCAGGAAGCAGGAGAGTGAGAGAAAAGGAAAGAAGAGACATGCAGCCAGACGAGGGCTTAGTGAGAGAGGATGGGACAGAGAACAGGATGAGAAGGACATAAGGCAAGGCTAGGACAGGCAAGGACAGGCAAGGCAAGGCTAGGCTGCAGGACATGTTTTTGCTTTATAGTTTCTAGCACATTCGTCTTCAGACTAGGAGGAAAGCCATAAGACCGTATGGATTAGGCCCAAGCAAAAACCCCAGCTACTTGAGACACTTAGACTAAGCCTAAAATACCAAGATCTCTCCATAAGGATGGTTTTTATACTGTACTTCCACAATCTGCTGGCAGTAGAAAAAAATAAGCTGCAGATCTCCTTAGGCTGAGTCATGGTGCTTTGGGGCAGGGACCATGCATATCATGGGAATATTTCACAGTTTCTGCTCTGTTTTCAGTGTATGACACCAAAACACCCACCTGATGACATCCTCTCAAGAGCAAAGGCAGCAATTTGCAGAATTCCGCTTCTTAGGGGAAGTGAGAAATTGCTGAGCTGACACCAAGTCCTGCAGTGTCCCTGTCACCTGCAGAGCCACCGCATCCTCGCCACGGTAGCGGGCATTGTGACAAAGGTTCTATGTCAGCTGGGTGTGGCAGCCAGGCGCCCCCTAGGGGATGGGGAGCCTGTCAGCTCCGGGCCTGTCACTGCCTGGTGTCCCTGCTGCCACCAGCCAGGCCTCTGAAAACTTGTCAAAGCATGCCCAGACTTGGGGCCAGTTTGGCACAAAGTCTGCAAGAGACAAGTCGGGAAGAAAGATATGGGACAGAGGGAGAAAGCGAAGGGAGCAGGAGAAAGGGAAGGAAGAATAAAAAGTAGTGTTGGGCTGCAGGAGTGAGATGGAGGAATTGCAAGAAAAGAGGCAGGAAGCAGGAGAGTGAGAGAAAAGGAAAGAAGAGACATGCAGCCAGACGAGGGCTTAGTGAGAGAGGATGGGACAGAGAACAGGATGAGAAGGACATAAGGCAAGGCTACAACAGGCAAAGACAGGCAAGGCAAGGCTAGGCTGCAGGACATGTTTTTGCTTTATAGTTTCTAGCACATTCGTCTTCAGACGAGGAGGAAAGCCATAAGACCGTATGGATTAGGCCCAAGCAAAAACCCCAGCTACTTGAGACACTTAGACTAAGCCTAAAATACCAAGATCTCTCCATAAGGATGGTTTTTATACTGTACTTCCACAAGCTGCTGGCAGTACAAAAAGATAAGCTGCAGATCTCCTTAAGGCTGAGTCATGGTGCTTTGGGGCAGGGACCATGCATATCATGGGAATATTTCACAGTTTCTGCTCTGTTTTCAGTGTATGACACCAAAACACCCACCTGATGACATCCTTTCAAGAGCAAAGGCAGCAATTTGCAGAATTCCGCTTCTTAGGGGAAGTGAGAAATTGCTGAGCTGACACCAAGTCCTGCAGTGTCCCTGTCACCTGCAGAGCCACCGCATCCTCGCCACGGTAGTGGGCATTGTGACAAAGGTTCTATGTCAGCTGGGTGTGGCAGCCAGGCGCCCCCTAGGGGATGGGGAGCCTGTCAGCCCCGGGCCTGTCACTGCCTGGTGTCCCTGCTGCCACCAGCCAGGCCTCCGAAAACTTGTCAAACCATTCCCAGACTTGGGGCCAGTTTGGCCCAAAGTCTGCAAGAGACAAGTCGGGAAGAAGGATAGGGGACAGAGGGAGAAAGCGAAGGGAGCAGGAGAAAGGGAAGGAAGAATAAAAAGTAGTGTTGGGCTGCAGGAGTGAGATGGAGGAATTGCAAGAAAAGAGGCAGGAAGCAGGAGAGTGAGAGAAAAGGAAAGAAGAGACATGCAGCCAGACGAGGGCTTAGTGAGAGAGGATGGGACAGAGAACAGGATGAGAATGAATGAATGCAAGGCTAGGACAGGCAAGGACAGGCAAGGCAAGGCTAGGCTGCAGGACATGTTTTTGCTTTATAGTTTCTAGCACATTCGTCTTCAGACTAGGAGGAAAGCCATAAGACCGTATGGATTAGGCCCAAGCAAAAACCCCAGCTACTTGAGACACTTAGACTAAGCCTAAAATACCAAGATCTCTCCATAAGGATGGTTTTTATACTGTACTTCCACAATCTGCTGGCAGTACAAAAAAATAAGCTGCAGATCTCCTTAGGCTGAGTCATGCTGCTTTGGGGCAGGGACCATGCATATCATGGGAATATTTCACAGTTTCTGCTCTGTTTTCAGTGTATGACACCAAAACACCCACCTGATGACATCCTTTGAAGAGCAAAGGCAGCAATTTGCAGAATTCCGCTTCTTAGGGGAAGTGAGAAATTGCTGAGCTGACACCAAGTCCTGCAGTGTCCCTGTCACCTGCAGAGCCACCGCATCCTCGCCACGGTAGCGGGCATTGTGACAAAGGTTCTATGTCAGCTGGGTGTGGCAGCCAGGCGCCCCCTAGGGGATGGGGAGCCTGTCAAACCCGGGCCTGTCACTGCCTGGTATCCCTGCTGCCACCAGCCAGGCCTCTGAAAACTTGTCAAACCATGCCCAGACTTGGGGCCAGTTTGGCCCAAAGTCTCCAAGAGACAAGTCGGGAAGAAAGATATGGGACAGAGGGAGAAAGCGAAGGGAGCAGGAGAAAGGGAAGGAAGAATAAAAAGTAGTGTTGGGCTGCAGGAGTGAGATGGAGGAATTGCAAGAAAAGAGGCAGGAAGCAGGAGAGTGAGAGAAAAGGAAAAAGAGACATGCAGCCAGACGAGGGGTTAGTGAGAGAGGATGGGACAGAGAACAGGATGAGAAGGACATAAGGCAAGACTAGTACAGGCAAGGACAGGCAAGGCAAGGCTAGGCTGCAGGACATGTTTTTGCTTTATAGTTTCTAGCACATTCGTCTTCAGACTAGGAGGAAAGCCATAAGACCGTATGGATTAGGCCCAAGCAAAAACCCCAGCTACTTGAGACACTTAGACTAAGCCTAAAATACCAAGATCTCTCCATAAGGATGTTTTTTATACTGTACTTCCACAATCTGCTGGCAGTACAAAAAAATAAGCTGCAGATCTCCTTAGGCTGAGTCATGGTGCTTTGGGGCAGGGACCATGCATATCATGGGAATATTTCACAGTTTCTGCTCTGTTTTCAGTGTATGACACCAAAACACCCACCTGATGACATCCTTTCAAGAGCAAAGGCAGCAATTTGCAGAATTCCGCTTCTTAGGGGAAGTGAGAAATTGCTGCGCTGACACCAAGTCCTGCAGTGTCCCTGTCACCTGCAGAGCCACCTCATCCTCGCCACGGTAGCGAGCATTGTGACAAAGGTTCTATGTCAGCTGGGTGTGGCAGCCAGGCGCCCCCTAGGGGATGGGGAGCCTGTCAAACCCGGGCTTGTCACTGCCTGGTGTCCCTGCTGCCACCAGCCAGGCCTCTGAAAACTTGTCAAAGCATGCCCAGACTTGGGGTCAGTTTGGCCCAAAGTCTGCAAGAGACAAGTTGGGAAGAAAGATATGGGACAGAGGGAGAAAGCGAAGGGAGCAGGAGAAAGGGAAGGAAGAATAAAAAGTAGTGTTGGGCTGCAGGAGTGAGATGGAGGAATTGCAAGAAAAGAGGCAGGAAGCAGGAGAGTGAGAGAAAAGGAAAGAAGAGACATGCAGCCAGACGAGGGCTTAGTGAGAGAGGATGGGACAGAGAACAGTATGAGAATGAATGAATGCAAGGCTAGGACAGGCAAGGACGGGCAAAGCAAGGCTAGGCTGCAGGACATGTTTTTGCTTTATAGTTTCTAGCACATTCGTCTTCAGACGAGGAGGAAAGCCATAAGACCGTATGGATTAGGCCCAAGCAAAAACCCCAGCTACTTGAGACACTTAGACTAAGCCTAAAATACCAAGATCTCTCCATAAGGATGGTTTTTATACTGTACTTCCACAAGCTGCTGGCAGTACAAAAAGATAAGCTGCAGATCTCCTTAGGCTGAGTCATGGTGCTTTGGGGCAGGGACCATGCATATCATGGGAATATTTCACAGTTTCTGCTCTGTTTTCAGTGTATGACACCAAAACACCCACCTGATGACATCCTTTCAAGAGCAAAGGCAGCAATTTGCAGAATTCTGCTTCTTAGGGGAAGTGAGAAATTGCTGAGCTGACACCAAGTCCTGCAGTGTCCCTGTCACCTGCAGAGCCACCTCATCCTCGCCACGGTAGCGAGCATTGTGACAAAGGTTCTATGTCAGCTGGGTGTGGCAGCCAGGCGCCCCCTAGGGGATGGGGAGCCTGTCAAACCCGGGCTTGTCACTGCCTGGTGTCCCTGCTGCCACCAGCCAGGCCTCTGAAAACTTGTCAAAGCATGCCCAGACTTGGGGTCAGTTTGGCCCAAAGTCTGCAAGAGACAAGTTGGGAAGAAAGATATGGGACAGAGGGAGAAAGCGAAGGGAGCAGGAGAAAGGGAAGGAAGAATAAAAAGTAGTGTTGGGCTGCAGGAGTGAGATGGAGGAATTGCAAGAAAAGAGGCAGGAAGCAGGAGAGTGAGAGAAAAGGAAAAAGAGACATGCAGCCAGACGAGGGGTTAGTGAGAGAGGATGGGACAGAGAACAGGATGAGAAGGACATAAGGCAAGGCTAGGACAGGCAAGGACAGGCAAGGCAAGGCTAGGCTGCAGGACATGTTTTTGCTTTATAGTTTCTAGCACATTCGTCTTCAGACTAGGAGGAAAGCCATAAGACCGTATGGATTAGGCCCAAGCAAAAACCCCAGCTACTTGAGACACTTCGACTAAGCCTAAAATACCAAGATCTCTCCATAAGGATGGTTTTTACACTGTACTTCCACAATCTGCTGGCAGTACAAAAAAATAAGCTGCAGAACTCCTTAGGCTGAGTCATGGTGCTTTGGGGCAGGGACCATGCATATCATGGGAATATTTCACAGTTTCTGCTCTGTTTTCAGTGTATGACACCAAAACACCCACCTGATGACATCCTTTCAAGAGCAAAGGCAGCAATTTGCAGAATTCCGCTTCTTAGGGGAAGTGAGAAATTGCTGAGCTGACACCAAGTCCTGCAGTGTCCCTGTCACTTGCAGAGCCACCGCATCCTCGCCACGGTAGCGGGCATTGTGACAAAGGTTCTATGTCAGCTGGGTGTGGCAGCCAGGCGCCCCCTAGGGGATGGAGAGCCTGTCAGCCCCGGGCCTGTCACTGCCTGGTGTCCCTGCTGCCACCAGCCAGGCCTCCGAAAACTTGTCAAACCATGCCCAGACTTGGGGCCAGTTTGGCCCAAAGTCTGCAAGAGACAAGTCGGGAAGAAGGATAGGGGACAGAGGGAGAAAGCGAAGGGAGCAGGAGAAAGGGAAGGAAGAATAAAAAGTAGTGTTGGGCTGCAGGAGTGAGATGGAGGAATTGCAAGAAAAGAGGCAGGAAGCAGGAGAGTGAGAGAAAAGGAAAGAAGAGACATGCAGCCAGACGAGGGCTTAGTGAGAGAGGATGGGACAGAGAACAGGATGAGAATGAATGAATGCAAGGCTAGGACAGGCAAGGACGGGCAAAGCAAGGCTAGGCTGCAGGACATGTTTTTGCTTTATAGTTTCTAGCACATTCGTCTTCAGACGAGGAGGAAAGCCATAAGACCGTATGGATTAGGCCCAAGCAAAAACCCCAGCTACTTGAGACACTTAGACTAAGCCTAAAATACCAAGATCTCTCCATAAGGATGGTTTTTACACTGTACTTCCACAATCTGCTGGCAGTACAAAAAAATAAGCTGCAGATCTCCTTAGGCTGAGTCATGGTGCTTTGGGGCAGGGACCATGCATATCATGGGAATATTTCACAGTTTCTGCTCTGTTTTCAGTGTAAGACACCAAAACACCCACCTGATGACATCCTTTCAAGAGCAAAGGCAGCAATTTGCAGAATTCCGCTTCTTAGGGGAAGTGAGAAATTGCTGAGCTGACACCAAGTCCTGCAGTGTCCCTGTCACTTGCAGAGCCACCGCATCCTCGCCACGGTAGCGGGCATTGTGACAAAGGTTCTATGTCAGCTGGGTGTGGCAGCCAGGCGCCCCCTAGGGGATGGAGAGCCTGTCAGCCCCGGGCCTGTCACTGCCTGGTGTCCCTGCTGCCACCAGCCAGGCCTCCGAAAACTTGTCAAACCATGCCCAGACTTGGGGCCAGTTTGGCCCAAAGTCTGCAAGAGACAAGTCGGGAAGAAGGATAGGGGACAGAGGGAGAAAGCGAAGGGAGCAGGAGAAAGGGAAGGAAGAATAAAAAGTAGTGTTGGGCTGCAGGAGTGAGATGGAGGAATTGCAAGAAAAGAGGCAGGAAGCAGGAGAGTGAGAGAAAAGGAAAGAAGAGACATGCAGCCAGACGAGGGCTTAGTGAGAGAGGATGGGACAGAGAACAGGATGAGAATGAATGAATGCAAGGCTAGGACAGGCAAGGACGGGCAAAGCAAGGCTAGGCTGCAGGACATGTTTTTGCTTTATAGTTTCTAGCACATTCGTCTTCAGACGAGGAGGAAAGCCATAAGACCGTATGGATTAGGCCCAAGCAAAAACCCCAGCTACTTGAGACACTTAGACTAAGCCTAAAATACCAAGATCTCTCCATAAGGATGGTTTTTACACTGTACTTCCACAATCTGCTGGCAGTACAAAAAAATAAGCTGCAGATCTCCTTAGGCTGAGTCATGGTGCTTTGGGGCAGGGACCATGCATATCATGGGAATATTTCACAGTTTCTGCTCTGTTTCCAGTGTAAGACACCAAAACACCCACCTGATGACATCCTTTCAAGAGCAAAGGCAGCAATTTGCAGAATTCCGCTTCTTAGGGGAAGTGAGAAATTGCTGAGCTGACACCAAGTCCTGCAGTGTCCCTGTCACCTGCAGAGCCACCGCATCCTCGCCACGGTAGTGGGCATTGTGACAAAGGTTCTATGTCAGCTGGGTGTGGCAGCCAGGCGCCCCCTAGGGGATGGGGAGCCTGTCAGCCCCGGGCCTGTCACTGCCTGGTGTCCCTGCTGCCACCAGCCAGGCCTCCGAAAACTTGTCAATCCATGCCCAGACTTGGGGCCAGTTTGGCCCAAAGTCTCCAAGAGAGAAGTCGGGAAGAAAGATATGGGACAGAGGGAGAAAGCGAAGGGAGCAGGAGAAAGGGAAGGAAGAATAAAAAGTAGTGTTGGGCTACAGGAGTGAGATGGAGGAATTGCAAGAAAAGAGGCAGGAAGCAGGAGAGTGAGAGAAAAGGAAAGAAGAGACATGCAGCCAGACGAGGGCTTAGTGAGAGAGGATGGGACAGAGAACAGGATGAGAAGGACATAAGGCAAGGCTAGGACAGGCAAGGACAGGCAAGGCAAGGCTAGGCTGCAGGACATGTTTTTGCTTTATAGTTTCTAGCACATTCGTCTTCAGACGAGGAGGAAAGCCATAAGACCGTATGGATTAGGCCCAAGCAAAAACCCCAGCTACTTGAGACACTTAGACTAAGCCTAAAATACCAAGATCTCTCCATAAGTATGGTTTTTATACTGTACTTCCACAATCTGCTGGCAGTACAAAAAAATAAGCTGCAGATCTCCTTAGGCTGAGTCATGCTGCTTTGGGGCAGGGACCATGCATATCATGGGAATATTTCACAGTTTCTGCTCTGTTTTCAGTGTATGACACCAAAACACCCACCTGATGACATCCTTTCAAGAGCAAAGGCAGCAATTTGCAGAATTCCGCTTCTTAGGGGAAGTGAGAAATTGCTGAGCTGACACCAAGTCCTGCAGTGTCCCTGTCACCTGCAGAGCCACCGCATCCTCGCCACGGTAGCGAGCATTGTGACAAAGGTTCTATGTCAGCTGGGTGTGGCAGCCAGGCGCCCCCTAGGGGATGGGGAGCCTGTCAAACCCGGGCCTGTCACTGCCTGGTATCCCTGCTGCCACCAGCCAGGCCTCTGAAAACTTGTCAAACCATGCCCAGACTTGGGGCCAGTTTGGCCCAAAGTCTCCAAGAGACAAGTCGGGAAGAAAGATATGGGACAGAGGGAGAAAGCGAAGGGAGCAGGAGAAAGGGAAGGAAGAATAAAAAGTAGTGTTGGGCTGCAGGAGTGAGATGGAGGAATTGCAAGAAAAGAGGCAGGAAGCAGGGGAGTGAGAGAAAAGGAAAAAGAGACATGCAGCCAGACGAGGGCTTAGTGAGAGAGGATGGGACAGAGAACAGGATGAGAAGGACATAAGGCAAGACTAGTACAGGCAAGGACAGGCAAGGCAAGGCTAGGCTGCAGGACATGTTTTTGCTTTATAGTTTCTAGCACATTCGTCTTCAGACGAGGAGGAAAGCCATAAGACCGTATGGATTAGGCCCAAGCAAAAACCCCAGCTACTTGAGACACTTAGACTAAGCCTAAAATACCAAGATCTCTCCATAAGGATGTTTTTTATACTGTACTTCCACAATCTGCTGGCAGTACAAAAAAATAAGCTGCAGATCTCCTTAGGCTGAGTCATGGTGCTTTGGGGCAGGGACCATGCATATCATGGGAATATTTCACAGTTTCTGCTCTGTTTTCAGTGTATGACACCAAAACACCCACCTGATGACATCCTTTCAAGAGCAAAGGCAGCAATTTGCAGAATTCCGCTTCTTAGGGGAAGTGAGAAATTGCTGCGCTGACACCAAGTCCTGCAGTGTCCCTGTCACCTGCAGAGCCACCTCATCCTCGCCACGGTAGCGAGCATTGTGACAAAGGTTCTATGTCAGCTGGGTGTGGCAGCCAGGCGCCCCCTAGGGGATGGGGAGCCTGTCAAACCCGGGCTTGTCACTGCCTGGTGTCCCTGCTGCCACCAGCCAGGCCTCTGAAAACTTGTCAAAGCATGCCCAGACTTGGGGTCAGTTTGGCCCAAAGTCTGCAAGAGACAAGTTGGGAAGAAAGATATGGGACAGAGGGAGAAAGCGAAGGGAGCAGGAGAAAGGGAAGGAAGAATAAAAAGTAGTGTTGGGCTGCAGGAGTGAGATGGAGGAATTGCAAGAAAAGAGGCAGGAAGCAGGAGAGTGAGAGAAAAGGAAAGAAGAGACATGCAGCCAGACGAGGGCTTAGTGAGAGAGGATGGGACAGAGAACAGTATGAGAATGAATGAATGCAAGGCTAGGACAGGCAAGGACGGGCAAAGCAAGGCTAGGCTGCAGGACATGTTTTTGCTTTATAGTTTCTAGCACATTCGTCTTCAGACGAGGAGGAAAGCCATAAGACCGTATGGATTAGGCCCAAGCAAAAACCCCAGCTACTTGAGACACTTAGACTAAGCCTAAAATACCAAGATCTCTCCATAAGGATGGTTTTTATACTGTACTTCCACAAGCTGCTGGCAGTACAAAAAGATAAGCTGCAGATCTCCTTAGGCTGAGTCATGGTGCTTTGGGGCAGGGACCATGCATATCATGGGAATATTTCACAGTTTCTGCTCTGTTTTCAGTGTATGACACCAAAACACCCACCTGATGACATCCTTTCAAGAGCAAAGGCAGCAATTTGCAGAATTCTGCTTCTTAGGGGAAGTGAGAAATTGCTGAGTTGACACCAAGTCCTGCAGTGTCCCTGTCACCTGCAGAGCCACCTCATCCTCGCCACGGTAGCGAGCATTGTGACAAAGGTTCTATGTCAGCTGGGTGTGGCAGCCAGGCGCCCCCTAGGGGATGGGGAGCCTGTCAAACCCGGGCTTGTCACTGCCTGGTGTCCCTGCTGCCACCAGCCAGGCCTCTGAAAACTTGGCAAAGCATGCCCAGACTTGGGGTCAGTTTGGCCCAAAGTCTGCAAGAGACAAGTTGGGAAGAAAGATATGGGACAGAGGGAGAAAGCGAAGGGAGCAGGAGAAAGGGAAGGAAGAATAAAAAGTAGTGTTGGGCTGCAGGAGTGAGATGGAGGAATTGCAAGAAAAGAGGCAGGAAGCAGGAGAGTGAGAGAAAAGGAAAGAAGAGACATGCAGCCAGACGAGGGCTTAGTGAGAGAGTATGGGACAGAGAACAGGATGAGAAGGACATAAGGCAAGGCTAGGACAGGCAAGGACAGGCAAGGCAAGGCTAGGCTGCAGGACATGTTTTTGCTTTATAGTTTCTAGCACATTCGTCTTCAGACTAGGAGGAAAGCCATAAGACCGTATGGATTAGGCCCAAGCAAAAACCCCAGCTACTTGAGACACTTAGACTAAGCCTAAAATACCAAGATCTCTCCATAAGGATGTTTTTTATACTGTACTTCCACAATCTGCTGGCAGTAGAAAAAAATAAGCTGCAGATCTCCTTAGGCTGAGTCATGGTGCTTTGGGGCAGGGACCATGCATATCATGGGAATATTTCACAGTTTCTGCTCTGTTTTCAGTGTATGACACCAAAACACCCACCTGATGACATCCTTTCTAGAGCAAAGGCAGCAATTTGCAGAATTCCGCTTCTTAGGGGAAGTGAGAAATTGCTGAGCTGACACCAAGTCCTGCAGTGTCCCTGTCACCTGCAGAGCCACCTCATCCTCGCCACGGTAGCGAGCATTGTGACAAAGGTTCTATGTCAGCTGGGTGTGGCAGCCAGGCGCCCCCTAGGGGATGGGGAGCCTGTCAAACCCGGGCTTCTCACTGCCTGGTGTCCCTGCTGCCACCAGCCAGGCCTCTGAAAACTTGTCAAAGCATGCCCAGACTTGGGGTCAGTTTGGCCCAAAGTCTGCAAGAGACAAGTTGGGAAGAAAGATATGGGACAGAGGGAGAAAGCGAAGGGAGCAGGAGAAAGGGAAGGAAGAATAAAAAGTAGTGTTGGGCTGCAGGAGTGAGATGGAGGAATTGCAAGAAAAGAGGCAGGAAGCAGGAGAGTGAGAGAAAAGGAAAGAAGAGACATGCAGCCAGACGAGGGCTTAGTGAGAGAGGATGGGACAGAGAACAGGATGAGAATGAATGAATGCAAGGCTAGGACAGGCAAGGACGGGCAAAGCAAGGCTAGGCTGCAGGACATGTTTTTGCTTTATAGTTTCTAGCACATTCGTCTTCAGACGAGGAGGAAAGCCATAAGACCGTATGGATTAGGCCCAAGCAAAAACCCCAGCTACTTGAGACACTTAGACTAAGCCTAAAATACCAAGATCTCTCCATAAGGATGGTTTTTATACTGTACTTCCACAAGCTGCTGGCAGTACAAAAAGATAAGCTGCAGATCTCCTTAGGCTGAGTCATGGTGCTTTGGGGCAGGGACCATGCATATCATGGGAATATTTCACAGTTTCTGCTCTGTTTTCAGTGTATGACACCAAAACACCCACCTGATGACATCCTTTCAAGAGCAAAGGCAGCAATTTGCAGAATTCCGCTTCTTAGGGGAAGTGAGAAATTGCTGAGCTGACACCAAGTCCTGCAGTGTCCCTGTCACCTGCAGAGCCACCGCATCCTCGCCACGGTAGTGGGCATTGTGACAAAGGTTCTATGTCAGCTGGGTGTGGCAGCCAGGCGCCCCCTAGGGGATGGGGAGCCTGTCAAACCCGGGCTTGTCACTGCCTGGTGTCCCTGCTGCCACCAGCCAGGCCTCTGAAAACTTGGCAAAGCATGCCCAGACTTGGGGTCAGTTTGGCCCAAAGTCTGCAAGAGACAAGTTGGGAAGAAAGATATGGGACAGAGGGAGAAAGCGAAGGGAGCAGGAGAAAGGGAAGGAAGAATAAAAAGTAGTGTTGGGCTGCAGGAGTGAGATGGAGGAATTGCAAGAAAAGAGGCAGGAAGCAGGAGAGTGAGAGAAAAGGAAAGAAGAGACATGCAGCCAGACGAGGGCTTAGTGAGAGAGTATGGGACAGAGAACAGGATGAGAAGGACATAAGGCAAGGCTAGGACAGGCAAGGACAGGCAAGGCAAGGCTAGGCTGCAGGACATGTTTTTGCTTTATAGTTTCTAGCACATTCGTCTTCAGACTAGGAGGAAAGCCATAAGACCGTATGGATTAGGCCCAAGCAAAAACCCCAGCTACTTGAGACACTTAGACTAAGCCTAAAATACCAAGATCTCTCCATAAGGATGTTTTTTATACTGTACTTCCACAATCTGCTGGCAGTAGAAAAAAATAAGCTGCAGATCTCCTTAGGCTGAGTCATGGTGCTTTGGGGCAGGGACCATGCATATCATGGGAATATTTCACAGTTTCTGCTCTGTTTTCAGTGTATGACACCAAAACACCCACCTGATGACATCCTTTCAAGAGCAAAGGCAGCAATTTGCAGAATTCCGCTTCTTAGGGGAAGTGAGAAATTGCTGAGCTGACACCAAGTCCTGCAGTGTCCCTGTCACCTGCAGAGCCACCTCATCCTCGCCACGGTAGCGAGCATTGTGACAAAGGTTCTATGTCAGCTGGGTGTGGCAGCCAGGCGCCCCCTAGGGGATGGGGAGCCTGTCAAACCCGGGCTTCTCACTGCCTGGTGTCCCTGCTGCCACCAGCCAGGCCTCTGAAAACTTGTCAAAGCATGCCCAGACTTGGGGTCAGTTTGGCCCAAAGTCTGCAAGAGACAAGTTGGGAAGAAAGATATGGGACAGAGGGAGAAAGCGAAGGGAGCAGGAGAAAGGGAAGGAAGAATAAAAAGTAGTGTTGGGCTACAGGAGTGAGATGGAGGAATTGCAAGAAAAGAGGCAGGAAGCAGGAGAGTGAGAGAAAAGGAAAGAAGAGACATGCAGCCAGACGAGGGCTTAGTGAGAGAGGATGGGACAGAGAACAGGATGAGAAGGACATAAGGCAAGGCTAGGACAGGCAAGGACAGGTAAGGCAAGGCTAGGCTGCAGGACATGTTTTTGCTTTATAGTTTCTAGCACATTCGTCTTCAGACGAGGAGGAAAGCCATAAGACCGTATGGATTAGGCCCAAGCAAAACCCCAGCTACTTGAGACACTTAGACTAAGCCTAAAATACCAAGATCTCTCCATAAGGATGGTTTTTATACTGTACTTCCACAAGCTGCTGGCAGTACAAAAAGATAAGCTGCAGATCTCCTTAGGCTGAGTCATGGTGCTTTGGGGCAGGGACCATGCATATCATGGGAATATTTCACAGTTTCTGCTCTGTTTTCAGTGTATGACACCAAAACACCCACCTGATGACATCCTTTCAAGAGCAAAGGCAGCAATTTGCAGAATTCCGCTTCTTAGGGGAAGTGAGAAATTGCTGAGCTGACACCAAGTCCTGCAGTGTCCCTGTCACCTGCAGAGCCACCGCATCCTCGCCACGGTAGTGGGCATTGTGACAAAGGTTCTATGTCAGCTGGGTGTGGCAGCCAGGCGCCCCCTAGGGGATGGGGAGCCTGTCAGCCCCGGGCCTGTCACTGCCTGGTGTCCCTGCTGCCACCAGCCAGGCCTCCGAAAACTTGTCAATCCATGCCCAGACTTGGGGCCAGTTTGGCAGAAAGTCTCCAAGAGACAAGTCGGGAAGAAAGATATGGGACAGAGGGAGAAAGCGAAGGGAGCAGGAGAAAGGGAAGGAAGAATAAAAAGTAGTGTTGGGCTACAGGAGTGAGATGGAGGAATTGCAAGAAAAGAGGCAGGAAGCAGGAGAGTGAGAGAAAAGGAAAGAAGAGACATGCAGCCAGACGAGGGCTTAGTGAGAGAGGATGGGACAGAGAACAGGATGAGAAGGACATAAGGCAAGGCTAGGACAGGCAAGGACAGGCAAGGCAAGGCTAGGCTGCAGGACATGTTTTTGCTTTATAGTTTCTAGCACATTCGTCTTCAGACTAGGAGGAAAGCCATAAGACCGTATGGATTAGGCCCAAGCAAAAACCCCAGCTACTTGAGACACTTAGACTAAGCCTAAAATACCAAGATCTCTCCATAAGGATGTTTTTTATACTGTACTTCCACAATATGCTGGCAGTAGAAAAAAATAAGCTGCAGATCTCCTTAGGCTGAGTCATGGTGCTTTGGGGCAGGGACCATGCATATCATGGGAATATTTCACAGTTTCTGCTCTGTTTTCAGTGTATGACACCAAAACACCCACCTGATGACATCCTTTGAAGAGCAAAGGCAGCAATTTGCAGAATTCCGCTTCTTAGGGGAAGTGAGAAATTGCTGAGCTGACACCAAGTCCTGCAGTGTCCCTGTCACCTGCAGAGCCACCGCATCCTCGCCACGGTAGTGGGCATTGTGACAAAGGTTCTATGTCAGCTGGGTGTGGCAGCCAGGCGCCCCCTAGGGGATGGGGAGCCTGTCAGCCCCGGGCCTGTCACTGCCTGGTGTCCCTGCTGCCACCAGCCAGGCCTCCGAAAACTTGTCAATCCATGCCCAGACTTGGGGCCAGTTTGGCAGAAAGTCTCCAAGAGACAAGTCGGGAAGAAAGATATGGGACAGAGGGAGAAAGCGAAGGGAGCAGGAGAAAGGGAAGGAAGAATAAAAAGTAGTGTTGGGCTACAGGAGTGAGATGGAGGAATTGCAAGAAAAGAGGCAGGAAGCAGGAGAGTGAGAGAAAAGGAAAGAAGAGACATGCAGCCAGACGAGGGCTTAGTGAGAGAGGATGGGACAGAGAACAGGATGAGAAGGACATAAGGCAAGGCTAGGACAGGCAAGGACAGGCAAGGCAAGGCTAGGCTGCAGGACATGTTTTTGCTTTATAGTTTCTAGCACATTCGTCTTCAGACTAGGAGGAAAGCCATAAGACCGTATGGATTAGGCCCAAGCAAAAACCCCAGCTACTTGAGACACTTAGACTAAGCCTAAAATACCAAGATCTCTCCATAAGGATGTTTTTTATACTGTACTTCCACAATCTGCTGGCAGTAGAAAAAAATAAGCTGCAGATCTCCTTAGGCTGAGTCATGGTGCTTTGGGGCAGGGACCATGCATATCATGGGAATATTTCACAGTTTCTGCTCTGTTTTCAGTGTATGACACCAAAACACCCACCTGATGACATCCTTTGAAGAGCAAAGGCAGCAATTTGCAGAATTCCGCTTCTTAGGGGAAGTGAGAAATTGCTGAGCTGACACCAAGTCCTGCAGTGTCCCTGTCACCTGCAGAGCCACCGCATCCTCGCCACGGTAGCGAGCATTGTGACAAAGGTTCTATGTCAGCTGGGTGTGGCAGCCAGGCGCCCCCTAGGGGATGGGGAGCCTGTCAAACCCGGGCCTGTCACTGCCTGGTATCCCTGCTGCCACCAGCCAGGCCTCTGAAAACTTGTCAAACCATGCCCAGACTTGGGGCCAGTTTGGCAGAAAGTCTCCAAGAGACAAGTCGGGAAGAAAGATATGGGACAGAGGGAGAAAGCGAAGGGAGCAGGAGAAAGGGAAGGAAGAATAAAAAGTAGTGTTGGGCTACAGGAGTGAGATGGAGGAATTGCAAGAAAAGAGGCAGGAAGCAGGAGAGTGAGAGAAAAGGAAAGAAGAGACATGCAGCCAGACGAGGGCTTAGTGAGAGAGGATGGGACAGAGAACAGGATGAGAAGGACATAAGGCAAGGCTAGGACAGGCAAGGACAGGCAAGGCAAGGCTAGGCTGCAGGACATGTTTTTGCTTTATAGTTTCTAGCACATTCGTCTTCAGACGAGGAGGAAAGCCATAAGACCGTATGGATTACGCCCAAGCAAAAACCCCAGCTACTTGAGACACTTAGACTAAGCCTAAAATACCAAGATCTCTCCATAAGGATGTTTTTTATACTGTACTTCCACAATCTGCTGGCAGTAGAAAAAAATAAGCTGCAGATCTCCTTAGGCTGAGTCATGGTGCTTTGGGGCAGGGACCATGCATATCATGGGAATATTTCACAGTTTCTGCTCTGTTTTCAGTGTATGACACCAAAACACCCACCTGATGACATCCTTTGAAGAGCAAAGGCAGCAATTTGCAGAATTCCGCTTCTTAGGGGAAGTGAGAAATTGCTGAGCTGACACCAAGTCCTGCAGTGTCCCTGTCACCTGCAGAGCCACCGCATCCTCGCCACGGTAGCGAGCATTGTGACAAAGGTTCTATGTCAGCTGGGTGTGGCAGCCAGGCGCCCCCTAGGGGATGGGGAGCCTGTCAAACCCGGGCCTGTCACTGCCTGGTATCCCTGCTGCCACCAGCCAGGCCTCTGAAAACTTGTCAAACCATGCCCAGACTTGGGGCCAGTTTGGCCCAAAGTCTCCAAGAGACAAGTCGGGAAGAAAGATATGGGACAGAGGGAGAAAGCGAAGGGAGCAGGAGAAAGGGAAGGAAGAATAAAAAGTAGTGTTGGGCTGCAGGAGTGAGATGGAGGAATTGCAAGAAAAGAGGCAGGAAGCAGGAGAGTGAGAGAAAAAAAAGAAGAGACATGCAGCCAGACGAGGGGTTAGTGAGAGAGGATGGGACAGAGAACAGGATGAGAAGGACATAAGGCAAGGCTAGGACAGGCAAGGACAGGAAAGGCAAGGCTAGGCTGCAGGACATGTTTTTGCTTTATAGTTTCTAGCACATTCGTCTTCAGACTAGGAGGAAAGCCATAAGACCGTATGGATTAGGCCCAAGCAAAAACCCCAGCTACTTGAGACACTTAGACTAAGCCTAAAATACCAAGATCTCTCCATAAGGATAGTTTTTATACTGTACTTCCACAATCTGCTGGCAGTACAAAAAAATAAGCTGCAGATCTCCTTAGGCTGAGTCATGGTGCTTTGGGGCAGGGACCATGCATATCATGGGAATATTTCACAGTTTCTGCTCTGTTTTCAGTGTATGACACCAAAACACCCACCTGATGACATCCTTTCAAGAGCAAAGGCAGCAATTTGCAGAATTCCGCTTCTTAGGGGAAGTGAGAAATTGCTGAGCTGACACCAAGTCCTGCAGTGTCCCTGTCACCTGCAGAGCCACCGCATCCTCGCCACGCTAGCGGGCATTGTGACAAAGGTTCTATGTCAGCTGGGTGTGGCAGCCAGGAGCCCCCTAGGGGATGGGGAGCCTGTCAGCCCCGGGCCTGTCACTGCCTGGTGTCCCTGCTGCCACCAGCCAGGCCTCTGAAAACTTGTCAAAGCATGCCCAGACTTGGGGCCAGTTTGGCCCAAAGTCTCCAAGAGACAAGTCGGGAAGAAAGATATGGGACAGAGGGAGAAAGCGAAGGGAGCAGGAGAAAGGGAAGGAAGAATAAAAAGTAGTGTATGGCTGCAGGAGTGAGATGGAGGAATTGCAAGAAAAGAGGCAGGAAGCAGGAGAGTGAGAGAAAAGGAAAGAAGAGACATGCAGCCAGACGAGGGCTTAGTGAGAGAGGATGGGACAGAGAACAGTATGAGAATGAATGAATGCAAGGCTAGGACAGGCAAGGACGGGCAAAGCAAGGCTAGGCTGCAGGACATGTTTTTGCTTTATAGTTTCTAGCACATTCGTCTTCAGACGAGGAGGAAAGCCATAAGACCGTATGGATTAGGCCCAAGCAAAAACCCCAGCTACTTGAGACACTTAGACTAAGCCTAAAATACCAAGATCTCTCCATAAGGATGGTTTTTACACTGTACTTCCACAATCTGCTGGCAGTACAAAAAAATAAGCTGCAGATCTCCTTAGGCTGAGTCATGGTGCTTTGGGGCAGGGACCATTCATATCATGGGAATATTTCAGTTTCTGCTCTGTTTTCAGTGTATGACACCAAAACACCCACCTGATGACATCCTTTCAAGAGCAAAGGCAGCAATTTGCAGAATTCCGCTTCTTAGGGGAAGTGAGAAATTGCTGAGCTGACACCAAGTCCTGCAGTGTCCCTGTCACCTGCAGAGCCACCGCATCCTCGCCACGGTAGCAGGCATTGTGACAAAGGTTCTATGTCAGCTGGGTGTGGCAGCCAGGCGCCCCCTAGGGGATGGGGAGCCTGTCAGCCCCGGGCCTGTCACTGCCTGGTGTCCCTGCTGCCACCAGCCAGGCCTCTGAAAACTTGTCAAACCATGCCCAGACATGGGGCCAGTTTGGCCCAAAGTCTGCAAGAGACACGTCGGGAAGAAAGATAGGGGACAGAGGGAGAAAGCGAAGGGAGCAGGAGAAAGGGAAGGAAGAATAAAAAGTAGTGTTGGGCTGCAGGAGTGAGATGGAGGAATTGCAAGAAAAGAGGCAGGAAGCAGGAGAGTGAGAGAAAAGGAAAGAAGAGACATGCAGCCAGACGAGGGGTTAGTGAGAGAGGATGGGACAGAGAACAGGATGAGAAGGACATAAGGCAAGGCTAGGACAGGCAAGGACAGGCAAGGCAAGGCTAGGCTGCAGGACATGTTTTTGCTTTATAGTTTCTAGCACATTCATCTTCAGACTAGGAGGAAAGCCATAAGACCGTATGGATTAGGCCCAAGCAAAAACCCCAGCTACTAGAGACACTTAGACTAAGCCTAAAATACCAAGATCTCTCCATAAGGATGGTTTTTATACTGTACTTCCACAAGCTGCTGGCAGTACAAAAAGATAAGCTGCAGATCTCCTTAGGCTGAGTCATGGTGCTTTGGGGCAGGGACCATGCATATCATGGGAATATTTCACAGTTTCTGCTCTGTTTTCAGTGTATGACACCAAAACACCCACCTGATGACATCCTTTCAAGAGCAAAGGCAGCAATTTGCAGAATTCCGCTTCTTAGGGGAAGTGAGAAATTGCTGAGCTGACACCAAGTCCTGCAGTGTCCCTGTCACCTGCAGAGCCACCGCATCCTCGCCACGGTAGCGGGCATTGTGACAAAGGTTCTATGTCAGCTGGGTGTGGCAGCCAGGCGCCCCCTAGGGGATGGGGAGCCTGTCAGCCCCGGGCCTGTCACTGCCTGGTGTCCCTGCTGCCACCAGCCAGGCCTCTGAAAACTTGGCAAAGCATGCCCAGACTTGGGGCCAGTTTGGCCCAAAGTCTCCAAGAGACAAGTCGGGAAGAAAGATATGGGACAGAGGGAGAAAGCGAAGGGAGCAGGAGAAAGGGAAGGAAGAATAAAAAGTAGTGTTGGGCTGCAAGAGTGACATGGAGGAATTGCAAGAAAAGAGGCAGGAAGCAGGAGAGTGAGAGAAAAGGAAAGAAGACACATGCAGCCAGAAGAGGGGTTAGTGAGAGAGGATGGGACAGAGAACAGGATGAGAAGGAAAGAAGGCAAGGCTAGGACAGGCAAGGACAGGCAAGGCAAGGCTAGGCTGCAGGACATGTTTTTGCTTTATAGTTTCTAGCACATTCGTCTTCAGACTAGGAGGAAAGCCATAAGACCGTATGGATTAGGCCCAAGCAAAAACCCCAGCTACTTGAGACACTTAGACTAAGCCTAAAATACCAAGATCTCTCCATAAGGATGGTTTTTATACTGTACTTCCACAAGCTGCTGGCAGTACAAAAAAATAAGCTGCAGATCTCCTTAGGCTGAGTCATGGTGCTTTGGGGCAGGGACCATGCATATCATGGGAATATTTCACAGTTTCTGCTCTGTTTTCAGTGTATGACACCAAAACACCCACCTGATGACATCCTTTCAAGAGCAAAGGCAGCAATTTGCAGAATTCCACTTCTTAGGGGAAGTGAGAAATTGCTGAGCTGACACCAAGTCCTGCAGTGTCCCTGTCAGCTGCAGAGCCGCCGCATCCTCGCCACGGTAGCGGGCATTGTGACAAAGGTTCTATGTCAGCTGGGTGTGGCAGCCAGGTGCCCCCTAGGGGATGGGGAGCCTGTCAGCCCCGGGCCTGTCACTGCCTGGTATCCCTGCTGCCACCAGCCAGGCCTCTGAAACCTTGTCAAACCATGCCCAGACTTGAGGCCAGTATGGCCCAAAGTCTCCAAGAGACAAGTCGGGAAGAAAGATATGGGACAGAGTGAGAAAGCGAAGGGAGCAGGAGAAAGGGAAGGAAGAATAAAAAGTAGTGTTGGGCTGCAGGAGTGAGATGGAGGAATTGCAAGAAAAGAGGCAGGAAGCAGGAGAGTGAGAGAAAAGGAAAGAAGAGACATGCAGCCAGACGAGGGGTTAGTGAGAGAGGATGGGACAGAGAACAGGATGAGAAGGAAAGAAGGCAAGGCTAGGACAGGCAAGGACAGGCAAGGCAAGGCTAGGCTGCAGGACATGTTTTTGCTTTATAGTTTCTAGCACATTCGTCTTCAGACTAGGAGGAAAGCCATAAGACCGTATGGATTAGGCCCAAGCAAAAACCACAGCTACATGAGACACTGAGACTAAGCCTAAACTACCAAGATCTCTCCATAAGGATAGTTTTTGTACTGTACTTCCACAATCTGCTGGCAGTACAAAAAAATAAGCTGCAGATCTCCTTAGGCTGAATCATGGTGCTTTGGGGCAGGGACCATGCATATCATGGGAATATTTCACAGTTTCTGCTCTGTTTTCAGTGTATGACACCAAAACACCCACCTGATGACATCCTTTCAAGAGCAAAGGCAGCAATTTGCAGAATTCCGCTTCTTAGGGGAAGTGAGAAATTGCTGAGCTGACACCAAGTCCTGCAGTGTCCCTGTCACCTGCAGAGCCACCGCATCCTCGCCACGGTAGCGGGCATTGTGACAAAGGTTCTATGTCAGCTGGGTGTGGCAGCCAGGCGCCCCCTAGGGGATGGGGAGCCTGTCAGCCCCGGGCCTGTCACTGCCTGCTGTCCCTGCTGCCACCAGCCAGGCCTCTGAAAACTTGTCAAACCATGCCCAGACTTGGGGCCAGTTTGGCCCAAAGTCTGCAAGAGACAAGTCGGGAAGAAAGATATGGGACAGAGGGAGAAAGCGAAGGGAGCAGGAGAAAGGGAAGGAAGAATAAAAAGTAGTGTTGGGCTGCAGGAGTGAGATGGAGGAATTGCAAGAAAAGAGGCAGGAAGCAGGAGAGTGAGAGAAAAGGAAAGAAGAGACATGCAGCCAGACGAGGGCTTAGTGAGAGAGGATGGGACAGAGAACAGGATGAGAAGGACATAAGACAAGGCTAGGACAGGCAAGGACAGGCAAGGCAAGGCTAGGCTGCAGGACATGTTTTTGCTTTATAGTTTCTAGCACATTCGTCTTCAGACTAGGAGGAAAGCCATAAGACCGTATGGATTAGGCCCAAGCAAAAACCCCAGCTACTTGAGACACTTAGACTAAGCCTAAAATACCAAGATCTCTCCATAAGGATGGTTTTTATACTGTACTTCCACAATCTGCTGGCAGTACAAAAAAATAAGCTGCAGATCTCCTTAGGCTGAGTCATGGTGCTTTGGGGCAGGGACCACGCATATCATGGGAATATTTCACAGTTTCCTCTCTGTTTTCAGTGTATGACACCAAAACACCCACCTGATGACATCCTTTCAAGAACAAAGGCAGCAATTTGCAGAATTCCGCTTCTTAGGGGAAGTGAGAAATTGCTGAGCTGACACCAAGTCCTGCAGTGTCCCTGTCACCTGCAGAGCCACCGCATCCTCGCCACGCTAGCGGGCATTGTGACAAAGGTTCTATGTCAGCTGGGTGTGGCAGCCAGGAGCCCCCTAGGGGATGGGGAGCCTGTCAGCCCCGGGCCTGTCACTGCCTGGTGTCCCTGCTGCCACCAGCCAGGCCTCTGAAAACTTGTCAAACCATGCCCAGACTTGGGGCCAGTTTGGCCCAAAGTGTCCAAGACACAAGTCGGGAAATAAGATATGGGACAGAGGGAGAAAGCGAAGGGAGCAGGAGAAAGGGAAGGAAGAATAAAAAGTAGTGTTGGGCTGCAGGAGTGAGATGGAGGAATTGCAAGAAAAGAGGCAGGAAGCAGGAGAGTGAGAGAAAAGGAAAGAAGAGACATGCAGCCAGACGAGGGGTTAGTGAGAGAGGATGGGACAGAGAACAGGATGAGAAGGACATAAGGCAAGGCTAGGACAGGCAAGGACAGGCAAGGCAAGGCTAGGCTGCAGGACATGTTTTTGCTTTGTAGTTTCTAGCACATTCGTCTTCAGACGAGGAGGAAAGCCATAAGACCGTATGGATTAGGCCCAAGCAAAAACCCCAGCTACTTGAGACACTTAGACTAAGCCTAAAATACCAAGATCTCTCCATAAGGATGGTTTTTATACTGTACTTCCACAATCTGCTGGCAGTACAAAAAAATAAGCTGCAGATCTCCTTAGGCTGAGTCATGGTGCTTTGGGGCAGGGACCACGCATATCATGGGAATATTTCACAGTTTCTGCTCTGTTTTCAGTGTATGACACCAAAACACCCACCTGATGACATCCTTTCAAGAGCAAAGGCAGCAATTTGCAGAATTCTGCTTCTTAGGGGAAGTGAGAAATTGCTGAGCTGACACCAAGTCCTGCAGTGTCCCTGTCACCTGCAGAGCCACCGCATCCTCACCACGGTAGCGGGCATTGTGACAAAGGTTCTATGTCAGCTGGGTGTGGCAGCCAGGCGCCCCCTAGGGGATGGGGAGCCTGTCAGCCCCGGGCCTGTCACTGCCTGCTGTCCCTGCTGCCACCAGCCAGGCCTCTGAAAACTTGTCAAACCATGCCCAGACTTGGGGCCAGTTTGGCCCAAAGTGTCCAAGACAAAAGTCGGGAAATAAGATATGGGACAGAGGGAGAAAGCGAAGGGAGCAGGAGAAAGGGAAGGAAGAATAAAAAGTAGTGTTGGGCTGCAGGAGTGAGATGGAGGAATTGCAAGAAAAGAGGCAGGAAGCAGGAGAGTGAGAGAAAAGGAAAGAAGAGACATGCAGCCAGACGAGGGGTTAGTGAGAGAGGATGGGACAGAGAACAGGTTGTGAAGGACATAAGGCAAGGCTAGGACAGGCAAGGACAGGCAAGGCAAGGCTAGGCTGCAGGACATGTTTTTGCTTTATAGTTTCTAGCACATTCATCTTCAGACTAGGAGGAAAGCCATAAGACCGTATGGATTAGGCCCAAGCAAAAACCCCAGCTACTTGAGACACTTAGACTAAGCCTAAAATACCAAGATCTCTCCATAAGGATGGTTTTTATACTGTACTTCCACAATCTGCTGGCAGTAAAAAAAAATAAGCTGCATATCTCCTTAGGCTGAATCATGGTGCTTTGGGGCAGGGACCATGCATATAATGGGAATATTTCACAGTTTCTGCTCTGTTTTCAGTGTATGACACCAAAACACCCACCTGATGACATCCTTTCAAGAGCAAAGGCAGCAATTTGCAGAATTCCGCTTCTTAGGGGAAGTGAGAAATTGCTGAGCTGACACCAAGTCCTGCAGTGTCCCTGTCACCTGCAGAGCCACCGCATCCTCACCACGGTAGCGGGCATTGTGACAAAGGTTCTATGTCAGCTGGGTGTGGCAGCCAGGCGCCCCCTAGGGGATGGGGAGCCTGTCAGCCCCGGGCCTCTCACTGCCTGCTGTCCCTGCTGCCACCAGCCAGGCCTCTGAAAACTTGGCAAACCATGCCCAGACTTGGGGCCAGTTTGGCCCAAAGTCTGCAAGAGACAAGTCGGGAAGAAAGATATGGGACAGAGGGAGAAAGCGAAGGGAGCAGGAGAAAGGGAAGGAAGAATAAAAAGTAGTGTTGGGCTGCAGGAGTGAGATGGAGGAATTGCAAGAAAAGAGGCAGGAAGCAGGAGAGTGTGAGAAAAGGAAAGAAGAGACATTTAGCCAGAAGAGGGGTTAGTGAGAGAGGATGGGACAGAGAACAGGATGAGAAGGACATAAGGCAAGGCTAGGACAGGCAAGGACAGGCAAGGCAAGGCTAGGCTGCAGGACATGTTTTTGCTTTATAGTTTCTAGCACATTCGTCTTCAGACTAGGAGGAAAGCCATAAGACCGTATGGATTAGGCCCAAGCAAAAACCCCAGCTACTTGAGACACTTAGACTAAGCCTAAAATACCAAGATCTCTCCATAAGGATGGTTTTTATACTGTACTTCCACAATCTGCTGGCAGTACAAAAAAATAAGCTGCAGATCTCCTTAGGCTGAGTCATGGTGCTTTGGGGCAGGGACCACGCATATCATGGGAATATTTCACAGTTTCTGCTCTGTTTTCAGTGTATGACACCAAAACACCCACCTGATGACATCCTTTCAAGAGCAAAGGCAGCAATTTGCAGAATTCCGCTTCTTAGGGGAAGTGAGAAATTGCTGAGCTGACACCAAGTCCTGCAGTGTCCCTGTCACCTGCAGAGCCACCGCATCCTCGCCACGGTAGCGGGCATTGTGACAAAGGTTCTATGTCAGCTGGGTGTGGCAGCCAGGCGCCCCCTAGGGGATGGGGAGCCTGTCAGCCCCGGGCCTGTCACTGCCTGGTGTCCCTGCTGCCACCAGCCAGGCCTCTGAAAACTTGGCAAAGCATGCTCAGACTTGGGGCCAGTTTTGCCCAAAGTGTCCAAGACACAAGTCGGGAAATAAGATATGGGACAGAGGGAGAAAGCGAAGGGAGCAGGAGAAAGGGAAGGAAGAATAAAAAGTAGTGTTGGGCTGCAGGAGTGAGATGGAGGAATTGCAAGAAAAGAGGCAGGAAGCAGGAGAGTGAGAGAAAAGGAAAGAAGAGACATGCAGCCAGACGAGGGGTTAGTGAGAGAGGATGGGACAGAGAACAGGATGAGAAGGACATAAGACAAGGCTAGGACAGGCAAGGACAGGCAAGGCAAGGCTAGGCTGCAGGACGTGTTTTTGCTTTATAGTTTCTAGCACATTCGTCTTCAGACTAGGAGGAAAGCCATAAGACCGTATGGATTAGGCCCAAGCAAAAACCCCAGCTACTTGAGACACTTAGACTAAGCCTAAAATACCAAGATCTCTCCATAAGGATAGTTTTTATACTGTACTTCCACAATCTGCTGGCAGTAGAAAAAAATAAGCTGCAGATCTCCTTAGGCTGAGTCATGGTGCTTTGGGGCAGGGACCATGCATATCATGGGAATATTTCACAGTTTCCTCTCTGTTTTCAGTGTATGACACCAAAACACCCACCTGATGACATCCTTTCAAGAGCAAAGGCAGCAATTTGCAGAATTCCGCTTCTTAGGGGAAGTGAGAAATTGCTGAGCTGACACCAAGTCCTGCAGTGTCCCTGTCACCTGCAGAGCCACCGCATCCTCGCCACGGTAGCGGGCATTGTGACAAAGGTTCTATGTCAGCTGGGTGTGGCAGCCAGGCGCCCCCTAGGGGATGGGGAGCCTGTCAGCCCCGGGCCTGTCACTGCCTGGTGTCCCTGCTGCCACCAGCCAGGCCTCTGAAAACTTGGCAAACCATGCCCAGACTTGGGGCCAGTTTGGCCCAAAGTCTGCAAGAGACAAGTCGGGAAGAAAGATATGGGACAGAGGGAGAAAGCGAAGGGAGCAGGAGAAAGGGAAGGAAGAATAAAAAGTAGTGTTGGGCTGCAGGAGTGAGATGGAGGAATTGCAAGAAAAGAGGCAGGAAGCAGGAGAGTGTGAGAAAAGGAAAGAAGAGACATTTAGCCAGAAGAGGGGTTAGTGAGAGAGGATGGGACAGAGAACAGGATGAGAAGGACATAAGGCAAGGCTAGGACAGGCAAGGACAGGCAAGGCAAGGCTAGGCTGCAGGACATGTTTTTGCTTTATAGTTTCTAGCACATTCGTCTTCAGACTAGGAGGAAAGCCATTAGACAGTATGGATTAGGCCCATGCAAAAACCCCAGCTACTTGAGACACTTAGACTAAGCCTAAAATACCAAGATCTCTCCATAAGGATGGTTTTTATACTGTACTTCCACAATCTGCTGGCAGTACAAAAAAATAAGCTGCAGATCTCCTTAGGCTGAGTCATGGTGCTTTGGGGCAGGGACCACGCATATCATGGGAATATTTCACAGTTTCTCCTCTGTTTTCAGTGTATGACACCAAAACACCCACCTGATGACATCCTTTCAAGAGCAAAGGCAGCAATTTGCAGAATTCTGCTTCTTAGGGGAAGTGAGAAATTGCTGAGCTGACACCAAGTCCTGCAGTGTCCCTGTCACCTGCAGAGCCACCGCATCCTCGCCACGCTAGCGGGCATTGTGACAAAGGTTCTATGTCAGCTGGGTGTGGCAGCCAGGCGCCCCCTAGGGGATGGGGAGCCTGTCAGCCCCGGGCCTGTCACTGCCTGGTGTCCCTGCTGCCACCAGCCAGGCCTCTGAAAACTTGTCAAACCATGCTCAGACTTGGGGCCAGTTTGGCCCAAAGTGTCCAAGACACAAGTCGGGAAATAAGATATGGGACAGAGGGAGAAAGCGAAGGGAGCAGGAGAAAGGGAAGGAAGAATAAAAAGTAGTGTTGGGCTGCAGGAGTGAGATGGAGGAATTGCAAGAAAAGAGGCAGGAAGCAGGAGAGTGAGAGAAAAGGAAAGAAGAGACATGCAGCCAGACGAGGGGTTAGTGAGAGAGGATGGGACAGAGAACAGGATGAGAAGGAAAGAAGGCAAGGCTAGGACAGACAAGGACAGGCAAGGCAAGGCTAGGCTGCAGGACATGTTTTTGCTTTATAGTTTCTAGCACATTCGTCTTCAGACTAGGAGGAAAGCCATAAGACCGTATGGATTAGGCCCAAGCAAAAACCCCAGCTACTTGAGACACTTAGACTAAGCCTAAAATACCAAGATCTCTCCATAAGGATAGTTTTTATACTGTACTTCCACAATCTGCTGGCAGTAGAAAAAAATAAGCTGCAGATCTCCTTAGGCTGAGTCATGGTGCTTTGGGGAGGGACCATGCATATCATGGGAATATTTCACAGTTTCTGCTCTGTTTTCAGTGTATGACACCAAAACACCCACCTGATGACATCCTTTCAAGAGCAAAGGCAACAATTTGCAGAATTCCGCTTCTTAGGGGAAGTGAGAAATTGCTGAGCTGACACCACGTCCTGCAGTGTCCCTGTCACCGGCAGAGCCACCGCATCCTCGCCACGGTAGCGGGCATTGTGACAAAGGTTCTATGTCAGCTGGGTGTGGCAGACAGGCGCCCCCTAGGGGATGGGGAGCCTGTCAGTCCCGGGCCTGTCACTGCCTGGTGTCCCTGCTGCCACCAGCCAGGCCTCTGAAAACTTGTCAAAGCATGCCCAGACTTGGGGCCAGTTTGGCCCAAAGTCTCCAAGAGACAAGTCGGGAAGAAAGATATGGGACAGAGGGAGAAAGCGAAGGGAGCAGGAGAAAGGGAAGGAAGAATAAAAAGTAGTGTTGGGCTGCAGGAGTGAGATGGAGGAATTGCAAGAAAAGAGGCAGGAAGCAGGAGAGTGAGAGAAAAGGAAAGAAGAGACATGCAGCCAGACGAGGGGTTAGTGAGAGAGGATGGGACAGAGAACAGGATGAGAAGGACATAAGGCAAGGCTAGGACAGGCAAGGACAGGCAAGGCAAGGCTAGGCTGCATGACATGTTTTTGCTTTATAGTTTCTAGCACATTCGTCTTCAGACTAGGAGGAAAGCCATAAGACAGTATGGATTAGGCCCAAGCAAAAACCCCAGCTACTTGAGACACTTAGACTAAGCCTAAAATACCAAGATCTCTCCATAAGGATGGTTTTTATACTGTACTTCCACAATCTGCTGGCAGTACAAAAAAATAAGCTGCAGATCTCCTTAGGCTGAGTCATGGTGCTTTGGGGCAGGGACCATGCATATCATGGGAATATTTCACAGTTTCTGCTCTGTTTTCAGTGTATGACACCAAAACACCCACCTGATGACATCCTTTCAAGAACAAAGGCAGCAATTTGCAGAATTCCGCTTCTTAGGGGAAGTGAGAAATTGCTGAGCTGACACCAAGTCCTGCAGTGTCCCTGTCACCTGCAGAGCCACCGCATCCTCGCCACGGTAGCGGGCATTGTGACAAAGGTTCTATGTCAGCTGGGTGTGGCAGCCAGGCGCCCCCTAGGGGATGGGGAGCCTGTCAGCCCCGGGCCTGTCACTGCCTGGTGTCCCTGCTGCCACCAGCCAGGCCTCTGAAAACTTGGCAAAGCATGCTCAGACTTGGGGCCAGTTTTGCCCAAAGTGTCCAAGACACAAGTCGGGAAATAAGATATGGGACAGAGGGAGAAAGCGAAGGGAGCAGGAGAAAGGGAAGGAAGAATAAAAAGTAGTGTTGGGCTGCAGGAGTGAGATGGAGGAATTGCAAGAAAAGAGGCAGGAAGCAGGAGAGTGAGAGAAAAGGAAAGAAGAGACATGCAGCCAGACGAGGGGTTAGTGAGAGAGGATGGGACAGAGAACAGGATGAGAAGGAAAGAAGGCAAGGCTAGGACAGACAAGGACAGGCAAGGCAAGGCTAGGCTGCAGGACATGTTTTTGCTTTATAGTTTCTAGCACATTCGTCTTCAGACTAGGAGGAAAGCCATAAGACCGTATGGATTAGGCCAAAGCAAAAACCCCAGCTACTTGAGACACTTAGACTAAGCCTAAAATACCAAGATCTCTCCATAAGGATAGTTTTTATACTGTACTTCCACAATCTGCTGGCAGTAGAAAAAAATAAGCTGCAGATCTCCTTAGGCTGAGTCATGGTGCTTTGGGGCAGGGACCATGCATATCATGGGAATATTTCACAGTTTCTGCTCTGTTTTCAGTGTATGACACCAAAACACCCAGCTGATCACATCCTTTCAAGAGCAAAGGCAGCAATTTGCAGAATTCCGCTTCTTAGGGGAAGTGAGAAATTGCTGAGCTGACACCAAGTCCTGCAGTGTCCCTGTCACCTGCAGAGCCACCGCATCCTCGCCACGGTAGCGGGCATTGTGACAAAGGTTCTATGTCAGCTGGGTGTGGCAGCCAGGAGCCCCCTAGGGGATGGGGAGCCTGTCAGCCCCGGGCCTGTCACTGCCTGGTGTCCCTGCTGCCACCAGCCAGGCCTCTGAAAACTTGGCAAACCATGCCCAGACATGGGGCCAGTTTGGCCCAAAGTCTGCAAGAGACAAGTCGGGAAGAAAGATATGGGACAGAGGGAGAAAGCGAAGGGAGCAGGAGAAAGGGAAGGAAGAATAAAAAGTAGTGTTGGGCTGCAGGAGTGAGATGGAGGAATTGCAAGAAAAGAGGCAGGAAGCAGGAGAGTGTGAGAAAAGGAAAGAAGAGACATTTAGCCAGAAGAGGGGTTAGTGAGAGAGGATGGGACAGAGAACAGGATGAGAAGGACATAAGGCAAGGCTAGGACAGGCAAGGACAGGCAAGGCAAGGCTAGGCTGCAGGACATGTTTTTGCTTTATAGTTTCTAGCACATTCGTCTTCAGACTAGGAGGAATGCCATAAGACAGTATGGATTAGGCCCAAGCAAAAACCCCAGCTACTTGAGACACTTAGACTAAGCCTAAAATACCAAGATCTCTCCATAAGGATGGTTTTTATACTGTACTTCCACAATCTGCTGGCAGTACAAAAAAATAAGCTGCAGATCTCCTTAGGCTGAGTCATGGTGCTTTGGGGCAGGGACCACGCATATCATGGGAATATTTCACAGTTTCTCCTCTGTTTTCAGTGTATGACACCAAAACACCCACCTGATGACATCCTTTCAAGAGCAAAGGCAGCAATTTGCAGAATTCTGCTTCTTAGGGGAAGTGAGAAATTGCTGAGCTGACACCAAGTCCTGCAGTGTCCCTGTCACCTGCAGAGCCACCGCATCCTCGCCACGCTAGCGGGCATTGTGACAAAGGTTCTATGTCAGCTGGGTGTGGCAGCCAGGCGCCCCCTAGGGGATGGGGAGCCTGTCAGCCCCGGGCCTGTCACTGCCTGGTGTCCCTGCTGCCACCAGCCAGGCCTCTGAAAACTTGTCAAACCATGCCCAGACTTGGGGCCAGTTTGGCCCAAAGTGTCCAAGACACAAGTCGGGAAATAAGATATGGGACAGAGGGAGAAAGCGAAGGGAGCAGGAGAAAGGGAAGGAAGAATAAAAAGTAGTGTTGGGCTGCAGGAGTGAGATGGAGGAATTGCAAGAAAAGAGGCAGGAAGCAGGAGAGTGAGAGAAAAGGAAAGAAGCGACATGCAGCCAGACGAGGGGTTAGTGAGAGAGGATGGGACAGAGAACAGGATGAGAAGGAAAGAAGGCAAGGCTAGGACAGACAAGGACAGGCAAGGCAAGGCTAGGCTGCAGGACATGTTTTTGCTTTATAGTTTCTAGCACATTCGTCTTCAGACTAGGAGGAAAGCCATAAGACCGTATGGATTAGGCCCAAGCAAAAACCCCAGCTACTTGAGACACTTAGACTAAGCCTAAAATACCAAGATCTCTCCATAAGGATAGTTTTTATACTGTACTTCCACAATCTGCTGGCAGTAGAAAAAAATAAGCTGCAGATCTCCTTAGGCTGAGTCATGGTGCTTTGGGGCAGGGACCATGCATATCATGGGAATATTTCACAGTTTCTGCTCTGTTTTCAGTGTATGACACCAAAACACCCACCTGATGACATCCTTTCAAGAACAAAGGCAGCAATTTGCAGAATTCCGCTTCTTAGGGGAAGTGAGAAATTGCTGAGCTGACACCAAGTCCTGCAGTGTCCCTGTCACCTGCAGAGCCACCGCATCCTCGCCACGGTAGCGGGCATTGTGACAAAGGTTCTATGTCAGCTGGGTGTGGCAGCCAGGCGCCCCCTAGGGGATGGGGAGCCTGTCAGCCCCGGGCCTGTCACTGCCTGGTGTCCCTGCTGCCACCAGCCAGGCCTCTGAAAACTTGGCAAAGCATGCTCAGACTTGGGGCCAGTTTTGCCCAAAGTGTCCAAGACACAAGTCGGGAAATAAGATATGGGACAGAGGGAGAAAGCGAAGGGAGCAGGAGAAAGGGAAGGAAGAATAAAAAGTAGTGTTGGGCTGCAGGAGTGAGATGGAGGAATTGCAAGAAAAGAGGCAGGAAGCAGGAGAGTGAGAGAAAAGGAAAGAAGAGACATGCAGCCAGACGAGGGGTTAGTGAGAGAGGATGGGACAGAGAACAGGATGAGAAGGAAAGAAGGCAAGGCTAGGACAGACAAGGACAGGCAAGGCAAGGCTAGGCTGCAGGACATGTTTTTGCTTTATAGTTTCTAGCACATTCGTCTTCAGACTAGGAGGAAAGCCATAAGACCGTATGGATTAGGCCCAAGCAAAAACCCCAGCTACTTGAGACACTTAGACTAAGCCTAAAATACCAAGATCTCTCCATAAGGATAGTTTTTATACTGTACTTCCACAATCTGCTGGCAGTAGAAAAAAATAAGCTGCAGATCTCCTTAGGCTGAGTCATGGTGCTTTGGGGCAGGGACCATGCATATCATGGGAATATTTCACAGTTTCTGCTCTGTTTTCAGTGTATGACACCAAAACACCCAGCTGATCACATCCTTTCAAGAGCAAAGGCAGCAATTTGCAGAATTCCGCTTCTTAGGGGAAGTGAGAAATTGCTGAGCTGACACCAAGTCCTGCAGTGTCCCTGTCACCTGCAGAGCCACCGCATCCTCGCCACGCTAGCGGGCATTGTGACAAAGGTTCTATGTCAGCTGGGTGTGGCAGCCAGGAGCCCCCTAGGGGATGGGGAGCCTGTCAGCCCCGGGCCTGTCACTGCCTGGTGTCCCTGCTGCCACCAGCCAGGCCTCTGAAAACTTGGCAAACCATGCCCAGACATGGGGCCAGTTTGGCCCAAAGTCTGCAAGAGACAAGTCGGGAAGAAAGATATGGGACAGAGGGAGAAAGCGAAGGGAGCAGGAGAAAGGGAAGGAAGAATAAAAAGTAGTGTTGGGCTGCAGGAGTGAGATGGAGGAATTGCAAGAAAAGAGGCAGGAAGCAGGAGAGTGTGAGAAAAGGAAAGAAGAGACATTTAGCCAGAAGAGGGGTTAGTGAGAGAGGATGGGACAGAGAACAGGATGAGAAGGACATAAGGCAAGGCTAGGACAGGCAAGGACAGGCAAGGCAAGGCTAGGCTGCAGGACATGTTTTTGCTTTATAGTTTCTAGCACATTCGTCTTCAGACTAGGAGGAATGCCATAAGACAGAATGGATTAGGCCCAAGCAAAAACCCCAGCTACTTGAGACACTTAGACTAAGCCTAAAATACCAAGATCTCTCCATAAGGATGGTTTTTATACTGTACTTCCACAATCTGCTGGCAGTACAAAAAAATAAGCTGCAGATCTCCTTAGGCTGAGTCATGGTGCTTTGGGGCAGGGACCACGCATATCATGGGAATATTTCACAGTTTCTCCTCTGTTTTCAGTGTATGACACCAAAACACCCACCTGATGACATCCTTTCAAGAGCAAAGGCAGCAATTTGCAGAATTCTGCTTCTTAGGGGAAGTGAGAAATTGCTGAGCTGACACCAAGTCCTGCAGTGTCCCTGTCACCTGCAGAGCCACCGCATCCTCGCCACGCTAGCGGGCATTGTGACAAAGGTTCTATGTCAGCTGGGTGTGGCAGCCAGGCGCCCCCTAGGGGATGGGGAGCCTGTCAGCCCCGGGCCTGTCACTGCCTGGTGTCCCTGCTGCCACCAGCCAGGCCTCTGAAAACTTGTCAAACCATGCCCAGACTTGGGGCCAGTTTGGCCCAAAGTGTCCAAGACACAAGTCGGGAAATAAGATATGGGACAGAGGGAGAAAGCGAAGGGAGCAGGAGAAAGGGAAGGAAGAATAAAAAGTAGTGTTGGGCTGCAGGAGTGAGATGGAGGAATTGCAAGAAAAGAGGCAGGAAGCAGGAGAGTGAGAGAAAAGGAAAGAAGCGACATGCAGCCAGACGAGGGGTTAGTGAGAGAGGATGGGACAGAGAACAGGATGAGAAGGAAAGAAGGCAAGGCTAGGACAGACAAGGACAGGCAAGGCAAGGCTAGGCTGCAGGACATGTTTTTGCTTTATAGTTTCTAGCACATTCGTCTTCAGACTAGGAGGAAAGCCATAAGACCGTATGGATTAGGCCCAAGCAAAAACCCCAGCTACTTGAGACACTTAGACTAAGCCTAAAATACCAAGATCTCTCCATAAGGATAGTTTTTATACTGTACTTCCACAATCTGCTGGCAGTAGAAAAAAATAAGCTGCAGATCTCCTTAGGCTGAGTCATGGTGCTTTGGGGCACGGACCATGCATTTCATGGGAATATTTCACAGTTTCTGCTCTGTTTTCAGTGTATGACACCAAAACACCCACCTGATGACATCCTTTCAAGAGCAAAGGCAGCAATTTGCAGAATTCCGCTTCTTAGGGGAAGTGAGAAATCGCTGAGCTGACACCAAGTCCTGCAGTGTCCCTGTCACCTGCAGAGCCACCGCATCCTCACCACGGTAGCGGGCATTGTGACAAAGGTTCTATGTCAGCTGGGTGTGGCAGCCAGGCGCCCCCTAGGGGATGGGGAGCCTGTCAGCCCCGGGCCTCTCACTGCCTGCTGTCCCTGCTGCCACCAGCCAGGCCTCTGAAAACTTGGCAAACCATGCCCAGACTTGGGGCCAGTTTGGCCCAAAGTCTGCAAGAGACAAGTCGGGAAGAAAGATATGGGACAGAGGGAGAAAGCGAAGGGAGCAGGAGAAAGGGAAGGAAGAATAAAAAGTAGTGTTGGGCTGCAGGAGTGAGATGGAGGAATTGCAAGAAAAGAGGCAGGAAGCAGGAGAGTGTGAGAAAAGGAAAGAAGAGACATTTAGCCAGAAGAGGGGTTAGTGAGAGAGGATGGGACAGAGAACAGGATGAGAAGGACATAAGGCAAGGCTAGGACAGGCAGGGACAGGCAAGGCAAGGCTAGGCTGCAGGACATGTTTTTGCTTTATAGTTTCTAGCACATTCGTCTTCAGACTAGGAGGAATGCCATAAGACAGTATGGATTAGGCCCAAGCAAAAACCCCAGCTACTTGAGACACTTAGACTAAGCCTAAAATACCAAGATCTCTCCATAAGGATGGTTTTTATACTGTACTTCCACAATCTGCTGGCAGTACAAAAAAATAAGCTGCAGATCTCCTTAGGCTGAGTCATGGTGCTTTGGGGCAGGGACCACGCATATCATGGGAATATTTCACAGTTTCCTCTCTGTTTTCAGTGTATGACACCAAAACACCCACCTGATGACATCCTTTCAAGAACAAAGGCAGCAATTTGCAGAATTCCGCTTCTTAGGGGAAGTGAGAAATTGCTGAGCTGACACCAAGTCCTGCAGTGTCCCTGTCACCTGCAGAGCCACCGCATCCTCGCCACGGTAGCGGGCATTGTGACAAAGGTTCTATGTCAGCTGGGTGTGGCAGCCAGGCGCCCCCTAGGGGATGGGGAGCCTGTCAGCCCCGGGCCTGTCACTGCCTGGTGTCCCTGCTGCCACCAGCCAGGCCTCTGAAAACTTGGCAAAGCATGCTCAGACTTGGGGCCAGTTTGGCCCAAAGTGTCCAAGACACAAGTCGGGAAATAAGATATGGGACAGAGGGAGAAAGCGAAGGGAGCAGGAGAAAGGGAAGGAAGAATAAAAAGTAGTGTTGGGCTGCAGGACTGAGATGGAGGAATTGCAAGAAAAGAGGCAGGAAGCAGGAGAGTGAGAGAAAAGGAAAGAAGAGACATGCAGCCAGACGAGGGGTTAGTGAGAGAGGATGGGACAGAGAACAGGATGAGAAGGAAAGAAGGCAAGGCTAGGACAGACAAGGACAGGCAAGGCAAGGCTAGGCTGCAGGACATGTTTTTGCTTTATAGTTTCTAGCACATTCGTCTTCAGACTAGGAGGAAAGCCATAAGACCGTATGGATTAGGCCCAAGCAAAAACCCCAGCTACTTGAGACACTTAGACTAAGCCTAAAATACCAAGATCTCTCCATAAGGATAGTTTTTATACTGTACTTCCACAATCTGCTGGCAGTAGAAAAAAATAAGCTGCAGATCTCCTTAGGCTGAGTCATGGTGCTTTGGGGCAGGGACCATGCATATCATGGGAATATTTCACAGTTTCTGCTCCGTTTTCAGTGTATGACACCAAAACACCCACCTGATGACATCCTTTGAAGAGCAAAGGCAGCAATTTGCAGAATTCCGCTTCTTAGGGGAAGTGAGAAATTGCTGAGCTGACACCAAGTCCTGCAGTGTCCCTGTCACCTGCAGAGCCACCGCATCCTCGCCACGCTAGCGGGCATTGTGACAAAGGTTCTATGTCAGCTGGGTGTGGCAGCCAGGAGCCCCCTAGGGGATGGGGAGCCTGTCAGCCCCGGGCCTGTCACTGCCTGCTCTCCCTGCTGCCACCAGCCAGGCTTCTGAAAACTTGTCAAACCATGCCCAGACTTGGGGCCAGTTTGGCCCAAAGTCTCCAAGAGACAAGTGGGGAAGAAAGATAGGGGACAGAGGGAGAAAGCGAAGGGAGCAGGAGAAGGGGAAGGAAGAATAAAAAGTAGTGTTGGGCTGCAGGAGTGAGATGGAGGAATTGCAAGAAAAGAGGCAGGAAGCAGGAGAGTGAGAGAAAAGGAAAGAAGAGACATGCAGCCAGACGAGGGGTTAGTGAGAGAGGATGGGACAGAGAACAGGATGAGAAGGAAAGAAGGCAAGGCTAGGACAGACAAGGACAGGCAAGGCAAGGCTAGGCTGCAGGACATGTTTTTGCTTTATAGTTTCTAGCACATTCGTCTTCAGACTAGGAGGAAAGCCATAAGACCGTATGGATTAGGCCCAAGCAAAAACCCCAGCTACATGAGACACTTAGACTAAGCCTAAAATACCAAGATCTCTCCATAAGGATGGTTTTTATACTGTACTTCCACAATCTGCTGGCAGTACAAAAAAATAAGCTGCAGATCTCCTTAGGCTGAGTCATGGTGCTTTGGGGAGGGACCATGCATATCATGGGAATATTTCACAGTTTCTGCTCTGTTTTCAGTGTATGACACCAAAACACCCACCTGTTGACATCCTTTCAAGAGCAAAGGCAGCAATTTGCAGAATTCCGCTTCTTAGGGGAAGTGAGAAATTGCTGAGCTGACACCACGTCCTGCAGTGTCCCTGTCACCGGCAGAGCCACCGCATCCTCGCCACGGTAGCGGGCATTGTGACAAAGGTTCTATGTCAGCTGGGTGTGGCAGCCAGGCGCCCCCTAGGGGATTCGGAGCCTGTCAGCCCCGGGCCTGTCACTGCCTGGTATCCCTGCTGCCACCAGCCAGGCCTCTGAAAACTTGTCAAAGCATGCCCAGACTTGGGGCCAGTTTGGCCCAAAGTCTCCAAGAGACAAGTCGGGAAGAAAGATATGGGACAGAGGGAGAAAGCGAAGGGAGCAGGAGAAAGGGAAGGAAGAATAAAAAGTAGTGTTGGGCTGCAGGAGTGAGATGGAGGAATTGCAAGAAAAGAGGCAGGAAGCAGGAGAGTGAGAGAAAAGGAAAGAAGAGACATGCAGCCAGACGAGGGGTTAGTGAGAGAGGATGGGACAGAGAACAGGATGAGAAGGACATAAGGCAAGGCTAGGACAGGCAAGGACAGGCAAGGCAAGGCTAGGCTGCATGACATGTTTTTGCTTTATAGTTTCTAGCACATTCGTCTTCAGACTAGGAGGAAAGCCATAAGACCGTATGGATTAGGCCCAAGCAAAAACCCCAGCTACTTGAGACACTTAGACTAAGCCTAAAATACCAAGATCTCTCCATAAGGATGGGTTTTATACTGTACTTCCACAATCTGCTGGCAGTACAAAAAAATAAGCTGCAGATCTCCTTAGGCTGAGTCATGGTGCTTTGGGGCAGGGACCATGCATATCATGGGAATATTTCACAGTTTCTGCTCTGTTTTCAGTGTATGACACCAAAACACCCACCTGATGACATCCTTTCAAGAACAAAGGCAGCAATTTGCAGAATTCCGCTTCTTAGGGGAAGTGAGAAATTGCTGAGCTGACACCAAGTCCTGCAGTGTCCCTGTCACCTGCAGAGCCACCGCATCCTCGCCACGGTAGCGGGCATTGTGACAAAGGTTCTATGTCAGCTGGGTGTGGCAGCCAGGCGCCCCCTAGGGGATGGGGAGCCTGTCAGCCCCGGGCCTGTCACTGCCTGGTGTCCCTGCTGCCACCAGCCAGGCCTCTGAAAACTTGGCAAACCATGCCCAGACATGGGGCCAGTTTGGCCCAAAGTCTGCAAGAGACAAGTCGGGAAGAAAGATATGGGACAGAGGGAGAAAGCGAAGGGAGCAGGAGAAAGGGAAGGAAGAATAAAAAGTAGTGTTGGGCTGCAGGAGTGAGATGGAGGAATTGCAAGAAAAGAGGCAGGAAGCAGGAGAGTGTGAGAAAAGGAAAGAAGAGACATTTAGCCAGAAGAGGGGTTAGTGAGAGAGGATGGGACAGAGAACAGGATGAGAAGGACATAAGGCAAGGCTAGGACAGGCAAGGACAGGCAAGGCAAGGCTAGGCTGCAGGACATGTTTTTGCTTTATAGTTTCTAACACATTCGTCTTCAGACTAGGAGGAATGCCATAAGACAGTATGGATTAGGCCCAAGCAAAAACCCCAGCTACTTGAGACACTTAGACTAAGCCTAAAATACCAAGATCTCTCCATAAGGATGGTTTTTATACTGTACTTCCACAATCTGCTGGCAGTACAAAAAAATAAGCTGCAGATCTCCTTAGGCTGAGTCATGGTGCTTTGGGGCAGGGACCACGCATATCATGGGAATATTTCACAGTTTCCTCTCTGTTTTCAGTGTATGACACCAAAACACCCACCTGATGACATCCTTTCAAGAGCAAAGGCAGCAATTTGCAGAATTCCGCTTCTTAGGGGAAGTGAGAAATTGCTGAGCTGACACCAAGGCCTGCAGTGTCCCTGTCACCTGCAGAGCCACCGCATCCTCGCCACGGTAGCGGGCATTGTGACAAAGGTTCTATGTCAGCTGGGTGTGGCAGCCAGGCGCCCCCTAGGGGATGGGGAGCCTGTCAGCCCCGGGCCTGTCACTGCCTGGTGTCCCTGCTGCCACCAGCCAGGCCTCTGAAAACTTGGCAAACCATGCCCAGACTTGGGGCCAGTTTGGCCCAAAGTCTGCAAGAGACAAGTCGGGAAGAAAGATATGGGACAGAGGGAGAAAGCGAAGGGAGCAGGAGAAAGGGAAGGAAGAATAAAAAGTAGTGTTGGACTGCAGGACTGAGATGGAGGAATTGCAAGAAAAGAGGCAGGAAGCAGGAGAGTGAGAGAAAAGGAAAGAAGAGACATGCAGCCAGACGAGGGGTTAGTGAGAGAGGATGGGACAGAGAACAGGATGAGAAGGAAAGAAGGCAAGGCTAGGACAGACAAGGACAGGCAAGGCAAGGCTAGGCTGCAGGACATGTTTTTGCTTTATAGTTTCTAGCACATTCGTCTTCAGACTAGGAGGAAAGCCATAAGACCGTATGGATTAGGCCCAAGCAAAAACCCCAGCTACTTGAGACACTTAGACTAAGCCTAAAATACCAAGATCTCTCCATAAGGATAGTTTTTATACTGTACTTCCACAATCTGCTGGCAGTAGAAAAAAATAAGCTGCAGATCTCCTTAGGCTGAGTCATGGTGCTTTGGGGCAGGGACCATGCATATCATGGGAATATTTCACAGTTTCTGCTCCGTTTTCAGTGTATGACACCAAAACACCCACCTGATGACATCCTTTGAAGAGCAAAGGCAGCAATTTGCAGAATTCCGCTTCTTAGGGGAAGTGAGAAATTGCTGAGCTGACACCAAGTCCTGCAGTGTCCCTGTCACCTGCAGAGCCACCGCATCCTCGCCACGGTAGCGGGCATTGTGACAAAGGTTCTATGTCAGCTGGGTGTGGCAGCCAGGAGCCCCCTAGGGGATGGGGAGCCTGTCAGCCCCGGGCCTGTCACTGCCTGCTCTCCCTGCTGCCACCAGCCAGGCTTCTGAAAACTTGTCAAACCATGCCCAGACTTGGGGCCAGTTTGGCCCAAAGTCTCCAAGAGACAAGTGGGGAAGAAAGATAGGGGACAGAGGGAGAAAGCGAAGGGAGCAGGAGAAGGGGAAGGAAGAATAAAAAGTAGTGTTGGGCTGCAGGAGTGAGATGGAGGAATTGCAAGAAAAGAGGCAGGAAGCAGGAGAGTGAGAGAAAAGGAAAGAAGAGACATGCAGCCAGACGAGGGGTTAGTGAGAGAGGATGGGACAGAGAACAGGATGAGAAGGAAAGAAGGCAAGGCTAGGACAGGCAAGGACAGGCAAGGCAAGGCTAGGCTGCAGGACATGTTTTTGCTTTATAGTTTCTAGCACATTCGTCTTCAGACTAGGAGGAAAGCCATAAGACCGTATGGATTAGGCCCAAGCAAAAACCCCAGCTACATGAGACACTTAGACTAAGCCTAAAATACCAAGATCTCTCCATAAGGATGGTTTTCATACTGTACTTCCACAATCTGCTGGCAGTACAAAAAAATAAGCTGCAGATCTCCTTAGGCTGAGTCATGCTGCTTTGGGGAGGGACCATGCATATCATGGGAATATTTCACAGTTTCTGCTCTGTTTTCAGTGTATGACACCAAAACACCCACCTGTTGACATCCTTTCAAGAGCAAAGGCAGCAATTTGCAGAATTCCGCTTCTTAGGGGAAGTGAGAAATTGCTGAGCTGACACCACGTCCTGCAGTGTCCCTGTCACCGGCAGAGCCACCGCATCCTCGCCACGGTAGCGGGCATTGTGACAAAGGTTCTATGTCAGCTGGGTGTGGCAGACAGGCGCCCCCTAGGGGATGGGGAGCCTGTCAGCCCCGGGCCTGTCACTGCCTGGTGTCCCTGCTGCCACCAGCCAGGCCTCTGAAAACTTGGCAAACCATGCCCAGACATGGGGCCAGTTTGGCCCAAAGTCTGCAAGAGACAAGTCGGGAAGAAAGATATGGGACAGAGGGAGAAAGCGAAGGGAGCAGGAGAAAGGGAAGGAAGAATAAAAAGTAGTGTTGGGCTGCAGGAGTGAGATGGAGGAATTGCAAGAAAAGAGGCAGGAAGCAGGAGAGTGTGAGAAAAGGAAAGAAGAGACATTTAGCCAGAAGAGGGGTTAGTGAGAGAGGATGGGACAGAGAACAGGATGAGAAGGACATAAGGCAAGGCTAGGACAGGCAAGGACAGGCAAGGCAAGGCTAGGCTGCAGGACATGTTTTTGCTTTATAGTTTCTAACACATTCGTCTTCAGACTAGGAGGAATGCCATAAGACAGTATGGATTAGGCCCAAGCAAAAACCCCAGCTACTTGAGACACTTAGACTAAGCCTAAAATACCAAGATCTCTCCATAAGGATGGTTTTTATACTGTACTTCCACAATCTGCTGGCAGTACAAAAAAATAAGCTGCAGATCTCCTTAGGCTGAGTCATGGTGCTTTGGGGCAGGGACCACGCATATCATGGGAATATTTCACAGTTTCCTCTCTGTTTTCAGTGTATGACACCAAAACACCCACCTGATGACATCCTTTCAAGAGCAAAGGCAGCAATTTGCAGAATTCCGCTTCTTAGGGGAAGTGAGAAATTGCTGAGCTGACACCAAGGCCTGCAGTGTCCCTGTCACCTGCAGAGCCACCGCATCCTCGCCACGGTAGCGGGCATTGTGACAAAGGTTCTATGTCAGCTGGGTGTGGCAGCCAGGCGCCCCCTAGGGGATGGGGAGCCTGTCAGCCCCGGGCCTGTCACTGCCTGGTGTCCCTGCTGCCACCAGCCAGGCCTCTGAAAACTTGTCAAACCATGCCCAGACTTGGGGCCAGTTTGGCCCAAAGTCTGCAAGAGACAAGTCGGGAAGAAAGATATGGGACAGAGGGAGAAAGCGAAGGGAGCAGGAGAAAGGGAAGGAAGAATAAAAAGTAGTGTTGGACTGCAGGACTGAGATGGAGGAATTGCAAGAAAAGAGGCAGGAAGCAGGAGAGTGAGAGAAAAGGAAAGAAGAGACATGCAGCCAGACGAGGGGTTAGTGAGAGAGGATGGGACAGAGAACAGGATGAGAAGGAAAGAAGGCAAGGCTAGGACAGACAAGGACAGGCAAGGCAAGGCTAGGCTGCAGGACATGTTTTTGCTTTATAGTTTCTAGCACATTCGTCTTCAGACTAGGAGGAAAGCCATAAGACCGTATGGATTAGGCCCAAGCAAAAACCCCAGCTACTTGAGACACTTAGACTAAGCCTAAAATACCAAGATCTCTCCATAAGGATAGTTTTTATACTGTACTTCCACAATCTGCTGGCAGTAGAAAAAAATAAGCTGCAGATCTCCTTAGGCTGAGTCATGGTGCTTTGGGGCAGGGACCATGCATATCATGGGAATATTTCACAGTTTCTGCTCCGTTTTCAGTGTATGACACCAAAACACCCACCTGATGACATCCTTTGAAGAGCAAAGGCAGCAATTTGCAGAATTCCGCTTCTTAGGGGAAGTGAGAAATTGCTGAGCTGACACCAAGTCCTGCAGTGTCCCTGTCACCTGCAGAGCCACCGCATCCTCGCCACGGTAGCGGGCATTGTGACAAAGGTTCTATGTCAGCTGGGTGTGGCAGCCAGGAGCCCCCTAGGGGATGGGGAGCCTGTCAGCCCCGGGCCTGTCACTGCCTGCTCTCCCTGCTGCCACCAGCCAGGCTTCTGAAAACTTGTCAAACCATGCCCAGACTTGGGGCCAGTTTGGCCCAAAGTCTCCAAGAGACAAGTGGGGAAGAAAGATAGGGGACAGAGGGAGAAAGCGAAGGGAGCAGGAGAAGGGGAAGGAAGAATAAAAAGTAGTGTTGGGCTGCAGGAGTGAGATGGAGGAATTGCAAGAAAAGAGGCAGGAAGCAGGAGAGTGAGAGAAAAGGAAAGAAGAGACATGCAGCCAGACGAGGGGTTAGTGAGAGAGGATGGGACAGAGAACAGGATGAGAAGGAAAGAAGGCAAGGCTAGGACAGGCAAGGACAGGCAAGGCAAGGCTAGGCTGCAGGACATGTTTTTGCTTTATAGTTTCTAGCACATTCGTCTTCAGACTAGGAGGAAAGCCATAAGACCGTATGGATTAGGCCCAAGCAAAAACCCCAGCTACATGAGACACTTAGACTAAGCCTAAAATACCAAGATCTCTCCATAAGGATGGTTTTCATACTGTACTTCCACAATCTGCTGGCAGTACAAAAAAATAAGCTGCAGATCTCCTTAGGCTGAGTCATGCTGCTTTGGGGAGGGACCATGCATATCATGGGAATATTTCACAGTTTCTGCTCTGTTTTCAGTGTATGACACCAAAACACCCACCTGTTGACATCCTTTCAAGAGCAAAGGCAGCAATTTGCAGAATTCCGCTTCTTAGGGGAAGTGAGAAATTGCTGAGCTGACACCACGTCCTGCAGTGTCCCTGTCACCGGCAGAGCCACCGCATCCTCGCCACGGTAGCGGGCATTGTGACAAAGGTTCTATGTCAGCTGGGTGTGGCAGACAGGCGCCCCCTAGGGGATGGGGAGCCTGTCAGTCCCGGGCCTGTCACTGCCTGGTGTCCCTGCTGCCACCAGCCAGGCCTCTGAAAACTTGTCAAAGCATGCCCAGACTTGGGGCCAGTTTGGCCCAAAGTCTCCAAGAGACAAGTCGGGAAGAAAGATATGGGACAGAGGGAGAAAGCGAAGGGAGCAGGAGAAAGGGAAGGAAGAATAAAAAGTAGTGTTGGGCTGCAGGAGTGAGATGGAGGAATTGCAAGAAAAGAGGCAGGAAGCAGGAGAGTGAGAGAAAAGGAAAGAAGAGACATGCAGCCAGACGAGGGGTTAGTGAGAGAGGATGGGATAGAGAACAGGATGAGAAGGACATAAGGCAAGGCTAGGACAGGCAAGGACAGGCAAGGCAAGGCTATGCTGCATGACATGTTTTTGCTTTATAGTTTCTAGCACATTCGTCTTCAGACTAGGAGGAAAGCCATAAGACCGTATGGATTAGGCCCAAGCAAAAACCCCAGCTACTTGAGACACTTAGACTAAGCCTAAAATACCAAGATCTCTCCATAAGGATGGGTTTTATACTGTACTTCCACAATCTGCTGGCAGTACAAAAAAATAAGCTGCAGATCTCCTTAGGCTGAGTCATGGTGCTTTGGGGCAGGGACCATGCATATCATGGGAATATTTCACAGTTTCTGCTCTGTTTTCAGTGTATGACACCAAAACACCCACCTGATGACATCCTTTCAAGAACAAAGGCAGCAATTTGCAGAATTCCGCTTCTTAGGGGAAGTGAGAAATTGCTGAGCTGACACCAAGTCCTGCAGTGTCCCTGTCACCTGCAGAGCCACCGCATCCTCGCCACGGTAGCGGGCATTGTGACAAAGGTTCTATGTCAGCTGGGTGTGGCAGCCAGGCGCCCGCTAGGGGATGGGGAGCCTGTCAGCCCCGGGCCTGTCACTGCCTGGTGTCCCTGCTGCCACCAGCCAGGCCTCTGAAAACTTGTCAAAGCATGCCCAGACTTGGGAACAGTTTGGCCCAAAGTCTCCAAGAGACAAGTCGGGAAGAAAGATATGGGACAGAGGGAGAAAGCGAAGGGAGCAGGAGAAAGGGAAGGAAGAATAAAAAGTAGTGTTGGGCTGCAGGAGTGAGATGGAGGAATTGCAAGAAAAGAGGCAGGAAGCAGGAGAGTGAGAGAAAAGGAAAGAAGAGACATGCAGCCAGAAGAGGGGTTAGTGAGAGAGGATGGGACAGAGAACAGGATGAGAAGGACATAAGGCAAGGCTAGGACAGGCAAGGACAGGCAAGGCAAGGCTAGGCTGCAGGACATGTTTTTGCTTTATAGTTTCTAGCACATTCGTCTTCAGACGAGGAGGAAAGCCATAAGACCGTATGGATTAGGCCCAAGCAAAAACCCCAGCTACTTGAGACACTTAGACTAAGCCTAAAATACCAAGATCTCTCCATAAGGATGGTTTTTATACTGTACTTCCACAATCTGCTGGCAGTACAATAAAATAAGCTGCAGATCTCCTTAGGCTGAGTCATGGTGCTTTGGGGCAGGGACCATGCATATCATGGGAATATTTCACAGTTTCTGCTCTGTTTTCAGTGTATGACTCCAAAAACACCCACCTGATGACATCCTTTCAAGAGCAAAGGCAGCAATTTGCAGAATTCCGCTTCTTAGGGGAAATGAGAAATTGCTGAGCTGACACCAAGTCCTGCAATGTCCCTGTCACCTGCAGAGCCACCGCATCCTCGCCACGGTAGCGGGCATTGTGACAAAGGTTCTATGTCAGCTGGGTGTGGCAGCCAGGCACCCCCTAGGGGATGGGGAGCCTGTCAGCCCCGGGCCTGTCACTGCCTGGTGTCCCTGCTGCCACCAGCCAGGCCTCTGAAAACTTTTCAAAGCATGCCCAGACTTGGGGCCAGTTTGGCCCAACGTCTGCAAGAGACAAGTCGGGAAGAAAGATATGGGACAGAGGGAGAAAGCGAAGGGAGCAGGAGAAAGGGAAGGAAGAATAAAAAGTAGTGTTGGGCTGCAGGAGTGAGATGGAGGAATTGCAAGAAAAGAGGCAGGAAGCAGGAGAGTGAGAGAAAAGGAAAGAAGAGACATGCAGCCAGACGAGGGCTTAGTGAGAGAGGATGGGACAGAGAACAGGATGAGAAGGACATAAGGCAAGGCTAGGACAGGCAAGGACAGGCAAGGCAAGGCTAGGCTGCAGGACATGTTTTTGCTTTATAGTTTCTAGCACATTCGTCTTCAGACTAGGAGGAAAGCCATAAGACCGTATGGATTAGGCCCAAGCAAAAACCCCAGCTACTTGAGACACTTAGACTAAGCCTAAGATACCAAGATCTCTCCATAAGGATGGTTTTATACTGTAATTCCACAATCTGCTGGCAGTACAAAAAATAAGCTGCAGATCTCCTTAGGCTGAGTCATGGTGCTTTGGGGCAGGGACCATGCATATCATGGGAATATTTCACAGTTTCTGCTCTGTTTTCAGTGTATGACACCAAAACACCCACCTGATGACATCCTTTGAAGAGCAAAGGCAGCAATTTGCAGAATTCCGCTTCTTAGGGAAAGTGAGAAATTGTTGAGCTGACACCAAGTCCTGCAGTGTCCCTGTCACCTGCAGAGCCACCGCATCCTCGCCACGGTAGCGGGCATTGTGACAAAGGTTCTATGTCAGCTGGGTGTGGCAGCCAGGCGCCCCCTAGGGGATGGGGAGCCTGTCAGCCCCGGGCCTGTCACTGCCTGGTGTCCCTGCTGCCACCAGCCAGGCCTCCGAAAACTTGTCAAACCATGCCCAGACTTGGGGCCAGTTTGGCCCAAAGTCTCCAAGAGACAAGTCGGGAAGAAAGATATGGGACAGAGGGAGAAAGCGAAGGGAACAGGAGAAAGGGAAGGAAGAATAAAAAGTAGTGTTGGGCTGCAGGAGTGAGATGGAGGAATTGCAAGAAAAGAGGCAGGAAGCAGGAGAGTGAGAGAAAAGGAAAGAAGAGACATGCAGCAAGACGAGGGGTTAGTGAGAGAGGATGGGACAGAGAACAGGATGAGAAGGACATAAGGCAAGGCTAGGACAGGCAAGGACAGGCAAGGCAAGGCTAGGCTGCAGGACATGTTTTTGCTTTATAGTTTCTAGCACATTCGTCTTCAGACGAGGAGGAAAGCCATAAGACCGTATGGATTAGGCCCAAGCAAAAACCCCAGCTACATGAGACACTTAGACTAAGCCTAAAATACCAAGATCTCTCCATAAGGATGGTTTTTGTACTGTACTTCCACAATCTGCTGGCAGTACAAAAAAATAAGCTGCAGATCTCCTTAGGCTGAGTCATGGTGCTTTGGGGCAGGGACCATGCATATCATGGGAATATTTCACAGTTTCTGCTCTGTTTTCAGTGTATGACACCAAAACACCCACCTGATGACATCCTTTCAAGAGCAAAGGCAGCAATTTGCAGAATTCCGCTTCTTAGGGGAAGTGAGAAATTGCTGAGCTGACACCAAGTCCTGCAGTGTCCCTGTCACCTGCAGAGCCACCGCATCCTCGCCACGGTAGCGGGCATTGTGACAAAGGTTCTATGTCAGCTGGGTGTGGCAGCCAGGCGCCCCCTAGGGGATGGGGAGCCTGTCAGCCCCGGGCCTGTCACTGCCTGGTGTCCCTGCTGCCACCAGCCAGGCCTCTGAAAACTTGGCAAACCATGCCCAGACTTGGGGCCACTTTGGCCCAAAGTCTGCAAGAGACACGTCGGGAAGAAAGATATGGGACAGAGGGAGAAAGCGAAGGGAGCAGGAGAAAGGGAAGGAAGAATAAAAAGTAGTGTTGGGCTGCAGGAGTGAGATGGAGGAATTGCAAGAAAAGAGGCAGGAAGCAGGAGAGTGAGAGAAAAGGAAAGAAGAGACATGCAGCCAGACGAGGGCTTAGTGAGAGAGGATGGGACAGAGAACAGGATGAGAATGACATAAGGCAAGGCTAGGACAGGCAAGGACAGGCAAGGCAAGGCTGGGCTGCAGGACATGTTTTTGCTTTATAGTTTCTAGCACATTCGTCTTCAGACTAGGAGGAAAGCCATAAGACCGTATGGATTAGGCCCAAGCAAAAACCCCAGCTACTTGAGACACTTAGACTAAGCCTAAAATACCAAGATCTCTCCATAAGGATGGTTTTATACTGTAATTCCACAATCTGCTGGCAGTACAAAAAAATAAGCTGCAGATCTCCTTAGGCTGAGTCATGGTGCTTTGGGGCAGGGACCATGCATATAATGGGAATATTTCACAGTTTCTGCTCTGTTTTCAGTGTATGACACCAAAACACCCACCTGATCACATCCTTTTAAGAGCAAAGGCAGCAATTTGCAGAATTCCGCTTCTTAGGGAAAGTGAGAAATTGTTGAGCTGACACCAAGTCCTGCAGTGTCCCTGTCACCTGCAGAGCCACCGCATCCTCGCCACGGTAGCGGGCATTGTGACAAAGGTTCTATGTCAGCTGGGTGTGGCAGCCAGGCGCCCCCTAGGGGATGGGGAGCCTGTCAGCCCCGGGCCTCTCACTGCCTGGTGTCCCTGCTGCCACCAGCCAGGCCTCCGAAAACTTGTCAAACCATGCCCAGAATTGGGGCCAGTTTGGCCCAAAGTCTGCAAGAGACAAGTCGGGAAGAAAGATATGGGACAGAGGGAGAAAGCGAAGGGAGCAGGAGAAAGGGAAGGAAGAATAAAAAGTAGTGTTGGGCTGCAGGAGTGAGATGGAGGAATTGCAAGAAAAGAGGCAGGAAGCAGGAGAGTGAGAGAAAAGGAAAGAAGAGACATGCAGCCAGACGAGGGGTTAGTGAGAGAGGATGGGACAGAGAACAGGATGAGAAGGAAAGAAGGCAAGGCTAGGACAGGCAAGGACAGGCAAGGCAAGGCTAGGCTGCAGGACATGTTTTTGCTTTATAGTTTCTAGCACATTCGTCTTCAGACTAGGAGGAAAGCCATAAGACTGTATGGATTAGGCCCAAGCAAAAACCCCAGCTACTTGAGACACTTAGACTAAGCCTAAAATACCAAGATCTCTCCATAAGGATGGTTTTTATACTGTACTTCCACAATCTGCTGGCAGTACAAAAAAATAAGCTGCAGATCTCCTTAGGCTGAGTCATGCTGCTTTGGGGCAGGGACCATGCATATCATGGGAATATTTCACAGTTTCTGCTCTGTTTTCAGTGTATGACACCAAAACACCCACCTGATGACATCCTTTCAAGAGCAAAGGCAGCAATTTGCAGAATTCCGCTTCTTAGGGGAAGTGAGAAATTGCTGAGCTGACACCAAGTCCTGCAGTGTCCCTGTCACCTGCAGAGCCACTGCATCCTCGCCACGGTAGCGGGCATTGTGACAAAGGTTCTATGTCAGCTGGGTGTGGCAGCCAGGCACCCCCTAGGGGATGGGGAGCCTGTCAGCCCCGGGCCTGTCACTGCCTAGTGTCCCTGCTGCCACCAGCCAGGACTCTGAAAACTTGTCAAAGCATGCCCAGACTTGGGGCCAGTTTGGCCCAAAGTCTGCAAGAGACAAGTCGGGAAGAAAGATATGGGACAGAGGGAGAAAGCGAAGGGAGCAGGAGAAAGGGAAGGAAGAATAAAAAGTAGTGTTGGGCTGCAGGAGTGAGATGGAGGAATTGCAAGAAAAGAGGCAGGAAGCAGGAGAGTGAGAGAAAAGGAAAGAAGAGACATGCAGCCAGACGAGGGCTTAGTGAGAGAGGATGGGACAGAGAACAGGATGAGAAGGACATAAGGCAAGGCTAGGACAGGCAGGGACAGGCAAGGCAAGGCTAGGCTGCAGGACATGTTTTTGCTTTATATTTTCTAGCACATTCGTCTTCAGACTAGGAGGAAAGCCATAAGACCGTATGGATTAGGCCCAAGCAAAAACCCCAGCTACTTGAGACACTTAGACTAAGCCTAAAATACCAAGATCTCTCCATAAGGATGGTTTTTATACTGTACTTCCACAATCTGCTGGCAGTACAAAAAAATAAGCTGCAGATCTCCTTAGGCTGAGTCATGGTGCTTTGGGGAGGGACCATGCATATCATGGGAATATTTCACAGTTTCTGCTCTGTTTTCAGTGTATGACACCAAAACACCCACCTGATGACATCCTTTCAAGAGCAAAGGCAGCAATTTGCAGAATTCCGCTTCTTAGGGGAAGTGAGAAATTGCTGAGCTGACACCAAGTCCTGCAGTGTCCCTGTCACCTGCAGAGCCACCGCATCCTCGCCACGGTAGCGGGCATTGTGACAAAGGTTCTATGTCAGCTGGGTGTGGCAGCCAGGCGCCCCCTAGGGGATGGGGAGCCTGTCAGCCCCGGGCCTGTCACTGCCTGGTGTCCCTGCTGCCACCAGCCAGGCCTCTGAAAACTTTTCAAACCATGCCCAGACTTGGGGCCAGTTTGGCCCAAAGTCTCCAAGAGACAAGTGGGGAAGAAAGATAGGGGACAGAGGGAGAAAGTGAAGGGAGCAGGAGAAAGGGAAGGAAGAATAAAAAGTAGTGTTGGGCTGCAGGAGTGAGATGGAGGAATTGCAAGAAAAGAGGCAGGAAGCAGGAGAGTGAGAGAAAAGGAAAGAAGAGACATGCAGCCAGACGAGGGGTTAGTGAGAGAGGATGGGACAGAGAACAGGATGAGAAGGACATAAGGCAAGGCTAGGACAGGCAGGGACAGGCAAGGCAAGGCTAGGCTGCAGGACATGTTTTTGCTTTATAGTTTCTAGCACATTCATCTTCAGACTAGGAGGAAAGCCATAAGACCGTATGGATTAGGCCCAAGCAAAAACCCCAGCTACTTGAGACACTTAGACTAAGCCTAAAATACCAAGATCTCTCCATAAGGATGGTTTTTATACTGTACTTCCACAATCTGCTGGCAGTACAAAAAAATAAGCTGCAGATCTCCTTAGGCTGAGTCATGGTGCTTTGGGGCAGGGACCATGCATATCATGGGAATATTTCACAGTTTCTGCTCTGTTTTCAGTGTATGACACCAAAACACCCACCTGATGACATCCTTTCAAGAGCAAAGGCAGCAATTTGCAGAATTCCGCTTCTTAGGGGAAGTGAGAAATTGCTGAGCTGACATCAAGTCCTGCAGTGTCCCTGTCACCTGCAGAGCCACCGCATCCTCGCCACGGTAGCGGGCATTGTGACAAAGGTTCTATGTCAGCTGGGTGTGGCAGCCAGGCACCCCCTAGGGGATGGGGAGCCTGTCAGCCCCGGGCCTGTCACTGCCTGGTGTCCCTGCTGCCACCAGCCAGGCCTCTGAAAACTTGTCAAAGCATGCCCAGACTTGGGGCCAGTTTGGCCCAAAGTCTGCAAGAGACAAGTCGGGAAGAAAGATATGGGACAGAGGGAGAAAGCGAAGGGAGCAGGAGAAAGGGAAGGAAGAATAAAAAGTAGTGTTGGGCTGCAGGAGTGAGATGGAGGAATTGCAAGAAAAGAGGCAGGAAGCAGGAGAGTGAGAGAAAAGGAAAGAAGAGACATGCAGCCAGACGAGGGCTTAGTGAGAGAGGATGGGACAGAGAACAGGATGAGAAGGACATAAGGCAAGGCTAGGACAGGCAGGGACAGGCAAGGCAAGGCTAGGCTGCAGGACATGTTTTTGCTTTATAGTTTCTAGCACATTCGTCTTCAGACTAGGAGGAAAGCCATAAGACCGTATGGATTAGGCCCAAGCAAAAACCCCAGCTACTTGAGACACTTAGACTAAGCCTAAAATACCAAGATCTCTCCATAAGGATGGTTTTTATACTGTACTTCCACAATCTGCTGGCAGTACAAAAAAATAAGCTGCAGATCTCCTTAGGCTGAGTCATGGTGCTTTGGGGCAGGGACCATGCATATCATGGGAATATTTCACAGTTTCTGCTCTGTTTTCAGTGTATGACACCAAAACACCCACCTGATGACATCCTTTCAAGAGCAAAGGCAGCAATTTGCAGAATTCCGCTTCTTAGGGGAAGTGAGAAATTGCTGAGCTGACACCAAGTCCTGCAGTGTCCCTGTCACCTGCAGAGCCACCGCATCCTCGCCACGGTAGCGGGCATTGTGACAAAGGTTCTATGTCAGCTGGGTGTGGCAGCCAGGCGCCCCCTAGGGGATGGGGAGCCTGTCAGCCCCGGGCCTGTCACTGCCTGGTGTCCCTGCTGCCACCAGCCAGGCCTCTGAAAACTTTTCAAACCATGCCCAGACTTGGGGCCAGTTTGGCCCAAAGTCTGCAAGAGACAAGTCGGGAAGAAAGATATGGGACGGAGGGAGAAAGTGAAGGGAGCAGGAGAAAGGGAAGGAAGAATAAAAAGTAGTGTTGGGCTGCAGGAGTGAGATGGAGGAATTGCAAGAAAAGAGGCAGGAAGCAGGAGAGTGAGAGAAAAGGAAAGAAGAGACATGCAGCCAGACGAGGGGTTAGTGAGAGAGGATGGGACAGAGAACAGGATGAGAAGGACATAAGGCAAGGCTAGGACAGGCAGGGACAGGCAAGGCAAGGCTAGGCTGCAGGACATGTTTTTGCTTTATAGTTTCTAGCACATTCATCTTCAGACTAGGAGGAAAGCCATAAGACCGTATGGATTAGGCCCAAGCAAAAACCCCAGCTACTTGAGACACTTAGACTAAGCCTAAAATACCAAGATCTCTCCATAAGGATGGTTTTTATACTGTACTTCCACAATCTGCTGGCAGTACAAAAAAATAAGCTGCAGATCTCCTTAGGCTGAGTCATGGTGCTTTGGGGCAGGGACCATGCATATCATGGGAATATTTCACAGTTTCTGCTCTGTTTTCAGTGTATGACACCAAAACACCCACCTGATGACATCCTTTGAAGAGCAAAGGCAGCAATTTGCAGAATTCCGCTTCTTAGGGGAAGTGAGAAATTGCTGAGCTGACACCAAGTCCTGCAGTGTCCCTGTCACCTGCAGAGCCACCGCATCCTCGCCACGGTAGCGGGCATTGTGACAAAGGTTCTATGTCAGCTGGGTGTGGCAGCCAGGCACCCCCTAGGGGATGGGGAGCCTGTCAGCCCCGGGCCTGTCACTGCCTGGTGTCCCTGCTGCCACCAGCCAGGCCTCTGAAAACTTGTCAAAGCATGCCCAGACTTGGGGCCAGTTTGGCCCAAAGTCTGCATCAGACAAGTCGGGAAGAAAGATATGGGACAGAGGGAGAAAGCGAAGGGAGCAGGAGAAAGGGAAGGAAGAATAAAAAGTAGTGTTGGGCTGCAGGAGTGAGATGGAGGAATTGCAAGAAAAGAGGCAGGAAGCAGGAGAGTGAGAGAAAAGGAAAGAAGAGACATGCAGCCAGACGAGGGGTTAGTGAGAGAGGATGGGACAGAGAACAGGATGAGAAGGACATAAGTCAAGGCTAGGACAGGCAAGGACAGGCAAGGCAAGGCTAGGCTGCAGGACATGTTTTTGCTTTATAGTTTCTAGCACATTCGTCTTCAGACGAGGAGGAAAGCCATAAGACCGTATGGATTAGGCCCAAGCAAAAACCCCAGCTACTTGAGACACTTAGACTAAGCCTAAAATACCAAGATCTCTCCATAAGGATGGTTTTTATACTGTACTTCCACAATCTGCTGGCAGTACAAAAAAACAAGCTGCAGATCTCCTTAGGCTGAGTCATGCTGCTTTGGGGAGGGACCATGCATATCATGGGAATATTTCAGAGTTTCTGCTCTGTTTTCAGTGTATGACACCAAAACACCCACCTGATGACATCCTTTCAAGAGCAAAGGCAGCAATTTGCAGAATTCCGCTTCTTAGGGGAAGTGAGAAATTGCTGAGCTGACACCAAGTCCTGCAGTGTCCCTGTCACCTGCAGAGCCACCGCATCCTCGCCACGGTAGCGGGCATTGTGACAAAGGTTCTATGTCAGCTGGGTGTGGCAGCCAGGCGCCCCCTAGGGGATGGGGAGCCTGTCAGCCCCGGGCCTGTCACTGCCTGGTGTCCCTGCTGCCACCAGCCAGGCCTCTGAAAACTTGTCAAAGCATGCCCAGACTTGGGGCCAGTTTGGCCCAAAGTCTGCAAGAGACAAGTCGGGAAGAAAGATATGGGACAGAGGGAGAAAGCGAAGGGAGCAGGAGAAAGGGAAGGAAGAATAAAAAGTAGTGTTGGGCTGCAGGAGTGAGATGGAGGAATTGCAAGAAAAGAGGCAGGAAGCAGGAGAGTGAGAGAAAAGGAAAGAAGAGACATGCAGCCAGACGAGGGGTTAGTGAGAGAGGATGGGACAGAGAACAGGATGAGAAGGACATAAGGCAAGGCTAGGACAGGCAGGGACAGGCAAGGCAAGGCTAGGCTGCAGGACATGTTTTTGCTTTATAGTTTCTAGCACATTCATCTTCAGACTAGGAGGAAAGCCATAAGACCGTATGGATTAGGCCCAAGCAAAAACCCCAGCTACTTGAGACACTTAGACTAAGCCTAAAATACCAAGATCTCTCCATAAGGATGGTTTTTGTACTGCACTTCCACAATCTGCTGGCAGTACAAAAAAATAAGCTGCAGATCTCCTTAGGCTGAGTCATGCTGCTTTGGGGAGGGACCATGCATATCATGGGAATATTTCACAGTTTCTGCTCTGTTTTCAGTGTATGACACCAAAACACCCACCTGATGACATCCTTTCAAGAGCAAAGGCAGCAATTTGCAGAATTCCGCTTCTTAGGGGAAGTGAGAAATTGCTGAGCTGACACCAAGTCCTGCAGTGTCCCTGTCACCTGCAGAGCAACCGCATCCTCGCCACGGTAGCGGGCATTGTGACAAAGGTTCTATGTCAGCTGGGTGTGGCAGCCAGGTGCCCCCTAGGGGATGGGGAGCCTGTCAGCCCCGGGCCTGTCACTGCCTGGTGTCCCTGCTGCCACCAGCCAGGCCTCTGAAAACTTGTCAAAGCATGCCCAGACTTGTGGCCAGTTTGGCCCAAAGTCTGCAAGAGACAAGTCGGGAAGAAAGATATGGGACAGAGGGAGAAAGTGAAGGGAGCAGGAGAAAGGGAAGGAAGAATAAAAAGTAGTGTTGGGCTGCAGGAGTGAGATGGAGGAATTGCAAGAAAAGAGGCAGGAAGCAGGAGAGTGAGAGAAAAGGAAAGAAGAGACATGCAGCCAGACGAGGGGTTAGTGAGAGAGGATGGGACAGAGAACAGGATGAGAAGGACATAAGGCAAGGCTAGGACAGGCAGGGACAGGCAAGGCAAGGCTAGGCTGCAGGACATGTTTTTGCTTTATAGTTTCTAGCACATTCGTCTTCAGACGAGGAGGACAGCCATAAGACCGTATGGATTAGGCCCAAGCAAAAACCCCAGCTCCTTGAGACACTTAGACTAAGCCTAAAATACCAAGATCTCTCCATAAGGATGGTTTTTATACTGTACTTCCACAATCTGCTGGCAGTACAAAAAAATAAGCTGCAGATCTCCTTAGGCTGAGTCATGGTGCTTTGGGGAGGGACCATGCATATCATGGGAATATTTCACAGTTTCTGCTCTGTTTTCAGTGTATGACACCAAAACACCCACCTGATGACATCCTTTCAAGAGCAAAGGCAGCAATTTGCAGAATTCCGCTTCTTAGGGGAAGTGAGAAATTGCTGAGCTGACACCAAGTCCTGCAGTGTCCCTGTCACCTGCAGAGCCACCGCATCCTCGCCACGGTAGCGGGCACTGTGACAAAGGTTCTATGTCAGCTGGGTGTGGCAGCCAGGCGCCCCCTAGGGGATGGGGAGCCTGTCAGCCCCGGGCCTGTCACTGCCTGGTGTCCCTGCTGCCACCAGCCAGGCCTCTGAAAACTTGTCAAAGCATGCCCAGACTTGGGGCCAGTTTGGCCCAAAGTCTGCAAGAGACAAGTCGGGAAGAAAGATATGGGACAGAGGGAGAAAGCGAAGGGAGCAGGAGAAAGGGAAGGAAGAATAAAAAGTAGTGTTGGGCTGCAGGAGTGAGATGGAGGAATTGCAAGAAAAGAGGCAGGAAGCAGGAGAGTGAGAGAAAAGGAAAGAAGAGACATGCAGCCAGACGAGGGCTTAGTGAGAGAGGATGGGACAGAGAACAGGATGAGAAGGACATAAGGCAAGGCTAGGACAGGCAGGGACAGGCAAGGCAAGGCTAGGCTGCAGGACATGTTTTTGCTTTATAGTTTCTAGCACATTCGTCTTCAGACTAGGAGGAAAGCCATAAGACCGTATGGATTAGGCCCAAGCAAAAACCCCAGCTACTTGAGACACTTAGACTAAGCCTAAAATACCAAGATCTCTCCATAAGGATGGTTTTTATACTGTACTTCCACAATCTGCTGGCAGTACAAAAAAATAAGCTGCAGATCTCCTTAGGCTGAGTCATGGTGCTTTGGGGAGGGACCATGCATATCATGGGAATATTTCACAGTTTCTGCTCTGTTTTCAGTGTATGACACCAAAACACCCACCTGATGACATCCTTTCAAGAGCAAAGGCAGCAATTTGCAGAATTCCGCTTCTTAGGGGAAGTGAGAAATTGCTGAGCTGACACCAAGTCCTGCAGTGTCCCTGTCACCTGCAGAGCCACCGCATCCTCGCCACGGTAGCGGGCATTGTGACAAAGGTTCTATGTCAGCTGGGTGTGGCAGCCAGGCGCCCCCTAGGGGATGGGGAGCCTGTCAGCCCCGGGCCTGTCACTGCCTGCTGTCCCTGCTGCCACCAGCCAGGCCTCTGAAAACTTTTCAAACCATGCCCAGACTTGGGGCCAGTTTGGCCCAAAGTCTGCAAGAGACAAGTCGGGAAGAAAGATATGGGACGGAGGGAGAAAGTGAAGGGAGCAGGAGAAAGGGAAGGAAGAATAAAAAGTAGTGTTGGGCTGCAGGAGTGAGATGGAGGAATTGCAAGAAAAGAGGCAGGAAGCAGGAGAGTGAGAGAAAAGGAAAGAAGAGACATGCAGCCAGACGAGGGGTTAGTGAGAGAGGATGGGACAGAGAACAGGATGAGAAGGACATAAGGCAAGGCTAGGACAGGCAGGGACAGGCAAGGCAAGGCTAGGCTGCAGGACATGTTTTTGCTTTATAGTTTCTAGCACATTCATCTTCAGACTAGGAGGAAAGCCATAAGACCGTATGGATTAGGCCCAAGCAAAAACCCCAGCTACTTGAGACACTTAGACTAAGCCTAAAATACCAAGATCTCTCCATAAGGATGGTTTTTATACTGTACTTCCACAATCTGCTGGCAGTACAAAAAAATAAGCTGCAGATCTCCGTAGGATGAGTCATGGTGCTTTGAGGAGGGACCATGCATATCATGGGAATATTTCACAGTTTCTGCTCTGTTTTCAGTGTATGACACCAAAACACCCACCTGATGACATCCTTTCAAGAGCAAAGGCAGCAATTTGCAGAATTCCGCTTCTTAGGGGAAGTGAGAAATTGCTGAGCTGACACCAAGTCCTGCAGTGTCCCTGTCACCTGCAGAGCCACCGCATCCTCGCCACGGTAGCGGGCATTGTGACAAAGGTTCTATGTCAGCTGGGTGTGGCAGCCAGGCGCCCCCTAGGGGATGGGGAGCCTGTCAGCCCCGGGCCTGTCACTGCCTGGTGTCCCTGCTGCCACCAGCCAGGCCTCTGAAAACTTGTCAAACCATGCCCAGACTTGGGGCCAGTTTGGCCCAAAGTCTGCAAGAGACAAGTCGGGAAGAAAGATATGGGACAGAGGGAGAAAGTGAAGGGAGCAGGAGAAAGGGAAGGAAGAATAAAAAGTAGTGTTGGGCTGCAGGAGTGAGACGGAGGAATTGCAAGAAAAGAGGCAGGAAGCAGGAGAGTGAGAGAAAAGGAAAGAAGAGACATGCAGCCAGACGAGGGGTTAGTGAGAGAGGATGGGACAGAGAACAGGATGAGAAGGACATAAGTCAAGGCTAGGACAGGCAAGGACAGGCAAGGCAAGGCTAGGCTGCAGGACATGTTTTTGCTTTATAGTTTCTAGCACATTCGTCTTCAGACGAGGAGGAAAGCCATAAGACCGTATGGATTAGGCCCAAGCAAAAACCCCAGCTACTTGAGACACTTAGACTAAGCCTAAAATACCAAGATCTCTCCATAAGGATGGTTTTTATACTGTACTTCCACAATCTGCTGGCAGTACAAAAAAACAAGCTGCAGATCTCCTTAGGCTGAGTCATGCTGCTTTGGGGCAGGGACCACGCATATCATGGGAATATTTCACAGTTTCTGCTCTGTTTTCAGTGTATGACACCAAAACACCCACCTGATGACATCCTTTCAAGAGCAAAGGCAGCAATTTGCAGAATTCCGCTTCTTAGGGGAAGTGAGAAATTGCTGAGCTGACACCAAGTCCTGCAGTGTCCCTGTCACCTGCAGAGCCACCGCATCCTCGCCACGGTAGCGGGCACTGTGACAAAGGTTCTATGTCAGCTGGGTGTGGCAGCCAGGCGCCCCCTAGGGGATGGGGAGCCTGTCAGCCCCGGGCCTGTCACTGCCTGGTGTCCCTGCTGCCACCAGCCAGGCCTCTGAAAACTTGTCAAAGCATGCCCAGACTTGGGGCCAGTTTGGCCCAAAGTCTGCAAGAGACAAGTCGGGAAGAAAGATATGGGACAGAGGGAGAAAGCGAAGGGAGCAGGAGAAAGGGAAGGAAGAATAAAAAGTAGTGTTGGGCTGCAGGAGTGAGATGGAGGAATTGCAAGAAAAGAGGCAGGAAGCAGGAGAGTGAGAGAAAAGGAAAGAAGAGACATGCAGCCAGACGAGGGCTTAGTGAGAGAGGATGGGACAGAGAACAGGATGAGAAGGACATAAGGCAAGGCTAGGACAGGCAAGGACAGGCAAGGCAAGGCTAGGCTGCAGGACATGTTTTTGCTTTATAGTTTCTAGCACATTCATCTTCAGACTAGGAGGAAAGCCATAAGACCGTATGGATTAGGCCCAAGCAAAAACCCCAGCTACTTGAGACACTTAGACTAAGCCTAAAATACCAAGATCTCTCCATAAGGATGGTTTTTATACTGTACTTCCACAATCTGCTGGCAGTACAAAAAAATAAGCTGCAGATCTCCTTAGGCTGAGTCATGCTGCTTTGGGGAGGGACCATGCATATCATGGGAATATTTCAGAGTTTCTGCTCTGTTTTCAGTGTATGACACCAAAACACCCACCTGATGACATCCTTTCAAGAGCAAAGGCAGCAATTTGCAGAATTCCGCTTCTTAGGGAAAGTGAGAAATTGCTGAGCTGACACCAAGTCCTGCAGTGTCCCTGTCACCTGCAGAGCCACCGCATCCTCGCCACGGTAGCGGGCATTGTGACAAAGGTTCTATGTCAGCTGGGTGTGGCAGCCAGGCGCCCGCTAGGGGATGGGGAGCCTGTCAGCCCCGGGCCTGTCACTGCCTGGTGTCCCTGCTGCCACCAGCCAGGCCTCTGAAAACTTGTCAAACCATGCCCAGACTTGGGGCCAGTTTGGCCCAAAGTCTGCAAGAGACAAGTCGGGAAGAAAGATATGGGACAGAGGGAGAAAGCAAAGGGAGCAGGAGAAAGGGAAGGAAGAATAAAAAGTAGTGTTGGGCTGCAGGAGTGAGATGGAGGAATTGCAAGAAAAGAGGCAGGAAGCAGGAGAGTGAGAGAAAAGGAAAGAAGAGACATGCAGCCAGACGAGGGCTTAGTGAGAGAGGATGGGACAGAGAACAGGATGAGAAGGACATAAGGCAAGGCTAGGACAGGCAGGGACAGGCAAGGCAAGGCTAGGCTGCAGGACATGTTTTTGCTTTATAGTTTCTAGCACATTCGTCTTCAGACTAGGAGGAAAGCCATAAGACCGTATGGATTAGGCCCAAGCAAAAACCCCAGCTACTTGAGACACTTAGACTAAGCCTAAAATACCAAGATCTCTCCATAAGGATGGTTTTTATACTGTACTTCCACAATCTGCTGGCAGTACAAAAAAATAAGCTGCAGATCTCCTTAGGCTGAGTCATGGTGCTTTGGGGAGGGACCATGCATATCATGGGAATATTTCACAGTTTCTGCTCTGTTTTCAGTGTATGACACCAAAACACCCACCTGATGACATCCTTTCAAGAGCAAAGGCAGCAATTTGCAGAATTCCGCTTCTTAGGGGAAGTGAGAAATTGCTGAGCTGACACCAAGTCCTGCAGTGTCCCTGTCACCTGCAGAGCCACCGCATCCTCGCCACGGTAGCGGGCATTGTGACAAAGGTTCTATGTCAGCTGGGTGTGGCAGCCAGGCGCCCCCTAGGGGATGGGGAGCCTGTCAGCCCCGGGCCTGTCACTGCCTGGTGTCCCTGCTGCCACCAGCCAGGCCTCTGAAAACTTTTCAAACCATGCCCAGACTTGGGGCCAGTTTGGCCCAAAGTCTGCAAGAGACAAGTCGGGAAGAAAGATATGGAACAGAGGGAGAAAGTGAAGGGAGCAGGAGAAAGGGAAGGAAGAATAAAAAGTAGTGTTGGGCTGCAGGAGTGAGATGGAGGAATTGCAAGAAAAGAGGCAGGAAGCAGGAGAGTGAGAGAAAAGGAAAGAAGAGACATGCAGCCAGACGAGGGGTTAGTGAGAGAGGATGGGACAGAGAACAGGATGAGAAGGACATAAGGCAAGGCTAGGACAGGAAGGACAGGCAAGGCAAGGCTAGGCTGCAGGACATGTTTTTGCTTTATAGTTTCTAGCACATTCGTCTTCAGACGAGGAGGAAAGCCATAAGACCGTATGGATTAGGCCCAAGCAAAAACCCCAGCTACTTGAGACACTTAGACTAAGCCTAAAATACCAAGATCTCTCCATAAGGATGGTTTTTATACTGTACTTCCACAATCTGCTGGCAGTACAAAAAAATTAGCTGCAGATCTCCTTAGGCTGAGTCATGGTGCTTTGGGGCAGGGACCATGCATATCATGGGAATATTTCACAGTTTCTGCTCTGTTTTCAGTGTATGACACCAAAACACCCACCTGATGACATCCTTTCAAGAGCAAAGGCAGCAATTTGCAGAATTCCGCTTCTTAGGGGAAGTGAGAAATTGCTGTGCTGACACCAAGTCCTGCAGTGTCCCTGTCACCTGCAGAGCCACCGCATCTTCGCCACGGTAGCGGGCATTGTGACAAAGGTTCTATGTCAGCTGGGTGTGGCAGCCAGGCGCCCCCTAGGGGATGGGGAGCCTGTCAGCCCCGGGCCTGTCACTGCCTGGTGTCCCTGCTGCCACCAGCCAGGCCTCTGAAAACTTGTCAAACCATGCCCAGACTTGGGGCCAGTTTGGCCCAAAGTCTGCAAGAGACAAGTCGGGAAGAAAGATATGGGACAGAGGGAGAAAATGAAGGGAGCAGGAGAAAGGGAAGGAAGAATAAAAAGTAGTGTTGGGCTGCAGGAGTGAGATGGAGGAATTGCAAGAAAAGAGGCAGGAAGCAGGAGAGTGAGAGAAAAGTAAAGAAGAGACATGCAGCCAGACGAGGGGTTAGTGAGAGAGGATGGGACAGAGAACAGGATGAGAAGGATATAAGGCAAGGCTAGGACAGGCAAGGACAGGCAAGGCAAGGCTAGGCTGCAGGACATGTTTTTGCTTTATAGTTTCTAGCACATTCGTCTTCAGACGAGGAGGAAAGCCATAAGACCGTATGGATTAGGCCCAAGCAAAAACCCCAGCTACTTGAGACACTTAGACTAAGCCTAAACTACCAAGATCTCTCCATAAGGATGGTTTTTATACTGTACTTCCACAATCTGCTGGCAGTACAAAAAGATAAGCTGCAGATCTCCTTAGGCTGAGTCATGGTGCTTTGGGGCAGGGACCATGCATATCATGGGAATATTTCACAGTTTCTGCTCTGTTTTCAGTGTATGACACCAAAACACCCACCTGATGACATCCTTTCAAGAGCAAAGGCAGCAATTTGCAGAATTCCGCTTCTTAGGGGAAGTGAGAAATTGCTGAGCTGACACCAAGTCCTGCAGTGTCCCTGTCACCTGCAGAGCCACCGCATCCTCGCCACGGTAGCGGGCATTGTGACAAAGGTTCTATGTCAGCTGGGTGTGGCAGCCAGGCACCCCCTAGGGGATGGGGAGCCTGTCAGCCCCGGGCCTGTCACTGCCTGGTGTCCCTGCTGCCACCAGCCAGGCCTCTGAAAACTTGTCAAAGCATGCCCAGACTTGGGGCCAGTTTGGCCCAAAGTCTGCAAGAGACAAGTCGGGAAGAAAGATATGGGACAGAGGGAGAAAGCGAAGGGAGCAGGAGAAAGGGAAGGAAGAATAAAAAGTAGTGTTGGGCTGCAGGAGTGAGATGGAGGAATTGCAAGAAAAGAGGCAGGAAGCAGGAGAGTGAGAGAAAAGGAAAGAAGAGACATGCAGCCAGACGAGGGCAGAGTGAGAGAGGATGGGACAGAGAACAGGATGAGAAGGACATAAGGCAAGGCTAGGACAGGCAGGGACAGGCAAGGCAAGGCTAGGCTGCAGGACATGTTTTTGCTTTATAGTTTCTAGCACATTCGTCTTCAGACTAGGAGGAAAGCCATAAGACCGTATGGATTAGGCCCAAGCAAAAACCCCAGCTACTTGAGACACTTAGACTAAGCCTAAAATACCAAGATCTCTCCATAAGGATGGTTTTTATACTGTACTTCCACAATCTGCTGGCAGTACAAAAAAATAAGCTGCAGATCTCCTTAGGCTGAGTCATGGTGCTTTGGGGAGGGACCATGCATATCATGGGAATATTTCACAGTTTCTGCTCTGTTTTCAGTGTATGACACCAAAACACCCACCTGATGACATCCTTTCAAGAGCAAAGGCAGCAATTTGCAGAATTCCGCTTCTTAGGGGAAGTGAGAAATTGCTGAGCTGACACCAAGTCCTGCAGTGTCCCTGTCACCTGCAGAGCCACCGCATCCTCGCCACGGTAGCGGGCATTGTGACAAAGGTTCTATGTCAGCTGGGTGTGGCAGCCAGGCGCCCCCTAGGGGATGGGGAGCCTGTCAGCCCCGGGCCTGTCACTGCCTGGTGTCCCTGCTGCCACCAGTCAGGCCTCTGAAAACTTTTCAAACCATGCCCAGACTTGGGGCCAGTTTGGCCCAAAGTCTGCAAGAGACAAGTCGGGAAGAAAGATATGGAACAGAGGGAGAAAGTGAAGGGAGCAGGAGAAAGGGAAGGAAGAATAAAAAGTAGTGTTGGGCTGCAGGAGTGAGATGGAGGAATTGCAAGAAAAGAGGCAGGAAGCAGGAGAGTGAGAGAAAAGGAAAGAAGAGACATGCAGCCAGACGAGGGGTTAGTGAGAGAGGATGGGACAGAGAACAGGATGAGAAGGACATAAGGCAAGGCTAGGACAGGCAAGGACAGGCAAGGCAAGGCTAGGCTGCAGGACATGTTTTTGCTTTATAGTTTCTAGCACATTCGTCTTCAGACGAGGAGGAAAGCCATAAGACCGTATGGATTAGGCCCAAGCAAAAACCCCAGCTACTTGAGACAATTAGACTAAGCCTAAAATACCAAGATCTCTCCATAAGGATGGTTTTTATACTGTACTTCCACAATCTGCTGGCAGTACAAAAAAATAAGCTGCAGATCTCCTTAGGCTGAGTCATGCTGCTTTGGGGCAGGGACCATGCATATCATGGGAATATTTCACAGTTTCTGCTCTGTTTTCAGTGTATGACACCAAAACACCCACCTGATGACATCCTTTCAAGAGCAAAGGCAGCAATTTGCAGAATTCCGCTTCTTAGGGAAAGTGAGAAATTGCTGAGCTGACACCAAGTCCTGCAGCGTCCCTGTCACCTGCAGAGCCACCGCATCCTCGCCACGGTAGCGGGCATTGTGACAAAGGTTCTATGTCAGCTGGGTGTGGCAGCCAGGCGCCCGCTAGGGGATGGGGAGCCTGTCAGCCCCGGGCCTGTCACTGCCTGGTGTCCCTGCTGCCACCAGCCAGGCCTCTGAAAACTTGTCAAAGCATGCCCAGACTTGGGGCCAGTTTGGCCCAAAGTCTGCAAGAGACAAGTCGGGAAGAAAGATATGGGACAGAGGGAGAAAGCGAAGGGAGCAGGAGAAAGGGAAGGAAGAATAAAAAGTAGTGTTGGGCTGCAGGAGTGAGATGGAGGAATTGCAAGAAAAGAGGCAGGAAGCAGGAGAGTGAGAGAAAAGGAAAGAAGAGACATGCAGCCAGACGAGGGGTTAGTGAGAGAGGATGGGACAGAGAACAGGATGAGAAGGACATAAGGCAAGGCTAGGACAGGCAGGGACAGGCAAGGCAAGGCTAGGCTGCAGGACATGTTTTTGCTTTATAGTTTCTAGCACATTCATCTTCAGACTAGGAGGAAAGCCATAAGACCGTATGGATTAGGCCCAAGCAAAAACCCCAGCTACTTGAGACACTTAGACTAAGCCTAAAATACCAAGATCTCTCCATAAGGATGGTTTTTGTACTGCACTTCCACAATCTGCTGGCAGTACAAAAAAATAAGCTGCAGATCTCCTTAGGCTGAGTCATGCTGCTTTGGGGAGGGACCATGCATATCATGGGAATATTTCACAGTTTCTGCTCTGTTTTCAGTGTATGACACCAAAACACCCACCTGATGACATCCTTTCAAGAGCAAAGGCAGCAATTTGCAGAATTCCGCTTCTTAGGGGAAGTGAGAAATTGCTGAGCTGACACCAAGTCCTGCAGTGTCCCTGTCACCTGCAGAGCAACCGCATCCTCGCCACGGTAGCGGGCATTGTGACAAAGGTTCTATGTCAGCTGGGTGTGGCAGCCAGGCGCCCCCTAGGGGATGGGGAGCCTGTCAGCCCCGGGCCTGTCACTGCCTGGTGTCCCTGCTGCCACCAGCCAGGCCTCTGAAAACTTGTCAAAGCATGCCCAGACTTGTGGCCAGTTTGGCCCAAAGTCTGCAAGAGACAAGTCGGGAAGAAAGATATGGGACAGAGGGAGAAAGTGAAGGGAGCAGGAGAAAGGGAAGGAAGAATAAAAAGTAGTGTTGGGCTGCAGGAGTGAGATGGAGGAATTGCAAGAAAAGAGGCAGGAAGCAGGAGAGTGAGAGAAAAGGAAAGAAGAGACATGCAGCCAGACGAGGGGTTAGTGAGAGAGGATGGGACAGAGAACAGGATGAGAAGGACATAAGGCAAGGCTAGGACAGGCAGGGACAGGCAAGGCAAGGCTAGGCTGCAGGACATGTTTTTGCTTTATAGTTTCTAGCACATTCGTCTTCAGACGAGGAGGACAGCCATAAGACCGTATGGATTAGGCCCAAGCAAAAACCCCAGCTCCTTGAGACACTTAGACTAAGCCTAAAATACCAAGATCTCTCCATAAGGATGGTTTTTATACTGTACTTCCACAATCTGCTGGCAGTACAAAAAAATAAGCTGCAGATCTCCTTAGGCTGAGTCATGGTGCTTTGGGGAGGGACCATGCATATCATGGGAATATTTCACAGTTTCTGCTCTGTTTTCAGTGTATGACACCAAAACACCCACCTGATGACATCCTTTCAAGAGCAAAGGCAGCAATTTGCAGAATTCCGCTTCTTAGGGGAAGTGAGAAATTGCTGAGCTGACACCAAGTCCTGCAGTGTCCCTGTCACCTGCAGAGCCACCGCATCCTCGCCACGGTAGCGGGCACTGTGACAAAGGTTCTATGTCAGCTGGGTGTGGCAGCCAGGCGCCCCCTAGGGGATGGGGAGCCTGTCAGCCCCGGGCCTGTCACTGCCTGGTGTCCCTGCTGCCACCAGCCAGGCCTCTGAAAACTTGTCAAAGCATGCCCAGACTTGGGGCCAGTTTGGCCCAAAGTCTGCAAGAGACAAGTCGGGAAGAAAGATATGGGACAGAGGGAGAAAGCGAAGGGAGCAGGAGAAAGGGAAGGAAGAATAAAAAGTAGTGTTGGGCTGCAGGAGTGAGATGGAGGAATTGCAAGAAAAGAGGCAGGAAGCAGGAGAGTGAGAGAAAAGGAAAGAAGAGACATGCAGCCAGACGAGGGCTTAGTGAGAGAGGATGGGACAGAGAACAGGATGAGAAGGACATAAGGCAAGGCTAGGACAGGCAGGGACAGGCAAGGCAAGGCTAGGCTGCAGGACATGTTTTTGCTTTATAGTTTCTAGCACATTCGTCTTCAGACTAGGAGGAAAGCCATAAGACCGTATGGATTAGGCCCAAGCAAAAACCCCAGCTACTTGAGACACTTAGACTAAGCCTAAAATACCAAGATCTCTCCATAAGGATGGTTTTTATACTGTACTTCCACAATCTGCTGGCAGTACAAAAAAATAAGCTGCAGATCTCCTTAGGCTGAGTCATGGTGCTTTGGGGAGGGACCATGCATATCATGGGAATATTTCACAGTTTCTGCTCTGTTTTCAGTGTATGACACCAAAACACCCACCTGATGACATCCTTTCAAGAGCAAAGGCAGCAATTTGCAGAATTCCGCTTCTTAGGGGAAGTGAGAAATTGCTGAGCTGACACCAAGTCCTGCAGTGTCCCTGTCACCTGCAGAGCCACCGCATCCTCGCCACGGTAGCGGGCATTGTGACAAAGGTTCTATGTCAGCTGGGTGTGGCAGCCAGGCGCCCCCTAGGGGATGGGGAGCCTGTCAGCCCCGGGCCTGTCACTGCCTGCTGTCCCTGCTGCCACCAGCCAGGCCTCTGAAAACTTTTCAAACCATGCCCAGACTTGGGGCCAGTTTGGCCCAAAGTCTGCAAGAGACAAGTCGGGAAGAAAGATATGGGACGGAGGGAGAAAGTGAAGGGAGCAGGAGAAAGGGAAGGAAGAATAAAAAGTAGTGTTGGGCTGCAGGAGTGAGATGGAGGAATTGCAAGAAAAGAGGCAGGAAGCAGGAGAGTGAGAGAAAAGGAAAGAAGAGACATGCAGCCAGACGAGGGGTTAGTGAGAGAGGATGGGACAGAGAACAGGATGAGAAGGACATAAGGCAAGGCTAGGACAGGCAGGGACAGGCAAGGCAAGGCTAGGCTGCAGGACATGTTTTTGCTTTATAGTTTCTAGCACATTCATCTTCAGACTAGGAGGAAAGCCATAAGACCGTATGGATTAGGCCCAAGCAAAAACCCCAGCTACTTGAGACACTTAGACTAAGCCTAAAATACCAAGATCTCTCCATAAGGATGGTTTTTATACTGTACTTCCACAATCTGCTGGCAGTACAAAAAAATAAGCTGCAGATCTCCGTAGGATGAGTCATGGTGCTTTGAGGAGGGACCATGCATATCATGGGAATATTTCACAGTTTCTGCTCTGTTTTCAGTGTATGACACCAAAACACCCACCTGATGACATCCTTTCAAGAGCAAAGGCAGCAATTTGCAGAATTCCGCTTCTTAGGGGAAGTGAGAAATTGCTGAGCTGACACCAAGTCCTGCAGTGTCCCTGTCACCTGCAGAGCCACCGCATCCTCGCCACGGTAGCGGGCATTGTGACAAAGGTTCTATGTCAGCTGGGTGTGGCAGCCAGGCGCCCCCTAGGGGATGGGGAGCCTGTCAGCCCCGGGCCTGTCACTGCCTGGTGTCCCTGCTGCCACCAGCCAGGCCTCTGAAAACTTGTCAAACCATGCCCAGACTTGGGGCCAGTTTGGCCCAAAGTCTGCAAGAGACAAGTCGGGAAGAAAGATATGGGACAGAGGGAGAAAGTGAAGGGAGCAGGAGAAAGGGAAGGAAGAATAAAAAGTAGTGTTGGGCTGCAGGAGTGAGACGGAGGAATTGCAAGAAAAGAGGCAGGAAGCAGGAGAGTGAGAGAAAAGGAAAGAAGAGACATGCAGCCAGACGAGGGGTTAGTGAGAGAGGATGGGACAGAGAACAGGATGAGAAGGACATAAGTCAAGGCTAGGACAGGCAAGGACAGGCAAGGCAAGGCTAGGCTGCAGGACATGTTTTTGCTTTATAGTTTCTAGCACATTCGTCTTCAGACGAGGAGGAAAGCCATAAGACCGTATGGATTAGGCCCAAGCAAAAACCCCAGCTACTTGAGACACTTAGACTAAGCCTAAAATACCAAGATCTCTCCATAAGGATGGTTTTTATACTGTACTTCCACAATCTGCTGGCAGTACAAAAAAACAAGCTGCAGATCTCCTTAGGCTGAGTCATGCTGCTTTGGGGCAGGGACCACGCATATCATGGGAATATTTCACAGTTTCTGCTCTGTTTTCAGTGTATGACACCAAAACACCCACCTGATGACATCCTTTCAAGAGCAAAGGCAGCAATTTGCAGAATTCCGCTTCTTAGGGGAAGTGAGAAATTGCTGAGCTGACACCAAGTCCTGCAGTGTCCCTGTCACCTGCAGAGCCACCGCATCCTCGCCACGGTAGCGGGCACTGTGACAAAGGTTCTATGTCAGCTGGGTGTGGCAGCCAGGCGCCCCCTAGGGGATGGGGAGCCTGTCAGCCCCGGGCCTGTCACTGCCTGGTGTCCCTGCTGCCACCAGCCAGGCCTCTGAAAACTTGTCAAAGCATGCCCAGACTTGGGGCCAGTTTGGCCCAAAGTCTGCAAGAGACAAGTCGGGAAGAAAGATATGGGACAGAGGGAGAAAGCGAAGGGAGCAGGAGAAAGGGAAGGAAGAATAAAAAGTAGTGTTGGGCTGCAGGAGTGAGATGGAGGAATTGCAAGAAAAGAGGCAGGAAGCAGGAGAGTGAGAGAAAAGGAAAGAAGAGACATGCAGCCAGACGAGGGCTTAGTGAGAGAGGATGGGACAGAGAACAGGATGAGAAGGACATAAGGCAAGGCTAGGACAGGCAAGGACAGGCAAGGCAAGGCTAGGCTGCAGGACATGTTTTTGCTTTATAGTTTCTAGCACATTCATCTTCAGACTAGGAGGAAAGCCATAAGACCGTATGGATTAGGCCCAAGCAAAAACCCCAGCTACTTGAGACACTTAGACTAAGCCTAAAATACCAAGATCTCTCCATAAGGATGGTTTTTATACTGTACTTCCACAATCTGCTGGCAGTACAAAAAAATAAGCTGCAGATCTCCTTAGGCTGAGTCATGCTGCTTTGGGGAGGGACCATGCATATCATGGGAATATTTCAGAGTTTCTGCTCTGTTTTCAGTGTATGACACCAAAACACCCACCTGATGACATCCTTTCAAGAGCAAAGGCAGCAATTTGCAGAATTCCGCTTCTTAGGGAAAGTGAGAAATTGCTGAGCTGACACCAAGTCCTGCAGTGTCCCTGTCACCTGCAGAGCCACCGCATCCTCGCCACGGTAGCGGGCATTGTGACAAAGGTTCTATGTCAGCTGGGTGTGGCAGCCAGGCGCCCGCTAGGGGATGGGGAGCCTGTCAGCCCCGGGCCTGTCACTGCCTGGTGTCCCTGCTGCCACCAGCCAGGCCTCTGAAAACTTGTCAAACCATGCCCAGACTTGGGGCCAGTTTGGCCCAAAGTCTGCAAGAGACAAGTCGGGAAGAAAGATATGGGACAGAGGGAGAAAGCAAAGGGAGCAGGAGAAAGGGAAGGAAGAATAAAAAGTAGTGTTGGGCTGCAGGAGTGAGATGGAGGAATTGCAAGAAAAGAGGCAGGAAGCAGGAGAGTGAGAGAAAAGGAAAGAAGAGACATGCAGCCAGACGAGGGCTTAGTGAGAGAGGATGGGACAGAGAACAGGATGAGAAGGACATAAGGCAAGGCTAGGACAGGCAGGGACAGGCAAGGCAAGGCTAGGCTGCAGGACATGTTTTTGCTTTATAGTTTCTAGCACATTCGTCTTCAGACTAGGAGGAAAGCCATAAGACCGTATGGATTAGGCCCAAGCAAAAACCCCAGCTACTTGAGACACTTAGACTAAGCCTAAAATACCAAGATCTCTCCATAAGGATGGTTTTTATACTGTACTTCCACAATCTGCTGGCAGTACAAAAAAATAAGCTGCAGATCTCCTTAGGCTGAGTCATGGTGCTTTGGGGAGGGACCATGCATATCATGGGAATATTTCACAGTTTCTGCTCTGTTTTCAGTGTATGACACCAAAACACCCACCTGATGACATCCTTTCAAGAGCAAAGGCAGCAATTTGCAGAATTCCGCTTCTTAGGGGAAGTGAGAAATTGCTGAGCTGACACCAAGTCCTGCAGTGTCCCTGTCACCTGCAGAGCCACCGCATCCTCGCCACGGTAGCGGGCATTGTGACAAAGGTTCTATGTCAGCTGGGTGTGGCAGCCAGGCGCCCCCTAGGGGATGGGGAGCCTGTAAGCCCCGGGCCTGTCACTGCCTGGTGTCCCTGCTGCCACCAGCCAGGCCTCTGAAAACTTTTCAAACCATGCCCAGACTTGGGGCCAGTTTGGCCCAAAGTCTGCAAGAGACAAGTCGGGAAGAAAGATATGGAACAGAGGGAGAAAGTGAAGGGAGCAGGAGAAAGGGAAGGAAGAATAAAAAGTAGTGTTGGGCTGCAGGAGTGAGATGGAGGAATTGCAAGAAAAGAGGCAGGAAGCAGGAGAGTGAGAGAAAAGGAAAGAAGAGACATGCAGCCAGACGAGGGGTTAGTGAGAGAGGATGGGACAGAGAACAGGATGAGAAGGACATAAGGCAAGGCTAGGACAGGCAGGACAGGCAAGGCAAGGCTAGGCTGCAGGACATGTTTTTGCTTTATAGTTTCTAGCACATTCGTCTTCAGACGAGGAGGAAAGCCATAAGACCGTATGGATTAGGCCCAAGCAAAAACCCCAGCTACTTGAGACACTTAGACTAAGCCTAAAATACCAAGATCTCTCCATAAGGATGGTTTTTATACTGTACTTCCACAATCTGCTGGCAGTACAAAAAAATAAGCTGCAGATCTCCTTAGGCTGAGTCATGGTGCTTTGGGGCAGGGACCATGCATATCATGGGAATATTTCACAGTTTCTGCTCTGTTTTCAGTGTATGACACCAAAACACCCACCTGATGACATCCTTTCAAGAGCAAAGGCAGCAATTTGCAGAATTCCGCTTCTTAGGGGAAGTGAGAAATTGCTGTGCTGACACCAAGTCCTGCAGTGTCCCTGTCACCTGCAGAGCCACCGCATCTTCGCCACGGTAGCGGGCATTGTGACAAAGGTTCTATGTCAGCTGGGTGTGGCAGCCAGGCGCCCCCTAGGGGATGGGGAGCCTGTCAGCCCCGGGCCTGTCACTGCCTGGTGTCCCTGCTGCCACCAGCCAGGCCTCTGAAAACTTGTCAAACCATGCCCAGACTTGGGGCCAGTTTGGCCCAAAGTCTGCAAGAGACAAGTCGGGAAGAAAGATATGGGACAGAGGGAGAAAATGAAGGGAGCAGGAGAAAGGGAAGGAAGAATAAAAAGTAGTGTTGGGCTGCAGGAGTGAGATGGAGGAATTGCAAGAAAAGAGGCAGGAAGCAGGAGAGTGAGAGAAAAGTAAAGAAGAGACATGCAGCCAGACGAGGGGTTAGTGAGAGAGGATGGGACAGAGAACAGGATGAGAAGGATATAAGGCAAGGCTAGGACAGGCAAGGACAGGCAAGGCAAGGCTAGGCTGCAGGACATGTTTTTGCTTTATAGTTTCTAGCACATTCGTCTTCAGACGAGGAGGAAAGCCATAAGACCGTATGGATTAGGCCCAAGCAAAAACCCCAGCTACTTGAGACACTTAGACTAAGCCTAAACTACCAAGATCTCTCCATAAGGATGGTTTTTATACTGTACTTCCACAATCTGCTGGCAGTACAAAAAGATAAGCTGCAGATCTCCTTAGGCTGAGTCATGGTGCTTTGGGGCAGGGACCATGCATATCATGGGAATATTTCACAGTTTCTGCTCTGTTTTCAGTGTATGACACCAAAACACCCACCTGATGACATCCTTTCAAGAGCAAAGGCAGCAATTTGCAGAATTCCGCTTCTTAGGGGAAGTGAGAAATTGCTGAGCTGACACCAAGTCCTGCAGTGTCCCTGTCACCTGCAGAGCCACCGCATCCTCGCCACGGTAGCGGGCATTGTGACAAAGGTTCTATGTCAGCTGGGTGTGGCAGCCAGGCACCCCCTAGGGGATGGGGAGCCTGTCAGCCCCGGGCCTGTCACTGCCTGGTGTCCCTGCTGCCACCAGCCAGGCCTCTGAAAACTTGTCAAAGCATGCCCAGACTTGGGGCCAGTTTGGCCCAAAGTCTGCAAGAGACAAGTCGGGAAGAAAGATATGGGACAGAGGGAGAAAGCGAAGGGAGCAGGAGAAAGGGAAGGAAGAATAAAAAGTAGTGTTGGGCTGCAGGAGTGAGATGGAGGAATTGCAAGAAAAGAGGCAGGAAGCAGGAGAGTGAGAGAAAAGGAAAGAAGAGACATGCAGCCAGACGAGGGCAGAGTGAGAGAGGATGGGACAGAGAACAGGATGAGAAGGACATAAGGCAAGGCTAGGACAGGCAGGGACAGGCAAGGCAAGGCTAGGCTGCAGGACATGTTTTTGCTTTATAGTTTCTAGCACATTCGTCTTCAGACTAGGAGGAAAGCCATAAGACCGTATGGATTAGGCCCAAGCAAAAACCCCAGCTACTTGAGACACTTAGACTAAGCCTAAAATACCAAGATCTCTCCATAAGGATGGTTTTTATACTGTACTTCCACAATCTGCTGGCAGTACAAAAAAATAAGCTGCAGATCTCCTTAGGCTGAGTCATGGTGCTTTGGGGAGGGACCATGCATATCATGGGAATATTTCACAGTTTCTGCTCTGTTTTCAGTGTATGACACCAAAACACCCACCTGATGACATCCTTTCAAGAGCAAAGGCAGCAATTTGCAGAATTCCGCTTCTTAGGGGAAGTGAGAAATTGCTGAGCTGACACCAAGTCCTGCAGTGTCCCTGTCACCTGCAGAGCCACCGCATCCTCGCCACGGTAGCGGGCATTGTGACAAAGGTTCTATGTCAGCTGGGTGTGGCAGCCAGGCGCCCCCTAGGGGATGGGGAGCCTGTAAGCCCCGGGCCTGTCACTGCCTGGTGTCCCTGCTGCCACCAGTCAGGCCTCTGAAAACTTTTCAAACCATGCCCAGACTTGGGGCCAGTTTGGCCCAAAGTCTGCAAGAGACAAGTCGGGAAGAAAGATATGGAACAGAGGGAGAAAGTGAAGGGAGCAGGAGAAAGGGAAGGAAGAATAAAAAGTAGTGTTGGGCTGCAGGAGTGAGATGGAGGAATTGCAAGAAAAGAGGCAGGAAGCAGGAGAGTGAGAGAAAAGGAAAGAAGAGACATGCAGCCAGACGAGGGCTTAGTGAGAGAGGATGGGACAGAGAACAGGATGAGAAGGACATAAGGCAAGGCTAGGACAGGCAAGGACAGGCAAGGCAAGGCTAGGCTGCAGGACATGTTTTTGCTTTATAGTTTCTAGCACATTCGTCTTCAGACGAGGAGGAAAGCCATAAGACCGTATGGATTAGGCCCAAGCAAAAACCCCAGCTACTTGAGACAATTAGACTAAGCCTAAAATACCAAGATCTCTCCATAAGGATGGTTTTTATACTGTACTTCCACAATCTGCTGGCAGTACAAAAAAATAAGCTGCAGATCTCCTTAGGCTGAGTCATGCTGCTTTGGGGCAGGGACCATGCATATCATGGGAATATTTCACAGTTTCTGCTCTGTTTTCAGTGTATGACACCAAAACACCCACCTGATGACATCCTTTCAAGAGCAAAGGCAGCAATTTGCAGAATTCCGCTTCTTAGGGAAAGTGAGAAATTGCTGAGCTGACACCAAGTCCTGCAGCGTCCCTGTCACCTGCAGAGCCACCGCATCCTCGCCACGGTAGCGGGCATTGTGACAAAGGTTCTATGTCAGCTGGGTGTGGCAGCCAGGCGCCCGCTAGGGGATGGGGAGCCTGTCAGCCCCGGGCCTGTCACTGCCTGGTGTCCCTGCTGCCACCAGCCAGGCCTCTGAAAACTTGTCAAACCATGCCCAGACTTGGGGCCAGTTTGGCCCAAAGTCTGCAAGAGACAAGTCGGGAAGAAAGATATGGGACAGAGGGAGAAAGTGAAGGGAGCAGGAGAAAGGGAAGGAAGAATAAAAAGTAGTGTTGGGCTGCAGGAGTGAGATGGAGGAATTGCAAGAAAAGAGGCAGGAAGCAGGAGAGTGAGAGAAAAGGAAAGAAGAGACATGCAGCCAGACGAGGGGTTAGTGAGAGAGGATGGGACAGAGAACAGGATGAGAAGGACATAAGTCAAGGCTAGGACAGGCAAGGACAGGCAAGGCAAGGCTAGGCTGCAGGACATGTTTTTGCTTTATAGTTTCTAGCACATTCGTCTTCAGACGAGGAGGAAAGCCATAAGACCGTATGGATTAGGCCCAAGCAAAAACCCCAGCTACTTGAGACACTTAGACTAAGCCTAAAATACCAAGATCTCTCCATAAGGATGGTTTTTATACTGTACTTCCACAATCTGCTGGCAGTACAAAAAAATAAGCTGCAGATCTCCTTAGGCTGAGTCATGCTGCTTTGGGGCAGGGACCATGCATATCATGGGAATATTTCACAGTTTCTGCTCTGTTTTCAGTGTATGACACCAAAACACCCACCTGATGACATCCTTTCAAGAGCAAAGGCAGCAATTTGCAGAATTCCGCTTCTTAGGGGAAGTGAGAAATTGCTGAGCTGACACCAAGTCCTGCAGTGTCCCTGTCACCTGCAGAGCCACCGCATCTTCGCCACGGTAGCGGGCATTGTGACAAAGGTTCTATGTCAGCTGGGTGTGGCAGCCAGGCGCCCCCTCGGGGATGGGGAGCCTGTCAGCCCCGGGCCTGTCACTGCCTGGTGTCCCTGCTGCCACCAGCCAGGCCTCTGAAAACTTGTCAAACCATGCCCAGACTTGGGGCCAGTTTGGCCCAAAGTCTGCAAGAGACAAGTCGGTAAGAAAGATATGGAACAGAGGGAGAAAGTGAAGGGAGCAGGAGAAAGGGAAGGAAGAATAAAAAGTAGTGTTGGGCTGCAGGGGTGAGATGGAGGAATTGCAAGAAAAGAGGCAGGAAGCAGGAGAGTGAGAGAAAAGGAAAGAAGAGACATGCAGCCAGACGAGGGCTTAGTGAGAGAGGATGGGACAGAGAACAGGATGAGAAGGACATAAGGCAAGGCTAGGACAGGCAGGGACAGGCAAGGCAAGGCTAGGCTGCAGGACATGTTTTTGCTTTATAGTTTCTAGCACATTCGTCTTCAGACGAGGAGGAAAGCCATAAGACCGTATGGATTAGGCCCAAGCAAAAACCCCAGCTACTTGAGACACTTAGACTAAGCCTAAAATACCAAGATCTCTCCATAAGGATGGTTTTTATACTGTACTTCCACAATCTGCTGGCAGTACAAAAAAATAAGCTGCAGATCTCCTTAGGCTGAGTCATGCTGCTTTGGGGCAGGGACCATGCATATCATGGGAATATTTCACAGTTTCTGCTCTGTTTTCAGTGTATGACACCAAAACACCCACCTGATGACATCCTTTCAAGAGCAAAGGCAGCAATTTGCAGAATTCCGCTTCTTAGGGAAAGTGAGAAATTGTTGAGCTAACACCAAGTCCTGCAGTGTCCCTGTCACCTGCAGAGCCACCGCATCCTCGCCACGGTAGCGGGCATTGTGACAAAGGTTCTATGTCAGCTGGGTGTGGCAGCCAGGCGCCCGCTAGGGGATGGGGAGCCTGTCAGCCGCGGGCCTGTCACTGCCTGGTGTCCCTGCTGCCACCAGCCAGGCCTCTGAAAACTTGTCAAACCATGCCCAGACTTGGGGCCAGTTTGGCCCAAAGTCTGCAAGAGACAAGTCGGGAAGAAAGATATGGGACAGAGGGAGAAAGCAAAGGGAGCAGGAGAAAGGGAAGGAAGAATAAAAAGTAGTGTTGGGCTGCAGGAGTGAGATGGAGGAATTGCAAGAAAAGAGGCAGGAAGCAGGAGAGTGAGAGAAAAGGAAAGAAGAGACATGCAGCCAGAAGAGGGGTTAGTGAGAGAGGATGGGACAGAGAACAGGATGAGAAGGACATAAGGCAAGGCTAGGACAGGCAAGGACAGGCAAGGCAAGGCTAGGCTGCAGGACATGTTTTTGCTTTATAGTTTCTAGCACATTCGTCTTCAGACGAGGAGGAAAGCCATAAGACCGTATGGATTAGGCCCAAGCAAAAACCCCAGCTACTTGAGACACTTAGACTAAGCCTAAAATACCAAGATCTCTCCATAAGGATGGTTTTTATACTGTACTTCCACAATCTGCTGGCAGTACAAAAAAATAAGCTGCAGATCTCCTTAGGCTGAGTCATGGTGCTTTGGAGAGGGACCATGCATATCATGGGAATATTTCACAGTTTCTGCTCTGTTTTCAGTGTATGACACCAAAACACCCACCTGATGACATCCTTTCAAGAGCAAAGGCAGCAATTTGCAGAATTCCGCTTCTTAGGGGAAGTGAGAAATTGCTGAGCTGACACCAAGTCCTGCAGTGTCCCTGTCACCTGCAGAGCCACCGCATCCTCGCCACGGTAGCGGGCATTGTGACAAAGGTTCTATGTCAGCTGGGTGTGGCAGCCAGGCACCCCCTAGGGGATGGGGAGCCTGTCAGCCCTGGGCCTGTCACTGCCTGGTGTCCCTGCTGCCACCAGCCAGGCCTCTGAAAACTTGTCAAACCATGCCCAGACTTGGGGCCAGTTTGGCCCAAAGTCTGCAAGAGACAAGTCGGGAAGAAAGATATGGGACAGAGGGAGAAAGCGAAGGGAGCAGGAGAAAGGGAAGGAAGAATAAAAAGTAGTGTTGGGCTGCAGGAGTGAAATGGAGGAATTGCAAGAAAAGAGGCAGGAAGCAGGAGAGTGAGAGAAAAGGAAAGAAGAGACATGCAGCCAGACGAGGGGTTAGTGAGAGAGGATGGGACAGAGAACAGGATGAGAAGGACATAAGGCAAGGCTAGGACAGGCAGGGACAGGCAAGGCAAGGCTAGGCTGCAGGACATGTTTTTGCTTTATAGTTTCTAGCACATTCGTCTTCAGACGAGGAGGAAAGCCATAAGACCGTATGGATTAGGCCCAAGCAAAAACCCCAGCTACTTGAGACACTTAGACTAAGCCTAAAATACCAAGATCTCTCCATAAGGATGGTTTTTATACTGTACTTCCACAATCTGCTGGCAGTACAAAAACATAAGCTGCAGATCTCCTTAGGCTGAGTCATGGTGCTTTGGGGAGGGACCATGCATATCATGGGAATATTTCACAGTTTCTGCTCTGTTTTCAGTGTATGACACCAAAACACCCACCTGATGACATCCTTTCAAGAGCAAAGGCAGCAATTTGCAGAATTCCGCTTCTTAGGGGAAGTGAGAAATTGCTGAGCTGACACCAAGTCCTGCAGTGTCCCTGTCACCTGCAGAGCCACCGCATCCTCGCCACGGTAGCGGGCATTGTGACAAAGGTTCTATGTCAGCTGGGTGTGGCAGCCAGGCGCCCCCTAGGGGATGGGGAGCCTGTAAGCCCCGGGCCTGTCACTGCCTGGTGTCCCTGCTGCCACCAGCCAGGCCTCTGAAAATTTTTCAAACCATGCCCAGACTTGGGGCCAGTTTGGCCCAAAGTCTGCAAGAGACAAGTCGGGAAGAAAGATATGGGACAGAGGGAGAAAGTGAAGGGAGCAGGAGAAAGGGAAGGAAGAATAAAAAGTAGTGTTGGGCTGCAGGAGTGAGATGGAGGAATTGCAAGAAAAGAGGCAGGAAGCAGGAGAGTGAGAGAAAAGGAAAGAAGAGACATGCAGCCAGACGAGGGCTTAGTGAGAGAGGATGGGACAGAGAACAGGATGAGAAGGACATAAGGCAAGGCTAGGACAGGCAAGGACAGGCAAGGCAAGGCTAGGCTGCAGGACATGTTTTTGCTTTATAGTTTCTAGCACATTCGTCTTCAGACGAGGAGGAAAGCCATAAGACCGTATGGATTAGGCCCAAGCAAAAACCCCAGCTACTTGAGACAATTAGACTAAGCCTAAAATACCAAGATCTCTCCATAAGGATGGTTTTTATACTGTACTTCCACAATCTGCTGGCAGTACAAAAAGATAAGCTGCAGATCTCCTTAGGCTGTGTCATGGTGCTTTGGGGCAGGGACCATGCATATCATGGGAATATTTCACAGTTTCTGCTCTGTTTTCAGTGTATGACACCAAAACACCCACCTGATGACATCCTTTCAAGAGCAAAGGCAGCAATTTGCAGAATTCCGCTTCTTAGGGGAAGTGAGAAATTGCTGAGCTGACACCAAGTCCTGCAGTGTCCCTGTCACCTGCAGAGCCACCGCATCTTCGCCACGGTAGCGGGCATTGTGACAAAGGTTCTATGTCAGCTGGGTGTGGCAGCCAGGCGCCCCCTAGGGGATGGGGAGCCTGTCAGCCCCGGGCCTGTCACTGCCTGGTGTCCCTGCTGCCACCAGCCAGGCCTCTGAAAACTTGTCAAACCATGCCCAGACTTGGGGCCAGTTTGGCCCAAAGTCTGCAAGAGACAAGTCGGGAAGAAAGATATGGGACAGAGGGAGAAAGTGAAGGGAGCAGGAGAAAGGGAAGGAAGAATAAAAAGTAGTGTTGGGCTGCAGGAGTGAGATGGAGGAATTGCAAGAAAAGAGGCAGGAAGCAGGAGAGTGAGAGAAAAGGAAAGAAGAGACATGCAGCCAGACGAGGGGTTAGTGAGAGAGGATGGGACAGAGAACAGGATGAGAAGGACATAAGTCAAGGCTAGGACAGGCAAGGACAGGCAAGGCAAGGCTAGGCTGCAGGACATGTTTTTGCTTTATAGTTTCTAGCACATTCGTCTTCAGACGAGGAGGAAAGCCATAAGACCGTATGGATTAGGCCCAAGCAAAAACCCCAGCTACTTGAGACACTTAGACTAAGCCTAAAATACCAAGATCTCTCCATAAGGATGGTTTTTATACTGTACTTCCACAATCTGCTGGCAGTACAAAAAAATAAGCTGCAGATCTCCTTAGGCTGAGTCATGCTGCTTTGGGGCAGGGACCATGCATATCATGGGAATATTTCACAGTTTCTGCTCTGTTTTCAGTGTATGACACCAAAACACCCACCTGATGACATCCTTTCAAGAGCAAAGGCAGCAATTTGCAGAATTCCGCTTCTTAGGGGAAGTGAGAAATTGCTGAGCTGACACCAAGTCCTGCAGTGTCCCTGTCACCTGCAGAGCCACCGCATCTTCGCCACGGTAGCGGGCATTGTGACAAAGGTTCTATGTCAGCTGGGTGTGGCAGCCAGGCGCCCCCTAGGGGATGGGGAGCCTGTCAGCCCCGGGCCTGTCACTGCCTGGTGTCCCTGCTGCCACCAGCCAGGCCTCTGAAAACTTGTCAAACCATGCCCAGACTTGGGGCCAGTTTGGCCCAAAGTCTGCAAGAGACAAGTCGGGAAGAAAGATATGGGACAGAGGGAGAAAGTGAAGGGAGCAGGAGAAAGGGAAGGAAGAATAAAAAGTAGTGTTGGGCTGCAGGAGTGAGATGGAGGAATTGCAAGAAAAGAGGCAGGAAGCAGGAGAGTGAGAGAAAAGGAAAGAAGAGACATGCAGCCAGACGAGGGGTTAGTGAGAGAGGATGGGACAGAGAACAGGATGAGAAGGACATAAGTCAAGGCTAGGACAGGCAAGGACAGGCAAGGCAAGGCTAGGCTGCAGGACATGTTTTTGCTTTATAGTTTCTAGCACATTCGTCTTCAGACGAGGAGGAAAGCCATAAGACCGTATGGATTAGGCCCAAGCAAAAACCCCAGCTACTTGAGACACTTAGACTAAGCCTAAAATACCAAGATCTCTCCATAAGGATGGGTTTTATACTGTACTTCCACAATCTGCTGGCAGTACAAAAAAATAAGCTGCAGATCTCCTTAGGCTGAGTCATGCTGCTTTGGGGCAGGGACCATGCATATCATGGGAATATTTCACAGTTTCTGCTCTGTTTTCAGTGTATGACACCAAAACACCCACCTGATGACATCCTTTCAAGAGCAAAGGCAGCAATTTGCAGAATTCCGCTTCTTAGGGGAAGTGAGAAATTGCTGAGCTGACACCAAGTCCTGCAGTGTCCCTGTCACCTGCAGAGCCACCGCATCTTCGCCACGGTAGCGGGCATTGTGACAAAGGTTCTATGTCAGCTGGGTGTGGCAGCCAGGCGCCCCCTCGGGGATGGGGAGCCTGTCAGCCCCGGGCCTGTCACTGCCTGGTGTCCCTGCTGCCACCAGCCAGGCCTCTGAAAACTTGTCAAACCATGCCCAGACTTGGGGCCAGTTTGGCCCAAAGTCTGCAAGAGACAAGTCGGTAAGAAAGATATGGAACAGAGGGAGAAAGCGAAGGGAGCAGGAGAAAGGGAAGGAAGAATAAAAAGTAGTGTTGGGCTGCAGGGGTGAGATGGAGGAATTGCAAGAAAAGAGGCAGGAAGCAGGAGAGTGAGAGAAAAGGAAAGAAGAGACATGCAGCCAGACGAGGGCTTAGTGAGAGAGGATGGGACAGAGAACAGGATGAGAAGGACATAAGGCAAGGCTAGGACAGGCAGGGACAGGCAAGGCAAGGCTAGGCTGCAGGACATGTTTTTGCTTTATAGTTTCTAGCACATTCGTCTTCAGACGAGGAGGAAAGCCATAAGACCGTATGGATTAGGCCCAAGCAAAAACCCCAGCTACTTGAGACACTTAGACTAAGCCTAAAATACCAAGATCTCTCCATAAGGATGGTTTTTATTCTGTACTTCCACAATCTGCTGGCAGTACAAAAAAATAAGCTGCAGATCTCCTTAGGCTGAGTCATGCTGCTTTGGGGCAGGGACCATGCATATCATGGGAATATTTCACAGTTTCTGCTCTGTTTTCAGTGTATGACACCAAAACACCCACCTGATGACATCCTTTCAAGAGCAAAGGCAGCAATTTGCAGAATTCCGCTTCTTAGGGAAAGTGAGAAATTGTTGAGCTAACACCAAGTCCTGCAGTGTCCCTGTCACCTGCAGAGCCACCGCATCCTCGCCACGGTAGCGGGCATTGTGACAAAGGTTCTATGTCAGCTGGGTGTGGCAGCCAGGCGCCCCCTAGGGGATGGGGAGCCTGTCAGCCCCGGGCCTGTCACTGCCTGGTGTCCCTGCTGCCACCAGCCAGGCCTCTGAAAACTTGTCAAACCATGCCCAGACTTGGGGCCAGTTTGGCCCAAAGTCTGCAAGAGACAAGTCGGGAAGAAAGATATGGGACAGAGGGAGAAAGTGAAGGGAGCAGGAGAAAGGGAAGGAAGAATAAAAAGTAGTGTTGGGCTGCAGGAGTGAGATGGAGGAATTGCAAGAAAAGAGGCAGGAAGCAGGAGAGTGAGAGAAAAGGAAAGAAGAGACATGCAGCCAGACGAGGGCTTAGTGAGAGAGGATGGGACAGAGAACAGGATGAGAAGGACATAAGGCAAGGCTAGGACAGGCAGGGACAGGCAAGGCAAGGCTAGGCTGCAGGACATGTTTTTGCTTTATAGTTTCTAGCACATTCGTCTTCAGACGAGGAGGAAAGCCATAAGACCGTATGGATTAGGCCCAAGCAAAAACCCCAGCTACTTGAGACACTTAGACTAAGCCTAAAATACCAAGATCTCTCCATAAGGATGGTTTTTATACTGTACTTCCACAATCTGCTGGCAGTACAAAAACATAAGCTGCAGATCTCCTTAGGCTGAGTCATGGTGCTTTGGGGAGGGACCATGCATATCATGGGAATATTTCACAGTTTCTGCTCTGTTTTCAGTGTATGACACCAAAACACCCACCTGATGACATCCTTTCAAGAGCAAAGGCAGCAATTTGCAGAATTCCGCTTCTTAGGGGAAGTGAGAAATTGCTGAGCTGACACCAAGTCCTGCAGTGTCCCTGTCACCTGCAGAGCCACCGCATCCTCGCCACGGTAGCGGGCATTGTGACAAAGGTTCTATGTCAGCTGGGTGTGGCAGCCAGGCGCCCCCTAGGGGATGGGGAGCCTGTAAGCCCCGGGCCTGTCACTGCCTGGTGTCCCTGCTGCCACCAGCCAGGCCTCTGAAAATTTTTCAAACCATGCCCAGACTTGGGGCCAGTTTGGCCCAAAGTCTGCAAGAGACAAGTCGGGAAGAAAGATATGGGACAGAGGGAGAAAGTGAAGGGAGCAGGAGAAAGGGAAGGAAGAATAAAAAGTAGTGTTGGGCTGCAGGAGTGAGATGGAGGAATTGCAAGAAAAGAGGCAGGAAGCAGGAGAGTGAGAGAAAAGGAAAGAAGAGACATGCAGCCAGACGAGGGCTTAGTGAGAGAGGATGGGACAGAGAACAGGATGAGAAGGACATAAGGCAAGGCTAGGACAGGCAAGGACAGGCAAGGCAAGGCTAGGCTGCAGGACATGTTTTTGCTTTATAGTTTCTAGCACATTCGTCTTCAGACGAGGAGGAAAGCCATAAGACCGTATGGATTAGGCCCAAGCAAAAACCCCAGCTACTTGAGACAATTAGACTAAGCCTAAAATACCAAGATCTCTCCATAAGGATGGTTTTTATACTGTACTTCCACAATCTGCTGGCAGTACAAAAAGATAAGCTGCAGATCTCCTTAGGCTGTGTCATGGTGCTTTGGGGCAGGGACCATGCATATCATGGGAATATTTCACAGTTTCTGCTCTGTTTTCAGTGTATGACACCAAAACACCCACCTGATGACATCCTTTCAAGAGCAAAGGCAGCAATTTGCAGAATTCCGCTTCTTAGGGGAAGTGAGAAATTGCTGAGCTGACACCAAGTCCTGCAGTGTCCCTGTCACCTGCAGAGCCACCGCATCTTCGCCACGGTAGCGGGCATTGTGACAAAGGTTCTATGTCAGCTGGGTGTGGCAGCCAGGCGCCCCCTAGGGGATGGGGAGCCTGTCAGCCCCGGGCCTGTCACTGCCTGGTGTCCCTGCTGCCACCAGCCAGGCCTCTGAAAACTTGTCAAACCATGCCCAGACTTGGGGCCAGTTTGGCCCAAAGTCTGCAAGAGACAAGTCGGGAAGAAAGATATGGGACAGAGGGAGAAAGTGAAGGGAGCAGGAGAAAGGGAAGGAAGAATAAAAAGTAGTGTTGGGCTGCAGGAGTGAGATGGAGGAATTGCAAGAAAAGAGGCAGGAAGCAGGAGAGTGAGAGAAAAGGAAAGAAGAGACATGCAGCCAGACGAGGGGTTAGTGAGAGAGGATGGGACAGAGAACAGGATGAGAAGGACATAAGTCAAGGCTAGGACAGGCAAGGACAGGCAAGGCAAGGCTAGGCTGCAGGACATGTTTTTGCTTTATAGTTTCTAGCACATTCGTCTTCAGACTAGGAGGAAAGCCATAAGACCGTATGGATTAGGCCCAAGCAAAAACCCCAGCTACTTGAGACACTTAGACTAAGCCTAAAATACCAAGATCTCTCCATAAGGATGGTTTTTATACTGTACTTCCACAATCTGCTGGCAGTACAAAAAAATAAGCTGCAGATCTCCTTAGGCTGAGTCATGGTGCTTTGGAGAGGGACCATGCATATCATGGGAATATTTCACAGTTTCTGCTCTGTTTTCAGTGTATGACACCAAAACACCCACCTGATGACATCCTTTCAAGAGCAAAGGCAGCAATTTGCAGAATTCCGCTTCTTAGGGGAAGTGAGAAATTGCTGAGCTGACACCAAGTCCTGCAGTGTCCCTGTCACCTGCAGAGCCACCGCATCCTCGCCACGGTAGCGGGCATTGTGACAAAGGTTCTATGTCAGCTGGGTGTGGCAGCCAGGCACCCCCTAGGGGATGGGGAGCCTGTCAGCCCCGGGCCTGTCACTGCCTGGTGTCCCTGCTGCCACCAGCCAGGCCTCTGAAAACTTGTCAAACCATGCCCAGACTTGGGGCCAGTTTGGCCCAAAGTCTGCAAGAGACAAGTCGGGAAGAAAGATATGGGACAGAGGGAGAAAGCGAAGGGAGCAGGAGAAAGGGAAGGAAGAATAAAAAGTAGTGTTGGGCTGCAGGAGTGAAATGGAGGAATTGCAAGAAAAGAGGCAGGAAGCAGGAGAGTGAGAGAAAAGGAAAGAAGAGACATGCAGCCAGACGAGGGGTTAGTGAGAGAGGATGGGACAGAGAACAGGATGAGAAGGACATAAGGCAAGGCTAGGACAGGCAGGGACAGGCAAGGCAAGGCTAGGCTGCAGGACATGTTTTTGCTTTATAGTTTCTAGCACATTCGTCTTCAGACGAGGAGGAAAGCCATAAGACCGTATGGATTAGGCCCAAGCAAAAACCCCAGCTACTTGAGACACTTAGACTAAGCCTAAAATACCAAGATCTCTCCATAAGGATGGTTTTTATACTGTACTTCCACAATCTGCTGGCAGTACAAAAACATAAGCTGCAGATCTCCTTAGGCTGAGTCATGGTGCTTTGGGGAGGGACCATGCATATCATGGGAATATTTCACAGTTTCTGCTCTGTTTTCAGTGTATGACACCAAAACACCCACCTGATGACATCCTTTCAAGAGCAAAGGCAGCAATTTGCAGAATTCCGCTTCTTAGGGGAAGTGAGAAATTGCTGAGCTGACACCAAGTCCTGCAGTGTCCCTGTCACCTGCAGAGCCACCGCATCCTCGCCACGGTAGCGGGCATTGTGACAAAGGTTCTATGTCAGCTGGGTGTGGCAGCCAGGCGCCCCCTGGGGGATGGGGAGCCTGTAAGCCCCGGGCCTGTCACTGCCTGGTGTCCCTGCTGCCACCAGCCAGGCCTCTGAAAATTTTTCAAACCATGCCCAGACTTGGGGCCAGTTTGGCCCAAAGTCTGCAAGAGACAAGTCGGGAAGAAAGATATGGGACAGAGGGAGAAAGTGAAGGGAGCAGGAGAAAGGGAAGGAAGAATAAAAAGTAGTGTTGGGCTGCAGGAGTGAGATGGAGGAATTGCAAGAAAAGAGGCAGGAAGCAGGAGAGTGAGAGAAAAGGAAAGAAGAGACATGCAGCCAGACGAGGGCTTAGTGATAGAGGATGGGACAGAGAACAGGATGAGAAGGACATAAGGCAAGGCTAGGACAGGCGAGCACAGGCAAGGCAAGGCTAGGCTGCAGGACATGTTTTTGCTTTATAGTTTCTAGCACATTCGTCTTCAGACGAGGAGGAAAGCCATAAGACCGTATGGATTAGGCCCAAGCAAAAACCCCAGCTACTTGAGACAATTAGACTAAGCCTAAAATACCAAGATCTCTCCATAAGGATGGTTTTTATACTGTACTTCCACAATCTGCTGGCAGTACAAAAAGATAAGCTGCAGATCTCCTTAGGCTGTGTCATGGTGCTTTGGGGCAGGGACCATGCATATCATGGGAATATTTCACAGTTTCTGCTCTGTTTTCAGTGTATGACACCAAAACACCCACCTGATGACATCCTTTCAAGAGCAAAGGCAGCAATTTGCAGAATTCCGCTTCTTAGGGGAAGTGAGAAATTGCTGAGCTGACACCAAGTCCTGCAGTGTCCCTGTCACCTGCAGAGCCACCGCATCCTCGCCACGGTAGCGGGCATTGTGACAAAGGTTCTATGTCAGCTGGGTGTGGCAGCCAGGAGCCCCCTAGGGGATGGGGAGCCTGTCAGCCGCGGGCCTGTCACTGCCTGGTGTCCCTGCTGCCACCAGCCAGGCCTCTGAAAACTTGTCAAAGCATGCCCAGACTTGGGGCCAGTTTGGCCCAAAGTCTGCAAGAGACAAGTCGGGAAGAAAGATATGGGACAGAGGGAGAAAGCGAAGGGAGCAGGAGAAAGGGAAGGAAGAATAAAAAGTAGTGTTGGGCTGCAGGAGTGAGATGGAGGAATTGCAAGAAAAGAGGCAGGAAGCAGGAGAGTGAGAGAAAAGGAAAGAAGAGACATGCAGCCAGACGAGGGCTTAGTGAGAGAGGATGGGACAGAGAACAGGATGAGAAGGACATAAGGCAAGGCTAGGACAGGCAAGGACAGGCAAGGCAAGGCTAGGCTGCAGGACATGTTTTTGCTTTATAGTTTCTAGCACATTCGTCTTCAGACGAGGAGGAAAGCCATAAGACCGTATGGATTAGGCCCAAGCAAAAACCCCAGCTACTTGAGACACTTAGACTAAGCCTAAAATACCAAGATCTCTCCATAAGGATGGTTTTTATACTGTACTTCCACAATCTGCTGGCAGTACAAAAAAATAAGCTGCAGATCTCCTTAGGCTGAGTCATGCTGCTTTGGGGCAGGGACCATGCATATCATGGGAATATTTCACAGTTTCTGCTCTGTTTTCAGTGTATGACACCAAAACACCCACCTGATGACATCCTTTCAAGAGCAAAGGCAGCAATTTGCAGAATTCCGCTTCTTAGGGGAAGTGAGAAATTGCTGAGCTGACACCAAGTCCTGCAGTGTCCCTGTCACCTGCAGAGCCACCGCATCTTCGCCACGGTAGCGGGCATTGTGACAAAGGTTCTATGTCAGCTAGGTGTGGCAGCCAGGCGCCCCCTAGGGGATGGGGAGCCTGTCAGCCGCGGGCCTGTCACTGCCTGGTGTCCCTGCTGCCACCAGCCAGGCCTCTGAAAACTTGTCAAACCATGCCCAGACTTGGGGCCAGTTTGGCCCAAAGTCTGCAAGAGACAAGTCGGGAAGAAAGATATGGGACAGAGGGAGAAAGTGAAGGGAGCAGGAGAAAGGGAAGGAAGAATAAAAAGTAGTGTTGGGCTGCAGGAGTGAGATGGAGGAATTGCAAGAAAAGAGGCAGGAAGCAGGAGAGTGAGAGAAAAGGAAAGAAGAGACATGCAGCCAGACGAGGGCTTAGTGAGAGAGGATGGGACAGAGAACAGGATGAGAAGGACATAAGGCAAGGCTAGGACAGGCAGGGACAGGCAAGGCAAGGCTAGGCTGCAGGACATGTTTTTGCTTTATAGTTTCTAGCACATTTGTCTTCAGACGAGGAGGAAAGCCATAAGACCGTATGGATTAGGCCCAAGCAAAAACCCCAGCTACTTGAGACACTTAGACTAAGCCTAAAATACCAAGATCTCTCCATAAGGATGGTTTTTATACTGTACTTCCACAATCTGCTGGCAGTACAAAAAAATAAGCTGCAGATCTCCTTAGGCTGAGTCATGCTGCTTTGGGGCAGGGACCATGCATATCGTGGGAATATTTCACAGTTTCTGCTCTGTTTTCAGTGTATGACACCAAAACACCCACCTGATGACATCCTTTGAAGAGCAAAGGCAGCAATTTGCAGAATTCCGCTTCTTAGGGAAAGTGAGAAATTGTTGAGCTGACACCAAGTCCTGCAGTGTCCCTGTCACCTGCAGAGCCACCGCATCCTCGCCACGGTAGCCGGCATTGTGACAAAGGTTCTATGTCAGCTGGGTGTGGCAGCCAGGCGCCCGCTAGGGGATGGGGAGCCTGTCAGCCCCGGGCCTGTCACTGCCTGGTGTCCCTGCTGCCACCAGCCAGGCCTCTGAAAACTTGTCAAACCATGCCCAGACTTGGGGCCAGTTTGGCCCAAAGTCTGCAAGAGACAAGTCGGGAAGAAAGATATGGGACAGAGGGAGAAAGCAAAGGGAGCAGGAGAAAGGGAAGGAAGAATAAAAAGTAGTGTTGGGCTGCAGGAGTGAGATGGAGGAATTGCAAGAAAAGAGGCAGGAAGCAGGAGAGTGAGAGAAAAGGAAAGAAGAGACATGCAGCCAGACGAGGGCTTAGTGAGAGAGGATGGGACAGAGAACAGGATGAGAAGGATATAAGGCAAGGCTAGGACAGGCAAGGACAGGCAAGGCAAGGCTAGGCTGCAGGACATGTTTTTGCTTTATAGTTTCTAGCACATTCGTCTTCAGACTAGGAGGAAAGCCATAAGACCGTATGGATTAGGCCCAAGCAAAAACCCCAGCTACTTGAGACACTTAGACTAAGCCTAAAATACCAAGATCTCTCCATAAGGATGGTTTTTATACTGTACTTCCACAATCTGCTGGCAGTACAAAAAGATAAGCTGCAGATCTCCTTAGGCTGTGTCATGGTGCTTTGGGGCAGGGACCATGCATATCATGGGAATATTTCACAGTTTCTGCTCTGTTTTCAGTGTATGACACCAAAACACCCACCTGATGACATCCTTTCAAGAGCAAAGGCAGCAATTTGCAGAATTCCGCTTCTTAGGGGAAGTGAGAAATTGCTGAGCTGACACCAAGTCCTGCAGTGTCCCTGTCACCTGCAGAGCCACCGCATCTTCGCCACGGTAGCGGGCATTGTGACAAAGGTTCTATGTCAGCTGGGTGTGGCAGCCAGGCGCCCCCTAGGGGATGGGGAGCCTGTCAGCCCCGGGCCTGTCACTGCCTGGTGTCCCTGCTGCCACCAGCCAGGCCTCTGAAAACTTGTCAAACCATGCCCAGACTTGGGGCCAGTTTGGCCCAAAGTCTGCAAGAGACAAGTCGGGAAGAAAGATATGGGACAGAGGGAGAAAGTGAAGGGAGCAGGAGAAAGGGAAGGAAGAATAAAAAGTAGTGTTGGGCTGCAGGAGTGAGATGGAGGAATTGCAAGAAAAGAGGCAGGAAGCAGGAGAGTGAGAGAAAAGGAAAGAAGAGACATGCAGCCAGACGAGGGGTTAGTGAGAGAGGATGGGACAGAGAACAGGATGAGAAGGACATAAGTCAAGGCTAGGACAGGCAAGGACAGGCAAGGCAAGGCTAGGCTGCAGGACATGTTTTTGCTTTATAGTTTCTAGCACATTCGTCTTCAGACGAGGAGGAAAGCCATAAGACCGTATGGATTAGGCCCAAGCAAAAACCCCAGCTACTTGAGACACTTAGACTAAGCCTAAAATACCAAGATCTCTCCATAAGGATGGTTTTTATACTGTACTTCCACAATCTGCTGGCAGTACAAAAAAATAAGCTGCAGATCTCCTTAGGCTGAGTCATGCTGCTTTGGGGCAGGGACCATGCATATCATGGGAATATTTCACAGTTTCTGCTCTGTTTTCAGTGTATGACACCAAAACACCCACCTGATGACATCCTTTCAAGAGCAAAGGCAGCAATTTGCAGAATTCCGCTTCTTAGGGGAAGTGAGAAATTGCTGAGCTGACACCAAGTCCTGCAGTGTCCCTGTCACCTGCAGAGCCACCGCATCTTCGCCACGGTAGCGGGCATTGTGACAAAGGTTCTATGTCAGCTGGGTGTGGCAGCCAGGCGCCCCCTCGGGGATGGGGAGCCTGTCAGCCCCGGGCCTGTCACTGCCTGGTGTCCCTGCTGCCACCAGCCAGGCCTCTGAAAACTTGTCAAACCATGCCCAGACTTGGGGCCAGTTTGGCCCAAAGTCTGCAAGAGACAAGTCGGTAAGAAAGATATGGAACAGAGGGAGAAAGTGAAGGGAGCAGGAGAAAGGGAAGGAAGAATAAAAAGTAGTGTTGGGCTGCAGGGGTGAGATGGAGGAATTGCAAGAAAAGAGGCAGGAAGCAGGAGAGTGAGAGAAAAGGAAAGAAGAGACATGCAGCCAGACGAGGGCTTAGTGAGAGAGGATGGGACAGAGAACAGGATGAGAAGGACATAAGGCAAGGCTAGGACAGGCAGGGACAGGCAAGGCAAGGCTAGGCTGCAGGACATGTTTTTGTTTTATAGTTTCTAGCACATTCGTCTTCAGACGAGGAGGAAAGCCATAAGACCGTATGGATTAGGCCCAAGCAAAAACCCCAGCTACTTGAGACACTTAGACTAAGCCTAAAATACCAAGATCTCTCCATAAGGATGGTTTTTATACTGTACTTCCACAATCTGCTGGCAGTACAAAAAAATAAGCTGCAGATCTCCTTAGGCTGAGTCATGCTGCTTTGGGGCAGGGACCATGCATATCATGGGAATATTTCACAGTTTCTGCTCTGTTTTCAGTGTATGACACCAAAACACCCACCTGATGACATCCTTTCAAGAGCAAAGGCAGCAATTTGCAGAATTCCGCTTCTTAGGGAAAGTGAGAAATTGTTGAGCTAACACCAAGTCCTGCAGTGTCCCTGTCACCTGCAGAGCCACCGCATCCTCGCCACGGTAGCGGGCATTGTGACAAAGGTTCTATGTCAGCTGGGTGTGGCAGCCAGGCGCCCCCTAGGGGATGGGGAGCCTGTCAGCCCCGGGCCTGTCACTGCCTGGTGTCCCTGCTGCCACCAGCCAGGCCTCTGAAAACTTGTCAAACCATGCCCAGACTTGGGGCCAGTTTGGCCCAAAGTCTGCAAGAGACAAGTCGGGAAGAAAGATATGGGACAGAGGGAGAAAGCAAAGGGAGCAGGAGAAAGGGAAGGAAGAATAAAAAGTAGTGTTGGGCTGCAGGAGTGAGATGGAGGAATTGCAAGAAAAGAGGCAGGAAGCAGGAGAGTGAGAGAAAAGGAAAGAAGAGACATGCAGCCAGACGAGGGCTTAGTGAGAGAGGATGGGACAGAGAACAGGATGAGAAGGACATAAGGCAAGGCTAGGACAGGCAGGGACAGGCAAGGCAAGGCTAGGCTGCAGGACATGTTTTTGCTTTATAGTTTCTAGCACATTCGTCTTCAGACGAGGAGGAAAGCCATAAGACCGTATGGATTAGGCCCAAGCAAAAACCCCAGCTACTTGAGACACTTAGACTAAGCCTAAAATACCAAGATCTCTCCATAAGGATGGTTTTTATACTGTACTTCCACAATCTGCTGGCAGTACAAAAACATAAGCTGCAGATCTCCTTAGGCTGAGTCATGGTGCTTTGGGGAGGGACCATGCATATCATGGGAATATTTCACAGTTTCTGCTCTGTTTTCAGTGTATGACACCAAAACACCCACCTGATGACATCCTTTCAAGAGCAAAGGCAGCAATTTGCAGAATTCCGCTTCTTAGGGGAAGTGAGAAATTGCTGAGCTGACACCAAGTCCTGCAGTGTCCCTGTCACCTGCAGAGCCACCGCATCCTCGCCACGGTAGCGGGCATTGTGACAAAGGTTCTATGTCAGCTGGGTGTGGCAGCCAGGCGCCCCCTAGGGGATGGGGAGCCTGTAAGCCCCGGGCCTGTCACTGCCTGGTGTCCCTGCTGCCACCAGCCAGGCCTCTGAAAATTTTTCAAACCATGCCCAGACTTGGGGCCAGTTTGGCCCAAAGTCTGCAAGAGACAAGTCGGGAAGAAAGATATGGGACAGAGGGAGAAAGTGAAGGGAGCAGGAGAAAGGGAAGGAAGAATAAAAAGTAGTGTTGGGCTGCAGGAGTGAGATGGAGGAATTGCAAGAAAAGAGGCAGGAAGCAGGAGAGTGAGAGAAAAGGAAAGAAGAGACATGCAGCCAGACGAGGGCTTAGTGAGAGAGGATGGGACAGAGAACAGGATGAGAAGGACATAAGGCAAGGCTAGGACAGGCGAGCACAGGCAAGGCAAGGCTAGGCTGCAGGACATGTTTTTGCTTTATAGTTTCTAGCACATTCGTCTTCAGACGAGGAGGAAAGCCATAAGACCGTATGGATTAGGCCCAAGCAAAAACCCCAGCTACTTGAGACAATTAGACTAAGCCTAAAATACCAAGATCTCTCCATAAGGATGGTTTTTATACTGTACTTCCACAATCTGCTGGCAGTACAAAAAAATAAGCTGCAGATCTCCTTAGGCTGAGTCATGCTGCTTTGGGGCAGGGACCATGCATATCATGGGAATATTTCACAGTTTCTGCTCTGTTTTCAGTGTATGACACCAAAACACCCACCTGATGACATCCTTTCAAGAGCAAAGGCAGCAATTTGCAGAATTCCGCTTCTTAGGGGAAGTGAGAAATTGCTGAGCTGACACCAAGTCCTGCAGTGTCCCTGTCACCTGCAGAGCCACCGCATCTTCGCCACGGTAGCGGGCATTGTGACAAAGGTTCTATGTCAGCTAGGTGTGGCAGCCAGGCGCCCCCTAGGGGATGGGGAGCCTGTCAGCCCCGGGCCTGTCACTGCCTGGTGTCCCTGCTGCCACCAGCCAGGCCTCTGAAAACTTGTCAAACCATGCCCAGACTTGGGGCCAGTTTGGCCCAAAGTCTGCAAGAGACAAGTCGGGAAGAAAGATATGGAACAGAGGGAGAAAGTGAAGGGAGCAGGAGAAAGGGAAGGAAGAATAAAAAGTAGTGTTGGGCTGCAGGAGTGAGATGGAGGAATTGCAAGAAAAGAGGCAGGAAGCAGGAGAGTGAGAGAAAAGGAAAGAAGAGACATGCAGCCAGACGAGGGCTTAGTGAGAGAGGATGGGACAGAGAACAGGATGAGAAGGACATAAGGCAAGGCTAGGACAGGCAGGGACAGGCAAGGCAAGGCTAGGCTGCAGGACATGTTTTTGCTTTATAGTTTCTAGCACATTTGTCTTCAGACGAGGAGGAAAGCCATAAGACCGTATGGATTAGGCCCAAGCAAAAACCCCAGCTACTTGAGACACTTAGACTAAGCCTAAAATACCAAGATCTCTCCATAAGGATGGTTTTTATACTGTACTTCCACAATCTGCTGGCAGTACAAAAAAATAAGCTGCAGATCTCCTTAGGCTGAGTCATGCTGCTTTGGGGCAGGGACCATGCATATCGTGGGAATATTTCACAGTTTCTGCTCTGTTTTCAGTGTATGACACCAAAACACCCACCTGATGACATCCTTTGAAGAGCAAAGGCAGCAATTTGCAGAATTCCGCTTCTTAGGGAAAGTGAGAAATTGTTGAGCTGACACCAAGTCCTGCAGTGTCCCTGTCACCTGCAGAGCCACCGCATCCTCGCCACGGTAGCGGGCATTGTGACAAAGGTTCTATGTCAGCTGGGTGTGGCAGCCAGGCGCCCGCTAGGGGATGGGGAGCCTGTCAGCCGCGGGCCTGTCACTGCCTGGTGTCCCTGCTGCCACCAGCCAGGCCTCTGAAAACTTGTCAAACCATGCCCAGACTTGGGGCCAGTTTGGCCCAAAGTCTGCAAGAGACAAGTCGGGAAGAAAGATATGGGACAGAGGGAGAAAGCAAAGGGAGCAGGAGAAAGGGAAGGAAGAATAAAAAGTAGTGTTGGGCTGCAGGAGTGAGATGGAGGAATTGCAAGAAAAGAGGCAGGAAGCAGGAGAGTGAGAGAAAAGGAAAGAAGAGACATGCAGCCAGACGAGGGCTTAGTGAGAGAGGATGGGACAGAGAACAGGATGAGAAGGACATAAGGCAAGGCTAGGACAGGCAAGGACAGGCAAGGCAAGGCTAGGCTGCAGGACATGTTTTTGCTTTATAGTTTCTAGCACATTCGTCTTCAGACGAGGAGGAAAGCCATAAGACCGTATGGATTAGGCCCAAGCAAGAACCCCAGCTACTTGAGACACTTAGACTAAGCCTAAAATACCAAGATCTCTCCATAAGGATGGTTTTTATACTGTACTTCCACAATCTGCTGGCAGTACAAAAAAATAAGCTGCAGATCTCCTTAGGCTGAGTCATGCTGCTTTGGGGCAGGGACCATGCATATCATGGGAATATTTCACAGTTTTTGCTCTGTTTTCAGTGTATGACACCAAAACACCCACCTGATGACATCCTTTCAAGAGCAAAGGCAGCAATTTGCAGAATTCCGCTTCTTAGGGGAAGTGAGAAATTGCTGAGCTGACACCAAGTCCTGCAGTGTCCCTGTCACCTGCAGAGCCACCGCATCTTCGCCACGGTAGCGGGCATTGTGACAAAGGTTCTATGTCAGCTGGGTGTGGCAGCCAGGCGCCCCCTAGGGGATGGGGAGCCTGTCAGCCCCGGGCCTGTCACTGCCTGGTGTCCCTGCTGCCACCAGCCAGGCCTCTGAAAACTTGTCAAACCATGCCCAGACTTGGGGCCAGTTTGGCCCAAAGTCTGCAAGAGACAAGTCGGGAAGAAAGATATGGAACAGAGGGAGAAAGTGAAGGGAGCAGGAGAAAGGGAAGGAAGAATAAAAAGTAGTGTTGGGCTGCAGGAGTGAGATGGAGGAATTGCAAGAAAAGAGGCAGGAAGCAGGAGAGTGAGAGAAAAGGAAAGAAGAGACATGCAGCCAGACGAGGGCTTAGTGAGAGAGGATGGGACAGAGAACAGGATGAGAAGGACATAAGGCAAGGCTAGGACAGGCAGGGACAGGCAAGGCAAGGCTAGGCTGCAGGACATGTTTTTGCTTTATAGTTTCTAGCACATTCGTCTTCAGACGAGGAGGAAAGCCATAAGACCGTATGGATTAGGCCCAAGCAAAAACCCCAGCTACTTGAGACACTTAGACTAAGCCTAAAATACCAAGATCTCTCCATAAGGATGGTTTTTATACTGTACTTCCACAATCTGCTGGCAGTACAAAAAAATAAGCTGCAGATCTCCTTAGGCTGAGTCATGCTGCTTTGGGGCAGGGACCATGCATATCGTGGGAATATTTCACAGTTTCTGCTCTGTTTTCAGTGTATGACACCAAAACACCCACCTGATGACATCCTTTGAAGAGCAAAGGCAGCAATTTGCAGAAATCCGCTTCTTAGGGAAAGTGCGAAATTGTTGAGCTGACACCAAGTCCTGCAGTGTCCCTGTCACCTGCAGAGCCACCGCATCCTCGCCACGGTAGCGGGCATTGTGACAAAGGTTCTATGTCAGCTGGGTGTGGCAGCCAGGCGCCCCCTAGGGGATGGGGAGCCTGTCAGCCCCGGGCCTGTCACTGCCTGGTGTCCCTGCTGCCACCAGGCAGGCCTCTGAAAATTTTTCAAACCATGCCCAGACTTGGGGCCAGTTTGGCCCAAAGTCTGCAAGAGACAAGTCGGGAAGAAAGATATGGGACAGAGGGAGAAAGTGAAGGGAGCAGGAGAAAGGGAAGGAAGAATAAAAAGTAGTGTTGGGCTGCAGGAGTGAGATGGAGGAATTGCAAGAAAAGAGGCAGGAAGCAGGAGAGTGAGAGAAAAGGAAAGAAGAGACATGCAGCCAGACGAGGGCTTAGTGAGAGAGGATGGGACAGAGAACAGGATGAGAAGGACATAAGGCAAGGCTAGGACAGGCAAGGACAGGCAAGGCAAGGCTAGGCTGCAGGACATGTTTTTGCTTTATAGTTTCTAGCACATTCGTCTTCAGACGAGGAGGAAAGCCATAAGACCGTATGGATTAGGCCCAAGCAAAAACCCCAGCTACTTGAGACAATTAGACTAAGCCTAAAATACCAAGATCTCTCCATAAGGATGGTTTTTATACTGTACTTCCACAATCTGCTGGCAGTACAAAAAGATAAGCTGCAGATCTCCTTAGGCTGTGTCATGGTGCTTTGGGGCAGGGACCATGCATATCATGGGAATATTTCACAGTTTCTGCTCTGTTTTCAGTGTATGACACCAAAACACCCACCTGATGACATCCTTTCAAGAGCAAAGGCAGCAATTTGCAGAATTCCGCTTCTTAGGGGAAGTGAGAAATTGCTGAGCTGACACCAAGTCCTGCAGTGTCCCTGTCACCTGCAGAGCCACCGCATCCTCGCCACGGTAGCGGGCATTGTGACAAAGGTTCTATGTCAGCTGGGTGTGGCAGCCAGGAGCCCCCTAGGGGATGGGGAGCCTGTCAGCCGCGGGCCTGTCACTGCCTGGTGTCCCTGCTGCCACCAGCCAGGCCTCTGAAAACTTGTCAAAGCATGCCCAGACTTGGGGCCAGTTTGGCCCAAAGTCTGCAAGAGACAAGTCGGGAAGAAAGATATGGGACAGAGGGAGAAAGCGAAGGGAGCAGGAGAAAGGGAATGAAGAATAAAAAGTAGTGTTGGGCTGCAGGGGTGAGATGGAGGAATTGCAAGAAAAGAGGCAGGAAGCAGGAGAGTGAGAGAAAAGGAAAGAAGAGACATGCAGCCAGACGAGGGCTTAGTGAGAGAGGATGGGACAGAGAACAGGATGAGAAGGACATAAGGCAAGGCTAGGACAGGCAAGGACAGGCAAGGCAAGGCTAGGCTGCAGGACATGTTTTTGCTTTATAGTTTCTAGCACATTCGTCTTCAGACTAGGAGGAAAGCCATAAGACCGTATGGATTAGGCCCAAGCAAAAACCCCAGCTACTTGAGACACTTAGACTAAGCCTAAAATACCAAGATCTCTCCATAAGGATGGTTTTTATACTGTACTTCCACAATCTGCTGGCAGTACAAAAAAATAAGCTGCAGATCTCCTTAGGCTGAGTCATGGTGCTTTGGGGAGGGACCATGCATATCATGGGAATATTTCACAGTTTCTGCTCTGTTTTCAGTGTATGACACCAAAACACCCACCTGATGACATCCTTTCAAGAGCAAAGGCAGCAATTTGCAGAATTCCGCTTCTTAGGGGAAGTGAGAAATTGCTGAGCTGACACCAAGTCCTGCAGTGTCCCTGTCACCTGCAGAGCCACCGCATCCTCGCCACGGTAGCGGGCATTGTGACAAAGGTTCTATGTCAGCTGGGTGTGGCAGCCAGGCGCCCCCTAGGGGATGGGGAGCCTGTAAGCCCCGGGCCTGTCACTGCCTGGTGTCCCTGCTGCCACCAGGCAGGCCTCTGAAAATTTTTCAAACCATGCCCAGACTTGGGGCCAGTTTGGCCCAAAGTCTGCAAGAGACAAGTCGGGAAGAAAGATATGGGACAGAGGGAGAAAGTGAAGGGAGCAGGAGAAAGGGAAGGAAGAATAAAAAGTAGTGTTGGGCTGCAGGAGTGAGATGGAGGAATTGCAAGAAAAGAGGCAGGAAGCAGGAGAGTGAGAGAAAAGGAAAGAAGAGACATGCAGCCAGACGAGGGCTTAGTGAGAGAGGATGGGACAGAGAACAGGATGAGAAGGACATAAGGCAAGGCTAGGACAGGCAAGGACAGGCAAGGCAAGGTTAGGCTGCAGGACATGTTTTTGCTTTATAGTTTCTAGCACATTCGTCTTCAGACGAGGAGGAAAGCCATAAGACCGTATGGATTAGGCCCAAGCAAAAACCCCAGCTACTTGAGACAATTAGACTAAGCCTAAAATACCAAGATCTCTCCATAAGGATGGTTTTTATACTGTACTTCCACAATCTGCTGGCAGTACAAAAAGATAAGCTGCAGATCTCCTTAGGCTGTGTCATGGTGCTTTGGGGCAGGGACCATGCATATCATGGGAATATTTCACAGTTTCTGCTCTGTTTTCAGTGTATGACACCAAAACACCCACCTGATGACATCCTTTCAAGAGCAAAGGCAGCAATTTGCAGAATTCCGCTTCTTAGGGGAAGTGAGAAATTGCTGAGCTGACACCAAGTCCTGCAGTGTCCCTGTCACCTGCAGAGCCACCGCATCCTCGCCACGGTAGCGGGCATTGTGACAAAGGTTCTATGTCAGCTGGGTGTGGCAGCCAGGAACCCCCCTAGGGGATGGGGAGCCTGTCAGCCGCGGACCTGTCACTGCCTGGTGTCCCTGCTGCCACCAGCCAGGCCTCTGAAAACTTGTCAAAGCATGCCCAGACTTGGGGCCAGTTTGGCCCAAAGTCTGCAAGAGACAAGTCGGGAAGAAAGATATGGGACAGAGGGAGAAAGCGAAGGGAGCAGGAGAAAGGGAAGGAAGAATAAAAAGTAGTGTTGGGCTGCAGGAGTGAGATGGAGGAATTGCAAGAAAAGAGGCAGGAAGCAGGAGAGTGAGAGAAAAGGAAAGAAGAGACATGCAGCCAGACGAGGGGTTAGTGAGAGAGGATGGGAAAGAGAACAGGATGAGAAGGACATAAGGCAAGGCTAGGACAGGCAAGGACAGGCAAGGCAAGGCTAGGCTGCAGGACATGTTTTTGCTTTATAGTTTCTAGCACATTCGTCTTCAGACGAGGAGGAAAGCCATAAGACCGTATGGATTAGGCCCAAGCAAAAACCCCAGCTACTTGAGAAACTTAGACTAAGCCTAAAATACCAAGATCTCTCCATAAGGATGGTTTTTATACTGTACTTCCACAATCTGCTGGCAGTACAAAAACATAAGCTGCAGATCTCCTTAGGCTGAGTCATGGTGCTTTGGGGAGGGACCATGCATATCATGGGAATATTTCACAGTTTCTGCTCTGTTTTCAGTGTATGACACCAAAACACCCACCTGATGACATCCTTTCAAGAGCAAAGGCAGCAATTTGCAGAATTCCGCTTCTTAGGGGAAGTGAGAAATTGCTGAGCTGACACCAAGTCCTGCAGTGTCCCTGTCACCTGCAGAGCCACCGCATCCTCGCCACGGTAGCGGGCATTGTGACAAAGGTTCTATGTCAGCTGGGTGTGGCAGCCAGGCGCCCCCTAGGGGATGGGGAGCCTGTAAGCCCCGGGCCTGTCACTGCCTGGTGTCCCTGCTGCCACCAGCCAGGCCTCTGAAAATTTTTCAAACCATGCCCAGACTTGGGGCCAGTTTGGCCCAAAGTCTGCAAGAGACAAGTCGGGAAGAAAGATATGGGACAGAGGGAGAAAGTGAAGGGAGCAGGAGAAAGGGAAGGAAGAATAAAAAGTAGTGTTGGGCTGCAGGAGTGAGATGGAGGAATTGCAAGAAAAGAGGCAGGAAGCAGGAGAGTGAGAGAAAAGGAAAGAAGAGACATGCAGCCAGACGAGGGCTTAGTGAGAGAGGATGGGACAGAGAACAGGATGAGAAGGACATAAGGCAAGGCTAGGACAGGCGAGCACAGGCAAGGCAAGGCTAGGCTGCAGGACATGTTTTTGCTTTATAGTTTCTAGCACATTCGTCTTCAGACGAGGAGGAAAGCCATAAGACCGTATGGATTAGGCCCAAGCAAAAACCCCAGCTACTTGAGACAATTAGACTAAGCCTAAAATACCAAGATCTCTCCATAAGGATGGTTTTTATACTGTACTTCCACAATCTGCTGGCAGTACAAAAAAATAAGCTGCAGATCTCCTTAGGCTGAGTCATGCTGCTTTGGGGCAGGGACCATGCATATCATGGGAATATTTCACAGTTTCTGCTCTGTTTTCAGTGTATGACACCAAAACACCCACCTGATGACATCCTTTCAAGAGCAAAGGCAGCAATTTGCAGAATTCCGCTTCTTAGGGGAAGTGAGAAATTGCTGAGCTGACACCAAGTCCTGCAGTGTCCCTGTCACCTGCAGAGCCACCGCATCTTCGCCACGGTAGCGGGCATTGTGACAAAGGTTCTATGTCAGCTAGGTGTGGCAGCCAGGCGCCCCCTAGGGGATGGGGAGCCTGTCAGCCCCGGGCCTGTCACTGCCTGGTGTCCCTGCTGCCACCAGCCAGGCCTCTGAAAACTTGTCAAACCATGCCCAGACTTGGGGCCAGTTTGGCCCAAAGTCTGCAAGAGACAAGTCGGGAAGAAAGATATGGAACAGAGGGAGAAAGTGAAGGGAGCAGGAGAAAGGGAAGGAAGAATAAAAAGTAGTGTTGGGCTGCAGGAGTGAGATGGAGGAATTGCAAGAAAAGAGGCAGGAAGCAGGAGAGTGAGAGAAAAGGAAAGAAGAGACATGCAGCCAGACGAGGGCTTAGTGAGAGAGGATGGGACAGAGAACAGGATGAGAAGGACATAAGGCAAGGCTAGGACAGGCAGGGACAGGCAAGGCAAGGCTAGGCTGCAGGACATGTTTTTGCTTTATAGTTTCTAGCACATTTGTCTTCAGACGAGGAGGAAAGCCATAAGACCGTATGGATTAGGCCCAAGCAAAAACCCCAGCTACTTGAGACACTTAGACTAAGCCTAAAATACCAAGATCTCTCCATAAGGATGGTTTTTATACTGTACTTCCACAATCTGCTGGCAGTACAAAAAAATAAGCTGCAGATCTCCTTAGGCTGAGTCATGCTGCTTTGGGGCAGGGACCATGCATATCGTGGGAATATTTCACAGTTTCTGCTCTGTTTTCAGTGTATGACACCAAAACACCCACCTGATGACATCCTTTGAAGAGCAAAGGCAGCAATTTGCAGAATTCCGCTTCTTAGGGAAAGTGAGAAATTGTTGAGCTGACACCAAGTCCTGCAGTGTCCCTGTCACCTGCAGAGCCACCGCATCCTCGCCACGGTAGCGGGCATTGTGACAAAGGTTCTATGTCAGCTGGGTGTGGCAGCCAGGCGCCCGCTAGGGGATGGGGAGCCTGTCAGCCGCGGGCCTGTCACTGCCTGGTGTCCCTGCTGCCACCAGCCAGGCCTCTGAAAACTTGTCAAACCATGCCCAGACTTGGGGCCAGTTTGGCCCAAAGTCTGCAAGAGACAAGTCGGGAAGAAAGATATGGGACAGAGGGAGAAAGCAAAGGGAGCAGGAGAAAGGGAAGGAAGAATAAAAAGTAGTGTTGGGCTGCAGGAGTGAGATGGAGGAATTGCAAGAAAAGAGGCAGGAAGCAGGAGAGTGAGAGAAAAGGAAAGAAGAGACATGCAGCCAGACGAGGGCTTAGTGAGAGAGGATGGGACAGAGAACAGGATGAGAAGGACATAAGGCAAGGCTAGGACAGGCAAGGACAGGCAAGGCAAGGCTAGGCTGCAGGACATGTTTTTGCTTTATAGTTTCTAGCACATTCGTCTTCAGACGAGGAGGAAAGCCATAAGACCGTATGGATTAGGCCCAAGCAAGAACCCCAGCTACTTGAGACACTTAGACTAAGCCTAAAATACCAAGATCTCTCCATAAGGATGGTTTTTATACTGTACTTCCACAATCTGCTGGCAGTACAAAAAAATAAGCTGCAGATCTCCTTAGGCTGAGTCATGCTGCTTTGGGGCAGGGACCATGCATATCATGGGAATATTTCACAGTTTTTGCTCTGTTTTCAGTGTATGACACCAAAACACCCACCTGATGACATCCTTTCAAGAGCAAAGGCAGCAATTTGCAGAATTCCGCTTCTTAGGGGAAGTGAGAAATTGCTGAGCTGACACCAAGTCCTGCAGTGTCCCTGTCACCTGCAGAGCCACCGCATCTTCGCCACGGTAGCGGGCATTGTGACAAAGGTTCTATGTCAGCTGGGTGTGGCAGCCAGGCGCCCCCTAGGGGATGGGGAGCCTGTCAGCCCCGGGCCTGTCACTGCCTGGTGTCCCTGCTGCCACCAGCCAGGCCTCTGAAAACTTGTCAAACCATGCCCAGACTTGGGGCCAGTTTGGCCCAAAGTCTGCAAGAGACAAGTCGGGAAGAAAGATATGGAACAGAGGGAGAAAGTGAAGGGAGCAGGAGAAAGGGAAGGAAGAATAAAAAGTAGTGTTGGGCTGCAGGAGTGAGATGGAGGAATTGCAAGAAAAGAGGCAGGAAGCAGGAGAGTGAGAGAAAAGGAAAGAAGAGACATGCAGCCAGACGAGGGCTTAGTGAGAGAGGATGGGACAGAGAACAGGATGAGAAGGACATAAGGCAAGGCTAGGACAGGCAGGGACAGGCAAGGCAAGGCTAGGCTGCAGGACATGTTTTTGCTTTATAGTTTCTAGCACATTCGTCTTCAGACGAGGAGGAAAGCCATAAGACCGTATGGATTAGGCCCAAGCAAAAACCCCAGCTACTTGAGACACTTAGACTAAGCCTAAAATACCAAGATCTCTCCATAAGGATGGTTTTTATACTGTACTTCCACAATCTGCTGGCAGTACAAAAAAATAAGCTGCAGATCTCCTTAGGCTGAGTCATGCTGCTTTGGGGCAGGGACCATGCATATCGTGGGAATATTTCACAGTTTCTGCTCTGTTTTCAGTGTATGACACCAAAACACCCACCTGATGACATCCTTTGAAGAGCAAAGGCAGCAATTTGCAGAAATCCGCTTCTTAGGGAAAGTGCGAAATTGTTGAGCTGACACCAAGTCCTGCAGTGTCCCTGTCACCTGCAGAGCCACCGCATCCTCGCCACGGTAGCGGGCATTGTGACAAAGGTTCTATGTCAGCTGGGTGTGGCAGCCAGGCGCCCCCTAGGGGATGGGGAGCCTGTCAGCCCCGGGCCTGTCACTGCCTGGTGTCCCTGCTGCCACCAGGCAGGCCTCTGAAAATTTTTCAAACCATGCCCAGACTTGGGGCCAGTTTGGCCCAAAGTCTGCAAGAGACAAGTCGGGAAGAAAGATATGGGACAGAGGGAGAAAGTGAAGGGAGCAGGAGAAAGGGAAGGAAGAATAAAAAGTAGTGTTGGGCTGCAGGAGTGAGATGGAGGAATTGCAAGAAAAGAGGCAGGAAGCAGGAGAGTGAGAGAAAAGGAAAGAAGAGACATGCAGCCAGACGAGGGCTTAGTGAGAGAGGATGGGACAGAGAACAGGATGAGAAGGACATAAGGCAAGGCTAGGACAGGCAAGGACAGGCAAGGCAAGGTTAGGCTGCAGGACATGTTTTTGCTTTATAGTTTCTAGCACATTCGTCTTCAGACGAGGAGGAAAGCCATAAGACCGTATGGATTAGGCCCAAGCAAAAACCCCAGCTACTTGAGACAATTAGACTAAGCCTAAAATACCAAGATCTCTCCATAAGGATGGTTTTTATACTGTACTTCCACAATCTGCTGGCAGTACAAAAAGATAAGCTGCAGATCTCCTTAGGCTGTGTCATGGTGCTTTGGGGCAGGGACCATGCATATCATGGGAATATTTCACAGTTTCTGCTCTGTTTTCAGTGTATGACACCAAAACACCCACCTGATGACATCCTTTCAAGAGCAAAGGCAGCAATTTGCAGAATTCCGCTTCTTAGGGGAAGTGAGAAATTGCTGAGCTGACACCAAGTCCTGCAGTGTCCCTGTCACCTGCAGAGCCACCGCATCCTCGCCACGGTAGCGGGCATTGTGACAAAGGTTCTATGTCAGCTGGGTGTGGCAGCCAGGAACCCCCCTAGGGGATGGGGAGCCTGTCAGCCGCGGACCTGTCACTGCCTGGTGTCCCTGCTGCCACCAGCCAGGCCTCTGAAAACTTGTCAAAGCATGCCCAGACTTGGGGCCAGTTTGGCCCAAAGTCTGCAAGAGACAAGTCGGGAAGAAAGATATGGGACAGAGGGAGAAAGCGAAGGGAGCAGGAGAAAGGGAAGGAAGAATAAAAAGTAGTGTTGGGCTGCAGGAGTGAGATGGAGGAATTGCAAGAAAAGAGGCAGGAAGCAGGAGAGTGAGAGAAAAGGAAAGAAGAGACATGCAGCCAGACGAGGGGTTAGTGAGAGAGGATGGGAAAGAGAACAGGATGAGAAGGACATAAGGCAAGGCTAGGACAGGCAAGGACAGGCAAGGCAAGGCTAGGCTGCAGGACATGTTTTTGCTTTATAGTTTCTAGCACATTCGTCTTCAGACGAGGAGGAAAGCCATAAGACCGTATGGATTAGGCCCAAGCAAAAACCCCAGCTACTTGAGAAACTTAGACTAAGCCTAAAATACCAAGATCTCTCCATAAGGATGGTTTTTATACTGTACTTCCACAATCTGCTGGCAGTACAAAAAAATAAGCTGCAGATCTCCTTAGGCTGAGTCATGGTGCTTTGTGGCAGGGACCATGCATATCATGGGAATATTTCACAGTTTCTGCTCTGTTTTCAGTGTATGACACCAAAACACCCACCTGATGACATCCTTTCAAGAGCAAAGGCAGAAATTTGCAGAATTCCGCTTCTTAGGGGAAGTGAGAATTTGCTGAGCTGACACCAAGTCCTGCAGTGTCCCTGTCACCTGCAGAGCCACCGCATCCTCGCCACGGTAGCGGGCATTGTGACAAAGGTTCTATGTCAGCTGGGTGTGGCAGCCAGGCGCCCCCTAGGGGATGGGGAGCCTGTCAGCCCCGGGCCTGTCACTGCCTGGTGTCCCTGCTGCCACCAGCCAGGCCTCTGAAAACTTGTCAAAGCATGCCCACACTTGGGAACAGTTTGGCCCAAAGTCTCCAAGAGACAAGTCGGGAAGAAAGATATGGGACAGAGGGAGAAAGCGAAGGGAGCAGGAGAAAGGGAAGGAAGAATAAAAAGTAGTGTTGGGCTGCAGGAGTGAGATGGAGGAATTGCAAGAAAAGAGGCAGGAAGCAGGAGAGTGAGAGAAAAGGAAAGAAGAGACATGCAGCCAGAAGAGGGGTTAGTGAGAGAGGATGGGACAGAGAACAGGATGAGAAGGACATAAGGCAAGGCTAGGACAGGCAAGGACAGGCAAGGCAAGGCTAGGCTGCAGGACATGTTTTTGCTTTATAGTTTCTAGCACATTCGTCTTCAGACGAGGAGGAAAGCCATAAGACCGTATGGATTAGGCCCAAGCAAAAACCCCAGATACTTGAGACACTTAGACTAAGCCTAAAATACCAAGATCTCTCCATAAGGATGGTTTTTATACTGTACTTCCACAATCTGCTGGCAGTACAATAAAATAAGCTGCAGATCTCCTTAGGCTGAGTCATGGTGCTTTGGGGCAGGGACCATGCATATCATGGGAATATTTCACAGTTTTTGCTCTGTTTTCAGTGTATGACACCAAAACACCCACCTGATGACATCCTTTCAAGAGCAAAGGCAGCAATTTGCAGAATTCCGCTTCTTAGGGGAAGTGAGAAATTGCTGAGCTGACACCAAGTCCTGCAGTGTCCCTGTCACCTGCAGAGCCACCGCATCCTCGCCACGGTAGCGGGCATTGTGACAAAGGTTCTATGTCAGCTGGGTGTGGCAGCCAGGCGCCCCCTAGGGGATGGGGAGCCTGTCAGCTCCGGGCCTGTCACTGCCTGGTGTCCCTGCTGCCACCAGCCAGGCCTCTGAAAACTTGTCAAAGCATGCCCAGACTTGGGGCCAGTTTGGCACAAAGTCTGCAAGAGACAAGTCGGGAAGAAAGATATGGGACAGAGGGAGAAAGCGAAGGGAGCCGGAGAAAGGGAAGGAAGAATAAAAAGTAGTGTTGGGCTGCAGGAGTGAGATGGAGGAACTGCAAGAAAAGAGGCAGGAAGCAGGAGAGTGAGAGAAAAGGAAAGAAGAGACATGCAGCCAGACGAGGGCTTAGTGAGAGAGGATGGGACAGAGAACAGGATGAGAAGGACATAAGGCAAGGCTAGGACAGGCAAAGACAGGCAAGGCAAAGCTAGGCTGCAGGACATGTTTTTGCTTTATAGTTTCCAGCACATTCGTCTTCAGACTAGGAGGAAAGCCATAAGACCGTATGGATTAGGCCCAAGCAAAAACCCCAGCTACTTGAGACACTTAGACTAAGCCTAAAATACCAAGATCTCTCCATAAGGATGGTTTTTATACTGTACTTCCACAATCTGCTGGCAGTACAAAAAGATAAGCTGCAGATCTCCTTAGGCTGTGTCATGGTGCTTTGGGGCAGGGACCATGCATATCATGGGAATATTTCACAGTTTCTGCTCTGTTTTCAGTGTATGACACCAAAACACCCACCTGATGACATCCTTTCAAGAGCAAAGGCAGCAATTTGCAGAATTCCGCTTCTTAGGGGAAGTGAGAAATTGCTGAGCTGACACCAAGTCCTGCAGTGTCCCTGTCACCTGCAGAGCCACCGCATCCTCGCCACAGTAGTGAGCATTGTGACAAAGGTTCTATGTCAGCTGGGTGTGGCAGCCAGGCGCCCCCTAGGGGATGGGGAGCCTGTCAGCCCCGGGCCTGTCACTGCCTGGTGTCCCTGCTGCCACCAGCCAGGCCTCCGAAAACTTGTCAAACCATGCCCAGACTTGGGGCCAGTTTGGCCCAAAGTCTCCAAGAGACAAGTCGGGAAGAAAGATATGGGACAAGGGAGAAAGCGAAGGGAGCAGGAGAAAGGGAAGGAAGAATAAAAAGTAGTGTTGGGCTGCAGGGGTGAGATGGAGGAATTGCAAGAAAAGAGGCAGGAAGCAGGAGAGTGAGAGAAAAGGAAAGAAGAGACATGCAGCCAGACGAGGGCTTAGTGAGAGAGGATGGGACAGAGAACAGGATGAGAAGGACATAAGGCAAGGCTAGGACAGGCAAGGACAGGCAAGGCAAGGCTAGGCTGCAGGACATGTTTTTGCTTTATAGTTTCTAGCACATTCGTCTTCAGACGAGGAGGAAAGCCATAAGACCGTATGGATTAGGCCCAAGCAAAAACCCCAGCTACTTGAGACACTTAGACTAAGCCTAAAATACCAAGATCTCTCCATAAGGATGGTTTTTATACTGTACTTCCACAATCTGCTGGCAGTACAAAAAGATAAGCTACAGATCTCCTTAGGCTGAGTCATGGTGCTTTGGGGCAGGGACCATGCATATCATGGGAATATTTCACAGTTTCTGCTCTGTTTTCAGTGTATGACACCAAAACACCCACCTGATGACATCCTTTCAAGAGCAAAGGCAGCAATTTGCAGAATTCCGCTTCTTAGGGGAAGTGAGAAATTGCTGAGCTGACACCAAGTCCTGCAGTGTCCCTGTCACCTGCAGAGCCAACGCATCCTCGCCACGGTAGCGAGCATTGTGACAAAGGTTCTATGTCAGCTGGGTGTGGCAGCCAGGCGCCCCCTAGGGGATGGGGAGCCTGTCAGCCCCGGGCCTGTCACTGCCTGGTGTCCCTGCTGCCACCAGCCAGGCCTCTGAAAACTTGTCAAAGCATGCCCAGACGTGGGGCCAGTTTGGCCCAAAGTCTCCAAGAGACAAGTCGGGAAGAAAGATATGGGACAGAGGGAGAAAGCGAAGGGAGCAGGAGAAAGGGAAGGAAGAATAAAAAGTAGTGTTGGGCTGCAGGAGTGAGATGGAGGAATTGCAAGAAAAGAGGCAAGAAGCAGGAGAGTGAGAGAAAAGGAAAGAAGAGACATGCAGCCAGAAGAGGGGTTAGTGAGAGAGGATGGGACAGAGAACAGGATGAGAAGGACATAAGGCAAGGCTAGGACAGGCAAGGACAGGCAAGGCAAGGCTAGGCTGCAGGACATGTTTTTGCTTTATAGTTTCTAGCACATTCGTCTTCATACTAGGAGGAAAACCATAAGACCGTATGGATTAGGCCCAAGCAAAAACCCCAGCTACTTGAGACACTTAGACTAAGCCTAAAATACCAAGATCTCTCCATAAGGATGGTTTTTATACTGTACTTCCACAATCTGCTGGCAGTACAAAAAGATAAGCTACAGATCTCCTTAGGCTGAGTCATGGTGCTTTGGGGCAGGGACCATGCATATCATGGGAATATTTCACAGTTTCTGCTCTGTTTTCAGTGTATGACACCAAAACACCCACCTGATGACATCCTTTCAAGAGCAAAGGCAGCAATTTGCAGAATTCCGCTTCTTAGGGGAAGTGAGAAATTGCTGAGCTGACACCAAGTCCTGCAGTGTCCCTGTCACCTGCAGAGCCACCGCATCCTCGCCACGGTAGCGGGCATTGTGACAAAGGCTCTATGTCAGCTGGGTGTGGCAGCCAGGCGCCCCCTAGGGGATGGGGAGCCTGTCAGCCCCGGGCCTGTCACTGCCTGGTGTCCCTGCTGCCACCAGGCAGGCCTCTGAAAACTTGTCAAACCATGCCCAGACTTGGGGCCAGTTTGGCCCAAAGTCTGCAAGAGACACGTCGGGAAGAAAGATAGGGGACAGAGGGAGAAAGCGAAGGGAGCAGGAGAAAGGGAAGGAAGAATAAAAAGTAGTGTTGGGCTGCAGGGGTGAGATGGAGGAATTGCAAGAAAAGAGGCAGGAAGCAGGAGAGTGAGAGAAAAGGAAAGAAGAGACATGCACCCAGACGAGGGCTTAGTGAGAGAGGATGGGACAGAGAACAGGATGAGAAGGACATAAGGCAAGGCTAGGACAGGCAAGGACAGGCAAGGCAAGGCTAGGCTGCAGGACATGTTTTTGTTTATAGTTTCTAGCACATTCGTCTTCAGACTAGGAGGAAAGCCATAAGACCGTATGGATTAGGCCCAAGCAAAAACCCCAGCTACTTGAGACACTTAGACTAAGCCTAAAATACCAAGATCTCTCCATAAGGATGGTTTTTATCCTGTACTTCCACAATCTGCTGGCAGTACAAAAAAATAAGCTGCAGATCTCCTTAGGCTGAGTCATGGTGCTTTGGGGCAGGGACCATGCATATCATGGGAATATTTCACAGTTTCTGCTCTGTTTTCAGTGTATGACACCAAAACACCCACCTGATGACATCCTTTCAAGAGCAAAGGCAGCAATTTGCAGAATTCCGCTTCTTAGGGGAAGTGAGAAATTGCTGAGCTGACACCAAGTCCTGCAGTGTCCCTGTCACCTGCAGAGCCACCGCATCCTCGCCACGGTAGCGAGCATTGTGACAAAGGTTCTATGTCAGCTGGGTGTGGCAGCCAGGCGCCCCCTAGGGGATGGGGAGCCTGTGAGCCCCGGGCCTGTCACTGCCTGGTGTCCCTGCTGCCACCAGTCAGGCCTCTGAAAACTTGTCAAAGCATGCCCAGACGTGGGGCCAGTTTGGCCCAAAGTCTCCAAGAGACAAGTCGGGAAGAAAGATATGGGACAGAGGGAGAAAGCGAAGGGAGCAGGAGAAAGGGAAGGAAGAATAAAAAGTAGTGTTGGGCTGCAGGAGTGAGATGGAGGAATTGCAAGAAAAGAGGCAAGAAGCAGGAGAGTGAGAGAAAAGGAAAGAAGAGACATGCAGCCAGAAGAGGGGTTAGTGAGAGAGGATGGGACAGAGAACAGGATGAGAAGGACATAAGGCAAGGCTAGGACAGGCAAGGACAGGCAAGGCAAGGCTAGGCTGCAGGACATGTTTTTGCTTTATAGTTTCTAGCACATTCGTCTTCAGACAAGGAGGAAAACCATAAGACCGTATGGATTAGGCCCAAGCAAAAACCCCAGCTACTTGAGACACTTAGACTAAGCCTAAAATACCAAGATCTCTCCATAAGGATTGTTTTTATACTGTACTTCCACAATCTGCTGGCAGTACAAAAAGATAAGCTACAGATCTCCTTAGGCTGAGTCATGGTGCTTTGGGTCAGGGACCATGCATATCATGGGAATATTTCACAGTTTCTGCTCTGTTTTCAGTGTATGACACCAAAACACCCACCTATTGACATCCTTTCAAGAGCAAAGGCAGCAATTTGCAGAATTCCGCTTCTTAGGGGAAATGAGAAATTGCTGAGCTGACACCAAGTCCTGCAGTGTCCCTGTCACCTGCAGAGCCACCGCATCCTCGCCACGGTAGCGAGCATTGTGACAAAGGTTCTATGTTAGCTGGGTGTGGCAGCCAGGCGCCCCCTAGGGGATGGGGAGCCTGTGAGCCCCGGGCCTGTCACTGCCTGGTGTCCCTGCTGCCACGAGCCAGGCCTCCGAAAACTTGTCAAAGCATGCCCAGACTTGGGGCCAGTTTGGCCCAAAGTCTCCAAGAGACAAGTCGGGAAGAAAGATATATGACACAGGGAGAAAGCGAAGGGAGCAGGAGAAAGGGAAGGAAGAATAAAAAGTAGTGTTGGGCTGCAGTAGTGAGATGGAGGAATTGCAAGAAAAGAGGCAGGAAGCAGGAGAGTGAGAGAAAAGGAAAGAAGAGACATTTAGCCAGACGAGGGGTTAGTGAGAGAGGATGGGAAGGAGAACAGGATGAGAAGGACATAAGGCAAGGCTAGGACAGGCAAGGACAGGCAAGGCAAGGCTAGGCTGCAGGACATGTTTTTGCTTTATAGTTTCTAGCACATTCATCTTCAGACTAGGAGGAAAGCCATAAGACCGTATGGATTAGGCCCAAGCAAAAACCCCAGCTACTTGAGACACTTAGACTAAGCCTAAAATACCAAGATCTCTCCATAAGGATGGTTTTTATACTGTACTTCCACAATCTGCTGGCAGTAGAAAAAAATAAGCTGCAGATCTCCTTAGGCTGAGTCATGGTGCTTTGGGGCAGGGACCATGCATATCATGGGAATATTTCACAGTTTCTACTCTGTTTTCAGTGTATGACACCAAAACACCCACCTGATGACATCCTTTCAAGAGCAAAGGCAGCAATTTGCAGAATTCCGCTTCTTAGGGGAAGTGAGAAATTGCTGAGCTGACACCAAGTCCTGCAGTGTCCCTGTCACCTGCAGAGCCACCGCATCCTCGCCACGGTAGCGGGCATTGTGACAAAGGTTCTATGTCAGCTGGGTGTGGCAGCCAGGCGCCCCCTAGGGGATGGGGAGCCTGTCAGCCCCGGGCCTGTCACTGCCTGGTGTCCCTGCTGCCACCAGGCAGGCCTCTGAAAACTTGTCAAACCATGACCAGACTTGGGGCCAGTTTGGCCCAAAGTCTCCAAGAGACAAGTCGGGAAGAAAGATATATGACACAGGGAGAAAGCGAAGGGAGCAGGAGAAAGGGAAGGAAGAATAAAAAGTAGTGTTGGGCTGCAGTAGTGAGATGGAGGAATTGCAAGAAAAGAGGCAGGAAGCAGGAGAGTGAGAGAAAAGGAAAGAAGAGACATTTAGCCAGACGAGGGGTTAGTGAGAGAGGATGGGAAGGAGAACAGGATGAGAAGGACATAAGGCAAGGCTAGGACAGGCAAGGACAGGCAAGGCAAGGCTAGGCTGCAGGACATGTTTTTGCTTTATAGTTTCTAGCACATTCATCTTCAGACTAGGAGGAAAGCCATAAGACCGTATGGATTAGGCCCAAGCAAAAACCCCAGCTACTTGAGACACTTAGACTAAGCCTAAAATACCAAGATCTCTCCATAAAGATGGTTTTTATACTGTACTTCCACAATCTGCTGGCAGTAGAAAAAAATAAGCTGCAGATCTCCTTAGGCTGAGTCATGGTGCTTTGGGGCAGGGACCATGCATATCATGGGAATATTTCACAGTTTCTGCTCTGTTTTCAGTGTATGACACCAAAACACCCACCTGATGACATCCTTTCAAGAGCAAAGGCAGCAATTTGCAGAATTCCGCTTCTTAGGGGAAGTGAGAAATTGCTGAGCTGACACCAAGTCCTGCAGTGTCCCTGTCACCTGCAGAGCCACCGCATCCTCGCCACGGTAGCGGGCATTGTGACAAAGGTTCTATGTCAGCTGGGTGTGGCAGCCAGGCGCCCCCTAGGGGATGGGGAGCCTGTCAGCCCCGGGCCTGTCACTGCCTGGTGTCCCTGCTGCCACCAGGCAGGCCTCTGAAAACTTGTCAAACCATGCCCAGACTTGGGGCCAGTTTGGCCCAAAGTCTGCAAGAGACACGTCGGGAAGAAAGATATGGGACAGAGGGAGAAAGCGAAGGGAGCAGGAGAAAGGGAAGGAAGAATAAAAAGTAGTGTTGGGCTGCAGGAGTGAGATGGAGGAATTGCAAGAAAAGAGGCAGGAAGCAGGAGAGTGAGAGAAAAGGAAAGAAGAGACATGCAGCCAGATGAGGGGTTAGTGAGAGAGGATGGGACAGAGAACAGGATGAGAAGGACATAAGGCAAGGCTAGGACAGGCAAGGACAGGCAAGGCAAGGCTAGGCTGCAGGACATGTTTTTGCTTTATAGTTTCTAGCACATTCATCTTCAGACTAGGAGGAAAGCCATAAGACCGTATGGATTAGGCCCAAGCAAAAACCCCAGCTACTTGAGACACTTAGACTAAGCCTAAAATACCAAGATCTCTCCATAAGGATGGTTTTTATACTGTACTTCCACAATCTGCTGGCAGTACAAAAAAATAAGCTGCAGATCTCCTTAGGCTGAGTCATGGTGCTTTGGGGCAGGGACCATGCATATCATGGGAATATTTCACAGTTTCTGCTCTGTTTTCAGTGTATGACACCAAAACACCCACCTGATGACATCCTTTCAAGAGCAAAGGCAGCAATTTGCAGAATTCCGCTTCTTAGGGGAAGTGAGAAATTGCTGAGCTGACACCAAGTCCTGCAGTGTCCCTGTCACCTGCAGAGCCACCGCATCCTCGCCACGGTAGCGAGCATTGTGACAAAGGTTCTATGTCAGCTGGGTGTGGCAGCCAGGCGCCCCCTAGGGGATGGGGAGCCTGTGAGCCCCGGGCCTGTCACCGCCTGGTGTCCCTGCTGCCACCAGTCAGGCCTCTGAAAACTTGTCAAAGCATGCCCAGACGTGGGGCCAGTTTGGCCCAAAGTCTCCAAGAGACAAGTCGGGAAGAAAGATATGGGACAGAGGGAGAAAGCGAAGGGAGCAGGAGAAAGGGAAGGAAGAATAAAAAGTAGTGTTGGGCTGCAGGAGTGAGATGGAGGAATTGCAAGAAAAGAGGCAAGAAGCAGGAGAGTGAGAGAAAAGGAAAGAAGAGACATGCAGCCAGACGAGGGCTTAGTGAGAGAGGATGGGACAGAGAACAGGATGAGAAGGACATAAGGCAAGGCTAGGACAGGCAAGGACAGGCAAGGCAAGGCTAGGCTGCAGGACATGTTTTTGCTTTATAGTTTCTAGCACATTCGTCTTCAGACAAGGAGGAAAACCATAAGACCGTATGGATTAGGCCCAAGCAAAAACCCCAGCTACTTGAGACACTTAGACTAAGCCTAAAATACCAAGATCTCTCCATAAGGATGGTTTTTATACTGTACTTCCACAATCTGCTGGCAGTACAAAAAAATAAGCTGCAGATCTCCTTAGGCTGAGTCATGGTGCTTTGGGGCAGGGACCATGCATATCATGGGAATATTTCACAGTTTCTGCTCTGTTTTCAGTGTATGACACCAAAACACCCACCTGATGACATCCTTTCAAGAGCAAAGGCAGCAATTTGCAGAATTCCGCTTCTTAGGGGAAGTGAGAAATTGCTGAGCTGACACCAAGTCCTGCAGTGTCCCTGTCACCTGCAGAGCCACCGCATCCTCGCCACGGTAGCGAGCATTGTGACAAAGGTTCTATGTCAGCTGGGTGTGGCAGCCAGGCGCCCCCTAGGGGATGGGGAGCCTGTGAGCCCCGGGCCTGTCACCGCCTGGTGTCCCTGCTGCCACCAGTCAGGCCTCTGAAAACTTGTCAAAGCATGCCCAGACGTGGGGCCAGTTTGGCCCAAAGTCTGCAAGAGACAAGTCGGTAAGAAAGATATGGGACAGAGGGAGAAAGCGAAGGGAGCAGGAGAAAGGGAAGGAAGAATAAAAAGTAGTGTTGGGCTGCAGGGGTGAGATGGAGGAATTGCAAGAAAAGAGGCAGGAAGCAGGAGAGTGAGAGAAAAGGAAAGAAGAGACATGCAGCCAGACGAGGGCTTAGTGAGAGAGGATGGGACAGAGAACAGGATGAGAAGGACATAAGGCAAGGCTAGGACAGGCAGGGACAGGCAAGGCAAGGCTAGGCTGCAGGACATGTTTTTGCTTTATAGTTTCTAGCACATTCGTCTTCAGACAAGGAGGAAAACCATAAGACCGTATGGATTAGGCCCAAGCAAAAACCCCAGCTACTTGAGACACTTAGACTAAGCCTAAAATACCAAGATCTCTCCATAAGGATTGTTTTTATACTGTACTTCCACAATCTGCTGGCAGTACAAAAAGATAAGCTACAGATCTCCTTAGGCTGAGTCATGGTGCTTTGGGTCAGGGACCATGCATATCATGGGAATATTTCACAGTTTCTGCTCTGTTTTCAGTGTATGACACCAAAACACCCACCTGATGACATCCTTTCAAGAGCAAAGGCAGCAATTTGCAGAATTCCGCTTCTTAGGGGAAGTGAGAAATTGCTGAGCTGACACCAAGTCCTGCAGTGTCCCTGTCACCTGCAGAGCCACCGCATCCTCGCCACGGTAGCGGGCATTGTGACAAAGGTTCTATGTCAGCTGGGTGTGGCAGCCAGGCGCCCCCTAGGGGATGGGGAGCCTGTCAGCCCCGGGCCTGTCACTGCCTGGTGTCCCTGCTGCCACCAGCCAGGCCTCTGAAAACTTGTCAAAGCATGCCCAGACTTGGGGCCAGTTTGGCCCAAAGTCTGCAAGAGACAAGTCGGGAAGAAAGATATGGGACAGAGGGAGAAAGCGAAGGGAGCAGGAGAAAGGGAAGGAAGAATAAAAAGTAGTGTTGGGCTGCAGGAGTGAGATGGAGGAATTGCAAGAAAAGAGGCAGGAAGCAGGAGAGTGAGAGAAAAGGAAAGAAGAGACATGCAGCCAGAAGAGGGGTTAGTGAGAGAGGATGGGACAGAGAACAGGATGAGAAGGACATAAGGCAAGGCTAGGACAGGCAAGGACAGGCAAGGCAAGGTCAGGCTGCAGGACATGTTTTTGCTTTATAGTTTCTAGCACATTCGTCTTCAGATTAGGAGGAAAGCCATAAGACCGTATGGATTAGGCCCAAGCAAAAACCCCAGCTACTAGAGACACTTAGACTAAGCCTAAAATACCAAGATCTCTCCATAAGGATGGTTTTTATACTGTACATCCACAATCTGCTGGCAGTACAAAAAAATAAGCTGCAGATCTCCTTAGGCTGAGTCATGGTGCTTTGGGGCAGGGACCATGCATATCATGGGAATATTTCACAGTTTCTGCTCTGTTTTCAGTGTATGACACCAAAACACCCACCTGATGACATCCTTTCAAGAGCAAAGGCAGCAATTTGCAGAATTCCGCTTCTTAGGGGAAGTGAGAAATTGCTGAGCTGACACCAAGACCTGCAGTGTCCCTGTCACCTGCAGAGCCACCGCATCCTCGCCACGGTAGCGGGCATTGTGATAAAGGTTCTATGTCAGCTGGGTGTGGCAGCCAGGCGCCCCCTAGGGGATGGGGAGCCTGTCAGCCCCGGGCCTGTCACTGCCTGGTGTCCCTGCTGCCACCAGGCAGGCCTCTGAAAACTTGTCAAACCATGCCCAGACTTGGGGCCAGTTTGGCCCAAAGTCTGCAAGAGACACGTCGGGAAGAAAGATATGGGACAGAGGGAGAAAGCGAAGGGAGCAGGAGAAAGGGAAGGAAGAATAAAAAGTAGTGTTGGGCTGCAGGAGTGAGATGGAGGAATTGCAAGAAAAGAGGCAGGAAGCAGGAGAGTGAGAGAAAAGGAAAGAAGAGTCATGCAGCCAGATGAGGGGTTAGTGAGAGAAGATGGGACAGAGAACAGGATGAGAAGGACATAAGGCAAGGCTAGGACAGGCAAGGACAGGCAAGGCAAGGCTAGGCTGCAGGACATGTTTTTGCTTTATAGTTTCTAGCACATTCATCTTCAGACTAGGAGGAAAGCCATAAGACCGTATGGATTAGGCCCAAGCAAAAACCCCAGCTACTTGAGACACTTAGACTAAGCCTAAAATACCAAGATCTCTCCATAAGGATGGTTTTTATACTGTACTTCCACAATCTGCTGGCAGTACAAAAAAATAAGCTGCAGATCTCCTTAGGCTGAGTCATGGTGCTTTGGGGCAGGGACCATGCATATCATGGGAATATTTCACAGTTTCTGCTCTGTTTTCAGTGTATGACACCAAAACACCCACCTGATGACATCCTTTCAAGAGCAAAGGCAGCAATTTGCAGAATTCCGCTTCTTAGGGGAAGTGAGAAATTGCTGAGCTGACACCAAGTCCTGCAGTGTCCCTGTCACCTGCAGAGCCACCGCATCCTCGCCACGGTAGCGGGCATTGTGACAAAGGTTCTATGTCAGCTGGGTGTGGCAGCCAGGCGCCCCCTAGGGGATGGGGAGCCTGTCAGCCCCGGGCCTGTCACTGCCTGGTGTCCCTGCTGCCACCAGCCAGGCCTCTGAAAACTTGTCAAAGCATGCCCAGACTTGGGGCCAGTTTGGCCCAAAGTCTGCAAGAGACAAGTCGGGAAGAAAGATATGGGACAGAGGGAGAAAGCGAAGGGAGCAGGAGAAAGGGAAGGAAGAATAAAAAGTAGTGTTGGGCTGCAGGAGTGAGATGGAGGAATTGCAAGAAAAGAGGCAGGAAGCAGGAGAGTGAGAGAAAAGGAAAGAAGAGACATGCAGCCAGAAGAGGGGTTAGTGAGAGAGGATGGGACAGAGAACAGGATGAGAAGGACATAAGGCAAGGCTAGGACAGGCAAGGACAGGCAAGGCAAGGTTAGGCTGCAGGACATGTTTTTGCTTTATAGTTTCTAGCACATTCGTCTTCAGATTAGGAGGAAAGCCATAAGACCGTATGGATTAGGCCCAAGCAAAAACCCCAGCTACTAGAGACACTTAGACTAAGCCTAAAATACCAAGATCTCTCCATAAGGATGGTTTTTATACTGTACATCCACAATCTGCTGGCAGTACAAAAAAATAAGCTGCAGATCTCCTTAGGCTGAGTCATGGTGCTTTGGGGCAGGGACCATGCATATCATGGGAATATTTCACAGTTTCTGCTCTGTTTTCAGTGTATGACACCAAAACACCCACCTGATGACATCCTTTCAAGAGCAAAGGCAGCAATTTGCAGAATTCCGCTTCTTAGGGGAAGTGAGAAATTGCTGAGCTGACACCAAGTCCTGCAGTGTCCCTGTCACCTGCAGAGCCACCGCATCCTCGCCACGGTAGCGGGCATTGTGACAAAGGTTCTATGTCAGCTGGGTGTGGCAGCCAGGCGCCCCCTAGGGGATGGGGAGCCTGTCAGCCCCGGGCCTGTCACTGCCTGGTGTCCCTGCTGCCACCAGCCAGGCCTCTGAAAACTTGTCAAAGCATGCCCAGACTTGGGGCCAGTTTGGCCCAAAGTCTGCAAGAGACAAGTCGGGAAGAAAGATATGGGACAGAGGGAGAAAGCGAAGGGAGCAGGAGAAAGGGAAGGAAGAATAAAAAGTAGTGTTGGGCTGCAGGAGTGAGATGGAGGAATTGCAAGAAAAGAGGCAGGAAGCAGGAGAGTGAGAGAAAAGGAAAGAAGAGACATGCAGCCAGAAGAGGGGTTAGTGAGAGAGGATGGGACAGAGAACAGGATGAGAAGGACATAAGGCAAGGCTAGGACAGGCAAGGACAGGCAAGGCAAGGTCAGGCTGCAGGACATGTTTTTGCTTTATAGTTTCTAGCACATTCGTCTTCAGATTAGGAGGAAAGCCATAAGACCGTATGGATTAGGCCCAAGCAAAAACCCCAGCTACTAGAGACACTTAGACTAAGCCTAAAATACCAAGATCTCTCCATAAGGATGGTTTTTATACTGTACATCCACAATCTGCTGGCAGTACAAAAAAATAAGCTGCAGATCTCCTTAGGCTGAGTCATGGTGCTTTGGGGCAGGGACCATGCATATCATGGGAATATTTCACAGTTTCTGCTCTGTTTTCAGTGTATGACACCAAAACACCCACCTGATGACATCCTTTCAAGAGCCAAGGCAGCAATTTGCAGAATTCCGCTTCTTAGGGGAAGTGAGAAATTGCTGAGCTGACACCAAGACCTGCAGTGTCCCTGTCACCTGCAGAGCCACCGCATCCTCGCCACGGTAGCGGGCATTGTGATAAAGGTTCTATGTCAGCTGGGTGTGGCAGCCAGGCGCCCCCTAGGGGATGGGGAGCCTGTCAGCCCCGGGCCTGTCACTGCCTGGTGTCCCTGCTGCCACCAGGCAGGCCTCTGAAAACTTGTCAAACCATGCCCAGACTTGGGGCCAGTTTGGCCCAAAGTCTGCAAGAGACACGTCGGGAAGAAAGATATGGGACAGAGGGAGAAAGCGAAGGGAGCAGGAGAAAGGGAAGGAAGAATAAAAAGTAGTGTTGGGCTGCAGGAGTGAGATGGAGGAATTGCAAGAAAAGAGGCAGGAAGCAGGAGAGTGAGAGAAAAGGAAAGAAGAGTCATGCAGCCAGATGAGGGGTTAGTGAGAGAAGATGGGACAGAGAACAGGATGAGAAGGACATAAGGCAAGGCTAGGACAGGCAAGGACAGGCAAGGCAAGGCTAGGCTGCAGGACATGTTTTTGCTTTATAGTTTCTAGCACATTCATCTTCAGACTAGGAGGAAAGCCATAAGACCGTATGGATTAGGCCCAAGCAAAAACCCCAGCTACTTGAGACACTTAGACTAAGCCTAAAATACCAAGATCTCTCCATAAGGATGGTTTTTATACTGTACTTCCACAATCTGCTGGCAGTACAAAAAAATAAGCTGCAGATCTCCTTAGGCTGAGTCATGGTGCTTTGGGGCAGGGACCATGCATATCATGGGAATATTTCACAGTTTCTGCTCTGTTTTCAGTGTATGACACCAAAACACCCACCTGATGACATCCTTTCAAGAGCAAAGGCAGCAATTTGCAGAATTCCGCTTCTTAGGGGAAGTGAGAAATTGCTGAGCTGACACCAAGTCCTGCAGTGTCCCTGTCACCTGCAGAGCCACCGCATCCTCGCCACGGTAGCGGGCATTGTGACAAAGGTTCTATGTCAGCTGGGTGTGGCAGCCAGGCGCCCCCTAGGGGATGGGGAGCCTGTCAGCCCCGGGCCTGTCACTGCCTGGTGTCCCTGCTGCCACCAGCCAGGCCTCTGAAAACTTGTCAAAGCATGCCCAGACTTGGGGCCAGTTTGGCCCAAAGTCTGCAAGAGACAAGTCGGGAAGAAAGATATGGGACAGAGGGAGAAAGCGAAGGGAGCAGGAGAAAGGGAAGGAAGAATAAAAAGTAGTGTTGGGCTGCAGGAGTGAGATGGAGGAATTGCAAGAAAAGAGGCAGGAAGCAGGAGAGTGAGAGAAAAGGAAAGAAGAGACATGCAGCCAGAAGAGGGGTTAGTGAGAGAGGATGGGACAGAGAACAGGATGAGAAGGACATAAGGCAAGGCTAGGACAGGCAAGGACAGGCAAGGCAAGGTTAGGCTGCAGGACATGTTTTTGCTTTATAGTTTCTAGCACATTCGTCTTCAGATTAGGAGGAAAGCCATAAGACCGTATGGATTAGGCCCAAGCAAAAACCCCAGCTACTAGAGACACTTAGACTAAGCCTAAAATACCAAGATCTCTCCATAAGGATGGTTTTTATACTGTACATCCACAATCTGCTGGCAGTACAAAAAAATAAGCTGCAGATCTCCTTAGGCTGAGTCATGGTGCTTTGGGGCAGGGACCATGCATATCATGGGAATATTTCACAGTTTCTGCTCTGTTTTCAGTGTATGACACCAAAACACCCACCTGATGACATCCTTTCAAGAGCAAAGGCAGCAATTTGCAGAATTCCGCTTCTTAGGGGAAGTGAGAAATTGCTGAGCTGACACCAAGACCTGCAGTGTCCCTGTCACCTGCAGAGCCACCGCATCCTCGCCACGGTAGCGGGCATTGTGATAAAGGTTCTATGTCAGCTGGGTGTGGCAGCCAGGCGCCCCCTAGGGGATGGGGAGCCTGTCAGCCCCGGGCCTGTCACTGCCTGGTGTCCCTGCTGCCACCAGGCAGGCCTCTGAAAACTTGTCAAACCATGCCCAGACTTGGGGCCAGTTTGGCCCAAAGTCTGCAAGAGACACGTCGGGAAGAAAGATATGGGACAGAGGGAGAAAGCGAAGGGAGCAGGAGAAAGGGAAGGAAGAATAAAAAGTAGTGTTGGGCTGCAGGAGTGAGATGGAGGAATTGCAAGAAAAGAGGCAGGAAGCAGGAGAGTGAGAGAAAAGGAAAGAAGAGTCATGCAGCCAGATGAGGGGTTAGTGAGAGAAGATGGGACAGAGAACAGGATGAGAAGGACATAAGGCAAGGCTAGGACAGGCAAGGACAGGCAAGGCAAGGCTAGGCTGCAGGACATGTTTTTGCTTTATAGTTTCTAGCACATTCATCTTCAGACTAGGAGGAAAGCCATAAGACCGTATGGATTAGGCCCAAGCAAAAACCCCAGCTACTTGAGACACTTAGACTAAGCCTAAAATACCAAGATCTCTCCATAAGGATGGTTTTTATACTGTACTTCCACAATCTGCTGGCAGTACAAAAAAATAAGCTGCAGATCTCCTTAGGCTGAGTCATGGTGCTTTGGGGCAGGGACCATGCATATCATGGGAATATTTCACAGTTTCTGCTCTGTTTTCAGTGTATGACACCAAAACACCCACCTGATGACATCCTTTCAAGAGCAAAGGCAGCAATTTGCAGAATTCCGCTTCTTAGGGGAAGTGAGAAATTGCTGAGCTGACACCAAGACCTGCAGTGTCCCTGTCACCTGCAGAGCCACCGCATCCTCGCCACGGTAGCGGGCATTGTGATAAAGGTTCTATGTCAGCTGGGTGTGGCAGCCAGGCGCCCCCTAGGGGATGGGGAGCCTGTCAGCCCCGGGCCTGTCACTGCCTGGTGTCCCTGCTGCCACCAGGCAGGCCTCTGAAAACTTGTCAAACCATGCCCAGACTTGGGGCCAGTTTGGCCCAAAGTCTGCAAGAGACACGTCGGGAAGAAAGATATGGGACAGAGGGAGAAAGCGAAGGGAGCAGGAGAAAGGGAAGGAAGAATAAAAAGTAGTGTTGGGCTGCAGGAGTGAGATGGAGGAATTGCAAGAAAAGAGGCAGGAAGCAGGAGAGTGAGAGAAAAGGAAAGAAGAGACATGCAGCCAGACGAGGGCTTAGTGAGAGAGGATGGGACAGAGAACAGGATGAGAAGGACATAAGGCAAGGCTAGGACAGGCAAGGACAGGCAAGGCAAGGCTAGGCTGCAGGACATGTTTTTGCTTTATAGTTTCTAGCACATTCGTCTTCAGACAAGGAGGAAAACCATAAGACCGTATGGATTAGGCCCAAGCAAAAACCCCAGCTACTTGAGACACTTAGACTAAGCCTAAAATACCAAGATCTCTCCATAAGGATGGTTTTTATACTGTACTTCCACAATCTGCTGGCAGTACAAAAAAATAAGCTGCAGATCTCCTTAGGCTGAGTCATGGTGCTTTGGGGCAGGGACCATGCATATCATGGGAATATTTCACAGTTTCTGCTCTGTTTTCAGTGTATGACACCAAAACACCCACCTGATGACATCCTTTCAAGAGCAAAGGCAGCAATTTGCAGAATTCCGCTTCTTAGGGGAAGTGAGAAATTGCTGAGCTGACCCCAAGTCCTGCAGTGTCCCTGTCACCTGCAGAGCCACCGCATCCTCGCCACGGTAGCGGGCATTGTGACAAAGGTTCTATGTCAGCTGGGTGTGGCAGCCAGGCGCCCCCTAGGGGATGGGGAGCCTGTGAGCCCCGGGCCTGTCACCGCCTGGTGTCCCTGCTGCCACCAGTCAGGCCTCTGAAAACTTGTCAAAGCATGCCCAGACGTGGGGCCAGTTTGGCCCAAAGTCTCCAAGAGACAAGTCGGGAAGAAAGATATGGGACAGAGGGAGAAAGCGAAGGGAGCAGGAGAAAGGGAAGGAAGAATAAAAAGTAGTGTTGGGCTGCAGGAGTGAGATGGAGGAAATGCAAGAAAAGAGGCAAGAAGCAGGAGAGTGAGAGAAAAGGAAAGAAGAGACATGCAGCGAGACGAAAGGTTAGTGAGAGAGGATGGGACAGAGAACAGGATGAGAAGGACATAAGGCAAGGCTAGGACAGGCAAGGACAGGCAAGGCAAGGCTAGGCTGCAGGACATGTTTTTGCTTTATCGTTTCTAGCACATTCGTCTTCAGACAAGGAGGAAAACCATAAGACCGTATGGATTAGGCCCAAGCAAAAACCCCAGCTACTTGAGACACTTAGACTAAGCCTAAAATACCAAGATCTCTCCATAAGGATTGTTTTTATACTGTACTTCCACAATCTGCTGGCAGTACAAAAAGATAAGCTACAGATCTCCTTAGGCTGAGTCATGGTGCTTTGGGTCAGGGACCATGCATATCATGGGAATATTTCACAGTTTCTGCTCTGTTTTCAGTGTATGACACCAAAACACCCACCTGATGACATCCTTTCAAGAGCAAAGGCAGCAATTTGCAGAATTCCGCTTCTTAGGGGAAGTGAGAAATTGCTGAGCTGACACCAAGTCCTGCAGTGTCCCTGTCACCTGCAGAGCCACCGCATCCTCGCCACGGTAGCGAGCATTGTGACAAAGGTTCTATGTCAGCTGGGTGTGGCAGCCAGGCGCCCCCTAGGGGATGGGGAGCCTGTGAGCCCCGGGCCTGTCACTGTCTGGTGTCCCTGCTGCCACCAGTCAGGCCTCTGAAAACTTGTCAAAGCATGCCCAGACGTGGGGCCAGTTTGGCCCAAAGTCTCCAAGAGACAAGTCGGGAAGAAAGATATGGGACAGAGGGAGAAAGCGAAGGGAGCAGGAGAAAGGGAAGGAAGAATAAAAAGTAGTGTTGGGCTGCAGGAGTGAGATGGAGGAATTGCAAGAAAAGAGGCAAGAAGCAGGAGAGTGAGAGAAAAGGAAAGAAGAGACATGCAGCCAGAAGAGGGGTTAGTGAGAGAGGATGGGACAGAGAACAGGATGAGAAGGACATAAGGCAAGGCTAGGACAGGCAAGGACAGGCAAGGCAAGGCTAGGCTGCAGGACATGTTTTTGCTTTATAGTTTCTAGCACATTCGTCTTCAGACTAGGAGGAAAGCCATAAGACCGTATGGATTAGGCCCAAGCAAAAACCCCAGCTACTTGAGACACTTAGACTAAGCCTAAAATACCAAGATCTCTCCATAAAGATGGTTTTTATACTGTACTTCCACAATCTGCTGGCAGTAGAAAAAAATAAGCTGCAGATCTCCTTAGGCTGAGTCATGGTGCTTTGGGGCAGGGACCATGCATATCATGGGAATATTTCACAGTTTCTGCTCTGTTTTCAGTGTATGACACCAAAACACCCACCTGATGACATCCTTTCAAGAGCAAAGGCAGCAATTTGCAGAATTCCGCTTCTTAGGGGAAGTGAGAAATTGCTGAGCTGACACCAAGTCCTGCAGTGTCCCTGTCACCTGCAGAGCCACCGCATCCTCGCCACGGTAGCGGGCATTGTGACAAAGGTTCTATGTCAGCTGGGTGTGGCAGCCAGGCGCCCCCTAGGGGATGGGGAGCCTGTCAGCCCCGGGCCTGTCACTGCCTGGTGTCCCTGCTGCCACCAGCCAGGCCTCTGAAAACTTGTCAAAGCATGCCCAGACTTGGGGCCAGTTTGGCCCAAAGTCTGCAAGAGACAAGTCGGGAAGAAAGATATGGGACAGAGGGAGAAAGCGAAGGGAGCAGGAGAAAGGGAAGGAAGAATAAAAAGTAGTGTTGGGCTGCAGGAGTGAGATGGAGGAATTGCAAGAAAAGAGGCAGGAAGCAGGAGAGTGAGAGAAAAGGAAAGAAGAGACATGCAGCCAGAAGAGGGGTTAGTGAGAGAGGATGGGACAGAGAACAGGATGAGAAGGACATAAGGCAAGGCTAGGACAGGCAAGGACAGGCAAGGCAAGGTTAGGCTGCAGGACATGTTTTTGCTTTATAGTTTCTAGCACATTCGTCTTCAGATTAGGAGGAAAGCCATAAGACCGTATGGATTAGGCCCAAGCAAAAACCCCAGCTACTTGAGACACTTAGACTAAGCCTAAAATACCAAGATCTCTCCATAAGGATGGTTTTTATACTGTACATCCACAATCTGCTGGCAGTACAAAAAAATAAGCTGCAGATCTCCTTAGGCTGAGTCATGGTGCTTTGGGGCAGGGACCATGCATATCATGGGAATATTTCACAGTTTCTGCTCTGTTTTCAGTGTATGACACCAAAACACCCACCTGATGACATCCTTTCAAGAGCAAAGGCAGCAATTTGCAGAATTCCGCTTCTTAGGGGAAGTGAGAAATTGCTGAGCTGACACCAAGACCTGCAGTGTCCCTGTCACCTGCAGAGCCACCGCATCCTCGCCACGGTAGCGGGCATTGTGACAAAGGCTCTATGTCAGCTGGGTGTGGCAGCCAGGCGCCCCCTAGGGGATGGGGAGCCTGTCAGCCCCGGGCCTGTCACTGCCTGGTGTCCCTGCTGCCACCAGCCAGGCCTCTGAAAACTTGTCAACGCATGCTCAGACTTGGGGCCATTTTGGCCCAAAGTCTCCAAGAGACAAGTCGGGAAGAAAGATATGGGACAGAGGGAGAAAGCGAAGGGAGCAGGAGAAAGGGAAGGAAGAATAAAAAGTAGTGTTGGGCTGCAGGAGTGAGATAGAGGAACTGCAAGAAAAGAGGCAGGAAGCAGGAGAGTGAGAGAAAAGGAAAGAAGAGACATTTAGCAAGACGAGGGGTTAGTGAGAGAGGATGGGACAGAGAACAGGATGAGAAGGACATAAGGCAAGGCTAGGACAGGCAAGGACAGGCAAGGCAAGGCTAGGCTGCAGGACATGTTTTTGCTTTATAGTTTCTAGCACATTCGTCTTCAGACTAGGAGGAAAGCCATAAGACAGTATGGATTAGGCCCAAGCAAAAACCCCAGCTACTTGAGACACTTAGACTAAGCCTAAAATACCAAGATCTCTCCATAAGGATAGTTTTTATACTGTACTTCCACAATCTGCTGGCAGTACAAAAAAATAAGCTGCAGATCTCCTTAGGCTGAGTCATGGTGCTTTGGGGCAGGGACCATGCATATCATGGGAATATTTCACAGTTTCTGCTCTGTTTTCAGTGTATGACACCAAAACACCCACCTGATGACATCCTTTCAAGAGCAAAGGCAGCAATTTGCAGAATTCCGCTTCTTAGGGGAAGTGAGAAATTGCTGAGCTGACACCAAGTCCTGCAGTGTCCCTGTCACCTGCAGAGCCACCGCATCCTCGCCACGGTAGCAGGCATTGTGACAAAGGTTCTATGTCAGCTGGGTGTGGCAGCCAGGCGCCCCCTAGGGGATGGGGAGCCTGTGAGCCCCGGGCCTGTCACCGCCTGGTGTCCCTGCTGCCACCAGTCAGGCCTCTGAAAACTTGTCAAAGCATGCCCAGACGTGGGGCCAGTTTGGCCCAAAGTCTCCAAGAGACAAGTCGGGAAGAAAGATATGGGACAGAGGGAGAAAGCGAAGGGAGCAGGAGAAAGGGAAGGAAGAATAAAAAGTAGTGTTGGGCTGCAGGAGTGAGATGGAGGAATTGCAAGAAAAGAGGCAGGAAGCAGGAGAGTGAGAGAAAAGGAAAGAAGAGACATGCAGCCAGACGAGGGCTTAGTGAGAGAGGATGGGACAGAGAACAGGATGAGAAGGAAAGAAGGCAAGGCTAGGACAGACAAGGACAGGCAAGGCAAGGCTAGGCTGCAGGACATGTTTTTGCTTTATAGTTTTGTGACAGACTGCAATTCCCCCTCCTTTGCAGCACGGCACTTCTCTCTCTTCCTCTGCTATTTGAGGCTAACAGCTTCTTTTGTCTGGCCCAGAGCACCCTGGCTCCTGGGACATTAGAAGAAGGGAGTGCCAAGGCACACTGGGCCGCGCCCAGTGTGGGGGATGTTTGAGGGCTTCAGGGGCACCCACACTCAGTGTGGGGGGTGCAGAGAAGCTTATACAATGCCTACAGTCAGGTCTGATCAGATAACAAAACGGGACTCTCGTCGAGACTCCGCCCATTGCCGCGGGTCTCTTGGAGCACGAGCTTAGCCACTGCCGCCACGAGAGCCCCCCTCCCCGGGATGGAGACTCCGCTTGCCTCGCCGCCACAGGTGTAAGTAAAACTTCTCGCAGGATTGCGAGTATATTTTCTTTCCGTGCACATTTGCACAAGTACTTTATTTCCTCGCACAATCGCGAGTGGCCGCCGAGAGCCCCTCGCACAATCGCGAGTATATTCCTACCGTGCCTCCACATAAGCACGTGTAGGATTCCGTGCACATTTGCACGTGTGAAATAACTCTCGCAGGACTGCGAGCGTATTATAAATTTACTCTCGCGGAATCGCGAGTGCACACTTTCCGTACTCACTGCGAGTACGTGTATCTCTATAAAATAATCCCACACCGTGCTTAGGCAAGTGTGTACTCCTCCGGGACTCGGGGACGGCTCCGGCATTGTTTTGGTGAAGCCACGTGCATGCACTCTGTGGACCTCCTGTTGTATTAGTGGCTGCCCTTCTCAATAATTTCCTCCACGGATATCCGAACCTGTATTTAAGTCACATTTGGAGTGCTAAAACCCTGTGCCTCGCTGGTCTAATAAAAGTTGTTTTTGGACCTTGTGGCCCCTAAAATTGACCTGTGGGTTGCTCTGTGACAAGTTTCTAGCACATTCGTCTTCAGACTAGGAGGAAAGCCATAAGACCGTATGGATTAGGCCCAAGCAAAAACCCCAGCTACTAGAGACACTTAGACTAAGCCTAAAATACCAAGATCTCTCCATAAGGATGGTTTTTGTACTGTACTTCCACAATCTGCTGGCAGTACAAAAAAATAAGCTGCAGATCTCCTTAGGCTGAATCATGGTGCTTTGGGGCAGGGACCATGCATATCATGGGAATATTTCACAGTTTCTGCTCTGTTTTCAGTGTATGACACCAAAACACCCACCTGATGACATCCTTTCAAGAGCAAAGGCAGCAATTTGCAGAATTCCGCTTCTTAGGGGAAGTGAGAAATTGCTGAGCTGACACCAAGTCCTGCAGTGTCCCTGTCACCTGCAGAGCCACCGCATCCTCGCCACGGTAGCGGGCATTGTGACAAAGGTTCTATGTCAGCTGGGTGTGGCAGCCAGGCGCCCCCTAGGGGATGGGGAGCCTGTGAGCCCCGGGCCTGTCACCGCCTGGTGTCCCTGCTGCCACCAGTCAGGCCTCTGAAAACTTGTCAAAGCATGCCCAGACGTGGGGCCAGTTTGGCCCAAAGTCTCCAAGAGACAAGTCGGGAAGAAAGATATGGGACAGAGGGAGAAAGCGAAGGGAGCAGGAGAAAGGGAAGGAAGAATAAAAAGTAGTGTTGGGCTGCAGGAGTGAGATGGAGGAAATGCAAGAAAAGAGGCAAGAAGCAGGAGAGTGAGAGAAAAGGAAAGAAGAGACATGCAGCCAGAAGAGGGGTTAGTGAGAGAGGATGGGACAGAGAACAGGATGAGAAGGACATAAGGCAAGGCTAGGACAGGCAAGGACAGGCAAGGCAAGGCTAGGCTGCAGGACATGTTTTTGCTTTATAGTTTCTAGCACATTCGTCTTCAGACAAGGAGGAAAACCATAAGACCGTATGGATTAGGCCCAAGCAAAAACCCCAGCTACTTGAGACACTTAGACTAAGCCTAAAATACCAAGATCTCTCCATAAGGATTGTTTTTATACTGTACTTCCACAATCTGCTGGCAGTACAAAAAGATAAGCTACAGATCTCCTTAGGCTGAGTCATGGTGCTTTGGGTCAGGGACCATGCATATCATGGGAATATTTCACAGTTTCTGCTCTGTTTTCAGTGTATGACACCAAAACACCCACCTGATGACATCCTTTCAAGAGCAAAGGCAGCAATTTGCAGAATTCCGCTTCTTAGGGGAAGTGAGAAATTGCTGAGCTGACACCAAGTCCTGCAGTGTCCCTGTCACCTGCAGAGCCACCGCATCCTCGCCACGGTAGCGAGCATTGTGACAAAGGTTCTATGTCAGCTGGGTGTGGCAGCCAGGCGCCCCCTAGGGGATGGGGAGCCTGTGAGCCCCGGGCCTGTCACCGCCTGGTGTCCCTGCTGCCACCAGTCAGGCCTCTGAAAACTTGTCAAAGCATGCCCAGACGTGGGGCCAGTTTGGCCCAAAGTCTCCAAGAGACAAGTCGGGAAGAAAGATATGGGACAGAGGGAGAAAGCGAAGGGAGCAGGAGAAAGGGAAGGAAGAATAAAAAGTAGTGTTGGGCTGCAGGAGTGAGATGGAGGAATTGCAAGAAAAGAGGCAAGAAGCAGGAGAGTGAGAGAAAAGGAAAGAAGAGACATGCAGCCAGAAGAGGGGTTAGTGAGAGAGGATGGGACAGAGAACAGGATGAGAAGGACATAAGGCAAGGCTAGGACAGGCAAGGACAGGCAAGGCAAGGCTAGGCTGCAGGACATGTTTTTGCTTTATAGTTTCTAGCACATTCGTCTTCAGACTAGGAGGAAAGCCATAAGACCGTATGGATTAGGCCCAAGCAAAAACCCCAGCTACTTGAGACACTTAGACTAAGCCTAAAATACCAAGATCTCTCCATAAAGATGGTTTTTATACTGTACTTCCACAATCTGCTGGCAGTAGAAAAAAATAAGCTGCAGATCTCCTTAGGCTGAGTCATGGTGCTTTGGGGCAGGGACCATGCATATCATGGGAATATTTCACAGTTTCTGCTCTGTTTTCAGTGTATGACACCAAAACACCCACCTGATGACATCCTTTCAAGAGCAAAGGCAGCAATTTGCAGAATTCCGCTTCTTAGGGGAAGTGAGAAATTGCTGAGCTGACACCAAGTCCTGCAGTGTCCCTGTCACCTGCAGAGCCACCGCATCCTCGCCACGGTAGCGGGCATTGTGACAAAGGTTCTATGTCAGCTGGGTGTGGCAGCCAGGCGCCCCCTAGGGGATGGGGAGCCTGTCAGCCCCGGGCCTGTCACTGCCTGGTGTCCCTGCTGCCACCAGCCAGGCCTCTGAAAACTTGTCAAAGCATGCCCAGACTTGGGGCCAGTTTGGCCCAAAGTCTGCAAGAGACAAGTCGGGAAGAAAGATATGGGACAGAGGGAGAAAGCGAAGGGAGCAGGAGAAAGGGAAGGAAGAATAAAAAGTAGTGTTGGGCTGCAGGAGTGAGATGGAGGAATTGCAAGAAAAGAGGCAGGAAGCAGGAGAGTGAGAGAAAAGGAAAGAAGAGACATGCAGCCAGAAGAGGGGTTAGTGAGAGAGGATGGGACAGAGAACAGGATGAGAAGGACATAAGGCAAGGCTAGGACAGGCAAGGACAGGCAAGGCAAGGTTAGGCTGCAGGACATGTTTTTGCTTTATAGTTTCTAGCACATTCGTCTTCAGATTAGGAGGAAAGCCATAAGACCGTATGGATTAGGCCCAAGCAAAAACCCCAGCTACTTGAGACACTTAGACTAAGCCTAAAATACCAAGATCTCTCCATAAGGATGGTTTTTATACTGTACATCCACAATCTGCTGGCAGTACAAAAAAATAAGCTGCAGATCTCCTTAGGCTGAGTCATGGTGCTTTGGGGCAGGGACCATGCATATCATGGGAATATTTCACAGTTTCTGCTCTGTTTTCAGTGTATGACACCAAAACACCCACCTGATGACATCCTTTCAAGAGCAAAGGCAGCAATTTGCAGAATTCCGCTTCTTAGGGGAAGTGAGAAATTGCTGAGCTGACACCAAGACCTGCAGTGTCCCTGTCACCTGCAGAGCCACCGCATCCTCGCCACGGTAGCGAGCATTGTGACAAAGGTTCTATGTCAGCTGGGTGTGGCAGCCAGGCGCCCCCTAGGGGATGGGGAGCCTGTGAGCCCCGGGCCTGTCACCGCCTGGTGTCCCTGCTGCCACCAGTCAGGCCTCTGAAAACTTGTCAAAGCATGCCCAGACGTGGGGCCAGTTTGGCCCAAAGTCTCCAAGAGACAAGTCGGGAAGAAAGATATGGGACAGAGGGAGAAAGCGAAGGGAGCAGGAGAAAGGGAAGGAAGAATAAAAAGTAGTGTTGGGCTGCAGGAGTGAGATGGAGGAATTGCAAGAAAAGAGGCAAGAAGCAGGAGAGTGAGAGAAAAGGAAAGAAGAGACATGCAGCCAGAAGAGGGGTTAGTGAGAGAGGATGGGACAGAGAACAGGATGAGAAGGACATAAGGCAAGGCTAGGACAGGCAAGGACAGGCAAGGCAAGGCTAGGCTGCAGGACATGTTTTTGCTTTATAGTTTCTAGCACATTCGTCTTCAGACTAGGAGGAAAGCCATAAGACCGTATGGATTAGGCCCAAGCAAAAACCCCAGCTACTTGAGACACTTAGACTAAGCCTAAAATACCAAGATCTCTCCATAAAGATGGTTTTTATACTGTACTTCCACAATCTGCTGGCAGTAGAAAAAAATAAGCTGCAGATCTCCTTAGGCTGAGTCATGGTGCTTTGGGGCAGGGACCATGCATATCATGGGAATATTTCACAGTTTCTGCTCTGTTTTCAGTGTATGACACCAAAACACCCACCTGATGACATCCTTTCAAGAGCAAAGGCAGCAATTTGCAGAATTCCGCTTCTTAGGGGAAGTAAGAAATTGCTGAGCTGACACCAAGTCCTGCAGTGTCCCTGTCACCTGCAGAGCCACCGCATCCTCGCCACGGTAGCGGGCATTGTGACAAAGGTTCTATGTCAGCTGGGTGTGGCAGCCAGGCGCCCCCTAGGGGATGGGGAGCCTGTCAGCCCCGGGCCTGTCACTGCCTGGTGTCCCTGCTGCCACCAGCCAGGCCTCTGAAAACTTGTCAAACCATGCCCAGACTTGGGGCCAGTTTGGCCCAAAGTCTCCAAGAGACACGTCGGGAAGAAAGATATGGGACAGAGGGAGAAAGCGAAGGGAGCAGGAGAAAGGGAAGGAAGAATAAAAAGTAGTGTTGGGCTGCAGGAGTGAGATGGAGGAATTGCAAGAAAAGAGGCAGGAAGCAGGAGAGTGAGAGAAAAGGAAAGAAGAGACATGCAGCCAGACGAGGGCTTAGTGAGAGAGGATGGGACAGAGAACAGGATGAGAAGGACATAAGGCAAGGCTAGGACAGGCAAGGACAGGCAAGGCAAGGCTAGGCTGCAGGACATGTTTTTGCTTTATAGTTTCTAGCACATTCGTCTTCAGACTAGGAGGAAAGCCATAAGACCGTATGGATTAGGCCCAAGCAAAAACCCCAGCTACTTGAGACACTTAGACTAAGCCTAAAATACCAAGATCTCTCCATAAGGATGGTTTTATACTGTACTTCCACAATCTGCTGGCAGTACAAAAAAAGAAGCTGCAGATCTCCTTAGGCTGAGTCATGGTGCTTTGGGGCAGGGACCATGCATATCATGGGAATATTTCACAGTTTCTGCTCTGTTTTCAGTGTATGACACCAAAACACCCACCTGATGACATCCTTTCAAGAGCAAAGGCAGCAATTTGCAGAATTCCGCTTCTTAGGGGAAGTGAGAAATTGCTGAGCTGACACCAAGTCCTGCAGTGTCCCTGTCACCTGCAGAGCCACCGCATCCTCGCCACGGTAGCGAGCATTGTGACAAAGGTTCTATGTCAGCTGGGTGTGGCAGCCAGGCGCCCCCTAGGGGATGGGGAGCCTGTGAGCCCCGGGCCTGTCACCGCCTGGTGTCCCTGCTGCCACCAGTCAGGCCTCTGAAAACTTGTCAAAGCATGCCCAGACGTGGGGCCAGTTTGGCCCAAAGTCTCCAAGAGACAAGTCGGGAAGAAAGATATGGGACAGAGGGAGAAAGCGAAGGGAGCAGGAGAAAGGGAAGGAAGAATAAAAAGTAGTGTTGGGCTGCAGGAGTGAGATGGAGGAAATGCAAGAAAAGAGGCAAGAAGCAGGAGAGTGAGAGAAAAGGAAAGAAGAGACATGCAGCCAGAAGAGGGGTTAGTGAGAGAGGATGGGACAGAGAACAGGATGAGAAGGACATAAGGCAAGGCTAGGACAGGCAAGGACAGGCAAGGCAAGGCTAGGCTGCAGGACATGTTTTTGCTTTATAGTTTCTAGCACATTCGTCTTCAGACAAGGAGGAAAACCATAAGACCGTATGGATTAGGCCCAAGCAAAAACCCCAGCTACTTGAGACACTTAGACTAAGCCTAAAATACCAAGATCTCTCCATAAGGATTGTTTTTATACTGTACTTCCACAATCTGCTGGCAGTACAAAAAGATAAGCTACAGATCTCCTTAGGCTGAGTCATGGTGCTTTGGGTCAGGGACCATGCATATCATGGGAATATTTCACAGTTTCTGCTCTGTTTTCAGTGTATGACACCAAAACACCCACCTGATGACATCCTTTCAAGAGCAAAGGCAGCAATTTGCAGAATTCCGCTTCTTAGGGGAAGTGAGAAATTGCTGAGCTGACACCAAGTCCTGCAGTGTCCCTGTCACCTGCAGAGCCACCGCATCCTCGCCACGGTAGCGAGCATTGTGACAAAGGTTCTATGTCAGCTGGGTGTGGCAGCCAGGCGCCCCCTAGGGGATGGGGAGCCTGTGAGCCCCGGGCCTGTCACTGTCTGGTGTCCCTGCTGCCACCAGTCAGGCCTCTGAAAACTTGTCAAAGCATGCCCAGACGTGGGGCCAGTTTGGCCCAAAGTCTCCAAGAGACAAGTCGGGAAGAAAGATATGGGACAGAGGGAGAAAGCGAAGGGAGCAGGAGAAAGGGAAGGAAGAATAAAAAGTAGTGTTGGGCTGCAGGAGTGAGATGGAGGAATTGCAAGAAAAGAGGCAAGAAGCAGGAGAGTGAGAGAAAAGGAAAGAAGAGACATGCAGCCAGACGAGGGCTTAGTGAGAGAGGATGGGACAGAGAACAGGATGAGAAGGACATAAGGCAAGGCTAGGACAGGCAAGGACAGGCAAGGCAAGGCTAGGCTGCAGGACATGTTTTTGCTTTATAGTTTCTAGCACATTCGTCTTCAGACTAGGAGGAAAGCCATAAGACCGTATGGATTAGGCCCAAGCAAAAACCCCAGCTACTTGAGACACTTAGACTAAGCCTAAAATACCAAGATCTCTCCATAAAGATGGTTTTTATACTGTACTTCCACAATCTGCTGGCAGTAGAAAAAAATAAGCTGCAGATCTCCTTAGGCTGAGTCATGGTGCTTTGGGGCAGGGACCATGCATATCATGGGAATATTTCACAGTTTCTGCTCTGTTTTCAGTGTATGACACCAAAACACCCACCTGATGACATCCTTTCAAGAGCAAAGGCAGCAATTTGCAGAATTCCGCTTCTTAGGGGAAGTGAGAAATTGCTGAGCTGACACCAAGTCCTGCAGTGTCCCTGTCACCTGCAGAGCCACCGCATCCTCGCCACGGTAGCGGGCATTGTGACAAAGGTTCTATGTCAGCTGGGTGTGGCAGCCAGGCGCCCCCTAGGGGATGGGGAGCCTGTCAGCCCCGGGCCTGTCACTGCCTGGTGTCCCTGCTGCCACCAGCCAGGCCTCTGAAAACTTGTCAAACCATGCCCAGACTTGGGGCCAGTTTGGCCCAAAGTCTGCAAGAGACAAGTCGGGAAGAAAGATATGGGACAGAGGGAGAAAGCGAAGGGAGCAGGAGAAAGGGAAGGAAGAATAAAAAGTAGTGTTGGGCTGCAGGAGTGAGATGGAGGAATTGCAAGAAAAGAGGCAGGAAGCAGGAGAGTGAGAGAAAAGGAAAGAAGAGACATTTAGCAAGACGAGGGGTTAGTGAGAGAGGATGGGACAGAGAACAGGATGAGAAGGACATAAGGCAAGGCTAGGACAGGCAAGGACAGGCAAGGCAAGGCTAGGCTGCAGGACATGTTTTTGCTTTATAGTTTCTAGCACATTCGTCTTCAGACTAGGAGGAAAGCCATAAGACCGTATGGATTAGGCCCAAGCAAAAACCCCAGCTACTTGAGACACTTAGACTAAGCCTAAAATACCAAGATCTCTCCATAAGGATGGTTTTTATACTGTACATCCACAATCTGCTGGCAGTACAAAAAAATAAGCTGCAGATCTCCTTAGGCTGAGTCATGGTGCTTTGGGGCAGGGACCATGCATATCATGGGAATATTTCACAGTTTCTGCTCTGTTTTCAGTGTATGACACCAAAACACCCACCTGATGACATCCTTTCAAGAGCAAAGGCAGCAATTTGCAGAATTCCGCTTCTTAGGGGAAGTGAGAAATTGCTGAGCTGACACCAAGTCCTGCAGTGTCCCTGTCACCTGCAGAGCCACCGCATCCTCGCCACGGTAGCAGGCATTGTGACAAAGGTTCTATGTCAGCTGGGTGTGGCAGCCAGGCGCCCCCTAGGGGATGGGGAGCCTGTGAGCCCCGGGCCTGTCACCGCCTGGTGTCCCTGCTGCCACCAGTCTGGCCTCTGAAAACTTGTCAAAGCATGCCCAGACGTGGGGCCAGTTTGGCCCAAAGTCTCCAAGAGACAAGTCGGGAAGAAAGATATGGGACAGAGGGAGAAAGCGAAGGGAGCAGGAGAAAGGGAAGGAAGAATAAAAAGTAGTGTTGGGCTGCAGGAGTGAGATGGAGGAATTGCAAGAAAAGAGGCAGGAAGCAGGAGAGTGAGAGAAAAGGAAAGAAGAGACATGCAGCCAGACGAGGGCTTAGTGAGAGAGGATGGGACAGAGAACAGGATGAGAAGGAAAGAAGGCAAGGCTAGGACAGACAAGGACAGGCAAGGCAAGGCTAGGCTGCAGGACATGTTTTTGCTTTATAGTTTTGTGACAGACTGCAATTCCCCCTCCTTTGCAGCACGGCACTTCTCTCTCTTCCTCTGCTATTTGAGGCTAACAGCTTCTTTTGTCTGGCCCTGAGCACCCTGGCTCCTGGGACATTAGAAGAAGGGAGTGCCAAGGCACACTGGGCCGCGCCCAGTGTGGGGGATGTTTGAGGGCTTCAGGGGCACCCACACTCAGTGTGGGGGGTGCAGAGAAGCTTATACAATGCCTACAGTCAGGTCTGATCAGATAACAAAACGGGACTCTCGTCGAGACTCCGCCCATTGCCGCGGGTCTCTTGGAGCACGAGCTTAGCCACTGCCGCCACGAGAGCCCCCCTCCCCGGGATGGAGACTCCGCTTGCCTCGCCGCCACAGGTGTAAGTAAAACTTCTCGCAGGATTGCGAGTATATTTTCTTTCCGTGCACATTTGCACAAGTACTTTATTTCCTCGCACAATCGCGAGTGGCCGCCGAGAGCCCCTCGCACAATCGCGAGTATATTCCTACCGTGCCTCCACATAAGCACGTGTAGGATTCCGTGCACATTTGCACGTGTGAAATAACTCTCGCAGGACTGCGAGCGTATTATAAATTTACTCTCGCGGAATCGCGAGTGCACACTTTCCGTACTCACTGCGAGTACGTGTATCTCTATAAAATAATCCCACACCGTGCTTAGGCAAGTGTGTACTCCTCCGGGACTCGGGGACGGCTCCGGCATTGTTTTGGTGAAGCCACGTGCATGCACTCTGTGGACCTCCTGTTGTATTAGTGGCTGCCCTTCTCAATAATTTCCTCCACTGATATCCGAACCTGTATTTAAGTCACATTTGGAGTGCTAAAACCCTGTGCCTCGCTGGTCTAATAAAAGTTGTTTTTGGACCTTGTGGCCCCTAAAATTGACCTGTGGGTTGCTCTGTGACAAGTTTCTAGCACATTCGTCTTCAGACTAGGAGGAAAGCCATAAGACCGTATGGATTAGGCCCAAGCAAAAACCCCAGCTACTAGAGACACTTAGACTAAGCCTAAAATACCAAGATCTCTCCATAAGGATGGTTTTTGTACTGTACTTCCACAATCTGCTGGCAGTACAAAAAAATAAGCTGCAGATCTCCTTAGGCTGAATCATGGTGCTTTGGGGCAGGGACCATGCATATCATGGGAATATTTCACAGTTTCTGCTCTGTTTTCAGTGTATGACACCAAAACACCCACCTGATGACATCCTTTCAAGAGCAAAGGCAGCAATTTGCAGAATTCCGCTTCTTAGGGGAAGTGAGAAATTGCTGAGCTGACACCAAGTCCTGCAGTGTCCCTGTCACCTGCAGAGCCACCGCATCCTCGCCACGGTAGCGGGCATTGTGACAAAGGTTCTATGTCAGCTGGGTGTGGCAGCGAGGCGCCCCCTAGGGGATGGGGAGCCTGTCAGCCCCGGGCCTGTCACTGCCTGGTGTCCCTGCTGCCACCAGCCAGGCCTCTGAAAACTTGTCAAACCATGCCCAGACTTGGGGCCAGTTTGGCCCAAAGTCTCCAAGAGACACGTCGGGAAGAAAGATATGGGACAGAGGGAGAAAGCGAAGGGAGCAGGAGAAAGGGAAGGAAGAATAAAAAGTAGTGTTGGGCTGCAGGAGTGAGATGGAGGAATTGCAAGAAAAGAGGCAGGAAGCAGGAGAGTGAGAGAAAAGGAAAGAAGAGACATGCAGCCAGACGAGGGCTTAGTGAGAGAGGATGGGACAGAGAACAGGATGAGAAGGACATAAGGCAAGGCTAGGACAGACAAGGACAGGCAAGGCAAGGCTAGGCTGCAGGACATGTTTTTGCTTTATAGTTTCTAGCACATTCGTCTTCAGACTAGGAGGAAAGCCATAAGACCGTATGGATTAGGCCCAAGCAAAAACCCCAGCTACTTGAGACACTTAGACTAAGCCTAAAATACCAAGATCTCTCCATAAGGATGGTTTTTATACTGTACATCCACAATCTGCTGGCAGTACAAAAAAATAAGCTGCAGATCTCCTTAGGCTGAGTCATGGTGCTTTGGGGCAGGGACCATGCATATCATGGGAATATTTCACAGTTTCTGCTCTGTTTTCAGTGTATGACACCAAAACACCCACCTGATGACATCCTTTCAAGAGCAAAGGCAGCAATTTGCAGAATTCCGCTTCTTAGGGGAAGTGAGAAATTGCTGAGCTGACACCAAGTCCTGCAGTGTCCCTGTCACCTGCAGAGCCACCGCATCCTCGCCACGGTAGCGGGCATTGTGACAAAGGCTCTATGTCAGCTGGGTGTGGCAGCCAGGCGCCCCCTAGGGGATGGGGAGCCTGTCAGCCTCGGGCCTGTCACTGCCTGGTGTCCCTGCTGCCACCAGCCAGACCTCTGAAAACTTGTCAAACCATGCCCAGACTTGGGGCCACTTTGGCCCAAAGTCTGCAAGAGACACGTCGGGAAGAAAGATATGGGACAGAGGGAGAAAGCGAAGGGAGCAGGAGAAAGGGAAGGAAGAATAAAAAGTAGTGTTGGGCTGCAGGAGTGAGATAGAGGAATTGCAAGAAAAGAGGCAGGAAGCAGGAGAGTGAGAGAAAAGGAAAGAAGAGACATGCAGCCAGACGAGGGCTTAGTTAGAGAGGATGGGACAGAGAACAGGATGAGAAGGACATAAGGCAAGGCTAGGACAGGCAAGGACAGGCAAGGCAAGGCTAGGCTGGAGGACATGTTTTTGCTTTATAGTTTCTAGCACATTCGTCTTCAGACTAGGAGGAAAGCCATAAGACCGTATGGATTAGGCCCAAGCAAAAACCCCAGCTACTTGAGACACTTAGACTAAGCCTAAAATACCAAGATCTCTCCATAAGGATGGTTTTATACTGTAATTCCACAATCTGCTGGCAGTACAAAAAAAGAAGCTGCAGATCTCCTTAGGCTGAGTCATGGTGCTTTGGGGCAGGGACCATGCATATCATGGGAATATTTCACAGTTTCTGCTCTGTTTTCAGTGTATGACACCAAAACACCCACCTGATGACATCCTTTCAAGAGCAAAGGCAGCAATTTGCAGAATTCCGCTTCTTAGGGAAAGTGAGAAATTGTTGAGCTGACACCAAGTCCTGCAGTGTCCCTGTCACCTGCAGAGCCACCGCATCCTCGCCACGGTAGCGGGCATTGTGACAAAGGTTCTATGTCAGCTGGGTGTGGCAGCCAGGCGCCCCCTGGGGGATGGGGAGCCTGTCAGCCCCGGGCCTGTCACTGCCTGGTGTCCCTGCTGCCACCAGCCAGGCCTCTGAAAACTTTTCAAACCATGCCCAGACTTGGGGCCACTTTGGCCCAAAGTTTCCAACAGACAAGTCGGGAAGAAAGATATGGGACAGAGGGAGAAAGCGAAGGGAGCAGGAGAAAGGGAAGGAAGAATAAAAAGTAGTGTTGGGCTGCAGGAGTGAGATGGAGGAATTGCAAGAAAAGAGGCAGGAAGCAGGAGAGTGAGAGAAAAGGAAAGAAGAGACATGCAGCCAGACGAGGGCTTAGTGAGAGAGGATGGGACAGAGAACAGGATGAGAAGGAAAGAAGGCAAGGCTAGGACAGACAAGGACAGGCAAGGCAAGGCTAGGCTGCAGGACATGTTTTTGCTTTATAGTTTTGTGACAGACTGCAATTCCCCCTCCTTTGCAGCACGGCACTTCTCTCTCTTCCTCTGCTATTTGAGGCTAACAGCTTCTTTTGTCTGGCCCAGAGCACCCTGGCTCCTGGGACATTAGAAGAAGGGAGTGCCAAGGCACACTGGGCCGCGCCCAGTGTGGGGGATGTTTGAGGGCTTCAGGGGCACCCACACTCAGTGTGGGGGGTGCAGAGAAGCTTATACAATGCCTACAGTCAGGTCTGATCAGATAACAAAACGGGACTCTCGTCGAGACTCCGCCCATTGCCGCGGGTCTCTTGGAGCACGAGCTTAGCCACTGCCGCCACGAGAGCCCCCCTCCCCGGGATGGAGACTCCGCTTGCCTCGCCGCCACAGGTGTAAGTAAAACTTCTCGCAGGATTGCGAGTATATTTTCTTTCCGTGCACATTTGCACAAGTACTTTATTTCCTCGCACAATCGCGAGTGGCCGCCGAGAGCCCCTCGCACAATCGCGAGTATATTCCTACCGTGCCTCCACATAAGCACGTGTAGGATTCCGTGCACATTTGCACGTGTGAAATAACTCTCGCAGGACTGCGAGCGTATTATAAATTTACTCTCGCGGAATCGCGAGTGCACACTTTCCGTACTCACTGCGAGTACGTGTATCTCTATAAAATAATCCCACACCGTGCTTAGGCAAGTGTGTACTCCTCCGGGACTCGGGGACGGCTCCGGCATTGTTTTGGTGAAGCCACGTGCATGCACTCTGTGGACCTCCTGTTGTATTAGTGGCTGCCCTTCTCAATAATTTCCTCCACTGATATCCGAACCTGTATTTAAGTCACATTTGGAGTGCTAAAACCCTGTGCCTCGCTGGACTAATAAAAGTTGTTTTTGGACCTTGTGGCCCCTAAAATTGACCTGTGGGTTGCTCTGTGACAAGTTTCTAGCACATTCGTCTTCAGACTAGGAGGAAAGCTATAAGACCGTATGGATTAGGCCCAAGCAAAAACCCCAGCTACTAGAGACACTTAGACTAAGCCTAAAATACCAAGATCTCTCCATAAGGATGGTTTTTATACTGTACTTCCACAATCTGCTGGCAGTACAAAAAAATAAGCTGCAGATCTCCTTAGGCTGAATCATGGTGCTTTGGGGCAGGGACCATGCATATCATGGGAATATTTCACAGTTTCTGCTCTGTTTTCAGTGTATGACACCAAAACACCCACCTGATGACATCCTTTCAAGAGCAAAGGCAGCAATTTGCAGAATTCCGCTTCTTAGGGGAAGTGAGAAATTGCTGAGCTGACACCAAGTCCTGCAGTGTCCCTGTCACCTGCAGAGCCACCGCATCCTCGCCACGGTAGCGGGCATTGTGACAAAGGTTCTATGTCAGCTGGGTGTGGCAGCCAGGCGCCCCCTAGGGGATGGGGAGCCTGTCAGCCCCGGGCCTGTCACTGCCTGGTGTCCCTGCTGCCACCAGCCAGGCCTCTGAAAACTTGTCAAACCATGCCCAGACTTGGGGCCAGTTTGGCCCAAAGTCTCCAAGAGACACGTCGGGAAGAAAGATATGGGACAGAGGGAGAAAGCGAAGGGAGCAGGAGAAAGGGAAGGAAGAATAAAAAGTAGTGTTGGGCTGCAGGAGTGAGATGGAGGAATTGCAAGAAAAGAGGCAGGAAGCAGGAGAGTGAGAGAAAAGGAAAGAAGAGACATGCAGCCAGACGAGGGCTTAGTGAGAGAGGATGGGACAGAGAACAGGATGAGAAGGACATAAGGCAAGGCTAGGACAGGCAAGGACAGGCAAGGCAAGGCTAGGCTGCAGGACATGTTTTTGCTTTATAGTTTCTAGCACATTCGTCTTCAGACGAGGAGGAAAGCCATAAGACCGTGTGGATTAGGCCCAAGCAAAAACCCCAGCTACATGAGACACTTAGACTAAGCCTAAAATACCAAGATCTCTCCATAAGGATGGTTTTTGTACTGTACTTCCACAATCTGCTGGCAGTACAAAAAAATAAGCTGCAGATCTCCTTAGGCTGAGTCATGGTGCTTTGGGGCAGGGACCATGCATATCATGGGAATATTTCACAGTTTCTGCTCTGTTTTCAGTGTATGACACCAAAACACCCACCTGATGACATCCTTTCAAGAGCAAAGGCAGCAATTTGCAGAATTCCGCTTCTTAGGGGAAGTGAGAAATTGCTGAGCTGACACCAAGTCCTGCAGTGTCCCTGTCACCTGCAGAGCCACTGCATCCTCGCCACGGTAGCGGGCATTGTGACAAAGTTTCTATGTCAGCTGGGTGTGGCAGCCAGGCGCCCCCTAGGGGATGGGGAGCCTGTCAGCCCCGGGCCTGTCACTGCCTGGTGTCCCTGCTGCCACCAGCCAGGCCTCTGAAAACTTGTCAAAGCATGCCCAGACTTGGGGCCAGTTTGGCCCAAAGTCTGCAAGAGACTTGTCGGGAAGAAAGATATGGGACAGAGGGAGAAAGCGAAGGGAGCAGGAGAAAGGGAAGGAAGAATAAAAAGTAGTGTTGGGCTGCAGGAGTGAGATGGAGGAATTGCAAGAAAAGAGGCAGGAAGCAGGAGAGTGAGAGAAACGGAAAGAAGAGACATGCAGCCAGACGAGGGCTTAGTGAGAGAGGATGGGACAGAGAACAGGATGAGAAGGACATAAGGCAAGGCTAGGACAGGCAAGGACAGGCAAGGCAAGGCTAGGCTGTAGGACATGTTTTTGCTTTATAGTTTCTAGCACATTCGTCTTCAGACTAGGAGGAAAGCTATAAGACCGTATGGATTAGGCCCAAGCAAAAACCCCAGCTACTTGAGACACTTAGACTAAGCCTAAAATACCAAGATCTCTCCATAAGGATGGTTTTTATACTGTACTTCCACAATCTGCTGGCAGTACAAAAAAATAAGCTGCAGATCTCCTTAGGCTGAGTCATGGTGCTTTGGGGCAGGGACCATGCATATCATGGGAATATTTCACAGTTTCTGCTCTGTTTTCAGTGTATGACACCAAAACACCCACCTGATGACTTCCTTTCAAGAGCAAAGGCAGCAATTTGCAGAATTCCGCTTCTTAGGGGAAGTGAGAAATTGCTGAGCTGACACCAAGTCCTGCAGTGTCCCTGTCACCTGCAGAGCCACCGCATCCTCGCCACGGTAGCGGGCATTGTGACAAAGGTTCTATGTCAGCTGGGTGTGGCAGCCAGGCGCCCCCTAGGGGATGGGGAGCCTGTCAGCCCCGGGCCTGTGACTGCCTGGTGTCCCTGCTGCCACCAGCCAGGCCTCCGAAAACTTGTCAAACCATGCCCAGACTTGGGGCCAGTTTGGCCCAAAGTCTCCAAGAGACAAGTCGGGAAGAAAGATATGGGACAGAGGGAGAAAGCGAAGGGAGCAGGAGAAAGGGAAGGAAGAATAAAAAGTAGTGTTGGGCTGCAGGAGTGAGATGGAGGAATTGCAAGAAAAGAGGCAGGAAGCAGGAGAGTGAGAGAAAAGGAAAGAAGAGACATGCAGCCAGACGAGGGGTTAGTGAGAGAGGATGGGACAGAGAACAGGATGAGAAGGACATAAGGCAAGGCTAGGACAGGCAAGGACAGGCAAGGCAAGGCTAGGCTGGAGGACATGTTTTTGCTTTATAGTTTCTAGCACATTCGTCTTCAGACGAGGAGGAAAGCCATAAGACAGTGTGGATTAGGCCCAAGCAAAAACCCCAGCTACATGAGACACTTAGACTAAGCCTAAAATACCAAGATCTCTCCATAAGGATGGTTTTTGTACTGTACTTCCACAATCTGCTGGCAGTACAAAAAAATAAGCTGCAGATCTCCTTGGGCTGAGTCATGGTGCTTTGGGGCAGGGACCATGCATATCATGGGAATATTTCACAGTTTCTGCTCTGTTTTCAGTGTATGACACCAAAACACCCACCTGATGACATCCTTTCAAGAGCAAAGGCAGCAATTTGCAGAATTCCGCTTCTTAGGGGAAGTGAGAAATTGCTGAGCTGACACCAAGTCCTGCAGTGTCCCTGTCACCTGCAGAGCCACCGCATCCTCGCCACGGTAGCGGGCATTGTGACAAAGGTTCTATGTCAGCTGGGTGTGGCAGCCAGGCGCCCCCTAGGGGATGGGGAGCCTGTCAGCCCCGGGCCTGTCACTGCCTGGTGTCCCTGCTGCCACCAGCCAGGCCTCTGAAAACTTGTCAAAGCATGCCCAGACTTGGGGCCAGTTTGGCCCAAAGTCTCCAAGAGACAAGTCTGGAAGAAAGATATGGGACAGAGGGAGAAAGCGAAGGGAGCAGGAGAAAGGGAAGGAAGAATAAAAAGTAGTGTTGGGCTGCAGGAGTGAGATGGAGGAATTGCAAGAAAAGAGGCAGGAAGCAGGAGAGTGAGAGAAAAGGAAAGAAGAGACATTTAGCAAGACGAGGGGTTAGTGAGAGAGGATGGGACAGAGAACAGGATGAGAAGGAAAGAAGGCAAGGCTAGGACAGACAAGGACAGGCAAGGCAAGGCTAGGCTGCAGGACATGTTTTTGCTTTATAGTTTCTAGCACATTCGTCTTCAGACTAGGAGGAAAGCCATAAGACCGTATGGATTAGGCCCAAGCAAAAACCCCAGCTACATGAGACACTTAGACTAAGCCTAAAATACCAAGATCTCTCCATAAGGATGGTTTTTGTACTGTACTTCCACAATCTGCTGGCAGTACAAAAAAATAAGCTCCAGATCTCCTTAGGCTGAGTCATGGTGCTTTGGGGCAGGGACCATGCATATCATGGGAATATTTCACAGTTTCTGCTCTGTTTTCAGTGTATGACACCAAAACACCCACCTGATGACATCCTTTCAAGAGCAAAGGCAGCAATTTGCAGAATTCCGCTTCTTAGGGGAAGTGAGAAATTGCTGAGCTGACACCAAGTCCTGCAGTGTCCCTGTCACCTGCAGAGCCACCGCATCCTCGCCACGGTAGCGGGCATTGTGACAAAGGTTCTATGTCAGCTGGGTGTGGCAGCCAGGCGCCCCCTAGGGGATGGGGAGCCTGTCAGCCCCGGGCCTGTCACTGCCTGGTGTCCCTGCTGCCACCAGCCATGCCTCTGAAAACTTGTCAAACCATGCCCAGACTTGGGGCCAGTTTGGCCCAAAGTCTCCAAGAGACAAGTCGGGAAGAAAGATATGGGACAGAGGGAGAAAGCGAAGGGAGCAGGAGAAAGGGAAGGAAGAATACAAAGTAGTGTTGGGCTGCAGGAGTGAGATGGAGGAATTGCAAGAAAAGAGGCAGGAAGCAGGAGAGTGAGAGAAAAGGAAAGAAGAGACATTTAGCAAGACGAGGGGTTAGTGAGAGAGGATGGGACAGAGAACAGGATGAGAAGGAAAGAAGGCAAGGCTAGGACAGACAAGGACAGGCAAGGCAAGGCTAGGCTGCAGGACATGTTTTTGCTTTATAGTTTCTAGCACATTCGTCTTCAGACTGGGAGGAAAGCCATAAGACCGTATGGATTAGGCCCAAGCAAAAACCCCAGCTACTTGAGACACTTAGACTAAGCCTAAAATACCAAGATCTCTCCATAAGGATGGTTTTTATACTGTACTTCCACAATCTGCTGGCAGTACAAAAACATAAGCTGCAGATCTCCTTAAGCTGAGTCATTGTGCTTTGGGGCAGGGACCATGCATATCATGGGAATATTTCACAGTTTCTGCTCTGTTTTCAGTGTATGACACCAAAACACCCACCTGATGACATCCTTTCAAGAGCAAAGGCAGCAATTTGCAGAATTCCGCTTCTTAGGGGAAGTGAGAAATTGCTGAGCTGACACCAAGTCCTGCAGTGTCCCTGTCACCTGCAGAGCCACCGCATCCTCGCCACGGTAGCGGGCATTGTGACAAAGGTTCTATGTCAGCTGGGTGTGGCAGTCATGCGCCCCCTAGGGGATGGGGAGCCTGTCAGCCCCGGGCCTGTCACTGCCTGATGTCCCTGCTGCCACCAGCCAGGCCTCTGAAAACTTGTCAAACCATGCCCAGACTTGGAGCCAGTTTGGCCCAAAGTCTCCAAGAGACAAGTCGGGAAGAAAGATATGGGACAGAGGGAGAAAGCGAAGGGAGCAGGAGAAAGGGAAGGAAGAATAAAACGTAGTGTTGGGCTGCAGGAGTGAGATGGAGGAATTGCAAGAAAAGAGGCAGGAAGCAGGAGAGTGAGAGAAAAGGAAAGAAGAGACATGCAGCCAGACGAGGGGTTAGTGAGAGAGGATGGGACAGAGAACAGGATGAGAAGGATATAAGGCAAGGCTAGGAAAGGCAAGGACAGGCAAGGCAAGGCTAGGCTGCAGGACATGTTTTTGCTTTATAGTTTCTAGCACATTCGTCTTCAGACTAGGAGGAAAGCCATAAAACAGTATGGATTAGGCCCAAGCAAAAACCCCAGCTACTTGAGACACTTAGACTAAGCCTAAAATACCAAGATCTCTCCATAAGGATGGTTTTTATACTGTACTTCCACAATCTGCTGGCAGTACAAAAAAATAAGCTGCAGATCTCCTTAGGCTGAGTCATTCTTCTTTGGGGCAGGGACCATGCATATCATGGGAATATATCACAGTTTCTGCTCTGTTTTCAGTGTATGACACCAAAACACCCACCTGATGACATCCTTTCAAGAGCAAAGGCAGCAGTTTGCAGAATTCCGCTTCTTAGGGGAAGTGAGAAATTGCTGAGCTGACACCAAGTCCTGCAGTGTCCCTGTCACCTGCAGAGCCACCGCATCCTCGCCACGGTAGCGGGCATTGTGACAAAGTTTCTATGTCAGCTGGGTGTGGCAGCCAGGCGCCCCCTAGGGGATGGGGAGCCTGTCAGCCCCGGGCCCGTCACTGCCTGGTGTCCCTGCTGCCACCAGCCAGGCCTCTGAAAACTTGTCAAAGCATGCCCAGACTTGGGGCCAGTTTGGCCCAAAGTCTCCAAGAGACAAGTCGGGAAGAAAGATACAGGACAGAGGGAGAAAGCAAAGGGGGCAGGAGAAAGGGAAGGAAGAATAAAACATATTGTTGGGCTGCAGGAGTGAGATGGAGGAATTGCAAGAAAAGAGGCAGGAAGCAGGAGAGTGAGAGAAAAGGAAAGAAGAGACATGCAGCCAGACGAGGGCTTAGTGAGAGAGGATGGGACAGAGAACAGGATGAGAAGGAAAGAAGGCAAGGCTAGGAGAGGCAAGGACAGGCAAGGCAAGGCTAGGCTGCAGGACATTTTTTTGCTTTATAGTTTCTAGCACATTCGTCTTCAGACGAGGAGGAAAGCCATAAGACCGTATGGATTAGGCCCAAGCCAAAACTCCAGCTACTTGAGACACCTAGACTAAGCCTAAAATACGAAGATCTCTCCACAAGGATGGTTTTTATACTGTACTTGCACAATCTGCTGGCAGTACAAAAAAATAAGCTGCAGATCTCCTTAGGCTGAATCATGGTGCTTTGGGGCAGGGACCATGCATATCATGGGAATATTTCACAGTTTCTGCTCTGTTTTCAGTGTATGACACCAGAACACCCACCTGATGACATCCTTTCAAGAGCAAAGGCAGCAATTTGCAGAATTCCGCTTCTTAGGGGAAGTGAGAAATTGCTGAGCTGACACCAAGTCCTGCAGTGTCCCTGTCACCTGCAGAGCCACCGCATCCTCGCCACGGTAGCGGGCATTGTGACAAAGGTTCTATGTCAGCTGGGTGTGGCAGTCAGGCGCCCCCTAGGGGATGGGGAGCCTGTCAGCCCCGGGCCTGTCACTGCCTGGTGTCCCTGCTGCCACCAGCCAGGCCTCTGAAAACTTGTCAAACCATGCCCAGACTTGGAGCCAGTTTGGCCCAAAGTCTCCAAGAGACAAGTCGGGAAGAAAGATATGGGACAGAGGGAGAAAGCGAAGGGAGCAGGAGAAAGGGAAGGAAGAATAAAAAGTAGTGTTGGGCTGCAGGAGTGAGATGGAGGAATTGCAAGAAAAGAGGCAGGAAGCAGGAGAGTGAGAGAAAAGGAAAGAAGAGACATGCAGCCAGACGAGGGCTTAGTGAGAGTCGATGGGACAGAGAACAGGATGAGAAGGACATAAGGCAAGGCTAGGACAGACAAGGACAGGCAGGGCAAGGCTAGGCTGCAGGACATGTTTTTGCTTTATAGTTTCTAGCACATTCGTCTTCAGACTAGGAGGAAAGCCATAAGACCGTATGGATTAGGCCCAAGCAAAAACCCCAGCTACTTGAGACACTTAGACTAAGCCTAAAATACCAAGATCTCTCCATAAGGATGGTTTTCATACTGTACTTCCACAATCTGCTGGCAGTACAAAAAAATAAGCTGCAGATCTCCTTAGGCTGAGTCATGGTGCTTTGGGGCAGGGACCATGCATATCATGGGAATATTTCACAGTTTCTGCTCTGTTTTCAGTGTATGACACCAAAACACCCACCTGATGACATCCTTTCAAGGGCAAAGGCAGCAATTTGCAGAATTCCGCTTCTTAGGGGAAGTGAGAAATTGCTGAGCTGACACCAAGTCCTGCAGTGTCCCTGTCACCTGCAGAGCCACCGCATCCTCGCCACGGTACCGGGCATTGTGACAAAGGTTCTATGTCAGCTGGGTGTGGCAGCCAGGCGCCCCCAAGGGGATGGGGAGCCTGTCAGCCCCGGGCCTGTCACTGCCTGGTGTCCCTGCTAGCACCAGCCAGGCCTCTGAAAACTTGTCAATCCATGCCCAGATGTTGGGCCAATTTGCCCAAAGTTTCCAACAGACAAGTCGGGAAGAAAGATATGGGACAGAGGGAGAAAGCGAAGGGAGCAGGAGAAAGGGAAGGAAGAATAAAAAGTAGTGTTGGGCTGCAGGAGTGAGATGGAGGAATTGCAAGAAAAGAGGCAGGAAGCAGGAGAGTGAGAGAAAAGGAAAGAAGAGACATGCAGGCAGACGAGGGGTTAGTGAGAGAGGATGGGACAGAGAACAGGATGAGAAGGAAATAAGGCAAGGCTAGGACAAGCAAGGACAGGTAAGGAAAGGCTAGGCTGCAGGACATGCTTTTGCTTTAGAGTTTCTAGCACATTCGTCTTCAGACTAGGAGGAAAGCCATAAGACCATATGGATTAGGCCCAAGCAAAAACCCCAGCTACTTGAGACACTTAGACTAAGCCTAAAATACCAAGATCTCTCCATAAGGATAGTTTTTATACTGTACTTCCACAATCTGCTGGCAGTACAAAAATATAAGCTGAAGATCTCCTTAGGCTGAGCCTTGGTGCTTTGGGGCAGGGACCATGCATATCATGGGAATATTTCACAGTTTCTGCTCTGTTTTCAGTGTATGACACCGAAACACCCACCTGATGACATCCTTTCAAGAGCAAAGGCATCAATTTGCAGAATTCCGCTTCTTAGGGGAAGTGAGAAATTGCTGAGCTGACACCGAGTCCTGCAGTGTCCCTGTCACCTGCAGAGCCACCGCATCCTCGCCACGGTAGCGGGCATTGTGACAAAGGTTCTATGTCAGCTGGGTGCGGCAGCCAGGCGCCCCCTAGGGGATGGGGAGCCTGTCAGCCCCGGGCATGTCACTGCCTGCTGGCCCTGCTGCCATCAGCCAGGCCTCTGAAAACTTGTCAAACCATGCCCAGACTTGGGGCCAGTTTGGCCCAAAGTCTGCAAGAGACACGTCGGGAAGAAAGATAGGGGACAGAGGGAGAAAGCGAAGGGAGCAGGAGAAAGGGAAGGAAGAATAAAAAGTAGTGTTGGGCTGCAGGAGTGAGATGGAGGAATTGCAAGAAAAGAGGCAGGAAGCAGGAGAGTGAGAGAAAAGGAAAGAAGAGACATGCAGCCAGACGAGGGCTTAGTGAGAGAGGATGGGACAGAGAACAGGATGAGAAGGAAATAAGGCAAGGCTAGGACAGGCAAGGACAGGCAAGGCAAGGCTAGCTTGCAGGACATGTTTTTGCTTTATAGTTTCTAGCACATTCGTCTTCAGACTAGGAGGAAAGCCATAAGACCGTATGGATTAGGCCCAATTAAAAACCCCAGCTACTTGAGAAACTTAGACTAAGCCTAAAATACCAAGATCTCTCCATAAGGATGGTTTTTATCCTGTACTTCCACAATCTGCTGGCAGTACAAAAAAATAAGCTGCAGATCTCCTTAGGCTGAGTCATGGTGCTTTGGGGCAGGGACCGTGCATATCATGGGAATATTTCACAGTTTCTGCTCTGTTTTCAGTGTATGACACCAAAACACCCACCTGATGACATCCTTTCAAGAGCAAAGGCAGCAATTTGCAGAATTCCGCTTCTTAGGGGAAGTGAGAAATTGCTGAGCTGACACCAAGTCCTGCAGTGTCCCTGTCACCTGCAGAGCCACCGCATCCTGGCCACGGTAGCGGGCATTGTGACAAAGGTTCTATGTCAGCTGGGTGTGGCAGCCAGGCGCCCCCTAGGGGATGGGGAGCCTGTCAGCCCCGGGCCTGTCACTGCCTGCTGACCCTGCTGCCACCAGCCAGGCCTCTGAAAACTTGTCAAAGCATGCCCAGACTTGGGGCCAGTTTGGCCCAAAGTCTGCAAGAGACAAGTCGGGAAGAAAGATAGGGGACAGAGGGAGAAAGTGAAGGGAGCAGGAGAAAGGGAAGGAAGAATAAAAAGTAGTGTTGGGCTGCAGGAGTGAGATGGAGGAATTCCAAGAAAAGAGGCAGGAAGCAGGAGAGTGAGAGAAAAGGAAAGAAGAGACATGCAGCCAGATGAGGGCTTAGTGAGAGAGGATGGGAGAGAGAACAGGATGAAAAGGAAATAAGGCAAGGCTAGGACAAGCAAGGACAGGCAAGGCAAGGCTAGGCTGCAGGACATGTTTTTGCTTTATAGTTTCTAGCACATTCGTCTTCAGACTAGGAGGAAAGCCATAAGACCGTATGGATTAGGCCCAAGCAAAAACCCCAGCTACTTGAGAAACTTAGACTAAGCCTAAACTACCAAGATCTCTCCATAAGGATGGTTTTTATACTGTACTTCCACAATCTGCTGGCAGTACAAAAAAATAAGCTGCAGATCTCCTTAGGCTGAGTCATGGTGCTTTGGGGCAGGGACCATGCATATCATGGGAATATTTCACAGTTTCTGCTCTGTTTTCAGTGTATGACACCAAAACACCCACCTGATGACATCCTTTCAAGAGCAAAGGCAGCAATCTGCAGAATTCCGCTTCTTAGGGGAAGTGTGAAATTGCTGAACTGACACCAAGTCCTGCAGTGTCCCTGTCACCTGCAGAGCCACCGCATTCTCGCCACGGTAGCGGGCATTGTGACAAAGGTTCTATGTCAGCTGGGTGTGGCAGCCAGGCGCCCCCTAGGGGATGGGGAGCCTCTCAGAACCGGGCCTGTCACTGCCTGCTGCCCCTGCTGTCACCAGCCAGGCCTCTGAAAACTTGTCAAACCATACCCAGACTTGGGGCCAGTTTGGCCCAAAGTCTCCAAGAGATAAGTCGGGAAGAAAGATAGGGGACAGAGGGAGAAAGCGAAGGGAGCAGGAGAAAGGGAAGGAAGAATAAAAAGTAGTGTTGGGCTGCAGGAGTGAGATGGAGGAATTGCAAGAAAAGAGGCAGGAAGCAGGAGAGTGAGAGAAAAGGAAAGAAGAGACATGCAGCCAGACGAGGGCTTAGTGAGAGAGGATGGGACAGAGAACAGGATGAGAAGGAAATAAGGCAAGGCTAGGACAAGCAAGGACAGGCAAGGCAAGGCTAGCTTGCAGGACATGTTTTTGCTTTATAGTTTCTAGCACATTCGTCTTCAGACTAGGAGGAAAGCCATAAGACCGTATGGATTAGGCCCAATTAAAAACCCCAGCTACTTGAGAAACTTAGACTAAGCCTAAAATACCAAGATCTCTCCATAAGGATGGTTTTTATCCTGTACTTCCACAATCTGCTGGCAGTACAAAAAAATAAGCTGCAGATCTCCTTAGGCTGAGTCATGGTGCTTTGGGGCAGGGACCATGCATATCATGGGAATATTTCACAGTTTCTGCTCTGTTTTCAGTGTATGACACCAAAACACCCACCTGATGACATCCTTTCAAGGGCAAAGGCAGCAATTTGCAGAATTCCGCTTCTTAGGGGAAGTGAGAAATTGCTGAGCTGACACCAAGTCCTGCAGTGTCCCTGTCACCTGCAGAGCCACCGCATCCTCGCCACGGTACCGGGCATTGTGACAAAGGTTCTATGTCAGCTGGGTGTGGCAGCCAGGCGCCCCCAAGGGGATGGGGAGCCTGTCAGCCCCGGGCCTGTCACTGCCTGGTGTCCCTGCTAGCACCAGCCAGGCCTCTGAAAACTTGTCAATCCATGCCCAGATGTTGGGCCAATTTGCCCAAAGTTTCCAACAGACAAGTCGGGAAGAAAGATATGGGACAGAGGGAGAAAGCGAAGGGAGCAGGAGAAAGGGAAGGAAGAATAAAAAGTAGTGTTGGGCTGCAGGAGTGAGATGGAGGAATTGCAAGAAAAGAGGCAGGAAGCAGGAGAGTGAGAGAAAAGGAAAGAAGAGACATGCAGGCAGACGAGGGGTTAGTGAGAGAGGATGGGACAGAGAACAGGATGAGAAGGAAATAAGGCAAGGCTAGGACAAGCAAGGACAGGCAAGGAAAGGCTAGGCTGCAGGACATGCTTTTGCTTTAGAGTTTCTAGCACATTCGTCTTCAGACTAGGAGGAAAGCCATAAGACCATATGGATTAGGCCCTAGCAAAAACCCCAGCTACTTGAGACACTTAGACTAAGCCTAAAATACCAAGATCTCTCCATAAGGATAGTTTTTATACTGTACTTCCACAATCTGCTGGCAGTACAAAAATATAAGCTGAAGATCTCCTTAGGCTGAGCCTTGGTGCTTTGGGGCAGGGACCATGCATATCATGGGAATATTTCACAGTTTCTGCTCTGTTTTCAGTGTATGACACCGAAACACCCACCTGATGACATCCTTTCAAGAGCAAAGGCATCAATTTGCAGAATTCCGCTTCTTAGGGGAAGTGAGAAATTGCTGAGCTGACACCGAGTCCTGCAGTGTCCCTGTCACCTGCAGAGCCACCGCATCCTCGCCACGGTAGCGGGCATTGTGACAAAGGTTCTATGTCAGCTGGGTGCGGCAGCCAGGCGCCCCCTAGGGGATGGGGAGCCTGTCAGCCCCGGGCATGTCACTGCCTGCTGGCCCTGCTGCCACCAGCCAGGCCTCTGAAAACTTGTCAAACCATGCCCAGACTTGGGGCCAGTTTGGCCCAAAGTCTGCAAGAGACACGTCGGGAAGAAAGATAGGGGACAGAGGGAGAAAGCGAAGGGAGCAGGAGAAAGGGAAGGAAGAATAAAAAGTAGTGTTGGGCTGCAGGAGTGAGATGGAGGAATTGCAAGAAAAGAGGCAGGAAGCAGGAGAGTGAGAGAAAAGGAAAGAAGAGACATGCAGCCAGACGAGGGCTTAGTGAGAGAGGATGGGACAGAGAACAGGATGAGAAGGAAATAAGGCAAGGCTAGGACAGGCAAGGACAGGCAAGGCAAGGCTAGGCTGCAGGACATGTTTTTGCTTTATAGTTTCTAGCACATTCGTCTTCAGACTAGGAGGAAAGCCATAAGACCGTATGGATTAGGCCCAAGCAAAAACCCCAGCTACTTGAGAAACTTAGACTAAGCCTAAACTACCAAGATCTCTCCATAAGGATGGTTTTTATACTGTACTTCCACAATCTGCTGGCAGTACAAAAAAATAAGCTGCAGATCTCCTTAGGCTGAGTCATGGTGCTTTGGGGCAGGGACCATGCATATCATGGGAATATTTCACAGTTTCTGCTCTGTTTTCAGTGTATGACACCAAAACACCCACCTGATGACATCCTTTCAAGAGCAAAGGCAGCAATCTGCAGAATTCCGCTTCTTAGGGGAAGTGTGAAATTGCTGAACTGACACCAAGTCCTGCAGTGTCCCTGTCACCTGCAGAGCCACCGCATTCTCGCCACGGTAGCGGGCATTGTGACAAAGGTTCTATGTCAGCTGGGTGTGGCAGCCAGGCGCCCCCTAGGGGATGGGGAGCCTCTCAGAACCGGGCCTGTCACTGCCTGCTGCCCCTGCTGTCACCAGCCAGGCCTCTGAAAACTTGTCAAACCATACCCAGACTTGGGGCCAGTTTGGCCCAAAGTCTCCAAGAGATAAGTCGGGAAGAAAGATAGGGGACAGAGGGAGAAAGCGAAGGGAGCAGGAGAAAGGGAAGGAAGAATAAAAAGTAGTGTTGGGCTGCAGGAGTGAGATGGAGGAATTGCAAGAAAAGAGGCAGGAAGCAGGAGAGTGAGAGAAAAGGAAAGAAGAGACATGCAGCCAGACGAGGGCTTAGTGAGAGAGGATGGGACAGAGAACAGGATGAGAAGGAAATAAGGCAAGGCTAGGACAAGCAAGGACAGGCAAGGCAAGGCTAGCTTGCAGGACATGTTTTTGCTTTATAGTTTCTAGCACATTCGTCTTCAGACTAGGAGGAAAGCCATAAGACCGTATGGATTAGGCCCAATTAAAAACCCCAGCTACTTGAGAAACTTAGACTAAGCCTAAAATACCAAGATCTCTCCATAAGGATGGTTTTTATCCTGTACTTCCACAATCTGCTGGCAGTACAAAAAAATAAGCTGCAGATCTCCTTAGGCTGAGTCATGGTGCTTTGGGGCAGGGACCATGCATATCATGGGAATATTTCACAGTTTCTGCTCTGTTTTCAGTGTATGACACCAAAACACCCACCTGATGACATCCTTTCAAGGGCAAAGGCAGCAATTTGCAGAATTCCGCTTCTTAGGGGAAGTGAGAAATTGCTGAGCTGACACCAAGTCCTGCAGTGTCCCTGTCACCTGCAGAGCCACCGCATCCTCGCCACGGTACCGGGCATTGTGACAAAGGTTCTATGTCAGCTGGGTGTGGCAGCCAGGCGCCCCCAAGGGGATGGGGAGCCTGTCAGCCCCGGGCCTGTCACTGCCTGGTGTCCCTGCTAGCACCAGCCAGGCCTCTGAAAACTTGTCAATCCATGCCCAGATGTTGGGCCAATTTGCCCAAAGTTTCCAACAGACAAGTCGGGAAGAAAGATATGGGACAGAGGGAGAAAGCGAAGGGAGCAGGAGAAAGGGAAGGAAGAATAAAAAGTAGTGTTGGGCTGCAGGAGTGAGATGGAGGAATTGCAAGAAAAGAGGCAGGAAGCAGGAGAGTGAGAGAAAAGGAAAGAAGAGACATGCAGGCAGACGAGGGGTTAGTGAGAGAGGATGGGACAGAGAACAGGATGAGAAGGAAATAAGGCAAGGCTAGGACAAGCAAGGACAGGCAAGGAAAGGCTAGGCTGCAGGACATGCTTTTGCTTTAGAGTTTCTAGCACATTCGTCTTCAGACTAGGAGGAAAGCCATAAGACCATATGGATTAGGCCCTAGCAAAAACCCCAGCTACTTGAGACACTTAGACTAAGCCTAAAATACCAAGATCTCTCCATAAGGATAGTTTTTATACTGTACTTCCACAATCTGCTGGCAGTACAAAAATATAAGCTGAAGATCTCCTTAGGCTGAGCCTTGGTGCTTTGGGGCAGGGACCATGCATATCATGGGAATATTTCACAGTTTCTGCTCTGTTTTCAGTGTATGACACCGAAACACCCACCTGATGACATCCTTTCAAGAGCAAAGGCATCAATTTGCAGAATTCCGCTTCTTAGGGGAAGTGAGAAATTGCTGAGCTGACACCGAGTCCTGCAGTGTCCCTGTCACCTGCAGAGCCACCGCATCCTCGCCACGGTAGCGGGCATTGTGACAAAGGTTCTATGTCAGCTGGGTGCGGCAGCCAGGCGCCCCCTAGGGGATGGGGAGCCTGTCAGCCCCGGGCATGTCACTGCCTGCTGGCCCTGCTGCCACCAGCCAGGCCTCTGAAAACTTGTCAAACCATGCCCAGACTTGGGGCCAGTTTGGCCCAAAGTCTGCAAGAGACACGTCGGGAAGAAAGATAGGGGACAGAGGGAGAAAGCGAAGGGAGCAGGAGAAAGGGAAGGAAGAATAAAAAGTAGTGTTGGGCTGCAGGAGTGAGATGGAGGAATTGCAAGAAAAGAGGCAGGAAGCAGGAGAGTGAGAGAAAAGGAAAGAAGAGACATGCAGCCAGACGAGGGCTTAGTGAGAGAGGATGGGACAGAGAACAGGATGAGAAGGAAATAAGGCAAGGCTAGGACAGGCAAGGACAGGCAAGGCAAGGCTAGCTTGCAGGACATGTTTTTGCTTTATAGTTTCTAGCACATTCGTCTTCAGACTAGGAGGAAAGCCATAAGACCGTATGGATTAGGCCCAATTAAAAACCCCAGCTACTTGAGAAACTTAGACTAAGCCTAAAATACCAAGATCTCTCCATAAGGATGGTTTTTATCCTGTACTTCCACAATCTGCTGGCAGTACAAAAAAATAAGCTGCAGATCTCCTTAGGCTGAGTCATGGTGCTTTGGGGCAGGGACCGTGCATATCATGGGAATATTTCACAGTTTCTGCTCTGTTTTCAGTGTATGACACCAAAACACCCACCTGATGACATCCTTTCAAGAGCAAAGGCAGCAATTTGCAGAATTCCGCTTCTTAGGGGAAGTGAGAAATTGCTGAGCTGACACCAAGTCCTGCAGTGTCCCTGTCACCTGCAGAGCCACCGCATCCTGGCCACGGTAGCGGGCATTGTGACAAAGGTTCTATGTCAGCTGGGTGTGGCAGCCAGGCGCCCCCTAGGGGATGGGGAGCCTGTCAGCCCCGGGCCTGTCACTGCCTGCTGACCCTGCTGCCACCAGCCAGGCCTCTGAAAACTTGTCAAAGCATGCCCAGACTTGGGGCCAGTTTGGCCCAAAGTCTGCAAGAGACAAGTCGGGAAGAAAGATAGGGGACAGAGGGAGAAAGTGAAGGGAGCAGGAGAAAGGGAAGGAAGAATAAAAAGTAGTGTTGGGCTGCAGGAGTGAGATGGAGGAATTGCAAGAAAAGAGGCAGGAAGCAGGAGAGTGAGAGAAAAGGAAAGAAGAGACATGCAGCCAGATGAGGGCTTAGTGAGAGAGGATGGGAGAGAGAACAGGATGAAAAGGAAATAAGGCAAGGCTAGGACAAGCAAGGACAGGCAAGGCAAGGCTAGGCTGCAGGACATGTTTTTGCTTTATAGTTTCTAGCACATTCGTCTTCAGACTAGGAGGAAAGCCATAAGACCGTATGGATTAGGCCCAAGCAAAAACCCCAGCTACTTGAGAAACTTAGACTAAGCATAAACTACCAAGATCTCTCCATAAGGATGGTTTTTATACTGTACTTCCACAATCTGCTGGCAGTACAAAAAAATAAGCTGCAGATCTCCTTAGGCTGAGTCATGGTGCTTTGGGGCAGGGACCATGCATATCATTTGAATATTTCACAGTTTCTGCTCTGTTTTCAGTGTATGACACCAAAACACCCACCTGATGACATCCTTTCAAGAGCAAAGGCAGCAATTTGCAGAATTCCGCTTCTTAGGGGAAGTGAGAAATTGCTGAACTGACACCAAGTCCTGCAGTGTCCCTGTCACCTGCAGAGCCACCGCATCCTCGCCACGGTAGCGGGCATTGTGACAAAGGTTCTATGTCAGCTGGGTGTGGCAGCCAGGCGCCCCCTAGGGGATGGGGAGCCTCTCAGAACCGGGCCTGTCACTGCCTGCTGTCCCTGCTGTCACCAGCCAGGCCTCTGAAAACTTGTCAAACCATGCCCAGACTTGGGGCCAGTTTGGCCCAAAGTCTCCAAGAGATAAGTCGGGAAGAAAGATAGGGGACAGAGGGAGAAAGCGAAGGGAGCAGGAGAAAGGGAAGGAAGAATAAAAAGTAGTGTTGGGCTGCAGGAGTGAGATGGAGGAATTGCAAGAAAAGAGGCAGGAAGCAGGAGAGTGAGAGAAAAGGAAAGAAGAGACATGCAGCCAGACGAGGGCTTAGTGAGAGTCGATGGGACAGAGAACAGGATGAGAAGGAAATAAGGCAAGGCTAGGACAAGCAAGGACAGGCAAGGCAAGGCTAGCTTGCAGGACATGTTTTTGCTTTATAGTTTCTAGCACATTCGTCTTCAGACTAGGAGGAAAGCCATAAGACCGTATGGATTAGGCCCAATTAAAAACCCCAGCTACTTGAGAAACTTAGACTAAGCCTAAAATACCAAGATCTCTCCATAAGGATGGTTTTTATCCTGTACTTCCACAATCTGCTGGCAGTACAAAAAAATAAGCTGCAGATCTCCTTAGGCTGAGTCATGGTGCTTTGGGGCAGGGACCATGCATATCATGGGAATATTTCACAGTTTCTGCTCTGTTTTCAGTGTATGACACCAAAACACCCACCTGATGACATCCTTTCAAGAGCAAAGGCAGCAATTTGCAGAATTCCGCTTCTTAGGGGAAGTGAGAAATTGCTGAGCTGACACCAAGTCCTGCAGTGTCCCTGTCACCTGCAGAGCCACCGCATCCTCGCCACGGTAGCGGGCATTGTGACAAAGGTTCTATGTCAGCTGGGTGTGGCAGCCAGGCGCCCCCTAGGGGATGGGGAGCCTGTCAGCCCCGGGCCTGTCACTGCCTGGTGTCCCTGCTGCCACCAGCCAGGCCTCTGAAAACTTGTCAAACCATGCCCAGATGTTGGGCCAATTTGCCCAAAGTTTCCAGCAGACAAGTCGGGAAGAAAGATAGGGGACAGAGGGAGAAAGCGAAGGGAGCAGGAGAAAGGGAAGGAAGAATAAAAAGTAGTGTTGGGCTGCAGGAGTGAGATGGAGGAATTGCAAGAAAAGAGGCAGGAAGCAGGAGAGTGAGACAAAAGGAAAGAAGAGACATGCAGCCAGACGAGGGCTTAGTGAGAGAGGATGGGACAGAGAACAGGATGAGAAGGACATAAGGCAAGGCTAGGACAGGCAAGGACAGGCAAGGCAAGGCTAGGCTGCAGGACATGTTTTTGCTTTATAGTTTCTAGCACATTCGTCTTCAGACTAGGAGGAAAGCCATAAGACCGTATGGATTAGGCCCAAGGAAAAACCCCAGCTACTTGAGACACTTAGACTAGGCCTAAAATACCAAGATCTCTCCGTAAGGATGGTTTTTATACTGTACTTCCACAATCTGCTGGCAGTACAAAAAAATAAGCTGCAGATCTCCTTAGGCTGAGTCATGGTGCTTTGGGGCAGGGACCATGCATATCATGGGAATATTTCACAGTTTCTGCTCTGTTTTCTGTGTATGACACCAAAACACCCACCTGATGACATCCTTTCAAGAGCAAAGGCAGCAATTTGCAGAATTCCGCTTCTTTGGGGAAGTGTGAAATTGCTGAGCTGACACCAAGTCCTGCAGTGTCCCTGTCACCTGCAGAGTCACCGCATCCTGGCCACGGTAGCGGGCGTTGTGACAAAGGTTCTATGTCAGCTGGGTGTGGCAGCCAGGCGCCCCCTAGGGGATGGGGAGCCTCTCAGAACCGGGCCTGTCACTGCCTGCTGTCCCTGCTGTCACCAGCCAGGCCTCTGAAAACTTGTCAAACCATGCCCAGACTTGGGGCCAGTTTGGCCCAAAGTCTCCAAGAGATAAGTCGGGAAGAAAGATAGGGGACAGAGGGAGAAAGCGAAGGGAGCAGGAGAAAGGGAAGGAAGAATAAAAAGTAGTGTTGGGCTGCAGGAGTGAGATGGAGGAATTGCAAGAAAAGAGGCAGGAAGCAGGATAGTGAGAGAAAAGGAAAGAAGAGACATGCAGCCAGACGAGGGCTTAGTGAGAGAGGATGGGACAGAGAACAGGATGAAAAGGAAATAAGGCAAGGCGAGGACAAGCAAGGACAGGCAAGGCAAGGCTAGGCTGCAGGACATGTTTTTGCTTTATAGTTTCTAGCACATTCGTCTTCAGACTAGGAAGAAAGCCATAAGACCGTATGGATTAGGCCCAAGCAAAAACCCCAGCTACTTGAGACACTTAGACTAAGCCTAAAATACCAAGATCTCTCCATAAGGATGGCTTTTATCCTGTACTTTCACAATCTGCTGGCAGTACAAAAAAATAAGCTGCAGATCTCCTTAGGCTGAGTCATGATGCTTTGGGGCAGGGACCATGCATATCATGGGAATATTTCACAGTTTCTGCTCTGTTTTCAGTGTATGACACCAGAACACCCACCTGATGACATCCTTTCAAGAGCAAAGGCAGCAATTTGCAGAATTCCGCTTCTTAGGGGAAGTGTGAAATTGCGGAGCTGACACCAAGTCCTGCAGTGTCCCTGTCACCTGCAGAGCCACCGCATCCTCGCCACGGTAGCGGGCATTGTGACAAAGGTTCTATGTCAGCTGGGTGTGGCAGCCAGGCGCCCCCTAGGGGATGGGGAGCCTGTCAGTCCCGGGCCTGTCACTGCCTGGTGTCCCTGCTGCCACCAGCCAGGCCTCTGAAAACTTGCCAAACCATGCCCAGACTTGGAGCCAGTTTGGCCCAAAGTCTGCAAGAGACAAGTCGCGAAGAAAGATAGGGGACAGAGGGTGAGAGCGAAGGGAGCAGGAGAAAGGGAAGGAAGAATAAAAAGTAGTGTTGGGCTGCAGGAGTGAGATGGAGGAATTGCAAGAAAAGAGGCAGGAAGCAGGAGAGTGAGAGAAAAGGAAAGAAGAGACATGCAGCCAGACGAGGGCTTAGTGAGAGAGGATGGGACAGAGAACAGGATGAGAAGGACATAAGGCAAGGCTAGGACAGGCAAGGACAGGCAAGGCAAGGCTCGGCTGCAGGACATGTTTTTGCTTTATAGTTTCTAGCACATTCGTCTTCAGACTAGGAGGAAAGCCATAAGACCGTATGGATTAGGCCCAAGGAAAAACCCCAGCTACTTGAGACACTTAGACTAGGCCTAAAATACCAAGATATCTCCATAAGGATGGTTTTTATACTGTACTTCCACAATCTGCTGGCAGTACAAAAAAATAAGCTGCAGATCTCCTTAGGCTGAGTCATGGTGCTTTGGGGCAGGGACCATGCATATCATGGGAATATTTCACAGTTTCTGCTCTGTTTTCTGTGTATGACACCAAAACACCCACCTGATGACATCCTTTCAAGAGCAAAGGCAGCAATTTGCAGAATTCCGCTTCTTTGGGGAAGTGTGAAATTGCTGAGCTGACACCAAGTCCTGCAGTGTCCCTGTCACCTGCAGAGTCACCGCATCCTGGCCACGGTAGCGGGCGTTGTGACAAAGGTTCTATGTCAGCTGGGTGTGGCAGCCAGGCGCCCCCTAGGGGATGGGAAGCCTGTCAGCCCCGGGCCTTTCACTGCCTGGTGTCCCTGCTGTCACCAGCCAGGCCTCTGAAAACTTGTCAAACCATGCCCAGACTTGGGGCCAGTTTGGCCCTAAGTCTGCAAGAGACAAGTCGGGAAGAAAGATAGGGGACAGAGGGAGAAAGCGAAGGGAGCAGGAGAAAGGGAAGGAAGAATAAAAAGTAGTGTTGGGCTGCAGGAGTGAGACGGAGGAATTGCAAGAAAAGAGGCAGGAAGCAGGAGAGTGGGAGAAAAGGAAAGAAGAGACATGCGGAGGGGTTAGTGAGAGAGGATGGGACAGAGAACAGGACGAGAAGGAAATAAGGCAAGGCAAGGACAGGCAAGGGAAGGCTAGCTTGCAGGACATGTTTTTGCTTTATAGTTTCTAGCACATTCGTCTTCAGACTAGGAGGAAAGCCATAAGACCGTATGGATTAGGCCCAAGCAAAAACGCCAGCTACTTGAGACTCTTAGACTAAGCCTAAAATACGAAGATCTCTCCATAAGGATGGCTTTTATACTGTACTTCCACAATTTGCTGGCATTACAAAAAAATAAGCTGCAGATTTCCTTAGGCTGATTCATGGTGCTTTGGGTCAGGGACCATGCATATCACGGGAAAATTTCACAGTTTCTGCTCTGTTTTCAGTGTATTACACCAAAACACCCACCTGATGACATCCTTTCAAGAGCAAAGGCAGCAATTTGCAGAATTCCGCTTCTTTGGGGAAGTGAGATATTGCTGAGCTGACAACAAGTCCTGCAGTGTCCCTGTCACCTGCAGTGTCACCGCATCGTGGCCACAGTAGCGGGCATTGTGACAAAGGTTCTATGTCAGCTGGGTGTGGCAGCCAGGCGCCCCCTAGGCGATGGGGAGCCTGTCAGCCCCGGGCCTGTCACTGCCTGCTGTCCCTGCTGCCACCAGCCAGGCCTCTGAAAACTTGTCAACCCATGCCCAGACGTGGGGCCAATTTGGCCCAAAGTCTCCAACAGACAAGTCGGGGAGCAAGATATGGGACAGAGGGAGAAAGCGAAGGGAGCAGGAGAAAGGGAAGGAAGAATAAAAAGTAGTGTTGGGCTGCAGGAGTGAGATGGAGGAATTGCAAGAAAAGAGGCAGGAAGCAGGAGAGTGAGAGAAAAGGAAAGAAGAGACATGCCGAGGGCTTAGTGAGAGAGGATGGGACAGAGAACAGGATGAGAAGGAAATAAGGCAAGGCAAGGACAGGCAAGGACTGGCAAGGCAAGGCTAGGCTGCGGGACATTTTTTTGCTTTATAGTTTCTAGCACATTCGTCTTCAGACTAGGAGGAAAGCCATAAGACCGTATGGATTAGGCCCAAGCAAAAACCCCAGCTACTTGAGACACTTAGACTAAGCCTAAAATACGAAGATCTCTCCATAAGGATGGCTTTTATACTGTACTTCCACAATCTGCTGGCAGTACAAAAAAATAAGCTGCAGATCTCCTTAGGCTGAGTCATGGTGCTTTGGGGCAGGGACCATGCATATCATGGGAATATTTCACAGTTTCTGCTCTGTTTTCAGTGTATTACACCAAAACACCCACCTGATGACATCCTTTCAAGAGCAAAGGCAGCAATTTGCCGAATTCCGCTTCTTTGGGGAAGTGAGATATTGCTGAGCTGACACCAAGTCCTGCAGTGTCCCTGTCACCTGCAGAGTCACCGCATCCTGGTCACGGTAGCGGGCGTTGTGACAAAGGTTCTATGTCAGCTGGGTGTGGCAGCCAGGCGCCCCCTAGGGGATGGGAAGCCTGTCAGCCCCGGGCCTGTCACTGCCTGCTGTCCCTGCTGTCACCAGCCAGGCCTCTGAAAACTTGTCAAACCATGCCAGACGTGGGGCCAGTTTGGCCCAAAGTCTCCAACAGACAAGTCGGGAAGAAAGATACGGGACAGAGGGAGAAAGCGAAGAGAGCAGAAGAAAGGGAAGGAAGAATAAAAAGTAGTGTTGGGCTGCAGGAGTGAGATGGAGGAATTGCAAGAAAAGAGGCAGGAAGCAGGAGAGTGAGAGAAAAGGAAAGAAGAGACATGCGGAGGGGTTAGTGAGAGAGGATGGGACAGAGAACAGGACGAGAAGGAAATAAGGCAAGGCAAGGACAGGCAAGGACAGGCAAGGCTGCGGGACATTTTTTTGCTTTATAGTTTCTAGCACATTCGTCTTCAGACTAGGAGGAAAGCCATAAGACCGTATGGAGTAGGCCCAAGCAAAAACCCCAGCTACTTGAGACACTTAGACTAAGCCTAAAATACGAAGATCTCTCCATAAGGATGGCTTTTATACTGTACTTCCACAATCTGCTGGCAGTACAAAAAGATAAGCTGCAGATCTCCTTAGGCTGAGTCATGGTGCTTTGGGGCAGGGACCATGCATATCATTTGAATATTTCACAGTTTCTGCTCTGTTTTCAGTGTATTACACCAAAACACCCACCTGATGACATCCTTTCAAGAGCAAAGGCAGCAATTTGCACAGTTCCGCTTCTTTGGGTAAGTGAGATATTGCTGAGCTGACACCAAGTCCTGCAGTGTCCCTGTCACCTGCAGAGTCACCGCATCCTGGCCACGGTAGCGGGCATTGTGACAAAGGTTCTATGTCAGCCGGGTGTGGCAGCCAGGCGCCCCCTAGGGGATGGGGAGCCTGTCAGCCCCGGGCCTGTCACTGCCTGCTGTCCCTGCTCTCACCAGCCAGGCCTTTGAAAACTTGTCAAACCATGCCCAGACGTGGGGCCAATTTGGCCCAAAGTCTCCAACAGACAAGTCGGGAAGAAAGATATGGGACAGAGGGAGAATGTTGGGGATTGGCTCAAGGAGCATGGACATGAGTCTACCAAGCAACTGTACGAGCAGAGCCCATTTTAGTTGACATGAGTAGGCCTCAGTTAGCATGAGTTTGGTGTAGCATAGTGGAAAAGTACTGAGCGGTTGCTCTCTGGTTCAGCTGAGCGTTTAGATAAACAAGCTGGGCAATTATCTCTAGCAGGGTGAGGAGGTTGCATTCCAGAGAAACCACAAGAGGGTTGAGCTCATTATGTATGCTATCCAATCAATAGAAGACGAGTAGGCATAATTACTGTATACTATCCAATTAATAGATGACGAGTATGCATAATTATTGTAAGTCTTATATAAACCAGCTTAGTGCATCAATGAAGTTGAAGTATGCTTTATCACTCATATTGGGTCGGCCGCATTTCTTCCTCCGTCCGCTCGGGTCTGGAACTCTGATGGGACTTTTCTCTGCAATTGGCGCCCGAACAGGGACTCCGAAGCGGCGGATAGAAGCAAAAGGCGCCGGGAGAGCAGTGACCGGCGGGCAAGAGCGACCGAACACTGTGCTGCGGTGTGTCGACTCCGAAGCCTGAACTGACTGAAGTTCGCCAGTGCTGGGCTACAGAAAACAAGGGCTGCAAGAGGTCTCTTAATTTAGCAAGAGGTACCGTACTATAATGATGAATAACGGAGAAATAGATTAAAAATGATGAATAACGGAGAGATAGATAACAGAGAAACGGATTAAAAGTGATAGATAACAGAGAAACGGATTAAAAGTGATGAATAACGGAGAAACTGGTTAAAATTATGAATAACAGAGAAATGGATTTAGAAGTAGCCCTAGATTTATTACAAAGCTTTTTAGAAAAGCGGGGGGTTGATTATAGTTGCGTTAAACAGCTAGCTGGTCTAGTAGCAACGGGGAAAACTAAGGGGTGTTTTCAGGATCCTGATTTATTGTTTGATGAAGGAGAGTGGAGGAAATTGGGGGACGTGTTGTGGGATATGGTCATAGACGAGGATAAAACAGCTAAGAAACTGATGAAACCGTGGAGGGAAGTAATTAATAATATTAAGCGTCATAAAGTGAAAAAGAATTTAGCCGCGGTAGCTTCACAAAAACTCGGCAAAATGGAGCCTTCCACTCCGCCGATGGAAACGGGCATATCTGCGTTATCAGCGAAGAACCTTAAAAGACTATTAACTTGGCGCAGAGGCAATAGGTATCCTGCTGACCTGTCAGGAGTTTTTCAAATAGAGACTTGGAAAAAGATGGGAACTGTGTTGTGGAAGGCAATTAGTCACCGCGAAAGATATATTCTCGGCCTTGTAACCATCTGGAAACTGATAAATACTACAGTGAAGCAATTAAAACCTGAAAAGACTGTTACGAGCATTAGTGACTCAAAACTTGAACTTTGGGACAGTATAGAGCAGAAATTATGGGATAAAGTCAGCAATGGAGATACAGAAGCTAAATCATTAGTAACTACATGGAAGCTTGAATGGTCTGCTGCTGCCGGAATTTTTGCAGCGTTGCAGCCTGATGCATTTTAACCCTCTAACTTCCACGAGAGAACAGAAGAAGTCACTGAAAATAGAACTGGACAACAGAACTGTGTGACAGATTAGATCAGTTAACAGCAAGTGAATCTGACAGTCGGCAATGTGGTCATGATAATCGTGACGGGAAAGGGGGTGCTTCTGGGGACTCAGGGTATAAAACTTAGAAGTTAAGGAAGCACTGGTTTTGGAATTGGCAGTAGAGAATGCTAAAGTTTGCTATCAACATGTTATTTGCGAGTTTTACAGTGCATATTATGTGCTGCTGTTTATTGCCTCTCTGAAAGTCAAGCAGCTTGTCAGGAATGTGAGTTAATTGTTTTACTGGTTGTTGTTAGAATTGTTTCTTTGTGGTATAAGTGCACCGTAAAACTTTCTCTCCACTTTTCCCACTCACGCTGCAAACAGCCCTGTGCTTTTCCGTGGGGTCAGAAATTACTGTTTTCAGTCGTGTTCATAAAAAATCGGTATTGGGAGGTGTTTCAAAACATAGGGAAGCACTTGGAAATATGAGGAAAGAAGATCTTGTAAAATATTGTAATTAATGGTGGCTGCTGTATAAGTTAAATGATTGGGAAAAGTGTCCGGGGAATAGAATCTTGAAGTATAACACCTTGTTGCAATTAATGTTGTTTTTAGGGCGAGAAGAGTAAGACAAAATAAATACCTACAAGAGATCATTAAATCATTTCAGACAGCTGAGAGAGAGTTAACTGATAACACGCAGGTCACAGTAAACTTGCCGAAGTCTGCACAATGTTTTCCTTATTAGCCTGTTTTCTTTGTGGGTATCTGTTTAAGCATGTTGCAATTTTGGTAGGTCTTTGTTATATGGTACAGTAAGTTCACAGACTGTTAAATCATGAGAATCGGTTGACTCAAAAGGTGCGTTTTGTGATAGTACAAAAGATCATGAGTAATTTAGTTCCTTACTGCGTGAACGTGATGTTAAGATTTTATGTGTAGTAGTTGTTATATTTTTTTTTCTAGCGTACTAGCTTTATTCCAATATCCAGACTTGCGCAACTCTGTGACAGGCTGTCTCTCATCTCGGTGCACTAAATTTGGCCTTTTTGTATGCACATCAAGTGAAGAATCATGGTTTTAGAATAACAGTTGTAGCGCACCAGATGAGACACTAATAAAAGGCCTTGCCCAGTCCAGCTTGCTGCGGGGCGGGGGCGGATGCCAAAAGGGCCTCCAGCGCGCACTGACCCATTTTGTCAGGGAGACCCAGAGGTATCTCCACCTGGCTGAGCAGTAAGCGGTTCAAGGTGCAATGCAAAAAATTGAGATATTGTCTTAAATTGGTGTAAGTGTGATCCATCTGCTTATTTGAACTTGGTATATGGTTTTCGTATCTGAGCTCAGTATTTTAGTTTGTGTATTCATATTCGGTACCAAAAGAATCTTGTTTGGGGAGATAATTACAAAATGGGAACCGGTTCCACTGCTAAAATTCCACCTTGCTCCCCCTTAGGATGCATCCTTACACATTAAAGTAATCGCTTATATTGTTAGAAAAGCATTTAAATTGTTAAAATACTATGATAGATGTGAACTTGGGGTATTGTATGAAGTTATGAAGTTGTATTTAAAGGTTGCTGGAATGGGAACTGATTTGGATCTAGGACAATAGAATAATGGATTTATGTTTATTATACTGGTTTACACTGTTTTTTGACATCTCTAAATTGTAAAAGGTAAATGGAGCTAAGGAATGTGACTATTGCTGAGCTACTTGAAATTGCATATAAAGTGTATTATGGCTGGAATGAAATGGGAAAACAAAAGAGCAAAATATCCCAGGCCTATGTGCAGCTCATTGTAACTGAGAAGTTTCCCAGAGCCTCCTACTTCGTACCAGCCAGTGTGCCAGCTGCGTGACCCTGGTTATATCTACACTGCACAGAAAGAAAAAACAACTGGAAAAACCTGGCTGCCTGCTTTTAAAGCAGTGAAAGGGGGGGTTCTCTCTCCCCCCACTGCAGCGATGTAATAGAATGGAGCCGTCCGAGGGTGAAGTTTAAAGGCATCCTGAGCAGACCCATAGTTTTAATTAAACTGGACAATTAAACCAAAAATTTGTTGATGGACTTATCCTATGGTAATTAATTGTACGAGACTTCTTAGTAAATTCACCATGCTAGAGACAACGAAAGAAAGGCCGTTTTTTGAGACAAATGGAATGCCAGATTTGGAACAAAGTTTTAATACATGAATTCTTGTATTTGCCCAAAAGTCCTATACCTCTCTTGGGTCAGGATTTGTTAAGTAAATTGTAAGCTCAAATAACGTTTTCTGAGAATTCTGTTTAGTTGCATATCCTACAAGAAGGTGCTTGGATGGTGCAGATCTGCTTGTGCAAGTGAGAAATCTTCAAGGAACTTAGCAGCCAATGTTTTTGATAAAGCAAATACTACACTGAGAAATCTGAAACAGGACTTCAATCTGGTAAGGGAAAACAATATCCAATAAATATGACAGCCGAAATGGAGTTAGAAACTTTGAGGGATGAATTTATGACAACTTTACAGGATGACTGCATTTGATTGGACTTACAGATTTGTCTATGAAACACTTTGTAACTATGACCCAAAACCATGCTAAATCAGAAAGAACCTGCATTAGTTATGGTCAAATCACTAGTTAACGTTCAATGGAAAAGGCCACACCAATTGATAACCTGGGGGAGAGGTTATGCTTATGTTTTTACAGATCAAGAGCTGCAATGGTTGCCAGCACGAAACGTGAAACCTGTGTTATCTTCCTGACAATGATTGTTGCAGCTGCTGTGTTTTGGATGCCTGCACAGACAAAGACTAACATGTGGATTACTTTAGCCAACATGACTGACCATCTATATGCCTAACTACGATGTCTCTGGAAAAAACGTTCCACACATGCTTGGTTGGTGTCTTCCTTGATGACTACAGCAGCATCACACGACTGTTTCAAATAGTGGTTGATGCAGAGGCATTGCAACGAACTGTAATAATACTAACACGGCACTTCGGATTAATTGCCACCTGGAAGCAGACATCGAACCACAGGAACTGGAATTGATGGCATCTATGCCCATGGACACTTGTATCCAGCCGGTTTGTGAAAAGTGTCAGAACAGTATACAAGAACATGAATGGACAAAACTACAAAATGTTAATGCTACTCTTGGTGACTACAGAAATGAAACTCGACGGTGTAATGCTTCACAGAAGAATGCAAGGGATGTCATTGACAGCGACCCTAAAACCTCCTGTATGGTGTATTCTTGATCTGTGAAGATAGAGCCTGACCAGGAATTCCTTCTAACGCTGTTGGAGGACTGTGTATTTTGGGACTATTAACTCTCTTAACGCCCAATGTATCTATGATAATAGATCACAAAAGAACAAGACGAGAAAAACACTTTTTGCGTGTATATGAGTCAAAATGTGATGATAATGTAGATTATTGAGGATCAGGGTTAAGGGTTTTAGGATCTCTTGTATCTAGTGTTGGCACAACTAAAGCTTTAAAAACTTTAGAAAAGTTAGGATGCTGGCTAGTTAAGCAAATAAACAGAACTTCTAAGGCTTTAAGTGGACTTTTGTTAGATGTAGATTCTGTAAGACATGCTACACTGCAGAATACAGTCACAGGAGACTTTTGTTATTAGCCCATGGCCATGGATGTGAGGAATTTGACGGAATGTGCTGTATGGATTTACAGAATAAGCCGAGATCCATCCACGAGGAGATTAAACAACTTACAGACCATTCACAGAAGATCAGAGAGGATGTGGGCCTCTTTGGCTTAGACGGCCTCATGAACTGGTTTGGACTAGGAGGATGGGTAAAAGGGCTTTTGCAGAGTGCTCTGGCTCTCTTAATCATAGCAGTAGTTGCATTAATATGCTTGAGTTGTGCTATATCATGTATTAAGAAGATTTTAGAGCAGACACTTGGACAGGCTCTGCTCATAAAAAAGGAAAAGGGGGGAGATGTTGGGGATTGGCTCAAGGAGCATGGACATGAGTCCACCAAGCAACTGTACGAGCAGAGCCCATTTTAGTTGACATGAGTAGGCCTCAGTTAGCATGAGTTTGGTGTAGCATAGTGGAAAAGTACTGAGCGGTTGCTCTCTGGTTCAGCTGAGCGTTTAGATAAACAAGCTGGGGAATTATCTCTAGCAGGGTGGGGAGGTTGCATTCCAGAGAAATCACAAGAAGGTTGAGCTCATTATGTATACTATCCAATCAATAGAAGACGAGTAGGCATAATTACTGTATACTATCCAATTAATAGATGACGAGTATGCATAATTATTGTAAGTCTTATATAAACCAGCTTAGTGCATCAATGAAGTTGAAGTATGCTTTATCACTCATATTGGGTCGGCCGCATTTCTTCCTCCGTCCGCTCGGGTCTGGAACTCTGATGGGACTTTTCTCTGCAGGAGAAAGCTAAGGGAGCAGGAGAAAGGGAAGGAAGAATAAAAAGTAGTGTTGGGCTGCAGGAGTGAGATGGAGGAATTGCAAGAAAAGAGGCAGGAAGCAGGAGAGTGAGAGAAAAGGAAAGAAGAGACATGCAGCGAGACGAAAGGTTAGTGAGAGAGGATGGGACAGAGAACAGGATGAGAAGGAAATAAGGCAAGGCAAGGACAGGCAAGGCAAGGCTAGGCTGCGGGACATTTTTTTGCTTTATAGTTTCTAGCACATTGGTCTTCAGACTAGGAGGAAAGCCATAAGACCGTATGGATTAGGCCCACGCAAAAACGCCAGCTACTTGAGACACTTAGACTAAGCCTAAAATACGAAGATCTCTCCATAAGGATGGCTTTTATACTGTACTTCCACAATCTGCTGGCAGTACAAAAAAATAAGCTGCAGATCCCCTTAGGCTGAGTCATGGTGCTTTGGGGCAGGGACCATGCATATCATGGGAATATTTCACATTTTCTGCTCTGTTTTCAGTGTATTACACCAAAACACCCACCTGATGACATCCTTTCAAGAGCAAAGGCAGCAATTTGCAGAATTCCGCTTCTTAGGGGAAGTGAGATATTGCTGAGCTGACACCGAGTCCTGCAGTGTCCCTGTCACCTGCAGAGTCACCGCATCCTGGCCACGGTAGCGGGCATTGTGACAAAGGTTCTATGTCAGCTGGGTGTGGCAGCCAGGCGCCCCCTAGGGGATGTGGAGCCTGTCAGTCCCGGGCCTGTCACTGCCTGCTGTCCCTGCTGTCACCAGACAGGCCTCTGAAAACTTGGCAAACAATGCCCAGACGTGGGGCCAATTTGGCCCAAAGTCTCCAACAGACAAGTCGGGAAGAAAGATATGGGACAGAGGGAGAAAGCGAAGGGAGCAGGAGAAAGGGAAGGAAGAATAAAAAGTAGTGTTGGGCTGCAGGAGTGAGATGGAGGAATTGCAAGAAAAGAGGCAGGAAGCAGGAGAGTGAGAGAAAAGGAAAGAAAAGGCATGCCGAGGGCTTAGTGAGAGATGATGGGACAGAGAACAGGATAAGAAGGAAAAAAGGCAAAGCAAGGACAGGCAAGGCAAGGCTAGGCTGCGGGACATTTTTTTGCTTTATAGATTCTAGCACAATGGTCTTCAGACTAGGAGGAAAGCCATAAGACCGTATGGATTAGGCCCAAGCAAAAACCCCAGCTACTTGAGACACTTAGACTAAGCCTAAAATACGAAGATCTCTCCATAAGGATGGCTTTTATACTGTACTTCCACAATCTGCTGTCAGTACAAAAAAATAAGCTGCAGATCTCCTTAGGCTGATTCATGGTGCTTTGGGTCAGGGACCATGCATATCACGGGAATATTTCGCAGTTTCTGCTCTGTTTTCAGTGTATGACACCAAAACATCCACCTGATGACATCCTTTCAAGAGCAAAGGCAGCAATTTGCAGAATTCGGCTTCTTTGGGGAAGTGAGATATTGCTGAGCTGACACCAAGTCCTGCAGTGTCCCTGTCACCTGCAGAGTCACCGCATCCTGGACACGGTAGCGGGCATTGTGACAAAGGTTCTATGTCAGCCGGGTGTGGCAGCCAGGCGCCCCCTAGGGGATGGGGAGCCTGTCAGCCCCGGGCCTGTCACTGCCTGCTGTCCCTGCTCTCACCAGCCTTGCCTCTGAAAACTTGTCAAAGCATGCCCAGACTTGGGGCCAATTTGGCCCAAAGTCTCCCAGAGACAAGTCAGGGAGCAAGATATGGGACAGAGGGAGAAAGCGAAGGGAGCAGGAGAAAGGGAAGGAAGAATAAAAAGTAGTGTTGGGCTGCAGGAGTGAGATGGAGGAATTGTAAGAAAAGAGGCAGGAAGCAGGAGAGTGAGAGAAAAGGAAAGAAGAGACATGCAGCCAGACGAGGGCTTAGTGAGAGAGGATGGGACAGAGAACAGGATGAGAAGGACATAAGGCAAGGCTAGGACAGGCAAGGACAGGCAAGGCAAGGCTCGGCTGCAGGACATGTTTTTGCTTTATAGTTTCTAGCACATTCGTCTTCAGACTAGGAGGAAAGCCATAAGACCGTATGGATTAGGCCCAAGGAAAAACCCCAGCTACTTGAGACACTTAGACTAGGCCTAAAATACCAAGATCTCTCCGTAAGGATGGTTTTTATACTGTACTTCCACAATCTGCTGGCAGTACAAAAAAATAAGCTGCAGATCTCCTTAGGCTGAGTCATGGTGCTTTGGGGCAGGGACCATGCATATCATGGGAATATTTCACAGTTTCTGCTCTGTTTTCTGTGTATGACACCAAAACACCCACCTGATGACATCCTTTCAAGAGCAAAGGCAGCAATTTGCAGAATTCCGCTTCTTTGGGGAAGTGTGAAATTGCTGAGCTGACACCAAGTCCTGCAGTGTCCCTGTCACCTGCAGAGTCACCGCATCCTGGCCACGGTAGCGGGCGTTGTGACAAAGGTTCTATGTCAGCTGGGTGTGGCAGCCAGGCGCCCCCTAGGGGATGGGAAGCCTGTCAGCCCCGGGCCTTTCACTGCCTGGTGTCCCTGCTGTCACCAGCCAGGCCTCTGAAAACTTGTCAAACCATGCCCAGACTTGGGGCCAGTTTGGCCCTAAGTCTGCAAGAGACAAGTCGGGAAGAAAGATAGGGGACAGAGGGAGAAAGCGAAGGGAGCAGGAGAAAGGGAAGGAAGAATAAAAAGTAGTGTTGGGCTGCAGGAGTGAGACGGAGGAATTGCAAGAAAAGAGGCAGGAAGCAGGAGAGTGGGAGAAAAGGAAAGAAGAGACATGCGGAGGGGTTAGTGAGAGAGGATGGGACAGAGAACAGGACGAGAAGGAAATAAGGCAAGGCAAGGACAGGCAAGGGAAGGCTAGCTTGCAGGACATGTTTTTGCTTTATAGTTTCTAGCACATTCGTCTTCAGACTAGGAGGAAAGCCATAAGACCGTATGGATTAGGCCCAAGCAAAAACGCCAGCTACTTGAGACACTTAGACTAAGCCTAAAATACGAAGATCTCTCCATAAGGATGGCTTTTATACTGTACTTCCACAATCTGCTGGCAGTACAAAAAAATAAGCTGCAGATCCCCTTAGGCTGAGTCATGGTGCTTTGGGGCAGGGACCATGCATATCATGGGAATATTTCACATTTTCTGCTCTGTTTTCAGTGTATTACACCAAAACACCCACCTGATGACATCCTTTCAAGAGCAAAGGCAGCAATTTGCAGAATTCCGCTTCTTAGGGGAAGTGAGATATTGCTGAGCTGACACCGAGTCCTGCAGTGTCCCTGTCACCTGCAGAGTCACCGCATCCTGGCCACGGTAGCGGGCATTGTGACAAAGGTTCTATGTCAGCTGGGTGTGGCAGCCAGGCGCCCCCTAGGGGATGTGGAGCCTGTCAGTCCCGGGCCTGTCACTGCCTGCTGTCCCTGCTGTCACCAGACAGGCCTCTGAAAACTTGGCAAACAATGCCCAGACGTGGGGCCAATTTGGCCCAAAGTCTCCAACAGACAAGTCGGGAAGAAAGATATGGGACAGAGGGAGAAAGCGAAGGGAGCAGGAGAAAGGGAAGGAAGAATAAAAAGTAGTGTTGGGCTGCAGGAGTGAGATGGAGGAATTGCAAGAAAAGAGGGAGGAAGCAGGAGAGTGAGAGAAAAGGAAAGAAAAGGCATGCCGAGGGCTTAGTGAGAGATGATGGGACAGAGAACAGGATAAGAAGGAAAAAAGGCAAAGCAAGGACAGGCAAGGCAAGGCTAGGCTGCGGGACATTTTTTTGCTTTATAGATTCTAGCACAATGGTCTTCAGACTAGGAGGAAAGCCATAAGACCGTATGGATTAGGCCCAAGCAAAAACCCCAGCTACTTGAGACACTTAGACTAAGCCTAAAATACGAAGATCTCTCCATAAGGATGGCTTTTATACTGTACTTCCACAATCTGCAGTCAGTACAAAAAAATAAGCTGCAGATCTCCTTAGGCTGATTCATGGTGCTTTGGGTCAGGGACCATGCATATCACGGGAATATTTCGCAGTTTCTGCTCTGTTTTCAGTGTATGACACCAAAACATCCACCTGATGACATCCTTTCAAGAGCAAAGGCAGCAATTTGCAGAATTCGGCTTCTTTGGGGAAGTGAGATATTGCTGAGCTGACACCAAGTCCTGCAGTGTCCCTGTCACCTGCAGAGTCACCGCATCCTGGACACGGTAGCGGGCATTGTGACAAAGGTTCTATGTCAGCCGGGTGTGGCAGCCAGGCGCCCCCTAGGGGATGGGGAGCCTGTCAGCCCCGGGCCTGTCACTGCCTGCTGTCCCTGCTCTCACCAGCCTTGCCTCTGAAAACTTGTCAAAGCATGCCCAGACTTGGGGCCAATTTGGCCCAAAGTCTCCCAGAGACAAGTCAGGGAGCAAGATATGGGACAGAGGGAGAAAGCGAAGGGAGCAGGAGAAAGGGAAGGAAGAATAAAAAGTAGTGTTGGGCTGCAGGAGTGAGATGGAGGAATTGTAAGAAAAGAGGCAGGAAGCAGGAGAGTGAGAGAAAAGGAAAGAAGAGACATGCAGCGAGACGAAAGGTTAGTGAGAGAGGATGGGACAGAGAACAGGATGAGAAGGACATAAGGCAAGGCAAGGACAGGCAAGGACAGGCAAGGCAAGGCTAGGCTGTGGGACATTTTTTTGCTTTATAGTTTCTAGCACATTCGTCTTCAGACTAGGAGGAAAGCCATAAGACCGTATGGAGTAGGCCCAAGCAAAAACCCCAGCTACTTGAGACACTTAGACTAAGCCTAAAATACCAAGATCTCTCCATAAGGATGGCTTTTATACTGTACTTCCACAATCTGCTGGCAGTACAAAAAAATAAGCTGCAGATCTCCTTAGGCTGAGTCATGGTGCTTTGGGGCAGGGACCATGCATATCATGGGAATATTTCACAGTTTCTGCTCTGTTTTCAGTGTATTACACCAAAACACCCACCTGATGACATTCTTTCAAGAGCAAAGGCAGCAATTTGCAGAATTCCACTTCTTTGGGGAAGTGAGATATTGCTGAGCTGACACCAAGTCCTGCAGTGTCCCTGTCACCTGCAGAGTTACCGCATCCTGGACACGGTAGCGGGCATTGTGACAAAGGTTCTATGTCAGCCGGGTGTGGCAGCCAGGCGCCCCCTAGGGGATGGGGAGCCTGTCAGCCCCGGGCCTGTCACTGCCTGCTGTCCCTGCTCTCACCAGCCTTGCCTCTGAAAACTTGGCAAACCATGCCCAGACTTGGGGCCAATTTGGCCCAAAGTCTCCCAGAGACAAGTCGGGGAGCAAGATATGGGACAGAGGGAGAAAGCGAAGGGAGCAGGAGAAAGGGAAGGAAGAATAAAAAGTAGTGTTGGGCTGCAGGAGTGAGATGGAGGAATTGTAAGAAAAGAGGCAGGAAGTAGAAGAGTGAGAGAAAAGGAAAGAAGAGACATGCAGCGAGACGAATGGTTAGTGAGAGAGGATGGGACAGAGAACAGGATGAGAAGGAAATAAGGCAAGGCAAGGACAGGCAAGGACAGGCAAGGCAAGGCTAGGCTGCGGGACATTTTTTTGCTTTATAGTTTCTAGCACATTCGTCTTCAGACTAGGAGGAAAGCCATAAGACCGTATGGATTAGGCCCAAGCAAAAACCCCAGCTGCTTGACACACTTAGACTAAGCCTAAAATACCAAGATCTCTCCATAAGGTTGGTTTTTATACTGTACTTCCACAATCTGCTGGCAGTACAAAAAAATAAGCTGCAGATCTCCTTAGGCTGAGTCATGGTGCTTTGGGGCAGGGACCACGCATATCATTTGAATATTTCACAGTTTCTGCTCTGTTTTCAGAAACACCCACCAAACCAAAACACCCACCTGATGACATCCTTTCAAGAGCAAAGGCAGCAATTTGCAGAATTCCGCTTCTTTGGGGAAGTGAGATATTGCTGAGCTGACACCAAGTCCTGCAGTGTCCCTGTCACCTGCAGAGTCACCGCATCCTCGCCACGGTGGCGGGCATTGTGACAAAGGTTCTATGTCAGCCGGGTGTGGCAGCCAGGCGCCCCCTAGTGGATGGGGAGCCTGTCAGCCCCGGGCCTGTCACTGCCTGCTGGCCCTGCTCTCACCAGCCAGGCCTCTGAAAACTTGTCAACCCATGCCCATATGTGGGGCCAGTTGGGTCCAAAGTCTCCAAGAGACAAGTCGGGGAGCAAGATATGGGACAGAGGGAGAAAGTGAAGGGAGCAGGAGAAAGGGAAGGAAGGATAAAAAGTAGTGTTGGGCTGCAGGAGTGAGATGGAGGAATTGTAAGAAAAGAGAAAGGAAGCAGGAGAGTGAGAGAAACTGAAAGAAGAGACATGCAGCCAGATGAAAGGTTAGTGAGAGAGGATGGGACAGAGAACAGGATGAGAAGGAAATAAGGCAAGGCAAGGACTGCAAGGACAGGCAAGGCAAGGCTATCCTGCGGGACATTTTTTTGCTTTATAGTTTCTAGCACATTCGTCTTCAGACTAGGAGGAAAGCCAGAAGACCGTATGGATTAGGCCCAAGCAAAAACCCCAGCTACTTGAGACACTTAGACTAAGCCTAAAATACGAAGATCTCTCCATAAGGATGGCTTTTATACTGTACTTCCACAATCTGCTGGCAGTACAAAAAAATAAGCTGCAGATCTCCTTAGGCTGAGTCATGGTGCTTTGGGGCAGGGACCATGCATATCATGGGAATATTTCACAGTTTCTGCTCTGTTTTCAGTGTATTACACCAAAACACCCACCTGATGACATCCTTTCAAGAGCAAAGGCAACAATTTGCAGAATTCCGCTTGTTTGGGGAAGTGAGATATTGCTGAGCTGACACCAAGTCCTGCAGTGTCCCTGTCACCTGCAGAGTCACCGCGTCCTCGCGACGGCAGCGGGCATTGTGACAAAGGTTCTATGTCAGCTGGGTGTGGGAGCCAGGTGCCCCCTAGGGGATGGGGAGCCTGTCAGTCCCGGGCCTGTCACTGCCTGCTGGCCCTGCTGTCACCAGCCAGGCCTCTGAAAACTTGTCAACCCATGCCCATATGTGGGGCCAGTTGGGTCCAAAGTCTCCAAGAGACAAGTCGGGGAGCAAGATATGGGACAGATGGAGAAAGCAAAGGGAGTAGGAGAAATGGAAGGAAGAATAAAAACTAGTGTTGGGCTGCAGGAGTGAGATGGAGGAATTTTATGAAAAGAGGCAAGAAGCAGGAGAGTGAGAGAAACGGAAGGAAGAGACATGCAGCGAGACGAAAGGTTAGTGAGAGAGGATGGGACAGAGAACAGGATGAGAAGGAAATAATGCAAGGCAAGGACAGGCAAGGACAGGCAAGGCAAGGCTAGGCTGCGGGACATTTTTTTGCTTTATAGTTTCTAGCACATCCGTCTTCAGACTAGGAGGAAAGCCATAAGACCGTATGGATTAGGCCCAAGCAAAAACCCCAGCTACTTGAGACACTTAGACTAAGCCTAAAATACGAAGATCTCACCATAATGATGGCTTTTATACTGTTGTCCTGGTTTTGTTAAAAACAAGTTTCTCTTTCAGTGAATTTGCCTGTCAGCTAAAGCCTTCATATTAACTTCATTTTCCTGGAGCACCAGACACATTTTTTGGTAAACCTAGCCAAATGGAATGCAAACTTATTGATAAGCACGGATGGACATCTCGCGAGAGGGGCGACGAGAAGAAAGAGATCAAGAAACTGACCAACTGGGTATAACATTCCATTCACGTGAATACTTCATATAAAAGTGGGAGACCACGAGGATCTCGTCCCTTTTTGGTGGCTTTTCCCTTTTCCCTTCTGCTTATGGCCGACCTTAGAAGAGGACCTTGCTAGTCGTCCCTGCGAACTGAGGCCTAGTGAGAGACTGAGTCCAGCTCCGGTTGGCTGCAGAGTCTAATCCAGGACTTTGGTTGCCGGCTCTGCAGTTGCTGAGACTTTCAAGATTGGTTTTGTATATTTTGTATTATTTTCTCTATTCCTATTAGTAGCATTAGTAAAACATCTTTAATTTTTTTCCAACTCTCTTCACTCTGTGCTTCTTTTCCTTCCAATCGCCTCTCCTTAGTGAAAAGGGGGGAGAGGGAGGGGAAAGTGTGGGGGTGGGGAGAGGGGGTTAACAATACATCTGCCAGGGTTTTATTGTCACCCCGCAATCTTAACCCTCGACAACTGTACTTCCACAATCTGCTGGCAGTACAAAAAAATAAGCTGTAGATCTCCTTAGGCTGAGTCATGGTGCTGTGGGGCAGGGACCATGAATATCATTTGAATATTGCACAGTTTCTGCTCTGTTTTCAGTGTATTACACCAAAACACCCACCTGATGACATCCTTTCAAGAGCAAAGGCAGCAATTTGCAGAATTCCGCTTCTTTGGGGAAGTGAGATATTGCTGAAGCTGACACCAAGTCCTGCAGTGTCCCTGTCACCTGCAGAGTCACCGCATCATCGCCACGTTAGCGGGCATTGTGACAAAGGTTCTATGTCAGCTGGGTGTGGCAGCCAGGTGCCCCCTAGGGGATGGGGAGCCTGTCAGCCCCAGGCCTCTCACTGCCTGCTGTCCCTGCTCTCACCAGCCAGGCCTCTGAAAACTTGTCAACCCATGCCCATATGTGGGGCCAGTTGGGTCCAAAGTCTCCAAGAGACAAGTCGGGGAGCAATATATGGGACAGAGGGAGAAAGCGAAGGGAGCAGGAGAAAGGGAAGGAAGGATAAAAAGTAGTGTTGGGCTGCAGGAGTGAGATGGAGGAATTGCAAGAAAAGAGGCAGGAAGCAGGAGAGTGAGAGAAACGAAAAGAAGAGACATGCCGAGGGGTTAGTGAGAGAGGATGGGACAGAGAAGAGGATGAGAAGGAAATAAGGCAAGGCAACGACAGGCAAGGACAGGCAAGGCAAGGCTAGGCTGTGGGACATATTTTTGCTTTATAGTTTCTAGCACATTCGTCTTCAGACTAGGAGGAAAGCCATAAGACTGTATGGATTAGGCCCAAGCGAAAACCCCAGCTACTTGAGACACTTAGACTAAACCTAAAATACGAAGATCTCTCTCCATAAGGATGGTTTTTATACTGTATTTCCACAATTTGCTAGCAGTACAAAAAAATAAGTTGCAGGTCTCCATACGCTGAGTCATGGTGATTTGTGGGAGGGACAATGCATATCATGGGTATATTTCACAGTTTCTGCTCTGTTTTCAGTGTATTACATCAAAACACCCACCTGATGACATCCTTTCAAGAGCAAAGGCAGCAATTTGCAGAATTCCGCTTTTTTGGGGAAGAGAGAAATTGCTGAGTTGACACCAACTCCTGCAGTGTCCCTGTCACCTGCAGTGTCACCGCATCCTGGCCACGGTAGCTGGCATCGCGACAAAGGTTCTATGTCAGCTGGGTGTGGCAGGCAGGCGCCCCCTAGGGGATGGGGAGCCTGTCAGCCCCGGGCCTGTCACTGCCTGCTGTCCCTGCTGTCACAAGCCAGGCCTCTGAAAACGTGACAAAACATATGCAGACTTGGGGCTAATTTGGCCCAAAGTCTCCAATAGACAAGTCAGGAAGAAAGATATGGGACAGAGGGAGAAAGCGAAGGGAGCAGGAGAAAGGGAAGGAAGAATAAAAAGAAATGTTGGGCTGCAGGAGTGAGATGGAGGAATTGCAAGAAAAGAGGCAGGAAGCAGGAGAGTGAGAGAAAAGGAATGAAGAGACATGCAGCCAGACGAGGGGTTAGTGAGAGAGGATGGGACAGAGAACAGGATGAGAAGGAAATAAGGCAAGGCAACGACAGGCAAGGACAGGCAAGGCAAGGCTAGGCTGCGGGACATTTTTTTGCTTTATGGTTTCTAGCACATTCGTCTCCAGACTAGGAGGAAAGTCAGAAGACCGTATGGATTAGCCCCAAGCAAAAACCCCAGCTACTTGAGACACTTAGACTAAGCCTATAATACGAAGATCTCTCCATAAGGATGGTTTTTATACTGTACTTCCACAATCTGCTGGCAGTACAAAAAAATAAGCTGCAGATCTCCTTAGGCTGAGTCATGGTGCTTTGGGGCAGGGACCATGCATATCATGGGAATATTTCACAGTTTCTGCCCTGTTTTCAGTGTGTTACACTAAAACACCCACCTGATGACATCCTTTCAAGAGCAAAGGCAGCAATTTGCAGAATTCCACTTCTTTGCGGAAGTGAGAAATTGCTGAGCTGAACACCAAGTCCTGCAGTGTCCCTGTCACCTGCAGAGCCACCGCATCCTAGCCACGGTAGCGGGCATTGTGACAAAGGTTCTATGTCAGCTGGGTGTGGCAGCCAGGCGCCCCCTAGGGGATGGGGAGCCTGTCAGCCCCGGGCCTCTCACTGCCTGCTGTCCCTGCAGTCACCAGACAGGCCTTTGAAAACTTGTCAATCAATGCCCAGACTTGGGGCCAATTTGGCCCAAAGTCTCCAACAGACAAGTCGGGAGGAAAGATATGGGACAGAGGGAGAAAGCGAAGGGAGCAGGAGAAAGGGAAGGAAGAATAAAAAGTAGTGTTGGGCTGCAGGAGTGAGATGGAGGAATTGCAAGAAAAGAGGCAGGAAGCAGGAGAGTGAGAGAAAAGGAAAGAAGAGACATGCAGCCAGACGAGGGTTAATGAGAGAGGATGGGACAGAGAACAGGATGAGAAGGAAATAAGGCAATGCAAGGACAGGCAAGGACAGGCAAGGCAAGGCTAGGCTGCAGGACATTATTTTGCTTTATAGTTTCTAGCACATTCGTCTTCAGACTAGGAGGAAAGCCATAGGAGCGTATGGATTAGGCCCAAGCATAAACCCCAGCTACTTGAGACACTTAGACTGAGCCTAAAATACCAAGATCTCTCCATAAGGATGGTTTTTATACTGTACTTCCACAATCGGATGGCAGTACAAAAAAATAAGCTGCAGATCTCCTTAGGCTGAGTCATGGTGCTTTGGGGCAGGGACCATGCATATCATGGGAATATTTCACAGTTTCTGCTCTGTTTTCGGTGTATTACACCAAACCACCCACCTGATGACATCCTTTCAAGAGCAAAGGCAGCAATTTGCAGAATTCCGCTTCTTTGGGGAAGTGAGAAATTGCTGAGCTGACACCAAGTGCTGCAGTGTCCCTGTCACCTGCAGAGTCACCGCATCCTCGCCACGGCAGCGGGCATTGTGACAAAGGTTCTATGTCAGATGGGTGTGGCAGCCAGGCGCCCCCTAGGGGATGGGGAGCCTGTCAGCCCCGGGCCTGTCACTGCCTGCTGGTCCTGCTGTCACCAGCCAGGCCTCAGAAACTTGTCAAACCATCCCAGACATGGGGCCAATTTGGCCCAAAGTCTCCAACAGACAAGTCGGGAGGAAAGATATGGGACAGAGGGAGAAAGCGAAGGGAGCAGGAGAAAGGGAAGGAAGAATAAAAAGTAGTGTTGGTCTGCAGGAGTGAGATGGAGGAATTGCAAGAAAAGAGGCAGGAAGCAGGAGAGTGAGAGAAAAGGAAAGAAGAGACATGCAGCCAGACGAGGGGTTAGTGAGAGAGGATGGGACAGAGAAGAGGATGAGAAGGAAATAAGGCAATGCAAGGACAGGCAAGGACAGGCAAGGCAAGGCTAGGCTGCAGGACATTATTTTGCTTTATAGTTTCTAGCACATTCGTCTTCAGACTAGGAGGAAAGCCATAGGAGCGTATGGATTAGGCCCAAGCATAAACCCCAGCTACTTGAGACACTTAGACTGAGCCTGAAATACCAAGATCTCTCCATAAGGATGGTTTTTATACTGTACTTCCACAATCGGCTGGCAGTACAAAAAAATAAGCTGCAGATCTCCTTAGGCTGAGTCATGGTGCTTTGGGGCAGGGACCATGCATATCATGGGAATATTTCACAGTTTCTGCACTGTTTTCAGTGTATTACACCAAAACACCCACCTGATGACATTCTTTCAAGAGCAAAGGCAGCAATTTGCAGAATTCTGCTTCTTTGGGGAAGTGAGAAATTGCTGAGCTGACACCAAGTGCTGCAGTGTCCCTGTCACCTGCAGAGTCACCGCATCCTCGCCACGGCAGCGGGCATTGTGACAAAGGTTCTATGTCAGCTGGGTGTGGCAGCCAGGCGCCCCCTAGGGGATGGGGAGCCTGTCAGCCCCGGGCCTCTCACTGCCTGCTGGTCCTGCTGTCACCAGCCAGGCCTCTGAAACTTGTCAAACCATCCCAGACATGGGGCCAATTTGGCCCAAAGTCTCCAACAGACAAGTCGGGAGGAAAGATATGGGACAGAGGGAGAAAGCGAAGGGAGCAGGAGAAAGGGAAGGAAGAATAAAAAGTAGTGTTGGGCTGCAGGAGTGAGATGGAGGAATTGCAAGAAAAGAGGCAGGAAGCAGGAGAGTGAGAGAAAAGGAAAGAAGAGACATGCAGCCAGACGAGGGTTAATGAGAGAGGATGGGACAGAGAACAGGATGAGAAGGAAATAAGGCAATGCAAGGACAGGCAAGGACAGGCAAGGCAAGGCTAGGCTGCAGGACATTATTTTGCTTTACAATTTCTAGCACATTCGTCTCCAGACTAGGAGGAAAGCCATGAAACCGTATGGATTAGGCCCAAGCATAAACTCCAGCTACTTGAGACACTTAGACTGAGCCAAAAATACGAAGATCTCTCCATAAGGATGGTTTTTATACTGTACTTCCACAATCGGCTGGCAGTACAAAAAAATAAGCTGCAGATCTCCTTAGGCTGAGTCATGGTGCTTTGGGGCAGGGACCATGCATATCATGGGAATATTTCACAGTTTCTGCCCTTTTTTCGGTGTATTACACCAAACCACCCACCTGATGACATCCTTTCTAGAGCAAAGGCAGCAATTTGCAGAATTCCGCTTTTTTGGGGAAGAGAGAAATTGCTGAGTTGACACCAAGTCCTGCAGTGTCCCTGTCACCTGCAGAGTCACCGCATCCTAGCCACGGTAGCGGGCATTGTGACAAAGGTTCTATGTCAGCTGGGTGTGGCAGCGAGGCGCCCCCTAGGGGATGGGGAGCCTGTCAGCCCCGGGCCTGTCACTGCCTGCTGTCCCTGCAGTCACCAGACAGGCCTCTGAAAACTTGTCAATCAATGCCCAGATGTGGGGCCAATTTGGCCCAAAGTCTCCAAGAGACAAGTCGGGAGGAAAGATATGGGACAGAGGGAGAAAGCGAAGGGAGCAGGAGAAAGGGAAGGAAGAATAAAACATATTGTTGGGCTGCAGGAGTGAGATGGAGGAATTGCAAGAAAAGAGGCAGGAAGCAGGAGAGTGAGAGAAAAGGAAATAAGAGACATGCAGCCAGACGAGGGGTTAGTGAGAGAGGATGGGACAGAGAACAGGATGAGAAGGGAAAAAGGCAAGGCAAGGACAGGCAAGGACAGGCAAGGCAAGGCTAGGCTGCAGGACATTATTTTGCTTTATAATTTCTAGCACATTCGTCTCCAGACTAGGAGGAAAGCCATGAAACCGTATGGATTAGGCCCAAGCAAAAACCCCAGCTACTTGAGACACTTAGACTAAGCCAAAAATACCGAGATCTCTCCATAAGGATATTTTTTATACTGTACTTCCACAATCTACTGGCAGTACAAAAAAATAAGCTGCAGATCTTCTTAGGCTGAGTCATGGTGCTTTGGGGCAGGGACCATGCATATCATGGGAATATTTCACAGTTTCTGCACTGTTTTCAGTGTATTACACCAAAACACCCACCTGATGACATTCTTTCAAGAGCAAAGGCAGCAATTTGCAGAATTCCGCTTCTTTGGGGAAGTGAGAAATTGCTGAGCTGACACCAAGTGCTGCAGTGTCCCTGTCACCTGCAGAGTCACCGCATCCTCGCCACGGCAGCGGGCATTGTGACAAAGGTTCTATGTCAGCTGGGTGTGGCAGCCAGGCGCCCCCTAGGGGATGGGGAGCCTGTCAGCCCCGGGCCTGTCACTGCCTGCTGGTCCTGCTGTCACCAGCCAGGCCTCTGAAACTTGTCAAACCATCCCAGACATGGGGCCAATTTGGCCCAAAGTCTCCAACAGACAAGTTGGGAAGAAAGATATGGGACAGAGGGAGAAAGCGAAGGGAGCAGGAGAAAGGGAAGGAAGAATAAAAAGTAGTGTTAGGCTGCAGGAGTGAGATGGAGGAATTGCAAGAAAAGAGGCAGGAAGCAGGAGAGTGAGAGAAAAGGAAAGAAGAGACATGCAGCCAGACGAGGGGTTAATGAGGGAGGATGGGACAGAGAACAGGATGAGAAGGAAATAAGGCAATGCAAGGACAGGCAAGGACAGGCAAGGCAAGGCTAGGCTGCAGGACATTATTTTGCTTTATAGTTTCTAGCACATTCGTCTTCAGACTAGGAGGAAAGCCATAAGACCGTATGGATTAGGCCCAAGCATAAACCCCAGCTACTTGAGACACTTAGACTGAGCCAAAAATACGAAGATCTCTCCATAAGGATGGTTTTTATACTGTACTTCCACAATCTGCTGGCAGTACAAAAAAATAAGCTGCAGATCTCCTTAGGCTGAGTCATGGTGCTTTGGGGCAAGGACCATGCATATCATGGGAATATTTCACAGTTTCTGCCCTGTTTTCGGTGTATTACACCGAAACACCCACCTGATGACATCCTTTCAAGAGCAAAGGCAGCAATTTGCAGAATTCCGCTTTTTTGGGGAAGAGAGAAATTGCTGAGTTGATACCAAGTCCTGCAGTGTCCCTGTCACCTGCAGAGTCACCGCATCCTAGCCACGGTAGCGGGCATTGTGACAAAGGTTCTATGTCAGCTGGGTGTGGCAGCCAGGCGCCCCCTAGGGGATGGGGAGCCTGTCAGCCCCGGGAATCTCACTGCCTGGTGTCCCTGCTAGCACCAGACAGGCCTCTGAAAACTTGTCAATCAATGCCCAGACTTGGGGCCAGTTTGGCCCAAAGTCTCCAACAGACAAGTCGGGAGGAAAGATATGGGACAGAGGGAGAAAGCGAAGGGAGCAGGAGAAAGGGAAGGAAGAATAAAAAGTAGTGTTGGGCTGCAGGAGTGAGATGAAGGAATTGCAAGAAAAGAGGCAGGAAGCAGGAGAGTGAGAGAAAAGGAAAGAAGAGACATGCAGCCAGACGAGGGGTTAATGAGAGAGGATGGGACAGAGAACAGGATGAGAAGGAAATAAGGCAATGCAAGGACAGGCAAGGACAGGCAAGGCAAGGCTAGGCTGCAGGACATTATTTTGCTTTATAGTTTCTAGCACATTCGTCTTCAGACTAGGAGGAAAGCCATAGGAGCGTATGGATTAGGCCCAAGCAAAAACCCCAGCTACTTGAGACACTTAGACTGAGCCTAAAATACCAAGATCTCTCCATAAGGATGGTTTTTATACTGTACTTCCACAATCTGCTGGCAGTACAAAAAAATAAGCTACAGATCTCCTTAGGCTGAGTCATGGTGCTTTGGGGCAGGGACCATGCATATCATGGGTATATTTCACAGTTTCTGCTCTGTTTTCAGTGTATTACACCAAAACACCGACCTGATGACATCCTTTCAAGAGCAAAGGCAGCAATTTGCAGAACTCCGCTTCTTTGGGGAAGTGAGAAATTGCTGAGCTGACACCAAGTCCTGCAGTGTCCCTGTCACCTGCAGAGTCACCGCATCCTCGCCACGGCAGCGGGCATCGTGACAAAGGTTCTATGTCAGCTGGGTGTGGCAGCCAGGCACCCCCTAGGGGATGGGGAGCCTGTCATCCCCAGGCCTGTACCGCCTGCTGGCCCTGCTGTCACCAGCCTGGCCTCTGAAAACTTGTCAAACCATGGCCAGACGTGGGGCCAATTTGGCCCAAAGTCTCAAACAGACAAGTCGGGAAGAAAGATATGGGACAGAGGGAGAAAGCGAAGGGAGCAGGAGAAAGGGAAGGAAGAATAAAAAGTAGTGTTGGTCTGCAGGAGTGAGATGGAGGAATTGCAAGAAAAGAGGCAGGAAGCAGGAGAGTGAGAGAAAAGGAAAGAAGAGACATGCAGCCAGACGAGGGGTTAGTGAGAGAGGATGGGACAGAGAACAGGATGAGAAGGAAATAAGGCAAGGCAAGGACAGGCAAGGCAAGGCTAGGCTGCAGGACATTTTTTTTGCTTTATAGTTTCTAGCACATTCATCTTCAGACTAGGAGGAAAGCCATTAGACCGTATGGATTAGGCCCAAGCAAAAACGCCAGCTACTTGAGACACTTAGACTAAGCCTAAAATACCAAGATCTCTCCATAAGGATGGTTTTTATACTGTACTTCCACAATCTGCTGGCAGTACAAAAAAATAAGCTGCAGATCTCCTTAGGCTGAGTCATGGTGCTTTGGGGCAGGGACCATGCACATCATGGGAATATTTCACAGTATCTGCCCTGTTTTCTGTGTATTACACCAAAACACCCACCTGATGACATCCTTTCAAGAGCAAAGGCAGCAATTTGCAGAATTCTGCTTCTTTGGGGAAGTGAGAAATTGCTGAGCTGACAACAAGTCCTGCAGTGTCCCTGTCACCTGCAGAGTTACAGCATCCTAGCCACGGTAGCGGGCATTGCGACAAAGGTTCTATGTCAGCTGGGTGTGGCAGCCAGGCGCCCCCTAGGGGATGGGGAGCCTGTCAGCCTCGGGCCTCTCACTGCCTGCTGGTCCTGGTCTCACCAGGCAGGCCTCTGAAAACTTGTCAAACCATGCCCAGACATGGGCCCAATTTGGCCCAAAGTCTCCAACAGACAAGTCGGGAAAAAAGATATGGGACAGAGGGAGAAAGCGAAGGGAGCAGGAGAAAGGGAAGGAAGAATAAAAAGTAGTGTTGGGCTGCAGGAGTGAGATGGAGGAATTGCAAGAAAAGAGGCAGGAAGCAGGAGAGTGAGAGAAAAGGAAAGAAGAGACATGCAGCCAGACGAGGGCTTAGTGAGAGAGGCTGGGACAGAGAACAGGATGAGAAGGAAATAAGGCAATGCAAGGACAGGCAAGGACAGGCAAGGCAAAGCTAGGCTGCAGGTCATTTTTTGCTTTATAGTTTCTAGCACATTCGTCTTCAGACTAGGAGGAAAGCCATAAGACCGTATGGATTAGGCCCAAGCAAAAACCCCAGCTACTTGAGACACTTAGACTAAGCCTAAAATACCAAGATCTCTCCATAAGGATTGTTTAGATACTGTACTTCCACAATCTGCTGGCAGCACAAAAATATAAGCTGCAGATCTCCTTAGGCTGAGTCATGGTGCTTTGGGGCAGGGACCATGCATATCATGGGAATATTTCACAGTTTCTGCCCTGTTTTCAGTGTATTACACTAAAACACCCACCTGATGATATCCTTTCAAGAGCAAAGGCAGCAATTTGCAGAATTCCGCTTCTTTGGGGAAGTGAGAAATTGCTGAGCTGACACCAAGTCCTGCAGTGTCCCTGTCACCTGCAGAGTCACCGCATCCACGCCACGGTAGCGGGCATTGTGACAAAGGTTCTATGTCAGCTGGGTGTGGCAGCCAGGCGCCCCCTAGGGGATGGGGAGCCTGTCAGCCCCGGGCTCTCACTACCTGCTGGCCCTGCTGTCACCAGCCTGGCCTCTGAAAACTTGTCAAACAATGCCCAGACGTGGGGTCAATTTGGCCCAAAGTTTCCAACAGACAAGTCGGGAAGAAAGATAGGGGACAGAGGGAGAAAGCGAAGGGAGCAGGAGAAAGGGAAGGAAGAATAAAAAGTAGTGTTGGGCTGCAGGAGTGAGATCGAGGAATTTTAAGAAAAATAAATTCACTTGAACTGACACAGTAAAATTATAATGTACTGAGTAGCATGGAAAGTGTGATACTCAAGGTTCTTGTCTACAGGTAGAAACATGTAACATAATTCAAAAAAGGAGGGATGCGAAGATTATTTAAACTTCTCTAAGCCTTGGTTAGAGAAACTACTCCAGTCCCGCCTTCCCTCCACCCCGTATTTCCCAGCTACTTGAGACACTTAGACTGAGCCTAAAATACGAAGATCTCTCCATAAGGATGGTTTTTATACTGTACTTCCACAATCTGCTGGCAGTACAAAAAAATAAGCTGCAGATCTCCTTAGGCTGAGTCATGGTGCTTTGGGGCAGGGACCATGCATATCATGGGAATATTTCACAGTTTCTGCCCTGTTTTCAGTGTATTACACCAAAACACCCACCTGATGACATCCTTTCAAGAGCAAAGGCAGCAATTTGCAGAATTCCACTTTTTTGGGGAAGAGAGAAATTGCTGAGTTGACACCAAGTCCTGCAGTGTCCCTGTCACCTGCAGAGTCACCGCATCCTAGCCACGGTAGCGGGCATTGTGACAAAGGTTCTATGTCAGCTGGGTGTGGCAGCCAGGTGCCCCCTAGGGGATGGGGAGCCTGTCAGCCCCGGGCCTGTCACTGCCTGCTGTCCCTGCAGTCTCCAGACAGGCCTCTGAAAACTTGTCAATCAATGCCCAGATGTGGGGCCAATTTGGCCCAAAGTCTCCAACAGACAAGTCGGGAGGAAAGATATAGGACAGAGGGAGAAAGCGAAGGGAGCAGGAGAAAGGGAAGGAAGAATAAAAAGTAGTGTTGGGCTGCAGGAGTGAGATGGAGGAATTGCAAGAAAAGAGGCAGGAAGCAGGAGAGTGAGAGAAAAGGAAAGAAGAGACATGCAGCCAGACGAGGGCTTAGTGAGAGAGGATGGGACAGAGAACAGGATGAGAAGGAAAAAAGGCAAGGCAAGGACAGGCAAGGACAGGCAAGGCAAGGCTAGGCTGCAGGACATTATTTTGCTTTATAGTTTCTAGCACATTCGTCTTCAGACTAGGAGGAAAGCCATAAGAGCGTATGGATTAGGCCCAAGCATAAACCCCAGCTACTTGAGACACTTAGACTGAGCCAAAAATACGAAGATCTCTCCATAAGGATGGTTTTTATACTGTACTTCCACAATCTGCTGGCAGTACAAAAAAATAAGCTGCAGATCTCCTTAGGCTGAGTCATGGTGCTTTGGGGCAGGGACCATGCATATCATGGGAATATTTCACAGTTTCTGCCCTGTTTTCGGTGTATTACACCAAACCACCCACCTGATGACATCCTTTCAAGAGCAAAGGCAGCAATTTGCAGAATTCCGCTTTTTTGGGGAAGAGAGAAATTGCTGAGCTGACAACAAGTCCTGCAGTGTCCCTGTCACCTGCAGAGTCACCGCATCCTAGCCACGGCAGCGGGCATTGTGACAAAGGTTCTATGTCAGATGGGTGTGGCAGCCAGGCGCCCCCTAGGGGATGGGGAGCCTGTCAGCCCCGGGCCTGTCACTGCCTGCTGTCCCTGCAGTAACCAGACAGGCCTCTGAAAACTTGTCAATCAATGCCCAGACTTGGGGCCAATTTGGCCCAAAGTCTCCAAGAGACAAGACGGGAGGAAAGATATGGGACAGAGGGAGAAATCGAAGGGAGCAGGAGAAAGGGAAGGAAGAATAAAAAGTAGTGTTGGGCTGCAGGAGTGAGATGGAGGAACTGCAAGAAAAGAGGCAGGAAGCAGGAGAGTGAGAGAAAAGGAAAGAAGAGACATGCAGCCAGACGAGGGTTAATGAGAGAGGATGGGACAGAGAACAGGATGAGAAGGAAATAAGGCAATGCAAGGACAGGCAAGGACAGGCAAGGCAAGGCTAGGCTGCAGGACATTATTTTGCTTTATAGTTTCTAGCACATTCATCTTCAGACTAGGAGGAAAGCCATAAGAGCGTATGGATTAGGCCCAAGCAAAAACCCCAGCTCCTTGAGACACTTAGACTGAGCCAAAAATACGAAGATCTCTCCATAAGGATGGTTTTTATACTGTACTTCCACAATCTGCTGGCAGTACAAAAAAATAAGCTGCAGATCTCCTTAGGCTGAGTCATGGTGCTTTGGGGCAGGGACCATGCATATCATGGGAATATTTCACAGTTTCTGCTCTGTTTTCAGTGTATTACACCAAAACACCGACCTGATGACATCCTTTCAAGAGCAAAGGCAGCAATTTGCAGAACTCCGCTTCTTTGGGGAAGTGAGAAATTGCTGAGCTGACACCAAGTCCTGCAATATCCCTGTCACCTGCAGAGTCACCGCATCCTCGCCACGGCAGCGGGCATCGCGACAAAGGTTCTATGTCAGCTGGGTGTGGCAGCCAGGCACCCCCTAGGGGATGGGGAGCCTGTCATCCCCAGGCCTGTACCGCCTGCTGGCCCTGCTGTCACCAGCCTGGCCTCTGAAAACTTGTCAAACCATGGCCAGACGTGGGGCCAATTTGGCCCAAAGTCTCAAACAGACAAGTCGGGAAGAAAGATATGGGACAGAGGGAGAAAGCGAAGGGAGCAGGAGAAAGGGAAGGAAGAATAAAAAGTAGTGTTGGTCTGCAGGAGTGAGATGGAGGAATTGCAAGAAAAGAGGCAGGAAGCAGGAGAGTGAGAGAAAAGGAAAGAAGAGACATGCAGCCAGACGAGGGGTTAGTGAGAGAGGATGGGACAGAGAACAGGATGAGAAGGAAATAAGGCAAGGCAAGGACAGGCAAGGCAAGGCTAGGCTGCAGGACATTTTTTTTGCTTTATAGTTTCTAGCACATTCATCTTCAGACTAGGAGGAAAGCCATTAGACCGTATGGATTAGGCCCAAGCAAAAACGCCAGCTACTTGAGACACTTAGACTAAGCCTAAAATACCAAGATCTCTCCATAAGGATGGTTTTTATACTGTACTTCCACAATCTGCTGGCAGTACAAAAAAATAAGCTGCAGATCTCCTTAGGCTGAGTCATGGTGCTTTGGGGCAGGGACCATGCACATCATGGGAATATTTCACAGTATCTGCCCTGTTTTCTGTGTATTACACCGAAACACCCACCTGATGACATCCTTTCAAGAGCAAAGGCAGCAATTTGCAGAATTCTGCTTCTTTGGGGAAGTGAGAAATTGCTGAGCTGACAACAAGTCCTGCAGTGTCCCTGTCACCTGCAGAGTTACAGCATCCTAGCCACGGTAGCGGGCATTGCGACAAAGGTTCTATGTCAGTTGGGTGTGGCAGCCAGGCGCCCCCTAGGGGATGGGGAGCCTGTCAGCCTCGGGCCTCTCACTGCCTGCTGGTCCTGGTCTCACCAGGCAGGCCCCTGAAAACTTGTCAAACCATGCCCAGACATGGGCCCAATTTGGCCCAAAGTCTCCAACAGACAAGTCGGGAAAAAAGATATGGGACAGAGGGAGAAAGCGAAGGGAGCAGGAGAAAGGGAAGGAAGAATAAAAAGTAGTGTTGGGCTGCAGGAGTGAGATGGAGGAATTGCAAGAAAAGAGGCAGGAAGCAGGAGAGTGAGAGAAAAGGAAAGAAGAGACATGCAGCCAGACGAGGGCTTAGTGAGAGAGGCTGGGACAGAGAACAGGATGAGAAGGAAATAAGGCAATGCAAGGACAGGCAAGGACAGGCAAGGCAAAGCTAGGCTGCAGGTCATTTTTTGCTTTATAGTTTCTAGCACATTCGTCTTCAGACTAGGAGGAAAGCCATAAGACCGTATGGATTAGGCCCAAGCAAAAACCCCAGCTACTTGAGACACTTAGACTAAGCCTAAAATACCAAGATCTCTCCATAAGGATTGTTTAGATACTGTACTTCCACAATCTGCTGGCAGCACAAAAATATAAGCTGCAGATCTCCTTAGGCTGAGTCATGGTGCTTTGGGGCAGGGACCATGCATATCATGGGAATATTTCACAGTTTCTGCCCTGTTTTCAGTGTATTACACTAAAACACCCACCTGATGATATCCTTTCAAGAGCAAAGGCAGCAATTTGCAGAATTCCGCTTCTTTGGGGAAGTGAGAAATTGCTGAGCTGACACCAAGTCCTGCAGTGTCCCTGTCACCTGCAGAGTCACCGCATCCACGCCACGGTAGCGGGCATTGTGACAAAGGTTCTATGTCAGCTGGGTGTGGCAGCCAGGCGCCCCCTAGGGGATGGGGAGCCTGTCAGCCCCGGGCTCTCACTACCTGCTGGCCCTGCTGTCACCAGCCTGGCCTCTGAAAACTTGTCAAACAATGCCCAGACGTGGGGTCAATTTGGCCCAAAGTTTCCAACAGACAAGTCGGGAAGAAAGATAGGGGACAGAGGGAGAAAGCGAAGGGAGCAGGAGAAAGGGAAGGAAGAATAAAAAGTAGTGTTGGGCTGCAGGAGTGAGATCGAGGAATTTTAAGAAAAATAAATTCACTTGAACTGACACAGTAAAATTATAATGTACTGAGTAGCATGGAAAGTGTGATACTCAAGGTTCTTGTCTACAGGTAGAAACATGTAACATAATTCAAAAAAGGAGGGATGCGAAGATTATTTAAACTTCTCTAAGCCTTGGTTAGAGAAACTACTCCAGTCCTGCCTTCCCTCCACCCCGTATTTCCCAGCTACTTGAGACACTTAGACTGAGCCTAAAATACGAAGATCTCTCCATAAGGATGGTTTTTATACTGTACTTCCACAATCTGCTGGCAGTACAAAAAAATAAGCTGCAGATCTCCTTAGGCTGAGTCATGGTGCTTTGGGGCAGGGACCATGCATATCATGGGAATATTTCACAGTTTCTGCCCTGTTTTCAGTGTATTACACCAAAACACCCACCTGATGACATCCTTTCAAGAGCAAAGGCAGCAATTTGCAGAATTCCGCTTCTTTGGGGAAGTGAGAAATTGCTGAGCTGACACCAAGTCCTGCAGTGTCCCTGTCACCTGCAGAGTCACCGCATCCTCGCCACGGTAGCGGGCATTGTGACAAAGGTTCTATGTCAGCTGGGTGTGGCAGCCAGGCGCCCCCTAGGGGATGGGGAGCCTGTCAGCCCCGCGCCTCTCACTGCCTGCTTTCCCTGCTGTCACCAGCCAGGCCTCTGAAAACTTGTCAAACCATGCCCAGACGTGGGGCCAATTTGGCCCAAAGTCTCCAACAGACAAGTCGCGAAGAAAGATATGGGACAGAGGCAGAAAGCGAAGGGAGCAGGAGAAAGGGAAGGAAGAATAAAAAGTAGTGTTGGTCTGCAGGAGTGAGATGGAGGAATTGCAAGAAAAGAGGCAGGAAGCAGGATAGTGAGAGAAAAGCAAAGAAGAGACATGCAGCCAGAGGAGGGCTTAGTGAGAGAGGATGGGACAGAGAACAGGATGAGAAGGAAATAAGGCAAGGCAAGGACAGGCAAGGACAGGGAAGGCAAGGCTTGGCTGCAGGACACTTTTTTGATTTATAGTTTCTAGCGCATTCGTCTTCAGACTAGTAGGAAAGCCATAATACTGTATGGATTAGGCCCAAGCAAAAACCCCAGCTACCTGAGACACTTAGACTAAGCCTAAAATACGAAGATCTCTCCATAAGGATGGTTTTTATACTGTACTTCCACAATCTGCTGGCAGTACAAAAAAATAAGCTGCAGATCTCCTTAGGCTGAGTCATGGTGCTTTGGGGCAGGGACCATGCATATCATGGGAATATTTCACAGTTTCTGCCCTGTTTTCGGTGTACTACACCGAAACACCCACCTGATGACATCCTTTCAAGAGCAAAGGCCGCAATTTGCAGAATTCCGCTTCTTTGGGGAAGTGAGAAATTGCTGAGCTGACACCAAGTCCTGCAGTGTCCCTGTCACCTGCAGAGTCACCGCATTCTCGCCACGGTAGCGGGCATGGCGACAAAGGTTCTATGTCAGCTGGGTGTGGCAGCCAGGCGCCCCCTAGGGGATGGGGAGCCTGTCAGCCCCGGGCCTCTCACTGCCTGCTGGTCCTGCTCTCACCAGCCAGGCCTCTCAAAACCTTGTCAAACCATGCCCAGACGTGGGACCAATTTGGCCCAAAGTCTCCAAGAGACAAGTCGGGAAGAAAGATATGGGACAGAGGGAGAAAGCGAAGGAAGCAGGAGAAAGAGAAGGAAGAATAAAAAGTAGTGTTGGGCTGCAGGAGTGAGATGGAGGAATTGCAAGAAAAGAGGCAGGAAGCAGGAGAGTGAGAGAAAAGGAAAGAAGAGACATGCAGCCAGACGAGGGTTTAGTGAGAGGGGCTGGAACAGAGAACAGGATGAGAAGGAAATAAGGCAAGTCAAGGACAGGCAAGGACAGGCAAGGCAAGGCTAGGCTGCAGGATATTTTTTTGCTTTATAGTTTCTAGCACATTCGTCTTCAGACTAGGAGGAAAGCCAGAAGACCGTATGGATTAGGGACAAGTAAAATCCCCAGCTACTTGAGACACTTAGATTAAGCCAAAAATACGAAGATCTCTCCATAAGGATGGTTTTTATACTGTACTTCCACAATCTGCTGGCAGTACAAAAAAATAAGCTGCAGATCTCCTTAGGCTGAGTCATGGTGCTTTGGGGCAGGGACCAAGCATATCATGGGTATATTTCACAGTTTCTGCTCTGTTTTAACTGTGTTACACTAAAACACCCACCTGAGGACATCCTTTCAAGAGCAAAGGCAGCAATTTGCAGAATTCCGCTTCTTTGGGGAAGTGAGAAATTGCTGAGCTGACACCAAGTCCTGCAGTGTCCCTGTCACCTGCAGAGTCACCGCATCCTCACTACGATAGCGGGCATTGTGACAAAGGTTCTATGTCAGCTGGGTGTGGCAGCCAGGCGCCCCCTAGGGGATGGGGAGCCTGTCAGCCCCGGGCCTGTCACTCCCTTCTGGCCCTGCTGTCACCAGCCTGGCCTCTGAAAACTTGTCAAACCATGCCCAGACTTGGGGCCAGTTTGGCCCAAAGTCTCCAACAGACAAGTAGGGAATAAAGACATGGGACAGAGGGAGAGAGCGAAGGGAGCAGGATAAAGGGAAGGAGGAAAAAAAGTAGTATTGGGCTGCAGGAGTGAGATGGAGGAATTGCAAGAAAAGAGGCAGGAAGCAGGAGAGTGAGAGAAAAGGAAAGAAGAGACATGCAGCCAGACGAGGGGTTAGTGAGAGTGGATGAGACAGAGAACAGGATGAGAAGGAAATAAGGCAAGGCAAGGACAGGCAAGGACAGGCAAGGCAAGGCTAGGCTGCAGGGCATTTTTTTGCTTTATAGTTTCTAGCACATTCGTCTTCAGACTACGAGGAAAGCCATAAGACTGTAATGATTAGGCCCAATCAAAAACCCCAGCTACTTGAGACACATAGACTAAGCTTAAAATAGAAAGATCTCTCCATAAGGATGGTTTTTATGCTGTACTCGCACAATCTGCTGGCAGTACAAAAAAAGAAGCTGCAGATCCCCTTAGGCTGATTCATGGTGCTTTGGTGCAGGGACCGTGCATATCATGCGAATATTTCACCATTTCTGCTCTGGTTTTTAGTGTATTGCACCAAAACACCCACCTGATGACATCCTTTCAAGAGCAAAGGCAGCAATTTGCAGAATTCCACTTCCTTGGAGAACTGAGAAATTGCTGAGCTGACACAAAATCCTGCAGTGTCCTTGTAACCTGCAGAGTCACCGCATCCTCGCCATAGTAGCGGTCCTTGTTGTAAAGGTTCTATGTCAGCTGGGTGTGGCAGCCAGGTGCCCCCTAGGGGATGGGGAGCCTGTCAGCCCCGGGCCTGTCACTGCCTGCTGTCCCTGGTGTCACCAGCCAGGCCTCTGAAAACTTGTCAAACCATGCCCAGACTTGGGGCCAGTTTGGCACAAAGTCTCCAACAGACAAGTCGGGAAGAAAGATATGGGACAGAGGGAGATAGAAGGGAGAAGGAGAAAGGGAAGGAAGAATAAAAAGTAGTTTTGGGCTGCAGGAGTGAGATGGAGGATTTGCAAGATAAGAGGCAGGAAGCAGGAGAATGAGAGAAAAGGAAAGAAGAGACATGCAGCCAGACGAGGGCTTAGTGAGAGAGGATGGGACAGAGAACAGGATGAGAAGGAAATAAGGCAAGTCAAGGACAGGCAAGGACAGGCTAGGCTGCAGGACATGTTTTTGCTTTATAGTTTCTAGCACATTCGTCTTCAGATTATGAGGAAAGCCATAAGACCGTATGGATTAGGCCCAAGCAAAAACCCCAGCTACCTGAGACACTTAGACTAAGCCTAAAATGGGAAGATCTCTCCATAAAGATGGTTTTTATTCTTTACTTCCACAATCTGCTGGCAGTAAAAAAAAAAGAAGCTGCGGATCTCCTTAGTCTGAGTCATGGTGCTTTGGTGCAGAGAAAATGCATATCATGGGAATATTTCACCATTTCTGCTCTGGTTTTTAGTGTATTACACCAAAACACCCACCTGATGACATCCTTTCAAGAGCAAAGGCAGCAATTTGCAGAATTCCGCTTCTTTGGAGAACTGAGAAACTGTTGAGTTGACACCAAGTCCTGCAGTGCCCCTGTCACATGCTGAGTAACTGCAACGTCGCCACGGTAGCGAGCATTGTGACAAAGGTTCTATGTCAGCTGGGTGTGGCAGCCAGGTGCCCCCTAGGGGATGGGGAACCTGTCAGCCCCAGGCCTTACACTGACTGCTGTCCCTGCTAGTCACCAGCCAGTCCTCTGAAAACTTGTCAAACCATGCCCAGACATGGGACCAATCTGGCCCAAAGTCTCCAAGAGACAAGTCGGGAAGAAAGATATGGGACAGAGGGAGAGAGAGAAGGGAGCAGGAGAAAGGGAAGGAAGAATCAAAAGTAGTATTGGGCTGCAGGATTGAGATGGAGGAATTGCAAGAAAAGTGGCAGGAAGCTGGAGAGTGACAGAAAACAAAGAAAAGACATGCAGCGTGACGAGGGGTTAGTGAGAGAGGATGGGACAGAGAACAGGATGAGAAGGAAATAAGGCAAGGAAAGGACAGGCAAGGACAGGCAAGGCAAGGCTAGGCTGCAGGACATTTTTTTGCTTTATAGTTTCTAGCACATTCGTCTTCAGACTAGGAGGAAAGCCAGAAGACCGTATGGATTCGGGCCAAGCAAAAACCCCAGCTACTTGAGACACTTAGACTAAGGCTAAAATACGAGGATCTCTCCATAAGGATGGTTTTTATACTGTACTTCCACAATCTGCTGGCAGTACATAAAAATAAGCTGCAGGTCACCTTAGGCTGAGTCATGGTGCTTTGGTGCAGGGACCATGCATATCATGGGAATAATTCACCATTTCTGCTTAGGTTTTCAGTATATTACACCAAAACACACACCTGATGATATCCTTTCAAGAGTAAACTCAGCTATTTGCAGAATTCTGCTTCTTTGGGGAACAGAGAAATTGCTGAGCTGACACCAAGTCCTGCAGTGTCCCTGTCACCTGCAGGGTCACCGCATCCTCGCCACGGCAGCGGGCATTGTGACAAAGGTTCTATGTCAGCTGGGTGTGGCAGCCAGGTGCCCCCTAGGGGATGGGGAGCCTGTCAGCCCCGGGCCTGTCACTGCCTGCTGTCGTGCTGTCACCAGCCAGGCCTCTGAAAACAGGTCAAACCATGCCCAGACTTGGGGCCAATTTGGCCCAAAGTCTAAAAGAGACAAGTCGGGAAGAAAGATAGGGGACAGAGGGAGAAAGCGAAGGGAGCAGGAGAAAGGGAAGGAAGAATAAAAAGTAGTGTTGGTCTGCACGAGTGAGATGGAGGAATTGCAAGAAAAGAGGCAGGAAGCAGGAGAGTCAGAGAAAAGGAAAGAAGAGACATGCAGCCAGACGAGGGGTTAGTGAGAGAGGATGGGACAGAGAACAGGATGAGAAGGAAATAAGGCAAGGCAAGGACAGGCAAGGCAAGGCTAGGCTGCAGGACATTGTTTTGCTTTATAGTTTCTGGCACATTCGTCTTCAGATGAGGAGGAAAGCCGTAAGACCCTATGGATTAGGCCCAAGCAAAAACCCCAGCTACTTGAGACACTTAGATTAAGCCTAAAATACGAAGATCTCTCCATAAGGATGGTTTTTATACTGTACTTCCACAATCTGCTAGCAGTACAAAAATATAAGCTGCAGGTCACCTTAGACTGAGTCATGGTGCTTTGGTGCAGGGACCACGCATATCATGTGAATATTTCGCCATTTCTGCTCTCGTTTTTAGTGTATTACACGAAAACACCCACCTGATGACATCCTTTCAAGAGCAAATGCAGCAATTTGCAGAATTCCGCTTCTTTGGAGAACTGAGAAATTGCTGAGCTGACACCAAGTCCTGCAGTGTCCCTGTCATCTGCAGAGTCACTGCATCCTCGCCACAGTAGCGGGCATTGTGACAAAGGTTCTATGTCAACTGGCTGTGGCAGCCTAGCGTCCACTAGGGGAGGGGGTGCCTGTCAGCCCCGGGCCAGTCACTGCCTGCTGTCCCTGCTGTCACAAGCCAGGCCTCTGAACTCTGGTCAAACCATTCCCAGACTTATGGCCAAAGTGGCCAAAAGTCTCCAAGAGACAAGTCGGGAGGAAAGATATGGGACAGAGGGAGAAAGCGAAGGGAGCAGGAGAAAGGGAAGGAAGAATAAAAAGTAGTGTTGGTCTGCACGAGTGAGATGGAGGAATTGAAAGAAAAGAGGCAGGAAGCAGGAGAGCCAGAGAAAAGGAAAGAGAATAGGAAAGAAGAGACATGCAGCCAGATGAGGGGTTAGTGAGAGAGGATGGGACAGAGAAGAGTATGAGAAGAAAATGAGGCAAGTCAAGGACAGGCAAGGACAGGCAAGACTGCAGGACATTTTTTTGCTTTATAGTTTCCAGCACGTTCATCTTCAGACGAGGAGGAAAGCCATAAGACCTTATGGATTAGACCCAAGCAAAAACTCCAGCTACCTGAGACACTCAGACTAAGGCTAAAATACGAAGATCTCTCCATAAGGATGGTTTTTATACTGTACTTCCACAATCTGCTGGCAGTACAAAAAAAGAAACTGCAGATCTCCTTAGACTGAGTCTTGGTGGTTTGGTGCAGGGATCACAGTATCACATTATCACAGTATGTTTGAGATTGGAAAGGACCTCAAAAGATCATCTAGTCCAATCCCCCTGCTGGAGCAGGAATCCCTAAATGAGGTCACACAGAAACATGTGCAGGCGTGTTTTGAATGTCTCCAGAGAAGGAGACTTTACAACCTCCCTGGGCAGCCTGTTCCAGTGTTCTGTCACCCTTACTGAGAAGTTTTTTCTCAAATTTAAGTGGAACCTCTTGTGTTCCAGCTTTATCCCTTTACCCCTTGTCCTATCATTGTTGGCGACCGAGAAGAGCCTGGCTCCATCCTCATGGCACTCACCTTTTATATATTTATAAACATTTATAAGGTCCCCCCTTAGTCTCCTCTTCTCCAAACTAAAGAGACCCAGCTCCCTCAGCCTTTCTTCATAAGGGAGGTGCTCCACTCCCTTCATCATCTTCGCTGCCCTACGCTGGACCCTCTCCAGCAGTTCCCTGTCCTTCTTGAACTGAGGGTCCCAGAACTGGACACAACATTCCAGATGGGGTCTCACCAGGGTGGAGTAGAGGGGAAGGAGGACCTCTCTCGATCTACTAACCACCCCCCTCGTAATACATGCCGGGATGCCTTTGGCCTTCCTGGCCACAAGGGCACAGTGCTGGCTCATGGTCATCCTGCTGTCCACCAGGACCCCCAGGTCCCTTTCCTCTACAGTGCTCTCTACTATGTAATTTCCCAACCTATACTGGAACCTGGGGTTGTTCCTGCCCAGATGCAGGACTCTACACTTTCCCTTGTTAAATTTCATTAGGTTATTCCCCGCCCAACTCTCCAGCCTGTCCAAGTCCCACTGGATGGCAGCACAGCCTTCTGGCGTGTCAGCCACCCCTCCCAGCTTAGTGTCATCAGCAAACTTGCTGATAGTACACTTTATTCCCTCGTCCAAATCGTTAATGAATATATTGAATAATATTGGCCCCAGTACTGACCCCTGAGGCACTCCACTAGATACTGGCCTCCAACTAGACTTCACACCATTGACTACCACTCTCTGGCTTCTCTCCGTAAACCAGTTTTCAACCCACCTCACTACTCTATTGTCCAGACCATACCTCCTCAACTTATCTGTGAGAATGCTGTGGGAGACTGTGTCAAAGGCTTTACTGAAGTCAAGGTAGACCACATCCACCGCTCTGCCATCATCCATCCACCTTGTTACATTCTCATAAAAGGCTATGAGGTTGGTCAAGCATGACTTACCCTTGGTAAAGCCATGCTGACTGCCCCTAATAACCCTCTTATCCTTGATATGCCTTGAGATGGCACCAAGGATAAGCTGTTCCATTACTTTCCCAGGGACAGAGGTGAGGCTGACCGGTCTATAATTACCCGGGTCCTCCTTCTTGCCCTTTTTGAAGACTGGAGTGACATTTGCTTTCCTCCAATACTCGGGCACCTCCACCGTTTCCCAAGACTTGGCAAAGATGTTGGAGAGCAGTCCAGCAATGACTTCAGCCAGCTACCTCAGCACCCGTGGATGCATCCCATCTGGACCCACGGATTTATGGATGTCCAGACTATTTCATTGCTCCCTAACCCAGTCCTCATCGACTAAAGAGCAAACTCCTCCATTGACCTGGCTTCATCCGGGGTCTCAGGGGTACAGGACAGCCCAGGGGTACAGGACAGGGCTCCCCAGGACAGCCTCCGGCAGAGTAGACAGAGACAAAGAAGGCATTCAGTAATTCTGCCTTCTCTGTACCTTCTGCCACCAGGGTACCCACCCCATTCATCAGTGGGCCTACATCGCCTCTGGTATTAGTTTTATCTGCTATGTATTTGAAAAAGTTATTTTTGCTGTCCTTGACCCCTCTCACCAGCTGTAATTCTAAGGAGGCGTTGGCTATCCTAGCTGCCTTCCTACATTTTCTAACAGCAGCCTTATATTCTTCCCAAGTGGCCAGCCCCTGTTCCCATGACCTGTAAACTCTCCTCTTCTGCTTGAGCATACCCAACAGATCCCTATTCAACCAGGCAGGCGTCCTGGCTCCCTTCCTTGACTTCCTACGTGTGGGGATGCTCTGGTCCTGAGAGTGGAAGAAGCAATCTATGAATGCAATCCAGCTATCTTGGGCCCCTTTACCTTCAAGCAGTCTTGCCCATGGGATTTCCCCCAGCAATTTCTTGAAAAGGCCAAAGTTAGCCCTGCTAAAGTCCAGGGTTGCAATTCTGCTTGCTATTCTGTTCCTGCCATACAAGATGCTGAACTCCACCATCTCGTGGTCACTGCAACCCAGGCAGCCCTCAACCTTTACTGCTTCGACCAGACCCTCCTTGTTAGTGAGGATGAGATCCAGCAGTGCACCTCTCCTAGTCGGCTCCTCTACCATCTGCATGAGGAAGTTCTCATCAATGCACTGGAGGAATCTCCTGGACTGTGGCTGGCTGGCTGAATGGTCCTTCCAGCAAACATCAGGGAAGTTAAAATCACTCGCAACAACCAGGGCCTGTGACTGTGAGGCCACTCTCAACTGCCCATAGAAGGCCTCATCAACTTCCTCAGCCTGATCTGGTGGCCTGTAACAGACACCCACAACAGTGTCACCCCTGCCAGCCTGACCCTTGATCCTGACCCATACCCTCTCAACTCGCTCGTCATCCACTCCTGGGCAAAATTTAGTACATTGTAGTTGCTCTCTCACATAGAGAGGAACTCCACCACCATGCCTGGCTGGCCTGTCTTTCCTGAAAAGGGCATAGCCATCCATGACCACATTCCAGTCATGTGAACTGTCCCACTATGTTTCTGTAATTGCCACCAGATCATAATCTCCCGACCGAACATAGGATTCTAACTCCTCCTGCTTATTCCCCATGCTGCGCGCATTGGTGTACAGGCATTTCAGGGAGCGAGCAGAGCACATCAATTTCTCCCTAGGGGCACAGGAGGCCACCTGGTCCTCATCAGTTTTAGAATGCTGCCCGACTGGGACAAGCTCAGCTACAACCCCATCCCCCTTCGAGCCAATCATCTCCTTCTAAAGAAGTGCTGTTTTGTCTTAAGCTTTCAGACTTTTTTCTAATTTTTGGTGCCTGTTTTCTTCTACCTCTCTCAAGATCACTGAGTCGTATATGAACTAGTGGCACATCATGCTGGTGGATGGTGGGGACACGTTGGCCTTCCACTTAGGGCGGTGTAGATGTTGAGACTTTGGGATTTTCTTCTTTTCCCGTGCCAACATAGGACATGAAAAGAATGCCTACTTTTTCCAAGGATTTGTCTGCTCCCTAGGCTGAAACAAAACTGCATGGAGGGGGGAAGAAGTGTGCTAGGGGAGCAAAAGGAGATTGAGAGCTTGCAAGGACCTTGTTAGGGTCCACTCAGTGATGGATTCCTGATGGTTCATTTACGTTCTTCTCGAAGCACAAAATTAAGGCATCGGAAATGCCAAGGGCTTAGAATACAGTCAAACAGTGTTACTTTATTATTTTGCCCGTAAAGCGGCACGCGATAGCGAGAGAGTAAGAAAAAGGGAAAGGAAAAAGAAACAGGGAAAGAAGAAGGAAAAGATGGGAATGAGGACTGGTTTACTAGCAGGTGAGCTCCAAAGGCATCCCTCTGGTGTCCAGTCCCATGGAGTCCTGCCGGTCCTCCATGGTGGTTTGGGATCCTCTGGTGGGGAGATCTCAATGACGTCCAGTCAGGAACTATCTTTATACTTCTTCATCCCCCTCGCTCCCATTGTTTCAGGCCAATCTCCGCCTTTGTTTCTCAATCCGGGCTTAACTGCGCAGGCTCGAAAAGTCTTCACCTCTCTTGCCAGCGCTTGTCTGTGCCTGCGTGGCCTGCATTCAGGGGTATCTCTCTGGTCAATTGGGTGGCCTCAGGACCCTTGGCGAGCTTCTGGGCATGCTCTTTTTTGTTATCCTTTGTTCGAGGGAGCGGGTGGGGGACAAGGTGTGACTGAGGCTGCAGGCAAGAATCCATCTTCTGGATGGCAGTGGTTGTCCCTGGGTCAGAGAGACCTGTCTAACAGTCCCTTTTAGGAGGTGGGGGCTAGCTTGGCTGAAGCAGCAAGCAAACTCCACACAGCAGCCATTGTTAGCAGTAGCCTTCCATGTTGGAGACACCTGTTTAACACAATGCTTCTCCTCAAGCCTCTCTCTAAGTCACTGTCAGTCTGTTCTTGGTAGCGATGTTCAGGCAGATACTGGTTTTGGACCGACTCTTACAGACCTGGAGCAGATTCTGAAAGTTTGCTGTTCCAGAAAGGTTTGGCTGGTGCAGCAGCTGAGAGGTAATGGCCAGCTATGATGGGTCCCCAGAGTGATGCTTTGGGACCGGTGGCACGTGCACCTCCCTAACCAGGTAGTAGAATGCACTTAGGGCCCGGTAGAAGGAAGGTGGCAGAGGCAATGCATTGGAGAGCTGGCAGGCTAAAACTGGGAGTTGGATGAGGCCACCTCCTTTAGCAAGTGAGTCACTGAACAGCTCAGAAGTACTGTAAAAGCGCACCTTGAGAGAACCCTGGTTGTCACTAAAGGGGGAAACGGTAGATTCTATTGCTGAAAATGGACTGTGTGGTCTTGTGAATGTGGCTTCAGCCTATTTCTTCAAAGGAGGCTCATACCTACTTAAGAAAACTCATGACGATCATGTTGAAAACCGTCCTGGTGTTGTGAACCACCCCCCCTGGTTTTGGGCGGAAGCGGGGAGCAATGGAAGGAACTGGCCCAGGTCATGTGGCCACGAACTGACCAATAGGGGTATTCCATCCCATTCACGATTTCCTGCCTATAAAAGCAGAGCACGTGGACTGGCTTGCTCTCTTTTTGCATGGGCTGCTCGGCACATGGGTTGTTTTTCATCGGACTGCTTTCCTTCATTCTACTGTTCCTGCAAGCTGAAGTCTCGTGCTGTTTCCGGTTCAACTGTGGGATCCTGCTGGACTTCAGGACTGGTTTTCCAATATTTGTTTCTGTGTTATTTTTGCTCTGTGTTCGTTTTCCTAGTCTTAGTAAACGTTTTCAAGTTTCCCAATTCTCTTTTCCTTTACTTTTCTCTTTTCCTGTCCTCCCCACATCCTAGTGAGAAGGAGGGGGAAGGAGAGAGGGAGGGTTGCTGAAGAGGAATAAAGGGTGAAGGGAAACCATCTGCCACGGTTTGGATTGTCTCCCCACGATCAAACCACGACAGATAATTGGTGGAGAATGCGGGCAAATTCGGGACTTGAGAAATTTTTAGTATTTTGGCACTTATAAGGGCAGGGTCGGACCCTCGTGCTCCTGCGCCCTGCCGTTTCTCTGCCGCTATCAGTCTTTGCCTCGGCGGCCATGTGGCGGGCTCAGCGTTGTGCAGCGCGGGCACTAGGTGTCGCTGTCTGGCGTGTCTTTGTTTGAGCGCGGCTCGGCTCCACGTGGCCACGCGGCAGGTTCAGCGTGGGGTGGCACGGGGAAAAAAACCGGGAGGTTTTTAAAACTGATCAACAGTACCTTTGAATTTTCCTGGCACAGTGTTAACTCATAGGATTACAAGACTTGCAGGTCTGGGTGTTTATAATATTGAATAGTGGTATTAAAGTAGAGGTGAATTACTTTGATTTGAAAAATGCTGTGGTATATTTTCTGTAAGTTATTTGATACCTTTTGCACAAGTATTCCATGTTTTCCCTGGATGTTTCTTGTCAATAGAGTTTTACATTAGATAACGACAAAGAACTGGACCATGCTTATAACGGTACTCTGTGGCTTGGCAGTGGTTTACTCTGTGGTAGTGCAACCAATAATGAGTTTCTGCTCCTTTCTGCTGTACCTTGAGAGACCGCCAGGAGAGCTAAATTCCAGTTATGTGTTTGCTAAATGGGCTAGTGAATCTTGGGAAAGTAGGACTCAGCATACTTCTCCCTTCTCATTTGAGCCGATTCGTGATGTTTTTGAGCACTTGGAATATTCATGGAGTTTTGAAAGAACTATGATACTGATCTCTGTCCTGACAAATATCTTAGTATTCATATATTTGTTAGGAGAGATTAGGTTAAATCGAAGGCTTGTGTATCTTTTGATCAATGAGAGTTGCACGGTGTCTGGTGAGGCTGGAAAAGGGGCTGCCATTGTGGCCGCTGTTATAAATAAGAGCAAATAAATCGATTCTGAGTCAATCAATCAATTTTATTTAGCAAGTGGTAATTAAGCAAAACAGCGCTGGGTGACCGGGGGAAGCTCAGTTCCGCCAACAGGCACACCAAATCAACCTTTCGTATGTGCTTATATATGTTATACGCTCGTTTACGTGCTGGGAATTTCCGTCTCTGGAGCTTTTGTTATCTGTTGCAACATCCGGGCGCTCTGTTATCTGTAACACCATCTGGGAGTCCTATTATCTGTGGCACCATCCGGGAGTCCTGTTATTTATGACACCATCCGGTAGTCCTGTTATTTATGGCACCACCTGGTAGTCCTGTTATTTATGGCACCATCTGGGAGTCCTGTTATTTATGGCATTGGCTTTAACTACTACTACAAGGTTCTACAAAACATAATCAAACTTGCACAAGCGCAGTTACTGCTTACAATAATATGCATAATACAATTGAATCCTACTCGATTTGTTCAACATTAACAATTTTGACCATCACTTATTACAGCCGCCACTTCCCCAGTCATAAACACCATGGCTACTCAGGTTCAAGCTTCTTCCTCAAATACAGGGCATTGTTCCTGTTGTAGCAAAAACAAGCCCAGTGATAATGTTAAGCCCATATCGGCATCAGTAGCCGGTTGTAAGAAAGCGACTAAGAAGACTAATCGGGCTGCAGATGATGGCAAGGGGCCACATTCATCCCCCGGGGTGTCAACAGGGGAGGAAGTGACCGTTAGCCGGTCTTTTTCTCCAAGTGAGCTAAGAGAGTTGCGAAAAGAATATACTCGTAAAGATGGTGAGAATATGTTAACCTGAATGCTCTGATGCTGGGATGACGGGGCTGACACAAGAGAACTGGAGGGCGGAGAAGCCAAACAGTTGGGATCCCTGTCAAGGGATTCCGCCCTTGATAGGGCAATTGCCAGTGAGCCCAACCCCACGGCCCTCTGGACCCGACTCTTGACAGCCATGAAAACAAGGTTTCGTAACAAGGATGACTGTCAATGCACATCAAGGAAATGGAATGCTACGGAGTGAGGTATCCAGTTCCTGAGAGAGTTAGCTGCACGAGAGATTATCTATTTTGGGCCAGATAGCCAGGAGGGGGTGAATCCAGATAGAGTTGAGTGTACACGGTCTATGTGGCGCAGATTCTCACAGAGTGCACCAGCTCCATATGCTAAGATATTGGCAGGAACGTTCGTGTCAACTGGTGGTAGACAAAGTATTAATGACATGACTGAGCGGCTCTGGGAATTTGAGGAAAACCTTTCTGATCCCCTAGGGGCTTATGTCTCTAGGGTGGAGAAACTGAGTGAAACAACTGTTGAATGTTTTGAAAAGCTGTTGAGAAAAATGAAAGCACTCAGGGAACACACACATGACTCTCGATTTGTAGGAACCAACATTTCAGCTATTAGGAGAAAGCATTTCCAATATCCAGAGAGAGAGAGAAAGCGTTTCCAGTCCCCAGAGAGAGAGAAGGTGTCCCCAATCTCCAGAGAGAGAGAACACAGGCAGGCCACCATCAGAGGTTTACTGTGGTCCTTCCTCCGTGAGCAGGGAGAAGATATGAGTAAGTGGCACAATAAACCTGCTGGGGAACTTCAAGAACGAGTGCACAAGTTAACAGGGCAGGCTTCTAGGAAAAGGGCTGCCCCGGTTTACAAAAGAGATTCTGGTGCTTGTGAAGGAACCTCTAATTCACACCAAGTGACCGTGGAAGACCGAGATTAGAGGTGCCCTGCCTCCAGCCAGGCAGAGGAAAGGGATAACAGAGTTTACTGGACGGTACAGATAAGATGGGCTGGTACAACACGCCCTCAGGAGTACAAGGCTTTGGTGGACACTGCTGCTCAGTGCACAGTAATTCCTTCAGACTGTAAGGGGACACAACTCATCAGTATTTTTGGAGTGACTTGGGGAATCCCAAGAGCTGACTGTTGTAGAGGCTGAAGTGAGCCTAACTGGAAAAAAATTGGCAAAAGCATCCCATTGTGACTGGCCCAGATGTTCCGTGCATCCTTGGAACAGACTACCTTAAGAGAGGGTATTTTAAGGACCCAGAAGGGTATAGGTGGGCATTTGGGATAGCAGCTGTGGACACTGAGAGAATTGAACAGCTGTCTGATTTTCCTGGTCTTTCAGATGGTCCTTCTGTTGTAGGACTGCTGATGGTTGATGATCAGCAGGTGCCAGTTGCTACCACAACGGTGCATTGTCGACAGTATCGCACCAATCGGGACTCTTGGATTCCTATTCAGAAATTGATTCATCAACTGGAAAGCCAGGGTGTGATCAGGAAGACTCGCTCACCTTTCAATAGCCCAATTTGGCCAGTGTGTAAGTCTAGCGATGAGTGGAGGTTAACTGTAGACTACTGTGGCCTGAAGGGGGAAGGGGGAAAAAGGGTGAAGGGAAACCTTCTCCCATGGTTTTGATTGTCTCCCCACGATCAAACCACGACAAAAACAAAGAATCAGTGTGGTGAGGCTGTAGAGTGGCCCTTGGTTTGTCCTGCAACCAAGCTCTGAATGCGGATTCTTGCAGGTGTAGTGGAGCAGGCAGCAGCGTCTCTGAGCAGAGCTCTGGGGGACGGGGTCCTGTGTGCTGGGGACGGCTTCCCTCGCCATTCTCTGCTCCCTCCTCCTTCAAGCAGGGGCTGCCCCACGCCACGCACAGCCAGTCCCAGCCGGGCCCGGAGGTGGGTGTCTCCGTGACGACCGCCCGGGTTCTGTGACGTCATAACCAGAGGCCATTGTGACATGGGGTCGTCATAGCCAGAGGCCATTGTGACACGGGGGTCCCCGCCCTGACCATGGGGGTATTTAAGGAGCGAGAGCACTGAGGTGCTCACTCCCAGGAGAGCAGCTTCTCAGGAGGCAGCAGCTTCTCAGGAGGCATCATCTCCCCTGGGTGCTCACTGTAGCTCTGTGATAGACGAGACCCAAGATGCCCATTGACGAGGAGGCGAACACCCACTCCCAGCCCTTCGGGCTGCCCCCCTTACTCCATAGGCCACAGGGGAGGGACAGGACAGGGCAGGAGGGAGAGGCCGGTGGTTGGACGGGGCCGCAAGCAGCTGCTGCAGTGCCGGGACTGCCGCCTCCATCCCATGTGTCCTGCTCCTCCTCCTGCTCGCAGATCAGTCACAGCCTTGGCCAGCACACCCTCCAGAGCACCTGGGTCACTCCCTTGATCCAGGAGCACTTGCAGGACCACCATAAAGGTCCCCAGGAGGGGTCTGGCTGGCCTCGCAGCACCAACACCGAGGCAGCAGCAGAGGCAGAGTGCCCAGCACCTGCCCCACAGGGCCCCACAGCCGTCGACACGGCTCTGTGGGACACAGCTCAGCGCATCGTCAGTGAGGCCATGCGCAGGGCTGTGGCTGAGATCATGGCAGCTGGCCAGGAACCGGAGGAACAGCAGGACCTGGCCCAGCGCATGGACTTGCAAGACGAGAACAGCAAAGAGGGGTGCCAAGGCGGAGACACCATCCACAGCATCTGGATCAACCCCTCGGTCCAGGAGCACCTCCAGGATGCCCCTGCAGGTCCCCAGGAGGGGTCTGGCTTGCCCAGCTGCACAGACACGGAGGCAGCAGCAGAGGCAGAGCGCCCAGCACCTGCCCAGCACCTGCCCAGCACAGCCCCACAGAGGACAGTGTGGACCTGGCAGACATTGTGCAGTACATCATCAGTGAGGCTGTGTGCAGGGCTGAGGCTGAGATCCAGGGACCTGGCCAGCAACCGGTGGAACAGCAGGACCTGGCCCAATGCATGGATGTTCCAGTGGCAGCACCAGCACCTGCAGGACTTGAAGCCATTGAGGCTCATTTGGCAGGAGAGGATGAGGGACAGGCCAGCACAGCCCCTCTCGTCCCAGTTGCAAAGGATGAAGAAGAGAACACGGTTTCTCCAATGTCTGCAGAGCATGGAAGAGAGACCAGTGCAGACATCGCCTGCCCAGCGCATGGCCCAGCTCCACAGCGACGGCCTTCCCGGTTCAGGAGGGCACTCCGGGCTCTGCACAGGGCTTTCCGCTGCAGCTGCACCGCGGGACAGCAAGAGGAGTAGAGCCCGGCTGCCAGCGCCACGCGGGTGCCTGCACATGCGGCTGGTCCTGAGCCTGCGCAGGGTCCAGAGGGAGCGTCTGAGGGTGCCAAGCCAGGGACAGGTGCATGGACGGCGACTGCGGCATTCACCTGCCCTGAGGACATGGTGCTGCCAGCCTCTGCTCGGCCTTGGATTGTTTTCAGAAATCAATAAATCCACAATAAAAAAAAAATGGCAGTTTTCCCCCTGTGCTCATCTGTTCCTGCTCCACCTCGGGACAAAGAAGGCTGCAGGAAATCTCTGTCCTCGGGGTGTCCCGGCATTGGTTGCGGGAAGCCCTGGGCTGGTGCTGCCGCAAGCCGGCATTTTGACCGGATCCCCCTCAAGCTCCCTTCCCACCCGCCTGTCTCCAATTCCAGTCCAGGACTTGGAACATTTGAGATCTATTGCCGACTTGGCCTTCTTGACCTGCACCGTACGGCATCCCCTTCGTCTCACAAGGAACCGCCCTGTTGCGGGGGTGTTTCGGAGCACCTACATTAGCTGATACAGGCGAGACCCTCCAAACCCACATGTGGTCCCTCGCCTCCCCCGAGGGTCTTCCAAGTCATGAAGAGCTGGCTGCTCGCTCCCTTGCTGGAAATCTGAGCCATGATCCATCTCTGCACAAGGCTCTGATGCACGAGGCTTCCAGTGTCACGAGAGCACGTTCAGGCCTGAGACACCGGGGAGAAGCGCCGCAAACAGTGCTGGTCTTGACAAGAAATCCACCCACTCAGAGCTTCGTCTCAGGTGTGAGTTACTCTGCCCTGGGTTTCTGGGGCCCAAAAATGGAGGGAGGCTCAGGTATAAACCCAGTTAGCCAAGAGCCGCAGCAGCTGCTGATCCCTGTGTGGCGCATTGCAAACCAGCCATGGCTGTCTGTGGCTGCTGCATGCCCTGGGCTGCAGCCTTCGCAGCATCCTCCTCTTCCCCAGCACCCCCGTGCACTGCACAGAACCAGAGCTGATTGCAATGGCTGGGGCAGCACGGGGCAGCAGCATCTCTCTCCCTAGCCTCCAGTTGCCCTGCGGGGAATTTCTGCCTGGGAAGGGCAGAGTTGTATTGCGATCGGCTGGGGGCTCAGGACAACGCACAGCACTACCACGTCCCCGGAGCAGAGCCCTTCTTTTCCTGGCTTGGACTGGTGTATTCCTCCTGCTCACAGTGCGGTCCTTCTTGGGGATGAGGTGACGCCAGCACTTTCAGGGAAATTGGAACATCATGATGGAGTGGATGTGAAACAGCCTCACTTCATGAAAAGCAAAAGGAGTAAAACTGACATAGAACAAAGCAAGTAACTTGCCACAGCTGTCCAACCTGCACTCCTCAGGTGGGAGGTGACCAGCAACATGTTCTGGTGCTGCGGGGCTGTGCTGCAACAAGTCAGTTGGGGCCGTGGCCAGAAAGGTAGTGATGCACATCTAGAGATACCCACATCATTTTGTGGGAAGCATCTGTTTCCTCAGCACGATTTGGAACACTTTTGACACACGGGACTTGCTGGGCCCTAAATCACAGCTGCATTGACTCCTCTAAGCCTCTTTAAAAATTTCAACATTAATTTTAAGAATTTCAACTGGAATTTCAGAACTTGTGATGTGAAATTTAAAAATTTTGACGGGAATTTGAAAAATTTTGTTGGGGATTTTGAAAATTTTAGAAGGAAACTTGAACAATTTCAACATTAAATTTACAAATTTCAACTGGAATTTTAGAAATTTTGACATGAAATTGTAAAAATTTTAACAAAAAATCAAAGAATTTTGGTGGGGATTTAAAAATTTTGAATGGGAACTTTAAAAATTTGAACATTAATTTTAAGAATTTCAACTGGACATTTAGAAATTTTGATGTGAAACTGTAAAAATTTTGATGGGGATTTGGAAAATTTAGTGAGAATTTTAAAAGTTTCAACAGGATTTAAAAATTTTGAGAGGAATTTGAAAGATTTCAATGGGAATTTGAACAATTTGGACAGGAATTCAAAAGTTATGAAGGGAATTTGAAAAATTTCAACATTAATTTTGCAAATTTCAACTGCAATTTTAGAAATTGCGAAGTGAAATTGTAAAAATTTAGAAGGGAATTTGAAAAATTTTGTTAGGATTTTGAAAATTATGAAGGAAACTTGAACAATTTCAACACTACTTTTACAAATTTCAACTGGGATTTTAAAAATTTTGAAGTAAAATTGTAAAAATTTTGAGAAAAATTTGAAGAATATTGACAGGGATTTTTAAAATATTGATGGGACCTTTAAAAATTTGAACATTAATTTTAAGAATTACAACTGGAATTTTAGAAATTTGGATGTGAAATTGAAAAGTTTTGACAAACATTTGAAAAATTCTTTTGAGAATTTAAAAAGTTTCAACAGGACTTGAAAAATTTTGAAATGAAATTTGAAACATTTTGAAGAAAATTTGAACAATTTGAACAGGAATTGAAAAAATTGAATGGGAATTTTAAACATTTCAAAAGGAATTGACAAAATTTCAATAGAAATTTTAAAAATTTAGATGGGAATTTTAAAAATTTGAACATTAATTTTAAGAATTTCAACTGGAATTTTAGAAATTTTGATGAGAAATTGTAAAAATTATAATGGGGATTTGGAAACCTTCAGCAGAACTTTTAAAGTTTCAACAGGATTTGAAAAATTTTGTAAGGAATTTGAAAAATTTCAATGGGAATTAAAAAAATTTGATGGGAATTTAAAAATTTTGAACGAACTGAAAAATGTCAACACTGATTTTACAAATATCAAATGGAATATTAGAAATATAGATGTGAAATTGTAAAAATTTTGACAGGGATTTGGAAAATTTCAGTGAGAATTTTAAAAATTTCAACAGGATTTCAAAAATTTGAAAGGAATTTCAAAAATTTCAATGGGAATTTGAACAATTTTAAAGGAATTGAAAAATTTTAAAGGGAATTTGAAATATTTCAACACTAATTTTACAAACTTCAACTAGAATTTCAGAAATTTTGAGGTGAAAATTTAAAAATCTTAAAAAACTTCAAAAATTTTAACAGGAATTTGAAAAAATTCAACATTAATTTTAAGACTCTCAACTGGAATGTTAGAAATTTTGAAGTGAAATTGTAAAAATTTTGACGGATATTTGGAAAAATTCAGTGGGAATTTTATAAGATTCAACAGGATTTTAAAAATTTTGAGAGAACTGGAAAAATTTGAAACACTGTCTAGAGGGGTTTGTAAAACACACGCTGTCCAATGGGGTTTGAGACAGACAGAGTGTCCAATGGGGTTTGAGACACACACTGTCCAAAGGGATTTGAGACATGCACAATGTCCAATGGGGTTTGAGAAACACAGGCTGCCCAATGGGGTTTTTGTCACACAGAGTGTCCAGTGGGGTTTGTGACACACACAGGATATCCAAAGGGGCTTGTGATAAACAAATATTCGAATGGGGTTTATGACACACATATTGTCCAGTGGGTTTTGTGACAACCAAACTGTCCAATGGGGTTTGTGACACACACTCTGTCCAATGGGGGTGGTGCCACACACACGCTGTCCAATGGGGTTTGTGACACACACACTGTCCAATGGGGTTTTTGAGACACACGCTGTCCAATGGGGTTTGAGAAACGCACACTGTCCAATGGGGTTTCTGACACACACACTGTCCAATGCGGTTTGAGACACACACGTTGTCCAATGGGGTTTGTGACACACACACTGTCCAATGGGGTTTGTGACACACACACGCTGTCCAATGGGATATGATACACACACATTGTCCAATGTGTTTGAGACACACACACTGTCCAATGTCGTTTGTGACACACACACTGTCCAGTGAGGTTTGAGACACACACGTTGTCCAATGTCTTTTGTGACACACACACTGTACAGAAGGGTTTGTGAAAAACACGCTGTCCAGAGGAGTTTGTCAGACGCACACTGTCCAATGGGTTTGAGACACACACACTGTCCATAGGGGTTTGTGATATACACGTTGTCCAATGGGATTTGTGTCACACACACTGTCCAATGGGGCTTGTGACACACAATAGCTGTCCAATGGCATGTGAGACACACACTCAGTGTCCAATATGTTTGAGGCTCACACGCTGTCCAGTGACTTTTTTGACGTACACTCTGTCCAATGAGGTTTGAGTCACGCACGCTGTCCAATGGGGTTTGAGACAAACACGCTGTCTAATGGGGTTTGTGACACAAACACGCTATACAATGGGGTTCATGACACACACAGTGTCCTATGGGGTTTGTGGCACACACACGCTATTCAATGGGGTTTGAGATACACACACACTTTCCAAATGGGTTTGTGACAAACACACTGTCCAGAAGGGTTTGTAACACACACGCTGTCCAGAGGTGTTTGTGACACACACATTGTCCAATGGGGTTTGTGACACACACGCTGTCAAGAAGGGTTTGTGACACACACACTGTCCAATGGTGTTTGTGACACACACGATGTCCAATTGGGATTGTTACCCACACGCTGTCCAATGGGGTTTGTAAAACACACGCTGTGCAACTGCGTTTGTGACACATACACTGTCCATTACGTTTTGTAGCACACACACTGTCCAATGGTGTTTGTGACACACACACTGTCCAATGGGGAATGTGACACACATTATCCAATGGGGTTTGTTGTACACACACTGTCCAATGGGAATTGTGACACGCACGCTGTTCAATGGGGATTTTGACACACACACACACTGTCCAATGTGGTTTATGACACACACATGCTGTCCAATGGGGTTGGTAACACACACGATGTCCAATGGCGTTCGTGACACACAGACTGTACAGGGGGATTTGTGGCACACACTGTCCAATGGGGTTTTTGACACACACACTGGCCAACGGGGATTGTGAAACACAGGCTGTCCAATGAGGTCTATGAAATACACACTGTCCATTGGGGACTGTGACACACACACGCTGACTGATGGCATTTAAGACACACACACTGACCAATGGGTTTTGTGACACACAGTGTCCAATGGATTTTGTGACACACCCTTTCCAAAGGGGTTTGTGACACACACTTTGTCCATGGAGGTTTGTGACACATACTGTCCAATGGGGATTATGACACGAACGTTGTCCAATGAGGATTGTGACAATCACACACACTGCTAAGTGGGTTTTGTGACACACACACTTTCTAATGGCGTTTGTTTCACACACACTATCCAATGGGGTTTGTGACACACATAATCTATCCAGTGGGGTTTATGACAAACACACTGTCTAACGATTTTGTGACACACACAAACGATCCAAAGCAGTTTGAGACACACACACATTCCAATGGGTTTTGTGATACTAACGATGTCCAATGAGGATCATGACACATACACTGTCCAGGGTTTTTGACAAACACTGTCCAACGGGGATTGTGACACGCACGCTGTCCAATAGTGTTTGTGACACATACACACTGTTTAATGGGGTTTGTGACACACACGCTGTCCAACGGGGTTCGTGACACACACACTGTCCATGGGGGTTTGTGAGACACACGCTGTCCAATGGGGTTTATGACAAACACAGTCTCCAATGGGTTTTGTGACACACACACACACTATCCAATGGTGTTTGTGCCACAGACACGCTGTCCAATGGGATTTCTGACACACACACTTTCCAACAGGGTTTGTTACACACAGGCTGTCCAATGGGGTTTATGACACACACACTGTAAAGAGGGGATTGTGACACAGACACTGTCCAATGGGGTTTATGACACACACACTGTCAAGAGGGGATTGTGACACAGACACTGTCCAATGGGGATTGAGACACACACGCTGTCCAATGGGGACTGGGACACACACACTGTGAATTGGGGTTTGTAACAAACACAGTCCAATGGGTATTGTGAACACGCACGCTGTCCAGTGATGATTGTGATACACCAACATGTCCAATGGGGTTTATGGCACACACACTGTCCAATCGTTTTTGTGACACGCACGCTGTCCAATGGGGTTCGTGACACACACACTGTCCAAGATGGTTTGTGACACTCACAGTCCAAAGGGGTTTGTGACACACACGCTTTCCAATGGCGTTCGTGACACACAGACTGTCCAAGAGGGTTTGTGACACACCCTGTCCAATGGGGTTTGTGACACACACGGTGTCCAATGGGGTTCGTGACACACAGACTGTACAGGGGGGATTGTAACACACACACTGTCCAATAGGGTTGGTGAGACACAGGCTGTCCAATGGGCTTTATGACACACTCGCTGACCAATGGGATTTGTGACACACACGCTTCCAAATAGGATTGTGACACACAGCCTGTCCAATGGGGTTAATGACACACACACTGTCCAATTGGTTTTGTGACACACACGCTGTCCAATGATGTTTGTGACATACACTCTGTCCAGGAGGGTTTGTGACAGACACACTGTCCAATGTGGTTTGTGACAAACACGGTGTCAAATGGGGATTGTGAAACACAGGCTCTCCAATGGGTTTATGACACTCACGCTGTTCAATGGCGATTGTGAAACACAGGCTGTCCAATGTGTTTATGACACACAAGCTGTCCAATGGTGATCGTGACACACACACTGTGCAGGGGGGTTTGTGACACACACTGTCCAATGGGGATTGTGACACGCACACTTTCCAATGGAGATTGTGACACACACACACTGTCCAATGTGGTTTCTCACACACACAGGCTGTCCAGTGGCGTTCGTGACACACAGACTGTACAGGGCGGTTTTTGAGACACACGTTGGCCTCTGGGGTTTGTTACACACATGCTGTCCAATGGGGTTCGTGAGACACACACTGTCCGATGGGGTTCGTGACATACACAGGTTCCATGGGGTTTTGTGACACACACACGCTGTCCAATGGGGACTGTGACACAGACATATTGTCCAATGGGGTTTATGTCACGCACACTGTCCAATGGTGTTTGTGACACATACACTGTCTAATGGGGTTTGTGACACACACAGTGTCCAATGTTCTTTGTGACACACATACTGTCAAATGGGGTTCGTGACACACACACTGTCCAGGGGGGTTTTTGACACACACTGTCCAATGGGTTTTGTGAATTACACGCTGTCCAATGGGAATTGTGACACACAAACGCTGTCCAAAGGTGTTTGTGACACACACACTTTCCAATGGGGTTTGTGACACACACGCTGTCAAATGGGCTTCGTGACACACAAACTGTCCAGGTGAGTTTGTGACACACACTGTCCAATGGGGTTTGTGACAAACACTTTGTCCAATGCGGATTCTGACACACACACTGTCCAGGGGGGTTTGTGATGCACACACTGTCCAATTGGGTTCATGACACACACGCTGTCCATGGGGGTTTGTGACATACACTGTCCAATGGGGTATGTGGCTCACACGCTGTCCAATAGGGAATGCGAAACACAGGGTGCCCATTGCGGTATATGACACACACGATGTCCAATGGGGATTGCGACATACACACGCTGTCCAACGGGGTTTATGACACACACACTGTCTAATGGGATTGTGACACACACGCTGTCTAATGGTGTTTGTGACACACATGCTGTCCAGGGGGGTTTGTGACACACACACTGTCCAATGGGGTTTGTGACACACACACTCTGTCCAATGGGGTTCCTGACACCTACACTCTCTACTGGGGTTTGCGACAGACACACTGTCCAATGGTGTTTGTGACACACACGCTGTCCAATGGGGTTCGTGACACACACACTGTCCAGGGGCGTTTGTGACAGACACTGTCAAATGGGTTTTGTGAAACACACGCTGTCCAATGGGGATTGTGACACACAAACGCTGTCCAATGGGTTTTATGACATTCATACTGTCCAATGGGGTTTGTGAAACACAGGCTGTCCAATGGGCTTTATGACACAGCCGCTGACCAATGGGGTTTGTGACACACATGATGTCAAAATAGGATTGTGACACACAGGCTGTCCAAGGGGGTTTATGACACACAAACTGTCTATTGGGTTTTGTGACACACACACACACACTATCCAATGCGGTTTGTGACACATACACATTCCAATGGGGTTTGTGACACACACATGCTTTCCAATGTGGTTTGTGACACACAAGCTGTCCAATGGGGATCGTGACACAAACACAGTCCAGGGGGGTTTGTGACACACACTCTGTCCAATGGGGTTTGTGACACACACGCTGTCCAATGGGGCTTTGTGACAAACACTGTCCAATGGGTATTGTGACACGCACGCTGTCCAATGATGATTGTGATACACCAACATGTCCAATGGAGTTTACGACACACACACTGTCCAATTGGTTTTGTGACACGCACGCTGTCCAATGTTGTTTGTGACACACACTGTGTCCAGGGGGCTTTGTGACACACACACTGTCCAATGTGGTTTCTGACACACACGCTGTTCAATGGGGTCCGTGACACACACACTGTCCAGGAGGACTTGTGACACACACACTGTCCAATGGGGTTTGTAAAACACATTCTGTCCAATGGGGTTCGTGACACACACTGTCCAATGGGGTTTGTGATAAAGACAGTGTCCAATGGGTATTGTGAAACACAGGCTGTCCAATGGGTTTATGACACTCATGCTATCCAATGGGGATTGTGGCACACACACTATCCAGGCTGGTCTGTGACACACACTGTCCTATGTTTTCTGTGACACACAAGCTGTCCAATGGACTTAGTGACACACACGCTGTCCAAAGGGTTTTGTGACACACACACTGTCTAATGGGGTTTGTGACACGCACACTGTCCAATGGGGTTTTTGACATACACACGGTCCATGGGGGTGTGTCACACACACTGTCCAATGGGGATTGTGACACACACACGCTGTCCAATGGGGTTTATTACACACACACTGTCCAATTGGGATTGTGACACATACACACTATCCAATGGGGTCTGTGACACACATACTCTATCCAATGGGGTTTCTGACACACACACTTTACGATAGGGTTTGTGATACACACAAGCAGTCCAAACGGGTTTGTGACACACACGCTAAACAAAGGGGTTTTTGACACACACACTGTCCAGGCAGCTTTGTGACACACACTGTCCACTGGGGATTGTGACACACTCGCTTTCCAATGGGGATTGTGACACAAAGGCTGTCCAATGGGGTTTATGACACACACACTTTCTAATGGGTTTTGTGACACACACAAATGATCCAATGCAGTTTGAGACACACACGCTGTCCAATGGGGTTTGCGAAAGACACGCTGTGCAATGGGGTTCTTGACAGACACACTGTCCATGGGAGTTTGTGAAAAACACTGTCCAATGGGGATTGTGACACGCACGCTGTCCAATGGGGATCGTGACACACACACGCTGTCAAATGGGGTTTGTGACACATACACTGTCCAGGGGGGTTTGTGACACACACTGTCCAATGGGATTTGTGACAAACACTTTGTCCAATGCGGATTCTGACATACACGCTGTCCAGGTGCGTTTAAAACACACACACTGTCCAATGGGGTTCGTGACACACACGCTGTCCAGGGGTGTTTGTGACACACACTGTCCAATGCGGTTCGTCACTCACACGCTTTCCAATGGGGATTGTGAAACAAAGTTGTCCAATGGGGTTTATGACACACACACTGTCCAATGGAGATTGTAACAAACACACTGTGTCCAATGGTGCTTGTGACAAACACGCTGTCCATGGGGGTATCTGACACACACAGTCCAATGGGATTTGTGACACACACGCTGTCCAATGGGAAGTACGAAACACAGGCTGTCCAATGGGGTTTATGACACACACTATGTCCAATGAGGATTGTGACAAACACACGCTGTCCAACGGGTTTTATGACATACACACTGTACAATGGGGTTTGTGACACACACGCACTCAAATGGGTTTTGTGACACACACACTGTCCAACGAGTTTTGTGACACACACACTGTCCAATTTGGATTGTGACACACACACACTGTCCAATGTGGTTTCTGAGACACACGCGCTGTCCAGTGGCGTTCGTGACACACAGACTGTGATGGGCGGTTTTTGCCACACACACTGGCCTACGGGGTTTGTTACATACACACTGTCCAATGGGGTTCGTGACAAACACACGGTCCAACGGGGTTTGTGACACACACACACTATCCAATGCGGTTTGTGACACACACACTGTCCAATGGTGTTTGTGACAAACATTCTGTCCAGGGGGGTTTGTTACAAACACACTGTCCAATGGGGTTCGTGACACACACTGTCCAATGGGGTTTGTGACAAACACGGTGTCCAATGGGGATTGAGAAACACAGGCTTTGCAATGGGTTTATGACACACAAATTGTCCAATGGTGATCGTGACACACACACTGTCCAGGGGGGTTTGTGACACACACTGTCCAATGGGGATTGTCGCACACACGCTGTGCAATGGGGATTGTGACACACACACGCTGTCCAATGGGGTTAAAGACATACACAGTGTCCAATGGGGTTTGTGACACACACACTTTCTAATGGGGTTTGTGACACACGCACACTATCCTATGGGGTTTGTGACACGCGTGCTCTATACAATGGGGTTTCTGACACACACTCATTCCAATAGTTTTTGTGATACTCACATGCAGTCCAATGGGGTTTGTTACACACACGCTCTCCAAATAGGATTGTGATACACAGGCTGTCCAATGGGGTTTATGACACACGCACTGTCTAATGGGTTTTGTGACACCCAGACAATATTCAATGTGATTTGTGACACACACACATTCCAATGGGGTTTGTGACACACACATGCATTCCGATGTGGTTTGTGACACACAAGCTGTCCAATGGGGATCGTGAAGCACACACTGTCCAGGGGGCTTTGTGACACACACACTGTCCAATGAGGTTTGTGACTACACAAGATGTCCAATGGGGTTTGTGACACACATACTGTCCATGGGGGTTTTAACAAACACTTTCCAATGGGTATTGTGACATGCACGTTGTCCATGGGGATTGTGACACACCAACGTTTTCCAATGGGGTTCGTGACACACACACTGACCAGGAAGGTTTGTGACACACACTGTCCAATTGGGTTTGTGACACACACACTGTCCAATGGGTTTTGTGACACACACACTGTCAAATCGGGTTTTTGACACACACACTGTCTAATGGGGTTTGTGACACAGACACTGTCCAATGTAGTTTGTGACACACACAGTGTCCACAGCGGTTTGTGACACACACGCTGTCCACTGGAGATTGTGACACACACACTGTACAGGGTGGTTTGAGACAAACACACTGTCTAATGGCGTTCGTGACAGACAGTTTCCAGAGGGATTTGTGACAGACACACTGTCCATTGGGGATTGTGACACAAACACACTGTCCAATGGGGTTTGTGACACACACACTGTCCAAAGGGCATTGTGACACACACGATGTCCAATGGGGTTTGTGACACAGACATGCTGTCCAATGTGGTTTGTGACACGCACACTGTCCAAAGGGGTTTGTGACTCACCCGCTGTCCAATGGGGTTTGTGACACTCACACTGTCCATGGGTGTTTGTGACACACACGTGTCCAGTGGGCTATATGACGCACACACTGTCCAATGGGGTTTGTGAATCACATGCTGTCCACTGGGGATTGTGACACACATACTGCCCAAAGGGGTTTGTGACACACACACTGTCCAATGGTGTTTGTGACGCACACAGTGTTCACGGGGGTTTGTAACACACACGCTGTCCAATGGAGTTTGTGACACACACACTCTCCAATGGGTATTGTTACACACAATCTCTGTCCCATGGGGTTTGTGACAGACACACTGTCCATTGGGGATTGTGACACACACACACGCTGTCCAATGGGGTTTGTGAGAGACACACTGTCCAATGGGTGTTGTTACACACACACGCTGTCCAATGGGGTTTGTGACACACACTGTCCAATAGGTTTTGTGACACACACAAGGTCCAATGCGGTTTGTGGGACACACACTCTGTCCCATGGGGTTTGTAACAAACACGCTATCCAATGGGGAATGTGACACACACACTCTGTCCAATTGGTCATGTGACTCACGCGATGTCCAATGGGGTGCGTGACACACACGCTGTCCAGTGGGGTTTGTGACACACACGCGCTATCCAATGGGTTTTGTGAAACACACACTGTCCAATGGGGATTGTGACACACACACGCTGTCCAATGGGGTTTGTGACACACACACTCTGTCCAATGGAACTTGTGACACACGCTCTGTCCAATGGGGTTCGTGACACACGCGCTGCCCATTGGGGTTAGTGACACACACACTGTCCAATGGGGTTTGTGACACACACACTGTCCAATGGGGATTGTGACACACACACGCTTTCCAACGGTGTTTGTGACACACATGATCTCCAATAGGTTTTGTGACACACACACTGTCCAATAGGGTTTGTGACACACACACACTATCCAATGGGGTTTGTGACACACACACTCTGTCCAATGGCGCTTGTGACACCTACGTTGTCCAATGGGGTTCGTAACACATACGATGTCCAGTGGGTTTTGTGACTACACAAACCCTGTCCAATGGGCTTGTGACACACACGTTGTCCAATGGTGTTTGTGACACACATTCTGTCCAATGGGGTTTGTGACACACACGTTGTCCAATGGTGTTTGTAACACACACGCTTTCCAATGGTGTTTGTGACACACACTCTGTCCAATGGGGTTTGTGACAGACACACTTTCCATTGGTGATTATGACACACGCACGCTGTTCAATAGGGTTTATGACACACACACTGTCCAAAGGGGTTTGTGACACACACGATGTCCAATGGGGTTTGTGACACGCACACTGTCCATGGACTTTTGTGACACACACGCTGACCAGTGGGGTTTGTGACCCAGACACTGTCCAATGGAGTTTGTGACACACACATTGTCCACAGGGGTTTGTGACACACACGTTTTCCAATAGGGTTTGTGACACACACACTGTCCAATGGGTATTGTTATACACACACGCTGTCCAATGGGGTTTGTGACACGCACATTCTATCCAATGCAGTTTGTGACACACACACTGTCCAAAGGGGTTTGTGACTCACCCGCTGTCCAATGGGGTTTGTGACACTCACACTGTCCAATAGGGTTTGTGACACACACGTGTCCAGTGGGCTATATGACACACACACTGTCCAATGGGATTTGTGAATCACATGCTGTCCACTGGGGATTGTGACACACATAGTGCCCAATGGGGTTTGTGACACACACACTGTCCAATGGCGTTCGTGACAGACACAGTGTCCACGGGGGTTTCTAACACACACGCTGTCCAAAGGGGTTTGTGACACACGCACTGTCCAATGGGTATTGTTACACACACACGCTGTCCTATGGGGTTTGTGACATACACACTGTCCAATAGGGTTTGTGATACACACGCTGTCCAAGGCGGTTTGTGACACACACACTCTGTCCCATGGTGTTTATGACAAACACACTGTCCAAAGGGAATTGTGACACACACGATGTCCAATGGGGTTTGTGACACACACACTGTCCATGGGTTTTTGTCACAGACACGCTGACCAGTGGGGTTTGTGACACAGACACTGTCCAATGGAGTTTGTGACACACACAGTGTCCACAGTGGTTTGTGACACACACGCTGTCTCCTGGAGATTGTGACACACACACTGTCCAGGGGGGTTTGTGACAAACACACTGTATAAGGGCGTTCGTGACAGACAGTTTCCAGAGGGGTTTGTGACACACACGCTGTCAATGGGGTTTGTGACACACACATACTGTCCAATGGGGTTTGTGACACACACACTGTCCAATGAGGATTGTGACACTCACACGCTGTCCAACGGGTTTTATGACATACACACTGTACAATGGGGTTTGTGACACACATGCTGTCCAATGGGGCTCGTGACACACACACTGTCCAGGGCGGTTTGTGACACACACTGTCCAATGGGGATTGTGACACGCACACTGTTAAATGGGGATTGTGACACACACACACTGTCCAATGTGGTTTCTGAGACACACGCGCTGTCCAGTGGTGTTCGTGACCCACAGACTGTGATGTGCGGTTTTTGCCACACACACTGGCCTACGGGGTTTGTTACACACACACTGTCCAATGGGGTTCGTGACATACACACGGTCCAACGGGGTTTGTGACACACACACGCTGTCCAAAGTGGATTATGACACAAACACGCTGTCCTATGAGGTATATAACACGCAGACTGTCCAATGGGGTTTGTGAAACACAGGCTGTCCAATGTGTTTATGACACACAGACTGTACAAAGGGGTTTGTGGCACACACTGTCCAATGGGGTTTGTGACACACACACTGTCCAATGGTGTTTGTGACAAACATTCTGTCCAGGGGGGTTTGTTACAAACACACTGTCCAATGGGGATCGTGACACACACTGTCCAATGGGGTTTGTGACAAACACGGTGTCCAATGGGGATTTAGAAACACAGGCTTTGCAATGGATTTATGACACACAAGTTGTCCAATGGTGATCGTGACACACACACTGTAGAGGGGGGTTTGTGACAAACACACTGTCCAATGGGGATTGTCGCACGCACGCTGTGCAATGGGGATTGTTATACACACACGCTGTCCAATGGGGTTTGTGACACACACATGCTGTCCAAAGGGGTTTGTGACACACACACTGTCCAAAGGGGTTTGTGACTCACCCGCTGTCCAATGGGTTATGTGACACTTACACTGTCCATGGGTGTTTGTGACACACACTTGTCCAGTCGTCTATATGACACACACACTGTCCAATGGGGTTTGTGAATCACATGCTGTCCACTGGGGATTGTGACACACATACTGCACAATGGGGTTTGTGACACACACACTGTCCAATGGCGTTCATGACACACACAGTGTCCACGGGGGTTTGTAACACACACGATTTCCAAAGGGGTTTGTGACACACACACTGTCCAATGGGTATTGTTACACACACACGCGGTCCAATGGGGTTTGTGACACACACGCTGTCCAATGGGGTTCGTGACACACACGCTGTCCAGTGGGGTTTGTGACACACACACTATCCAATAGTGTTTGTGACACACACTCTGTCCCATGGTGTTTGTTACACACACACTGTCCAATGGGGATTGTGACACACACACTCTGTCCTATGGGGTTTGTGACACACACACTGTCCTAAGTGGTTTGTGACACGCACGCTGTCCAATGGGGTTTCTGACACACACAATCTGTCCAATGGGGTTTGTGACACACACGCTGTCCAATGGGGATTGTGACACACACACTCGGTCCAATGGTACTTGTGACACACACACTGTCCAATGGGGTTTTTGACACAGACGCAGTCCAATGGGGATTGTGACATACACACTATCCAATAGGGTTTGTGACACACACACGCTATCCAAAGGGGTTTGTGACACGCACACTGTCTAATGGGGTTTGTGACACACACACTTTCCAAAGGGTTTTGTGACACACACAGGCTGTCCCATGGGGTTTGTGACACACATGCTGACCAATTGGGTTTGTTACACAAACACTGTCCAATGGTTTTTGTGACACGCTGTCAAATGGGTTCTGTGACACCAACTCTGTCCAATGGGCTTGTGACACACACGCTGTCCAATAGTGTTTGTGACACACACACTGACCAGGAGGGTATGTGACACACACACGCTGTCCAATACTGTTTGTGAAACACACTGTGTCGCATGGGGTTTGTGACACACACACTGTCCAATGGAGATAGTGACACACACACAATGTCCCATGGTGATTGTGACATGCATGCTGTCCAATGGGGCTTGTAACACACACGCTGTCCAATGGGGATTGTGACACACACAATGTCCAATGGGGTTTGTAACACACACACGCTGTCCAATGGCGTTTGTGACACGGATGCTGTCCAAAGGGGTTTTTGACACACACACTGTCCAATGGTGTTTGTGAAACACACGCTGTCCAATGGTGTTTGTGACACACACACTGTCCAATGGAGATTGTGACACACACACGCTGTCCAATGGGGTTTGTGACACACACACTGTCCAAAGGGGTTTGTGGCAAACACGCTGTCCAACGGGGTTTATGACACACACGCTATCAAATGGCGTGTGTGACATGCACACTCTATCCAGTGGGGTTTGTGACACACACACACTGTCCAATGCTGTTTGTGACACATACGCTGTCCAATGGGGTTTGTGAAACTCACACTGTGCAATGAGGATTGTGACACACACACGCTGTAAAATGGGGTTTGTGAAACGCATGCTGTCCTATGGGTTTTGTGACACACGCTCACTGTCCAATGGGTATTGTGACACACACACGCTGTAAAATGGGGTTTGTGAAACGCATGCTGTCCAAAGGGTTTTGTGACACACGCTCACTGTCCAATGGGTTTTGTGACACACACACACTGTCCAATGGGTATTGTGACACACACACGCTGTAAAATGGGGTTTCTGACACACATGCTGTCCAATGCTGGTTGTGACGCGGATGCTGTCCAAAGGGGTTTGTGACACACACACTGTCCAATGGGTTTTGTGACACACACACCATCCAATGGGGTTTTTACACACATGCTGTCCAATGGTGTTTGTGACACGGATGCTGTCCAAAGGGGTTTGTGACACACACACTGCCCAATAGGGTTTGTGACACACACTCTTTCCAATGGGGTTTGTGGACACACACACACTGTCCAATGGTGTCTGTGAAACACACGATGTCCAATGGGGATTGTGACACACACGCAGTCCAACGGGGATTGTGACACACACAATGTCCAATGGGGTTTGTCACACACACTCTGTCCAACGGGGATTGTGACACACAGACTCTGTCCAATTGTGTTTGTGACACACACGCTGTCCAAATGTGTTCGTGACACACACGCTGTCCAGTGGGGTTTGTCACACACACTCTGTCCAACGGGGATTGTGACACACACACGCTGTCCAATGGGGTTTGTGACACACCCACTGTCCAAAGGGGTTTGTGACACACACATTATCCAATGAGGTTTGTCACACACACCATCTGTACAATGGTGTTTGTAACACACACGCTGTCCAATGGGGTTTGTGACACAGACGCTGTGCAATGGGGATTGTGACATACACACTATCCAATAGGGTTTTATAACACACGCGCGCTATCCATAAGGGTTTTTGACAAGCACACTGTCTTAAGGGGTTTGAGACACACACACGGTATCCAATGGGGTTTGTCAGACACACTCTGTCCAATGGGGTTTTCTTGCACACACACTGTCCATTGCGGATTGTGACACACACGCTGACCAATTGGGTTTGTTAAACACACACTGGCTAATGGGTTTTGTGACACATACACGTTGACCAAAGTTGTTTGTGACACGCATGCTATCCAATGGCTTTTGTGACACACACGCTGACCAATAGGATTTGGGACACACAAACTGTCCAACAGTGTTTGTGAAACACATTCTGTCCCATCGGGTTTGTGACACACACACTTTCCAATGGGGCTTGTGACACACACACGCTGTCCAATGGGGTTTGTGACACACATAATGTCCAAAGGGGTTTGTGACAAACACTCGGTCCAATGCGGTTTGTGACACACACACACTGTCCAATGGGGTTTGTGACACACATAATGTCCAAAGGGGTTTGTGACACACACTGTGTCCAATGGGTATTGTGATACACACACGCTGTCGAATGGGCTTGTGACACACACGCTGTCCAATAGTGTTTGAGAAACACACTCTGTCGCATGGGGTTTGTGACACACACACTGTCCAATGTAGATTGTGACACACACATGCTATCCAATGGGGTTTGTGACACACACACTGTCCAAAGGGGTTTTTGAAATACACGCTGACCAATGGGGTTTGTGACACACACACACTGTCCAATGGGGATTGTGAAACACACACGCTGTCCAGTTGGGTTTATGACACACACGCTGTCCAATGGGGTGTGTGACATACACACTCTATCCAGTGGGGTTTGTGGCACACACGCTGTCCAATGAGGATTGTGGCACACACGCTGTCAAATGGGGTTTTGACACACACACTGTGCAATGAGGATTGTGACACACACACGCTGTCCAATGGTGCTTGTGACACGCATGCTGTCCAATGGGTTCTGTGACAAACGCTCAGTCCAAGAGGGTTTGTGGCCACCACTCTTTCCACAGAAATTGTGACACACACACTGTCCAACGGGGATTGTGACACACACACTGTCCAGTGGGGTTTGTCACACACACTCTGTCCAACGTGGATTGTGACAAACAAGCTGTCCAATGGGGTTTGTGACACACACACACTGTCCAATGGGGATTGTGAAAAACACACGCTGTCCAATGGGGTTTATGACACACAGGCTGTCCAATGGGCTGTGTGTCATACACACTCTATCCAGTGGGTTTTGTGAAACACACGCTGTCCAATGCGGATTGTGACAAACACGCTGTCCGATGGGGTTTGTGACACACACACACTGTCCAATGGTGTTGGTGACACACACACTGTCCAATGGGGTTTGTGACACACACACTGTCCAATGGGTTTTTGTAACATATACACTCTGTCCAATGGGGCTTGTGACACACACGCTGTCCAACGGGGTTCGTGACACACACACTGCCAATAGGGTTTGTGACACACACACTCTGTCCAATGGGGATTATGAAACACACACACTGTCCAATGGGGTTGTGAAACGCTCGCTGTCCAATTGAGATTGTGACACACACACGCTGTCCCATGGTGTTTGTGACACGCGTGCTGTCCAGTGGTTTTCGTGAAACACACGCTGTCCAATGGGGTTTGTGACAAACACTGTGTCCAATGGGGATTGTGACACAAACACGCTTTCCAATGGTGTTTGTGACACAAACGCTGTCCAATCGGTTTTGTAACACACACACTGTCCAGGGCGGTCTGTGACACACACGCTGTCCAGTGGGGTTTGTCACACACTCTGTCCAACGGGGACTGTGACACACACAAGCTGTTCAATGGTGTTTGTGACACACACACTCTGTCCAATGGTTCTTGTGACACACACGCTATACAATGGGGTTTATGACAGACACGCTGTACAATGGGGTTTGTGACACACACACTTTCCAATGGGGTTTGTGACACACACGCTCTCCAATGGGGTTTGTGACACACACACTGACCAGGAGGGTTTGTGACACACACACGCTGTCCAATGCGTATTGTGAAACACACGCTGTCCAATAGTGTTTGTGAAAGACATTCTGTCACATGGGGTTTGTGACACACACACACTGTCCAATGGGGTTTAAGACACACACGCTGTGCAATGGGGTGTGTGACACACACACACTGTCCAATGGGGTTTATGACACACACGCTGTCCAAAGGGGTGTGTGACATGCACACTCTGTCCAATGGGGTTTGTGATACACACGCTATCCAATGGTTATTGTGACAAACACACTGTCCAATGGGGTTTATGACACACATACACTGTCCAATAGAGTTTGTGACACACACGCTGTCAAATGGGGTTTGTGACACACACACTGTGCAATGAGGATTGTGTCACACACAATCTGTCCAATGGTGTTTGTGACACGCATGCTGTCCAATGGGTTTTGTGACACACGCTCTGTCCATGGGGGTTTGCGACACCCACTCTTTAAAATGGTAATTGTGACCCTACTCTTTCCAATGGTAATTGTGACACTCACAGTGTCCAATGGGGCTTGTGACACACACTCTGTCCAATGGGGACTGTGACACACACACACTGTCCAATGGTGTTTGTAACACACACACTCTGTCCAATGGTGCTTGTGACACACACGCTGTCCAGTGGGTTTTGAGACACACACATTCTGTCCAATGGGATTGTGACACACACGCAGTCCAATAGCGTTTGTGACTACACACGCTATCCAATGGGGTTTCTGACATACACACACTATTCAATGGGGTTTGTGACACACACGCTGTCCAATGGGGATTGTCACTCACACACTGTCCAATGGGGTTTATGACACAGACGCTGTAAAATGGAGTTTATGACACACACGCTGTACAATGGGGTTTGTGACACACACACGCTATCCAATGGGTTTTGTGACACACACACTGTCCAGTGGGGTTTGTGACACAGACACTGTCCAATGGGGATTGTGACTTACACACTATCCAATAGGGTTTGTGACACACACACGCTATCAAATGGGGTTTGTGACATGCACACTTTCTCATGGGGTTTGTGACACACACACTATCCGATGGGGATTGAGACACACACACGATGTCCAGTGGTGTTTGTGACACACACGCTGTCCAATAGGGTTTGTGACACAGACACCGTCTAATGGGGACTGTGACATACACACTATCCAAAAGGTTTTGTGACACGCACACTTTCTAAAGGGTTTTGTGACATACACACGATATCTAATGGGGTTTGTGTCACACACGCTGTCCAATTGAGATTGTGACAAACACTCTGTCCAATGGGGTTTGTGATACACAAACGCTGTCCAATGGGGATTGTCACACACACACTTTCTCCCATGGGGTTTGTGACACTCACACTGTCAAACGTAGACTGTGACACACACACGCTGTCCAATGGGGTTTGTGACACACCCGCTGTCCAGTGAGGTTTGTGACACACACAATCTGTCCAATGTGGTTTGTGACACACACGCTGTCCAATGGGGATTGTGAAACACCCGCTGTCCAATGGGTTTTGTGACACACACGCTGTCCAATGGGTTTCGTGACATACACACTGTCCAGTGGGGTTTGTGGCACGAACACTGTCCAATAGTGTTTGTGACACACACACAGTCCAGGAGCATTTGTGACACACTCACGCTGTCCAATGGGCTTGTGACACACAAGCTGTCCAATAGTGTTTGTCAAACACATTCTGTTCCATGGGGTTTGTGACACAGACACTGTCCTAAGAGGTTTGTGACACACACGCTGTCCAATGGGGTTTGTGACACACACACACTGTCCAATGGGGTTTGTGACAGACACGCTGCCATTTTGGGATTGTGACAAACACACTGTCGAGTGGGGTTTGTGACACACACACTCTGTGCAGTGGGTCTTGTGACAAACACGCTGTCTAATGGGGTTCGTGATACACACGCTGCCGAGTGGGGTTTGTGACACACACACTTTCAAATGTGGTTTGTGACACGCACGCTGTACAATGGGTTTTGTGACACACACACTGTCCAATGGGGATTGTGACACACACAGGATGTCCAATGGTGTTTGTGACACATATGCTGTCCAATGGGGTTTGTGACACAGACGATGTCCAATGGGGATTGTGACAAACACGCTGTCCAATAGGGTTTGTGACACACACACGCTATCCAATGGGTTTTGTGACACATACACTGTCCTATGGGGTTTGTGAAACACACACACTGTCCAATGGGGATTGTGACACACACACGCTGTCTAATGGGGTTTATGACACACACGCTGTCCCATGGGTTTTGTGACACACACACTCTGTCCAATGGGTCTTGTGACAAACACGCTGTCCAATGGGGATTGTGACACAAAGGCTGTCCAATGGGTTTTGTGACACACACGCTGTCCAATGGGGATTGTGACACACACACGATGTCCAATGGTGTTTGTGACACACACGCTGTTCAATGGGGTTTAATACACAGAGGCTGTCCAATGGGGATTGTGACATACACACTATCCAATAGGCTTTGTGACACACACATGCTATTCAAAAGGGTTTGTGAAACACACGCTTTCCAGTGGGGTTTGTTACACGTACATGCTTTCCAATGGGGTTTGTGACACACACACTATCCAAAGGAGTTTGTGACACACACGCTGTCCAGTTGGGTTTTTGACACACGCACACTGTCCAACGGGGATTGTGACACACACACGGTATCCAATTGTGTTTGAGACACAGATGCTGTCCAATGGAGTTTGTGACACACACACTGTCCAAAGGGGTTTATGACACACACTCGGTCCAATGGGGTTTGTCACACACACTCTGTCCTATGGGGTTTGTGAGACACACGCTGTCCAATGGGGATTGTGACAAACACGTTGTACAATGGGGTTTGTGACACACACACTCTTTCCAATGGGGATTGTGACACACACGCTGGTCAATGGTGTTTGTGACACACGCACTGTCTAATAGGTTTTGTGACACACACACGCTATCCAACGGGTTTTGTGACACATACACTGTCCTATGGGGATTGTGACACACACACTCTGTCCAATGGTGTTTGTGACACACATGCTGTGTAATGGGGTTTGTGACACAGACACTGTCCAATGGGATTGCGATATACACACGCTGTCCAATGGGGATTGTGACACATACAAGCTGTCCAATGGGGTTGGTGAGACACACTCTGTCCAGTGGGGTTTGTGACACACAAACTGTCCAATAGGGTTTGCGACTCACACTCGCTATCCAATGGGGTTTGTGACACATACACTTTCCAATGTGGTTTGAGACACACACGCTCTGTCCAATGGTGCTTGTGACACACACGCTGTTTAAAGGGGTTCGTGACACACACGCTGTCCAGTGGGTTTTCTGACACACACACTCTGTCCAATGGGCTTGTGACATACACTCTCTCCAATGGTGTTTCTGACACACTCACGCTGCCCAATTGGGTTCGTGACACACTTTGTGCAATGGATTTTGTCACATACACGCTGTCTAATGAGGTTTGTGACACACACACTCTGTCCAATGGGTCTTGTGACACACACGCTGTCCAATGGGTTTCGTGACACACACGCTGTGCAGTGGAGTTTGTGACACACACACTGTCCAATAGAGTTTGTGACACAGACACGCTATACAATGGGCTTTGTGATTTACTTATAGGGTTTGAGACACACACGCTATACAATGGGTTTTGTGACACAAACGCTGTCGAGTGGAGTTTGTGACACACACACTGCCCAATAGGGCTTGTGAGACACACGCTGTCCAATGGGGATTGTGACAAACACGCTGTTCTATCGGCTTTGTGACACACACATTCTGTCCAATGGGTATTGTGACACACACACTGTTCAATGGGGTTCGTGACACAAACTCTGTCCAGTGGGGTTTGTGACACATACACTTTCCAATGCGGCTTAAGACACACAAACTCTCTCCAATGGTGCTTGTGACACACACGCTGTATAAAGCAGTTTGTGACACACACTCTGTCCAGTGTGTGTTCTGACTCACACACTCTGTGCAATGGTCTTGTGACACACACTATCTCCAATGGTGTTTTTGACACACACGCTGTCCAATGGGGGTTGTGACACACACAGACTGTCCAACGGCTATTGTGACAGTCACATGCTGTCCAATGGGGTGTATGAAATACACACTCTATCCAGTGGGTTTTGTGACACACACGCTGTCCAAAGGGGATTGTGACAAACACGCTGTCTGATGGGGTTTGTGACACACACACACTGTCAAATGGTGTTTGTGACACAAACGCTGTCCAACGGGGTTCGTGACACACACACTGCCAATACGGTTTGTGAAACACACACTGTCCGAAGTGGATTGTGGCACACACACTGTCCAATGGGGTTTGTGACACACACACTGTCCAAATTGGTTTGTGAGAAACACGCTGTCCAATGGGGTTTGTGACACACACGCTGTCCAATGGAGACTGTGACACACACACGCTGTCCCATGGTGTTTGTGACACGCATGCTGTCCAATGGTTTTTGTGAAACACACGCTGTCCAATGGGGATTGTGACACACACACGCTGTCCAATGGGGATTGTGACACACACACTGTCCAATGGGGTTTATGACACACACTGTGTCCAATGGGTCTTGTGACACAAACACGCTGTCCAATGGTGTTTGTGACACACACGATGTCCAATCGGTTTTGTGACACGGACACTGTCCAGTGGGCTTTGTCACACACTCTGTCCAACGGGGACTGTGACACACACACGCTGTCCAATGGTGTTTGTGAAACACATACTCTGTCCAATGGTGCTTGTGACACACACGCTGTACAATGGGGTTTATGACACACACGCTGTACAATGGGGTTTGTGACACACACACTATCCAATGGGGTTTGTGACACACAGAATTTCCAATGGGTTTTGTGACACACTAACGCTGTCCAATGGGGTATGTGACACACACACTGTCCAATGGTGTTTGTGACACACTCACTGACCAGGAGGGTTTGTGACACACACACGCTTTCCAATGACCTGTGACACACACGCTGTCCAATGGGGTTCGTGACACACTTTGTAGAGTGGGTTTTGTCACACACACGCTGTCCAATGAGGTTTGTGACACACACACTCTGTCCAATGGGTCGTGTGACACACACGCTGTCCAATGGGGTTCGTGCACAAACGCTGTCCAGTAGCGTTTGTGACACACACACTATCCAAAAGTATTTGTGACAAACACATGCTGTCCCATGGGTTTGTGATACACACGTTGACCAATTGGGTTTGTTACACACACGCTGTCCAATGGTGTTTGTGACACGCATACTGTCCAAAGGGTTTTGTGACACACACGCTGTCCAATGGGGTGCATGACATACACTCTGTCCAGTGGTGCTTGTGACACACACGCTGTCCAAAGGGGTTCGTGAACACATACGCTGTCCAATGGGTATTGTGACACACACACGCTGTCCAATGGGTTTTATGACAGACACGGAGTCCAATGGGGTTTGTGACACACACAAACTGTCCAATGGGGATTGTGACTACACACGCTGTCCAATTGGGTTTGTCACACACATGCTGTCCCATGGGGTTTGTGACACACACGCTGTCCAATGGGGATTGTGACACACACACGCTGTCCAATGGGGATTGTGACACACACACTGTCCAATGGGGTTTATGACACACACTGTGTCCAATGGGTCTTGTGACACAAACACGCTGTCCAATGGTGTTTGTGACACACACGATGTCCAATCGGTTTTGTGACACGGACACTGTCCAGTGGGCTTTGTCACACACTGTGTCCAACGGGGACTGTGACACACACACGCTGTCCAATGGTGTTTGTGAAACACATACTCTGTCCAATGGTGCTTGTGACACACACGCTGTACAATGGGGTTTATGACACACACGCTGTACAATGGGGTTTGTGACACACACACTATCCAATGGGGTTTGTGACACACAGAATTTCCAATGGGTTTTGTGACACACTAACGCTGTCCAATGGGGTATGTGACACACACACTGTCCAATGGTGTTTGTGACACACTCACTGACCAGGAGGGTTTGTGACACACACACGCTTTCCAATGACCTGTGACACACACGCTGTCCAATGGGGTTCGTGACACACTTTGTAGAGTGGGTTTTGTCACACACACGCTGTCCAATGAGGTTTGTGACACACACACTCTGTCCAATGGGTCGTGTGACACACACGCTGTCCAATGGGGTTCGTGCACAAACGCTGTCCAGTAGCGTTTGTGACACACACACTATCCAACAGTATTTGTGACAAACACATGCTGTCCCATGGGTTTGTGATACACACGTTGACCAATTGGGTTTGTTACACACACGCTGTCCAATGGTGTTTGTGACACGCATACTGTCCAAAGGGTTTTGTGACACACACGCTGTCCAATGGGGTGCATGACATACACTCTGTCCAGTGGTGCTTGTGACACACACGCTGTCCAAAGGGGTTCGTGAACACATACGCTGTCCAATGGGTATTGTGACACACACACGCTGTCCAATGGGTTTTATGACAGACACGGAGTCCAATGGGGTTTGTGACACACACAAACTGTCCAATGGGGATTGTGACTACACACGCTGTCCAGTTGGGTTTGTCACACACATGCTGTCCCATGGGGTTTGTGACACACACGGTGACCAGTTGGTTTAGTTACACACACACTGTCCAAAGGGGTTTGTGACACACACACTGTCCAATGGGGTTTGGGACACATACACTTTCCATTGTGGTTTGAGACACACACACTCTGTCCAACGGTGCTTGTGACACACACGCTGTCCAAAGGGGTTTGTGACACACACGCTGTCCATTGGTTTTTCTGACACACACACTCTGCCCAATGGGCTTGTGACAAACACTCTCTCCAATGGTGTTTGTGACACTCGCTATCCAATAGGGTTTGTGACACACACAATCTGTCCAATGGGTATTGTGACACACACGCTGTCCAATGGGGTTTGTCACACACACGCTGTCCAACGGGGATTGTGACACACACACTCTATCCAATGGGCTTGTGACAAAAAAGCTGTACAATGGAGTTTGTGACACACACACGCTATCCAATGCGGTTAGTGACACGTAGTACTTTCCAATGGGGTTTGAGACACACACACTGTCCAATGGGGATTGTGACACGCACACTCTGTCCAATGGGTCTTGTGACACACACTCTGTTCAATGGGGTTCGTGACACAAACGCTGTCCAGTGGGGTTTGGAAACACACACTATCCAATAGGGTTTGTGACACACACACGCTGTCCCATGGAGTTTGTAACACACACGCTAACTAACTGGGTTTGTTACACACACACTGTCAAATGTTGTTTGTGACAAGCATGCCTTCCAATGGATTTTGTGACACACCCACTGTACAATAGGGTTTGTGTCGCACACACACTGTCCAATGGGGATTGTGACACTCACAATCTGTGCAATGGGGATTGTGACACACACACGCTGTCCAATGGGGTTTGTCACACACACGCTGTCCAACGGGGATCGTGACACACACTGTGTCCAATGGTTTTTGTGACACACACACTGTACAATGGGGTTTTTGACACACACTCTGTCTAATTGTTCTTGTGACACACATGCTGACCAAAGGTGTTCGTGACACAAACGCTGTCCAGTGGGGTTTGTGACACACACAGTGTCCAATAGGAATTGTGACACACACACGAAATACAATGGGGTTTGTGACACACACACTTTCTAATGGGGTTTCTGACACACACCCTTTACAAAGGGTTTTGTGACACACACACTGTCCAATGGGGATTGTGACACACACGCTTTACAATGGGGTTTGTGACACAGACGCTGTCCAATGGGGATTGTGACATACACACTGTCCAATAGGGTTTGTGACACACACGCTGTCCAATGGGGTTTGTGATACACACACACTGTCCAATGGGTATTGTGACACACACACGCTGTCCAATGGGGTTTATGACACACACACGCTATCCAATGCGGTTTGTGACACACACACTTACTAATGGTGTTTGTGACACACAAGCTATTCAAAGGGTTTTGTGACACACACTCTGTCCAACGGGGATTGTGACACACACACGATGTCCAATGGTGTTTGTGACACACACGCTGTGCAATGGAGTTTGTGACACAGACGCTGTCCAAAGTGGATTGTGACACACACACTCTGCAATGGTACTTGTGACACAATCTCTGTCAAATGGGGTTTGTGACACACACACTGACCAGGGTGGTTTGTGACACACACAGGCTTTTCAATGAGGTATGTGAAACACACTGTCCAATGGGGTTTCTGAAACACACGCTTTCCAATGGGGATTGTGACACACACACTCTGTCCAATGGGCTTCTGACAAACAAGCTGTACAATGGAATTTGTGACACACACACGCTATCCAATGCGGTTTGTGACACGTAGTACTTTCCAGTGGGGTTTATGACACACACGCTGTCCAATGGGGTTTGTGACACAAACTCTTTCCAATGGAGTTTCTGACACACACACTGTCCAAAGGGGTTTGTGACACACTTTGTCCAGTGGCTTTTGTCACACACACGCTGTCCAATGGGGTTTGTAACACACACTCTTCAATGGGGTTTGTCACACACACTCTGTCCAATGGTTTTTGTGACACACACGCTTTCCAACGGGGATTGTGACACACACACGCTGTCCAATGGCGTTTGCGACATGGATGCTGTCCACTGGGGATTGTGACACACAAACTGTCCATTAGTGTTTGTGACACACACGCTGTCCAATGGGGTTTGTGGACACCCACAAAATGTCCAATGGTGTTTGTGACACACACGCTGTCCAATGGGGATTGTGACACACACGCTGTCCAATGGGGTCGAGACACACATTCTGTCCAGTGGGGATTGCGACACACACACGCTGTCCAATGGTATTTCTGACACACATGCTGTCCAATCGATTCTGTTACACACACACTGTCCACGGGGGTTTGTGACACACACTGTCCAGTGGGGTTTGTCACACACACTCTGTCCACGGGGATTGTGACACACACACGCTGTCCAATGTGGTTCGTGACACACACGCTGTCCAATGGGGATTGTCACACACATGCTGTCCAACGGGGATTGTGACACACACGCTGTCCAATGGTTTTTGTGACACGCACACTGTCCAACGGGGATTGTGACACACACACTCTGTCCAATGGTGTTTGTGACACACACGCTGAGCAATGGTGTGTGTGAGACACACAGGCTGTCCCATGGGGTTGGTGACACACACACGGTATCCAATGGGGTTTGTGACACATACACTTTCCAAAGGGTTTTATGACACACACACTGTGTCCAATGGGCTTGTGACACACACGCTCTCCAATAGAGTTTGTGAAACACACATTTTCTAATGGGGTTTGTGACACATATGCTGTCCAATGGGGTTTCTGACACACACACTTTCCAATGGGTTTTGTGACACACACACACTAATGGGGTTTGTCACACAAACACTTTACAAAGGGGATTTGTGACATACACTCTGTCCAATGGGATTGTGACACACACATTGTCCAATGGGGTTCGTGACAAACACTCTGTCCAGTGGGGTTTGTGACACACACACTGTCCAATGGGGTTTGTGACACACACGCTTTCCAATGGGGATTGTGACATATGCACGCTCTCCAATGGGTTTCGTGACACACTCTGTCCAGTGGGGTTTGTGAAACACACACGCTGTCCCATGGGGTTTGTGACACACACACGGTATCCAATGGGGTTTGTGACACATACACTTTCCAAAGGGTTTTGTGACACATACGCTCTGTCCAATGGTCCTTGTGACACACACGCTGTCCAAAAGGGTTCGTGACACACACGTTGTCCAGTGGGTTTTATGACACACACACGCTGTCCAACGGGCTTGTGACACACACTCTCTCCAATAGTGTTTGTGAAACACACATTTTCCAATGGGGTTTGTGACACACATGCTGTCTAATGGGGTTTGTGACACACACACACTGTCCAATGGGTATTGTGACACACACACTCTGTCCAATGGGGTTTATGACACACACGCTGAGCAATGGTGTGTGTGAGACACACAGGCTGTCCCATGGGGTTGGTGACACACACACGGTATCCAATGGGGTTTGTGACACATACACTTTCCAAAGGGTTTTGTGACACACACGCTCTGTCCAATGGTGCTTGTGACACACACGCTGTCCAAAGGGGTTCGCGACACACACGTTGTCCAGTGGGTTTTATGACACACACAATCTGTCCAATGGGCTTGTGACACACACTCTCTCCAATAGTGTTTGTGAAACACACATTTTCCAATGGGGTTTGTGACACACATGCTGTCTAATGGGGTTTGTGACACACACACACTGTCCAATGGGTATTGTGACACACACACTCTGTCCAATGGGGTTTATGACACACACGCTGAGCAATGGTGTGTGTGAGACACACAGGCTGTCCCATGGGGTTGGTGACACACACACGGTATCCAATGGGGTTTGTGACACATACACTTTCCAAAGGGTTTTATGACACACACACTGTGTCCAATGGGCTTGTGACACACACGCTCTCCAATAGAGTTTGTGAAACACACATTTTCTAATGGGGTTTGTGACACATATGCTGTCCAATGGGGTTTCTGACACACACACGCTGTCCAATGGGGCTTGTGAAAAACATGCTGTACAATGGGGTTTGTGACACACACACTCTGTCCAGTGGGCTTCTGATACATACACTGTCCAATGGAGTTCATGAGACACAGGCTGTCCAGTGGTGTTTGTGACACACACACTGTCCAATGGGGTTTCTGACACACACGCTATCCAATGTGGTTTGTGACACACACTCTCACCAATGGGTTTCATGACACACACGCTCTCCAGTGGGGATTGTGACACACACAATGTCCATGACGGTTTGTGACACACACACACTGTCCAATGGGGATTGTGTCACACACACGCTGTTCAATGGGGTTTTTCACACACACTCTGTCCAATGGGGTTTGTGGCACACGCTGTCCAGTGGGGATTGTGACAAACACGCTGTACAATGGGGTTTGTGACACACACACTCTGTACAATGGGCTTGTGACACACACACTGTTCAATGGGGTTCGTGACAAACACTCTGTCCACTGGGGTTTGTGACACACACACGCTGTCCCATGGGGTTTGTGACACACACACGGTATCCAATGGGGTTTGTGACACATACACTTTCCAAAGGGTTTTATGACACACACACTGTGTCCAATGGGCTTGTGACACACACGCTCTCCAATAGAGTTTGTGAAACACACATTTTCTAATGGGGTTTGTGACACATATGCTGTCCAATGGGGTTTCTGACACACACACTTTCCAATGGGTTTTGTGACACACACACACTAATGGGGTTTGTCACACAAACACTTTACAAAGGGGATTTGTGACATACACTCTGTCCAATGGGCTTGTGACACACACATTGTCCAATGGGGTTCGTGACAAACACTCTGTCCAGTGGGGTTTGTGACACACACACTGTCCAATGGGGTTTGTGACACACACGCTTTCCAATGGGGATTGTGACATATGCACGCTCTCCAATGGGTTTCGTGACACACTCTGTCCAGTGGGGTTTGTGAAACACACACGCTGTCCCATGGGGTTTGTGACACACACACGGTATCCAATGGGGTTTGTGACACATACACTTTCCAAAGGGTTTTGTGACACATACGCTCTGTCCAATGGTCCTTGTGACACACACGCTGTCCAAAAGGGTTCGTGACACACACGTTGTCCAGTGGGTTTTATGACACACACACGCTGTCCAACGGGCTTGTGACACACACTCTCTCCAATAGTGTTTGTGAAACACACATTTTCCAATGGGGTTTGTGACACACATGCTGTCTAATGGGGTTTGTGACACACACACACTGTCCAATGGGTATTGTGACACACACACTCTGTCCAATGGGGTTTATGACACACACGCTGAGCAATGGTGTGTGTGAGACACACAGGCTGTCCCATGGGGTTGGTGACACACACACGGTATCCAATGGGGTTTGTGACACATACACTTTCCAAAGGGTTTTGTGACACACACGCTCTGTCCAATGGTGCTTGTGACACACACGCTGTCCAAAGGGGTTCGCGACACACACGTTGTCCAGTGGGTTTTATGACACACACAATCTGTCCAATGGGCTTGTGACACACACTCTCTCCAATAGTGTTTGTGAAACACACATTTTCCAATGGGGTTTGTGACACACATGCTGTCTAATGGGGTTTGTGACACACACACACTGTCCAATGGGTATTGTGACACACACACTCTGTCCAATGGGGTTTATGACACACACGCTGAGCAATGGTGTGTGTGAGACACACAGGCTGTCCCATGGGGTTGGTGACACACACACGGTATCCAATGGGGTTTGTGACACATACACTTTCCAAAGGGTTTTATGACACACACACTGTGTCCAATGGGCTTGTGACACACACGCTCTCCAATAGAGTTTGTGAAACACACATTTTCTAATGGGGTTTGTGACACATATGCTGTCCAATGGGGTTTCTGACACACACACGCTGTCCAATGGGGCTTGTGAAAAACATGCTGTACAATGGGGTTTGTGACACACACACTCTGTCCAGTGGGCTTCTGATACATACACTGTCCAATGGAGTTCATGAGACACAGGCTGTCCAGTGGTGTTTGTGACACACACACTGTCCAATGGGGTTTCTGACACACACGCTATCCAATGTGGTTTGTGACACACACTCTCACCAATGGGTTTCATGACACACACGCTCTCCAGTGGGGATTGTGACACACACAATGTCCATGACGGTTTGTGACACACACACACTGTCCAATGGGGATTGTGTCACACACACGCTGTTCAATGGGGTTTTTCACACACACTCTGTCCAATGGGGTTTGTGGCACACGCTGTCCAGTGGGGATTGTGACAAACACGCTGTACAATGGGGTTTGTGACACACACACTCTGTACAATGGGCTTGTGACACACACACTGTTCAATGGGGTTCGTGACAAACACTCTGTCCACTGGGGTTTGTGACACACACACGCTGTCCCATGGGGTTTGTGACACACACACGGTATCCAGTGGGGTTTTTGACACATACACTTTCCAAAGGGTTTTGTGACACACACGCTCTGTCCAATGGTGCTTGTGACACACATGCTGTCCAAAGGCATTCGTGACACACACGCTGTCCAGTGGGTTTTATGACACACACACTCTGTCCAATGGGCTTGTGACACACACGCTCTTCAATAGCGTTTGTGAAACACACATTTTCCAATGCGGTTTGTGACACACAAGCTGTCCAATGGGGTTTGTGACACACACACACTGTGCAATGGGTATTGTGACACACACACGCTGTCCAATGGGGTTTATGACACATACGCTGACAAATGGTGTGTGTGAGACACACACTCTGTCCAATGTTTCTTGTGACACATACGCTGTCCAATGGTGTTTGTCACAAAACATACTCTGTCCAATGGCATTTGTGACACACACGCTGTCAAGTGGGGTTTGTGAAATACACACTGTGCAATGATGATTGTGACACAGACAGGCTGTCCAGTGGTGTTTGTGACACGCATGCTGTCCAATGCGTTTTGTGACACATGCACTGTCCATGGGGGTTTCTGACCCCCACTCTGTCCAATGGGGTTCTGACACACACTCTTTCCAATAGGGTTTGTGACACACACACACTGTCCAACGGGGTTTGTGACGCACACAGATTCCAATGGGGTTTGTGACACACACGCTGTCCAATGGGGTTTGTGACACACACACTCTGTCCAATAGTTCTTGTGACAGAAACGCTGTCCAATGGGGTTTGTGAAACACACAATCTGTCCAATGCGGTTCGTGACACACACGCTGTCCAGTGGGGTTTGTGACACACACACTGTACAATACGGTTTGTGACATACACACGCTATCCAATGGAGTTTCTGAAACTGACACTTCATAATGGGGTTTGTGACACACACGCTATCCAATCTTTTTTGTGACACACACACTGTCCAATTGGGATTGTGACACACTCACTCTGTCCAATGGTGTTTTTGACACACACGATGTGCATTGGGGTTTGTGATACAGTCGCTGTTCAATGGGGATTGTGACACGCTGTCCAATGGGGTTTGTGTCAGACACACACTGTCCAATGGGTTTTGTGACACACACTCTGTCCAATGGGCTTCTGACACATACGCTGTCCAATGGAGTTTGTGACACACACACTGACCAGGAGGGTTTGTGACACACACACGCTTTCCAATGGGGTTTGTGACACACACACTCTCCAGTGGTGTTTGTGACACACACGCTGTCAAATGGTCTTTATGACACACACATTCTGTCCAGTGGGGTTTGTGACACACACTCTGTCCAATGGGCTTCTGACACACACGCTGTCCAATGGCGTTTATGACACACACGCTGTCCAAGGGGCTTTGTGACACAGACACTCTGTCCAATGGGGTTCGTGACACACAAGCTGTCCAGCGGGGTTTGTGACACACACACTGCCCAATAGAGTTTGTGACACACACACGCTATACAATGGGGTTTGAGAAACACACACTTTCTAATGGGGTTTGTGACACACACGCTATCCAATAGGTTTTGTGCCACACACATTGTCCAATGGGGATTGTGACATAAACACACTATACAATAGAGTTTGTGACACGCACAATTTCCAATGGGGTTTGTGACACACACACTTTCAATGGGGTTTGTGACACACACATGCTGTCCCATGGGGTTTTTGACATACATGCCGACTAATTGGGTTTGTTACACACACACTGTCCAATGTTGTTTGTGACACACATGCTGTCCAATGGGTTTTGTGACACACACTCTGTCCATTCTGCTTGTGACACACACGCTGTCCAATGGGGTCTGTGACACACACACTGACTAGGACGGTTTATGACAAACACACTGTCCAGGGGGGTTTGTGACGCACATTCTGTCCAATGGGGTTTGTGACACACACAGTCTGTCCAATGGTGTTTTTGACACACACGCTGTCCAATGGGGATTGTGACACATACACGCTGTCCAATGGGGTTCGTGACACTCACTCTGTCCAGTGGGTTTAGTTTCCCACACACGCTGTCCCATGGGGTTTGTGACACACAAACGCTATCCAATGGGGTTTGTGACACACACACTCTCTCCAAAGGGCTTGTGACACACACGCTCTCCAGTAGTGTTTGTGACACACACGCTATCCAATGGGGTTTGTGACACACACGCTGTCCAATAGGATTTGTGACACACACTGTCCAATGGGGTTTCTGAGACACACGCTGTCCAATGGGGATTGTGACACACATGCTGTCCAAAGGGGTTTATGACACACACACTGTCCAATGGGAATTGTGACAAACACACTGTCCAGGGGGGTTTGTGACGCACACGCTGTCCAATGGGGATTGTGACACATTCACGCTGTCCAATGGGGTTCCTGACAAACACTTTCTCCAGTGGGTTTAGTTTCACACACACGCTCTCCCATGGGGTTTGTGACACACAAAGCTATCCAATGGGTTTTCTGAAACACACACTTTCTTATGGGGTTTGTGAACACACACGCTATGCAATCGGTTTTGTGACACACACACTGTCCAAAGGGGATTATGACACACACAAGCTATCCGATGGAGTTTGTGACACGCACAATTTCCAATGGGTTTTGTGACAAATACTCTGTCCAATGGGACTGTGACACACACGGTGTCCAATGGGGTTTGTGACACAGACACTGACCAGGAGGGTTTGTGACACACACACGCTGTCCATTGGGGTTTGTGACACACACACTGTCAAATGGTGTTTGTGAAACACACGATGTCAAATGGGGTTTGTGACACACACACTGACCAGTGGGGTTTGTGACACACACAGGCTGTCCAATGGTGTTTGTGACACACACGCTGTGCATTGGGGTTTGTTAACACAGACGGTGTCCAATGGTTACCGCGACATACACACGCTGTCCCATGGGGTTTGTGACACAGACGCTGTCCAATGGATATTGTGACATACATACACTATACAATGTGGTTTGTGACACGCACACTTTCCAAAGGGCTTTGTGACACCCACACTTTCCAATGGGGTTTATGACACACACACGCTGTCCCATGGGGTTTGTGACACACACGCCGACTAATTGGGTTTGTTGCACACACACTGACCAATGGTGTTTGTGACACGCATGCTTTCCAATGGGGTTTGTGACACACACTCTGACCAGGACTGTTTGTGACACACACGCTGTCCAATGGGGTTTGTGGACACCCACACAATGTCCAATGGTGTTTTTGACACACATGCTGTCCAAAGGGGATTGTGATACACACGCTGTCCAATGGGGTTTGTGACACACACACTGTCTCAAGGGGATTGTGACACACACACGCTGTCCAATGGTATTTCTGACACACATGCTGTCCAATCGGTTTTGTTACACACACACTGTCCAATGGGGATTGTGACACACTCACTCTGTCCAATGGTGTTTGTGACACACACACACTGTCCAATGGGTATTGTGAGACACACACGCTGTCCCATGGGTTTTGTGACTCACACGCTGACCAATTGGATTTGTTACACACTCACTGTCCGATGGTGTTTGTGACACGCATGCTGTCCAGTGGGGTTTGTGACACACACACTGTCCAATGGGCTTGTGACACATACGCGTTTCAATGGGGTTTGTGACACACACACTGTCCAGGAGGGTTTGTGACACACACACGCTCTCCAATCGGGTTTGTGACACACACACTGTCCAGTGGTGTTTGTGACACACACACTGTCCAGGTGGTTTTGTGACAAACACGCTGTCCAATGGGGATTGAGACACACACATGCTGTCCAATGGGGTTTGTCACAAACACACTGTACAATAGGGATTGTGACACACACACACTGTCCGATGGTGTTTGTCACACAAACACTCTCTCCGATGGCGTTTGTATCACACACGCTGTCAAATGGGGTTTGTGACACACACACTGTGCAATGAGGATTGTGACACACATACGCTGCCCAATCGTGCTTGAGACACGCATGCTGTCCAATGGATATTGTGACACACGCACTGTCAATGGGGGTTTGTGAAGCCCACTCTCTCAGGTGGGGTTTGTGACACACACACTCTCTAATGAGGTTTGTGACACACACACTTTCCAAAGGGGTTTGTTACACACACACACTCTGTTTCATGGGGTTTATGACACACACACTTTCCAACGGGGTTTCTGACATACACACTGTCCAATGGGGTTTGTGACACACACACGCTGTCCAATGATATTATGACACACACGCTGTCCAAGGGGATTTGTGACACAGACACTCTGTCCAATGGGGTTCGTGACAAACACGCTGTCCAGTGGGGTTTGTGACACACACACTGTCCAATAGAGTTTGTGACACACACACTGACCAATTGGGTTTGTTACACACACACGCTATACAATGGGGTTTGTGAAACACACAATTTCTAATAGGGTTTGTGACACACATGCTATCCAATACGTTTTGTGACACACACACTGTCCAATGGGGACTGCGACACACACACTCTGTCCAATGGTGTTTGTGACACACACGCTGTGCATTGGGGTTTGTGACACAGACGCTGTCCAATGGGGTTTCTGACACACACACTTTCCAATGGGTTTTGTGACACACACACACTGTCTAATGGGGTTTGTCACACAAACACTTTACAAAGGGGTTTTGTGACACACACTCTGTCCAATGGGCTTGTGACACACACACTGTCCAATGGGGTTCGTGACAAACACTCTGTCCAGTGGGGTTTGTGACACACACACTGTCCAATGGGGTTTGTCACACACGCTCTCCAATGGGGATTGTGACACATACACGCTCTCCAATGGGGTTCGTGACACACTCTGTCCCGTGGGGTTTGTGAAAAACACACGCTGACCCATGGGGTTTGTGACACACACAGGGTATCCAATGGGGTTTGTGACACATACACTTTCCAAAGGGTTTTGTGACACACACGCTCTGTCCAATGGTGCTTGTGACACACACGCTGTCCAAAGGGGTTCGTGACACACACGTTGTCCAGTGGGTTTTATGACATACACACTCTGTCCAATGGGTTTGTGACACACACGTTCTCCAATAGTGTTTGTGAAACACACATTTTCCAATGGGGTTTGTGACACACATGCTGTCTAATGGGGTTTGTGACACACACACACTGTCCAATGGGTTTTGTCACACACACTCTTTCCAATGGGGTTTGTAACACACACGCTGTCCAATGGGGCTTGTGAAAAACATGCTGTACAATGGGGTTTGTGACACACACACTCTGTCCAATGGGCTTCTGATACATACACTGTCCAATGGAGTTCATGAGACAAAGGCTGTCCAGTGGTGTTTGTGACACACACTCTGTCCAATGGGGTTTCTGACACACACGCTGTCCAATGGGGTTTGTGACACACACTCTCACCAATGGGTTTCATGATACACATGCTCTCCAATGGGGATTGTGACACACACAATGTCCATGACGATTTGTGACACACACACACTGTCCAATGGGGATTGTGACACACACACGCTGTCGAATGGGGTTTGTCACACACACTCTGTCCAATGGGGTTTGTGGCACACACGCTGTCCAGTGGGGATTGTGAGAAACATGCTGTACAATGGGGTTTGTGACACACACACTCTATACAATGGGCTTGTGACACACACACTGTCCAATGGGGTTCGTGACAAACACTCTGTCCACTGGGGTTTGTGACACACACACGCTGTCCCATGGGGTTTGTGACACACACACGGTATCCAGTGGGGTTTTTGACACATACACTTTCCAAAGGGTTTTGTGACACACACGCTCTGTCCAATGGTGCTTGTGACACACACGCTGTCCAAAGGGAATCGTGACACACACGCTGTCCAGTGGGTTTTATGACACACACACTCTGTCCAATGGGCTTGTGACACACACGCTCTTCAATAGCGTTTGTGAAACACACATTTTCCAATGCGGTTTGTGACACACAAGCTGTCCAATGGGGTTTGTGACACACACACACTGTGCAATGGGTATTGTGACACACACACGCTGTCCAGTGGGGTTTATGACACACACATTGTGTCCAATGGTGTTTCTGACACACATGCTCTCCACTGCATTTTGTGAAACACGCACTGTCCATGGGGTTTTCTGACCCCCACTCTGTCCAATGGGGTTTTGACACACACTCTTTCCATCAGGGTTTGTGACACACACACACTGTCCAACGGGGTTTGTGACGCACACACATTCCAATGGGGTTTCTGACGCACACACTGTCCAATGGGGTTTGTGACACACACACTCTGTACAATAGTTCTTGTGACACAAACGCTGTCCAATGGGGTTTGTGAAACACACAATCTGTCCAATGGGGTTCGTGACACACACGCTGTCCAGTGGGGTTTGTGACACACACACGCTATCCAATGGAGTTTCTGAAACAGACACTTCATAATGGGGTTTGTGACACACACGCTATCCAATCGGTTTTGTGACACACACACACTGTCTAATTGGGATTGTGACACACTCACTCTGTCCAATGGTGTTTTTGACACACAAGATGTGCATTGGGGTTTGTGACACAGTCGCTGTTCAATGGGGATTGTGACACGATGTCCAATGGGATTTGTGACAGACACACACTGTCCAATGGGTATTGTGACACACACACGCTGTCCCATGGTTTTGTGACTCACATGCTGACCAATTGGATTTGTTACACACACACTGTCCAATGGTGTTTGTGACACGCATGCTGTCCAATGCGTTTTGTGACACACACTCTGTCCAATGGGCTTCTGACACACAGGCTGTCCAATGGGGTTTGTGACACACACACACTGACCAGGAGGGTTTGTGACACACACACACTGTCCAATGGGGTTTGTGACACACACACTCTCCAGTGGTGTTTGTGACACACATGCTGTCAAATGGTCTTTATGACACACACACTCTGTCCAGTGGGGTTTGTGACACACACTCTGTCCAATAGGCTTTTGACACACACGCTGTCCAATGGGGTTTATGACACACACGCTGTCCAGCGGGGTTTGTGACACACACACTGCCCAATAGAGTTTATGACACACACACGCTATACAATGGGGTTTGAGAAACACATACTTTCTAATGGGGTTTGTGACACACACGCTATCCAATAGGTTTTGTGCCACACACACTGTCCAATGGGGATTGTGACACACACACTCTGTCCAATGGTGTTTGTGACACGCGCTGTGCATTGGGGTTTGTGACACAGATGCTATCCAATGGGGTTTTTGACACACACACTTTCCAATGGCGTTTGTGACACACACACTCTGTCCCATGGCGTTTGTGACACACACGCAGACCAATTGGGCTTGTTACACACACACTGTCCAATGGTGTTTGTGACACGCATGCTGTGCAATGGATTTTGTGACACACACACTGTAAATGGGGGTTGTGACCCCCAATCTCTCCAGTGGGGTTTGTGACACACACACTGTGCATTGGGGTTTGTGACACAGACGCTGTCCATTGGGGACTGTGACATAAACACGCTGTCCCATGGGGTTTGTGACACAGACGCTCTCCAATGGGGATTGTGACATAAACACACTATACAATAGAGTTTGTGACACGCACAATTTCCAATGGGGTTTGTGACACACACACTTTCAATGGGGTTTGTGACACACACACGCTGTCCCATGGGGTTTGTGACATACACGCCGACTAATTGGGTTTGTTACACACACACTGTCCAATGGTGTTTGTGACACACATGCTGTCCAATGGGTTTTGTGACACACACTCTGTCCATTCTGCTTGTGACACCACGCTATCCAATGGGGTCTGTGACACACACACTGACTAGGAGGGTTTGTGACACACACACGCTGGCCAATGGGGTTTGTGACAGACACGCTGTCCAATGGGATTTGTGACACACACTGTCCAATAGGGTTTCTGAGACACACGCTGTCCAATGGGGATTGTGACAAACATGCTGTCCAATGGGGTTTTTGACACACACACTGTCCAATGGGGTTTGTGACAAACACAATGTCCAGGGGGGTTTGTGACGCACACGCTGTCCAACGGGGTTTGTGACACACAAAGTCTGTCCAACGGTGTTTTTGACACACACGCTGTCCAATGGGGATTGTGACACATACACGCTGTCCAATGGGGTTCGTGACACTCACTCTGTCCAGTGGGTTTAGTTTCACACACACGCTGTCCCATGGGGTTTGTGACACACAAACGCTATCCAATAGGGTTTGTGACACACACACTCTGTCCAAAGGGCTTGTGACACACACGCTCTCCAGTAGTGTTTGTGACACACACGCTATCCAATGGGGTTTGTGATACACGCGCTGTCCAATGGGATTTGTGACACACACTGTCCAATGGGGTTTCTGAGACACACGCTGTCCAATGGGGATTGTGACACACATGCTGTCCAAAGGGGTTTATGACACACACACTGTCCAATGGGAATTGTGACAAACACACTGTCCAGGGGGGTTTGTGACGCACACGCTGTCCAATGGGGTTTGTGACACACACGCAGTCCAATGGGGATTGTGACACATTCACGCTGTCCAATGGGGTTCCTGACAAACACTCTCCCCAGTGGGTTTAGTTTCACACACACACTGTCCCATGGGGTTTGTGACACACAAAGCTATCCAATGGGTTTTCTGAAACACACACTTTCTTATGGGGTGTGTGAACACACACGCTATGCAATCGGTTTTGTGACACACACACTGTCCAATGGGGAATATGACACACACAAGCTATCCGATGGGGTTTGTGACACGCACAATTTCCAATGGGTTTTGTGACAAACACTCTGTCCAGTGGGATTGTGACACACACGGTGTCCAATGGGGTTTGTGACACAGACACTGACCGGGAGGGTTTGTGACACACACACGCTGTCCATTGGGTTTGTGACACACACACTGTCAAATGGTTTTTGTGAAACACACACTGACCAGTGGGGTTTGTGACACACACAGGCTGTCCAATGGTGTTTGTGACACACAAGCTGTGCATTGGGGTTTGTGAACACAGACGGTGTCCAATGGTGACTGCGACATACACACGCTGTCCCATGGGGTTCGTGACACAGACGCTGTCCAATGGATATTGTGACATACATACACTATACAATGGGGTTTGTGACATGCACACTTTCCAAAGGGCTTTGTGACACCCACACTTTCCAATGGGGTTTATGACACACACACGCTGTCCCATGGGGTTTGTGACACACACGCCGACCAATTGGGTTTGTTGACCACACACTGTCCAATGGTGTTTGTGACACGCACGCTGTCCAATGGGGTTTGTGACACACTCACTGTCCAATGGGGTTTGTGACACACACCTGACCAGGAGTGTTTGTGACACACACGCTGTCCAATGGGGTTTGTGACACGCATGCTGTCCAATGGGGTTTGTGTCACACACACTGTCCAATGGGGTTTGTGACACACACACTGACCAGGAGTGTTTGTGACACACACGCTGTCCAATGGCGTTTCTGGACACCCACACAATGTCCAATGGTGTTTGTGACACACACTCTGTCCAATGGGGATTGTGACGCACACGCTGTCCAACAGGGTTTGTGACACACAAAATCTGTCCAATGGGGTTTGTGATACACACGCTGTCCAATGGGGATTGTGACACACACACGCTGTCCAATGGGGATTGTGACACATGCACGCTGTCCAATGGGGTTCGTGACACACACTCTGTCCAGAGGGTTTAGTTTCACACACACGCTGTCCCATGGGGTTTGTGACACACAAACGCTATCCAATGGTGTTTGTGACACACACACTCTGTCGGATGGCGTTTGTGATGCACACGCTGTCATATGGGGTCTGTGACACACACACTGTGCAATGAGGATTGTGATACACACATGCTGTCCAATGGTGTTTGTGACACGCATGTTGTCCAATGGATTTTGTGACACTCGCACTGTCAATGGAGGTATGTGACCCCCACTCTCTCCATTGGGTTTTGTGACACACACTGTCCAATGAGGTTTGTGACACACACACTTTCCAAATGGGTTTGTGACACACACACTCTGTTCCATGGGGTTTGTGACACACACACTTTCCAAGGGTGTTTCTGACACACACAATGTCCAATGGGGTTTTTGACACACACACGCTGTCCAATGGGGTTTATGACAAACACGCTGTCCGAGGGGTTTTCTGACTCAAACACTCTGTCCAATGGAGTTCGTGACACACACGCTGTCCAATAGAGTTTGTGACACACACACTGACCAATTGGGTTTGTTACACACACACTGTCCAATAGTGTTTGTGACACGCATGCTGTCCAATGGGTTTCGTGACACACACACTGCCCATTAGGCTTGTGACACACACGCTGTTCAATGGCGTTTGTGACACACACGCTGTCAAATGGCGTTTGTGACACACACTCTGTCCATTGGGCTTGTGACAAACACTCTGTTCAATGGCGTTTGTGACACACACTCTGACCAGGGGAGTTTCTGACAAACACACTCTGTCCATTGGAGTTTCTGACACACACACTGATCAATGGTGTTTGTGACACACACGCTGTCAAATGGGGTCTGTGACTCACACACTGGCCAGGGGGGTTTGTGACACACACTGTCCAATGGGGTTTCTGACACATACGCTGTCCAGTGGGGATTGTGACACACACGCTGTCAAATGGGGTCTGTGACACACACACTCTGTCTAATGGGCTTGTGACACAGACGCTCTGCAGTAGTGTTTGTGACACACACGCTATCCAATGCGGTTTGTGACACACACGCTGTCCAATGGAATTTGTGACACACAGTGTCCAATGGGGTTTCTGAGACACACGCTGTCCAATGGGGATTGTGACACACATGCTGTCCAATGGGGTTTATGACACACACACTGTCCAATGGGGTTTGTGACCAACACACTGTCTAGGGGGGTTTGTGACGCACACGCTGTCCCATTGGGTTTGTGACACATACACTCTGTCCATTGGGTTTTGTGAAACACACTCTGTCCATTGGGCTTGTGACACACACGCTGTCCAACGACATTTGTGACACACACACTGTCCAATGGTGTATGTGACACACAGGCTGTCAAACGGGGTTTGTGACACACACACTGACCTGGGGGCTTTGTGACACACACAGGTTGTCCAGTGGGGTTTGTGACTACACACGCTGTCCAATGGGATTTGTGACACACACTGTCCAATGGGGTTTCTGACACACACGCTCTCCAATGGGGATTGTGACACATATGCTGTCCAATGGGGTTTGTTACACACACACTCTGTCCAATGGGGTTTGTGACAAACAAGCTGTCCAGGGGGATTTGTGACGCACATGCTGTCCAAGGGGGTTTGTTACACGCGCATTGTCCAATGGGGATTGTGACACAAACGGTCACCAATGGGGAGTGTGACACACACAATGTCCATGACGGTTTGTGACACACACACACTGTGCAATGGGGTTTGTGATACACACACACTGTCCCACGGCGATTGTGACACACACACTCTGTCCAATGGGGTTTGTCGCATACCCTCTGTCCAATGGGGTTTGTGACACACACGCTGTCCTATGGGGATTGTGACAAACACGCTGTACAATGTGGTTTGTGACACACACACTCTGTCCAATGGGCTTGTGACACACACACTGTCCAATGGGGTTCGTGGCACACACTCTGTCCAGTGGGGTTTCTAACACACACACTGTCCAATGGGGTTTGTGACACACAGGCTGTCCAATGGGGATTGTGACACATACACGCTTTCCAGTTGGGTTCGTGACACACACTCTGTGTAGTGGGGTTTGTGACAAACACACGCTGTCCCATGGGGTTTGTGACACACACACGCTATCTAATGGGATTTGTGACACATACACTTTCCAAAGGGGTTCATGACACACACGCTGTCCAGTGGGTTTGGTGACACACACACTCTGTCCAATGGGTTGTGACACACACGTTGTCCAATAGTGTTTGTGAAACACTCACTTTCCAATGGGGTTTGTAACACACACACACTGTCCAATGGGTGTTGTGACGCACACACGCTGTCCTATGGGGTTTATGACACACACACTGTCCATTGGAGTGTGTGAGACACACATGCTGTCCAATGGTTCTTGTGACACACACGCTGTCCAATGGTGTTCGTCGCAAACACACTCTGTCCAATGGCGTTTGTGAAACACACGTTGTCAAATGGGTTTTGTGACACACACTGTGCAATGAGGATTGTGACACACACAGGCTGTCCAATGGTGTTTGTGACACACATGTTGTCCAATGGCTTTTTTGACACATGCACTGTCCATGGGGGTTTCTGACCCCCACTCTGTCCAATGGGGTTTGTGACACACGCACTTTCCAATAGGGTTTGTGACACACACACACTTTCCAATGGGGTTTGTGACGCACACACATTCCAATGGGGTTTGTGGCGCACACGCTGTCCAATGGATTTTGTGACACACACACACTGTCCAACGGGTATTGTGACACACACACTGTCCAATGGGGATTGTGACACACACACACTGTCCAATGTTGTTTGTGACACACACGATGTCAAATGGGGTTTTTGACACACACACTGATCAGCGGGGTTTGTGACACACACAGGCTGTCCAATTGGGTTTGTGACACAGACGCTGTCCAATGGTGACTGTGACATACAAACGCTGTGCATTGGGGTTCGTGACACAAACGCCGTCCAATGGGGTTTGTGATACACACACTTTCCAATGGGGTTTGTGACACACACAAGCTGTCCCATGGGCTTTGTGACACACACACTTTCAATGGGGTTATTGACACACCCACTGTCCAATGAGGTTTGAGACACACACATGCTGTCCAATGGGTATTGTGAAACACACACGCTGTCCAATGGGGTTTATGACACACCCACTGTCCGAGGGGGTTGGTGACACACACACTGTCCAATAGAGTTTGTGACACACACACGTTGTACAATGGAGTATGTGAAACACACACTTTCTAATGGGGTTTGTGACACACACGGTCTCCAACGGAGATTGTGACACATAGACGCTGTCCAATGGGTTTCGTGACACACACTGTGTGCAGTGGGGTTTGTGACACACACACGCTGTCCCATGGGTTTTGTGAAACAGACGCTGTCCAATGGGGATTGTGACATACACACACTATACAATGGGGTTTGTGACACGCACACTTTCCAATGGGGTTTGTGACACACACACTTTCCTATGGGGTTTGTGACACACACACGCTGTCTCATGGGATTTGTGACACACAGGCCAACCAATTGGGTTTGTTACACACACTGTCCGATGGTGTTTGTGACACGCATGCTGTCCAATGGGTTTTTGACACCCTTTCCAATAGGGTTTGTGAAACACACACTCTGTCCAAAGGGGTTTGTGACGCACGCACGCTGTCCAATGGGTATTGTGACACACACGCAGTCCAATGGTGTTTGTGACACACACACTCTGTCCAATGGTTCTTGTGACACACACGCTGTCCAATGGGGTTTGTAAAACACACAATCAGTCCAATGGGGTTCGTGACACACACGCTGTCCAGTGGGGTTTGTAACACGCACACTGTCCAATAGGGTTTGTGACACACACGCTTTCCAATGGGGTTTCTGAAACACACACTTTCTAATGGGGTTTGTGACACACACGCTATCCAATCGGTTTTATGACACACACACTGTCCAATGAGGATTGTGACACACACACTGTCCAATAGGGTTAGTGACACACACGCTTTTCAATGGGATTTGTGACACACACATTTTCTAATATGGTTTGTGACGGACACTCTATCCAGTGGGGTTTGTGACACACACACTGTCCAATAGGGTTTGTGACACACACACGCTATCCAATGGGGTTTCTGAAATACACACTTTCTAATCGGGTTTGTGACACGCACACTATCCAATCGGTTTTGTGACACACACACTGTCCAATGGCGTTTGTGACACACACACTGTCCAATGGGGTTCGTGCCACACACTCTGTCCAATGGAGTTTGTATCACACAGTATGTCCAACTCTGTTTGTCACACAATCACGCAGTCCAATGGGGATTGTGACACACACACATTCTCCAATGATGTTTGTGACACCCATGCTGTCCAATGGTGTTTGTGATACACACGCTGTCCAATGGGGACTGTGACTCACACTCTGTCCAATGGGGTTTGTGGACACACACACTCTGTCCAAAGGTTTTTGTGATACACACACTGTGCAATGGGGTTTTTGACATGCTACATGCTATAAAATGGAGTTTGTGACACGCACACTTTCTCATGGGGCTTGTGACACACATGCTATCCAATGGGTTTTGTGAAACACACACTCTCCAATGGGGTTTGTGACACACACACGCTGTACCATGGGTTTTGTAAACACACGCAGACCAATTCGGTTTGTGACACACACACTGTCCAATGGTGTTTGTGACACACACACACTGTCCAATGGGGATTGTGACACAAACTCTGTCCAACGGGTTTTGTGACACATACGCTGTCCAAAGGGAATTGTGACACACAGATTCTGTCCAATGGGTATTGTGACACACACGCTGTCCAATGGGGTTTGTGAAACACACACTCTTTCCAATGGGTCTTTTCACACTCACGCTGTCCAACGGTCTTCGTGACAAACACGCTGTCCAGTGGGGTTTGTGACACACACACGCTATCCAATGGGGTTTGTGACACAGACGCTGTCCAATGGGGGTTGTGACATACACACTGTCCAATAGGGTTTGTGACACATACACGCTATCCAAAGGGGTTTGTGAACACGCACACTTTCTAATGGGGTTTGTGACACACACACTTTCCAATGGAGTTTGTGACACACAGACACTGTCCAATGGGATTTGTGACACACACACTTTCCAATGGGGTTTGTGACACACACACTGTCCAATGGGGTTTGTGACACACACACACTGTCCAATGGGTATTGGTACACACACACACTATCCCATGGGGTTTTTGACACAGATGCTGTCCAATCGGGACTGTGACATACACACACTATCCAATGGGGTTTGTGAAACTCACACTTTCCAATGGGGTTTGTGACACACACACGCTGTACCATGGGTTTTGTGACTCACACGCTGACCAATTGGGTTTGTTACACACAGACTGTCCAATGGTTTTTGTGACACGCATGCTGTCCAATGGGCTTGTCACACACATTCTGTCCATTGGGCTTGTGACACACACGCTGTCCAATGGGGTTTGTGACACACACAATGACCAGGAGGGTTTGTGACACATAGACGCTGTCCAATGGGGTTTGTGACACACACGCTGTCCAAAGGGGTTTGTGACACACACACTCTGTCCTATGGGTCTTGTCACACACGCGCTGTCCAATGGGGATTGTGACATACACACTGTCCAATAGGGTTTGTGACACACACACGCCATCCAAAGGGGTTTGTGTCACGCACACTTTCCAATGGGGTTCGTGACACACACTTTCTAATGGGGTTTGTGACACACACACTGTCCGATAGGGTTTGTGACACACACACGGTACAATGGGGATTGTAACACACACACTCGGTCCTAAGGTGTTTGTGACGCACACGCTGTGCATTGGGGTTTGTGACACAGACGCTGTCCAATGGGGATTGTGACATACACACACTGTCCCATGGGGTTGTGACACAGACGCTGTCCAATGGGGACTGTGACATACACAACCTATCCAATGGGGTTTGTTACACGCACACTTTCCAATGGGGTTTGTGACACACACATGCTGTCCCATGGGGTTTGTGACACAAACTCTGACCAGGAGGGTTTGTGACAAACACATGCTGTCCAATGGAATTTGTGACACACACGCTGTCAAATGGGGTTTGTGACACACACACTGACCTGCGGGGTTTGTGACACACACCGGCTGTCCAATGGGGTTTGTGACACACACGCTGTCCAATGGGTTTTGTGACATACGCACTGTCAATGGGGGTTTCTGACCCCCACTCTTTCCAATGGGGTTTGTGAGACACACCCTTTCCAATAGGGTTTGTGACACACACACACTGTCCAATGGGGTTTGTGACGCACACACTCTGTCCAATAGTTCTTGTGACACGCACGCTGTCCAATGCGGTTTGTGAAACACACAATCTGTCCAATGGTGTTCGTGACACACACTTTCTAATGGGGTTTGTGACACACACACTGTCCGATAGGGTTTGTGACACACACGCTATCCAATGGGGTTCCTCAAACACACACTTTCTAATGGGGTTTGTGACACACACGCTGTGCATTGGAGTTAGTGACACAGTTGCTGTCCAATGGGGATTGTGACACACACACTGTCCAATGGGGTTTGTGACACACACACACTGTCCAATGGGGATTGTGACACACACTGTGTCCATTGGGCTTGTGACACACACGCTGTTCAATGGGGTTTGTGAAACACACACTGTCCAATGGGGACTGTGACACACACTCTGTCCAATGGGGTTTGTGGACACACACACTCTGTCCAAAGGTTTTTGTGACACACACACTGTGCAATGGGGTTTTTGACATGCTACATGCTATAAAATGGAGTTTGTGACACGCACACTTTCTCATGGGGCTTGTGACACACGCTGTGCATTGGGGTTTGTGACACAGACGCTGTCCAATGGGGATTGTGACATACACACACTGTCCAATGGGGGTTGTGACACTCACACACTGTCCAATGGGGTTTAAGACACACACGCTGTACATTGGGGTGTGTGACACACACACTCTGTCCAATGGAGCTTGTGACAAACACGCTGTACAATGGGGATTGTGACAAACACGCTGTCCAATGGGGTTTGTGACACACACACTGTCCAGTAGTGTTTGTGACACACACACGCTATCCAATGGGGTTTGTGACACACACACTTTCCAATGGGGTTTGTGACACACACACTGTACAAAGGGGTTTGTGAAACACACACTTTCTAATGGGGTTTGTCACACACACGCTATCCAGTCGGTTTTGTGAACACGCACACTGTCCGATGGGGATTTTCACACACACACTCTGTCCAGTGGTGTTTGTGACACACACGCTGTGCATTGGGGTTTGTGACACAGACGCTGTCCAATGGGGATTGTGACATAGACACACTATACAATGGGGTTTGTGACACTCACACTTTCCAATGGGATTTCTGACACACACACTTTCCAATGGGGTTTGTGACACACACGCCGACCAACTGGGTTTGCTACAAACACACTGTCCAATGGTGTTTGTGACACGCATGCTGTCCAATGGGTTTTGTGACACACACTCTGTCCATTGGGCTTGTGACACACACGCTGTCCAATGGGGTTTGTGACACACACACTTTCCAATGGTGTTTGTGACACACACGCTTTCCAATGGGGTTTGTGACACACACACTGACCTGGGGGGTTTGTGACACACACAGGCTTTCCAATGGGGTTTTTGACACACACACTGTCCAATGGGACTTGTGACACACACAGTCCAATGGGGTTTCTGAGACACACGTTGTCTAATGGGGATTGTGACACACACGCTGTCCAATGGGGTTTATGACACACACACTGTCCAACGGGGTTTGTGCCACACACACTGTCCAGGGGGGTTTGTGACACACACGCTGTCCAATGGGGTTTGTGACACACACAATCTGTCCAGGGGGGTTTGTGACACACACGCTGTCCAATGGGGATTGTGACACATACACGCTGTCCAATGGTGTTCGTGACACACACTCTGTCCAGTGGGTTTAGTTTCACACACACTCTGTCCCATGGGGTTTGTGACACACAAACGCTATCCAATGGGGTTTGTGACACACACACTCTGTCCAATGGGCTTGTGACACACACACAGAATCACAGAATCACAGAATCACAGAATCACAGAATCACAGAATCACAGAATCACAGAATTGACTGGGTTGGAAAAGACCTCAGAGATCATCGAGTCCAACCCTTGGTCCAACTCTAGTCTGTTCACTAGATCATGGCACTAAGTGCCATGTCCAATCTCAGTTTAAAAACCTCCAGGGACGGCTAGTCCTCTACCTCCCTGGGCAGGCCATTCCAATGCCTGATCACTCTCTCTGTAAAGAATTTCTTTCTAATATCCAGCCTAAATTTCCCCTGGTAGAGTTTAAGCCCATGCCCCCTTGTCCTATTGCTAACTGCCTGGGAGAAGAGACCAATCCCCACCTGGCTATAACTTCCCTTCAGGTAGTTATAGAGAGTGATGAGGTCACCTCTAAGCCTCCCCTTCTCTAGACTAAACAACCCCAGCTCCCTCAGCCTCTCCTCATAGGTCTTATGTTCAAGTCCCTTCACCAGTCGTGTTGCTCTTCTCTGGACCCGCTCCAGCACTTCAATGTCTTTCCTGAACTGAGGGGCCCAGAACTGAACATAATACTCCAGGTGTGGCCTCACCAATGCAGAGTACAGGGGAAGGATCACTTCCCTTGTCCTGCTGACCACGCTGTTTTTGATAGAGGACAGGATACCATTTGCCTTCTTGGCCACCTGGGCACACTGTTGGCTCATGTTGAGCTTCCTGTCAATTAGTACCCCCAGGTCCCTTTCTGACTGCTCTCCAGCCACTCTGCGCCCAGCCTGTAGCGCTGCAGGGGGTTGTTGTGACCAAAGTGCAGCACCCGGCACTTGGCCTTATTGAACTTCATCCCATTGGAATCAGCCCATTTTTCCAGTCTATCCAGATCCCTCTGCAGAGCCCTCCTGCCTTCCAGCAGGTCGACACTCCCTCCCAACTTGGTGTCATCAGCAAATTTGCTGATGATGGTCTCAATCCCCTCATCTAAATCATCAATAAAGATGTTAAACAGGACTGGACCCAACACTGACCCCTGGGGAACACCACTAGTGACTGGCCGCCAGCTGGATGCAGCCCCATTCACCAGCACTCTCTGGGCCCTGCCCTCCAGCCAGTTCTTAACCCAGCGTAGAGTAAACTTGTCCAAGCCATGGGCTACCAGCTTTTGCAAGAGTATATTATGGGAGACAGTGTCAAAGACCTTGCTGAAGTCCAGATAGACCACATCCACAGCTTTCCCCTCATCCACCAGGTGAGTCACCTGATCATAAAAGGAGATTAGGTTGGTCAGACAGGACCAGCCCCTCCTAAACCCATGCTGGCTGGGTCTGATCCCTTGTCCATCCTGAAGGTGCTGTGTGATTCCATTCAGGATGATCTGCTCCATAACCCTGCCAGGCACCGAGGTCAGGCTGACGGGCCTGTAGTTGCCAGGGTCAGCTCACACTGTCCAATGGGGTTCGTGACGCAGACTCTGTCCAATGGGGTTTGTGACACACACGCTGTCCGATGAGGATTGTGACACATACACGCTGTCCAATGGGGTTCGTGACACACAGTGTGTGCAGTGGGGTTTCTGACACAAACACGCTGTCCCATGGGGTTTGTGACACAGACGCTGTCCAATGGGGATTGTGACATACACACACTATACAATGGGTTTTGTGACACACACTCTGTCCATTGGGATTGTGACACACACGCTGTCCAATGGGGTTTGTGACACACACACAGACCAGGAGGGTTTGTGACACACACACGCTGTCCAATGGGGTTTGTGACACACACACTGTCCAATGGTGTTTGTGACACACACGCTGTCAAATGGGGTTTGTGACACACACACTTGACCTGGGGGGTTTGTGACACACACAGGCTGTCCAGTGGGGTTTGTGACACACACACGCTGTCCCATGGGGTTTGTGACACACACGCCGACCAATTGGTTTTGTTACACACACACTGTCCAATGGAGTTTGTGACACACATGCTGTCCAATGGGTTTTGTGACACACACTCTGTCCATTGGGCTTTTGACACACACACTGTCCAATGGGGTTTGTGACACAAACTCTGACCAGGAGGGTCTGTGACACACACACGCTGTCCAATGGGGTTTGTGACACACACGTTGTCAAATGGGGTTTGTGACACACACACTGACCTGGGGGGTTTGTGACACACACTGGCTGTCCAATGGGGTTTGTGACACACACACTGTCCAATGGGTTTGTGACACACGCACTGTCCATGGGGGTTTCTGACCCCCACTCTTTCCAATGGGGTTTGTGACACACACACTGTCCAATGGGGTTTGTGACGCACAAACATTCCAACGGGGTTTGTGACGCACACACACTTTCCAATGGGTACTGTGACACACACACGCTGTCCAATAGTTCTTGTGACACGCACGCTGTCCAATGGGTGTTTGTGAAACACACAATCTGTCCAATGGGGTTCGTGACACACACTTTCTAATGGGGTTTGTGACACACACACTGTCCGATAGGGTTTGTGACACACACACGCTATCCAAAGGGGTTTCTCAAAAACACACTTTCTAGTGGGGTTTGTGACACACACGTTATCCAATCGGTTTTGTGACACACACACTGTCAAATGGGGATTGTAACACACACATTCTGTCCAATGGTGTTTTTGACACACACGCTGTGCATTGGGGTTTGTGACACAGTCGCTGTCCAATGGGGATTGTGACACACACACTGTCCAATGGGGTTTGTGACACACACACACTGTCCAATGGGTATTTTGACACACACACGCTGTCCCATTGGGTTTGTGACACAGACGCTGTCCAATGGGGACTGTGACATACACACGCTATTAAAAGGGGCTTGTGACACGCACAGTTTCCAATGGGGTTTGTGACACACACACGCTGTCCCATGGGTTTATTTAATCACACGCTGACCAATTGGGTTTGTTACACACAGACTGTCCAAAGGTGTTTGTGACACGCATGCTGTCCAATGGGTTTTGTGACACACACTCTGTCCAATGGGCTTGTGAAACACACGCTTTCCAATGGTGTTTGTGACACACACACGGACCAGGAGGGTTTGTGACACACACACGCTGTCCAATGGGGTTTGTGACACACACACTGTCCAGTGGTGTTTGTAACACACACGCTGTCAAATGGTCTTTATGACACACAAACTCTGTCCAGTGGGGTTTGTGACACACACAGTGTCCAGCGGGGTTTGTGACAAACACGATGTCCAATGGGGATTGTGACACACATACTGTGCAGTAGGGTTTGTCACAAACTCACTGTACAATGGGGATTGTGACACACACACTGTCCAGTGCTGTTTGTCACACACACACTCTGTCCTATAGCGTTTGTGACACACACGCTGTCAAATGGGGTCTGTGACACACACACTGTGCAATGAGGATTGTAACACACACATGGTGTCCAATGGTGTTTCTGACACACATGCTGTCCAATGGATTTTGTGACACACGCACTGTCAATGGAGGTTTGTGACCCCCACTCTCACCAGTGGGGTTTGTGACACACACACTGTCTAATGAGGTTTGTGACACACACACTTTCCAAATGGGTTTGTGACACACACACTTTCCAACGGGGTTTCTGACACACACACTGTCCAATGGGGTTTGTGACACACACACGCTGTCCAATGGGGTTTATGACACACACGCTGTCTGAGGGGGTTTGTGACACAAACACTCTGTCCAATGGGGTTCGTGACACACACGCTGTCCAATAGAGTTTGTGACACACACACACTATACAATGGGGTTTCTGAAACACACACTTTCTAATGGGGTTTGTGAGACACACTCTATCCAATCGGTTTTGTGACTCACACACTGTCCAATGGGGATTGTGACACACACACTCTGTCCAGTGGTGTTTGTGACACACACGCTGACCAATTGGGTTTGTTACACACACACTGTCAAATGGCGTTTGTGACACACACTATGTCCATTGGGCTTGTGACACACACGCTGTTCAATGGCGTTTGTGACACACACTCTGACCAGGGGAGTTTGTGACACACACACGCTGTCCAATGGAGTTTGTGACACACACACTGATCAATGGTGTTTGTGACACACACGCTGTCAAATGGGGTTTGTGACGCAGACACTGGCCAGGTGGGTTTGTGACACATACTGTCCAATGGGGTTTCTGACACACACGCTGTCCAATGGGGATTGTGACACACATGCAGTCCAATGGGTTTTCTCACACACACTCTTTCCAATGGCGTTTGTAGACACACACTCTGTCCAGAGGGGTTTGTGACACACACACTCTGTCCAATGGGATTGTGACACACACACTGTCCAATGGAGTTCATGACACACAGGCTGTCCAATGGGGTTCATGACACACACTCTGTCCAGTGGGTTTAGTGACACACACACACTGTCCAATGGGGCTTGTGACACACATGCTCTCCAATAGTGTTTGTGCCACACACGCTATCCAGTGGGGTTTGTGACACACACGCTGTCCAATGGGGTTTGTGACACACACACAATGTCCTAATGGGGTTTGTGACACACACTCTGTCCAATGGGGATTGTGACAAACACGCTGTACAATGGTCTTGTGACACACACACTGTCCAATGGAGTTCATGACACAAGGGATGTCCAGAGGGGTTTGTGACACACACACTGTCCAATGGGGTTTGTGACACACACGCTGTCCAATGGGATTGTGACACATACAGGCTGTCCATTGGGGTTCGTGACACACACTCTGTCCAGTGGGTTTAATGACACACACACGCTGTCCCATTGGGTTTGTGACACACAGACGCTATCCAATGGGCTTGTGACACACACGCTCTCCAATAGTGTTTGTGACACACACACACTATCCAATGGGTTTTGTGACACACATGCTGTCCAATGGGGTTTGTGACACACACACACTATCCAATGGGGGTTGTGACACTCACACAATGTCCAATGGAGTTTAAGACACACACGCTGTACAATCGGGTGTGTGACACACACACTCTGTCCAATGGGGTTTGTGACAAACACAATGTACAATGGGGATTGTGACAAACACGCTGTCCAATGGGGTTTGTGACACACACACTGTCCAATAGTGTTTGTGACACACACGCTATCCAATGGGGTTTGTGACACATACTCTTTCCAATGAGGTTTATGACACACACGCCGACCAACTGGGTTTGCTACAAACACACTGTCCAATGGTGTTTGTGACACGCATGCTGTCCAATGCGTTTTGTGACACACACTCTGTCCATTTGGCTTGTGACACACACGCTGTCCAATGGGGTTTGTGACACACACACTGTCCAATGGTGTTTATGACACACACGCTGTCATATGGGGTTTGTGACACACACACTGACCTTGGGGGTTTGTGACTCACACAGGCTGTGCAATGGGGTTTATGACACACACACTGTCCAATGGGGTTTGTGACAAACACACTGTCCAGGGGGGTTTGTGACGCACACGCTGTCCAATGGGCTTTGTGACACGCACACTGTCCAATGGGTATTGTGACACAGATGCTGTCCAGGAGGTTTTGTGACACTCACACTGTCCAATGGGGTTTGTGACACGGACAATTTCCAAAGGGTTTTGTGACAAACACTCTCTCCAATGGGCTTGTGACACACAAGCTGTCCAATGGGGTTTGTGACACACACACTGTCCAATGGTGTTTGTGAAACACACGATGTCAAATGGGGTTTGTGACACACACACTCACCAGCGGGGTTTGTGATACACACAGGCTGTCCCATGGTGTTTGTGACACGCACACTGTGCATTGGGGTTTCTGACACAGACGCTGTTCAATGGTGACTGTGACATACACACGCTGTCCCATGGGGTTTCTGACACAGACACTGTCCAATGGGGATTATGACATACACACACTATACAATGGGGTTTGTGACACGCACACTTTCCAATGGGGTTTGTGACACCCACACTTTAAAATGGGGTTTGTGACACACACGCCGACCAATTTGGTTTGATGCACACACACTGTCCAATAGTGGTTTTGACACCCATGCAGTCCAATGGGGTTTGTGACACACACACTGACCAGAAGGGTTTGTGACACACACACGCTGTCCAATGGGGTTTGTGTCACAAACACTGTCCAATGGTGTTTGTGACACACAGGCTGTTTAAATGGTGTTTGTGACACACACACTGACCAGGGGGTTTGTGACACACACAGGCTGTCCAATGGGGTTTTTGACACACATTCTGTCCAATGGGGTTTGTGACAAACACACTGTCCAGGGGGTTTTGTGACGCACCCGCTGTCCAATGGGGTTTGAGACACGCACACTGTCCAATGGGGATTGTGACACAGACGCTGTCCAGGAGGGTTTGTGATACACACACTGTCCAATGGGGTTTGTGACACACACGGTCACCAATGGGGATTGTGACACACACAGTGTCCATGACGGTTTGTGACACACACACTGTCAATGGGGTTTGTGACACACACACACTGTCCAATGGGGATTGTGACTCACACACGCTGTCCAATGGGGTTTGTCACATACACTCTGTCCAATGGGGTTCGTGACACACACTCTGTGCAGTGGGGTTTTTGACACACACACGGTGTCCCATGGGGTTTGTGACACACACACGCTATCCAATGAGATTTGTGACACATACACTTCCCAAAGGGGTTTGTGACACACACACTCTGTCCAATACTGCTTGTGACACACACGCTGTCCAAAGGGGTTCATGACACACACGCTGTCCAGTGGGTTTTGTGACACACACACTCTGTCCAATGGGTTGTGACACACACGCTGTCCAATAGTCCTTGTGAAACACGCACTTTCCAATGGGGTTTGTGACACACACACACTGTACAATGGGTATTGTTACACACACACGCTGTCCAATGGTGTTTCTGACACAGATGCTGTCCAATGGGGTTTATGACACACACACTCTGTCCAATGGGGTTTGTGACAAACAAACTGTCCAGGGGGGTTTGTGATGCACACACTGTCCAATGGTGTTTGTGACACACACACTCTGTCCAATGGTTCTTGTGACACACACGCTGTCCAATGGGGTTTGTGATACACACACTCTGTCCAATGGTTCGTGTGACAAACACAGGCTGTCAAATGTTGTTTGTGACACACATGCTTTCCTATGGGTTTCGTGACACAAGCACTGTCCATGGGGGTTTGTGACCCCCACTCTGTCCAATGGGGTTTTTGACACACACACTTTCCAATAGGGTTTGTGACACACACACACTGTCCAATGGGTTTTGTGACGCACACACATTCCAATGGGGTTTGTGACGCACACGCTGTCCAATGGGGTTTGTGACACACACACGCTGTCCAATGGGTATTGTGACACACACACGCTGTCCAATGCGGTTTATGACACACACGCTGTCCAATGGTGTTTGTGAAACACACAATCTGTCCAATGGGGTTTTTGACACCCACGCTGTCCAGTGGGGTTTGTGACACACACACTGTCCAATAGGGTTTGTGACACACACGCTTTCCAATGGGATTTGTGACACACACATTTTGTAGTGTGGTTTGTGACACACACTCTATCCAATGGGTTTTGTGACACACACAGTGTCCAATAGGGTTTGTGACACACACACGCTATCCAAAGGGGTTTCTGAAACAAACACTTTCTAATGGGATTTGTGATACACACGCTATCCAATCGGTTTAATGACACGCGCACTATCCAATGGCGTTTCTGACACACAAACACTGTCCAATGGGGTTCCTGACACACACTCTGTCCAATGGAGTTTATGTCACACACTCTGTCCAATGGTGTTTGTCACACAATCACACAGTGCAATGGGGGTTGTGACACACACACGCTGTCCAATGGGGTTTTTGACACACACACATTCTCCAATGGTGTTTGTGACACGCATGCTGTCCAATGGGTTTTGTGACACACACTCTGTCCATTGGGCTTGTGACACACACACTGTCCAATGGGGTTTGTCACACACACGCTGACCAATGGGGATTGTGATACACACAATGTCCATGACGGCTTGTGACACACACACTGTCCAAAGCAGTTTGTGACACACACACTGTCCAATAGGGTTTGTGACACACACATGCTATCCAATGGGGTTTGTGACACACACAGTTTCCAATGGGGTTTGTGACACACATACGCTGTGCCCTGAGGTTTGTGACGCACACGCTGACCAATTGGGTTTTTACACAAACACTGTGCAATGGTGTTTGTGATACGGCTGCTGTCCAATGGGTTTTGTGACACACACTCTGTCCATTGGGATTGTGACACACACGCTGTCCAATGGGGTTTGTGACACACACAATGTCCATGACGGTTTGTGACACACACAATGTCCATTGGGGTTTGTGACACACACACACTGTGCAATGGGGATTGTGACACATACACGCTGTCCAATGAGGTTTGTCACACACACTCTGTTGAATGGGTTTTGTCACACACACGCTGTCCAATGGGGATTGTGACAAACACAATGTCCATGACTGTTTGTGACACAAACACACTGTCCAGGGGGTTTGTGACGCACACGCTGTCACATGGGGTTTGTGACACGCATACTGTCCAATGGGGATTGTGACACAGACACTGTCCATGAGGGTTTGTGACACGCACACTGTCCAATGGGGTTTGTCACACACACGCTCACCAATGGGGATTGTGACACACACAATGTCCATGACTGTTTGTGACACACACACTGTCCAATGGGGTTTGTGAAACACACACGCTGTCCAGTGGGGATTGTGACACACACACGCTGTCCAATGGGGTTTGACACACACACCCTATCCAATGGGGTTTGTGAAACACACGCTGTCCAATGGGGATTGTGACAAACACGCTGTACAATTGGGTTTCTTGCACACACTCTTTACAATGGTGTTTGTGACACGCATGCTGTCCAATGGGTTTTGTGACACACACTCTGTCCATGGAGCTTGTGACAAACACGCTGTCCAATGGGGTTAGTGACACACACAGTGACCAGGAGAGTTTGTGACACACACTCTGTCCAATGGGGTTCGTGTCACACACTCTGTCCAGTGGGGTTTGTGATAACCACACGCTGTCCCATGAGGTTTGTGACACACACAGGCTATCCAATGGTGTTTGTGACACATACACTTTCCAAAGGGGTTTGTGACACACACACTCTGTCCAATGGTGCTTGTGACACATACGCAGTCCAAAGGGGTTCGTGACACACATGCTGTCCACTGGGTTTTTTGAAACACACACTCTGTACAATGGGCTTCTGACACACACGATCACCAATACGGTTTGTGAAAAACACACTTTCCAGTGCGGTTTTTGACACACATGCTTTCCTATGGGTATTGTGACGCACACACACTGTCCAATGGGTATTGTGACACACACCCTCTGTACAATGGGGTTTGTGACAAACAAACTGTCCAGGGCGGTTTGTGACGCACACGGTGTCCAATGGGGTTTGTGACACACACACTGTCCAATGAGGATTGTGACACAGTAGCTGTCCAGGAGGGTTTGTGACACATACACTCTCCAATGGGGTTTGTGACGTACAGCCTAACTAATAGGGATTGTGACACACACAATGTCCAATGGAGTTTGTAACGACCACACACTCTCCAGTGGGAATTGTGACACACACACATTGTCCAATGGGGTTTGTGACACAATACAGTGACCAGGATGGTTTGTGACACACACATGCTGTCCAATGGGGTTTGTGACACACACACTGTCCAATGGTGTTTGTGACACACACGCTGTCCAACGGGATTTTTACTCACAATTTCCAATGGCGTTTTTGACACACACACTGTCCAATGGGGATTGTGACACACTTGCTGTACAATAGGGTTTATGACAAACACACTGTCCAGGGCGGTTTCTTACGCACACGCTGTCTATTGGGGTTTGTGACACGCACACCGTCCAATGGTGATTGTGACACAGACGCTGTCCAGTGGGTTTTGTGACACACACACTCTGTCCAATGGGGTTTGTGAGACACACACGCTGTCCAGTGGGGATTGTGACACACACATTTTCCATGACGGTTTCTGAAACACATACTGTCCAATGGGGTTTGTCACACACACACACTGTCCAATGTGGATTGTGACACACACACCCTGTCCAATGGGGATTGTGAAACACAAACACTGTCTAATGGCGTTTGTGACACGGATGCTCTCCTATGGCGTTTGTGACACACACACTGTCCAATGGGGTTTGTGACACACACTCTTTCCAATGGGGTTTCCGACACACACTCCGTCCAATGGGGTTTGTCACACACACTCTGTCCAATGGGGTTTGTGACACACACGTTGTCTAATGGGGATTGTGACAAACACGCTGTCCAATGGGGTTTGTGCCACACAAACTGTCCAATGGGGACTGTGACATGCACACGCAGTCCAATGGGGTTCGTGACACACTCTGTCCAGGGGGTTTGTCACACACACGCTGTCAAATGGGGTTTGTGACACACAAACTGTCCAATGGGCTTTGTCACACACTCTCTGTCCAATGGGGTTGTGACAAACACGCTGTACAATGGGGTTTGTGACACACACACTCTATCCAATGGGCTTGTGATAAACAAGCTGTAGAATGGAGTTTATGACACACACACGCTATCCAATGCAGTTTGTGACACCTACAATTTCCAGTGGGGTTTGTGACACACACACTGTCCAATGGGGTTTGTGATACAGACACTGTCCCATGGGGGTTGTGACAAACACGTTGTCCGATGCCCTTTAAGACACACACACTGTCCAGTAGGGTTTGTGACACACACACGCTATCCAATGGGTTTTGTGACACATACACTGTCCAGTGGGTTTTGTGACACACACACTCTGTCCAATGGGGTTTGTGAGTCACACACACTGTCCAATGGCGATTGTGACACACACACGCTGTCTAATGGGGTTTATGACACACATGTTGTCCAATGGGTCTTGTGACACACTTGCTGTCCAATGGTTTTTTTGACACACTCTGTGAAATGGGGATTGTGACACACGCTGTCCAATGGTTTTGAGACACACACGTTGTCCATTGGGGTTCGCGACACACACGCTGTCCAATGGGGTTTGTGACACACACACTGTCCAAGGGTGTTTGTGACACACACTCTGCCCCATGGGGTTTGTGACACACACACTGTACAATGGGGATTGTGACACACACACGCTCTCCAATGGGGTTTGTGACACAGACGCTGTCAAAAGGGGATTGTGACATACACACTATCCAATAGGGTGTGTGACACACACACACTATCCAAAGGGGTTTGTGACACGTACACTTTCTAAAGGGGTTTGTGACACACACAAGCTAACCAATGGGGTTTGTGACACACACACTTTCCAGTGGGGTTTGTGACACACACACGCTGTCCCATGAGGTTTGTGACAAACACGCTGACCAACAGGTTTTGTTACACACACACTGTCTAATAGGCTTTGGGACACACACACGCTCTCCAGTGGGGTTCGTGTCACACACACGCTGTCCAATGGGGTTTGTGACACAGATGCTGTCAAATGGGAATTGTGACATACACATTATCCGATAGGGTGTGTGACACACACACACTATCCAAAGGGGTTTGTGACACGTACACTTTCTAAAGGGGTTTTTGACACACACACGCTATCCAATGGGGTTTGTGACACACACACTTTCCAGTGGGGTTTGTGACACACACACGCTGTCCCATGAGGTTTGTGACAAACACGCTGACCAACAGGTTTTGTTACACACACACTGTCTAATAGGCTTTGGGACACACACACGCTCTCCAGTGGGTTTTGTGACACATACACTGTCCAGTGGGTTTTGTGACACACACAATCTTTCCAATGGGCTTGTTACACACACGCTGTCCAATGGGGATTGTGACACACACGCTGTCCAGTGGGGATTTGGACACACACACGATGTCCAACGGTGTTTGTGACACACACTCTGTCCAAGGGGCTTGTGACACGCACACTGTCCAATGGGGATTGTGACACTACACACGCTCTCCAAGGGGGTTTGTGACAAACACACTTTCCAATGGTTTTTGTGACACACACACACTGTCCCATGGGTTTTCTGACACACACTCTGACCAGTTGGGTTTGTTACACACACACTGTCCAATGGTTTTTGCGACAGGCATGGTGTCCAATGGTTTTTGTGACACACACTCTATCCAATGGGCTTGTGACACACACGCTGTCCAATGGGTTCTGTGACACACACACTGACCAGGAGGGTTTGTGACGCACACACGCTGTCCAATGGGGTTCGTGTCACACACACGCTGTCCAATGCGGATTGTGACACACATGCTGTCCAATGGGTTTTGAGACACACACACTGACGAGGAGGGTTTGTGACGCACACACGCTGTCCAACGGGGTTCGTGTCACACACACGCTATCCAATGGGTTTTGTGACACATACACTGTCCAGTGCGTTTTGTGACACACACACTGTCCAATGGGGATTGTGACACACACTCTGTCCAATGGGTTTTGTGACACGCACGTTGTCCAATGGGGTTCGTGACACACATGCTGTCCAGTGGGGATTGTGACACCCACACTGTCCAATAGGGTTTGTGACACACACATGCTATACAACGGGGTTTGTGACACACACACATTCTAATGGGGTTTGTGACACGCACAACCTGTCCAATGGGTCTTGTGACACACACGCTGTCCAATAGGGTTCGTGACACACACGCTGTCCAGTGGGGTTTGTGACACACACACTTTCTAATGGGGTTTGTGACACATATGCTATACAAAGAGTTTTGTGACACACACACGATGTCCAATAGTGTTTGTGACACACACGCTCTAAAAATGGGGTTTGTGACACAGACGCTGTCCAATGGGGATTGTGACATCACATTATCCAATAGGGTATGTGACACACACACGCTATCCAAAGGGATTTGTGACACGCACACTTTCTAAAGGGGTTTGTGACACACACACACTATCCAATGTGGTTTGTGACACACACACTTTCCAGTGGGGTTTGTGACACACACACGCTGTCCCATGGGGTTTGTGACACACATGCTGACCAATTGGGTTTGTTACACACACACTGTCTAATGGGGTTTGTGACACGCATGCTGTCTAATGGCTTTTGTGACACACAAACTGTCCACTAGGCTTTGGGACACACACACGCTATCCAATGTGTTTTGTGATACTTACACTGTCCAGTGGGTTTTCTGACACACACACTCTTTCCAATGGGCTTGTGACACTCACGCTGTCCAAAGGGGTTTGTGACACACACACTGTCCAATTGGGTTTGTGAAACATACATGCTGTCCAATGGGGATTGTGACACACACACGTTGTCCAATGGGTTTATGACACACACAATCTGTCCAATGGGGTTTGTGACACACACGCTGTCTAATGGGGATTGTGACACCCACGGTGTCCGATGGGGATTGTGACACACACAGTCTGTCCAATGGTACTTGTAACATACACGCTGTCCAATGGGGTTCGTGACACACAGGCTGTCCTATGGGGATTGTGACATACACACGCTATTCAATGGGGTTTGTGATACGCACACTTTCCAATGGGTTTTGTGACACACACATGCTGTACCATGGGGTTTGTGACACACGCGCTGAACCAATTGGGTTTGTTACACACACACTGTCCAATGGTGTTTGTGACAGGCTGACAAATGGGTTTTGTGACATAAACTCTGTCCAATGGGCTTGTGACACACACGCTGTCCAATGGGCTTCTGACACACACGCTGTCCAATAGTGTTTGTGAAACACACTCTGTCCCATGGGGTTTGTGACACACACATTGTCCAATGGAGATTGTGACACACACATGCTGTCCAATGTGGGTTGTGACGAACACGCTGTCCAGTGGGGTTTGTGACACACACCATTTCCAATGGGATTTGTGACACGCACACACTGCCCAATGGGTTTGTCATACCCACTCTGTCCAATGGGTTTTTGTAACACACACACTCTGTCCAATGGGGTTGTGACACATACGCTGTCCAATGGGGTTCGTGACACACACACTGCCAATAGGGTTTGTGACACAAACACTGTCCGAAGTGGATTGTGACATACACACTGTCCAATGGGGTTTGGAACACAAACACTGTCCAAAGGGGTTTGTGACAAACACGCTGTCCAATGAGGTTTGTGACACACACTCTGTCCAATGGAGATTGTGACACACACACGCTGTCCCATGGTGTTTGTGATACGCATGCTGTCCAATGGTTTTTTTGACACACACGCTGTCCAATTTGGATAGTGACATACACACGCTGTCCAATGGCGTTTGAGACACGGATGCTGTCCAAGGGGGTTTGTCACCCACACTCTGTCCAATGGGGTTTGTGACACACATGTTTTCCAATGGGTATTGTGACAAACAAGCTGTCCAGTGGGGTTTGTGCCACACAAACTTTCCAATGGAGACTGTGGCATGCACACGCAGTCCGATGGGGTTCGTGACACACTCTGTCCAGTAGGGTTTGTCACACACACGCTGTCCAATACAGTTTGTGACACACACACTGTCCAATGGGCTTTGTCACCCACACTCTGTCCAATGGTGTTTGTGACACAGACGTTGTCCAATGGGGATTGTGACAAACACGCTGTACAATGGGGTTTGTGACACACACACTCTATCCAATGGGGTTGTGACAAACAAGCTGTAGAATAGAGTTTATGACAAACACACGCTATCCAATGCAGTTTGTGACACGTACACTTTCCAAGGGGGTTTGTGACACACACACTGTCCAATGGGGCTTGTGACACAGACGCTGTCCCATGGGGATTGTGACGAACACGTTGTCCAATGCCCTTTGTGACACATACACTGTGCAATAGGGTTTGTGACAAACACATGCTATCCAATGGTTTTTGTGACACATACACTGTCCAGTGGGTTTTGTGACACACACACTCTGTCAATGCGGTCTGTGAGACACACACACTGTCTAATGGGGTTTATGACACACACGTTGCCCAATGGGGCTTGTGACACTCACAATCTGTCCAATGGGTATTGTGACACACACGCTGTCCAATGGGTTTTTTGACACACACACTCTGTCCAATGGGGATTGTGACACACACGCTGTCCCATGGGTTTTGTGATACGCACGTTGTCAAATGGGGTTCGTGACACACACGCTGTCCAGTGCGGTATGTGACACACTCACTGTCCAATAGGGTTTGTGACAAACACACGCTATCCAATGGGGTTTGTGACACACACATGTTTTCATGGGGTTTGTGACACAGACTCTGTCCAATGGGGTTTGTGACATACACACGATGTCCAATGGTGTTTGTGACTCACACGCTGTCCAATGGGGTTTGTGACACAGACGCTGTCCAATGGGGATTGTGACATACACACTATCCAATAGGGTTTGTGACACACACACATGCTATCCAAAGGGGTATTTGACACTCACACTTTCTAAAGGGGTTTGTGACACACACACGCTATCCAAAGGGGTTTGTGACAAACACACTTTCCAGTGGAGTTTATGACACACACACGCTGTCCCATCGGGTTTGTAACAAACACGCTGACCAGTGGGGTTTGTGACACACACACTGTCCAATAGTCTTTGTGACACACACTCTGTCCCCTGGGGTTTGTGACACACACACTGTCCAATGGGGATTGCGACACATAACCGCTTTCCAATGGGGATTGTGACACACACGCTGTCCAGTGGGGTTTGTGACACACACACTGTCTAATAGTGTTTGTGACACACACTGTGTCCCATGGGGTTTGTGACACACACACTGTCCAATGGGGATTGTGACACACACATGCTCTCCAAAGGGGTTTGTGACAAACACACTTTCCAATGGGGATTGTGACACACACACGCTCTCCAAAGGGGCTTGTGACAAACACGCTGTCCAATTGGGTTTGTGACACAAGCACTCTGTCCAATGAGGATTGTGAAACACACACACTGTCCAATGGGTTTTGTGACACACGTACTGTCCAGTGGGGTTTGTCAGACACACGGTCTCCAATGGGATTTGTAACACACACACTCGGTCAAATGGGTGTTGTGACACACACGCTGTCCAACGGGGTTTGTGACACAAACTCTTTCCCATGGGACTTGTGACACACACACTGTCCAATGGGGATTGTGAACACACAAACTCTATCCAGTGGGGTTTGTGACACACACACTATCCAATGGGGTTTGTGACACACACGCTGTCTACTGTGGATTGTGACACACACACTTTCCAATGGGGTTTGTGACACACACACTGTCCAAAGGGGTTTCTGACACACACGCTGTCCAATGGGGATTGTGACACACACACTCTGTCCAATGTGGTTTGTGACACACACACTGTCCAAAGGGTTTTGTGACACATACGATGTCCAATGGGGTTTGTAACACACACACTTTACAATGGGGTTTGTGACACACTCAGTGTCCAGGGGGGTTTGTGACACACACGCTGTCCACTGTGGATTGTGACACGCATATTTTCTGGGGGTGTTTGTGACACACAAACTGTCCAATGTCGTTCGTGACACACACAGTGTCCATGGGGGTTTGTGACACGCACAATGTCCATTGGGGTTTGTGACACACACTCTGTCCAATGGGGTTTGTGACACACACGCTGTCCAATGGGTATTGTAACACAAACTCTGTCCAATGGGGTTTGTGACACACTCACTCTGCAATGTGTATTGTGACACACACACGCTGTCCAATGGGGTTTGTGCTACACAGGCTCTTCAATGGGTTTGTGACACACACACTGTCCAATGGGGTTTCTGACATGAACATTGTCCATGGGTGTTTGTGACACACACGTTGTCCAGTGGGGTTTGTGACACAGACTCTGTCCAGTGGGGCTTGTAAACACACGATGTCCAATGGGTTTTGTGACACAAACTCTGTCCAATGCGGTTTGTTACACACACACGCTATCCAATGGGGTTTGTGACACATACATTTCCAATGGGGTTTGTACACACACAATCTGTACAATGTGCTTGTGACACACACGCTGTCCAATGGTGTTTGTGACACACACACTTTCCAAAGGGGTTTGTGACACACACGCTGTCCCATGGTGTTTGTGACACGCACAATGTTTAATGGGGATTGTGACACACACACGCTGTCCAATGGGGTTTGTGACACACACACTGTCCAAAGAGATTTGTGACACACACGATGTCCAGCGGAGTTTGTGACACACACACTGTCCAATGGGTATTGTGACACACACATGTTGACCAATGGGGTTTGTGACACACACACTGACAAGGAGCGTTTGTGACAAACACACGCTGTCCAATTGGGTTGTGACGCTCACACTGTCCAATGGTGTTTGTGACACACTCTGTCAAATGGGGTTTGTGACAAACACACAGACCAGGGGGTTTGTGACACACACAGGCTGTCCAATGGGGTTTGTGACACACGCTCTGTCCAATGGGATTTGTGACACCACACTGTCCAATGGGGTTTCTGACAGACACTCTTTCCAATGGGGTTTGTGACACACACGTTGTCCAGTGGGGTTTGTGACACACACGCTGTACACTGGGGTTTGTGACACACACACTGTCCAATGCTCTTTGTGACACACACGCTGTCCAATGGGTTTTGGGACACAAACTCTGTCCAATGGGGTTTGTGAAACACGCACCGTCCAATGGGTACTGTGACACACACACGCTGTCCAATGGGGTTTGTGTCACACACGCTGTCCAATGGGGATTGTGACAAACACACTGTCCAATGGGGTTGTGACACATACGCTGTCCAATGGGGATTGTGACATGCACACGCAGTCCAATGGGGTTTGTGACACACTGTGTCCAGTGGGGTTTGTCACACACAATCTGTCCAATGGGGCTTGTGACACACACTCTTTCCAATGGGTTTTGTTATACACACTCTGACCATTGGGCTTGTGACACACACGCTGTCCAATAGTGTTTGTGAAACACACTCTGTCCCATGGTTTTTGTGACACACACACTCTGTCCAATGGGCTTGTGACACACATGCTGTCCAATGGAGACTGTGACACACAAGCTGTCCGAAGGGGTTTGTGAAACACACACACTGTCCAAAGGGGTTTGTGACACACACACGCTGTCCAATGGGGATTGTGACAACCACGCTGTCCAATGGGAATTGTTACAAACACGCTGTCCAAAGGGGTTTGTGACACACACAATCTGTCCCATGGGGTTTGTGACACACATGCTGTCCAATGGGGATTCTGACACACACACTGTCCAGTAGGTTTTGTGACACACACACGCTATCCAATGGGGTTTGTGACACACACACTTTCTAATGGGGTTTGTGACACACACGGTATACAATGGGTTTTGTGACACATACACTGTCCAATGGGGACTGTGACACACACACGATGTCCAAGGGTGTTTGTGACACACACTCTGTCCAATAGGGTTTGTGACACACACGTGCTATCCAATGGGTTTTGTGACACATACACTGTCCAGTGGGTTTTGTGACACACACACTGTCCAATGGGGTTTGCGAGACATACACACTGTCCAATGGTGATTGTGACACACACACACTGTCTAATGGGGTTTATGACACACACGTTATCCAATGGTGTTTGTGACACACTCGCTGTCCAATGGGGTTTGTGACACACAAGCCATGCAAGGGGGTTTGTGACACAGACGCTGTCCAATGGGGATTGAGAAATACACACGGTGTCCCATGGGGTTTGTGACACAGACACTGTCCAATGGGGATTTTTACATACACACGCTATCCAATGGGGATTGTGACACGCACACTTTCCAAAGGTGTTTGTGACACACACACTGTCCAAAGGGGCTTGTGACAAACACGCTGTCCAATTGGGTTTGTGACACATGCACTCTGTCCAATGGGGATCGTGAAACACACACACTGTCCAATGGGGTTTGTGACACACACGCTGTCCAATGGGGATTGTGACATGCACACGCACTCCAATGGGGTTTGTGACACACTGTGTCCAGTGGGGTTTGTCACACACAATCTGTCCAATGGGGCTTGTGACACACACTCTTTCCAATGGGTTTTGTTATACACACTCTGACCATTGGGCTTGTTACACACAAGCTCTCCAATAGTGTTTGTGAAACACACTCTGTCCCATGGTTTTTGTGACACACACACTCTGTCCAATGGGCTTGTGACACACATGCTGTCCAATGGAGACTGTTACACACAAGCTGTCCAATGCGGTTTGTGAAACACACACACTGTCCAAAGGGGTTTGTGACACACACACGCTGTCCAATGGGGATTGTGACAACCACGCTGTCCAATGGGGGTTGTGAAACAGACACACTGTCCAATGGGGTTTGTGACACACATGCTGTCCAGTGGTTTTTGTGACACACACGCTGTCCAGTTGGGATTGTGACACACACACACTCCAATGCGGTTTGTGACACGTACACTTTCCAATGGGGTTTGTGACACACACGCTGTCCAATGGCGTTTGTGAAACAAACAATGTCCAATGGGGTTTGTGACACACACACTGTCCAATGCGGTTTGAGACACACACACTCTGGCCAATGGGCTAGTGACACACATGCTGTCCAATAGTGTTTGTGAAACACACTCTGTCCCATGGGTTTGTAGACACACAGACAGTCCAATGGAGACTGTGACACACACACGCTGTCCAATGGGGTTTATGAGAAACACACGCTGTCCAATGGGGATTGTGACTAACACGCTGTCCAATGGGGTTTGTGACACACACTCTGTCCAAAGGGGATTGTGACACACACGCTGTCCAATGGGGTTTGTGAAACACACACACTGTCCAATGGGGTTTATGACAAACACACGCTGTCCAATGGGGATTGTGACACACGAGCTGTCCAATGGGATTTGTGACACACACACTGTCCAATGGGGTTTCTGACAGACACTCTTTCCAATGGGGTTTGTGACACACACGCTGTCCAGTGGGGTTTGTGACGCACACGCTGTACACTGGGGTTTGTGACACACACACTGTCCAATGCTCTTTGTGACACACACGCTGTCCAATGGGTTTTGGGACACAAACTCTGTCCAATGGGGTTTGTGAAACACGCACTGTCCAATGGGTATTGTGACACACACACGCTGTCCAATGGGGTTTGTGTCACACACGCATTCCAATGGGGATTGTGACAAACACGCTGTCCAATGGGGTTTGTGACACATACGCTTTCCAATGGGGCTTGTGAGACACATGCTGTCCAATGGGAATTGTGACACACGCGCTCTCCAGAGGGGTTTGTGACGCACACAATCTGTCCAATGGTACTTGTGACACACACGCTGTCCAATGGGGTTTGTGACACAGACACACTGTCCAATGGGGTTTGTTGCACACGTGCTGTCCAATGGGAATTGTGACAAACACGCTGTCCAAAGCGGTTTGTGACACACACAATCTGTCCCATGGGGTTTGTGACACACACGCTGTCCAATGGGGATTGTGACACACACACTGTCCAGTAGGGTTTATGACACACACACACTATCCAATGGGGTTTGTGACACACACACTTTCTAATGGGGTTTGTGACACACACGGTATACAATGGGTTTTGTGACACATACACTGTCCAATGGGGACTGTGACACACACACGATGTCCAAGGGTGTTTGTGACACACACACTGTCCCATGGGGTTTGTTACACACACGTGCTATCCAATGGGTTTTGTGACACATACACTGTCCAGTGGGTTTTGTGACACACACACTGTCCAATGGGGTTTGTGACACACACGCTGTCCAATGGGGATTGTGACATGCACACGCAGTCCAATGGGGTTCGTGACACACTGTGTCCAGTGGGGTTTGTCACACACAATCTGTCCAATGGGGATTGTGACACACACACTGTCCAGTAGGGTTTGTGACACACACACGCTATCCAATGGGGATTGTGACACACGCGCTGTCCAATGGGATTTGTGACACACACACTGTCCAATGGGGTTTCTGACAGACACTCTTTCCAATGGGGTTTGTGACACACACGCTGTCCAGTGGGGTTTGTTACACACACGCTGTACACTGGGGTTTGTGACACACACACTGTCCAATGCTCTTTGTGACACACACGCTGTCCAATGGGTTTTGGGACACAAACTCTGTCCAATGGGGTTTGTGAAACACGCACTGTCCAATGGGGTTTGTGTCACACACGCATTCCAATGGGGATTGTGACAAACACGCTGTCCAATGGGGTTTGTGACACATACGCTTTCCAATGGGGCTTGTGAGACACATGCTGTCCAATGGGAATTGTGACACACGCGCTCTCCAGAGGGGTTTGTGACACACACAATCTGTCCAATGGTACTTGTGACACACACGCTGTCCAATGGGTTTTGTGACAGACACACTGTCCAATGGGGTTTGTTGCACACGTGCTGTCCAATGGGAATTGTGACAAACACGCTGTCCAAAGAGGTTTGTGACACACACAATCTGTCCCATGGGGTTTGTGACACACACGCTCTCCAATGGGGATTGTGACACACACACTGTCCAGTAGGGTTTATGACACACACACGCTATCCAATGGGGTTTGTGACACACACACTTTCTAATGGGGTTTGTGACACACACGGTATACAATGGGTTTTGTGACACATACACTGTCTAATGGGGACTGTGACACACACACGATGTCCAAGGGTGTTTGTGACACACACACTGTCCAATAGGGTTTGTGACACACACGTGCTATCCAATGGGTTTTGTGACACATACACTGTCCAGTGGGTTTTGTGACACACACACTGTCCAATGGGGTTTGTGAGACATACACACTGTCCAATGGTGATTGTGACACACACACACTGTCTAATGGGGTTTATGACACACACGTTATCCAATGGTGTTTGTGACACACACGCCATGCAAGGGGGTTTGTGACACAGACGCTGTCCAATGGGGATTGAGAAATACACACGGTGTCCCATGGGGTTTGTGACACAGACACTGTCCAATGGGGATTTTTACATACACACGCTATCCAATGGGGTTTGTGACACGCACACTTTCCAAAGGTGTTTGTGACACACACACTGTCCAAAGGGGCTTGTGACAAACGCGCTGTCCAATTGGGTTTGTGACACGCGCACTCTGTCCAACGGGGATCGTGAAACACACACACTGTCCAATGGGGTTTGTGACACACACGCTGTCCAATGGAGAGTGTGACACACACACGGTGTTCCATGGTGTTTGTGACACACATGCTGTCCAATGGGTTTTGTGACAGACACGCTGTCCAATTGGGATTGTGACATACACACGCTGTCCAATGGCGTTTGTGACACGGATGCTGTCCAATGGGGTTTGCGACACACACACTGTCCAATGGGGTTTGTGACACACACTCTTTCCAATGGGGTTTCTGAAACACACTCTGTCCAATGGGGTTTGCCGCACACACACTGTCCAATGGGGTTTGTGACACACACGCTGTCCAATGGGGATTGTGACATGCACACGCAGTCCAATGGGGTTCGTGACACACTGTGTCCAGTGGGGTTTGTCACACACAATCTGTCCAATGGGGCTTGTGACACACACTCTTTCCAATGGGTTTTGTTATACACACTCTGACCATTGGGCTTGTGACACACAAGCTGTCCAATAGTGTTTGTGAAACACACTCTGTCCCATGGTTTTTGTGACACACACACTCTGTCCAATGGGCTTGTGACACACATGCTGTCCAATGGAGACTGTGACACACAAGCTGTCCAAAGGGGTTTGTGAAACACACACACAGTCCAAAGGGTTTGTGACACACACACTCTGTCCAATGGGGTTTGTGACACACACGCTGTCCAATGGGGATTGTGACAACCACGCTGTCCAATGGGGGTTGTGAAACAGACACACTGTCCAATGGGGTTTGTGACACACATGCTGTCCAGTTGGGATTGTGACACACACACACTCCAATGCGGTTTGTGACACGTACACTTTCCAATGGGGTTTGTGACACACACGCTGTCCAATGGCGTTTGTGAAACAAACAATGTCCAATGGGGTTTGTGACACACACACTGTCCAATGCGGTTTGAACACACACACTCTGGCCAACTGTCCAATGGAGACTGTGACACACACACGCTGTCCAATGGGGTTTATGAGAAACACACGCTTTCCAATGGGGATTGTGACACACACGCTGTCCAATGGGGTTTGTGACACACACACACTGTCCAATGGGGTTTATGACAAACACACGCTGTCCAATGGGGATTGTGACAAACACGCTGTCCAATGGGGTTTGTGATACACACACTCAGTCCAATGGTGTTTGTGACACACATGATGTCCAATGGGGATTTGTGACAGACATACTATCCAATAGGGTTTGTGACACACACTCGCTATCCAAAGGGGTTTGTGACACACACGCTCTATATATTGGGTTTTGTGACACACACACTTTCCATTGGGGTTTGTGACACACAAACACTGTCCCATGGGGTTTGTGACACAGAGGCTGACCAATAGGGTTTTTTACACACACACAGCCTAATGGGGTTTGTGACACACATTTTATCCAGTGGGGTTCGTGACACACACGCTGTCCAGTGGGGTTTGTGACACACACACTATCCAGTGGGGTTTCTGACACACATGCTGTCCAATGGGGGTTGTGACACACACGCTGTCCAATGGGGTTCGTGACACACACACTGTCCAATGGGTTTTTTAACTCACACACTCTGTCCAATGGGGATTGTGGCACATAAGCTGTCCAACGGGGTTCGTGACACACACACTGCCAATAGGGTTTGTGACACACACACTCTCCAAAGTGGATTGTGACACACACACTGTCCAAAGGGGTTTGTGAAACACACACTGTCCAATGGAGATTGTGACACACACACGTTGTCCAGTGGGGTTTGTGACACACACACGCTGTCCAATGGGTTTTGTGACACACACGATGTCCAATGGGGTTGTGACATCACGCTGTCCAATGGGTTTTGTGACACACACACTGTCCAACATGGTTTGTGACACACACACGCTATCCATTGGGGTTTGTGACATACACACTATCCAATAGGGTTTGTGACACACACATGCTATCCAAAGGGGTTTATGACACGCACACTTTCTAAAGGGGTTTGTGACACACACACGCTGTCCCATGGGGTTTGTGACACACACGCTGACCAATAGCGTTTGTTACACACACACTGTCTAATGGGGTTTGTGAGACACACACTAATGGGGTTTCTGACACACATGTCCAATGGGGGTTGTGACAAACACGCTGTCCAATGGGGTGCGTGACACACACACTGTCCAATGGGTTTTTTAACACACACACTCTGTCCAATGGGGATTGTGGCACATATGCTGTACAACGGCATTCGTTGCACACACACTGCCTATAGGGTTTGTGACACACACACTCTCCAAAGTGGATTGTGACAAACACACAGTCCAACAGGGTTTGTGACACACACACTCTGTCCAATGGGGATTGTGAAAGAGACACACTGTCCAGTGGGTTTGTGACAAACACGCTGTCCAATGGAGACTGTGACACACACACGCTCTCCCATGGTGTTTGTGATACGCATGCTGTCAAATGGTTTTTGTGACACACACGCTTTCCAATTAGGATTGTGAAATACACACGCGCCTCAATTGTGTTTCTGACACGGATGCTACATAATGGGGTTTGTGACACACACTGTCCAATGGGGTTTGGAACACAAACTCTTTCCAGTGGGGTTTGTGACACACATTCTGTCCAGTGGGGTTTGCCACACACACACTGTACAATGGGGTTTGTGACACACACACTGTCCAATGGGCTTTGTCACACACTCTCTGTCCAATGGGGCTTGTGACACACACGTTGTCCAAAGGGGATTGTGACAAACATGCTGCACAATGGGGTTTCTGACACACACACTCTATCCAATGGGCTTGTGACAAACAATCTGTACAATGGAGTTTGTGACACACATACGTTATGCAATGTGGTTTGTGACACGTACACTATCCGGTGGGTTTTGAGAAACACACACTCTGTCCAATGGGGTTTGTGACACACACACTTTCGAATGGGGTTTGTGACACACACGCTATACTATGGGGACTGTGACACAAACACGCTGTCAAATGGGGTTTGTGACACACACACTGTCCAGTGGGGTTTATGACACACACACATTGTCCAATGGGGATTGTGAAACACACACTCTGTCCAATGTGGTTTGTGACACACACGCTGTCCAGTGGGGTTTGTGACACACACACTGTCGAATAGGTTTTGTGACACACACACTCTATCCAATGGGGTTTGTGACAAATACACTCTCCAAAGGGGTTCGTGACACACACGCTGTCCGGATAGGTTTGTGACACACGCACGCTGTCTAATGGGAATTGTGACACACACACGCTGTCCAGTGAGTTTTGTATAAACAGACACTATGTCCAATGGACCTTTGACACACACGCTGTCCAATAGTGTTTGTGACACACACGCTATCCAATGGGATTTCTGAAGCACACACTTTCCAAATGGGTTTGTGACACACACGCTTTCCAATGGGTTTTTTGACACACACGCGGTCCAATGGGGTTCGTGAATCATACGCTGTCGATCTGGGTTTGTGACACACACGCTATCCAATGGGGTTCGTGAATCACACTCTGTCGAGCTGGTTTTGTGACACACACAGTGTCCAATAGCGTTTGTGACACACAGACGCTATCCAGTGGGGTTTGTGACAGGCCAACATACTCATGAGGTTTGTGACACACACACGCTATCCAATGGGTTTTGTGACATACAGACTGTCCAATGGGGTGTGTGACACACAAACTCTGTGCAGTGGGGTTTGTGACACACACGCGGTCCAATTGGTCTTGTGACACATACGCGGTCCAATGGGGTTCGTGAATCATACGCTGTCGATCTGGGTTTGTGACACACACGCTGTCCAATGGGGTTCGTGAATCACACTCTGTCAAGCTGGTTTTGTGACACACACAGTGTCCAATAGGGTTTGTGACACACACACGCTATCCAATGCGGTTTGTGACACACGCTATTTCTAATGGGGTTTGTGACTCACACGCTATACAATGGGGACTGTGACACTCACACGCAGTCCTATGGGGTTTGTGACACACACATTGTCCATAGGGGTTTGTGACAAACACGTTGTCCAATTGAGTTTGTGACACACACACGCTGTCCAATTGGGTTTGTGACACACACACTGTCCAATGGGGATTGCGACACGCATACTGTCCAATGGGGCTTGTGACAAACACACTGTCCAATGGGGTTCGTGACACACTCTGTCCAGTGGGTTTTGTCACACACACACTGTCCAATGAGGTTTGTGACACACACACTGTCCAATGGGGTTTGTCACACACTCTGTCCAAACGGGTTCGTGACACACACGCTGTCCAATGGGGTTTGTGAAACAAACAATGTCCAGTGGGGTTTGTGACACACACAGTGTCCAATGGGGTTTGTGACACACACACACTGTCAAATGGGCTTGTGACACACACGCTGTCCAATGGTGTTTGTGAAACACACTCTGTCCCATGGGGTTTGTGACACACACATTGTCCAATGGGAATTGTGACAAATACGCTGTCCAATGCGGTATGTGACACACACACTCTGTGCAATGGGGTTGTGACAAACAGGCTGTCCAATGGGGATTGTGACAAACCCGCCTTCCAATGGGGTTTGTGACACACACACTCTGTCCAATGGATCTTGTGACACACACGCTGTCCAAAGGGGTTCATGACACACACGCTGTCGAGTGGGGTTTGTGACACACGCATTTTCCAATAGGGTTTGTGACACACACACGCTATCCAATGGGGTTTGTGACACACACACTGTCCAATGGGGTTTGTGACACACAAGCTGTAAAATGGGTCTTGTGATACACACGCTGTCCAATGGGGTTCGTGAATCACACGCTGTCAAGCTGGGTTTGTGACACACACGCTGACCAATGGGGTTCGTGAATCACACGCTGTCGAGCTGGGTTTGTGACACAAACACTGTCCAATAGGGTTTGTGACACACACACGCTATCCAATGGGGTTTGTGACACACACACTTTCTAATGGGGTTTGTGACACACACGCTATACAATGGGGACTGTGACACACACACGCTGTCCTATGGGGTTTGTGACACACACATTGTCCATAGGGGTTTGTGACAAACACGCTGTCCAATTGAGTTTGTGACACACACACGCTATCCAATGGGTTTTGTGACACGTGCAGTATCCAGTGTGTTTTGAGACACACACACTCTGTCCAATGGGGTTTGTGACACACACACTTTCTAAAGGGGTTTGTGACACACAAGCTATACTATGGGGACTGTTACACACACACGCTGTCCAATGGGGTTTGTGACACACACACTTTCCATTGGGGTTTATGACACACACACATAGTCCAATGGGGATTGTGACACAAACACGCTGTCCAATGTGGTTTGTGACACACACGCTGTCCAATGTAGATTGTGACACATACACGCTGTCCAATGGGTTCGTGACACACACTCTGTCCAGTGGGGTTTGTGACACACACACTGTCCAATAGGTTTTGTGGCACACACACGCTATCCAATGGCGTTTGTGACACATACACTCTCCAAAGGGATTCGTGACACACACACTGTCCAATGGGAATTGTGACACACACACGCTGTCCAGTGAGTTTTGAAAAAACACACACTCTGTCCAATGGGCCTATGACACACACGCTGTCCAATAGTGTTTGTGACACACACGCTATCCAATGGATTTCTGAAACACACACTGTCCAAATGGGTTTGTGACACACACGTTTTCCAATGGGGTTTTTGACACACAGACACTGTCCAATGGGGATTGTGACACACACAGGCTGTCCAATGGGGTTCATGACACACACTCTGTACAATGGGGTGTGTGACTACACACGCCGTCCAATGGGGATTGTGACAACAACGCTGTCCAATTGGGTTTCTGACACACACACGCTATCCAGTGGGGTTTGTGACAGACACACTTTCTAATGGGGTTTGTGACACACATGCTACAGAATGGGTTTTGTGACACACACACTGACCAAGGGGGATTGTGACACACACACGATTTTCAATGGTGTTTGTGACACACAGGCTGTACAATGGGGTTTGTGACACAGACATTGTACAATTGGGATTGTGACATACACACAGTCCAATAGGGTTTGTGACACACACACGCTATCCAATGGGGTTTGTGACATACACACTTTCCAATGGGGTTTCTGACACACAAACACTGTCCAATGGGTTTTGTGAGAAACACACTCTGTCCAATGGGTCTTGTGACACACACGCTGTTCAATCTGGTTCCTGACACACACGCTGTCCAATGGGGATTGTTACACACACGCTGTTCAATCTGGTTCCTGACACACACGCTGTCCAATGGGGATTGTGAAACACAAGCTGTCCAATGGGGTTTGTGACACCCACGCTCTACAGTTGGTTTTGTGACACGCACGTTGTCCAATAGTTTTTGTGAAACGCACTCTGTCCCATGGGGTTTGTGACACACAAACTGCCCAATGGAGATTGTGATAAACACACGCTGTCCAATGGGGTTCGTGAATCACACGCTGTCGAGCAGGGTTTGTGACAATGTCCTGGTTTTGTTAAAAACAAGTTTCTCTTTCAGTGAATTTTGTCTGTCAGCTAAAGCCTTCATATTAACTGCATTTTCCTGGAGAACCAGACACATGTTTTGGTAAACCTAGCAATGGAATGCAAACTTATTGATAAGCACGGATGGACATCTCGCGAGAGGGGCGACGAGAAGCAAGTGAGCAAGAAACTGACCAACTGTGTATAACATTCCATTCACATGAATACTTCATATAAAAGTGGGAGATCACGAGAATCTCGTGTGCTTTTCCCTTTTCCCTTCTGCTTATGGCCGACATTATGAGAGGACCTTGCTAGTCGTCCCTGCGAACTGAGGCCTAGTGAGAGACTGAATCCAGCTCCTATTGGCTGCAGAGTCTAATCCAGGACTTCGGGTGCCGGCTCTGCAGTTGCTGAGACTTTCAAGATTGGTTTTGTATATTTTGTATTATTTTCTCTATTCTTATTAGTAGCATTAGTAAAACATCTTTAATTTTTTCCAACTCTCTTCACTCTGTGCTTCTTTTCCTTCCAATCGCCTCTCCTTAGTGAAAAGGGGGGAGAGGGAGGTGGAAGTGTGGGGGGGAGAGGGGGTTAACAATACATCTGCCAGGGTTTTATTGTCACCCCGCAATCTTAACCCTCGACAGATAATTTGGCGCCCAACGTGGGGCAAGAGAAAGGGGTAAATTTGAAGATTTTTGGTTTTTCCACTGCTCTGACGTACCTTTCAGTTTTCTTGGCACGGTGCCAACTCATAGAGTTGTGATACTTGCGCGTCTGTTTGCTTTGGATAATATTTAGTTGTATTAAGGCAAAGTGAATTACACTGATTTAAAGATGTTATGGCATAAGTTGTATCAGTTATTTTCTACATTGTGCTCACTGATTCCATATCTGTGTTGGGCTTTCTTTTTAAATCGAAGTATTCATTATATAACAACAAGGAACTGGACAATGGTCATGATGATGCTGTGTGGTTTGTCACTGGTTTATTTCATTATACTGCAGCCGCTAATGAATTTCTACTCGCTTCTGCTTTACCTTGAAAAGCCTCCAGGAGAGATTAAAGAGCAGTACGGCTCTGTGTTTGCTAATTGGTCGAGCGAATCTTTAGAAAGGCTGACTAACAATACTTTCGTTTTTTCGCTAGGACAGTTCACAAATGTTTTAGAGAACTTTGAATATCCTTGGAGTTTTGATAGAACTGTGATGGTGTTATCTGGTTTGCTGAATGTGTGTCAGTTTGTGCTTCTGTTAAGAGAAATGGCATTCAACAGGAGGTTTGCGTCTCTTTGTTGTCCTGAGATTTGCGGTGCGTCTTTGGAAGCTTTAGCAAAAAGCACTCCGAGCCGCTCGAGAAAGAGCAAAACAGCCAAAGCTGCCGCTGCAGCCACTGCCCCCCCAACGGCGGCTTCGCAGGCTGAGGCTACAGCTCCTCCGCAGAGTTCCTCTGCCAAGGTCGCTGCAGATAACATTACTTCTCCAGCCTCAAAGGCTAACAAGGCAGCCCCCCCTTCTTCACACACTGGGCACTGTTGCTGCTGTAACCACTGTGACCGTCATTCAGACTCTGGAAATAAATCAAATGATGGTGAACCCATATCAGCATCAGTTGCTGGTTCTAAGAAAGTCACTAGAAAGACTACTCGTGCAGCAGATGATGGCACAGGGCCAACATCAACCCAAGGGGCACCATCAGGACAGGGAGGAGATGAAGTGACCACTACTCGGTCCTTTTCTCCAGGTGAGCTGAGAGATCTGAGAAAATACTTTAGTCGTCGTGAAGGCGAGAATATTTTAACCTGGCTGCTCCGATGCTGGGACAATGGGGCAGAAACAATTGAATTGGAAGGTGGTGAAGCCAGGCAGCTGGGATCTCTGTCAAGAGATTCCACCATTGATAGGGCAATTTCAAGAGAGTCTAATGCCACTAGTCTCTGGTCCCGACTCCTGGCAGCTATGAAAGTAAGATTTCCCTACAAGGAAGATTGTATATCCAAGTTAGGGAAATGGAATACTACGGAGAGAGGTATTCAGTTCCTGAGAGAATTAGCTGTGCGAGAGATCATCTATTTTGGATCAGACAACCAAGAGGGGACAGACCCAGATAGAATCAATTGTACACGATCTCTGTGGCGCAGATTTGTACAAAGTGCACCCCCTGCATATGCTAGGTCATTGGCAGGAATGGTCTGGTCAGCTAGAGGTCAACAAGAGATTAATGAAGTGATTGAGCAGCTTCGGAACTTTGAGGACAGCCTTGCTGGTTCTCTACGGGCTTGTGTCTCCGCTGTAGAGAAACTGTGTGAAAAATCTGATGACCGGTTTGAAAAGATATTGCAAGAAATCAAAGAACTCAGAGAAGACACATACCATTCACGACCTGCACAAACCTATGTTTCAGCTATTAGGAAAAGGCGTTTCCAATCTCGAGAGAGAGGACAGAGGCAGCCCACAAAAAGAGGTTCACTGTGGTTCTTCCTACATGAGCAGGGAGAAAACATGAATAAGTGGCATGGAAGACCTACCTCAGAACTTCAAGAACGAGTACGTGAGATAAAAGGAAAAACTCCTAGGAAGGTGGCTGCTCCAGTTTACAAAAGGAGCAGAAGAGATTCTGATGCTCTTGAAGGAACCTCTAATTCACACCCAGAGACTGTGCAAAACAGAAATTAGAGGTGCCCTGCCTCCAACCAGGTGGAGGAAAGGGATAACAGAGTTTATTGGACTGTACAAATACGATGGCCTGGTACAACACACCCCCAGGAGTACAAAGCTTTAGTGGACACTGGTGCTCAGTGCACAATAATTTCTTCTAATTATAAAGGAACGCAATCCATCAATATTGTTGGAGTGACTGGGGGATCCCAGGAACTGACTGTTGTAGAGGCTGAAATGAGCCTAACTGGAAAAAACTGGCAAAAGCATCCCATTGTGACTGGTCCAGATGCTCCGTGCACCCTTGGCATAGACTACCTCAGGAGAGGGTATTTTAAGGACCCAAAAGGGTATAGGTGGGCATTTGGTATAGCAGCTGTGGACACTGAGAAAATTGAACAGCTGTCTGATTTGCCTGGTCTTTCAGATGATCCTTCTGTTGTAGGACTGCTGATGATTGACGATCAGCAGGTGCCAATTGCTACCACAAGAGTGCATCGCCGGCAATATCGCACCAACCGAGACTCTTTGATTCTGATCCAGAAGTTGATCCGTCAATTGGAAAGCCAGGGTGTGATCAGTAAGACTCGCTCACCTTTTAACAGCCCAATCTGGCCAGTGCGTAAGTCTAGTGACGAGTGGAGACTAACTGTAGACTATCGTGGCCTGAATGAAGTTACACCACCACTGAGTGCTGCTGTGCCTGACATGCTAGAACTGCAATTTGAACTGGAGTCAAAGGCAGCTAAGTGGTATGCTACAATTGACATTGCTAATGCATTTTTCTCTATTCCTGTAGCAACAGAGTGCAGGCCACAGTTTGCTTTCACCTGGAGAGGCATCCAGTACACGTGGAATCGCTTGCCCCAGGGGTGGAAACACAGTCCTACCATCTGCCATGGACTGATCCAGACCACGCTGGAGCAAGGTAAAGCTCCAGAACACTTGCAATATATTGACATCATCATCGTATGGGGTGACACAGCGAAAGAAGTCTTCAAGAAAGGTGAGAGAATAATTCAGATTCTTTTGGATGCTGGTTTTGCCATAAAACGAAACAAGGTCAAGGGACCTGCACGAGAGATACAGTTTTTAGGAATAAAATGGCAAGATGGCCGTCGTCAGATCCCATTGGATGTGATCAACAAAATTGCAGCAATGTCTCCACCTACTAATAAAAAGGAGACACAGACTTTCTTGGGTGTTGTAGGTTTTTGGAGAATGCATATTCCTGACTACAGCCAGATTGTGAGCCCTCTCTATCGAGTGACTCGTAAAAAGAACCAGTTTGAGTGGGGCCCTGAACAACGACAAGCCTTTGAACAAATTAAGCGTGAGATAACTCATGCGGTGGCCCTTGGACCAGTTCGGACTGGACTAGATGTTAAAAATGTGCTCTACACTGCAGCCGGAGATAATGGACTTACCTGGAGCCTCTGGCAGAAAGCACCAGAAGAAACCCGAGGTCGACCCTTAGGTTTTTGGAGTCGAGGATACAAAGGATCTGAGGCCAACTATACTCCAACTGAAAAAGAGATACTAGCAGCATATGAAGGAGTTCGAGCTGCTTCAGAAGTGATCGGTACTGAAGCACAGCTCCTCCTGGCACCTCGACTGCCGGTGCTGAGCTGGATGTTCAAAGGGACGGTTCCCTCTCCACATCATGCAACCGAAGTTACGTGGAGTAAATGGATTGCATTGATCACGCAACGAGCTCGAATTGGAAATCCCAATCGTCCAGGGATCTTAGAAGTGATTACAGACTGGCCAGAAAGCAAAGACTTTGGGATGTCTCCAGATGAGGAGGAAGTAAAACGTGCTGAAGAAGCACCACCGTATAATACTCTTTCAGAGACTGATAAGCAGTATGCACTGTTCACAGATGGATCCTGTCGTCTTGTAGGAAAACATAGAAGGTGGAAAGCTGCTGTGTGGAGTCCCACACGACAAGTTACAGAAGCCACTGAAGGACAAGGTGAATCTAGTCAATTTGCAGAAGTGAAAGCCATCCAGCTGGCTTTGGACATTGCTGAACGAGAGAAGTGGCCAATACTTTATCTCTATACTGACTCTTGGACGGTAGCAAATGCCTTGTGGGGGTGGCTACAGCAATGGAAGAGAAGCAACTGGCAGCGCAGAGGTAAACCCATTTGGGCTGCCACACTGTGGCAAGACATTGCTGCTTGGCTAGAGAGTCTGCCTGTGAAAGTTTGTCATGTAGATGCTCATGTGCCTAAAAGCCGAGCCACCGAGGAACATCTAAACAACCAACAAGCAGATCAAGCTGCTAAGATTAAAGTAGCTGAGGTGGACTTGGACTGGCAACATAAAGGTGAACTTTTCCTAGCTCGATGGGCCCATGATGCTTCAGGGCATCAAGGTAGAGATGCAACGTATAAATGGGCTCGCGATCGAGGGGTGGATTTAACGATCGACACTATTTCACAGGTTATTCATGAATGTGAAACTTGCGCCGAAATCAAACAAGCGAAACGGTTAAAGCCTGTATGGTATGGGGGGCGATGGTTAAAGTATAAGTATGGAGAAGCTTGGCAGATTGATTATATTACACTTCCACAAACACGTCAAGGTAAGCGTTATGTACTTGCAATGGTGGAAGCAACCACTGGATGGTTGGAAACACATGCCGTACCTCATGCTACAGCCCGAAATACTATCTTGGGCCTTGAAAAGCAAGTCCTTTGGCGACACGGTACGCCAGAAAGAATTGAATCAGACAACGGTACTCATTTCAAAAACAGTATTATAGACAATTGGGCCAAAGAACACGGTATTGAGTGGGTATATCATATTCCATATCATGCACCAGCCTCTGGGAAAATTGAAAGGTACAATGGTTTGCTAAAAACTACACTAAAGGCACTTGGTGGTGGAACCTTTAAAAACTTGGATTCACATTTAGCAAAAGCCACTTGGTTGGTCAACACCAGGGGATCAACCAATCGAGCCGGGCCTGCCCAGTCAGAAATCCTATGGACTGTAGAAGGAGATAAAGTCCCTGTAGTACACATGAAAAACATGTTAGGAAAGGCAGTCTGGGTTACTCCTGCCTCAGGCAAAGGCAAGCCCATTCGTGGGATTGTTTTTGCCCAGGGACCTGGCAGCACCTGGAAGGTGATGCTTAAGGATGGAGAAGTTCGGTGTGTACCTCAAGGGGATTTGAGTTTAGGTGAAAATATGCAATACTGAACTGCATAATGTGAATTGCCATGCTAACAGTGTTTAATAAGTGTTTTTCAGATCAAAACAGTGATGATGAAACCAGAGCTAGTTTCTTCGAGTGGCGCCTGACAACTTCTTCGAAGTTGATGTCTTTAACCCACAAACAGTGGTCAAGAGATGCACTTGTACCATTTTTCCTGCCCTGGGAGACTGTCGTGACAAAATGAACTTAATGAACTTTTCAAAGGATGGTCCACTGATTAAAATTAATTACTCCTGTGTATATATGTATATATATACATATATATATAGTAGTAGTGAGTAATTAGATTGTATTGATAGATTGTATTGATAAGGTTTAAGCATTCAGTGAATGGCATATTATAAGGGGTGGATTGTCCTGGTTTTGTTAAAAACAAGTTTCTCTTTCAGTGAATTTTGTCTGTCAGCTAAAGCCTTCATATTAACTGCATTTTCCTGGAGAACCAGACACATGTTTTGGTAAACCTAGCAATGGAATGCAAACTTATTGATAAGCACGGATGGACATCTCGCGAGAGGGGCGACGTGAAGCAAGTGAGCAAGAAACTGACCAACTGTGTATAACATTCCATTCACGTGAATACTTCATATAAAAGTGGGAGATCACGAGGATCTCGTGTGCTTTTCCCTTTTCCTTTCTGCTTATGGCCAACATTAGGAGAGGACCTTGCTAGTCGTCCCTGCGAACTGAGGCCTAGTGAGAGACTGAATCCAGCTCCTATTGGCTGCAGAGTCTAATCCAGGACTTCGGGTGCCGGCTCTGCAGTTGCTGAGACTTTCAAGATTGGTTTTGTATATTTTGTATTATTTTCTCTATTCTTATTAGTAGCATTAGTAAAACATCTTTAATTTTTTCCAACTCTCTTCACTCTGTGCTTCTTTTCCTTCCAATCGCCTCTCCTTAGTGAAAAGGGGGGAGAGGGAGGAGGAAGTGTGGGGGGGGAGATGGGGTTAACAATACATCTGCCAGGGTTTTATTGTCACCACGCAATCTTAACCCTCGACAGACACACAGGCTGTCCAATGGGGTTCGTGAATCACACGCTGTCAAGCTGGGTTTGTGACACACACGCTGTCCAATGGGGTTCGTTAATCACACGCTGTCGAGCTGGGTTTGTGACACACACTGCCCAATAGGTTTTGTGACACACACACGCTATCCAATGGGGTTTGTGACACACACACTTTCTAATGGGGTTTGTGACACACACGCTATACAATGGGGACTGTGACACACACACGCTGTCCTATGGGGTTTGGAACACACACATTGTCCATAAGGGTTTGTGACAAACACGCTGTCCAATTGAGTTTGTGACACACACACGCTATCCAATGGGTTTTGTGACAAATACACTATCCAATGGGTTTTGAGACACACACACTCTGTCCAATGGGGTTTGTGACACACACACGTTCTAGTGGGCTTTGTGACACACACGCTATACTATGGGGACTGTGACACACACACGCTGTCCAATGGGGTTTGTGACACAAACACTCTGTCCAATGGGGATTGTGACACACATACTGTCCAATGGAGTTTGTGACACACACTCTCTGTCCAATGGGGCTTGTGACAAACAGGCTGTCCAATGGGGTTCGTGACACAATCTGTCCAGTGGGTTTTGTCACACACACGCTGTCCAATGGGGTTTGTGACACACACACTTTCCAATGGTGTTTGTCACACACACTCTGTCCAATGGGGATTGGGACACACACTCTGTCCAACGGGGTTTGTCACACTCTCTGTCCAAACGTTTTCATAACACACACGCTGTCCAGTGTGTTTTGTGAGACACACACTCTGTCCAATAGGATTTGTGACACAAACACTCTGTCCCATGGGCTTTTGACAAACAAGCTGTACAATGGAGTTTGTGACACACACACTCTGTCCAATGTTGTTTGTGAACACACACACTGTCCAATGGGTTTTGTGACACACCGGCTGCCCAATGGGTATTGTGACACACACACTGTCCAATGGGGTTTGTGACACACACGCTATCCAATGGGGTTTGTGAAACACACACTTTCTAATGGGGTTTGTGACACACACGCTATCCAGTCGGTTTTGTGATACACACAATGTCCAATGGGTACTGTGACACACACACTCTGTCCAATGGGGTTTGTGACACATACACTGTCCAGTGGGTTTTTTTACACACACACTCTGTCCAATGGGGTTTGTGACACACTACACGCTATCCAATGGGGATTGTGACACACAGGCTGTCCAATGGGCTTTGTGACACACACAGTCTGTCCAATGGTGTTTGTGACACACACTGTGTCCAGTGGGGTTTGTCACACACACTCTGTCCAACGGGGATTGTGACACACACTCGCTGTCCAATGGGGTTTGTGACACACCCACTGTCCAATGGGGTTTGTGACACACATCTAGTCCAATGGGGTTTCTCACACACACTCTGTCCAATGGGGTTCGTGACACAAACTCTGTCCAGTTGGGTTTGTGACACACACGCTGTCCAATGGGGTTCGTGACACACACTCTCCAAAGGGGTTTGTGACACACACACTGTCCAATAGGGTTTGTGACACACACACGCTATCCAATGGCGTTTGTGACACACACACTTTCTAATGGGGTTTGTGACACACACGCTATACAAAGGGTTTTGTGACACACACACTGTCTAATGGGGATTGTGACACACAAACGATGTCCAATGGTGTTTGTGACACACTCGCTGTCCAGTGGGGTTTGTATACAGACGCTGTCTAATGGGGATTGTGACACACACACTCTGTCCAATGAGGTTTGTGACACACACACGCTGTCCAATGAGGTTTGTGAAACACATGCTGTCCAATGGGGTTTGTGACACACACAATCTGTCCAATGGGTTTTGTGACACACTCGCAGTGCAATGGGTTTTGTGACACACACAATCTGTCCAATGAGGTTTGTGACACAAACGCTGTCCAATGGGGATTGTGACACACATACTGTCCAATGGGGTTTCTGAAACGCACACTCTGTCTAATGGTACTTGTGACACACTCGCTGTCCAATGGGGTTCGTGATACACACGCTGTAGAGTGGAGTTTGTGACACACACACTGTCCAATAGGGTTTGTGAAACACACACGCCATCCAATGGGGTTTGTGAAACACACATCTTCTAATGGGTTTTCTGACACACACGCCATCCAATCAGATTTGTGACACACACACTTTCCAATGGGGATTCTGACACACAAACTCTGTCCAATGGTGTTTGTGACACACACGCTGTGCAATGGGGTTTGTGACACAGACACTGTCCAATGGGGATTGCAATATACACACGCTGTCCCATGGGGTTTGTGACATAGACGCTGTCCAATGGGGATTGTGACACACACACGCTATCCAATGGGGTTTGTGACATGCACCCTTTCCAAAGGGTTTTGTGACACACACACTGTCCAATGGAGTTTGTGACACACATTCTGTCCGATGGGGTTTGTGACAAAGACGATGTCCAGTGGGGATTGTGACAAACACGCTGTCCGATTGCGTTTGTAACACACACACTGTCCAATGGGGATTGTGACACACACACGCTGTCTAATGGGGTTTATGACACAAACGCTGTCCAATGGGGTTTGTGACACACACAATCTCTCCAATGGGGTTTGTGACACAAACGCTGTCCAATTGGGAATGTGACACACGCGCCGTCCTATGGGGTTTGTGACACACGCACTCTGTCCAATGGTACCTGTGACACACACCCTGTCCAATGGGGTTCGTGATACACACGCTGTCGAGTGGGGATTGTGACACACAAACTGTCCAATAGGGTTTGTGAAACACACACACTATGCAATGGGGTTTGTGAAACACACACTGTCCAATGGGGATTGTGACACACACACGATGTCCAATGGAGTTTGTGACACACATGCTGTCCAATGGGGTTTGTGACACACACACACTGTCCAATGGTGTTTGTGACACACACGCTGTGCAACGGGGTTTGAGACACAGACACTGTCCAATGGGGATTGCGACATACACACGCTGTCCCTTGGGGTTTGTGACACGCACACTTTCCAATGGGGTTAGTGACACACACACTTTACAACGGGTTTTGTGAAACACACATGCTGTCCCATGGGGTTTGTGACACACATACTGACCAATTGGGTTAGTTACACACACATTGTGCAATGGAGTTTGTGACACGCTGTCAAATATATTTTGTGACACAAACTATCCAATAGGGTTTGTGACACACACATGCTATCCAAAAGGGTTTGTGACATGCACACTTCCTAAAGGGGTTTGTGACACACACACTTTCCAGTGGGGTTTGCTACACACACACTCTGTCCCATGGGGTTTGTGACGCACACGCTGACCAATTGTGTTTGTTACACACACACTGTCTAATGGGATTTGTGACACACACATGCTGTCCAATGGCGTTTGTTACACGCGTGCTGTCCAATGGCTTTTGTGACAGACACACGATATCCAATGGGTTTTGTGACACATACACTGTCCTATGGGGTTTGTGACACACACACACTGTCCAATGGGGATTGTGACACACACACGCTGTCCAATGGTGTTTGTGACACACACAATCTGTCCAATGGGGATTGTGACACACACGCTGTCCAATGGGGTTTGTGACACGCACACTCTGTCCAATGGGTCTTGTGACACACACGCTGTCCAATGGGGATTGTGACACACACGCTGTCCAATGGGTATTGTGACACACACGCTGTCCAATGGGGTTCGTGACACGCACTCTGTGTCCAACGGTACTTGTGACACACATGATGTCCAATGGGATTCGTGACACACACGCTGTCCAATGGGGTTTGTGATACACACACTCTGTACAATGGTACTTGTGACACACACGCTATACAATCGTTTTTGTCACACACACACTGTCCAATGGGGATTGTGACACACACACGATGTCCAATGGTGTTTGTCACACACACGCTGTCCAATGGCTTTTGTGACACACACTCTGTCAAATGGGGATTGTGACACACACACGTTGTCCAATGGTGTTTGTGACACACACATGATGTCCTATGGGGTTTGTGACAAACACATTGTCCAATGGGGTTTGTTACAAACACGCTGTCCAATGGAGATTGCGACACACACACGCTGTCCAATGCTGTTCGTAACACACACGCTGTCAATGGGGATTGTGACACACACGCTGTCCAATGGTGTTTCTGACACAGATGCTGTTCAATGGGGATTGTGACACACACGCTGTCCCATGGTGTTTATGACACACACTCTGTCCAATGGGGTGTGTGACACACACACTATCTAATGGGGCTTGTGACACACACACGATGTCCAATGGTTTTTGTGACACACTCGCTGTCCAATGGGGTTTGTGATACAGACGCTGTCCAATGGGGATTGTGACACACACACGTTGTCAAATGGAGTTTGTGACACACACACTGTCCAATGGGGTTTGTGACACACACAATCTGTCCAATCGGGTTTGTGACACAAACGCTGTCCAATAGACATTGTGACACACACGCTGTCCAGTGGGATTTGTGACACACACAATCTGTCCAATGGTACTTGTGACACACACGCTGTCCAATGGGGTTCGTGATACACACTCTGTCTAGTGGAGTTTGTGACACACGCACTGTGCAATAGGGTTTGTGAAACACACACGCTATACAATGGGGTTTGTGAAACACACACTGACTAATGGGGTTTCTGAAACACACGCTATCCAATCGGTTTTGTGACACACACACTTTCCAATGGGGATTGTGACGCACACACTCTGTCCAATGGTGTTTGTGACACACACGCTGTGCAATGGGGTTTGTGACACAGACACTGTCCTATGGGGATTGTGACACACACACGCTATCCAATGGGGTTTGTGACATGCACACTTTCCAAAGGGTTTTGTGACACACACACTGTCCCATGGTGTTTGTGACACATATGCTGTCCATTAGGGTTTGTGACACAGACGATGTCCAATGGGGATTGTGACAAACAGGCTGTTCGATGGGGTTTGTGACAAAAACACTGTCCAATAGGGTTTGTGACACACACACGCTATCCAATGGGTTTTCTGACACATACACTGTCCTATGGGGTTTGTGACACACACACACTGTCCAAAGGGGATTGTGACACACACATGCTGTCTAACGAGGTTTATGACACACACGCTGTCCAATGGGGTTTGAGACACACACAATTTTTCCAATGGGGATTGTGACACACACACTGTCCAATGGGGTTTGTGACACGCACACTTTCTAAAGGGGTTTGTGACACAAACACTTTCGAATGGGGTTTGTGACACACACACTCTGTCCAATGATTCTTGTAACACACACGCTGTCCAATGGGGTTTGTGGCACACACGCTGTCCAATGGGGATTGTGACACACACGCTGTCCAACGGTGTTTCTGACACGGATGCTGTTCAATGGGGATTGTGACACACACTCTGTCCAGTGGGGTTTGTAACACACACTCACTATCTAATGGGTTTTGCGCTGCACACACTTTCCAATGGGTTTGAGACACACACACTCTGTCCAATGGTGCTTGTGACACAAACGCTGTCCAAAGGCGTTCGTGGCACACACGCTGTCCAGTGTGTTTGTGACACACACACTCTGTCCAATGGGCTTGTGACACACACGCTCTCCAATAGTGTTTGTGACACACACGCTATCCAATGGTGTTTGTGATACACCCACTCTCCAAAGGGGTTTGTGACACACATGCTGTACAATGGGTCTTGTGACACACACACTGTCCAATGGGGATTGTGACAGACACACTGACTAGGAGGGTTTGTGACACACACACGCTGTCCGAAGTGGTTTGTGAAAAACATGCTGTCCAAAGGGAATTGTGAGACACACTGTCCAATGGGGTTTATGAGACACACACACTGTCCAATGGGGTTTGTGACACACACACTGTCCAGGGGGTTCTGTGACGCACACCCTGTCCAATGGGGTTCGTGACATACACGCTATCCAAAGGGGATTGTGACACACACACTGTGTCCAATGAGGTTTGTCACAAACACACTGTACAATGGGGATTGTGACACATACACTGTCCAATTGTTTTGTCACACACACACTCTGTAAAATGTCGTTTGTGACACACATGCGTTCAAATGGGGTTTATGACACACAGACTGTGCAATGATCATTGTGACACACACACGCAATCCAATGGTGTTTGTGACACGCATGCTGTCCAATGGTTTTTGTGACACATGCACTGTCCATAGGGTTTTGTGACCCCCAATCTATCAAGTGGCGTTTGTGACACACACATTTTCCAGTGGGGTTTGTGACACACACGCTGTCCACTGGGGTGTGTGACACACACACACTGTCCGATGGGGTTCGTGACACACACGCTGTCGAGTGGGGTTTGTGACACACACACGCTATCCAGTTTGGTTTGTGTCACACACTTTCTAATGGGGTTTGTGACACACACGCTATACAATGGGTTTTGTGACACACACACTCTCCAATGGGGTTTGTGACACAAACACACTGTCCAATAGGGATTGTGACACACACATGATGTCCAATGGGGTTTGTGACACACACAATGTCCAAAGGGGTTTGTGACACACACGCTGTCCAATGCTGTTTGTAACACACACGCTGTCCAATGGGAAATGTGACACACACGCTGTCCAATGGTGTTCGTGACTACAAAAGCTGTCCAATGGGGTTTGTGGCACACACTCTGTCCAATGGGTTTTTTGGACACACACACACAGTCCAATGGTGTTTGTGACACACACGCTGTCCAATGGGGATTATGACAAACACGCTGTCCAGTGGGGTTTGTCACACACACTCTGTCCAACGGGGATTGTGACACACTCACGCTGTCCAATGGGGTTTGTGACACACACACTGTCCTATGGGGATTGTGACACACTCACGCTGTCCAATGGGGTTTGTGACACACACACTGTCCTATGGGGATTGTGACACACACACGATGTCCAATGGTGTTTGTGACACATATGCTGTAGAATGGGGTTTGTAACACAGACGATGTCCAATGGCGATTGTGACAAACACGCTGTCCGATGGGGTTTGTGATACACACACTGTCCAATAGAGTTTGGGACACACACACGCTATCCAATGGGTTTTGTGACACATAAACTGTCCTATGGAGTTTGTGACAAACACACACTGTCCAATGGGGAATGCGACACACACACGCTGTCTAATGGGATTTATGACACACACACTGTCCAATGGGGTTTGTGACGCACACAATCTTCCCAATGGGGATAGTACACACACGCTGTCCAACGGGGTTTGTGACACACACATTCTGTCCAATGTGTCGTGTGACACACACGCTGTCCAATGGGGTTTGTGACAAACAAACTGTCCTGTGGGCTTTGTGACGCACACGCTGTCCAATTGGGTTTGTCACAAACACACTGTACAATGGCGATTGTGACACACACACGGTCCAATGGTGCTTCTCACAGACACACTCTCTCCAATGGCGTTTGTGACACACACGCTGTTAAAAGGGTTTGTGACACACACACTGTCCAACGGGGTTTGTGACACACACACTCTGTCCAATGGGTCTTGTAACACACACACGCTGTCCAATGGTGTTTGTGACACGCATGCTGTTCAATGGGTTTTGTGACACACGCACTGTCCAAAGGGGATTGTAACAAACACACGATATCCTATGGGGTTTGTGACACGCACACTTTCCAATGGGGTTTGTGACACACACGCTGTCCAATGGGGTTTGTGACACACATGCTGTCCAATGGGGATTGTGACACACACGCTGTCCAGGGGGTTTGTGACACACACACTGTCCAATACCGTTTGTGACACACACTCTCTGTCTAATGGGGTTCGTGACAAACACACTGTACAGGGGGGTTTGTGAGGCACACGCTGTCCAATGGGGTTTGTGACACATACACTATGTCCAATGGGTTTTATGACACACACACTGACCAATTGGGTTTGTTACACACTCTGTTCAATGCTGTCTGTGAACACGCATGCTGTCCAATGGGTTTTGTGACACACACTCTGTCAAATGGTCTTGTGACACACACACTGTCCAATGGGGTTTGTGACACACACACTTGCCAGGAGGGTTTGGGACGCACACACGCTGTCCAATGGGGTTTGTGACACACACAGGCTGTTCAATGATGTTTGTGACACACACTCTGTCCAATTGGTTTTGTGACAAACACACTCTCCAGGGGGGTTTGTGACGCACACGCTGTCCAATGGGGTTTGTGACAAACACACGCTGTCTATTGGAGTTTGTCACAAAAACACTGTACAAAGGTGATTGTGACACAGACACTGTCCAATGGTGTTTGTCACACACACACTCTGTCCAATCGCGTTTGTGACACACACACTGTCCAATGGGGTTCGTGACACACGCACTCTGTCAAATGGTTCTTGTGACATACACACAGTCCAATGGAGTTTGTGACACACACACACTGTCCAAAGGGTATCGTGACACACACACGCTGTCCAATGGGGTTTAAGACATACACGCTATTCCACGGGGTTTGTAAAATGCACACTCTGTCCAATGGTTCTTGTGACACACACACACTATCCAATGGGGTTTGTGAAACACACACTTTCTAATGGGTTTTGTGACACACACGCTATCCCATCGCTTTTGTGACACAGACACTTTCCAATGGGGATTGTGACACACACACTCTGTCCAATGGTGTTTTTGACACACACGTTGTGCTTTGGGTTTTGTGAAACAGGCGCTGTCCAATGGGGATTGTGACATACATACTCTTTCCAATGGGTTTTGTGACATACACACGCTATCCAACGGGGTTTGTGACACACACACTTTCCAATGGGGTTTGTGACACACACACGCTGTCGCATGGTGTTTGTGACACACACGCTGACCAATTGGGTTTGTTACACACACATTGTCCAATGGTGTTTGTGACACGCATGCTGACCAATGGGTTTTGTAACACACCTCTGTCCAATGGGATTGTGACACACATACTGACCAGGGGGATTTGTGACACACACAGGCTGTCCAATGGCGTTTGTGACACACACGCTGTCCAATGGGACTTGTGACACACACTGTCCAATGGGGTTTCTGAAACACACGCTGTGCGATGGGGATTGTGACAAACATGCTGTCCAATGGGGTTTATGACACACTCATTCTGTCCAGTGGGGTTTGTGACAAACACACTGTCCAATGGGATTTGTGAGACACACACACTCTGTCCAGCGGTTCTTCTGACACACAGGCTTGCCAATAGGGATTGTGAAACACACAATCTGTCCATTGGGCTTCGTGACACACACGCTGTCCAGTGGGGTTTGTGAAACACACACTGTCCAATAAGGTTTGTGACACACACATTAACCAGGAGGGTTTGTGACACACACACACTGTCCAAAGGGGTTTGTGACACAGACACTGTCCAATGGTGTTTGTGAAACACACGCAGTCAAATTAGGTTTGTGACACACACACTGACCAAGGGGGTTTGTGTCTCACACAGTCTGTTCAATGGGGTTTGCGACACACACGCTGTCCAACGGGATTTGTGACACACTCTCCTAAGGGGTTTATGACACACACACTCTGTCCAACGGTGTTAGTGACAAACACGCTGTCGAGGGGGGTTTGTGAGGCACACGCTATCCAATGGAGTTTGTGACAAAAACATGCTGTCCAATGGTGTTTGTGAAACACACAATCTGTCCAATGGGGTTCGTGACACACACGCTGTGCAGTGGGGTTTCTGACACACACACGGTCCAATAGTGTTTCTGACACACTCGCTGTCCAATGGGATTTGTGATACAGACGCTGTCCAATGGGGATTGTGACACACACACGCTTTCAAATGGGGTTTGTGAAACACACGCTGTCCAATGGGGTTTGTGACACACACAATCTGTCCAATCGGGTTTGTGACACAAACGCTTTCCAATGGAGATTGTGACACACACGCTGTGCAATGGGATTTGTGACACACACAATCTGTCCAATGGGTTTTGTGACACACTGGCTGTCCAATGGGTTTTGTGACACACACACTGACCTGGAGGGTTTGTGACACACACAAGCTGTCCATTGGGGTTTGTGACACACACACTGTCCAATGGTGTTTGTGACACACACGCTGTCAAATGGGGTTTGTGACACACACACTGACCAGGGGGGTTTATGACGGACACGGTGTCCAAGGGGGTTTGTGACACACACGCTGTCCAATGGGGATTCTGACACACATGCTGTCCAATGGGGACTGTCACACACACACGCTGTCCAATGGGGTTTGTCACAAACACACTGTACAATGGCGATTGTGACACACACACTGTCCAATGGTGTTTGTCACACAAACACTCTGTCCAATGGCGTTTGTGACACACACAATCTGTCAAATGGTTGTTGTGACACACACGCTGTCCAAAGGGGTATTGTGACACACACACACTGTCCAATGGGTATTGTGACACACACACGCTGTCCAATGGGGTTTAAGACACAGACGATGTCCAATGGGGTTTGTGACAGGCACACTCTGTCCAATGGCTCTTGTGTCACATGAGTTGTCCAATCGGGTTTGTGAAACACACAATCTGTCCAATGGAGTTCATGACACACACGCTGTCCAATGGGATTTGTGACACACTGTCCAATGGTGTTTGTGAGAAACACACTGTCCAATGGAGTTTGTGACAAACACACTTTCCAATGGGGTTTGTGACACACACACGCTGTCCAAGGGATTTTGTGACACACACGATGACCAATTGGATTTGTTACACACACACTGTCCAATGGTGTTTGTAACACGCATGCTGTCCAATGGGTGTTGTGACACTCACTCTGTTCAAAGGGCTTGTGCGACACTCGCTGTCCAATGGAGTTTTATGAGACACACAATGAACAGGAGGGTTTGTGACACACACACGCTGTCCAACTGGGTTTATGACACACACACTGTCCAATGGAGTTTGTGAAACACACGCTGTCGAATGGGATTTGTGACACACACACTGACAAGGGGGGTTTGTGACACACACAGGCTGACCAATGGGGTTTGTGACACACACGCTGTCCAATGGGATTTGTGACACACACTGTCCAATGGTGTTTGTGAGAAACACAGTGTCCAATGGGGTTTGTGACAAATACACTGTCCGGGGTGTTTGTGACGCACACGCTGTCCAATGGGGTTTGTGACAAACAAACACTATGCAATGGGGTTTGTGACACACACATTTTCCAATGGGGTTTCAGAAACGCACGCTGTCAAATAGGGTTTGTGACACACACTCTGTCCAATGGGGGTGGTGCCACACACACGCTGTCCAATGGGGTTTGTGACACACACACTGTGCAATGGGCTTTGTGACACACGCTCTGTTCAATTGGGATTGTGACACACACGCTGTCCAATGGTGTTTGTGACACACACACCCTGTCCAATGCGGTTCGTGACACACACGCTGTCCAGTGGCGTTTGTCAGACACACTCTGTCCAATGGGGATTGTGGTCACAAACATGCTGCCCAATGGGGTTTGTGACACACAAACGCTTTCCAATGGTGTTTGTGACACGCATGCTGTCCAATGGGTTTTGTGACACACACACTGTCCAGGGGGGTTTGTGACACACATGCTGTCCAATGGAATTTGTGACACACACACTCTGTCCAAAGGGGTTCTGCAATACACACTGTCCAATGTGGTTAGTGACATACACGCTCTCCAGTGGGGTTTGTGATAAACACACTGTCCGATGGGGTTTGTGCCACACACACTGTCCAGGAGGGTTTGTGACCCACACACTCTATCCAATGGGGTTTATGAAACACACACTGTCCAATGGGGTCTGTGACACACACACTGTCCAGGGGGGTTTGTGACACACCCACTGTCCAATGAGTTTTGTCACACACACTCTGTCCAATGGGGATTGTGACACACACACAGTATCCAATGGTGTTTGTGAAACGCATGCTTTCCAATGGGTTTTGTAACACACACACTGTGCAGGGGGGTTTCTGACACACACACTGTCCAATGGGGTTTGTGACACACACACTCTATCCAATGGGGTTTATGACACACACACTTTCCAGTGTGGTTTGTGACACACACGCTGTCCAATGGGTTCTGTGACACACAAAATCTGTCCAGTGGAGCTTGTGACACACAGGTTGTCCAATGGGCAATGTGACACATACACGCTGTCCAATGGTGTTTGTGACACAAACACTCAGTCCAACGGGGTTTTTGACAAACAAACTGTCCAGTGTGATAAACACGCTGTCCAATGGGGCTTGTGTCACACACACACAATCCAATGGGGTTTGTGACAAGCACACTGTCCAATGGGATTTGTGACAGCCACTCTGTCCTATGGGGTTTGTGACACACACACGTTCCAATGGGGATTCTGACACAGACACGCTGTCCAATGCAGTTTGTGACACACACTGTCCAATGGGGTTCGTGACACACACGCTGTCCAGTGGTGTTTGTGACACACACACTGTCTAATAGGGTTTGTGTCACACACACACTATCCAATGGGGTTTGTGATACGCTCACTTTCCAATGGGGTTTGTGAAACACACACTTTCCAATGGCGGTTTGTGACACACACACGCTGTCCCATGGTGTTTGTGACACACACACTGACCAATTGGGTTTGTTACACACACATTGTCCAATGGTGTTTGTGACACGCATGCTGACCAATGGGTTTTGTAACACACCTCTGTCCAATGGGATTGTGACACACTCGCTGTCCAATGGGGTTTGTGACACACACTGTCCAATAGGGTTTGTGACACACACACGCTAACCAATGGGGTTTGTGACACACATACTTTCGAATGGGGTTTGTGACACACACGCTATAAAATGGGTTTTGTGACACACACACTGTCCAATGGGGATTGTGACACACACACTTTCCAATTGGGTTTGTGACACACACACTGTCCAATGGCGTTTGTAACACGCATTCTGTCTAATGGGATTTGTGACACACACACTAACCTGGAGGGTTTGTGACACATACACGCTGTCCAATGGGGTTTGCGACACACACACTGACCAGGGGGGTTTGTGACTCACACAGGCTGTTCAATGGGGTTTGTGACACACACGCTGTCCAATGGGATTTGTGACAAAAACATGCTGTCCACTGGTGTTTGTGAAACACACAATCTGTCCAATGGGGTTCGTGACACATACGCTGTACAGTGGGGTTTCTGACACACATATGTTCCAACAGGGTTTGTGACACACACACGCTATCCAGTGGGGTTTGTGACACACACACTTTCTAATGGGGTTTGTGACACACACACTTTCCAATGGGATATTATGACACACACACGCTGTAAAAGGGATTTTGTGACACACACGATGACCAATTGGGTTTGTTACACACACACTGTCCAATGGGGATTGTGACATTGATGCTGTCCAATGGGTGTTGTGACACTCACTCTGTCCAATGGACTTCTGACACACTCGCTGTCCAATGGAGTTTGTGACACACACACTGACCAGGAGGGTTTGCGACACACACACGCTGTCCAAAGGGGTTTGTGACACACACACTGTGGAATGGTGTTTGTGACACACACGCTGTCAAATGGGGTTTGTGACACACACACTGAGAAGGGGTGTTTGTGACACACAAAGGCTGACCAATGGGGTTTGTGACACACACTGTCCAATGGTGTTTGTGAAGAAACACACTGTCCAATGGGGTTTGTGACAAACACACTGTCCAGGGGGTTTGTGACGCACACGCTGTCCAATGGGGTTTATGACACACACACTCTGTCCAATGGGGTTTGTGACAAACACACTTTCCAGGGGGGTTTGTGACGCACACGCTGTCCAATGGGGTTTGGAACACACACGCTGTCCAATGGGGATTGTGACACACATGCTGTCCAATGGGGATTGTGACACACACACTCTGTCCATTGGCGTTTGTGACACACACGCTGTCAAATGGGGTTTGTGACACACACATTGTGCAATTAGGATTGTGACACACAGACGCTGTCCAATGGTGTTTGTGACATGCATGCTGTCCAATGGGTTTTGGGACACACGCCCTGTCCATGGGGGTTTGTGACCTCCACTCTGTCCAGTGGGGTTTGTGACACAGTGTCGAATGGGGTTTGAGACACACACACTTTGCAACGGGGTTTGTGACACACACTCGCTGTCCAATGGGGTTTGTGACACACAGAATCTGTCCAAAGGGGTTTGTGACACACACGCTGTACAATGGGGTTTATGACACACACGCTGCCCAATGGGGATTGTGACACACACACGCTGTCCAAGGGATTTTGTGACAAACACGATGACCAATTGGGTTTGTTACACACACTGTCCAATGGTGTTTGTAACACGCATGCTGTCCAATGGGTGTTGTGACACTCACTCTGTCCAATGGGCTTGTGCGACACTCGCTGTCCAATGGAGTTAGTGACACACACACTGACCAGGAGGGTTTTTGACACACACACGCTGTCCAATGGGGTTTGTGACACGCACACTGTCTAATGGTGTTTGTGACACACAAGCTGTCAAATGGGGTTTGTGACACACACACTGAGAAGGGGTGTTTGTGACACACAAAGGCTGACCAATGGGATTTGTGACACACAAGCTGTCCAATGGGGCTTGTGTCACACACACGCTATCCAATGCGGTTTGTGACAAGCACACTGTCCAATGGGATTTGTGTCAGCCACTCTGTCCAATGGGGTTTGTGACGAACAGGCTGGCCAAGGGGGTTTGTGACCCACACACTTTCCAATGGGGATTCTGTCACAGACATTCTGTCTAATGGGCTTGTGCAACACTCGCTGTACAATGGAATTTGTGACACACACACTGTCCAATGGGGTTCGTGACACACACGCTGTCCAGTGGTGTTTGTGACACACACACAGTCCAATAGGGTTTGTGACACACACACGCTATCCAATGTGGTTTGTGACACACACACTTTCAAAAGGGGTTTATTGCAACACCCTGTCCAATGGGGATTGTGACACACACGCTGTCCAGTGGGTTTTGTGACACACTCACTCGGTCCAATGGGGCTTGTGACACACACGCTGTCCAGTGGGGATTTTGACTAGCACACTGTCCAGGGGGGTTTGTGACACACACACTGTTCAATGGGGTGTGTTACACGCACTCTGTCCAGTGGTGTTTGTGACACACACAGGCTTTCCAATGGGGTTTGTGACACACACTCTGTCCAATGGGTGTTGTGACACACACGCTGTCCTATGGGGTTTGTGACACACACACACTATGTCCAATATGGATTGTGACACACACACTCTCCAGGGGGTTTTGTGACACACACACTGTCCAATGGGGATTGCGACACGCACACTGTCCGGGGGGTTTTGTGACACACGCGCTCTCCAATGGGGTTTGTGACACACATGCTGTCCAGGTGAGTTTGTTACACACACACTCTCTAATGGGTTTTGTGACACAAACACCGTCTGGTAGGGTTTGCGATACACACAATGTCCAATGGGGTTTCTGACACACACGCTGACCAATGGGTATAGTGACAGACACACTGTCCACTGGCGTTTGTTACACACACACTGTCCAGGGGGGTTTGTGACGCACATGCTGTCCAATGAGGTTTTTGACGCACACTCTGTCCAATGGGGTTTGTGAAACAGAGACTCTCCAGGGGTGTTTGTGACACACACGCTGTCCAGTGGGGTTTGTGACACACACACTGTCCAGTGGGTTTTGTGATACAAACACTGTCCAATGGGGGTTGTGACACACACGCTGTCCAACTTGGCTTGTGACGCACACACTCTGTCCAATGGGGTTTGTGACACACACAGTCTGTCCAATGGGGGTTGTGAACACACACTCTGTCAAGTGGGGTTTGTGACACACACACTGTCCAGGGGGGTTTTTGACGCACACGCTGTCCAATGGGGATTGTGACACACACACTGTCCGATGGGGTCTGTGAAACATATACTCTCCAGGGGTGATTGTGATACACACACTGTCCAATAGGGTCTGTGACACACATGCTGTCCAGAGGTGTTTGTGACACACACACTGTCCAATGGGGTTTGCGACACACACACTGTCCATTGGGTTTTTTGACACGCACACTATCCAGTGGGGTTTGTGACACACGCTGTCCAATGGGGTTTGTGAAACACACACTTTCCAATGGGGTTTGTTACACACATTATTTCCAGTGGGGATTGTGACAAGCACACTGTCCAGGGGGGTTTGTGACACACAAGCTGTCAAATGGGGTTTGTGACACACACACAGTCCAGGGGGATTTGTGACACACACACTGTCCAATGGGATGTGTCACACACACTCTCCAATGGGGATTGTGACACACACAGGCTTTCTAATGGGGTTTGTGACACACACACTGTTCCATAGGATTTGTGACACTCAAATGCTATCCAGTGGGGTTTGTGACACATACACTTTCCGACTTGTTTTATGACACACACACTCTGTCCAATGGGGCAGGCGACACGCACACTGCCCAATGGGGATTGTGACACACACACGCTGTCCAATCGGGTTTGTGACACACATACTGTACAGATTGGGTTTGTTACACACATGCTGTCCAATGGGGATTTTGACACGCACACTGTCTAGGGGGTTTTGTTCCATACCGCTGCCCAATGGGGTTTGTGACACACACGCTGTCCAGTGGGGTTTGTGAGACACACACTGTCCAATGGGAATTGTGACACACACAGGCTGTCCAATGGGGTTTGTGAAACACACACTGTCTAATTGGGTTTGTGACACACACGCTGTCCAATGGGGATTGTGATACGCACACCGTCCAGGGGGGTTTGTGACACACAAGGTGTCAAATGGGGCTTGTGACACACACACTGTCCAGGGGGGTTTGTGACATGCACACTGTCCAATAGGGTTTGTGACACACACATGTTATCCAAAGGGGTTTGTGACACACATGCTGTCCAATGGGAATTTTGATAGGCACACTGTCTATGGGGTTTTGTTACATACCGCTGTCCAATGGGGTTTGTGACACACACGCTGTCCAATGGGGTTTGTGAGACACACGCTGTCCAGGTGAGTTTTTGACAAACATAATGTCGAATGGAGTTTGTGACCCACACACTGTCCAATGGGGGTTGTGACACACACGCTGTCCAATGGGGATACTGACACGCACACTGTCCAGCGGCGTTTGTGGCACACACATTGTCCAATTGTGTTTGTGACACACACACTGGTCAGTGGGGTTTGTGACGCACACGCTGTCCAATGGGGTTTGTGACAAACACGCTGTCCAGGTGAGTTTTTTAGACACACACTGTCCAATTGGGTTTTTGACACAGAAAATCTCTGGAGGTGTTTGGTGACACACACGCTGTCCAGAGGGGTTTGTGAAACACACACTGTCCAATGGATATTGTGAAACACACATGCTGTCCCATTGGGATTGTGACACGCGTGGTGTCCATTGGGGTTTCTGACACAAAAACTGTGTCCAATGGGGAATGTGACACACACGCTGTCCAATGCGGTTTGTGACACCCACAGGCTCTCCAATGGGGTTTGTGACACATACACTTTCCAACGGGTTTTGTGACACACACGCTGTCCAATGTGTTTTGTGACACACACGCTGTCTAATGGGGTTTGTGACACACACACGCTGTCCAATGGGGATTGTGACACACACACGTTGTCCAATGGGGTTTGTCACACACACACGCTGTCCAATGGGATTTGTCACACACACTCTGTTTAGTGCGCATTGTGACATACACGCGCTGTCCAATGGGGTTTGTGACACAGAGGCTGTCCAATGGGTATTGTGACACACACACTCTGTTCAATGGTGTTTGTGACACAAATACTCTGTCCAATGGGGTTTTTGACACACACATTCTGTCCAATGGGGCTTGTAACACACAGGCTGTCTAATGGGGTTTGTGACACAAACAAGCTATCCAATGGGTTTGTGACACACACACTTTCCAATGGGGATTATGACAAACACACGCTGTCCGATGGGGATTGAGACACACACGCTGTCCAACTGCGTTTGTGACACACACACTGTACAATGGGGCTTGTGACACACACGCTGTCCAATGGGGTTCGTGACACACACGCTGTCCTGTGGCGTTTCTAACACACACACTTTCCAATAGGGTTTGTGACACACACACGCTATCCAATGGGTATTGTGACACACGCACTGTCCAGGGGGGTTTGTGACACACAAACACTGTCTAATGGGGATAGTGACACACACAAGATTGAATGGGATTTGCGACACACACGCTATCCAATGGAATTTGTATACACGGATGCTGTCCAATGGGGTTTGTGACACACCACACACACTCTTTCCGATGGGTTTGTGGTACAGACGCTGTCCAATGGGGTTCGTGACACCCAGGGCTATATAGTGTGGTTTGTGACACACACACTGTTCAATATGGTTTGTGTCAAACAAACACTATGCAAAGGGGTTTGTGACACACACATTTTCCAATGGGTTTTTTGAAACGCACGCTGTGAAATGCGGTTTGTGACAAACACTCTGTCCAATGTGGGTTGTGCCACACACACACTGTCCAATGGGGTTTGTGACACACACGCTGTCCAATGGGGTTTTTGACACACGCTCTGTTCAATGGGGATTGTGACACACACGCTGTCCCGTGGCGTTTCTGACACACACACTGTCCAATAGGGTTTGTGACACACGCACACTATAGAATCGGTATTGTGACACACACACTGTGCATTGGGGTTTGTGACACACAAACACAGTCTAATGGGGATTGTGACACACACAAGGTCCAATGGGATTTGCGACACACACGCTATCCCATGGAATTTGTGAACACGGATGCTGTCCAATGGGGTTTGTGACACACCACACATAATCTTTCCGATGGGTTTGTGGTACAGACGCTGTCCAATGGGGTTCGTGACACACAGGGCTATATAGTATGGTTTGTGACACACACACTGTCCAATATGGTTTGTGACAAACAAACACTATCCAAAGGGGTTTGTGACACACACATTTTCCAATGGCATTTCTGAAACGCACGCTGTCAAATGGGGTTTGTGACACACACTCTGTCCAATGGGGTTTGTGACACACGCTCTGTTCAATGGGGATTGTGACAAACACGCACTTTCCAATGGTGCTTGTGACACGCCTGATGTCCAATAGGTTTTGTGACACACACACTCTGTCCAATGGGGGTTGTGACACACACGCTGTCCAATGGTGTTTGTGACACAAACACTCTGTCCAACGCGGTTTTTGACAAACAAACTGTCCAGGGTGATTTGTGACACACACGCTGTCCAATGGGGTTTGTGACACACACGCGCTATCCAATGGGGTTTATGACAAGCACACTGCCCAATGGGGTTTCTGATGCACACAATCTGTCCAAGGTGCTTGTGACACACACTCTCACAAGTGGAGTTTGTGACACACACACTGTCAAATGGGGATTGCGCCAAACAAGCCGTCCAATGCGGTTTTTGCCACACACACTGTCCAGCGGGTTTTGTTACACACACGCTGTCCAATGGGGATTGTGACACGCACCCTGTCCAATGGGGTTTGTGACTACACACGCTGTCCATTGGGGTTTGTGACACACACGCTATCCAGCTGAGTTTGTGACACACACTCTGCCCAATGGATTTTGTGACACACACACCGTCCAGTGGGGTTTGTGACACACACACTGTCCAATAGGTTTTGTGACACACACGAGCTATCCAATGGGATTTGTGACACATACACTTTCCAATGGGGTTTGTGATGCACACACTCTGTCCAATGGGGTTTTTAACACACACACTGTCCAATGGGGATTGTGATACACACACGCTGTCCAATGAGGTTTGTGACACACACACTGTCCAATGGGGTTTGTTACACACACACTTCCCAATGTGTTTTGTGGTACACACACACTGTCCAATGGGGTTTGTGACGCACGCATTATCCAAAGGGGATTGTGAAACACACAGGCTGTCCAATGGGGTTTGTGAAACACACACTATCCAATGGGGTTTATGACTCACACACTTTCCAGGGGGGTTTTTGACACACACACTGTCCAATGGGGTTTGTCACACACATGCTGTCCAAAGGGGATTGTGACACACACACGCTGTCCAATGGTGTTTGTGACACGCATGCTGTCCAAAGGGATTTGTGACATACACACTGTCCAGGGTGGTTTGTGACACACACACTGCCCAATGGGGATTGTTACACACACGCTGTCCAATGGGGTTTTTGACACAGACGCTGTCCTGTGGGGTTTCTGACACACAAACTGTCCAATGGGGTTTGTGACACACATGCTATCCGGTGTGGTTTGTGACACACAAACTTGCCAATGTGTTTTGTGACACGTACACTGTCCAATGAGCTTTGTGACGCACACACTCTGTCCAAAGGGGATTGTGACACGCACACTGTCCAATGGGGTTTGTGACACACACCCTGTCCATTGGGGTTTGTGACGCACACGCTGTCCAATGGGGTTTGTGACACACACAATCTATCCAATGGTGGTTGTGACATACACAAACTGTCCCATGGGGTTTGTGACACACACATCGTACAGGGGAGTTTGTGAACACACACGCTGTCCGATGGGGACTGTGACACACACAAGCTGTCCCATGGGGTTTGTGACACACACTGTCCAGGAGGGTGCCTGACACACAAACTGTCCAATGGGGATTGTGACACACACACAGCCCAAAGGGGTTTGTGACACACTCACGCTGTCCAATGGAGTTCATGACACACACGCTGTCCAGTGGGGTTTGTGACACAAACACTGTCCAATGGGGTTTGTGATACACACACTGTCCAATGGGCATTGTGACACACAAACGCTGTCCAATGGGGATTGTGACACGCACACTGTCCAGGGAGGTTTGTGACATACACGCTGTCCAATGGGGTTTGTGACACAGAGAATCTCCAGGGCTGTTTGTGTCACATACGCCTTCCAGTGGGGTTTGTGACACACACACTGCCAAATTTGGATTTTGACACACACACGCTGTCCAATGGGGTACGTGACACACTTTCCCATGGGGTTTGTGATACACTCACGATGTCCAATGGTGTTTGTGATAAACACGATGTCCTGTGGGGTTTGTTACACACACTCTGTCCAATGGTGTTTGTGACACGCATGTTGTCCAAATGGTTTTGTAACACACACACTGTCCAGGGGGGTTTGTGACACACACACTGTCCAAAGGGGTTTGTGACACACACACTGTTCAGTGGTGGTTGTGACACACACACTGTCCAAAGGGGATTGTGACACACACAAAAGCTGTCCCATGGTGTTTGTGACACACATGCTGTCCATTGGGGTTTGTGACACACACTCTGTCCAATGGGGGTTGTGACACTCCCATGCTATCCAATCGGGTATGTAACACACACACTTTCCAACGTGTTTTGTGATACACACATACTATCCGATGGGGTTTGTGAGACATACACTTTCCAATGGGGTTTGTGACGCACACACTCTGTCCAATGGGACTTGTGACACACACTCTGTCAAATGAGGTTTTTAACACACACACTGTCCAATGGGGATTGTGATACACACACGCTGTCCAATGGGTTTTGTGACACAGAGACTCTCCAGGGGTGTTTGTGACACACACGGTGTCCAGAGTGGTATGCGATACACACACTGTCCAAAGGGGTTTGTGACACACACACTGTCCAATGGGGATTGTGGCACACACACGCTGTCCAATGGTGTTTGTGACACGCATGCTGTTCGAAGGGATTTGTGACATACACACTGTCCAGGGTGGTTTGTGACACACAAGCGGTCCAATGGGGTTTGTGACACACACACTGTCCAATGGGGATCGCACCACACAAGCCGTCCAATGCGGTTTTTGCCACACACACTGTCCAGCGGGGTTTGTGACACACACACTGTCCAATAGGTTTTGTGACACACACGTGCTATTCAATGGGATTTGTGACACATACACTTTCCAATGGGGTTTGCGACGCACACACTCTGTCCAATGGGGTTTTTAACACACTCACACTGTCCAATGGGGATTGTGACACACACAGAGTCCAATAGGGTGTGCGACACACAAGCTGTCCAAAGGAGTTTGTGACACGGATGCTGTCCAATGGTGTTGGTGACACACACACTCAGTCCAGGGGGGTTTGTGTCACACACACTGTCTAATACCGTGTGTGACACACATACGCAATCCAACGGGAATTGTGACACACACAATTTCCAATGGGGTTTGTGACACACACACTGTCCAATGGGGTTTGTGATACACACACTGTCCAATGGGGTTTGTGACACACACATGCTGTCCAAAGGGGTTTGTGACACACACACTTTCCAATGGGTATTGTACAACACACACGCTGTCCAATTGGGTTTGTGACACACAGACTGTCCAAAGGGGTTTGTGACACACACTCTGTCCAACGGGGATTGTTACACACACATGCTTTCCAATGGAGTTTGTGACACACACACTGTCCAAAGAGGCTAGTGACACACACACTCTGTCCAATGGGGCTTGTGACACACATGCTGTCCAATGGGGTTCGTGACACACACGCTTTCCAGTGTGGTTAGTGACTACACACACTGTCCAATAGGGTTTGTTACACACACATGCTATCCAATGGGGTTTGTGACACATACACTTCCCATTGGGGTTTGTGACGCACACAATCTGTCCAATGGGACTTGTCACACACACTCTGTCCAATGGTGTTTGTGACACAAAATAATTCCCAATGGGGTTTGTGACACACACACCCTGTCCAAAGGGGCTTGTGACACACACACGCTGTCCAATGGGGTTTGTGACACTCACGCTGTCCAATGGTTTTTGTCACACACACCATCTGTCCAATGGGGCTTGTGACACATACGGTGTCCAATAGGGTAGTTGACACAAACGCTGTCCAGTGGGGATTGTGACACACACACTGTCCAATGGGTTTTGTGACACACACACTCTGTCCAATGGGGCTTGTGACTACAAACGCTGTCCAATTGGGTTCGTGACACACATGCTGTCGAGTGGGCTTTGTGACGCACACACACTGTCCAATAGGTTTTGTGACACACACATGCTATTCAATCGGGTTTGTGACACACACACACTGTCCCATGGGTTTTCTGACACACACACGCTATCCAATGGGGTTTTTGTCACATACAATTTCCAAAGGGGATTTTGACACACAAAGTGTCCAATGGGGTTTTTGACACAGTCACACTGTGCAATGGGGATTGTGACACACACAAAGTCCAATAGGGTTTGCGACACACAAGCTGTCCAAAGGAGTTTGTGACACGGATTCTGTCCAATGGTGTTGGTGACACAGACACTCAGTCCAGGGGGGTTTGTGTCACACACACCGTCTAATACGGTTTGTGACACACATACGCAATCCAATGGGGATTGTGACACACACAATTTCCAATGGGGTTTGTGACACACACACTGTCCAATGGGGTTTGTGACACACACATGCTGTCCAAAGGGGTTTGTGACACACACACTTTCCAATGCGTATTGTGACACACACATGCTGTCCAATGGGGTTTGTGACACACACGCTGTCCAATGGGGATTGTGACACACACGCTGTCCAATAGGGATTGTGACACACACACTGTCCAATACGGTTTTTGACACACACACGCTATCCAATGGGGATTGTGACACACACAGTTTCCAATGGGGTTTCTGACTCACACACTGTCCAATGGGGTTTGTGACACACACATGCTGTCCAAAGGGGTTTGTCACGCACAATCTATCCATTGGGGATTGTGACACACACACTCTGTCCAATAGGGTTTTTGGCACATACACTTTCCAATGGGTGTTGTGACACACACACGCTGTCCAATGGGGATTGTGACACAAACGCTGTCCATTGGGGATTGTGACACAAACGCTGTCCAATGGGGTTTGTGACACACACACTGTCCAAAGGGGTTTGTGACACGCACATTGTCCAATAGGGTTCGTGAGACACACACGCTGTCCAATGGGGATTGTGACACACACACTTTCTAATGGGGTTTGTGACACACACACTTTCCTATAGGGTTTGTGACACACACATGCTCTCCACTGGGGTTTGTGACACACATTCTGTCCAAGGGTGTTTGTCACACACACTGTCCATTGGGGTTTGTGACACACACACTGTCCCGTGGGGTTTGTGACACACACATGCTGTCCAATGGGGTTTGTCACGGACACTCTGTCCAATGGGGCTTGTGACACACAGGCTGTCCAGTGGGGTTCGTGACACACACGCTTTCCAGTGGGGTTTGTGACTACACAAACTGTCCAATAGGGTTTGTAACACACACATGCTATCCTTTGGGGTTTGTGACACAAGCACTTTCCAATTAGTTTTGTGACACAAACACGCTATCCAATGGCATTTATAACACATACACTTTCCAATGGGGTTAGTGACGCACACAATCTGTCCAAAGGGGCTTGTGACACACACTCTGTCCAATGCATTTGTGACACAAAAAGTTTCCAATGTTGTTTGTGACACACACACTGTCCAATGTTGATTGTGACACACACATGCTGTCCAATGGGGTTTGTGACACACATGCTGTCCAATGGGGTTTGTTACACACACACTCTGTCCAAAGGGTCTTGTGACACATAGGCTGTCCAATGGGGTTGTTGACACAAACGCTGTCCAGTGGGGCTTGTGACACACACACTGCGCAATGGGATTTGTGACACGCACACTGTCCTATGGGGATTGTGACACAAACAGTGTACAGGGGGGTTTGTGACACAGTCTGTCCAATGGGTTGTGTGACCCGCACGCTGTCCAATGGAGTTTATGACACACACACCCAGTCCAGGCGGGTTTGTGACACACACACTGGCCAATGGGGTTTGTTACACACACGCTATCCAATGGGAATCTTGACACACACATTTTCCAATGGGGTTTCTGACACACACGATGTCAAATGGGGTTTGTGACACACACACTGTCCAGGGGGTTTTGTGACACACACACTGTCCAAAGTTGTTTGTGACACACACACTGTCACGTGGGGTTTGTGACACACACATGCTGTCCAATGGGGTTTGTCACGGACACTCTTTCCAATGGGGATTGTGACACACACACGATTTCCGATGGGTTTTGTGACACACACACTGTCCAGGGCAGTTTGTGACACACACACTTTCCAATGGGTATTGTAACACACACGCACGCTGTCCAATGGGGTTTGTGACACACACACTGTCCAATGGGGATTGTGACACACACGCTGTTCAATGGAGTTCGTGACACACACACTCTGTCCAATGGAGCTTGTGACACACATGCTGTCCAGTGGGGTATGTGACACACACACTGTCCAATAGCGTTTGTGACAAACACAAGCTATCCAATGGGGATTGTGACACACACACTGTACAGGGGTGTTTATGTTTATGACTCACAGTCTGTCCAATGGGGTGTGTGACACACACACTGTCCAATGGAGATTGTGACACACACCGTGTCCAACGGTGTTAGTGACATGCATGCTCTCCAATGGAGTTTGTGACACACAAACTGTCCCATAGGTTTTGTGACACACACGGTATCCAACGGGGATTGTGACACACACATTTTCCAATGGGGTTTGTGACACACACAGTGTCCAATCGGGTTTGTGACACACACACGATGTACAATGGGGTTTGTGACACACACACTCTGTCCAATAGGGTTTTTGACACACACACTTTCACAGTATCACAGTATTTTTGGGATTGGAAGGGACCTCAAAAGATCATCTAGTCCAATCCCCCTGCTGGAGCAGGAACGCCTAGGTGAGGTCGCACAGGAACATGTCCAGGCGGGTTTTGAATGTCTCCAGAGAAGTAGACTCCACAACCTCCCTGGGCAGCCTGTTCCAGTGCTCTGTTACCCTCACTGAGAAGAAGTTTTTTCTCAAATTTAAGCGGAACCTCTTGTGTTCCAGCTTGATCCCATTACCCCTTGTCCTATCATTGTTGGCCACCGAGAAGAGCCTGGCTCCATCCTCATGGCACTCACCCTTTATATATTTATAAACATTAATGAGGTCCCCCCTTAGTCTCCTCTTCTCCAAACCAAAGAGCCCCAGCTCCCTCAGCCTTTCTTCATAAGGGAGGTGCTCCACTCCCTTAATCATCTTGGTTGCCCTACGCTGGACCCTCTCCAGCAGTTCCCTGTCCTTCTTGAACTGAGGGGCCCAGAACTGGACACAATATTCCAGATGTGGTCTCACCAGGGCGGAGTAGAGGGGAAGGAGAACCTCTCTCGATCTACTAGCCACTCCCCTTCTAATACACCCCAGGATGCCATTGGCCTTCCTGGCCACAAGGGCACAGTGCTGGCTCATGGTCATCCTGTTGTCCACCAGGACCCCCAGGTCCCTTTCCTCTACAGTGCTCTCTACTATGTAATTTCCCAACCTATACTGGAACCTGGGGTTGTTCCTGCCCAGATGCAGGACTCTACACTTTCTCTTGTTAAATTTCATCAGGTTATTCCCCGCCCAACTCTCCAGCCTGTCCAGGTCCCGCTGGATGGCAGCACAGCCTTCTGGTGTGTCAGCCACACCTCCCAGCTTAGTGTCATCAGCAAACTTGCTGATAGTACACTCTATTCCCTCGTCTAAATCGTTAATGAATATATTGAATAATATTGGCCCCAGCACTGACCCCTGGGGCACTCCACTAGATACTGGCCTCCAACTAGACTCCGCACCATTGACTACCACTCTCTGGCTTCTCTCCTTAAGCCAGTTTGCAACCCACCTCACTAGTCTATTGTCTAGACCACACTTCCTCAACTTAGCTGTGAGGATGCTGTGGGAGACTGTGTCAAAGGCTTTACTGAAGTCAAGGTAAACCACATCCACCACTCTGCCATCATCCATCCACCTTGTTACATTCTCATAAAAGGCTATGAGGTTGGTCAAGCATGACTTACCCTTGGTAAAGCCATGCTGACTGCCCCTAATAACCCTCTTATCCTTGATATGCCTTGAGATGGCACCAAGGATTAGCTGTTCCATTACTTTCCCAGGGACAGAGGTGAGGCTGACCTGTCTATAATTACCCGGGTCCTCCTTCTTGCCCTTTTTGAAGACTGGAGTGACATTTGCTTTCCTCCAATCCTCGGGCACCTCCCCTGTTTCCCAAGACTTGGCAAAGATGATGGAGAGCGGTCCAGCAATGACTTCAGCCAGCTCCCTCAGCACCTGCGGATGCATCCCATCTGGACCCATGGATTTATGGATGTCAAGACTATTTAATTGCTTCCTAACCCAGTCCTCATCAACTAAAGCAAACTCCTCCGTTGACCTGGCTTCATCCGGGGTCTCAGGGGTACAGGGCTCCTCAGGACAGCCTCCGGCAGAGTAGACAGAGACAAAGAAGGCATTCAGTAATTCTGCCTTCTCTGTATCTTCTGCCACCAGGGCACCCACCCCGTTCATTAGTGGGCCTACATTGCCTCTGGTATTAGTTTTATCAGCTATGTATTTGTAAAAGTTCTTTTTGCTGTCCTTGACCCCTCTCACCAGCTGTAATTCTAAGGAGGCCTTGGCTATCCTAGCTGCCTTCCTACATCCTCTAACAGCAGCCTTATATTCTTCCCAAGTGGCCAGCCCCTGCTTCCACGACCTGTAAACTCTCCTTTTCTGCTTGAGCATACCCAACAGATCCCTATTCAACCATGCAGGTCTCCTGGCTCCCTTTCTTGACTTCCTTCGTGTGGGGATGCTCTGATCCTGAGCGTGGAAGAAGCAATCTCTGAATGCAATCCAGCTATCTTGGGCCCCTTTACCTTCAAGCAGTCTTGCCCATGGGATTTCCCCCAGCAATTTCTTGAAAAGGCCAAAGTTAGCCCTGCTAAAGTCCAGGGTTGCAATTCTACTTGCTATTCTGTTCCTGCCACCCAAGATGCTGAACTCCACCATCTCGTGGTCACTGCAACCCAGGCAGCCCTCAACCTTTACTGCTTCGACCAGACCCTCCTTGTTAGTGAGGATGAGATCCAGCAGTGCACCTCTCCTAGTCGGCTCCTCCACCATCTGCATGAGGAAGTTATCATCAATGCACTGGAGGAACCTCCTGGACTGTGGCTGGCTGGCTGAATGGTCCTTCCAGCAAACATCAGGGAAGTTAAAATCACTCGCAACAACCAGGGCCTGTGACTGTGAGGCCACTCTCAACTGCCCATAGAAGGCCTCATCAACTTCCTCAGCCTGATCTGGTGGCCTGTAACAGATGCCCACAACAGTGTCACCCCTGCAAGCCTGCCCCTTGATCCTGACCCATACACTCTCAACTCGCTCGTCATCCACTCCTGGGCAGAATTTAGTACATTGTAGTTGCTCTCTCACATAGAGGGCAACTCCACCACCACGCCTGGCTGGCCTGTCTTTCCTGAAAAGGGCATAGCCATCCATGACCACATTCCAGTCATGTGAACTGTCCCACCATGTTTCCGTAATTGCCACCAGATCATAATCTCCCGACCGAACATAGGATTCTAACTCCTCCTGCTTATTCCCCATGCTGTGCGCATTGGTGTACAGGCATTTCAGGGAGCGAGCAGAGCACACCAATTTCTCCCTAGGGGCACAGGAGGCCACCCGGTCCTCATCAGTTTTAGAACACTGCCCCACTGGGACAAGCCCAGCTACAACCCCATCCCCCTTCGAGCCTAGTTTAAAGCTCTCCAAATGAGCCCAGCTAATTCCTGCCCCAGCATCCTTTTGCCCCTGCGAGATAAACCTTTCCCGCTTGACACTGTATGGACTGGTGACTTATAAAACCAACCATTATCAAAAAATCCAAAGCCCTGCCTGTAGCACCAGTCTTGGAGCCAATCATTTAGACACTGAACTTTCCTATTGCATCCCACATCGTTACTTGAAGATGGAAGGAGTGAAGAGAAGATCACTTGAGCCCCTGAGTCTTTAACCATCCTTCCCAAGACCTTGAAATTGTTCTTCATTCCCCTCAGACTACGGGAAGCAGCTTTCTCCCCATCTGTCTGGAAGACCAGCAGCGGGTAGTAGTCTGTCGGGTGCACCAGTTTGGGGAGCTCTCTAGCAATATCCTTGATCCGGGCTCCAGGTAGACTACAAACTTCCCTAAGATGAGGGTCAACCATGCATATTGGGCCCTCTGTTCCTTTCAGAAGGGAATTTCCTATTACAATCACCCTTCTCTCTTTCTTATCAGAGGCAGTCTTAAGTTGTGAAGTCAACCGCCTCTTCCTATGTGATCTTGTAGGCAGTCTTGGCACCACCTCCTCACCTACCTCTTCTTCAAGATCCAGGGCCTCAAACCTATTACGGAGGGGCACCTGGGGAGACAAAGCAGGCAGGGAGGGGGGCTGCCCGTGACACCGAACCGGAATACACTTCCAACCCTCGTCGTCTTTTAGGTCCCCTACCTCTGCCTGACAGCAACAAGGGCAGGGCCGTCTCCGGACTTCCGCCTCTGTCCGAGAGGGCAGGAGGTCCATCTCCTTTTGGGGGGTACCTCCCTGGGACCTTTCCGACTGGCACGTCAGTGTGTTACTCCACCAGTCGATCTCCCTTTCGCACTCCCTGATGGTCCTCAACATCTCAACCTCCTCCTTAAGTTTCACAACCATGTCGAGCAGGTCTTGCACCTGCTCACACCTCACACAGGTGGAGTGCTGGCCTCCCACCCCCGGCAGCAGCAGGCTCTGGCACTCCCTGCAGCCGGAGACCTGAACAGCCACCGTTCGGGACAGAACCTCCTCAGTCTGCGTAGCCACAGTCTGTTTCAGACAAGCTCTCCTCCTGGAGGCGACCATGGTCGTCAGCACACTGGGATGCTGGCAATAAGTTAGAGGGGCTGACAAGCGACAACTGCTCTCTGCACCCTGCTACTCAAGGTACCACACCTGCTGCTGCAGCACAGTGTGGATGGGACTCACCCGCTACACAAGCTGGTTGCTCCTCCCTACACCTGGTGGGCAGCTAGTCGCTGCCCTCCCAAAGGATGTTTCAAGGCAAGGGGAGAGGGTGTGGCTGCCGTCACCGTGGGAACGCCCCCCGCCATGTCAGCCGCTCTCTCGCAATGGCTGCCGGGGCTGCGGGGATTGGGACTCGACGGGAATCACGCTGTCCCTGTACGTTTCCCTCTGAGCTTCCTAATCTCGGTTGAACCTCGTGGTCGGCTGAACCCCGCCGGCTCGGCTCTCGCTGGGCTGGCTCCGATCAGCTGACTGGATAGGTATTGTGACAAACACATGCTGTCCAATGGGGTTTGTGACACACACACTGTCCAATGGGGATTGTGACACAAACGCTGTCCAATGGGATTTGTGACACACACACTGTCCAAAGGGGTTTGTGACAAGCACTTTGTCCAATAGGGTTCGTGAGACACACACGCTATCCAATGGGGATTGTGACACACACACTTTCTAATGGGGTTTGTGACACACACGCTCTCCACTGGGGTTTGTGACACACAATCTGTCCAAGGGTGTTTGTCACACACACTCTGTCCAATGGGGATTGAGACACACACACGCTTTCCAATGGGGTTTGTGACACACACACTGTCCAATGAGGTTAGTGACACACACACTCTGTCCAATGGGGCTTCTGACACACAGGCTGTCCAATGAGGTTCGTGACACACATGCTTTCCTGTGGGGTTTGTGACTACACACACTGTCCAATAGGGTTTGTGACACACACATGCTATCCATTGGGGTTTGTGACACAAACACTTTCCAATGAGTTTTGTGAAACACACAGGATATCCAATGGCGTTTATAACACATACACTTTCCAATGGGTTTTGTGACGCACACACTCTGTCCAAAGGGGCTTGTGACACAAACTCTGTCCAATGCGTTTGTGACACAAAAAATTTCCAATGGGGTTTGTGACACACACACTGTCCAATGGGGATTGTGACACACACAGGCTGTCCAATGGGGTTTGTGACACCCACTTTGTCCAATGGGGTTTGTGACACACACGCTGTCCAACGGGGTTTCTTACACACACACTCTGTCCAATGGGGCTTGTGACACATACGCTGTCCAATGGGGTTGTTGACACAAAAGCTGTCCAGTGGGGTTTGCGACACACACACACTGTCCAACGGGGTTTGTGACACACACATTGTCCAATGAGGAATGTGACAAAAACAGTGTATAGGGGGGTTTGTGACACACAGTCTGTCCAATGGGGTGTGTGACACGCACGCTGTCCAATGGAGTTTGTGACACGGATGCTGTCCAATGGGGTTTATGACACACACACCCAGTCCAGGGGGTTTGTGAAACACACACTGGCCAATGGGGTTTGTTACACACACACGCTATCAAATGGGAATCTTGACACACACATTTTCCAATGGGCTTTCTGACACACTCGCTGTCAAATGGTGTTTGTGACACACACACTGTCTAGGGGGTTTTGTGACACACACACTGTCCAATGGGGTTTCTGACACACACACTGTCCCATGGGGTTTGTGATACACACATGCTGACCAATGGGGTTTGCAACGCACACTCTGTAAATGGGGATTGTGACACGCACAGTGTCCAATGGGTATTGTAACACACACGCACGCTGTCCAATGGGGTTTGTGACACACACGCTGTCCAATGGAGTTCGTGACACACACACTCTGTCCAGTGGAGCTTGTGACACAAATGCTGTCCAGTGGGGTTCGTGACACACACGCTGTTCAGTGGGTTTTGTGACACACACACTGTCCAATAGGGTTTGTGACAAACACAAGCTATCCAATGGGGATTATGAAACACACACTGTACAGGGGGGTTTGTGACTCACAGTCTGTCCAATGGGGTGTGTGACACGCACGCTGTCCAATGGAGTTTGTGACACGGATGCTGTCCAATGGGGTTTATGACACACACACCCAGTCCAGGGGGTTTGTGAAACACACACTGGCCAATGGGGTTTGTTACACACACACGCTATCAAATGGGAATCTTGACACACACATTTTCCAATGGGCTTTCTGACACACTCGCTGTCAAATGGTGTTTGTGACACACACACTGTCTAGGGGGTTTTGTGACACACACACTGTCCAATGGGGTTTCTGACACACACACTGTCCCATGGGGTTTGTGATACACACATGCTGACCAATGGGGTTTGCAACGCACACTCTGTAAATGGGGATTGTGACACGCACAGTGTCCAATGGGTATTGTAACACACACGCACGCTGTCCAATGGGGTTTGTGACACACACGCTGTCCAATGGAGTTCGTGACACACACACTCTGTCCAGTGGAGCTTGTGACACAAATGCTGTCCAGTGGGGTTCGTGACACACACGCTGTTCAGTGGGTTTTGTGACACACACACTGTCCAATAGGGTTTGTGACAAACACAAGCTATCCAATGGGGATTATGAAACACACACTGTACAGGGGGGTTTGTGACTCACAGTCTGTCCAATGGGGTGTGTGACACACACGCTGTCCAATGGGGATTGTGACACACACGCAGTTCAATGGGGCTTGTGACATACACACTCTGTCCAATAGGTTTTGTGACACACACACACTATCCAAAGGGGATTCTGACACACAGACTTTCTAATGGGGTTTGTGACACACACACTTTCCTATGGGTTTCTGTGACAAACACACACTGTCCAATGGGGTTTGTGACACCCACTCTGTCCAAGGGTGTTTGTCACACACACTCTGTCCAATGGAGATTGTGACACACACACACTGTCCAATGGGGTTTGTGACACACACGCTGTCCAGTGGGGTTTGTGACACACACACGTTATCCAATGGGGTTTGTGACACATACACTTTCCAATCGGGTTTGTGACGCACACACTCTGTCCAAAGGGGCTTGTGACACACACTCTGTCCAACGGGTTTTGTGACAAACACGCTGTCCAGTGGGGTTTGTGACTACACACACTGTCCAATAGGGTTTGTGACAGACACATGCTATCCAATGGGGTTTGTGACACACAAACTTTCCAATGATTTTTTTGACACACACACGCTATCCAATGGGGTTTGTGACACATACACTTTCCAATGGGGTTTGTGACGCACACACTCTGTCCAAAGGGGCTTGTGACATGCATTCTGTCTAATGGGGTTTGTGACACACACAATCTGTCCAATGGGGATTGTGACACATACGCTGTCCAATGGGGTTGGGGACACAAAGGCTGTCCAGTGGTGTTTGTGACAAACACACTGTCAAATAGGGTTTGTAAAACACACACTGTCCAATGGGGATTGTGACAAACAAACTGTACAGGGGGGTTTATCCAACGTCTGTCCAACGGCATTTTTGACACACACACTGTCCAATGGGGATTGTGACACACAGACACTGTCCAATGGGGATTGTGACACACACAAGGTCCAATGGGGTTTGCGGCACACACGCTGTCCAATGTATTTTGTGACACGGATGCTGTCCAATGCGGTTTGTGACACACACACACAGTCCAGGGGGGTATGTGGCACTCACACTGGCCAATGGGGTTTATGACACAGACGCTGTACAATGGGGTTTGTGACACAGCACACACACTCTTTCCAGCGGGTTTGTTACACACACACTATCCAATGGGATTTGTGACACACAAAATTTCCAAATAGGTTTGTGACACATACAGTGTCCAATGGGGATTGTGACACACACGCACTATCCAATGGGGTTTGTGACACCCACTCTGTCCAATGGAGTTTGTGACACACACGCTGTCCAATGGGTTTTGTTACACACACACTCTGTCCAATAGGGCTTTGACACATACGCTGTCCAATGAGGTTGCTGACACAAGCGCTGTCCAGTGGGGTTTGTGACACACAGTCTGTCCAATGGGTTGTGTGACACACTCACTTTCCAATGAGTTTTGTGAAATACACAGGCTATACAATGGCGTTTGTAACACATACATTATCCAATGGGGTTTGTGACGCACACAATCTGTACAAAGGGTCTTGTGACACACAGTCTGTCCAATGGGGTTTGTGACAGAAAAAATTTCCAATGGGGTTTGTGACACACACACTGTCCAATGGGGATTGTGACACACACACGCTGTCCAATGGGGTTTGTGACACAAACGCTGTCCAATGGGGTTGTTGACACAAACGCTGTCCAGTGGGGTTTGTGACACACACACTGTCCAATGGGGTTTGTGACACAGACACTGTCCAATGGCGATTGTGAAACAAACAGTGTACAGGGGGGTTTGTGACACACAGTCTGTCCAATGGGGTGTGTGACACGCACGCTGACCAACGGAGTTTGTGACAAGGATGCTGTCCAATGGGGGTTATAACACACACACACAGTCCAGGGGTTTCTGTGACACACACACGCTATCCAATGGGAATCTTGACACACACATTTTCCAATGGGGTTTCTAACACACACGCTGTCAAATGGGGTTTGTGACACACACACTGTCCAACGGGGTTTCTGACACACACATGCTGTACAATGGGGTTTGTCATGCACACTCTGACCAATGCGGATTGTGACACACGCACGTTTTCAGATGGGTTTTGTGACACACACACTGTCCAGGGGAGTTTGTGACACACACACTTTCCAATGGGTATTGTAACACACACGCACGCTGCCCAAAGGGTTTTGTGACACACACGCTGTCCAATAGGGATTGTGACACAAACGCTGTCCAATGGAGTTCATGACACACACACTCTGTTCAATGGAGCTTGTGACACACATGCTGTCCAGTGGGGTTCGTGACACACACGCTGTCCATGGGGTTTGTGACACACAGACTGTCCAATAGGGTTTGTGACAAACATACTCTTTCCAATGGGGATTGTGACACACACACTGTACAGGCAGGTTTGTGACTCACAGTCTGTCCAATGGGGTGTGTGACACACACACTGTCCAATGGGGATTTTGACACACACGCTGTCCAACGGTATTTGTGACTCACAGTCTGTCCAATGGGGAGTGTGACACATACGCTGTCCAATGGGGTTGGGGACACAAAGGCTGTCCAGTGGTGTTTGTGACAAACACACTGTCCAATAGGGTTTGTAAAACACGCACTGTCCAATGGGGATTGTGACACACAAACTGTACAGGGGGATTTCTAACACACAGTCTGTCCAACGGCATTTTTGACATACACACTGTCCAATAGGGATTGTGACACACAAACACTGTCCAAAGGGGATTGTGACACACACAATGTCCAATGGGGTTTGCGACACACACGCTGTACAATGTATTTTGTGACACGGATGCTGTCCAATGGGGTTTGTGACACACACACACAGTCCAGGGGCGTATGTGGCACACACACTGGCCAATGGGGTATGTGAGACAGACGCTGTCCAATGGGGTTTGTGACACAGCACACACACTCTTTCCAGTGGGTTTGTTAGAAACACACTATCCAATGGGGTTTGTGACACACAAAATTTCGAATTGGGTTTGTGACATACACACTGTACAATGGGGATTGTGACACACACACGCTATCCAATGGGCTTTGTGACACGTACGCTGTCCAATGGGGTTGCTGACACAAAAGCTTTCCAGTGTGGTTTGTGACACACAAACTATCCAATGGAGTTTGTGACAGACACACTATCTAACGGGGATTGTGACACAAACAATGTACAGGGGGGTTTATGATACGCAGTCTGTCCAATTGGGTGTGTCACACAAACACTTTCCAATGAGTTACGTGACACACACACGCTATCCAATGGCGTTTCTAACACATACACTATCCAATTGGGTTTGTGACGCACACAGTCTGTCCAAAGAGGTTTGTGACACACCCTATCTGTCCAATGGGCTTGTGACACACACGTGTCCAAAAGAAGTCGTGACACACATGCTGTCCAGTGGGGTTTGTGACACACACACTCTGTCCAATGGGCTTGTGACACACACTGTCCAATAGTGTTTGTGACACACACGCTGTCCAATGGGGTTTCTGACACACACACTGTCCAAAGGGGTTTGTGACACACACGCTGTCCAATGGGGTTTCTGACACACACACACGGTCCAATGGGGATTGTGACACACAAACGGTGTCCAATGGGTTTTATGACACACACGCTGTCCAATGGGGATTGTGACAAACACTCTGTCGCATGGAGTTCATGACACACTCGCTGTCAAGTGGGGTTTGTGACACACGCACTGTGCAATAGGGTTTGTGACACACACACTTTCTAATGGGATTTGTGACACACACGGCATGCAGTGGTCTTTGTGACACACACACTGTCCAAAGGGGATTGTGACACACACACGATGTCCAATGGTGTTTGTGAAACACACGCTCTCCAATGGGGTTTGTGACAAAGACACTGTCCAATGGGGATTGTGACATACACACTGTCCAATAGGGTTTGAGACACACACACAGGCTATCCAATAGGGTTTGTGACACACACACATTCTCATGGCGTTTGTGACACACACACACTGTCCAATGGGGATTGTGACACACACGCTGTCCAGTGGGGTTTATGACAAACACGCTGTCCAACTGGGTGTGTGACACACACACTCTGTCCAATGGGGCTTGTGACACACACGCTGTCCAATGGGGATTGTGACAAACACGCTGTCCCATGGGGTTCTTGACACACACGATGTTGAGTGGGGTTTGTGACACACACACTGTGCAATAGGGTTCGTGACACAGACACTGTCCAATGGGGATTGTGACATACAGACTGTTCAATAGGGTTTCTGACACACACACGCTATGCAATGGGGTTTGTGACACGCACACTCGGTCAAATGGGGGTTGTGACATACACACTGTCCAGTGGGATTTGTGACACACACAATTTCCAATGGGGTTTCTGACAGAGACACAGTCCAATGGGGTGTGTGGCACACACACTCTGTCCAATGGGGTTTGTGGACACACACACGCTGTCCCATGGGGTTTGTGACACCCACGCTGTCCAATGGGGTTTGTGACACACACTCTGTCCAACAGGGACTGTGACACACACACACTGTCCAATGGGGACTGTGACACACACAGTGTCCAATGGGGTTTGTGACACACTCAATGTCCAATGGGTTTTGTCTCACACACACGCTGTCCAATGGTGTTTGTAACACAAACGCTGTCCAATGGGGCTTGTGACACACACGGTGAACAATTGGGTTTGTGACACACAAACTTTCCAAAGGGGTTTGTGACACCAACACGCTGTCCCACGGGGTTTGTGAAACACACACTCTCTAATAGGGTTTGTTACACACACAGTCTGTCCAATGGGTCTTGTGACACACACGCTGTCCAATGGGTTTTGTAACACACACGCTGTCCAATGAGGTTTGTGCCACACACGCTGTCCAATAGTGTTTGTGACACACACAATGTCCAATAGGGTTTGTGACACAAACACGCTATCCAAAGGGGTATGTGATACGCACACTGTCCAGTGGGATTTGTCGGACACACTTTCCAATGGGGTTTGTGACACGAACACGCTGCCCAATGGTTGTGTCACACCCACTCTGTCCAATGGTGTTTATGACAAACACACGCTGTCCAATGCTGTTTGTAACACACACACTGCCAATAGGGTTTGTGACACACACACTGTCCAAAGGGGATTGTGAAACACACACACTGTCCAATGGGGACTGTGACACACACACTGTCCAATGGGGTTTTTGACAAACACTCTGTCCAATGGCGTTTGTGTCACACACTCTGTCCAATGGGGTTTCTGACACACACACTCTGTCCAATGGGGATTGGGACACACACACGATGTCCAATGGTGTTTGTGAAAAACACACTGTCCAATGGGGTTTGTGACACACACGCTGTCCAATGGTGTTTGTGACACGCATGCTGTCCAATGGTTTTTGTGACAGACACGCTGTGCAATGGGGATTGTGACACACACACGCTGTGCAATGGTGTTTGTGACACGGATGCTGTCCAATGGGGTTTGTGACACAGACACTGTCCAATGTGGTGTGTGACACACACATTCTGTCCAATGGGGTTTGTGGACACACACACACTGTTCAATGGTGTTTGTGACACACACGCTGGCCAACGGGGATTGTGACAAACACGCTGTCCAATGGGGTGTGTGACACACTCTCTGTCCAACAGGGATTGTGGCACACACATGCTGTCCAATGGGGTTTATGACACACACACTGTCCAAAGGGGTTTGTGATACACACACTGTCCATTGGGGTTTGTGACACACACTCAGTCCAGTGGGGTTTGTGGCACACACACTGTCCCATGGGTTTTGTCACACACACACGCTGTCCAATGGTGTTTGTAACACACACGATGTCCAATGGGGTTTGTGACACACCCACTGTCCAATGGGTTTTGTGACACACACGTTGCCCAATGGAGATTGTGACACACACCCTGTACAATGGGGTTTGTGACAGACACACTCTGTACAATGGGCTTGTGACAGACACACTGTCCAATGGGTTTTCTTGACACACATGCTGTCCAACGGGGATTGTGACACACTACGCTGTCCAATGGGGTTTGTGACACACACAGTGTGCAATTGGCATTGTGACACACACACGCTGTCCAACGGTGTTAGTGACACGCATACTGTCCAATTGGATTTGTGACACACGCACTGTCCAATGGGCTTTGAGAGGCACACGATGCCCAGTGGGATTTGTGACACATATAAACCGTCAAATGGGGGTTGTGACACACACGCTGTCCAATGGGGTTTGTGACATAAACGCTGTCCAGTGGGGTTATTGACACACACAGTGTCCAGTGGGGTTTGTGACACACACACATTCCAATGGGGTTTGTGACACGCACCCTCTGCCCAATGGGTTTGTCACACCCATTCTGTCCAATGGGGTTTGTAACAAACACACGCTGTCCTATGCTGTTTGTAACACACACGCTGTCCAATGGGGTTTCTGACACACACACTGTCCAATGTGTTTTTGTAACACACACACTCGTCCAATGGGGCTTGTGACATATACGCTGTCCAACGGGGTTCGAGACACACACACTGCCAATAGGGTTTGTAACACACACATTGTCCAAAGGGGATTGTGACACACGCACTGTCCAATGGGTTTTGTCACACACAGTCTGTCCAATGGGGTTTCTAACACACACGCTATCTAATGGGGATTGTGACAAACACGCTGTACAATGGGGTTTGTGACACACACCCGCTGTCCAATGGGTTTTGTGACACACACACGCTATTAAATGGGGTTTGTGACACACACGCTATCTAATGGGGATTGTGACAAGCACACTGTCCAATAGGGCTTGTGACACACACACGATGTCCTATGGTTTTTGTGACACACACGCTGTCCAATGGGCTTTGTGACTCAGACGCTGTCCAATGGGGATTGTGAAATACACACTATACAAAAGGGTTTGTAACACACACACGCTATCCAATGGGGTCTGTGACACACACACTTTCCAGTGTAGTTTGTGACACACACACGCTGTCCAATGGGGTTTGTGACACACACGCTGACCAATTCGGTTTGTTACACACACACTGTCTAATGGGGTTTGTGACACACACACGCTGTCCAATGTTGTTTGTGAGACACACACGCTATCCAATGGCATTTGTGACACATACACTGCACAGTGGGTTTTGTGACACACACACTCTGTCCAATGGGCTTGTGACACACACGCTGTGCAATAGTGTTTGTGACACACACACTGTGTAATGGGGATTATGACACAGGCACGATGTTCAAAGGTGTTTGTGACACACACTCTGTCCCGTAGTGTTTTTTGACACACACACGGTCCAATGGGGATTGTAACACACACATGCTGTGAAATGGGCTTTATGACACACACGCTGTCCAATGGGGTTTGTGACAAAAACAATCAGTCCAATGGGGCTTGTGACACACACACTGTCCAATGGGGATTGCGACACACACGCTGTCCAATTAGGTTTGTGACACACACACTCTGTCCAATGGTACTTGTGACACACACGCTGTCCAATGGGGTTCGTGACACATACGCTGTCCAGTGGGGTTTGTAACACACACGCTATCCAATCGGATTTGTGACACACAGACTTTCCAATGGGGATTGTGACACACACACTCTGTCCAATAGTGTTTGTGACACACACGCTGTGCAATGGGGTTTCTCACTCAGACTCTGTCCAATGGGGATTGTGAAATATACACGCTGTCCCATGGGGTTTGCGTCACAGACGCTGTCCAATGGGGATTGTGACATGCACACACTATCCAATGGGGTTTGAGACACACACACTATCCAGGTGGTTTTGTGACTGACACACACTCTCCCATGTGGTTTGTGACACACAAGCTGACCAATTGGGTTTGTGACACACACGATGTACACTGGGGTTTGTGACACGCACCCTGACCATGTGTGTTTGTAACACACACGCTGTCCAGTGGGGTTTGTGACACACACTCATTCCAATGGGGATTGTGACACACACACGCTGTCCAATGGTGTTTGTGACACGCATGCTGTCCAATCGGTTTTGTGACATACGCACTGTCCAATGGGGTTTGTGAGACACACACTCTGTCCATTGGGGCTTGTGACACATACGCTGTCCAACGGGGTTCGTGACGCACACACTGCCAATAGGGTTTCTGACACACACACTGTCCAATGGGGTTTGTGACACACAATATGTCCAATGGGGTTTGTGTCACACACTCTGTCTAATGGGGCATGTGACACACATGCTGTGATGCCGAGAGAAAAATTCCATCAGAGTTCCAGACCCGAGCGGACGGAGGAAGGAATGCGGTCGACCCAATATGAGTGATAAGCATACCTCAACTTTATTGATGCACTAAGCTGATTTATATAAGACTTACAATAATTATGCATACTCGTCACCTATTAATTGGATAGTATACAGTAATTATGCCTACTCGTCTTCTATTAATTGGATAGTATACAATAATTATGCCTACTCGTCTTCTATTGATTGGATAGTATACATAATGAGCTCAACCTTCTTGTGGTTTCTCTGGAATGCAACCTTCTCACTCTGCTAGAGATAATTCCCCAGCTTGTTTATCTAAACGCTCAGCTGAACCAGAGAGCAACCGCTCAGTACTTTTCCACTATGCTACACCAAACTCATGCTAACTGAGGCCTACTCATGCTAACTTAGAACAGAATTCTCCTGATACAACGGATCAATAGAGCCATGCCCCTTCTCTATTAGCCATGTCCCAACAATTCCCCCTTTTTCTCTTTGGGCTAATAACACTTCCTTGCGAAAAGTAGCATCAATTATCTTTAAACATAATTGCCTAATACATGAAAGACAACACATACCAATAAGCAATATAAGCAAAATAAAAGCAATTCCTACCAATACTGGTTTAAAGAATGACAACAGCCATGAAGGAAAACCTAGCGAGGCCCACCACCTAGCTATTGGAAAGCTAATCGACAAGATGCATTATTAAAGGGTAAATGAGCTAAACAAGCATCAGGTTCCCCCGTACAATTTCAGTTGTTCCAAACAGACACATTATACAGTCCTGTAAGCATCTCAATAGATTCATTGACTGATAAAGGTATTCCAATTAGACACGTCTTGAATGGCTCTTGAGCTGAAGCGAGACTCAGACAGAAATTAGGATTGTGCGTCTTATTGGCCCAAGTTAACCAAATGTTCTGTTGCTTCATCAACAAATGCGGGACAGCTGTTGCACCAATGGCAGTCAAAATAAACACCATCAGTCCTTTAATGTTGGCCGAGTCCATTTTGCAGGTACCCATCTTGGCCCTGTAGGAGTAAGTACACACATGTATCCTCTGCCAATGTATTGAACTTCTGCAGGCCCTTTCCACTGTCCAGTTTCTGGGTCTCGATAAAACACCTTCATTTGAACAGTTACTTTCTTTGAGAGACCTGAATGCACTTTTACTGGTGGCTCCTCATCTGATCCAAATATACAGAGGTAATTTAAAACAAACAATGTTTTCATAACCCTTTCTTGACTGTCCGTGATACTTTGAAATTTCTGCAAATATTGCTTCAGCGTTTGATTCATTCTCTCTACAATTGCTTGTCCCGTTGGGGAATGTGGAATCCCTGTAACATGTTGTACTCCCCATAACTGACAGAATTTACGCATCTTCTCACTACAATAAGCTGGCCCATTATCCGTTTTAATCTGTGCTGGTACCCCCATTACAGCAAAACAAGCCGTCAAGTGACGAATTACATGACTAGCTTTTTCCCCTGCCTGTGGCGTTGCCCATACAAAATGACTATATGTATCAACTGTAATATGTACATATTTGAGCCTACCCATTGAGGGCACATGCATCACGTCCATTTGCCATATCTCATTAGGACCCAACCCCCTAGGATTAACCCCTACGCCTAGACCAGAACCATGATGACTACACTGAGGGCAAGTCCGTACAATTCCCTTAGCTTCCTCTACAGTGATCTTAAACTGTGAATGTAATCCTTTCGCGTTCTGATGGAACACACTATGTGATTCTCTAGCCTTGGCAAAATCACTAACAGGGGCAGAACATGCTACCAACCTATCTGCTCTAGCATTCCCTTCCCCAAGGCCACAATCCCACATATGACTACGGATGTGAATCACTGCATATGGTTTTGTTCTTCCTTGAATTAATGTACGCAACTGTCTAAACAGTTCTCCCAAACGCAGTTGCTTAACATCCTTAATCTGAGAATCTTCTATCCTGTGTAACACACCCGCGACATACAGCGAATCGGTCACAATATTAATTGTTTCCTCTCTCCACTTCCCCATGGCCCATACAACAGCAGCAAGCTCCAATGTCTGCAAGGAATCTCCCGGAACAGCTTCCAGCAAGTGGTGGTGCCACTCACCACAAGCGATCCAGGTAACTGCAGCTCTTCTGGACCTTTTTCCTGCATCCGTAAACACTGTCTGGGCATCTTCTAGGGGTGATTTACTGCGGAGAGGTTTCTGCATCCATTCATTGTGACCAATAAACTGCACTATTGCCGCCTTTACAGGAGACAAGGATATAGTTGTAGCTGATGAGAATAAACACTCACACAACTCCTCGCTATTCTGAAGGTACCACTCTATTGCTTCTTTTTTCATCGGAACATATATTGTCTGCAACTCTTGCCCTGTGATCTGAATTACACGCTTCCTACCCTTCCTTATTAAATCTGCTAAGGTTTCGACCTTTTGCTGTATTGACTTTCTTGGCTGTAGCTTTGGAAATACCCATTCAAGTATCCCAAATTCCTCCCGCTCCCCCTTTTTCTCTTTATGTTGTGTAAGAGCCCCAATTAAATGACCATCTGTTTGAAAAACAGAAAAATCTACAGGTATTGCAGGGTCACGTCTCCTTGTAAAACCCAATGTGATTAAGTGAGCTAAATTCTGGATCATTTGTTTTTGCTCCATAGAGAGATCCACCGGAGTGGAGGGATCGGTTCCACGCAGCAATGGTCGTAACACCTCTAACTGCGTATTGGTAATACCCACGACAGGCCTTAACCATTGTAAATCCCCCATGAGTTTCTGAACATCATGAAGTGTCCTAATATCTGTGGTAATATGCGGTTTTTGCGGTCGAATTTGGGAGTCAGTAATTTTCCACCCTAAGTACAACCACGGTTCTTGTCGCTGAATTTTTTCCTTAGCAATTACTAAACCCTCCTTATACAACTGACAATGTAAAAATTGCAATTGTTGCTCAGTAAAGTCTTGTTCTTGTGCAATAAGAATATCATCCATGTAGTGATACACCATCGCTGTAGGCCAGGCATCACGAATAGGACGCAACGCATTGTCCACAAACAATTGACACAATGTCGGACTATTTTTCATTCCTTGCGGTAACACAGTCCACTCAAACTGCTGAGCAGGAGCTTCCCTATTTATTGCTGGCAAAGTGAAGGCAAATCGCTGTGTATCGAGGTGGTGCAAAGAAATAGTAAAAAAGCAATCCTTCAAATCCACAATTAACAACTTCCAGTGTTCAGGAAGCATTGCCGGATTCGGAAGACCAGGTTGTAATGCTCCCATCGGTTGCATTTGTGCATTTACAGCTCTCAAATCATGAAGCAGTCGAAACTTCCCTGATTTTTTCTTAATCACAAAAATAGGCGTATTCCATGGACTTGTTGACAGTTGCAAATGTCCTTGATCAAATTGTTCTTGTACCAACTGATGTGCCGCTGCAAGACTTTCCATTTTCAACGGCCACTGCTCGATCCATACAGGGTCATCTGAAGTCCATTTAAGAGGGATCGGGAAAGCCCATTTTGCAGTGACCGTTAGCGAAAAGCCCTTTCAGTTGTCAAAACAGCTCCTAGCTGATCCAATATATCTCGACCTATTAGTCCATTTACACCTGCAGGAAGAGTCATTACTGTAACAAATGTATTGGCTTTTCGCCCGTCTATGATGAACAGGATACGTTCAATACTTTGACGTACTGATGAATGACCTCCTACTCCTTCAACGCCCCCGTCCATAGGTTTTGTTGGCCAATCCTGAGGCCAGGTGCCCTCATCTACGATGGTCAAATCAGCCCCAGTGTCCAGTAACATTGTAAGTAAAATAGATTGTCCTCTAGATTCCATTCGAACTGACGCAGTTGGTCGCCGGCTCATTGACATAGTTAGCATCACAGCAGGTCCTGTCGATCCAAATCCACCACCTCCTCTTTCTGAGGATAATGCTGGCGTCATGTCCTTTGTTAATTGCGGAAGTGGTATCAATTGTGCTATTTGACTACCCTTCGGAATGAAAATCGGAGGAAACAGTGTCTGAACCATAATTTGTACAATCCCTTTGTAATCGGCATCAATAAGTCCCGGGATAATCGTAAGGCCTTTCATACCACTCGACGAACGACCAATTAACAATGCCCCTTGTGATTGTCCATTAATTATTAAAGGTCCTTTAAAGGTGGATGGTATCTTTTGTGGCCGCTGATCGATCAAACTGATATCTACTGAGGTTGCCAAGTCCCATCCGAGGCTCCCAGCTGTTGCAGGTTGGAGCGTACCAGTGGAGCAGCTGTCACTGTCATGTGGTGCTCTCTCTGTAGATCCTCTGGCGTTTCGATTGCTGGAGCTGCCACTTTTGTCGGAGCGCGGCGGCTCGGCGCGCTCATTCTCCCGTTTCCCGAGAAACATGCTTCAGAATTATGACCGCTAGATTTACAGTTCTCACACCAAACTCGAGGCACCCGGCAGTCACGGCGAAAGTGACCTTCTTTTCCACATCTGAAGCATTTATTACTCTGTCTTCCCTCATTCGGGCGTGGTCGTCTTTCTACTTCCACAGCAGTAGCACGTAGCGGGGCTAATGCAGCAAATGCCTGTTGCTGGGCTTGCAGGAGGTCTCTCCCTAGCTTCTCCATAGCCTCTACCATCATGGCTTGTGGCCCTACCGGAACTCTGCTCATTCTGTCTAACATAGCTTCTATGGTAGCGTCTGCAGGTAACGTCACTAAGATACCTCTAGTTACTGAATTTGCATTCTGCAATGCACACTGTCTTAACAAAGCTGCCCTCATCCAGCCTGGTACATCTGATTGTTCTATTGCTGAAGTAATCCTGTCTATAAATTGTGCAAATGATTCATCCCTTTCTTGCTTAATACTCATGTACGACGGAGATGGCTGTGATGTTTTAACATGCTCAATGGCTTCTCGAGCTGTTCTCATAGCCTCAGCACATTTTTCGGGGCCCATTTCTAATTGAGCTCGAACTTGAAGGAATGGTCCTAACCCCATTAACTGTTCTACCGTTACATCACTTAAAGGATCATTAGGATTTCTCGCTTGCTGTACAGAAGCCTCACAAAATCTCTGCCAATGTGCTTGCCACAATAACAACTGTGACTGTGTCATTATCATTCTCATTATTACCTTAATGTCTTCTGGACACAATAACGTACTCCCAAACAAATAATTTAAAAGCTGTTTAGTCGGCTCTCCATGCAACCCTGATTCCGAAACTGTAGCTCTCAACTGCGACAATAATTTCCAACTAATCGGATTATAGTGCCCGTGCATATCTCCATATCTATCTCGCTCAAATAGTGCGGGGAACACAAAAGGTGAATCTGGCCCAAAATCTCCATTGTCTGCAGCATCCTCCATTACCTTTTTCCAATTAACTAGTGCTGGACACCTGACTGGTCTCTTAGATGTATCCTTTACAACTTTCTCCATCTCTGACTCACTTATAGCTTTCCGATCGTTATACTCCTCACAACTTTGTTTCTGCTGCTGCGACTGCTGTACTTGATCTACATTCCAACTAGAACTCAACTCTGCTTTCTTTTTTACACGCACCGATTGCCAGCACGGAGAAACAGGAGCCTTACATGTACTAAATAACAAATCGTCTTGTCCTGAGGGTGGCAGCGTTGGCCCCCCTGAAAACGCAGATATGCCTGTTTCCATCGGCGGAGCGGAAGGCTCCATTTTGCCGAGTTTCTGTGAAGCTACCGCGGCTAAATTCTTCTCCAGTTTATGACGCTTAATATTATTAATTACTTCCCTCCACGGTTTCATCAGTTTCTTAGCTGTTTTATCCTCGTCTATGATCATATCCCACAACACATCCCCCAAATTCCTCCATTCTCCTTCATCAAACAATAAATCAGGATCCTGAAAACAGCCTTTAGTTTTTCCCAATGTTACTAGACCAGCTAGCTGTTTAACGTAACTATGATCAACACCTCGCTTTTCTAAAAAGCTTTGTAATAAATCTAGGGCTACTTCTAAATCCATTTCTCTGTTATTCATCATTTTAACCCGTTTCTCCGTTATTCATCACTTTTAATCCGTTTCTCTGTTATTTATCACTTTTAACCCGTTTCTCTGTTATCTATCACTTTTAACCCGTTTCTCTGTTATCTATCACTTTTAATCCGTTTCTCTGTTATCTATCTCTCTGTTATTCATCATTTTTAATCTATTTCCCCGTTATTCATCATTATAGTACGGTACCTCTTGCTAAATTAAGAGACCTCTTGCAGCCCTTGTTTCCTGTAGCCCAGCACTGGCGAACTTCAGTCGGTTCAGGCTTCGGAGACGACACACCGCAGCAAAGTGTTCGGTTGCTCTTGCCCGCCGGTCGCTGCTCTCCCGGTGCCTTTTGCTTCTATCCGCCGCTTCGGATCGCCGGTTCGGGCGCCAATTGCCGAGAGAAAAATTCCATCAGAGTTCCAGACCCGAGCGGACGGAGGAAGGAATGCGGTCGACCCAATATGAGTGATAAGCATACCTCAACTTTATTGATGCACTAAGCTGATTTATATAAGACTTACAATAATTATGCATACTCGTCACCTATTAATTGGATAGTATACAGTAATTATGCCTACTCGTCTTCTATTAATTGGATAGTATACAATAATTATGCCTACTCGTCTTCTATTGATTGGATAGTATACATAATGAGCTCAACCTTCTTGTGGTTTCTCTGGAATGCAACCTTCTCACCCTGCTAGAGATAATTCCCCAGCTTGTTTATCTAAACGCTCAGCTGAACCAGAGAGCAACCGCTCAGTACTTTTCCACTATGCTACACCAAACTCATGCTAACTGAGGCCTACTCATGCTAACTTAGAACAGAATTCTCCTGATACAACGGATCAATAGAGCCATGCCCCTTCTCTATTAGCCATGTCCCAACACTGTGAAATGGAGATTGCGACACTCACACGTTGTCCAATGGTGTTTGTGGCAACCGTGCTGTCCAACGGTGTTTGTGACACACACGCTGTCCAATGGGGATTGTGACACATACACGCTGTGAAATGGTGTTTTTAACACGGATGCTGTCCAATGGGGTTTGTGACACACAAGTTCACGATTGGGGATTGTGACACACACAATGTCTATGGCAGTTTGTGACACACACACTGTCCAAGGGGGTTTGTGAGACACACGCTGTCCAATGGGGTTTCTCACAAACACTCTGTCCAATGGGGTTTGTCACACACACTCTGTCCAATGGGGCTTTTGACACACTCACTGTCCAATGGGTTTTGTAACACACACGCTATCCAATGGGTATTGTGACACACACAGTGTCCAATGGGGTTTGTGAAACACACACTGTCCAAAGGGGTTTGTGAAACACACGCTGTCCAATGGGGTTTCTGACACACACACACTGTCCAATGGGGATTGTGACACACACATGCTGTCCAATGGGGTTTATGACACACATCTGTCCCACGGTGTGTGTGACACACAGTCTGTCCAGGGGGGTTTGTGACACACACACTGTCCAATGGGTTTTGTGACACACACGCTCATCAGTGGGGATTAGTGACACACACAAGGTGTATGACGGTTTGTGACACACACTCTGTCCACGGGGGTTTGTGAAACACACGTTTTCCAATGGGTTTTCTGACACACACACTGTCCAATGGGGTTTCTGACACACACGCTGTCCAATGGGGATTGTGACAAACACGCTGTACAATGGGGTTTGTGACACACACTATCTGTCCAGTTTGCTTGTGACACACACGCTGTCCAAAAGGAGTCGTGACACACATGCTGTCCAGTGGGTTTTGTGACACACACACTCTGTCCACTGGGCTTTTGACACACACTGTACAATAGTGTTTGTGACACACACGCTGTCCAATGGGGTTTCTGACACACACACACACGGTCCAATGGGGATTGCGACACACAAACGGTGTCCGATGGGGTTTATGACACACACGCTGTGCAATGGGGTGTGTGACACACACACTCTGCCCAATGGGCTTTGTTACACACACGCTGTCCAATGGGGATTGTGACAAACACTCTGTCCCATGGAGTTCATGACACACTCGCTGTCGAGTGGGGTTTGTGACACACGCACTGTGCAATAGTGTTTGTGACACACACGCTTATTAATGGGTTTGTGACACACACGCCATGCAGTGGTTTTTGTGACACACACACTGTCCAAAGGGGATTGTGACACACACACGATGTCCAATGGTGTTTGTGAAACATACGATGTCCAATGGGGTTTCTGACACAGACACTGTCCAATGGGGATTGTGACATACACACTGTCCAATAGGGTTTGTGACACACACAGGTTATCCAATAGGGTTTGTGACACGCACACTTTCTCATGGGGTTTGTGACACACACACGCTATCCAATGGGGTTTGTGATACACACACTTTCCAATGGGCTTTGTGACACACACAGTCTGTCCAATGGGTGTTGTGACACACACACTGTCCCATGGGTTTTGTAACACACATGCTGTCCAATGGGGTTTGTGACACACACGCTGTCCAATAGTGTTTGTGACACACACGCTGTCCAATAGGGTTTATGACACAAACACGCTATACAATGGGGTTTGTGATACGCACACTGTCCAGTGGGATTTGTGACACGCACACTTTCCAATGGGGTTTGTGACACGCACACGCTGCCCAATGGTTTTGTCACACCCACTCTGTCAAATGGGGTTTATGACAAACACACACTGTCCAATGCCATTTGTAACAAACACACTGCCAATAGGATTTGTGACACACACACTGTCCAAAGGGGATTGTGACACACACACACTATCCAATGGGGACTGAGCACACACGCTGTCCAATGGTGATTGTGACACACACTCTGTCCATTGGGGTTTGTGACACACACTCTGTCCAATGGGGTTTGTGTCACACACTCTGTCCAATAGGGTTTGTGACACACACTCTGTCCAATGTGGTGTGTGACACAAACATTCTGTCCAATGGGGTTTGTGACACACACACGCTGTCCAATGGTGTTTTTGATACGCATGGTCTCCAATGGGTTTTGTGACACACACACGGTCCAAAGGCTCTTGTCATACACACTCTGTCCAATGGGGTTTATGACACACACTCTGTCCAATGGGGTGTGTGATACACACATTCTGTCCAATGGGGTTTGTGGACACACACACACTGTCCAATGGTGTTTGTGACACGCACGCTGTCCAATGGAGATTGTGACACACACTCTGTCCAACAGGGATTGTGACACACACGTTGTCCAATGGGGATTGTGACAAACACGCTGTACAATGAGGATTTTGACACACACACTGTCCAAACGGGTTTTGTGACACACACACTGTCCAATGGCTTTTGTCACACACACTCTGTTCTATGGGCTTGTGACACACACGCTGTCCAAAGGGGTTCGTAACACACACGCTGTCCAGTGGGTTTTGTGACACACACACTGTCCAAACGGGTTTGTGACACATACGCTGTCCATTGGGGTTTGTGACACACCCACTGTCCAATGGTGTTTGTAACACACATGCTGTCCAATGGGGATTGTGACACACACACGCTGTCTAATGGTGTTTGTGACATGGATGCTGTCCAAAGGGGTTTGTGACACAGACACTGTCCAATGGGCTTTGTGACACACACTCTGTCCAATGGGGTTTGTGGACTCACACAAACTGTCCAATGTTTTTTGTGACACACACGCTGTGCAATGGGGATTGTGACACACACGCTTTGCAGTGGAATTTGTGACACACACTCTGTCCAACTGGGATTGTGACACACACACGCTGTCCAATGGGGACTGTGACACACACACTGTCCAATGGGGTTTGTGATACACACACTGTCCATTGGTGTTTGTGACACACACTCTGTCCAGCGGGTTTTTTGTCACACACACTGTCCAATGGGGATTGTGACACACACAGTGTTCAATGGGGTTTGTGACACACACACTCACCAGTGGGGATTGTGACACACACAATATCTATTACGGTTTGTGACACACACAGTGTCCAATGGGGTTTGTGAGACAAATACGAACCAATGGCGTTTCTCACAAACACTCTGTCCAATGGGGTGTGTCACACACACTCTGTCCAATGGGGTTTGTGACAAACACGCTGTACAACGGGATTTGTGACACAGACACTGTCCAATGGGTATTGTTTCATACAAACTGTCCAATAGGGTTTTTGACACACACATGCTATCCAATGGGGTTTGTGACACACACACTTTCTCATGGGGTTTGTGACACACACACTTTCCAATGTGGTTTGTGACACACACTCTTTCCAATGGGGTTTGTGACACACACACGCTATCCCATGGGGTTTGTGACACACACACTGTCCAATATGGTTTGTGACACACACACGCTATCCAATGGGGTTTGTGAAACATACACTGTCCACTGGGTTTTGTGACACACAATCTGTCCAACGGAGATTGGGACAAACACACGCTGTCCAATTGGGTTTGTGACACACAGACTGTCCAGTGGGTTTTGTGACACACTCGCTGTCCAATGGGGGTTGTGACACACACAGTGTCCAATGGGGTTTGTGACACACACACTGTCCGAAGGGGTTTGTGACACACCCTGTCCAATGGGGATTGTGACAAACACACTGTACAACGGGGTTTGTGACACACACACTGTGCAATGGGCTTGTGACACACACGCTTTCCAAAGGGGCTCGTGACACACACGCTGTCCAGTGCGTTTTGTGACACACACACTCTGTCCAATGGGCTTGTGACACAAACGCTGTCCAATAGTGTTTGTGACACACACTCTGCCCCATGGGGTTTGTGACACACTGTTACAGAATGCAACCCCCCCCTCCCTCCTTCAGTATGGCACATCTCCCCCTTCTCTGCTACTTGAGGCTAACAGCTTCTTTTGTTTGGCCCAGAGCACCCTGGCTCCTGGGACATTAGAAGAAGGGAGTGCCAATGCACACTGAGCCGCGCCCTGTGTGGTGGATGTTTGGAGGCTTCAGGGGCACCCACAGACAGTGTGGGGGTGCAGAGAAGCTTCTAGAGTGCCTACAGTCAGATCTGATTAGCCAGTATAAAATGGGACTCTCGTCGAGACTCCGCCCTTTGCCGCGGTTCTCTCGGAGCACGAGCAAGATGCTGCCGCCGAGAGCCCCCCTCCCCGGGATGGAGACTCCGCTTGCCTTGCCACCACGTGTGTAAGTAAAACTTCTTGCAGGATTGCAAGTATATTTATACTTTTCGTGCACATATGCACGTATAGCTTTCCGTGCTCCATATGTGTGCGTGTAAAATTAATCCTCGCAGAATCGCGGGTGTATTTGCTTTCCGTGCACATTTGCACAAGTACTTTATTTCCTCGCACAATCGCGAGTGGCCGCCAAGAGCCCCTCGCACAATCGTGAGTGTATTTTCCTCCCGTGCTTCCACATAAGCACGTATAACTTTCCATGCACATTTGCATGTGCAAAATAACTCGCAGGACTGCGAGCGTATTATATATTTACTCTCGCGGAATCGCGAGTGCACACTTTCCGTACTCACTACGAGTACGTGTATCTCTTTAAAAATAATCCCGCACCGTGTTCAGGCAAGTGTGTGTTCCTCCGGGACTCAGGGACGGCTCCGGCATTGTTTTGGTGAAGACACGTGCATGCACTCTGTGGACCGCCTGTTGTATTAGTGGCTGTCCCTCTCAATAATTTTCCTCAACTGATAACCGAACCTGTATTTAAGTCACATTTGGAGTGCTAAAACCCTGTTTTCCACTGGTTCAATAAAAGTTGTTTTTAGACCTTGTTGTCCCTTAAATTGACATGCCGGGTGCCTCAGTGACACACACACACTGTCCAAAGGGGTTTGTGACACACACGCTGTCCAATGGCTATTGTGACACACATACACTGTCCAATGGGGATTGTGACACATACATGCTGTCCAATGGGGTTTATGACACACAAGCAGTACAATGGGGTGTGTGACACACACGCTGTCAAATGGGGTTTGTGACACACACACGCTGTCCAATGGGGTTTGTGACACACACAATCTGTCCAATGGGTTTGTGACACACGCACTGTCCAATGGGGTTTGTGAGACACACGCTGTCCAATGGGATTTGTGACACACACACTCGGTCAAATGGGGGTTGTGACTCACACGCTGTCCAATGGGGTTCGTGACACGCACATGCTGCCCAATGGGTTTGTCACACCCACTCTGTCCAAACGGGTTTGTGACAAACACACGCTGTCCAATGCTGTTTGTAACACACACGCTGTCCAATGGGGTTTGTGACACACACACTGTCCAATGGGTTTTTGTAACACACACACTCTGTCCAATGGGGCTTGTGACACACACACACTGTCCAACGGGGATTGCGACACACACATGATGTCCAAAGGGGTTTGTGACACACACACTGTCCAATGGGGTTTGTGACACACACGCTGTCCAATGGAGATTGCGACACACACACGCTGTCCAATGGTGTTTGTGACACGCATGCTGTCCAATGGTGTTTTTCAAAACACGCTGTCCAATGGGGATTGTGACACACACATGCTGTTGAATGGTGTTTGTGACACAGACACTGTCCAAGGCGCTTTGTGACACACACACTGTCCAATGGGGTTTGACAAACACTCTGTCCAATGGGGTTTGTGGACATACACACACTGTCCAATGGGGATTGTTATACAAACACGCTGTCCAATGGGGTTTGTGAAACACACTCTGTCCAACGTGGATTGTGACAAACACAGTGTCCAATAGTGTTTGTGAAACACAAGCTGTCCAATGGCGTTAGTGACACACACACTCTCCAAAGGTATTTGTGACACACACACTGTCCAATGGTGTTTGTGACACACACACACTGTTCAAAGGGGATTGTGACACACACACGCTGTCCACTGGGGTTTGTGACACACACTCTGTCCAATGGGGATTGTTATACAAACACGCTGTCCAATGGGGTTTGTGACACACACTCTGTCCAACGGGGATTGTGACACACACACGCTGTCCAATGGGGTATGTGACACACACACTACCAATAGGGTTTGTGACACAAACACTGTCCAAAGGGGATTGTGATACACAGACTGTCCAATGGAGTTTGTGGCACACGCACGCTTCCCAGTGGGGTTTGTGAAAAACACACACTTTCTAATGCGGTTTGTGACACACACGTTATACAGTGGTTTTTGTGACACACACACTGTCCAATGGGGATTGTAACACAGACACGATGTCCAACGGTGTTTGTGACACACACGCTGTCCAATGGGGTTTGTGACACAGACACTCCCCAATGGGGATTGTGACATACACACTGTCCAAAAGGGATTGTGACACACACACGCTATCCAAAGGGGTTTGTGACACGCACACTGTCCCATGGGGTTTGTGACACACACACTGAACAATTGGGTTTGTGACACACACACTCTCCAATTAGGTTTCTGACACACACACTTCCCAATGGGGTTTGTGACACACACATGCTGTCCAATGGGGATTGTGATAAACATGCTGTACAATGTGGTTTGTGACACATACAATCTGCCCAATGGGGTTTGTGACACACACACACAGTCCAATGGGGATTGTGACACACACACGCTGTCCAATGGGGGTTGTGACAAAAACGCTGTACAATGGGGTTTGTGACACATACAATCTGCCCAATGGGGTTTGTGACACACACACACTGTCCAATGGGGATTGTGACACACACACGCTGTCCAATGGGGATTGTGACAAACACGCTGTACAAAGGGGTTTGTGACACACACAATCTGTCCAATGGGCATGTGACTCACACGCTGTCCAATGGGGTTCGTTACACACACTCTGTCCAATGGGGTTTGTGACACACACTCTTTCCAGTGGGGTTTGTGACACACACTGTCCAATAGGGTTTGTGACACACACACGATATCCATTGGTTTTTGTGACGCATACAATTTCCAAAGGGGTTTTGTGACACACACACTCTGTCCAATGGTGCTTGTGACACACACGCTGTCCAAAGGTGTTCGTGACACACACGCTGTCCAGTGGGTTTTGTGACACACACACTCAGTCCAATGGGCTTGTGACACACACGCTGTCCAATAGTGTTTGTGACACACAAGCTGTCCAATGGCATTAGTGACACACACACTGTCCAAAGGTATTTGTGACACACACCCTGTCCAATGATGTTTGTGACACACAGACACTGTCCAAAGGGGATTGTGACACACACACGCTCTCCAACGGGGTTTCTGACACACACGCTCTCCAATTGGGTTTGTGACACACACGCTGTCCAATGGGTTTTGTGCCACACACGCTGTCCAATGGAGATTGTGACACACACAATGTCCAATGGAGTTTGTGACACACACGCTCCCCAGTGGGGATTGTGAAACACACAATGTCTATGATGGTTTCTGACACACACACTGTCCAATGGGGTTTGAGAGACACTCACTGTCCAATGGGGTTTCTAACAAACAATCTGTCCAATGGGGTTTGTGACACACACTCTGTCCAATGGGGTTTGTCACACACACTCTATCTAATGGGGTTTGTGACACACATGCTATCCAATGGGGAATGTGACAAACACGCTGTACAATGGGCTTTGTAAACACGCACACTTTCTCACGGGGTTTGTGACACACACACTTTCCAAAGGGTTTGTGACACACACAATTTCCAATGGGGTTTGTTACACACACATGCTGTCCAATGGGGTTTGTGAAACATACACTGTCCACTGTGTTTTGTGAAACACACACTCTGTCCAATGGGGTTTGTGACACACACACATTCCAATGGGGTTTGTGACACACACACGCTATCCAAAAGGGATTGTGATACACACACGCTGTCCAATGGGGATTGTGACAAACACGCTGTACAATGGGGTTTGTGACACACACAATCTGTCCAATGGGGATTGTGGTACACACACGCGGTCCAATGGGGATTGTGACAAACACGCTGTCCAATGGGGTTTGTGACACACACAATCTGTCCAATGGGCTTGTGACTCACATGCTATCCAACGGGGTTCATGACACACACTCTGTCCAGTGGGATTTATGACACACACACTCTCCAATAGGGTTTGTGCCACACACACGATATCCATTGGCGTTTGTGACGCATACACTTTCCAAAGGGGTTTTGTGACACACACACTCTGTCCAATGGTGCTTGTGACAGACACGCTGTCCAAAGAGGTTCGTGACACACACGATGTCCAGTGGGTTTTGTGACACACACACTCAGTCCAACGGGTTTGTGACACACACGCTGTCCAATAGTGTTTGTGACACACAAGCTGTCCAATGGCGTTAGTGACACACACACTGTCCAAAGTTATTTGTGACACACACGCTGTCCAATGATGTTTGTGACACACACACACTGTCCAAAGGAGATTGTGACACACACACGCTGTCCAACGGGGTTTCTGACACACACGCTCTCCAAAGGGGTTTGTGACACACTCAATCTGTCCAATGGGGTTTGTGACACACACGCTGTAAAATGGGGTGTGTGACACACACACTGTCCAATGGGGATTGTGACAAACACGCTGTCCCATGGGGTTTGTGACACACACGCTGTCGAGTGGGGTTTCTGACAAACACAATGTGCAATAGGGTTTGTGACACACACACTTTCTAATGGGGTTTGTGACACACACGCTATACAGTTGTTTTTTGTCACACACACACTGTCCAATAGGGATTGTGACACACACACTGTCCAATGGGGTTTATGACACACACGCTGTCCAATGGGGTTTGTGACACACACACTCGGTCAAATGGGGGCTGTGACACACACGCTGACCAATGGGGTTCGTGACACAAACGGTGCCGAGTGGGGTTTGTCACACACACTGCCCAATGCTGTTTGTAACACACACGCTGTCCAATGGGGTTTCTGACACACACACTGTCCTACGGGGTTTGTGAAACACACAATCTGTCCAATGGGGTTTGTGACACAGACGCTGTCCAGTGCGGTTTGTGACACACACACTGTCCAACAGGGTTTGTTTACACACACGGTCCAATGGAGATTGTGACACACACACTCTGTCCAATGGTGTTTGCGACACACACGCTGTGCAATGTGGTCTGTGACACAGACGCTGTCCAATGGGGATTGCGACATACAAACGCTGTCCCATGGGGTTTGTGACACAGACGCTGTCCAAAGGGGATTGTGACATACACACTGTCCAATGGGGTTTGTGACATACACGCTGTCTAATGGGGATTGTGACACACACGCTGTCCTACGGGGTTTGTGACACACACGCTTTCCAATGGGGTTTGTGACACACACACGCTGTCCCATGGTGTTTGTGACACACACACTGTGCAATAGGGTTTGTTTACACACACGGTCCAATGGGGATTGTGACACACACACTCTGTCCAATGGTGTTTGCGACACACACGCTGTGCAATGTGGTTTGTGACACAGACGCTTTCCAATGGGGATTGCGACATACAAACGCTGTCCCATGGGGTTTGTGACACAGACGATGTCCAATGTGGATTGTGACATACACACTGTCCAATGGGGTTTGTGACATACACGCTGTCCAATGGGGATTGTGACACACACGCTGTCCAATGGGGATTGTGACACACACGCTCACCAGTGGGGATTGTGACACACATGATGACCAATTGGGTTTGTTACACACACACTGTCCAATGGGGATTGTGACACTCACAATCTGTCCAATGGGGATTGGGATACACACACTGTCCAATGGGGTTTGTCACACACACGCTGTCCAACGGGGATTGTGACACACACACTCTCCAGTGGGGTTTGTGACACACACACTGTCCAGTGGGGTTTCTCACAATCTCTCTGTCCACTGGGGTTTGTGACACGCACACTTTCCAATGGGGTTTGTGACACAAACACTCTGTCCAATGGCCTTGTGACACACACGCTGTCAAATGGGGTTTCTCACAAACACTCTGTCCAATGAGGATAGTGACAAACACGCTGTACAATAGTGTTTTTGACACACTCAATCTATCCAATGGGCTTGTGACACACACGCTGTCCAATTGGGTTCGTGACACACACACTGTCCAGTGGGGCTTTTGACACACACACTGTCCAATGGGTTTTGTGACACACACGCTCTCTGATGGGGATTGTGACACATACACGCTGACCAACGGGGTTCGTGACACACACTCTGTCCAGTGGGGTTTGAGACACACAGACTGTCCAATAGGGTTTGTGGCACCCACACGCTATCCAATAGGGTTTGTGACACATAAACTTTCCAATGGGTTTTGTGACACACACAATCTGTCCAATGAGACTGTGACACACACGCTGTCCAATAGTGTTTGTGACACACACGCTATCCAATGGGGTTTGTGACACACGCACACTGTCCAGTAGGGATTGTGACACACACACTTTCTAAAGTGGTTTGTGACACACACGCTATAGAAAGGGTTTTGTGACACGCACTGTCTCCAATGGGGATTGTGACACACACACTATGTCCAATGGTGTTTGTGACACAGACGCTGTCCAATGGGGATTGTGACATGAACACTATCCAATAGGGATCGTGATTACACACGTTGTCCAATGGGGTTTGTGACTACACACACTCTGTCCAATGGGTCTTGTGACACGCACATTGTCTAATGGGGTTCGTGACACACACGCTGTCCAGAGGGGTTTGTGGCACACACGCTGTCCAATAGGGTTTGTGACACACACACGCTGTCCAATGGGGTTTGTGACACGCACACTGACCAATGTTATTTGTGACACACACGTTGTCAAATGGGGTTTGTGACACACACAGGCTGTCCAATGGGTTTTCTGACACACACTCTGTCCAATGGAGATTGTGACACACACGCTGTCCAATGGAGATTGTGACACACACAGTCTGTCGAATGTGTCTTGTGACACACACGCTTTCCAATGGGGTTTGTGACACACACTGTGTCCAATGGGTCTTGTGACACACACACTCTGTCCAATGGTTCTTGTGACACAGACACTGTCCAATGGGGCTTGTGACACACACACGATTTCCAAAGGTGTTTGTGGGACACCCGCTGTCCAATGGGGTTTGTGACACAGATGCTGTACAATGGGGATTGTGACATACCCACTGTCCAATAGGGTTTGTGACATACACACACTATGCAAAGGGGTTTGTGAAACACACAATCTGTCCAATGGTGTTTGTGACACACACTCTGTCCAATGCCATTTGTGACACACACGCTGTCAAATGGGGTTTGTGACACACATGCTGTCCAGTGGGGTTTGTCACACACGCTCTGTCCAACGGGGATTGTGACACACACTCTTTGTCCAATTGGGTTTGTGACACACACACTGTGCAATGGGGTTTGTGACACACACATAGTCCAATGAGTTTTCTTACACACACTCTGTCCAATTGGGTTCGTTACACAAACTCTTTCCAGTTGGGTTTGTGATACACACACTGTCCAATGGGTTTGTGACACACACTCTGTCCAATGGGGATAGTGACACATAGACGCTGTGTAATGGGGTTCGTGACACACACTCTGTCCAGTGCGATTTGTGACACACACACTGTCCTATAGGTTTTGTGACACACACTCGCAATCCAATGGGTTTTGTGACACATACACTTTCCAACGTGGTTTGAGACACACACACTCTGTCCAATAGGGATTTTGACACACACGCTGTACAATGGGGTTTATGACACACACACTGTCCAATGGGGTTTGTGACACACACAAGCTGTCCAATGGGGATTGTAGACACACACGCTGTCCAATGGTGTTTTTCACACACACACTGTCCAACAGGTATTGTGACACACACGCTGTCCAACGGTTTTTGTGACACACACACTGTACAATGGGGTTTGTGACACACAAACTCTGTCCAATGGGTCTTGTGACACACATGCTGTCCAATGATGTTCGTGACACACACGCTGTCCAGTGGGGTTTGTGACACACACACTGTCCAATAGGGTTTGTGACACACACACACTATACAATGGGGTTTGTGACACACACACTTTCCAATGGGGTTTGTGAAAAACACACACTTTCCAATGTGGTTTGGGACACATACGCTGTCCAATGGGGTTTTTGACACACACACACTGTCCAATGGGCTTGTGACACACTCGCTGTCCAATGGGGATTGTGACACACACACTCTGTCCAATGGGGTTTGCCACACACACACTCTGTCCAATGGGTCTTGTGACACACACGCTGTCGAGTGGGGTTTGTGAAGCATTCACTGTCCAATAGGGTTTGTGAGACACACGCTATCCAATGTGGTTTTGAGACACACACAGTCCAATGGGGCTTTTGACACTACACACGATTTCCAATAGGGTTTATGACACACACACTGTCCAATGGTGTTTCTGACTTTCATGCTGTCTAATAGGTTTTGTGCAACACACTCTGTCCAATATGCTTGTGACACACTCGCTGTCCAATGGGGTTTTTTACACACACAGGGACCAGTAGGGTTTGTGACACACACACGCTTTCCAATGGGGTTTGTGACACACACATTGTCCAGCGGTGCTTGTGACACACACACTATCAAATGGGGTTTGTGACACACACACTGACCAGGGGGGTTTGTGACACACACAGGCTCTTCAGTGGGGTTTGTGACACTCACGCTGTCCAATGGGGTTTGTGACAAAAACTCTGTGCAATGGGGTTAGTGACACACACACTGATCGATGGGGAATGTGACACATACACTGTCCAATAGTTATTGTGACACATACAATCTCTCCAACGCGGTTTGTGACACACACGCTGTCCAATGGGATTTGTGACACACACTGTCCAACGGGGTTTCTGACACACACTCTGTCCAAAGGGGATTGTGACACACATGATTTGCAATGGGTTTTATGACACACACTCTCTCCAATGGGGTTTTTGTCAAACACACTGTCCAGGGGGGCTTGTGACGCACAAGCTGTCCAATGGGGTTTGTGACACACACGCTGTCCAATGGGGATTGTGACACACACACTCTGTCCAATGGGGTTTGTCACAAACACACTGTACAATGGGGATTGTGACACACACGCTGTCACATGGGGTTTGTGACACGCACGCTTTCCAATGGGGTTTGTGACACACACATTGTGTCCAATGGGGTTTGTGACACACACACTTTACAATGGTTCTTGTGACACACACGCTGTCCAATGGTGTTAGTGAAACACACAATCTGTCCAGTGGGGTTCGTGACACACACACTGTCCAGTGAGGTCTGTGACACACACGCTGTCCAAGAGGGTTTGTGACACACACACGCTATCCAATGGGGTTTGTGAAACACAGTTTCTAATGTGGTTTGTGACACACGCGCTATCCAATCGGTTTTGTGACACACATAATATCTGATTGGGACTGTGACACACACACTCTGTCCAATGGTGTTTGTGACACACACGCTGTGCATTGGGGTTTGTGACACAGACGCTGTCCAATGGGGATTGTGACACACACACTCTATCCAATGTGGTTTGTGGCACGCACACTTTCCAATGGGGTTTGTGACACACAAACACTGTCCCTTCGGGTTTGTGACTACACACGCGGCCCAGTTGGGTTTGTTACACACACACTGTCCAATGGTGTTTGTGACACGCGTGCTATCCAATGGGTTTTGTGACACAAACTCTGTCCAATGGGCTTGTGACATACATGCTCTCCAATGGGGTTTGTGACACATACACTTTTCAATGGGGTTTGTGACACACACACGCTCTCCAATGGGATTTGTGACACATACACTGTCCAATGGTGTTTGTGACACACGATACCGCCTCGGGTTTGTGACACACACGCTATCAAATGGGGCTTGTGACACAGACACGATTTCCAATGGCGTTAGTGACACACCCGCTGTCCAATGGGGTTTGTGACACAGATGCTGTACAATGGGGATTGTGACATACACACTGTCCAATAGGGTTTGTGTCACACACACGCTATCCAAAGGGGTTTGTGACATACACACACTGTCCAATGGTGTTTGTGACACACACGCTGTGCATTGGGGTTTGTGACACAGACGCTGTCCAATGGGGTTTGTGACACACACACTCTATCCAATGTGGTTTGTGGCACACACACTTTCCAATGGGGTTTGTGACACACGATACCGCATCGGGTTTGTGACACACACGCTATCAAATGGGGCTTGTGACACAGACATGATTTCCAATGGTGTTAGTGACACACCCACTGTCCAATGGGGTTTGTGACACAGATTCTGTACAATGGGGATTGTGACATACACACTGTCCAATAGGGTTTGTGTCACACACACGCTATCCAAAGGGGTTTGTGACATACACACACTGTCCAATGGTGTTTGTGACACGCATGCTGTCCAATGGGTTTTGTGACACACACACTGTCCGATAGTGTTTGTGACACACACTTGCTATCCAATGGGGTTTGTGACACATACACTGTCCAGTGGGTTTTGTTACACACACACTCTGTCCAATGGGGTTTGTGACACACTCACTCTGTCCAATGGGGTTTGTGACACTCACAATCTGTCCAATGGCGATTGTGACACACACGCTCTCCAATGGGGATTGTGACAGAAAGGCTGTCCAATGGGGTTTCTGACACACACAGTACTGTCCAATGGTGTTTGTGACACACAGGCAGTCCAATGGGGATTGTGACACACACGTTGTCCAATGGGGTTTGTGACACACAGGCTCTGTGCAATGTGTCTTGTGACACACACGCTGTCCAATGATGTTCGTGACACACACGCTGTCCAGTGGGGTTTTTGACACACACACTGTCCAATGGGGTTTGTGACACACACACACTATCCAATGGGATTTGTGAAACACACATTTTCTAATGTGGTTTGTGACAAACTCTCTATCCAATGGGTTCTGTGACACAGACACTGTCGAATGGAGATTGTGACACACATGCTGTCTAGTGGGGTTCGTGACACAAACGCTGTCCGGTGGGTTTTGTGACACACACACTATCCAATAGGGTATGTGACAAACACACGCTGTTCCATGGGGTTTATGACACACACGCTGACCAATTGGGTTTGTTACACACAAACTGACCAATGGTGTTTGTGACACGTATGCTGTCCAATGGGTTTTGTGACACACACAAAGTCCGATACGGTTTGTGACACACACACACTGTCTAATGTGGTTTGTGACACACATACTCTGACAAATTGGTCTTGTGACACACATGCTGTCCAAAGGTGTTCGTTAAACACACGCTGTCCAATGGGGTTTGTGACAGAGAGGCTGTCCAATGGGGATTGTGACATAAACACTGACAAATAGGGTTTGTGACACACACACGCTATCCAATGTGCTTTGTGACACGCAAAATTTATAATGGGGTTTGTGACACAAACACTCTATCCAATGGGGTTTGTGACACACATACTTTCCAATGGGGTTTCTGACACACACGCTGTCCAATAGGGGATCGCGACACACACGCTGTCCAATAGGGTTTGTGACACAGACACTTTCCAATGGGGATGTTACACACAAAATGTGCAATTAGGATTGTGACACACACATGCTGTCCAATGGTGTTTGTGACATACACGATGTCCAATGGAGATTGTGACACACACACGCTGTAAAATGGTTTTTCTGACACATACGCTGTCCAGTCGGTTTTGTGACACACACACTTTCCAGGGGGGTTTGTGACACACACACTGTCCAGTGGGGTTTGTCACACACACTCTGTCCAACTGGGATTGTGACACACACACACTGTCCAATGGGGTTTGTGACACACACGCTGTCAAATTGGGTTTGTGACACCCACTCTCTCCAAAGGGGTTTGTGCCACACATACTGTCCAATGGGGTTCATGACACACACTCTGTCCAGTGGGGTTTGTGACACACACACTGTCCAATGGGTATTGTGACACACACGCTGTCTAATGGGGATTGTGACACATACACGCTGTCCAACGGGGTTCGTGACACTCACTCTGTCCAGTGGGGTTTGTGACACGCAGACTGTCCAATAGGGTTTGTGGCACACACACGCTATCCAATGGGGTTTGTGACACATAAACTTTCCAATGGGGTTTGTGACACACACACTCTGTCTAATGGTGCTTGTTACACAGACGCTGTCTAAAGGGGTTCGCGACACACACGCTATCCAATGGGGTTTGTGACACGCACACTTTTTAAAGGGGTTTGTGACACAAACACTCTGTCCAAAGGGTTTTGTGACACACACACTGTCCAATGGTGTTTGTGATACACACTCTGTGTCCAATGGTACTTGTCACACACAGGATGTCCAATGGGGTTCGTGACACACACGCTGTCCACTGGGGTTTGTGAAAAACACTCTCTGTCCAATGGTACTTGTGACATACACGCTATGCAATCGGTTTTGTGACACACACACTGTCCAATGGGGATTGCGACACGCACTCTGTCCAATTGGGTTTGTGACAGAAACACACTGTCCAATGGGGTTTGTGACAAACACTTTGTCCAATGGGGTTTGTGACAAACACGTAGTCCAATGGAGATTGCAACACACACACGCTGCCCAATGCTTTTTGTAACACACACGCTGTCCAATGGGGATTGTGACACACACACTGTCCAATGGGGTTTGTGGCACACACTCTGTCTAATGGGGTTTGTGGACAAACACACACTGTCCAGTGGTGTTTGTGACACACACGTTGTCCAATGGGGATTGTGACACACACGCTGTCCAATGGTGTTTGTGACATGGATGCTGTCCAATGGGGTTTGTGACACACACACTGTCCAAAGGGTTTGTGGCACACACACTGTCCAATAGGGTTTGTGACACACACACGCTATCCAATGGCGTTTGTGACACACACACTTTCTAATGGGATTGGTGACACACACGCTGTACAAAGGGTTTTGTGACACACACACTGTCTAATGGGGATTGTGACACACACACGATGTCCAATGGTGTTTGTGACACACTAGCACTGCAATGGGGTTTGTGATACAGACACTGTCCAATGGGGATTGTGACACACACAAGCAGTCCAATGGGGTTTGTGACACACACACTGTCCAATGGGGTTTGTGACACACACACTCTGTCCAATGGTACTTGTGACACACACGCTGTCCAATGGGGTTCGTGATACACACGCTGTTGAGTGGAGTTTGTGACACACACACTGTCCAATAGGGTTTGTGAAATACACACGCTATCCAATGGGGTTTCTGAAAAACACACTTTCTAATGGGGTTTCTGACACACTCGCTATCCAGTCGGTTTTGTGACACACACACTTTCCAATGTGGATTGTGATACACACACTCTGTCCAATGGTGTTTGTGACACACACGCTGTGCAATGGGGTTTGTGACACAGACACTGTCCAATGGGGATTGCGACATAGACACACTATCCAATGGGATTTGTGACATGCACAATTTCCAAAGGGTTTTGTGACACACACTCTGTCCAATTGTGTTTGTGACACACATGCTGTCCAATGGGGTTTGTGAAACAGACGATGTCCAATGGAGTTTGTGACACACACAATCTGTCCAATGGGGATTGAGACACACACGCTCTCCGATACGATTTGTGACAGACACACTGTCCAAAAGGGTTTGTGACACACACACGCTATCATATGGGTTTTGTGACACATACACTGTCCTATGGGGTTTGTGACACACACACACACTGTCCAATGGGGATTGTGACACAGACACGCTGTCTAATGGGGTTTCTGACACACACGCTGTCCAATGGATTTTTTGACACACACAATCTGTCCAATGGGGATTGAGACAAACACGCTGTCCAATGGGGTTTGTAACACGCACACTCTGTCCAATGAGTCTTGTGACACACACGCTGTCCAATGGGGATTATGACACACACGCTGTCAAATGGTTATTGTGACACACACGCTGTCCAATAGGGTTTGTGAAACATGCAATCATTCCAATGGGTCTTGTGACACACACGCTGTCCAGTGGGGTTCGTGACACGCACACATTCTAAACGGGTTTGTGACACAAACACGCTATCCAAAGGGTTTTGTGACACACACACTGTCCAATGTGGTTTATTATAAACACTCTGTGTCCAATGGTACTTGTGACACACACGATGTCCAATGGGGTTCGTGACACACACGCTGTCCAATGGGGTTTGTGATAAACACACTCTGTCCAATGGTACTTGTGACACACACGCTATACAATCGGTTTTGTGACACACACGCTGTCTAATGGAGATTGCGACACACACACGATGTCCAATGCTGTTTGTAACACACACGCTGCCCAATGGGGATTATGACACACACGCTGTCCAATGGTATTTGTGACACGGATGCTGTCCAATGGGGATTGTGACACACACACGCTATCCAATGTGTTTGTGACACACACACTTTCTAATGGGGTTTGTGACACACACGCTATACAAAGGATTTTGTGACACACACACTGTCTAATGGGGATTGTGATGCACAAACTTTGTCCAGTGGTGTTTGTGACACAGTCGCTGTCCAATGGGGTTTGTGATACAGACACTGTCCAATGGGGATTGTGATACACACACGCTGTCCAATGGGGTTTGTGACACACAAAAATTGTCCAATGGGGTTTGTGGCACACACACTGTCCAATGGGGTTTGTGACACACACACTCTGTCCAATGGTACTTGTGACACAAACGCTGTCCAATGGGTTTCGTGATAAACAAGCTGTCGAGTGGATTTTGTGACACACACACTGTTTAATAGGGTTTGTGAAACACACATGCTATCCAATGGGGTTTGTGAAACACACACTATCTAATGGGGTTTCTTACACACACGCTATCCAATCGGTTTTGTGACACACACATTTACCAATGGGATTTATGACACACCAACTCTGTCCAATGGGGTTTGTGACGCATACTCTGTCCAATGGCATTTGTGACACACACGCTGTGAAATGGGTTTTGTGACTCACACGCTATCCAGTGGGGTTTGTCACACACACTCTGTCCAAGGGGAATTGTGACACACACTCTCTGTCCAATGGGGTTTGTGACACACCCGCAGTCCAATGGGGTTTGTGACACACACATAGTCCAAAGGGTTTCTCACACATACCCTGTGCAATGGGGTTCGTGACACACACTCTGTCCAGCGCGGTTTGTGACACACACACTGTCCAATAGGATTTGTGACACACACTCGTTATCCAATGGGGTTTGTGACACATACACTTTTCAATGGGGTTTGTGACACACACGTTGTCCAATGCGGTTTGTGACACACACTGTCCAATGGGGTTTGTGACACACACAATCTGTCCAATGAGGACTGAACACACACGGTGTCCAAGGGGGTTTGTCACACACACGCTGTAAAACGGCGTTTGTGACACAGACAATTTCCAGTGGGGTTTCTGACACACGCACGCTGTCCCATGGGGTTTGTGACACACACGCTAACCAATTGATTTTGTTACACACACACGGTCCAATGGTGTTTGTGACACGCATGCTGCCCAATGGGTTTTGTGACACACACACTGTCCAATAGGGTTTGTGACAGACACAGTGTGCATTGGGGTTTCTGACACACACGCTGTCCAATGGGGATTGCGACACACACGCTGTGCGATAGGGTTTCTGACACACACACTTTCCAATGGTGTTGTTACACACACACTGTGCAATTGGGATTGTGACACACACACGCTGTGAAATGGGGTTTGTGACACACACACAGTCCAATGGGGTTTGTCACACAAACTGTCTCCAGTGGAGCTTGTGACACACACTCTCTCCAAAGGAGTTTGTCAGACACACTGGGTCCAGTGGGGTTTGTGACACACACACTGTCCAGTGGGGATTGTGACAAACACGCTGTACAACTGGCTGTGTGACACCCACCCCATTGTCCAATGGTCTTGTGACAAACAAGCTGTGCAATGGATTTTGTTACACACAAACTCTATCCAAACACAGTCTATACAATTCGGTTTGAGACACGTAGTACTTTCCAATGGGGTTTGTGACACACACGCTCACCAATGGGGTTTCTGACACAAACTCTGTCCAATGGGGTTTGTGACACACACAATGTCCAATGGGGATTGTGACACACACACTCTGTCCAATACGTCTTGTGACACACACGCTGTCCAATCGGGTTCGTGACACACACGCTGTCCAATGGGGATTGTGAAACACAAGCTGTCCAATGGGGTTTGTAACACACACGCTGTCCAGTAGTTTTTGTGACAAACACACTGTCCAATAGGGTTTGTGACACACACACGCTATCCAAAGGGGTTCGTGACACACACGCTTTCCAATGGGGTTTGAGAAACACACACACTCTGTCCAGTGGGTTTTGTAACACACACACTCTGTCCCATCGGCTTGTGACACACAGGCTGTCCGATAGTGTTTGTGAAAAACACACTGTCCCATGGGGTTTGTGACACACACACTGTAAAATGAAGATTGTGACACACACACGCTGTCCAATGGGGTTTGTGACACACACAGTGTCAAAAGGAGTTTGTGACACACATGCTGTCCAATGGTGTTTGTGACACACACACACTGTCCAATGGGGTTTATGACACACACGCTGTCTAGTAGGGTTTGTGACACACACTCGCTATCCAATGGGTTTTGTGACACATAGGCTGTCCAGTGGGTTTTGAGACACGCAGACTCTTCCAATGGGGATTGTGACACACACTCTTTCTCATGGGGTTTGTGATACACACGCTATACAATGGGGACTGTCATACACACACGCTGTCCAATGGGAATTGTGACACACACACGCTGTTCAATGGGGCTTATGACACACACGCTGTCGAGTGGGGTGTGTGACACACACACTTGGTCCGATGGGGTTTGTGACACACACACTGTCCAAAGGGGTTTGTGACACACACACACTGTCCAACGGTGTTTATGGCACACACACTGTCCAATGGGGTGTGTGACACACACACTCTGTCCAGTGGGGTTTGTGACACACACGCTGTCCAATGGAGATTGTGACACACACATTGTGTATAGGGGTTTCTGACAAACACGTTGTCCAATTGAGTTTGTGACAAACACACAAACTATCCAATGGGTCTTGTGACACACACGCTGTCCAATGGGGTTCGTGAATCACACGCTGTCGAGCGGGGTTTGTGACACACACACTGTCCAATAGGATTTCTGACATACACAAGCTATCCAATGGGTTTTATGACACACACACTTTCTAATGGGGTTTGCGACACACACGCTATACAATGGGGACTGTGACACACACACGCTGTCCTATGGGGTTTGTGATTCACACATTGTCTATAGGGGTTTGTGACAAAAACGTTGTCCAATTGAGTTTGTGACACACACACACACTATCCAATGGGTTTTGTGACACATACACTATCCAGTGGGTTTTGAGACACACACACTATGTCCAATGGGTTTTCTGACACACACGCTGTCCAGTTGGGATTGTGACAAACACGCTGTCCAAAGGGGTTTGTGACACACACACACTGTCCAACGGTGTTTATGGCACACACACTGTCCAATGGGGTGTGTGACACACACACTCTGTCCAGTGGCGTTTGTGACACACACGCTGTCCATGGGGTTTGTGACACACACACTCTCCAATGGGGATTGTGACACACACACTCTGTCCAATGGGGTTGTGACACACACGCTGTCCATGGGGTTTGTGACACACACACTGTCCAATGGGGATTGTGACACACACACTCTGTCCAAGGGGTTTGTCATCACACACACTGTCAAATGGGGTTTCTGATACACACACTGTCCAATGGGGTTTGTCACACACACTCTGTCCAATGGGTTTTTTGACACACACGCTGTCCAGTGGGGATTGTGACACTCACGCTGTACAATGGGGTGTGTGACACACAACACATTGTCCAATGGTCTTGTGACAAACAATCAGTACAATGGATTTTGTTACACACAAACTCTATCCAAAGCGGTTTGTGACACTTACTAATTTCCAATGGGGTTTGTGACACACAGGCCGTCCAATGGGGTATGTGACACACACGCTGTCCAATGGGGATTGTGAGAAACTCTCTGTCCAGTGGGGTTTGTGACACACACGCTGTCCAGTGGGGTTTGTGACACAAATTCTGTGCAATGGGGTTAGTGACACACACACTGTCCAATGGGGAATGTGACACACACACTGTCCAACAGGTATTGTGACACACACGCTGTCCAATCGGGTTCGTGACACACACGCTGTCCAATGGGGATTGTGACACACATACTGTCCAATGGGGTTTGTGACACACACACTCTGTCCAATGGGGCTTCTGACAAACACGCTGTCCAATGGGATTCGTGACACGCTCTGTCCATTGGGTTTTGTCACACACACGCTGTTCAATAGGGTTTGTCACACACTGTCTGTCCAATGGGGTTCGTGACACACACTCTTTCCAAAGGGGTTTGTCACACACACTCTGTCTAAGCGGGTTCATGACACACACGCTGTCCAGTGGGTTTTGTGACACACACACTCTGTCCAGTGGGGTTTGTGACACACACGCTGTCCATGGGGTTTGTGACACACACACTCTCCAATGGGGATTGTGACACACACACTCTGTCCAATGGGGTTGTGACACACACGCTGTCCATGGGGTTTGTGACACACACACTGTCCAATGGGGATTGTGACACACACACTCTGTCCAAGGGGTTTGTCATCACACACACTGTCAAATGGGGTTTCTGATACACACACTGTCCAATGGGGTTTGTCACACACACTCTGTCCAATGGGTTTTTTGACACACACGCTGTCCAGTGGGGATTGTGACACTCACGCTGTACAATGGGGTGTGTGACACACAACACATTGTCCAATGGTCTTGTGACAAACAATCAGTACAATGGATTTTGTTACACACAAACTCTATCCAAAGCGGTTTGTGACACTTACTAATTTCCAATGGGGTTTGTGACACACAGGCTGTCCAATGGGGTATGTGACACACACGCTGTCCAATGGGGATTGTGAGAAACACTCTGTCCAGTGGGGTTTGTGACACACACGCTGTCCAGTGGGGTTTGTGACACAAATTCTGTGCAATGGGGTTAGTGACACACACACTGTCCAATGGGGAATGTGACACACACACTGTCCAACAGGTATTGTGACACACACGCTGTCCAATCGGGTTCGTGACACACACGCTGTCCAATGGGGATTGTGACACACATACTGTCCAATGGGGTTTGTGACACACACACTCTGTCCAATGGGGCTTCTGACAAACACGCTGTCCAATGGGATTCGTGACACACTCTGTCCATTGGGTTTTGTCACACACACGCTGTTCAATAGGGTTTGTCACACACTGTCTGTCCAATGGGGTTCGTGACACACACTCTTTCCAAAGGGGTTTGTCACACACACTCTGTCTAAGCGGGTTCATGACACACACGCTGTCCAGTGGGTTTTGTGACACACACACTCTGGCCAATGGGTTTTGTGACACACACGCTGTCCAATGGGGATTGTGACACACACGCTGTCCAATGGGATTTGTGACACACATGCTGTCCAATGGGGTTTGTGACACAGACTCTGTCCAATGTGTCTCATGACACACACGTTGTCCAATGGGGTTCGTGACACACACGCTACACAGTGCGGTTTTTGACGCACACACTGTCCAATGGTGTTTGTGACACACACAATCTGTCCAATGGGGATTGTGACACAGACGCTGTCGAATGGGGATTGTGACACAGAGACGCTGTCCAAAGGTGTTTTTGACACACACGCTGTCCAATGGGGATTGTGACAAACACGCTGTCCAATTAGGTTTATGACACACACGCTGACCAATTGGGTTTGTGACACACACACTGTCCAATGGGGATTGTGACACACACAATCTGTCCAATGGGGTTTGTCACACACACGCTGTCCAACGGGGATTGCGACACACACGCTGTCCAATGGTTTTTGTGACACACACACTGTCCAATGGGGTTTGTGACACACAAACTCTGTCCAAAGGGTCTTGTGACACACATGCTGTCCAAAGGTGTTTGTGACACACACGCTGTCCATTGGCTTTTGTGACGCACACATGGTCCAATAGGCTTTGTCACACACACACGCTATCCTATGGTATTTGTGAAACACACACTTTCCAATGGGGTTTGTGACACACACGCTGTCCAATGGTGCTTGTGACACACAGGCTGTCAAATGGGGTTTGAGACACAAACACTGACCTCGGGGGTTTGTGACACACACAGGCTGTTCAATGGGGTTTGTGACACACACTGTCCAATGGGGTTTCTGACACACACGCTGTCCAATGGGGATTGTGACACACATGCTTTCCAATGGGGATTATTACACACACACTCTGTCCAAAGGGGTTTGTGACAAACACACTGTCCAGGGGAGTTTGTGACGCACAAGCTGTCCAATGGGGTATGTGACACACACTGTCCAATGGTGATTGTGACACACAGACTCTGTCCAATGGGGTTTGTCACAAACACTCTGCACAATGGGGATTGTGACACACACACTGTCCAATGGTGTTTGTAACACACACACTCTCTCCAATGGCGTTTGTGACACACACGCTGTCAAATGGGGTTTGTGACACACACGCTGTCCAATGGGGCTTGTGACACACACACTCTGTCCAATGGGTCTTGTGACACACACACTGTCCAATGGGGCTTGTGCCACACACACTGTCCAATGGGGTTTGTGACACACAAACTCTGTCCAATGGGTCTTGTGACACACATGCTGTCCAATGGTGTATGTGACACACACGCTGTCCATTGGCTTTTGTGGCGCACACACTGTCCAATAGGCTTTGTGACACACACACGCTATCCAATGGTGTTTGTGAAACACACACTTTCCAATGGGGTTTGTGACACACACGCTGTCCAATGGTGTTTGTGACACACACGCTGTCCAATGGGGTTTGTGACACACAAACTCAGTCCAATGGGTATTGTGACACACACACGTTGTTCAATGGGATTTATGACACACATACTGTCCAATGGTGTTTCTGACTCTCATGCTGTCTAATAGGTTTTGTGCAACACACTCTGTCCAATGGGGTTTTGACACACTCGCTGTCCAATGGGGTTTTTGACACACACACTGACCAGTAGGGTTTGTGACACACACACGCTGTCCAACGGGGTTTGTGACACACACTGTCCAATGGTGCTTGTGACACACACGCTGTTCAATGGTGATTGTGACACACACACTCTGTCCAATTGGGTTTGTCACAAACACACTGTACAATGGGGATTTGTGACACACACACTGTCCAAAGGTGTTTGTCACACACACACTCTCTCCAATGGCGTTTGTGACACACACGCTGTCAAATAGGGTTTGTGACACATACGCTGTCCAATGGAGTTTGTGACACGCACACTTTCCAATGGGCTTAGTGACACACACAATCTGTCCAATAGGCTTCGTGACAAACACGCTGTCCAGTGGGGTTTGTGACACACACAATGTCCAGTCGTTTTTGTGACACACACAATGTCCAATGGGGACTGTGTCACACACACTCCGTCCAATGGTGTTTGTGAACAGACACGCTGTGCATTGGGGTTTGTGACACAGACGCTGTCTAATGGGGATTGTGACATACACACTCTATCCAATGGGGTTTGTGACACGCACACTTTCCAATGGGGTTTGTGACACACACGCTGACCAATTCAGTTTGTTACACACACACTGTTCATTGGTGTTTGTGACGCGCATGTTGTCCAATGGGTTTTGTGACACACATTCTGTCCAATGGGCTTGTGACACACACGCTCTCCAATTGGGTTTGTGACACACACACATGCCAATGGGTTTTGTGACACACACACACGCTGTCCAATGGGGTTTGTGCCACGTAAACTGACCAATGGTGTTTGTGACACACACGCTGTAAAATGGGTTGGTGACACACACAGGCTGTCCAATAGGGGTTCTGACACACACGGTGTCCAATTGAGATTGTGACACTCACAGTCTGTCGAATGGGTCTTGTGACACACACGCTTTCCAATAGGGATTGTGAGACACACTTGCAGAGAAAAGTCCCATCAGAGTTCCAGACCCGAGCGGACGGAGGAAGAAATGCGGCCGACCCAATATGAGTGATAAAGCATACTTCAACTTTATTGCCCGAGATAGCGTGCATTTATACCAAATACCATAATTATGCATACTTGTCTCTATCTAATAGGCTAAGCACATTTACTTACTCCACCTACTTGGGTTTAGCTAGCTATGCGCATCCCACATTCTTCTGACTCTTATCTCTTCAAAAATATCCTAACCCTGCCTTAGTCAGTACTTTTCCGTTCCCCCCTTTCCCACGGCCTAATAGACAAGCTAACTAAGGACTACTTATGTCAACTAAAATGGGCTCTGCTCGTACAGTTGCTTGGTGGACTCATGTCTGTGCTCCTTGAGCCAATCCCCGACACACACTCTGTCCAATGGGTCTTGTGACACACACACTGTCCAAAGGGGCTTGTGACAAACACACGATTTCCAAAGGTGTTTGTGAAACACCCGCTGTCCAATGGGGTTTGTGACACAGATGCTGTACAATTTGGATTGTGACATACACACTGTCCAATAGGGTTTGTGACACACACACGCTATCCAAAGGGGTTTGTGACACACACACTGTCCAATGGGGAATGTGACACACACACTGTCCAATGGGTATTGTGACACACACGCTGTCCAATCAGGTTCGTGACACACACGCTGTCCAATGGGGATTGTGACACACATACTGTCAAATGGGGTTTGTGACACACACACACTGTCCATGTGTTTGTGACACACACACGCTATCCAATGCTGTTTGTAACACACACTCTGTCCGATGGGGATTGTGACACGGATGCTGTCCAATGGTGTTTGTGACACACACACTGTCCAATAGGGTTTTGTGACACACATACAATGTCCAGTGTGGTTTATGACATACACACTCTGTCCAATGGGGTTATTGACACACACTCTGTCCAATGGCATTTGTGACACACACGCTGTAAAATGGGGTTTGTGACACACACGCTATCCAGTGGGGTTTGTCACACACACTCTGTCCAAACGGGATTGTTTCACACACTTGCTGTCCAATGCGGTTTGTGACACACCCACTGTCCAGTGGGGTTTGTGACAAACCCATAGTCCTATGGGGTTTCTCACACATACTCTGTAGAATGGGGTTCGTGACACAAACTCTGTCCAGTGGGGTTTGTGAAATACACACTGTCCAAAAGGTTTTTTGAGACACACGCTATCCTATGGGGTTTGTGACACACACACTTTCTAATGGGGTTTGTGACACACACGCTATACAATGGGTTTTATGACCCACACACTGTCCAATGGGGCTTGTGACACACACACGATTTTCAATAGTGTTTGTGAAACACCCGCTGTCCAATGGGGTTTGTGACACAGATGCTGTACAATGCGGATTGTGACATACACAGTGTCCAATAGGGTTTGTTACACACACACGCTATCCAAGGGGTTTGTGACACACACACACTGTCCAATGGTGTTTGTGACACGCATGCTGTCCAATGGGTTTTGTGACACACACAATCTGTCCAATGGGGATTGTGAGGCACAGGCTGTCCAATGGGGTTTGTGACACACACAGTCTGTCCAATGGTGTTTGTGACACACACGCTGTCCAATGGGGATTGTGACACACACGCTGTCCAAAGGGGTTTGTGATACACAGACTCTGTCCAATGTGTCTTGTGACACACACGGTGTCCAATGGGGTTCGTGACAAACACGCTGTCCAATGGGGATTGTAACACACATGCTTTCCAATGGGGATTATTACACACACACTCTGTCCAAAGGGGTTTGTGACAAACACACTGTCCAGGGGAGTTTGTGACGCTCAAGCTGTACAATGGGGATTGTGACACACACACTGTCCAATGGCGTTTGTGACACACACGCTGTCAAATGGGGTTTGTGACACACACACATTCCAATGGCGTTTGTGACACACACGCTGTCCAATGGGGTTTGTGACACACACGCTGTCCAATGGGGTTTGTGACACACAAACACAGTCCAATGGGTATTGTGACACACACACGTTGTCCAATGGGATTTATGACACACACACTGTCCTATGGTGTTTCTGACTCTCATGCTGTCTAATAGGTTTTGTGCAACACACTCTGTCCAATGGGCTTGTGACACACTCGCTGTCCAACGGGGTTTGTGACACACACACTGTCCAATGGTGCTTGTGACACACAGGCTTTCAAATGGGGTTTGTGACACAAACACTGTCCAATGGGATTTGTGACACACACTGTCCAATGGGGTTTCTGACACACACGCTGTCCAATGGGGATTGTGACACACATGCTTTCCAATGGGTATTATGACACACACACTCTGTCCAATGCGGTTTATCACACTCTCTGTCCAATGGGGTTTGTCACACACACTCTATCTAATGGGGTTTGTGACACACACGCTATCCAATGGGGAACGTGACAAACACGCTGTACAATGGGGTTTGTGACATGCACACTTTTTCACGGGGTTTGTGACACACACAATTTCCAAAGGGTTTGTGACACACACAATTTCCAATGGGGTTTGTGACACACACACCCTGTCCAATGGAGTTTGTGACACGCACACTTTCCAATGGGCTTAGTGACACACACAATCTGTCCAATAGGCTTCGTGACAAACACGCTGTCCAGTGGGGTTTGTGACACACACAATGTCCAGTCGTTTTTGTGACACACACAATGTCCAATGGGGACTGTGTCACACACACTCTGTCCAATGGTGTTTGTGAACACACACGCTGTGCATTGGGGTTTGTGACACAGACGCTGTCTAATGGGGATTGTGACATACACACTCTATCCAATGGGGTTTGTGACACGCACACTTTACAATGGGGTTTGTGACACACACGGTGACCAATTCGGTTTGTTACACACACACTGTTCATTGGTGTTTGTGACGCACATGTTGTCCAATGGGTTTTGTGACACACATTCTGTCCAATGGGCTTGTGACACACACGCTCTCCAATTGGGTTTGTGACACACACACATGCCAATGGGTTTTGTGACACACACACACGCTGTCCAATGGGGTTTGTGCCACGTAAACTGACCAATGGTGTTTGTGACACACACGCTGTAAAATGGGTTGGTGACACACACAGGCTGTCCAATAGGGGTTCTGACACACACGGTGTCCAATTGAGATTGTGACACTCACAGTCTGTCGAATGGGTCTTGTGACACACACGCTTTCCAATGGGGATTGTGACACACACTCTGTCCAATGGGTCTTGTGACACACACACTGTCCAAAGGGGCTTGTGACAAACACACGATTTCCAAAGGTGTTTGTGAAACACCCGCTGTCCAATGGGGTTTGTGACACAGATGCTGTACAATTTGGATTGTGACATACACACTGTCCAATAGGGTTTGTGACACACACACGCTATCCAAAGGGGTTTGTGACACACACACTGTCCAATGGGGAACGTGACACACACACTGTCCAATGGGTATTGTGACACACACGCTCTCCAATCAGGTTCGTGACACACACGCTGTCCAATGGGGATTGTGACACACATACTGTCAAATGGGGTTTGTGACACACACACACTGTCCATGTGTTTGTGACACACACACGCTATCCAATGCTGTTTGTAACACACACTCTGTCCGATGGGGATTGTGACACGGATGCTGTCCAATGGTGTTTGTGACACACACACTGTCCAATAGGGTTTTGTGACACACATACAATGTCCAGTGTGGTTTATGACATACACACTCTGTCCAATGGGGTTATTGACACACACTCTGTCCAATGGCATTTGTGACACACACGCTGTAAAATGGGGTTTGTGACACACACGCTATCCAGTGGGGTTTGTCACACACACTCTGTCCAAACGGGATTCTTTCACACACTTGCTGTCCAATGCAGTTTGTGACACACCCACTGTCCAGTGGGGTTTGTGACAAACACATAGTCCTATGGGGTTTCTCACACATACTCTGTAGAATGGGGTTCGTGACACAAACTCTGTCCAGTGGGGTTTGTGAAATACACACTGTCCAAAAGGTTTTTTGAGACACACGCTATCCTATGGGGTTTGTGACACACACACTTTCTAATGGGGTTTGTGACACACACGCTATACAATGGGTTTTGTGACCCACACACTGTCCAATGGGGCTTGTGACACACACACGATTTTCAATAGTGTTTGTGAAACACCCGCTGTCCAATGGGGTTTGTGACACAGATGCTGTACAATGCGGATTGTGACATACACAGTGTCCAATAGGGTTTGTTACACACACACGCTATCCAAGGGGTTTGTGACACACACACACTGTCCAATGGTGTTTGTGACACGCATGCTGTCCAATGGGTTTTGTGACACACACAATCTGTCCAATGGGGATTGTGAGACACAGGCTTTCCAATGGGGTTTGTGACACACACAGTCTGTCCAATGGGTTTTGTGACACACACAATCTGTCCAATGGGGATTGTGAGGCACAGGCTGTGCAATGGGGTTTGTGACACACACAGTCTGTGCAATGGTGTTTGTGACACACACGCTGTCCAATGGGGATTGTGACACACACGCTGTCCAAAGGGGTTTGTGATACACAGACTCTGTCCAATGTGTCTTGTGACACACACGGTGTCCAATGGGGTTCGTGACAAACACGCTGTCCAATGGGGATTGTGACACACATGCTTTCCAATGGGGATTATTACACACACACTCTGTCCAAAGGGGTTTGTGACAAACACACTGTCCAGGGGAGTTTGTGACGCTCAAGCTGTACAATGGGGATTGTGACACACACACTGTCCAATGGCGTTTGTGACACACACGCTGTCAAATGGGGTTTGTGACACACACACATTCCAATGGCGTTTGTGACACACACGCTGTCCAATGGGGTTTGTGACACACACGCTGTCCAATGGGGTTTGTGACACACAAACATAGTCCAATGGGTATTGTGACACACACACGTTGTCCAATGGGATTTATGACACACACACTGTCCTATGGTGTTTCTGACTCTCATGCTGTCTAATAGGTTTTGTGCAACACACTCTGTCCAATGGGCTTGTGACACACTCGCTGTCCAACGGGGTTTGTGACACACACACTGTCCAATGGTGCTTGTGACACACAGGCTTTCAAATGGGGTTTGTGACACAAACACTGTCCAATGGGATTTGTGACACACACTGTCCAATGGGGTTTCTGACACACACGCTGTCCAATGGGGATTGTGACACACATGCTTTCCAATGGGTATTATGACACACACACTCTGTCCAATGCGGTTTATCACACTCTCTGTCCAATGGGGTTTGTCACACACACTCTATCTAATGGGGTTTGTGACACACACTCTATCCAATGGGGAACGTGACAAACACGCTGTACAATGGGGTTTGTGACATGCACACTTTTTCACGGGGTTTGTGACACACACAATTTCCAAAGGGTTTGTGACACACACAATTTCCAATGGGGTTTGTGACACACACACCCTGTCCAATGGAGTTTGTGACACGCACACTTTCCAATGGGCTTAGTGACACACACAATCTGTCCAATAGGCTTCGTGACAAACACGCTGTCCAGTGGGGTTTGTGACACACACAATGTCCAGTCGTTTTTGTGACACACACAATGTCCAATGGGGACTGTGTCACACACACTCTGTCCAATGGTGTTTGTGAACACACACGCTGTGCATTGGGGTTTGTGACACAGACGCTGTCTAATGGGGATTGTGACATACACACTCTATCCAATGGGGTTTGTGACACGCACACTTTACAATGGGGTTTGTGACACACACGGTGACCAATTCGGTTTGTTACACACACACTGTTCATTGGTGTTTGTGACGCACATGTTGTCCAATGGGTTTTGTGACACACATTCTGTCCAATGGGCTTGTGACACACACGCTCTCCAATTGGGTTTGTGACACACACACATGCCAATGGGTTTTGTGACACACACACACGCTGTCCAATGGGGTTTGTGCCACGTAAACTGACCAATGGTGTTTGTGACACACACGCTGTAAAATGGGTTGGTGACACACACAGGCTGTCCAATAGGGGTTCTGACACACACGGTGTCCAATTGAGATTGTGACACTCACAGTCTGTCGAATGGGTCTTGTGACACACACGCTTTCCAATGGGGATTGTGACACACACTCTGTCCAATGGGTCTTGTGACACACACACTGTCCAAAGGGGCTTGTGACAAACACACGATTTCCAAAGGTGTTTGTGAAACACCCGCTGTCCAATGGGGTTTGTGACACAGATGCTGTACAATTTGGATTGTGACATACACACTGTCCAATAGGGTTTGTGACACACACACGCTATCCAAAGGGGTTTGTGACACACACACTGTCCAATGGGGAATGTGACACACACACTGTCCAATGGGTATTGTGACACACACGCTGTCCAATCAGGTTCGTGACACACACGCTGTCCAATGGGGATTGTGACACACATACTGTCAAATGGGGTTTGTGACACACACACACTGTCCATGTGTTTGTGACACACACACGCTATCCAATGCTGTTTGTAACACACACTCTGTCCGATGGGGATTGTGACACGGATGCTGTCCAATGGTGTTTGTGACACACACACTGTCCAATAGGGTTTTGTGACACACATACAATGTCCAGTGTGGTTTATAACATACACACTCTGTCCAATGGGGTTATTGACACACACTCTGTCCAATGGCATTTGTGACACACACGCTGTAAAATGGGGTTTGTGACACACACGCTATCCAGTGGGGTTTGTCACACACACTCTGTCCAAACGGGATTCTTTCACACACTTGCTGTCCAATGCAGTTTGTGACACACCCACTGTCCAGTGGGGTTTGTGACAAACACATAGTCCTATGGGGTTTCTCACACATACTCTGTAGAATGGGGTTCGTGACACAAACTCTGTCCAGTGGGGTTTGTGAAATACACACTGTCCAAAAGGTTTTTTGAGACACACGCTATCCTATGGGGTTTGTGACACACACACTTTCTAATGGGGTTTGTGACACACACGCTATACAATGGGTTTTGTGACCCACACACTGTCCAATGGGGCTTGTGACACACACACGATTTTCAATAGTGTTTGTGAAACACCCGCTGTCCAATGGGGTTTGTGACACAGATGCTGTACAATGCGGATTGTGACATACACAGTGTCCAATAGGGTTTGTTACACACACACGCTATCCAAGGGGTTTGTGACACACACACACTGTCCAATGGTGTTTGTGACACGCATGCTGTCCAATGGGTTTTGTGACACACACAATCTGTCCAATGGGGATTGTGAGGCACAGGCTGTCCAATGGGGTTTGTGACACACACAGTCTGTCCAATGGGTTTTGTGACACACACAATCTGTCCAATGGGGATTGTGAGGCACAGGCTGTCCAATGGGGTTTGTGACACACACAGTCTGTCCAATGGGTTTTGTGACACACACAATCTGTCCAATGGGGATTGTGAGGCACAGGCTGTGCAATGGGGTTTGTGACACACACAGTCTGTCCAATGGTGTTTGTGACACACACGCTGTCCAATGGGGATTGTGACACACACGCTGTCCAAAGGGGTTTGTGATACACAGACTCTGTCCAATGTGTCTTGTGACACACACGGTGTCCAATGGGGTTCGTGACAAACACGCTGTCCAATGGGGATTGTGACACATATGCTTTCCAATGGGGATTATTACACACACACTCTGTCCAAAGGGGTTTGTGACAAACACACTGTCCAGGGGAGTTTGTGACACTCAAGCTGTACAATGGGGATTGTGACACACACACTGTCCAATGGCGTTTGTGACACACACGCTGTCAAATGGGGTTTGTGACACACACACATTCCAATGGCGTTTGTGACACACACGCTGTCCAATGGGGTTTGTGACACACACGCTGTCCAATGGGGTTTTTGACACACACATTCTGTCCAATGGAGTTTGTGACACGCACAGTTTCCAATGGGGTTTGTGACACACAAAAGCTGTCCAATGGGGTTTGTCACACACACCCTTTCCAATGGTTTTTGTGACACTCACGCTGTCCAATGGGGTTTGTGAAACACACAATCTGTCCAATGGGGTTCGTTACAAACACTATGTCCAGTGGGGTTTGTGACACACACAATGTCCAATGGGGACTGTGTCACACACACTCTGTCCAATGGTGTTTGTGACACATACGCTGTGCGTTGGGGTTTGTGACATAGACTCGGTCCACTGGGGATTGTGACATACACACTCTATCCAATGGGGTTTGTGACGCGCACACTTTCCAATGGGGTTTGTGACACGCATGCTGTCCAATGGGTTTTCTGACACACATTCTGTCCAATGGGCTTGTGACACACACGCTCTCTAATTGGGTTTGTTACACACACACATTCCAATGGGGTTTGTAACACACACACGCTGTCCAATGGGGTTTGTGCCACGCACACTGACCAATGATGATTGTGACACACACGCTGTCTAATGGGGTTTGTGACACACACAGGCTGTCCAATGGGGTTTCTGACACACACGCTGTCCAAAGGAGATTGTGACACACACAGTCTGTCGTATGGGTCTTGTGACGCACACGCTTTCTAATGGGGTTTGTGACACACACTCTGTCCAATGGGTCTTGTGACACACACACTCTGTCCAATGGGTCTTGTGACACACACACTGTCCAATGGGGCTTGTGACACACACACAATTTCCAAAGGTGTTTGTGAAACACCCGCTGTCCAATGGGGTTTGTGACACAGATGCTGTACAATTTGGATTGTGACATACACACTGTCCAATAGGGTTTGTGACACACACACGCTATCCAAAGGGGTTTGTGACACACACACACTGTCCAATGGTGTTTGTGAAACGCATGCTGTCCAATGGGTTTTGTGACACACACACTGTGTCCAATGGGGTTTCTGACACACACACTTTCCAATGGTTCTTGTTACACACACGCTGTCCAATGGGGTTTGTGACACACACACTGTGTCCAGTGTGGTTCGTGACACACACAATCTGTCCAATGGCGATTGTGAAACACACGCTGTCCAATGGGTTTTTCGACACACACACTCTGTCCAATGGGGTTTCTGACACACACAATCTGTCCAATGGGGTTTGTGAAACACACGCTGTCCAATGGGGATTGTGACAAACACGCTGTCCAATGGTGTTTGTGACACACACACTCTGTCCGATGGGTCTTGTGACACACTTGCTGTCTAATGGGGTTCGTGACACAAACGCTGTCCAGTGGGGTTTGTGACACACACACTATCCAATAGGGTTTTTGACACACACACGCTGTTCCATAGGGTTTATGACACACACGCTGACCAATGTTGTTTGTTACACACAAACTGTCCAATGGTGTTTTTGACACGCATGCTGTCCAATGGGTTTTGTGACACACACAAAGTCCAATAGGGTTTGTGACACACACACACTGTCTAATGGGGTTTGTGACACACATACTCTATCCAATGGGTCTTGTGACACACATGATGTCCAATGGTGTTCGTTAAACACACGCTGTCCAATGGTGTTTGTGACACAGAGGCTGTCCAATGGGGATTGTGACATAAACATTGCCAAATAGGGTTTGTGACACACACACGCTATCATATGTGCTTTGTGACTCGCACAATTTATAATGGTGTTTGTGACACAAACACTCTATCCAATGGGGTTTGTGACACACACACTTTCCAATGGGGTTTCTGACACACACGCTGTCCAATGGGGATTCGCGACACACACGCTGTCCAATAGTGTTTGTGACACAGACACTTTCCAATGGGGATGTTACACACAAAATATGCAATTAGGATTGTGACACACACATGCTGTCCAATGGTGTTTGTGACATACACGATGTCCAATGGAGATTGTGACACACACATGCTGTCCAATGGTGTTTCTGACACACACGCTGCCCAGTCGGTTTTGTGACACACACACTGTCCAGAGGGGTTTCTGAGACACACACTGTGCAGTGGGGTTTGTCACACAAACTCTGTCCAATGGGGATTGTGACACACACACACTGTAAAATGGTGTTTCTGACACACACGCTTTCCAGACGTTTTTGTGACACACACACTGTCCAGGGGGGTTTGTGACACACACACTGTCCAATGGTGTTTGTGACACGCATGCTGTCCAATGGGTTTGTGATACAAACTCTGTCCAGTGAGCTTGTGACACACATGCTCTCCAATGGGGTTTGTGACACACACGCTGTCCAATGGTGTTTGTGACACACACGCTGTCAAATGGGGTTTGTGACACACACAGGCTGTCCAATGGGGTTTCTGACACACACGCTGTCCTATGGGATTTGTGACACACACTGTCCAATGGGGTTTCTGACACACACGCTGTCCAATGGAGATTGTGAAACACATACACTGTCCAATAGGGTTTGTGAGACACACGCTATCGAATGGGGTTTGTGACACACACGCTATTGAATGAGTTTTGTGACACACACACTTTCTAGGGGGGTTTGTGACACACACGCTATACAATGGGTTTTGTGACACACACACTGTCCAATGGGGCTTGTGACACACACACGATTTCCAATGGTGTTTGTGACACACCCGCTGTCCAATGGGTTTTGTGACACAGATGCTGTACAATGGGGATTGTGACATACACACTGTCCAATAGGGTTTGCGTCACACACACGCTATCCAAAGGGGTTTGTGACATACTCACGCTGTCCAATGGTGTTCGTGACACGCATGCTGTCCAATGGGCTTTGTGACACACACACTGTCCGATAGTGTTTGTGACACACACTCGATATCCAATGGGGTTTGTGACACATACACTGTCCAGTGGGTTTTGTTACACACACACTCTGTCCAATGGGGTTTGTGACACACTCACTCTGTCCAATGGGGTTTGTGACACACACAGTCTGTCCAATGGGGTTTGTGACACACACAATCTGTCCAATGGCGATTGTGACACCCACGCTGTCCAATGGGTTTTGCGACACACACAATCTGTCCATTGGGGATTTTGACACAAAGGCTGTCCAATGGGGTTTGTGACACACACAGTCTGTCCAATTTTGTTTGTGACACACACGCTGTCCCATGGGGTTTGTGACACACAGGCTCTGTGCAATGTGTCTTGTGACACACACGCTGTCCAATGAGGTTCGTGACACACACGCTGTCCAGTGGGGTTTTTGACACACACACTGTCCAATGGGGTTTGTGACACACACACGCTATCCAGTGGGATTTGTGAAACACACATTTTCTAATGTTGTTTGTGACACACTCTCTATCCAATGGGTTCTGTGACACAGACACCGTCGAATGGAGATTGTGACACAGAGACGCTGTCCAATGGTTTTTGTGAAACACACGCTGTCCAATGGGGATTGTGACAAACACGCTGTCCAATGGTGTTTGTGACACACACACTCTGTCCAATGGGTCTTGTGACACACACTCTGTCTAATGTGGTTCGTGACACAAACGCTGTCCAGTGGGGTTTTTGACGCACACACTATCCAATAGGGTTTGTGACACACACACGCTGTTCCATGCATTTTATTGCCGCGATTGAGAGACGGGGACGCAGCTTGATGCAAGCAATATGTCCGCTTTGTTGTTTGGCAAACATACATTTATATAGTCTAAGGCACACATGTTTCATGCTGATTGGCTTATCACTTTAACAGACATTAAGCTAGCTAAGGCGGGAATGTTGGTCAGGCATTGTTCGCATGGTAACAAGATCGTTATCTTGCAGTCACAAGCTGCCCCCCGCTCCAGGGCGTGGGCACTCCCACCGACCACTAGCTCCCCACCTCCAAGACGCGCCTCACAACTACCGCAACACTTAACTTTATTCACACAACAAACATACAGCAAACTAGCCTATTAACTCCAAATACAGAAAACTAACTTATCAACTCTAAATTCAGACAACCCACATCTCCCCCTTTTTGTTTTAATTAACTGACCCTTCCAAGGTCGGCGACCGACCAACTCGAGGACATCTTATTTCACTAACAGCTCCGTACTGGGGGTTTTCGTAATTTCTTTCTGATCTTGGTCCGCTCCTTGCTGCACAAGGAAGATCTTGTTCATTGAAGCAGTTATTGATTTTTGCAAGCATTGTAACACACATGGGATTACTATTAATAAGGTACAAATCATTAAAAGAACAGAAACTCATTTGAATGTCTTTGGCGCATTCAATCTTAGAATATAAAATGTCCCCAGACCTTTGTGGTACAATTTTCCCCCAATCGTCAGAATAATAATCATACCGGGGTGAATATTCTGTTTCTCTACCTGTTATCAAGAACACCTGAACTGTATTCCACTCAATTGTTAGGCAGTTATCACACCAGCGTCCTACTGTATGGCGATTTAGCCACTGTGATTTTCCACAATTAGCACAAATTCTACAAATCCACGGATTACATTTTTCACATTGGGGACATTTAAGCTCCCATTTGTTAACCTCTGGAACAGAGTTCATTTAATTATTGATCGGTAGTGTCTTCTATATCAGTCGCAGGATCAGGACCAGGAATGTCTTCAGGAGGCTGCTGCAGTGTCTCTCGAAAAGGTCTCACGTTTTTAGCTGGGATCCAGCGGGGACCTCTTTCTGTGGAAACACAAGCATAGCCTCTTCCCCACGTGACAAGGGGATAGGGTCCCATTATCTTACCTGTTTCGGGGTCCCGGATCAATACTGGCGGCTTAATCTTGGGTTCAAAAAGGGTGTTTATGCTAAAATGACGAACTACTGGAGGATTGCTGTCTAATAGGGAACAATTCAAAAAGTTAAAAACATACAAGGCTTTCTGTATTCGCCCCTCTGGTGTAGCTGCTCCTATTCCCCCTTTTTGTTTTAATAACAGACGTTTTAAGGTTTGGTGGGAACGTTCTATTAAAGCTTGTTCCGTAGGAGAGTGAGGGATACCTGTAACGTGAGATATACCCCAAGAGGCAAAAAAGGTTGTTAAGGTTTTAGATACATATGCGGGGCCATTGTCAGTTTTAATTTGAGAGGGTACCCCTAAAGTAGCAAAAGCGCGCATTAGATGTTTTTGCACATCACGTGCTTTTTCTCCTATATGACAGGAGGCAAATAACATTCCCGAAAATGTATCAATAGAGCAATGAACAAACTTTAAATGGCCAAATTCAGCAAAATGAGTGACATCTGTTTGCCAGAGTTGAAGGCTCTGTAGCCCTCTGGGGTTGACTCCTTCTGCTATAGAAGGGAAAGAGTGCCTTTGACAATCAGGACACACCACAATGATATTATGGGCTTGTTGTATAGTGAGGTCAAATTGACGCTTAAGGCTTGCAGCGTTTTGATGAAAAAAGGAGTGGCTGAGTCTAGCTTGTGCTAATCAATCTGGTAACACCTGCACCGGTAGCGTAAGCAAATCAGCCTGTCGGTTCCCTTCTGCAATAAAACCAGGTAGAGAAGTGTGAGATCGAACATGCATAATAAAATAAGGGTGAAGACGGGAGTTTAACAGAAAGATGAGTTCTTGTAACAAATTAAACAGTGCCGTATGAGAAACATCTCGTAGCACAGAAGTCTCTGCTCGGCTAACAATTCCTGCAACATAAGCAGAATCAATGATTATATTGAGAGGAATAGACCATTTTCGAAACACTCGAACAACTGCAGACAATTCTACTATTTGAGGAGAACCCTGTACAGTCTCTACATCTGAGTTCCACTGTTCTCGATGATCATCCCACCAAAGGATAACAGACTTGTGAGATTTGCCAGACCCATCTGTGAATACAGTGAGGGCTTGTAAAGGCTGGTCACTCTGCTTTGGAATAGGTAAAAGGTGAAAATCAATGCTTAACAGTTTGTGAGAAGGCGGATGAGAAGTGAGTTGGCCTGCATAGCCAGTTAGAGCTATGCCTAGTGCATCTGATTGTTGTTGTAACCATTGCAGGTAAATACTTGTTACCGGCATACATATAAGGATAAAGTCCGTGCCCGCCAGGGTAAGTAATTGCTGTCGAGCCCTGATGATTAATGATGCAAACATCTCATGTTGGGTAGAAATCGTTTTTGTGGCTTGGTTAGGTAAAAAAAATCCATTCAATGATCAGTAAAGGGTCCGTTTTCTGGCAGTCCCATTGGAAAATAAGTGCATGAAGCTGTCGAGCAGGGTTAAGGATGATTAATTGAAAAGGCAATTCCGGTTCCCATCGATGCGCTTGTCTGGAGGTAATCGCTGCCGCAGCTTTATGCAAGGAAGCTATGGCTTCAGGACTGAGACTTTGCGGAGCGTTTAAGTCCGAGCTTCCTTTAAGCATTTCAAATAAGGGACGAAGATCCGCATTAGTGATTCCTAACAATGGTCTGACCCAATTGATTGTACCCAGCAGTTTTTGCACGTCATGTAAATTCATTATATTCGCCTGTATTTGTAAAGGTTGTGGAGCAATAGTCTGAGCTCTTATACGCCATCCTAAGTATTTCCAAGGTGGCACTTTTTGAATTTTTTCTGGTGCAATACAGAGGTCTGCTGATTTTACAGCAGCCACGACAAGGGCTACAGCTTCCTCCATGACTTCATGGTGTTGTGCTGCCACTAGAATGTCATCCATATAATGATATAACAATGCAGCAGGTTACTACAGTTCTGACAGGACTAAGTATTTTTGCTACATACCATTGGCATATTGTAGGGCTATTTTTCATTCCCTGCGGTAACACAACCCACTGGTAACTTTGTAAAGGAGCTTGCATGTTGACGCTAGGGACCGAAAAGGCAAATTTAGGAGCATCATCTGGATGCAATGGAATGTTGAAAAAACAATCTTTGAGGTCTATGATGGTTAAAGGCCAATCTCTAGGGATCATGGCGGGTGACGGAAGCCCAGGTTGCAGGGCCCCCATGTCTTCCATAGTGTCATTAATTTTTCTGAGGTCATGGAGCAAGCGCCACTTGCCAGTCAGTTTTTTAATAACAAAAATAGGCGAGTTCCAAGGACTCGTAGAGGGTACAATATGTCCCATAGATAGTTGTTCATTAACTATTTCTTGGAGGGTGTGAAGTTTTTCCAGCGGCAGGGACCATTGATCAATCCAAATAGGAGTATCTGTTTTCCAAGTTAACTTTAGGGTTTCACGCCCCTCAATGGCCCCACCTAAAAATGTGTCTGGATAGACATCCCCCACTGAGACAACACATCACGCCCCCACAAGACCATAGGTACTGGTAAGATAAACCGTTTGACAGAGGCAACTTGTCCTTCTGAATTTTGAACTTGTATTATTTCTGCGCTTTGGCGGCTAGCTCCATACCCCCCGATTCCTGCTAATGTCTGAGAGACATCAGCTAAAGGCCACCTAGAAGGCCACTTTGCTTGAGAAATAACGGTAACATCTGCACCTGTATCAATAATTCCACTTAACATGACTTGCTGACCTTTGCGAATGAGGGTGCATTGACATATAGGACGTTTTTGTGAGATGGCTTGAACCCATAAAATTAGTGGTTCTCCCGTAGATCCAAAACTTCCCTGTCTCTGCGGGAGCAATTGATCAGGAATTGGGACATAGTCCTCCTTAGGGATCAGTATCAATTGAGCGATACGACTTCCCTCTGGCACTGTACAAGGAGGAAACGGGGTCCAGGCCATAATTTTAATTTCTGAATTACTGTCAGGATCGATTACTCCAGGCAATACAAAAAGTCCTGACAGAGTGGTGGACGATCTTCCTAATAATAAAGCCTGTGTTCGAGGGGGCGAAGGACCTGCAATTTTGGTAAGCAGTAAGTGAACAGAGGAATCAAGTAGCGTTACTGTGTGGGCGGTTGCCAGGTCCAGGCCGGCGCTCCCTGCTGTTGCTGGGCGGAGACTGGAAACACTCCTGTTTCCCCCCCCGGCGTTTGTGGGGGCGCCGGTCGCGGAACTTGTGTCTGTGCGCGCCGCGGTCCCGCGCTCTGCAATCGGTTTCCCTGTATGGGGCGCCCTTGAGAGTCGTATTTAGATCGACATTGATTAGCATAGTGGCGCCCTTTTTGGCACTTGGGACAAACCCCAGGTGTTTGGGGTCGTTTCCCAGCATTGGCACTAAAGCAATCTTTTTTAAGGTGTCCCAGTTTTCCACACCCATAGCAGTTTCCCTGTGGGTTGGCGCCCATCGGGCCGTGCATGGCCGCAAAAGCAGCAGCCATGGCCTCATATTTATGATCCATAGTGCCAATTCTATTACAGGCTTCCACCATTTCAATTAAGGTAGGGTTTTGTTTTGGGAGAGACTTTAAGAGCTTTTTACAATCGGCGTTAGCGTTTTCCACAGCCAGTTTAAGGAGTAAAATCTCCCGAGCTTGTCCGTTACCAACTTGCCGCTCTAAGGCTTGTTTTAATCTATCTATAAACTGCATATACGGCTCACGGGGTTCCTGAGTGATACTAGTGAATGCTTTTTGGGGTCTGCCAGAGTCAGGAACTCTCAACAAGGCCCTTTTCGCTTCTTCTCTGCCTGCTTCCAAAGCCTCCCGAGGAATGTCCCTAGCTTGGGCTGCCGGGTCCGAAAACTGCCCTGTTCCTGTGAGGTGCTCTATAGTCAATGCAGCTAAGGCGGCATTAGCATGTCCTCCATAACCCAGCAAAACTGTCTGCAATCCCGTTCTCCATTGAGACTCCCACATTGTATATTGTGTTGGGGTTAATAACAATCGCGCGAGAGATTTTAAATCATGTGGGGTCATGACATATGTATCGAATACAGAAGATAAAAGGCTTGCAAAATAAGGGGAAGACAACCCATGCTCGGTAACTGTACGGCGCAACTCCTTAATGACCGAAAAAGAAAGAGCTTCCCACTGAGCCTGAGCACCCCCCCCGTCCTTGGTATATAACGGGGGCTACTATAGTTCTGGCTATTTCCAACTCCCCCTCGTTTATCGCTTGGCGCTTAATCTTTCCCCAAATCTCATGAGGATCAGGGGGAAAAAGATCAGGTTCCTTTTCAGGGTCAATCAGACCCGGGTCAAAGGGATCACCCTCCGGGGGATATCCAGCAGCACAAGCTAACGGTGGCGCAGAGGGTTCCGCCCCACCAGCGATTTTAGAAGGGCAGGGGGAAGGTGACTGAGCTCCCTCCTCGGAGCCTCGCTGATTTTGCTCTTGTGCCTTTATGGTTTCAAAGATTTTTCTCCAACTGGGGAGCATATGCTGCGCTTCCTCATCTCCTGAGGTAGCTGCGTCCCATAACTTTACCCCCACATCATCCCAAAATTTACATGTAAAAATAGAAGAAGCAGTCACTGTGGGAATCTTAACCTGCACCCATTTAAGGATTAACTTAAGATCTTGTTCCGAAAGAGTCTTTTTCCCATGCTTCTTAAGTAGAGCTTTCATAAGCTCATAAACGTCTCTCTCAGGGAAAGACTCTTGATTCCCCATTTTGCTAGTTTCCCGCAGCTCACCTCTCATTCCAGACGGAGGGATTGTTTGGCCGGCCGGCTTATCCTGCTTCCTTTCAGCAGCTCATTCCACGTTCTGCGGGACTCGCGACATGCCACCAGGTAGGCGGTTTTTCAATCCTCGGCGGTTTTTCAATCCTCGGCGATTTCGTCACTGACGATCACGTCGGAGGTCACCAATTTGCCGCGACTGAGAGACGGGGACGCAGCTTGATGCAAGCAAGATGTCCGCTTTATTGTTTGGCAAACATACATTTATATAGTCTAAGGCACACATGTTTCATGCTGATTGGCTAATCACTTTAACAGACATTAAGCTAGCTAAGGCGGGAATGTTGGTCAGGCAGTGTTCGCATGGTAACAAGATCGTTATCTCGTAGTCACAAGCCGCCCCCCGCTCCAGGGCGCAGGCACCCCCACCGACCACAAGCTCCCCGCCTCCAAGTCCCTCCCGAGCACGCCGCGCCTAGCAACCACCGCAACACTTAAATTTATTCATACAACAAACATACAGCAAACTACTCTATTAACTCAAAATACAGAAAATTAACTCATCAACTAAATTCAGACAACCCACACATACCAATTGGGTTTGTTACACACACCCTGTCCAATGGTGTTTGTGACATGCATGCTGTCCAATGGGTTTTGTGACACACACTCTGTCCATTAGGCTTGTGACACACACGCTGTCCAATGGGGTTTGTGACACACACACTGTCGATTGGTGTTTGTGACACACACTCTGTCAAATGGGGTTTCTGACACACACACTGACCTGGGGGGTTTGTGACTCACACAGGCTTTCCAATGGGGTTTGTGACACACACACTGTCCAATGGGATTTTTGACACACACTGTCAAATGGGATTTCTGACACACACACTGTCCAATGGGGATTGTGACACACATGCTGTCCAATGGGGTTTATGACACACACACTCTGTCCAACGGAGTTTGTGACAAACACACTGTCCAGGGGGGTTTGTGACACACACACTGTCCAATGGAGTTTGTGACAGGCACACTGTCCAGTGGGGATTGTGACACACACGCTGTCCAGGAGGGTTTCTGACACATATACTGTCCAATGGGTTTTGTGACACACACGGTCACCAATGGGTATTGCGACACACACAATGTCCATGACGTTTTGTGACACACAAACTGTGCAATGGGGTTTATGACACACACACACTGTCCAGTGGGGATTGTGACACACACGCTGTCCACTAGGGATTGTGACACACACCCTGTCCAATGGGGATTGTGACACATACATGCTGTCCAATGGGATTCGTGAAACACACTCTGTGCAGTGGGGTTTGTGACACACACACGCTGTCCCATGGGGTTTGTGACACACATAAGCTATCCAATGGGTTTTGTGACACATACTCTTTCCAAAGGGGTTTGTGACACACACACTCTGTCGAATGGTGCTTGTGACACACACGCTGTCCAAAGGGGTTCGTGACACACTCACTTTCCAATGGGGTTCGTGACACACACACTGTCCAATGGGTATTGTGACACACACACGCTGTTCAATGGGGTTTATGACACACACGCTGTCCAATGGTGTGTGTGAGACACACACGCTGTCCAGTGGTTCTTGTGACACACACGCTGTCCAATCTTGTTTGTCACAAACACACTCTGTCCAATGGCGTTTGTAACACACACGTTGTCAAATGGGTTTTGTGACACACACACTGTGCAATGAGGATTGTGACACACACAGGCTGTCCAATGGTGTTTGTGACACGCATGCTGTCGAATGGGTTTTGTGACACACGCACTGTCAATGGGGGTTTCTGACCCCCACTCTGTCCAATAGGGTTTGTGACACACACACTTTCCAATAGGGTTTGTGACACACACACACTGTCCAATGGGGTTTGTGACGCACACGCTGTCCAATGGGGTTTGTGACACACACACACTGTCCAATGGGTATTGTGACACACACACGCTGTCCAATGCGGTTTATGACACACACTCTGTCCAATGGTTCTTGTGACACACACACTGTCCAATGGGGATTGTGACTCACGCACTCTGTCCAATGTTGTCTGTGACACACACGCTGTGCATTGAGGTTTGTGACACAGACGCTGTCCAATGGGGATTGTGACATACACCGCTGTGCCATGGAGATTGTGACACACACACTGACCAGGAGGGTTTGTGACACACACATGCTGTCCATTGGGTTTTGTGACACACACACGCTGTCCCACGGGGTTTGTGACACACACACTGACCAATTGGGTTTGTTGCACACACACTGTCCAATGGTGTTTGTGACACGCATGCTGTCCAATGGGGTTTGTGACACACACACTAACCAGGAGGGTTTGTGACACAAACACGCAGTTCAATGGGTTTTGTGACACACAAACTGTTCAACCGTGTTAGTGACACACACACACGGTCCAATCGGTATTGTGACACACACACTGACCAGGGGGGTTTTTGATACACACAGGCTGTCCAATGGGGTTTGTGACACAAACGCTGTCCAATGGCATTTGTGACACACAGTGTCCAATGGGGTTTCTGACACACATGCTGTCCAATGGGGTTTATGACACACACACTCTGTCCAATGGGGTTTGTGACAAATAAACTGTCCAGGGGGGTTTGTGACACACATGCTGTCCATGGGTTATGTGACACGCCACTGTCCAATGTGGTTTGTGACACACACACTCTGTCCAATGGTTCTTGTGACACACACGCTGTCCAATGGGGTTTGTGACACACACACTCTGTCCAATGGTTCTTGTGACCAACACAGGCTGTCCAATGTTGTTTGCGACACGCATGCTGTCCAATGGGTTTCGTGACACACGCACTGTCCATGGGGGTTTCTGACCCCCACTCTGTCCAATGGGGTTTGTGACACACACACTGTCCAATGGGGTTTGTGACACACACACTCTGTCCAATGGTTCTTGTGACAAACACAGGCTGTCCAATGTTGTTTGCGACACGCATGCTGTCCAATGGGTTTCGTGACACACGCACTGTCCATGGGGGTTTCTGACCCCCACTCTGTCCAATGGGGTTTGTGACACACACCCTTTCCAATAGGGTTTGTGACACACACACACTGTCCAATGGGGTTTGTGACGCACACACATTCCAATGGTGTTTGTGACGCACACGCTGTCCAATGGGGTTTGTGACACACACACGCTGTCCAATGGGTATTGTGACACACACACGCTGTCCAATGCGGTATATGACACACACGCTGACCAATTGGGTTTGTTACACACAAACTGTCCAATGGTGTTTGTGAAACGCATGCTGTCCAATGGGTTTTGTGACACACACAAAGTCCGATAGGGTTTGTGACACACACACACTGTCTAATGGGGTTTGAGACACACATACTCTGTCCAATGGGTCTTGTGACACACATGCTGTCCAATGGTGTTCGTTAAGCACACGCTGTCCAATAGGGTTTGTGACACAGAGGCTGTCCAATGGGGATTGTGACATAAACACTGACAAATAGGGTTTGTGACACACACACGCTATCCAATGGGGTTTGTGACACACACACTTTCCAATGGGGTTTCTGACACACACGCTGTCCACTAGGGGATCGCGACACACACGCTGTCCAATAGGGTTTGTGACACAGACACTTTCCAAAGGGGATGTTACACACAAAATGTGCAATTAGGATTGTGACACACACATGCTGTCCAATGGTGATTGTAACATACACGATGTCCAACGGAGACAGTGACACACACATGCTGTCCAATGGTGTTTCTGACACACGCGCTGCTCAGTCGGTTTTGTGACACACACAATGTCCAGAGGGGTTTCTGAGACACACACTGTGCAGTGGGGTTTGTCACACTAACTCTGTCCAATGGGGATTGTGACACACACAAGCTGTAAAATGGTGTTTCTGACACACACGCTGTCCAGTCGGTTTTGTGACACTCACACTGTCCAGTGGGGTTTGTCACACACACTCTGTCCAACTGGGATTGTGACACACACAGGCTGTCCAATGGGGTTTGTGACACGCCCACTGTCCAATGGTTTTTGTGACACACACATTGTCCAAAGGGGACTGTGACAAGCACACGCTGTCCAATGGGGATCGTGACACACACAATGTCAGAAGGGTTTGTGACACACACACTGTCCAATGGGGTTTTTGACACACACACTCACCAATGGGGATTGTGACACACACAATGTCCATGACGGTTTGTGACACACACACAGTCCATTGGGGTTTGTGACACACACACTTTCAAATGGGGTTTGAGACACACACACTCTGTCCAATGGGCTTGTGACACACACGCTGTCCAATGGGGTTTCTCACAAACACTCTGTCCAATGGGGATAGTGACAAACACGCTGTACAATGGTGTTTGTGACACACTCAATCTGTCCAATGGGCTTGTGACACACACGCTGTCCAATGGGGATCGTGACACACACAATGTCAGAAGGGTTTGTGACACACACACTGTCCAATGGGGTTTTTGACACACACACTCACCAATGGGGATTGTGACACACACAATGTCCATGACGGTTTGTGACACACACACAGTCCATTGGGGTTTGTGACACACACACTTTCCAATGGGGTTTGAGACACACACACTCTGTCCAATGGCCTTGTGACACACACGCTGTCCAATGGGGTTTCTCACAAACACTCTGTTCAATGTGGATAGTGACAAACACGCTGTACAATGGTGTTTGTGACACACACAGTGTGTTGAATGGGTCTTGTGACACACACGCTTTGCAATGGGGTTTGTGACACACACTCTGTCCAATGGGTCTTGTGAGACACACACTCTGTCCAATGGGTCTTGTGACACACACACTGTCCAATGGGCTTGTGACACACACACGATTTCCAAAGGTGTTTGTGAGACACCCGCTGTCCAATGGGGTTTATGACACAGATGCTGTACAATGGGGATTGTGACATACACACTGTCCAATAGGGTTTGTGACTCACACACGCTATCCAAAGGGGTTTGTGACACACACACACTGTCCAATGGTGTTTGTGAAACGCATGCTGTCCAATGGGTTTTGTGAAACACACACTGTGTCCAATGGGGTTTGTGACACACACTATTTCCAATGGTTCTTGTGACACACACGCTGTCCAATGGTGTTTGTGACACACACACTCTGTCCAATGGGGTTTGTGACACACACACTGTCCAATGGGGTTTGTGACACACACACTGTCCAATGGGATTTGTGACACACACTGTCCAATGGGGTTTCTGAGACACACGCTGTCCAATGGGGATTGTGACACACATGCTGTCCAATGGGGTTTGTGACAACACACTGTCCAGGGGGGTTTGTGACACACACCCTGTTCAATGGGGATTGTGACACACACGCTGTCCAATGGGGATTGTGACACATACACGCTGTCCAATGGAGTTCGTGACACACACTCTGTCCAGTGGGTTTAGTTTCACACACACGCTGTCCCATGGGGTTTGTGACACACAAACGCTATCCAATGGGGTTTGTGACACACACACTCTGTCCAATGGGCTTGTGACTCACACGCTCTCCAGCGGTGTTTGTGACACACACGCTATCCAATGGGGTTTGTGACACACACGCTGTCCAATGGGATTTGTGACACACACTATCCTATGGCGTTTCTGAGACACACGCTGTCCAATGGGGATTGTGACACACATGCTGTCCAATGGGGTTTATGACATACACGCTGTCCAGTGGGTTTAGTTTCACACACACGCTGTCCCATGGGGTTTGTGACACACAAACACTATCCAATGGGGTTTGTGACACACTTAATCTGTCCAAAGTTCTTGTGACACACAAGCTCTCCAATAGTGTTTGTGACACGATCGCTATCCAATGGGGTTTGTGACACACACGTTGTCCAATGGAGTTTGTGACACACATACACTGTCCAATGGGTTTTGTACACACACTCTGTCCATTGGGCGTGTGACACACACGCTGTCCAACGGGGTTTGTGACACACACACTGTCCAATGGTGTATGTGACAGACGCGCTGTCAAATGTGGTTTGTGACACACACACTGACCTGGGGGGTTTCTGACACACACAGGTTGTCCATTGGGGTTTGTGACATACACACGCTGTCCCATGGAGTTTGTGACGCAGAAGCTGTCCAATGGGGATTGTAACATACACACACTATACGATGGGGTTTGTGACACGCATGCTGTCCAATGGGGTTTGTGACACACACACTGTCAAATGGTGTTTGTGGTACACACGCTGTCAAATGAGGTTTGTGACACACACACTGACCTCGGGGGTTTGTAACACACAGACGCTGTCCAATGGGGTTTGTGACACACACTGTCCAGTGGGGTTTCTGACACACACACTGTGCAATGGGGATTGTGACACACATGCTCTCCAATGGGGTTTATGACACACACACTGACCTGGGGGTTTTGTGACAAACACACTGTCCAGAGGGTTTTGTGACGCACTCGCTGTCCAATGGGGTTTGTGACACTCACACTGTCCAATGGGGATTGTGACACAGACCCAGTGAAGGAGGGTTTGTGACACACACACTGTCCAATGGGGTTTGTGACACACACGGTCACCAATGGGGATTGTGACACACACAATGTCCATGACGGTTTGTGACACACACACGCTGTCCAATGGGGATTGTGACAAACACGCTGTACAATGAGGTTTGTGACACACACACTCTGTCCAATGGTCTTGTGACACACACACTGTCCAATGGGGTTCGTGACACACAATCTGTCCAGTGGGCTTTGTGACACACACGCTGCCCAAAGAGGATTGTGACACACACACGCGGTCCCATGGGATTTGTGATACACAGACCGACAAATTGTGTTTGTTACACACACACTGTGCAATGGTGTTTGTGACACACATGCTGTCCAATGGGTTTTGTGACACACACTCTGTCCATTGGGGTTTGTGACACAAACGGTGTCCAATGAGGATTGTGACACATACACGCTGTCCCATGGGGTTTGTGACACACAGACCGACAAATTGGGTTTCTTACACACACATTTTCTAATGGTGTTTGTGAAACGCATGCTGTCCAATGGGTTTTGTGACAGACACTCTGTGCAGTGGGGTTTCTGACACACACACTCTGTCCCATGGGGTTTGTGACACAGACGCTGTCCAATGGGGATTGTGACATACACACACTATACAATGGGGTTTGTGACACACACACTTTCCAATGGGGCTTGTGACACACACACTTTCCAATGGGGTTTGTGACACACACACGCTGTCCCATGGGGTTTGTGACACACATGGTGTCCAATGGGTTTTGTGACACACACTCTGTCCATTTGGCTTGTGACACACACGCTGTCCAATGGGGTTTGTGACACACACACTGACCAGGAGGTTTGTGACACACACACGCTATCCAATGGGTTTTGTGACACGCACTCTTTCTAAAGAGGTTTGTGATACACACACGCTGTCCCATGGGGTTTGTGACACACACGCTGACCAATTGGGTTTGTTACACACACTGTCTAATGAGGTTTGTGACACACACACGCTATCCAACGGTGTTTGTGACACACAGTCACTATCCAATGGCTTTTGTGACACACACACTCTCCAGTGGGTTTTGTGAAATACACACACTCTCCAATGGTGTTTGTGACACACATGCTGTCCAATGGGGTTTGTGACACAGACGCTGTCCAATGGGGATTGTGACACACACACGCTGTCCAATGGGTTTTATGAAACACACTCTGTCCAATGGGGTTTGTGACACACACAATCTGTCCAATGGGATTTGTGACAGAAACACTATCCAATGGGGATTGTGACACACACACTGTCCAATGGGGTTTGTGACACACACACTCTGTCCGATGGTACTTGTGACACACAGGCTGTCCAATGGGTTTCGTGATACACACGCTGTTGAGTGGAGTTTGTGACACACACAGTGTCCAATAGGGTTTGTGACACACGCACGCTATCCAAAGGGGTTTGTGACAAGCACAATTTCCAAAGGGTTTTGTGACACACACACTGTCCAATGGTGTTTGTGGCACACATGCTGTCCAATGGGGTTTGTGACACAGACGCTGTCTAATGGGGATTGTGACATACACACGCTATCCAACGGGGTTTGTGACATGCACAATTTCCAAAGGGTTTTGTGACACACACACTGTCCAATGGTGTTTGTGACACCCATGCTGTCCAATGGGGTTTGTGACAAAGACGATGTCCAATGGGGTTTGTGACACACACACACTGTCCAATGGGGATTGTGACATACACACACTTTTTAATGGGGTTTATGACACACACAATCTGGCCAATGGGGTTTGTGACACACACGCTGTCCAATGGTGTTTGTGACACGTATGCTGTCAATGGGTTTTGTGACACACACACTGTACAATGGGGTTTGTGGTACACACTCTGTCCAATGGGGTTTGTGGACAAACAAACAGTGTCCAATGGTGTTTGTGACACACGCGCTCTCCTATATGGTTTGTGACAAACACACGCTATCCAATGGGGTTTGTGACACTCACACTTTCTAAAGGTGTTTGTGACACAAACACGCTATCCAAAGGGTTTTGTGACACACTCAGTGTCCAATGGGGTTTGTGATACACACTCTGTGTCCAATGGTACTTGTGACACACACGATGTCCAATGGGGTTCGTGACACACACGCTGTCCAATGGGGATTGTGACACACACACGATGTCCAATGGTGTTTGTGACACAAACACACTGTCCAATCGGGATTGTGACAGACGCATATTGTCCAATGGGGTTTGTGACAAACACATTGTCCAATGGGGTGTGTGACACACAGGCTGTCCAATGGACATTGCGACACACACACGCTGTCCAATGCTATTTGTGACACACACGCTGTCCAATGGCGTTTGTGGCACACACTCTGTCCAATGGGGTTTGTGGACAAACACACAGTGTCCAATGGTGTTTGTGACACACACGCTGTCCAATGGGGATTGTGACACACAAGCTGCCCAGTGGGGTTTGACACACACTCAGTCCTACGTGGATTGTGGCACACACACGCTGTCCAATGGGGTTTGTGACACACCCACTGTCCAATGGAGCTTGTGACACACACATAGTCCAATGGGGTTTGACACACACTCAACCTGTCCAATGGAGTTTGTGATACACACGCTGCCAAATTATGTCTGTGACACCCACTCTCTCTAATGGGGTTTTTGCCACAGACACTGTCCAAAGGGGACTGTGACACACACACAATGTCAAATTTGGTATGTGACACACACACTCTGTCCAATAGGATTTGTGAAACACACGCTGTCCAATGGGGATTGTGAAACACACACTGTCCAGGAGGGTTTGTGACACACACACTCTCCAACGGGGTTTGTGACACACACGCTCGTCAATGGGGATTGTGACATACACAATGTCCATGACGGTTTGTGACACACACTCTGTCCAATGGGGTTTGTGGTAAAACACACACTGTCCAATAGGGTTTGTGACACACACACGATATCCAATGGTGTTTGTGACACACACACTGTCTAATGGGGATTGTGACACACACACGATGTACAATGGTGTTTGTTACACACTTGCTGTCCAATGGGGTTTGTGATACAGACGCTGTCCAATGGGGATTGTGACACAAACACGCTGTCCAATGGAGTTTGTGAAACACACGCTGTACAATGGGGTTTGTGACACACACAATCTGTCCAATGGGTTTTGTGACACACTCGCTGTCCAATGGGGTTTCTGACACACACAATCTGTCCAATGGGGTTTGTGACACAAACGCTGTCCAATAGGGATTATGACACACCCACTGTCCAATAAGGTTTGTAACATACACACTCTGTCCAATGCTACTTGTGACACACACAGTGTCCAATGGTGTTTGTGACACACATGCTGTCCAATGGGGTTTGTGACACAGACGATGTCCAATGGGGGTTGTGACAAACACACTGTCCAATGGGGTTCGTGACACACACACTTTCTCATGGGGTTTGTGACACACACACGCTATCCAATGGGGTTTGTGAAACAAACACTTTCCAATATGGTTTGTGACACACACTCGCTGTACCATGGGGTTTGTGACACACAGACTGACCAGGGGGGTTTGTGACACACACAGGCTGTCCAATGGGGTTTATGACACACACACTTTGTCCAAAGGGATTTGTGACAATCAGACTGTCCAGGGGGGTTTGTGACGCATACGCTGTCCAATGGGGTTTGAGACGCGCTGTCCAAAGGGGATTGTGGCACACACACGCTGTCCAATGGGGTTTGTGACATACACACTGTGCAATGAGGATTGTGACACACACTCGCTGTCCAATGGTGTTTGTGACACGCATGCTGTCCAACGGGTTTTGTGACACATGCACTGTCCTTGGGGGTTTGTGAGCCCGACTCTAGCCAGTTGGATTTGTGACAAACTCACTGTCCAACAGGGTTTGTGACACACACGCTTTCCAATGGGGTTTGTGACACACACGCACTGTCCAATGGGGTTTTTGACACACAAACTTTCCATTGGGGTTTATGAAAAACACACACTGTTCAATGGGCTTTGAGACACACACACGCTATCCAATGGGTTTTGTGACACATACACTGTCCTGTAGGGTTTGTGACACACACACACTGTCTGATGGTGTTTGTGACACACACGCTGTCCAATGGGGTTTATGACACGCATGCTGTCCAATGGGGTTTGTGACACACACAATCTGTCCAATGGGGATTGTGACACAAAGACTGTCCAATGGGTACTGTGACACACACGCTGTCCAATAGGATTTGTGACACACACACTCAATCCAATGGGTCTTGTGACACACACGCTGTCCAATGGGGTTCTTGACACACACGCTGTCCAATAGGTTCTGTGACACATACACGCTCTCCAATGGGGTTTGTGACACGCACACTTTCTAAAGGGGTTTGTGACACATGCACGCTATCCAAAGGGTTTTGTGACATACACACTGTTCAATGGGGTTAGTGATACACACACTGTGTCCAATGGTACTTGTGACACACACGTTGTCCAATGGGGTTCGTGACACACACGCTGTCCAGTGGGGATTGTGACACACACACGCTGTCCAGTGCTGTTTGTAAAACTCACGCTGTCCAATGTGGATTGAGACACACACGCTGTCCAATGCTTTTTGTAAAACTCACACTGTCCAGTTGGGATTGTGACACACATGCTCTCCAAAGGTGTTTGTGACATGGATGCTTTCCAATGGGGTTTGTGACACACACACTGTCCAATGGGGTTTGTGGACACACACACACTGCGCAATGGTGTTTGTGAAACACACAATGTCCAAAGGGGTTTGTCACACACATTCTTTCCAACGGGTATTCTGACACAGTCACACTGTCCAATGGGGTTTGTGACACACCCACTCTCCAATGGGGTTTGTGATACACACTGTAAAATTGTGTTTGTGACACCCACTGTCTCCAATGGGGTTATTGCCACAGACACTGTCCAAGGGGCCTGTGACACACACACGCTGTCAAATGGGGTATGTGACACACACACTCTGTCCTATAGGATTTGTGACACACACGCTGTCCAACGGGATTTGTGTTTACACACGCTCACCAATGGGGATTGCGACACACACACTGTCCAATGGGGTTTGTGACACACACACTGTCCAATGGGGTTTCTCACACACACTCTGTCCAATGGGGTTTGTGACACACACGCTGTCCAATGGGGAATGTGTCACATAGACACTGTCCAATGGGGTTCATGACACACACTCTGTCCAGTGGGGTTTGTGACACTGACACTGTCCAATAGGGTTTTTGACACACACACGCTATCCAATGGCGTTTGTAACAAACACACTTTCTAATGGGGTTTGTGACACACACGCTATACAATGGGGATAGTGACACACACACGATGTCCAATGGTGTTTGTGACACAGACGCTGTCCAATGGGGATTGTGACATACACACTTTCCAATAGGGTTTTTGACACACACACGCTATCCAAAGGGGTTTGTGACACACACACTTTCCAATGGGGTTTGTGACACACACACTGTCCAATAGGGTTTGTGACACACACACGCAATTCAATGGGTTTTGTGAAACAAACACTTTCTAATGGGGTTTGTGACACGCACGCTATCCAATCGGTTTTGTGACACACACACTGTCCAATGGGGATTGTTACACACACACTCTGTCCAATGGTGTTTGTGACACACACGCTGTGCATTTGAGTTTGTGACACAGACGCTGTCCAATGGGGATTGTGACATACACACGCTATCCAATGTGGTTTGTGACACGCACACTTTCCAATGGGGTTTGTGACACACACAATTTCCTATGGGGTTTGTGACACACACGCTGTCCCATAGGTTTTGTAACATGCACGCTGACCCATTGGGTTTGTTACACACACACTGTCCAATGGTGTTTGTGACACACGCTGTCAAATGGGGTTTTTGACAAACACACTGACCAGGCGGGTTTTTTACACACACAGGCTGTCCAATGGGTTTTGTGACACACACGCTGTCCAAAGGGATTTGTGACACACATCGTCCAATAGGGTTTGTGACACACACACTGTCCAGGGGGATTTGAGACGCATACGCTGTCCAATGGGGTTTCTGAAACACACGCTGTCCAAAGGGGGTTGTGACATACACATGCTGTCCATGGGAGTTTGTCACAAAAACACTGTACAATGGGGATTGTGACACACACACTGTCCAATGTGTTTTGTAGCACACACACACTGTCCAATGGCGTTTGTCACACACACGCTTTCAAATGGGGTTTGTGACACACACACTGTGCAATGAGGATTGTGACACACACACTTTCTAATGGGGTTTGTTACACACATGCTATACAATGGGTTTTGTGACACACTCACTGCCCAATGGGGATTGTTACACGCACACGATATCCGAAGGTGTTTGTGACTCACATGCTGTACAATGGGGTTTGTGACACAGACGATGTCCAATGGGGATTGTGACAAAAATGCTGTCCAATGGTGATTGTGACACACACACTCTCCAATAGTGTTTATGACACACACACACTATCCAATGGGTTTTGTGACATATACACAGTCTTATAGGGTTTGTGACAAACACACACTGTCCAATGGGGATTGTGACACACACACGCTGTCCAATGGGTTTATTACAAACATGCTGTCCAATTGGGTTTGTGACACACACAATCAGTCCAATGGGGATTGTGACAAACACGCTGTCCAATGGGGTTTGTGACACACACGATCTGTCCAATGGGTCTTGTGACAGACACGCTGTCCAATGGGGATTGTGACACACACGCTGTCCAATGGGGATTGTGACAAACAGGCTGTACAATGGGGTTTGTGAAACACACACTCTGTCCAATGGGCTTGTGACACACACGCTGTTCAATGGGGTTCGTGACACACACTCTGTCCAGTGTGGTTTGTGACACACACGCTGTCCAATGGGGTTTGTGACACACACGCTGTCCAATGGGGATTGTGACACACAGACGCTGTCCAATGTGGTTCGTGACACACACTCTGTCCAATAGCATTTGTGACACACACTCGTTATCCAATGGGGTTTGTGACACAAACACATTCCAACGGGTTTGAGACACACACACTCTGTCCAATGGTGCTTGTGAGACACACGCTGTCCAATAGGTTTTGTGACACACACACTCTGTCCAATGAGCTTGTGACACACACGCTCTCCAATAGTGTTTGTGACACACACACTGTCCAAAGGGGTTTGTGACACAGACACTGTCCAATGATGTTTGTGACACACACGCTCTTAAATGGGGTTTCTGACACACACACTGACCAGAGGTTTTTGTGACACAGACAGGCTGTCCAATGGGGTTTGTGACACACATGCTGTCCAATGGGGTTCGTGACACAATGGGGTTCGTGACACACACGCTGTCCGGTGGGGTTTGTGACACACACACTGTCCAATAGGGTTAGAGACACACACACACATTCCAATGGGGTTTGAGACACACACACGCTATCCAATGGGGTTTGTGACAGAGAAACTGTCCAATGGTGTTTGTGACACAAACGCTGTCAAATGGGGTTTCTGACACACACACTGAACAGGGGGGTTTGTGACACACACACGCTGTCCCATGGGGTTTGTGAAAAACACATGCAGTCCAGTTGGGTTTGTTACACACACACTGTCCAACGGCGTTTGTGAAACTCATGCTGTCCAATGGGGTTTGTGACACACACACTTTAAAAAGGGGTTTGTGACACACACACGTTATCCAATGGGGTTTGTGACAGAGAGACTGTCCAATGGTGTTTGTGCCACACATGCTGTCGAATGGGTTTTCTGACACACACACTGACCAGGGGGGTTTGTGACACACACAGGCTGTCCAAAGGGGTTTGTGACACACACGCTGTCCAATAGGGTTTGTGACACACACGCGCTATCCAATGGGGTTTGTGACACACACACTTTTTAATGGGGTTTGTGACACACACGCTATTCAATGGGTTTTGTGACACACACACTGTCCAATGGGGATTGTGACACACACACGATGTCCAATGGGGTTTGTGACACGCACACTTTCCAGTGGGGTTTGTGTCACACACACTGTCCAATAGGGTTTGTGACACACACACACTATCCAATGGGGTTTGTGACACACACACTTTATAATGGGGTTTGTGACACACACGCTATACAATGGGTTTTGTGACACACACACTGTGCAATGGGGATTGTGACACACACACGATGTCCAATGGGGTTTGTGACACGCAGACTTTCCAATGGGGTTTGTGATACACACACTGTCCAATAGGGTTTGTGACACACACACGCTATCCAGTGGGTTTTGTGACACACACTCTGTCCAATGGTGTTTCTGATACGCACGCTGTCCAATGGGGATTGTGAAAGAAATGCTGTGCAATTGGGTGTATGACACACACACTCTGTCCAATGAGGTTTGTGACACACACACTCTGTCAAATGGTTCTTGTGACAAACACGCTGTCCAATGGGGTTTTGAGGCACACACACACTGTCCAATGGGTATTGAGACACACACACGCTGTCCAATGGGGTTCGTGACACACACGCTGTCCTGTGGGGTTTGTGACACACACACTATCCAATGGGGATTGTGACACACATACTCTATCCAATGGTGTTTGTGACACACACTCTGTGCATTGTTGTTTATGACACAGATGCTGTCCAATGGGGATTGTGACATACACAGTCTATCCAATTGGGTTTGTGACACGCTCACTTTCCAATGGGGTTTGTGACACACACGCTGAATAATTGGGTTTGTTACACACACACTTTCTAATGGTGTTTGTGACACGCATGCTGTCCAATAGCTTTTGTGACACACACTCTGTCCAATGGGCTTGTCACAAGCACACACAGTCTAATGCGTTTTGTGACACACACGCTTTCCAATGCGGTTTCTGACAAACACACGCTATCCAATGGGGCTTGTGACAGAGACACTCTCCAATGGGGTATCTGACACACACGCTGTCCGATGGGGATTGTGACACACACACTGACCAGGGGAGTTTGTGACATACACAGGCTTTTCAAAGGTGTTTGTGACACACACGCTGTCCAATGGGATTTGTGACAAACACACTGTCCAGGGGGGTTTGTGACACACACACTATCCAATGGTGTTTGTGACACGCACACTTTCCAATGGGGTTTGTGACACACGTTCCAATGCGGTTTGTGACATACACACGCTGTCCCATGGTTTTTATAACACACATGCTGTCCAGTGAGTTTTGTGACACACACTCTGCCCAATGGTCTTGTGACACACACTCTGTCCAATGGGGTTTGTGACAAACACACTGTCCGGGGGGGTTTGTGCCGCACACGCTGTCCAATGGGGTTTGTGACACACATGCTGTCCAATGGGATTTGTGACAAACACACTTTCCAATGGTATTTGTCACACACACACTCTGTCCAGTGGCGTTTGTGGCACACACGCTGTCCAATGGCGTTTGTGACACACATACTGAACAGGGGGGTTTGTGACACACACAGGCTGTTCAATGGTGTTGGTGACACACACGCTTTCCAATGGGATTTGTGACAAACATACTGTCCAGGGGGGTTTGTGACGCACACGCTGTCCAATGGGGATTGTGACACATATGCTGTCCAACGGGGTTTATGACACACAGGCTCTGTCCTATGTGGTTTGTGACAAACACACTGTCCAGGGGGGTTTGTGACGCACACGCTGTCCAATGAGGATTGTGACACATCACACGCTGTCTAATGGGGTTTGTCACAAAAACACTGTACAATGGCGATTGTGACAGAGACACTGTCCAATGGTGTTTGCCACACACACACTCTGGCCCATCGCGTTTGTGACACACACGCTGTCCAATGGGGTTTGTGACACACACACGCTGTCCAAAGGTGTTTAAGACATACACGCTGTCCCATGGGGTTTGTGCAACGCACACTCTGTCCAATGGTTCTTGTGACACACACGCTGTCCAATGTGGTTTGTGAAACACACAATCTGTCCAATGGGAATCGTGACACACACACTGTGCTGTGGGGTTTGTGACACACACACACTATCCAAAGGGGTTTGTGAAGCACATAGTTTCTAAAGGGGTTTGTGACACACAAGCTACCCAATCGGTTTTGTGACACAAACACTGTCCAGTTGGGATTGTGACACACACACTCTGTCCAATGGTGTTTGTGACACACACGCTGTGCCTTGGGGTTTGTGACAGAGACGATGTCCAATGGGGTTTGTGACACACACTCTCTGCCCAATGGTTCTTGTGACACACACGATGTCCAATGGGGTTTGTGAAACACACAATCTGTCCAATGGGTTTAGTGACACACACGCTGTCCAGTGGAATTTGTGACACACCCACTGACCAATAGGGTTTGTGACACACACACGCTATCCAATGCGGTTTGTGACACACACACTTTTAAATATGGTTTGTGACACACACGCTATAGAATGGCTTTTGTGACACACACACTGTCCAATGGGGTTTGTGACACACACGTTGTCCAATGGGATTTGTGACACACACTGTCCAATGGGGTTTCTGACACACACTCTTTCAGATGAGGATTGTGACACACATGCTGTCCAATGGGCTTTATACCACACACACTCTGTCCAATGGGGTTTGTGACAAAGACACTGTCCTGGAGGGTTTGTGACGCACACACTATCCAATTGGGTTTGTGACACACACGCTGTCCAAAAGGGATTGTGACACACACGGTGTCCAATGGGGTTTGTGAAACACACACTGTCCAATAGGGTTTGTGACACACACACTCTCCAAGGGGTTTGTAACACACACACATTCTAATGGGGTTTGTGACACACACGCTATACAATGGGTTTTGTGACACACACAGTGTCCAATGGGGATTGGACACACACACGATGTCCAATGGGGTTTGTGACACGCTCACTTTCCAATGGGGTTTGTGACACACACACTTTCCAATGCAGATTGTGACACACACACGCTGTCCCATGGGTTTTATGACACACAAGCTGACCAGGGGGTTTTGTGACACACACAGGCTGTTCAATGGTGTTTGTGACACACATACTCTGTCCAATGTGGTTTGTGACAAACACACTGTCCAGGGGGGATTGTGACGCACACACTATCCAATTGGGTTTGTGACACACACGCTGTCCAAAAGGGATTGTGACACACACGGTGTCCAATGGGGTTTGTGAAATACACACTGTCCAATAGGGTTTGTGACACACACACTCTCCAAGGGGTTTGTAACACACACACATTCTAATGGGGTTTGTGACACACACGCTATACAATGGGTTTTGTGACACACACAGTGTCCAATGGGGATTGGACACACACACGATGTCCAATGGGGTTTGTGACACGCTCACTTTCCAATGGGGTTTGTGACACACACACTTTCCAATGCAGATTGTGACACACACACTCTGTCCCATGGGTTTTATGACACACAAGCTGACCAGGGGGGTTTGTGACACACACAGGCTGTTCAATGGTGTTTGTGACACACATACTCTGTCCAATGTGGTTTGTGACAAACACACTGTCCAGGGAGGATTGTGACGCACAGGCTGTCTCATGGGGTTTGTCACAAAAACACTGTACAATGGCGATTGTGACACAGACACTGTCCAATGATGTTTGTCACACACACACTCTGTCCAATCGCGTTTGTGACACACATGCTGTCCAATGGAGTTTGTGACACACACACACTGTCCAATGGGTATTGTGACACACACACGCTGACCAATGGGGTTTAAGACATACACACTGTCCCATGGGGTTTGTGAAACGTAAACTCTGTCCAATGGTTCTTTTGACACACACGCTGTCCAATGGGGTTTGTGAAACACACAATCTGTCCAATGTGGTTCGTGACACACATGCTGTGCTGTGGGGTTTGTGACACACACACACTATCCAATGGGATTTGTGAAACACATAGTTTCTAATGGGGTTTGAGACACACAAGCTATCCAATCGTTTTTGTGACATAAACACTGTCCAATTGGGATTGTGACATACACACTCTGTCCAATGGTGTTTGTGACACACACACTGTGCATTGGGGTTTTTGACATAGACGATGTCCAATGGGGTTTGTGACACACACACTCTGTCCAATGGTTCTTGTGACACACACGCTGTCCAATGAGGTTTGTGAAACACACAATCTGTCCAATGCGGTTCGTGACACACATGCTGTCCAGTGGGGTTTGTGAGTCACACACTGTCCAATAGGGTTTGTGACACACACACGCTATCCAATTGGGTTTGTGACACACACACTTTCAAATGGGGTTTGTGACACACACGCTGTCCAACGGGGATTGTGACACACACACGATGTCCAATGGTGTTTGTGACACGCACACTTTCAAATGGGTTTTGTGACACACACACTTTCCAGTGGGGTTTATGACACACAAACGCTGTCCCATGGGTTTTCTGACACACACGCTGACCAATTGGTTTGTTACACACACACTTTCCAATGGTCTTGTGACGGACAGGCTGTCCAATGGGTTTGTGACACACACTATGATCAGGAGGGTTTGTGACACACACATGCTATCCAATGGGGTTTGTGACACACACACTGTCCAATCGTCTTTGTGACACACATGCTGTCAAATGGGGTTTGTGACACACACACTGTCCAATGGTTTTTGTGACACACACACTCTGTCCAATGGTGTTTATGACACACACACTCTGTCCAATGAGTTTTGTGACAAACACACTGTCCGGGAGGGGTTGTGCCGCACACGCTGTCCAATGGGGTTTGTGACACACACACACTGTCCAATGGGTGTTGTGACACACACACGCAGTCCAATGGGGTTTGTGACACACACACGCTGTCCCATGGGGATTGTGACACGCAAACTCTGCCCAATGGTTCTTGTGACACACACGCTGTCCAATGGGGTTTGTGAAACACACAATCTGTCCAATGGGGTTCGTAACAAACACGCTGTCCTGTGGGGTTTGTGACACACACACTGTCTAATAGGGTTTGTGACACACACACACTATCCAATGGGGTTTGTGACACACACACTCGGTCCAATGGTACTTGTGACACACACACTGTCCAATGGGGATTGTGACACACACACTCTTTCCAATGGTGTTTGTGACAGACACGCTGTGCATTTGAGTTTGTGACACACACACTGCCCAATGGTGTTTGTGACACACATTGTGTCCAATGGGTTTTGTGACACACACTCTGTCCAGTGCGCTTGTGACACACACACGCTGTCCAATGGGGATTGAGAAACACACACTTTCCAATGGGGATTGTGAAACACACACTTTCCAATGGGATTTGAGACACACACACGCTATCCAAAGGAGTTTGTTACACAGACACTGTCCAATGATGTTTGTGACACACACGCTCTTAAATGGGGTTTCTGACACACACACTGACCAGGGGGGTTTGTGACACACACAGGCTGTCCAATGGGGATTGTGACACACACGCTGTCCAGTGGGGTTTATACCACACACACTCTTTACAATGGGGTTTGTGACAAACACACTGCCCAATGGGGATTGTGACACACACGATGTCCAATGGGGTTTGTGAGACACACACTCTGTCTAGTGGTTCTTGTGACACACATGCTGTGCAATGGGGTTTGTGAAACACACAATCTGTCCAAAGGGGTTCGTGACACAATGGGGTTCGTGACACACATGCTGTCCAGTGGGGTTTGTGACACACACACTGTCCAATAGGGTTAGAGACACACGCACACATTCCAATGTGGTTTGAGACACACACACGCTATCCAATGGGGTTTGTGACACAGAAACTGTCCAATGGTGTTTGTGACAAAAAGGCTGTCAAATGGGGTTTCTGACATACACACTGAACAGGGGGGTTTGTGACACACACACGCTGTCCCATGGGGTTTGTGAAAAACACACGCAGACCAGTTGGGTTTGTTACACACACACTGTCCAATGGTGTTTGCGACACCCATGCTGTCCAATGGGTTTTGTGACACACACACTTTCCAATGGGCTTTGTGACACAAAAACGCTATCCAATGGGGTTTGTGACACAGACACTGTCCAATGGTCTTTGTGACACACACGGTGTCCAATGGGGTTTGTGAGACACACACTGACCATGGGGGTTTGGGACACACACAGGCTGTCCAGTGGGGTTTGTGACACACACGGTATCCAATCGGATTTGTGACAGACACTGTCCAATGGGATTTCTGACACACACGCTGTCCAATGGGGATATTGACACAAATGCTGTCCATCGGGGTTTATGCCACACACACTCTGTCCAATGGGGTTTGTGACAAACACACTGTCCAGGGGTGTTTGTGACGCACACTCTGTCCAATGAGGATTGTGACACACACGCTGTCCAATGGGGTTTGTGAAACATACAATCTGTCCAATGGGGTTCGTGACACACACGCTGTCCAGTGGGGTTTGTGCCACACACACTGTTCAATAGGGTTTGTGACACAAACACGCTAACCAATGCGGTTTCTGACACACACATTTTCTAATGGGATTTGTGACACACACGCTATACAATGGGGTTTGGAACACACACACGCTGTCCCATGGGTTTTCTGACACACACGCAGAGCAATTGGGTTTGTTACACAGACACTGTCCAATGGTTTTTGTGACACGCATGCTGTCCAGTGAGGTTTGTGACACACACACGCTATCCAATGGGGTTTGTGACACAGACACTGTCCAATGGGGATTGTGACACACACGCAATGTCCAATGGTGTTTGTGACACACACGCTGTCCAATGGGGTTTGTTACACAGACTCTGTCCAATGGGGATTGTGACACACACATGCTCTCCACTGGGGTGTGTGACACACATTCTGTCCAATGGGGTTTGTGAAACACACACTGTCCAAAGGGGTGTGTGACACACACGATGTCCAATGGGGTTTGTTACACACACACAGTGGAATTGGGATTGTGACACACACACGTTGTCAAATGGAGTTTGTGAAACAGACATGCTGCCCAATGCTGTTTGCGACACACACACTATGGAATGGGGTTTGTGACACACACACTGTCCAATGGGGTTAGTCACACACACACACTGCCCAATGGTGTTTGTGACACACACACTATCCAATGGGGTTTTTGACACACACTGTCCAATGGGTTTTGTGTCACACACACTGTCCAATGGGGTTTCTCACACATACTCTCTCCAAAGGTGTTTGTGACACACAATCTGTCCAATTGGGTTTGTCACACACACTCTGTCCAATGGGGTTCGTGACACACACTGTCCAGGAGGGTTTGTGACACACACACTGTCCAATGGGGTTTGTGACACAAACACGCTATCCAATGGGGTTTGTGACACAGACACTGTCCAATGGTGTTTGTGCCACACACACTATACAATGTGGTTTGTGACACAAACACGCTTTCACATGGGTTTTCTGACACACATGCAGAGCAATTGGGTTTGTTACACAGACACTGTCCAATGGTTTTTTGTGACACGCATGCTGTCCAATGGGGTTTGTGACTAGACACACTTTCCAATGGGGTTTCTGAAACACACAAGCTGTCCAATGGGGTTTGTGACACACACAATGTCCAATGGTGTTTGTGACACACACGCTGTCAAATTGGGTTTGTGACACATACACTGACAAGGGGGGTTTGTGACACACACAGGCTGTTCAATGGGTTTTGTGACACACACGCTGTCCAATGGGATTTCTGACACACACTGTCCAAAGGGGTTTCTGACAAACATGCTGTCCAATCGGGATTGAGACACACATGCTGTCCAATGGGGTTTATGACACCCACACTCTGTCCAATGGAGTTTGTGGCAAACACACTTTCCAGGGGGATTTGTGACGCACACGCTGTCTAATGGGGTTTGTGACAAACACACTGTCCAATGGGGATTGTGACATACACAGTCTGTCCAATGAGTCTTGTGACACTCACGCTGTCCAAAGGGGTCAGTGACACACACACTGTCCAGTGGTTTTTGTGACACACACACTGTCCATTAGGGTTTGTGACACACACACGCTATCCAATGGGGTTTGTGACACACACACAATTTTTAATGCGGTTTGTGACACACACGCTATACAATGGGTTTTGAGACACACACACTGTCCAATGGGGATTGTGACACACACACGATGTCCAATGGTGTTTGTGACGTACACGCTGTCCAATGGGGTTTGTGACACAGACGCTGTCCAATGGGGATTGTGACATACACACTGTCCAATAGGGTTTGTGAAACACACACGCTATCCAAAGGGGTTTGTGACACTCACACTTTCTAAAGGGGTTTGTGACACACACACGCTGTCCTATGTGTTTTGTGACACACACACTTTCCAATAGTGTTTGTGACACACACAGGCTGTCCAATGGGGTTTGTGAATCTCATGCTTTCCAATGGGATTTTTGACACACACTGTCCAATGGTTTTTCTGACAGACACACTGTCCGATGGGGATTGTGACACACACTCTGTCCAATGGGGTTTGTGACAAACTCACTGTCCAGGGGGGTTTGTGACGCACACGCTTTCCAATGGGGATTGTGACACACACGCTGTCCAATGGGGTCTTTGACACACATGCTCTGTCCAATGGTTCTTGTGACACACACGCTGTCCAATGGGGTTTGTGAAATACAATATCTGTCCAATGGCGTTCGTGACACACACGCTGTCCAATGGGGTTTGTGAAACACACCATCTGTCCAATGGGGTTCGTGACACACACGTTGTCCAGTGGGGTTTGTGACACACACACTGTCCAATAGGGTTTGTGACACACTCACTCTATCCAATGGGCTTTGTGACACACGCACTTTCTAATGGGATTTGTGACACATATGCTATACAATGGCTTTGTGAAAGAAACACTGTCCAATGGGGATTGTGACGCAGGCGCTGTCCAATGCGGATTGTGACATGCACACTGTCCAATAGGGTTTGTGAAATACACACGCTATCCAAAGGTGTTTGTGATACGCACACTTTCTAATGGGGTTTGTGACACACACAGGCTGTCCAATGGGTTTTTTGACATACACGCTGTCCAATGGCATTTATGACACACAGTGTCCAATGGGGTTTCTGAAACACACACTGTCCGATGGGGATTGTGACACACATGCTGTCCAATGGGGTTTATGCCACACACACTCTGCCCAATGGGGTTTGTGACAAAAACACTGTCCAGGGGTGTTTGTGACACACACGCTGTCCAATGGGGATTGCGACACACAAACTGTCCAATGGGGTTTTTGACACACACGCTCTGTCCAATGGTTCTCGTGACACACACGCTGTCCAATGGGGTTTGTGAAACACACAATCTGTCCAATGGGGTTCGTGACAAACACGGTCTCCAATGGGGTTTGTGACACACACACTCTCTAATAGGGTTTGTGACACACACACGTTATCCAATGGGGTTTGTGACACACACACTTTTTAATGGGGTTTGTGACACGTACACTTTCCAATGGGGTTTGTGACACACACACTTTTTAATGGGGTTTGTGACACGTACACTTTCCAATTGGGTTTGTTACACACACACTTTGCAATGGTGTTTGTGTCACACACACGATGTCCTAGGGGGTTTGTGACAAACGCACTGTTCAGGGGGGTTTGTGACACACACGCTGTCCAATGTGGTTTGTGACACACACACTTTCCAACGGGGCCTGTGAAACACAAACTTTCCAATGGGATTTGTGACACACACAGGCTGTCCAATGGGGTTTGTGACACACCCACTGTCCAATGGAGCTTGTGACACACACATAGTCCAATGGGGTTTGACACACACTCAACCTGTCCAATGGAGTTTGTGATACACACGCTGCCAAATTATGTTTGTGACACCCACTCTCTCTAATGGGGTTTTTGCCACAGACACTGTCCAAAGGGGACTGTGACACACACACAATGTCAAATTTGGTATGTGACACACACACTCTGTCCAATAGGATTTGTGAAACACACGCTGTCCAATGGGGATTGTGAAACACACACTGTCCAGGAGGGTTTGTGACACACACACTCTCCAACGGGGTTTGTGACACACACGCTCGTCAATGGGGATTGTGACATACACAATGTCCATGACGGTTTGTGACACACACTCTGTCCAATGGGGTTTGTGGTAAAACACACACTGTCCAATAGGGTTTGTGACACACACACGATATCCAATGGTGTTTGTGACACACACACTGTCTAATGGGGATTGTGACACACACACGATGTACAATGGTGTTTGTTACACACTTGCTGTCCAATGGGGTTTGTGATACAGACGCTGTCCAATGGGGATTGTGACACAAACACGCTGTCCAATGGAGTTTGTGAAACACACGCTGTACAATGGGGTTTGTGACACACACAATCTGTCCAATGGGTTTTGTGACACACTCGCTGTCCAATGGGGTTTCTGACACACACAATCTGTCCAATGGGGTTTGTGACACAAACGCTGTCCAATAGGGATTATGACACACCCACTGTCCAATAAGGTTTGTAACATACACACTCTGTCCAATGCTACTTGTGACACACACAGTGTCCAATGGTGTTTGTGACACACATGCTGTCCAATGGGGTTTGTGACACAGACGATGTCCAATGGGGGTTGTGACAAACACACTGTCCAATGGGGTTCGTGACACACACACTTTCTCATGGGGTTTGTGACACACACACGCTATCCAATGGGGTTTGTGAAACAAACACTTTCCAATATGGTTTGTGACACACACTCGCTGTACCATGGGGTTTGTGACACACAGACTGACCAGGGGGGTTTGTGACACACACAGGCTGTCCAATGGGGTTTATGACACACACACTTTGTCCAAAGGGATTTGTGACAATCAGACTGTCCAGGGGGGTTTGTGACGCATACGCTGTCCAATGGGGTTTGAGACGCGCTGTCCAAAGGGGATTGTGGCACACACACGCTGTCCAATGGGGTTTGTGACATACACACTGTGCAATGAGGATTGTGACACACACTCGCTGTCCAATGGTGTTTGTGACACGCATGCTGTCCAACGGGTTTTGTGACACATGCACTGTCCTTGGGGGTTTGTGAGCCCGACTCTAGCCAGTTGGATTTGTGACAAACTCACTGTCCAACAGGGTTTGTGACACACACGCTTTCCAATGGGGTTTGTGACACACACGCACTGTCCAATGGGGTTTTTGACACACAAACTTTCCATTGGGGTTTATGAAAAACACACACTGTTCAATGGGCTTTGAGACACACACACGCTATCCAATGGGTTTTGTGACACATACACTGTCCTGTAGGGTTTGTGACACACACACACTGTCTGATGGTGTTTGTGACACACACGCTGTCCAATGGGGTTTATGACACGCATGCTGTCCAATGGGGTTTGTGACACACACAATCTGTCCAATGGGGATTGTGACACAAAGACTGTCCAATGGGTACTGTGACACACACGCTGTCCAATAGGATTTGTGACACACACACTCAATCCAATGGGTCTTGTGACACACACGCTGTCCAATGGGGTTCTTGACACACACGCTGTCCAATAGGTTCTGTGACACATACACGCTCTCCAATGGGGTTTGTGACACGCACACTTTCTAAAGGGGTTTGTGACACATGCACGCTATCCAAAGGGTTTTGTGACATACACACTGTTCAATGGGGTTAGTGATACACACACTGTGTCCAATGGTACTTGTGACACACACGTTGTCCAATGGGGTTCGTGACACACACGCTGTCCAGTGGGGATTGTGACACACACACGCTGTCCAGTGCTGTTTGTAAAACTCACGCTGTCCAATGTGGATTGAGACACACACGCTGTCCAATGCTTTTTGTAAAACTCACACTGTCCAGTTGGGATTGTGACACACATGCTCTCCAAAGGTGTTTGTGACATGGATGCTTTCCAATGGGGTTTGTGACACACACACTGTCCAATGGGGTTTGTGGACACACACACACTGCGCAATGGTGTTTGTGAAACACACAATGTCCAAAGGGGTTTGTCACACACATTCTTTCCAACGGGTATTCTGACACAGTCACACTGTCCAATGGGGTTTGTGACACACCCACTCTCCAATGGGGTTTGTGATACACACTGTAAAATTGTGTTTGTGACACCCACTGTCTCCAATGGGGTTATTGCCACAGACACTGTCCAAGGGGCCTGTGACACACACACGCTGTCAAATGGGGTATGTGACACACACACTCTGTCCTATAGGATTTGTGACACACACGCTGTCCAACGGGATTTGTGTTTACACACGCTCACCAATGGGGATTGCGACACACACACTGTCCAATGGGGTTTGTGACACACACACTGTCCAATGGGGTTTCTCACACACACTCTGTCCAATGGGGTTTGTGACACACACGCTGTCCAATGGGGAATGTGTCACATAGACACTGTCCAATGGGGTTCATGACACACACTCTGTCCAGTGGGGTTTGTGACACTGACACTGTCCAATAGGGTTTTTGACACACACACGCTATCCAATGGCGTTTGTAACAAACACACTTTCTAATGGGGTTTGTGACACACACGCTATACAATGGGGATAGTGACACACACACGATGTCCAATGGTGTTTGTGACACAGACGCTGTCCAATGGGGATTGTGACATACACACTTTCCAATAGGGTTTTTGACACACACACGCTATCCAAAGGGGTTTGTGACACACACACTTTCCAATGGGGTTTGTGACACACACACTGTCCAATAGGGTTTGTGACACACACACGCAATTCAATGGGTTTTGTGAAACAAACACTTTCTAATGGGGTTTGTGACACGCACGCTATCCAATCGGTTTTGTGACACACACACTGTCCAATGGGGATTGTTACACACACACTCTGTCCAATGGTGTTTGTGACACACACGCTGTGCATTTGAGTTTGTGACACAGACGCTGTCCAATGGGGATTGTGACATACACACGCTATCCAATGTGGTTTGTGACACGCACACTTTCCAATGGGGTTTGTGACACACACAATTTCCTATGGGGTTTGTGACACACACGCTGTCCCATAGGTTTTGTAACATGCACGCTGACCCATTGGGTTTGTTACACACACACTGTCCAATGGTGTTTGTGACACACGCTGTCAAATGGGGTTTTTGACAAACACACTGACCAGGCGGGTTTTTTACACACACAGGCTGTCCAATGGGTTTTGTGACACACACGCTGTCCAAAGGGATTTGTGACACACATCGTCCAATAGGGTTTGTGACACACACACTGTCCAGGGGGATTTGAGACGCATACGCTGTCCAATGGGGTTTCTGAAACACACGCTGTCCAAAGGGGGTTGTGACATACACATGCTGTCCATGGGAGTTTGTCACAAAAACACTGTACAATGGGGATTGTGACACACACACTGTCCAATGTGTTTTGTAGCACACACACACTGTCCAATGGCGTTTGTCACACACACGCTTTCAAATGGGGTTTGTGACACACACACTGTGCAATGAGGATTGTGACACACACACTTTCTAATGGGGTTTGTTACACACATGCTATACAATGGGTTTTGTGACACACTCACTGCCCAATGGGGATTGTTACACGCACACGATATCCGAAGGTGTTTGTGACTCACATGCTGTACAATGGGGTTTGTGACACAGACGATGTCCAATGGGGATTGTGACAAAAATGCTGTCCAATGGTGATTGTGACACACACACTCTCCAATAGTGTTTATGACACACACACACTATCCAATGGGTTTTGTGACATATACACAGTCTTATAGGGTTTGTGACAAACACACACTGTCCAATGGGGATTGTGACACACACACGCTGTCCAATGGGTTTATTACAAACATGCTGTCCAATTGGGTTTGTGACACACACAATCAGTCCAATGGGGATTGTGACAAACACGCTGTCCAATGGGGTTTGTGACACACACGATCTGTCCAATGGGTCTTGTGACAGACACGCTGTCCAATGGGGATTGTGACACACACGCTGTCCAATGGGGATTGTGACAAACAGGCTGTACAATGGGGTTTGTGAAACACACACTCTGTCCAATGGGCTTGTGACACACACGCTGTTCAATGGGGTTCGTGACACACACTCTGTCCAGTGTGGTTTGTGACACACACGCTGTCCAATGGGGTTTGTGACACACACGCTGTCCAATGGGGATTGTGACACACAGACGCTGTCCAATGTGGTTCGTGACACACACTCTGTCCAATAGCATTTGTGACACACACTCGTTATCCAATGGGGTTTGTGACACAAACACATTCCAACGGGTTTGAGACACACACACTCTGTCCAATGGTGCTTGTGAGACACACGCTGTCCAATAGGTTTTGTGACACACACACTCTGTCCAATGAGCTTGTGACACACACGCTCTCCAATAGTGTTTGTGACACACACACTGTCCAAAGGGGTTTGTGACACAGACACTGTCCAATGATGTTTGTGACACACACGCTCTTAAATGGGGTTTCTGACACACACACTGACCAGAGGTTTTTGTGACACAGACAGGCTGTCCAATGGGGTTTGTGACACACATGCTGTCCAATGGGGTTCGTGACACAATGGGGTTCGTGACACACACGCTGTCCGGTGGGGTTTGTGACACACACACTGTCCAATAGGGTTAGAGACACACACACACATTCCAATGGGGTTTGAGACACACACACGCTATCCAATGGGGTTTGTGACAGAGAAACTGTCCAATGGTGTTTGTGACACAAACGCTGTCAAATGGGGTTTCTGACACACACACTGAACAGGGGGGTTTGTGACACACACACGCTGTCCCATGGGGTTTGTGAAAAACACATGCAGTCCAGTTGGGTTTGTTACACACACACTGTCCAACGGCGTTTGTGAAACTCATGCTGTCCAATGGGGTTTGTGACACACACACTTTAAAAAGGGGTTTGTGACACACACACGTTATCCAATGGGGTTTGTGACAGAGAGACTGTCCAATGGTGTTTGTGCCACACATGCTGTCGAATGGGTTTTCTGACACACACACTGACCAGGGGGGTTTGTGACACACACAGGCTGTCCAAAGGGGTTTGTGACACACACGCTGTCCAATAGGGTTTGTGACACACACGCGCTATCCAATGGGGTTTGTGACACACACACTTTTTAATGGGGTTTGTGACACACACGCTATACAATGGGTTTTGTGACACACACACTGTCCAATGGGGATTGTGACACACACACGATGTCCAATGGGGTTTGTGACACGCACACTTTCCAGTGGGGTTTGTGTCACACACACTGTCCAATAGGGTTTGTGACACACACACACTATCCAATGGGGTTTGTGACACACACACTTTATAATGGGGTTTGTGACACACACGCTATACAATGGGTTTTGTGACACACACACTGTGCAATGGGGATTGTGACACACACACGATGTCCAATGGGGTTTGTGACACGCAGACTTTCCAATGGGGTTTGTGATACACACACTGTCCAATAGGGTTTGTGACACACACACGCTATCCAGTGGGTTTTGTGACACACACTCTGTCCAATGGTGTTTCTGATACGCACGCTGTCCAATGGGGATTGTGAAAGAAATGCTGTGCAATTGGGTGTATGACACACACACTCTGTCCAATGAGGTTTGTGACACACACACTCTGTCAAATGGTTCTTGTGACAAACACGCTGTCCAATGGGGTTTTGAGGCACACACACACTGTCCAATGGGTATTGAGACACACACACGCTGTCCAATGGGGTTCGTGACACACACGCTCTCCTGTGGGGTTTGTGACACACACACTATCCAATGGGGATTGTGACACACATACTCTATCCAATGGTGTTTGTGACACACACTCTGTGCATTGTCGTTTATGACACAGATGCTGTCCAATGGGGATTGTGACATACACAGTCTATCCAATTGGGTTTGTGACACGCTCACTTTCCAATGGGGTTTGTGACACACACGCTGAATAATTGGGTTTGTTACACACACACTTTCTAATGGTGTTTGTGACACGCATGCTGTCCAATAGCTTTTGTGACACACACTCTGTCCAATGGGCTTGTCACAAGCACACACAGTCTAATGCGTTTTGTGACACACACGCTTTCCAATGCGGTTTCTGACAAACACACGCTATCCAATGGGGCTTGTGACAGAGACACTCTCCAATGGGGTATCTGACACACACGCTGTCCGATGGGGATTGTGACACACACACTGACCAGGGGAGTTTGTGACATACACAGGCTTTTCAAAGGTGTTTGTGACACACACGCTGTCCAATGGGATTTGTGACAAACACACTGTCCAGGGGGGTTTGTGACACACACACTATCCAATGGTGTTTGTGACACGCACACTTTCCAATGGGGTTTGTGACACACGTTCCAATGCGGTTTGTGACATACACACGCTGTCCCATGGTTTTTATAACACACATGCTGTCCAGTGAGTTTTGTGACACACACTCTGCCCAATGGTCTTGTGACACACACTCTGTCCAATGGGGTTTGTGACAAACACACTGTCCGGGGGGGTTTGTGCCGCACACGCTGTCCAATGGGGTTTGTGACACACATGCTGTCCAATGGGATTTGTGACAAACACACTTTCCAATGGTATTTGTCACACACACACTCTGTCCAGTGGCGTTTGTGGCACACACGCTGTCCAATGGCGTTTGTGACACACATACTGAACAGGGGGGTTTGTGACACACACAGGCTGTTCAATGGTGTTGGTGACACACACGCTTTCCAATGGGATTTGTGACAAACATACTGTCCAGGGGGGTTTGTGACGCACACGCTGTCCAATGGGGATTGTGACACATATGCTGTCCAACGGGGTTTATGACACACAGGCTCTGTCCTATGTGGTTTGTGACAAACACACTGTCCAGGGGGGTTTGTGACGCACACGCTGTCCAATGAGGATTGTGACACATCACACGCTGTCTAATGGGGTTTGTCACAAAAACACTGTACAATGGCGATTGTGACAGAGACACTGTCCAATGGTGTTTGCCACACACACACTCTGGCCCATCGCGTTTGTGACACACACGCTGTCCAATGGGGTTTGTGACACACACACGCTGTCCAAAGGTGTTTAAGACATACACGCTGTCCCATGGGGTTTGTGCAACGCACACTCTGTCCAATGGTTCTTGTGACACACACGCTGTCCAATGTGGTTTGTGAAACACACAATCTGTCCAATGGGAATCGTGACACACACACTGTGCTGTGGGGTTTGTGACACACACACACTATCCAATGGGGTTTGTGAAGCACATAGTTTCTAAAGGGGTTTGTGACACACAAGCTACCCAATCGGTTTTGTGACACAAACACTGTCCAGTTGGGATTGTGACACACACACTCTGTCCAATGGTGTTTGTGACACACACGCTGTGCCTTGGGGTTTGTGACAGAGACGATGTCCAATGGGGTTTGTGACACACACTCTCTGCCCAATGGTTCTTGTGACACACACGATGTCCAATGGGGTTTGTGAAACACACAATCTGTCCAATGGGTTTAGTGACACACACGCTGTCCAGTGGAATTTGTGACACACCCACTGACCAATAGGGTTTGTGACACACACACGCTATCCAATGCGGTTTGTGACACACACACTTTTAAATATGGTTTGTGACACACACGCTATAGAATGGCTTTTGTGACACACACACTGTCCAATGGGGTTTGTGACACACACGTTGTCCAATGGGATTTGTGACACACACTGTCCAATGGGGTTTCTGACACACACTCTTTCAGATGAGGATTGTGACACACATGCTGTCCAATGGGCTTTATACCACACACACTCTGTCCAATGGGGTTTGTGACAAAGACACTGTCCTGGAGGGTTTGTGACGCACACACTATCCAATTGGGTTTGTGACACACACGCTGTCCAAAAGGGATTGTGACACACACGGTGTCCAATGGGGTTTGTGAAACACACACTGTCCAATAGGGTTTGTGACACACACACTCTCCAAGGGGTTTGTAACACACACACATTCTAATGGGGTTTGTGACACACACGCTATACAATGGGTTTTGTGACACACACAGTGTCCAATGGGGATTGGACACACACACGATGTCCAATGGGGTTTGTGACACGCTCACTTTCCAATGGGGTTTGTGACACACACACTTTCCAATGCAGATTGTGACACACACACGCTGTCCCATGGGTTTTATGACACACAAGCTGACCAGGGGGTTTTGTGACACACACAGGCTGTTCAATGGTGTTTGTGACACACATACTCTGTCCAATGTGGTTTGTGACAAACACACTGTCCAGGGGGGATTGTGACGCACACACTATCCAATTGGGTTTGTGACACACACGCTGTCCAAAAGGGATTGTGACACACACGGTGTCCAATGGGGTTTGTGAAATACACACTGTCCAATAGGGTTTGTGACACACACACTCTCCAAGGGGTTTGTAACACACACACATTCTAATGGGGTTTGTGACACACACGCTATACAATGGGTTTTGTGACACACACAGTGTCCAATGGGGATTAGACACACACACGATGTCCAATGGGGTTTGTGACACGCTCACTTTCCAATGGGGTTTGTGACACACACACTTTCCAATGCAGATTGTGACACACACACTCTGTCCCATGGGTTTTATGACACACAAGCTGACCAGGGGGGTTTGTGACACACACAGGCTGTTCAATGGTGTTTGTGACACACATACTCTGTCCAATGTGGTTTGTGACAAACACACTGTCCAGGGGGGATTGTGACGCACAGGCTGTCTCATGGGGTTTGTCACAAAAACACTGTACAATGGCGATTGTGACACAGACACTGTCCAATGATGTTTGTCACACACACACTCTGTCCAATCGCGTTTGTGACACACATGCTGTCCAATGGAGTTTGTGACACACACACACTGTCCAATGGGTATTGTGACACACACACGCTGACCAATGGGGTTTAAGACATACACACTGTCCCATGGGGTTTGTGAAACGTAAACTCTGTCCAATGGTTCTTTTGACACACACGCTGTCCAATGGGGTTTGTGAAACACACAATCTGTCCAATGTGGTTCGTGACACACATGCTGTGCTGTGGGGTTTGTGACACACACACACTATCCAATGGGATTTGTGAAACACATAGTTTCTAATGGGGTTTGAGACACACAAGCTATCCAATCGTTTTTGTGACATAAACACTGTCCAATTGGGATTGTGACATACACACTCTGTCCAATGGTGTTTGTGACACACACACTGTGCATTGGGGTTTTTGACATAGACGATGTCCAATGGGGTTTGTGACACACACACTCTGTCCAATGGTTCTTGTGACACACACGCTGTCCAATGAGGTTTGTGAAACACACAATCTGTCCAATGCGGTTCGTGACACACATGCTGTCCAGTGGGGTTTGTGAGTCACACACTGTCCAATAGGGTTTGTGACACACACACGCTATCCAATTGGGTTTGTGACACACACACTTTCAAATGGGGTTTGTGACACACACGCTGTCCAACGGGGATTGTGACACACACACGATGTCCAATGGTGTTTGTGACACGCACACTTTCAAATGGGTTTTGTGACACACACACTTTCCAGTGGGGTTTATGACACACAAACGCTGTCCCATGGGTTTTCTGACACACACGCTGACCAATTGGTTTGTTACACACACACTTTCCAATGGTCTTGTGACGGACAGGCTGTCCAATGGGTTTGTGACACACACTATGATCAGGAGGGTTTGTGACACACACATGCTATCCAATGGGGTTTGTGACACACACACTGTCCAATCGTCTTTGTGACACACATGCTGTCAAATGGGGTTTGTGACACACACACTGTCCAATGGTTTTTGTGACACACACACTCTGTCCAATGGTGTTTATGACACACACACTCTGTCCAATGAGTTTTGTGACAAACACACTGTCCGGGAGGGGTTGTGCCGCACACGCTGTCCAATGGGGTTTGTGACACACACACACTGTCCAATGGGTGTTGTGACACACACACGCAGTCCAATGGGGTTTGTGACACACACACGCTGTCCCATGGGGATTGTGACACGCAAACTCTGCCCAATGGTTCTTGTGACACACACGCTGTCCAATGGGGTTTGTGAAACACACAATCTGTCCAATGGGGTTCGTAACAAACACGCTGTCCTGTGGGGTTTGTGACACACACACTGTCTAATAGGGTTTGTGACACACACACACTATCCAATGGGGTTTGTGACACACACACTCGGTCCAATGGTACTTGTGACACACACACTGTCCAATGGGGATTGTGACACACACACTCTTTCCAATGGTGTTTGTGACAGACACGCTGTGCATTTGAGTTTGTGACACACACACTGCCCAATGGTGTTTGTGACACACATTGTGTCCAATGGGTTTTGTGACACACACTCTGTCCAGTGCGCTTGTGACACACACACGCTGTCCAATGGGGATTGTGAAACACACACTTTCCAATGGGATTTGAGACACACACACGCTATCCAAAGGAGTTTGTTACACAGACACTGTCCAATGATGTTTGTGACACACACGCTCTTAAATGGGGTTTCTGACACACACACTGACCAGGGGGGTTTGTGACACACACAGGCTGTCCAATGGGGATTGTGACACACACGCTGTCCAGTGGGGTTTATACCACACACACTCTTTACAATGGGGTTTGTGACAAACACACTGCCCAATGGGGATTGTGACACACACGATGTCCAATGGGGTTTGTGAGACACACACTCTGTCTAGTGGTTCTTGTGACACACATGCTGTGCAATGGGGTTTGTGAAACACACAATCTGTCCAAAGGGGTTCGTGACACAATGGGGTTCGTGACACACATGCTGTCCAGTGGGGTTTGTGACACACACACTGTCCAATAGGGTTAGAGACACACGCACACATTCCAATGTGGTTTGAGACACACACACGCTATCCAATGGGGTTTGTGACACAGAAACTGTCCAATGGTGTTTGTGACAAAAAGGCTGTCAAATGGGGTTTCTGACATACACACTGAACAGGGGGGTTTGTGACACACACACGCTGTCCCATGGGGTTTGTGAAAAACACACGCAGACCAGTTGGGTTTGTTACACACACACTGTCCAATGGTGTTTGCGACACCCATGCTGTCCAATGGGTTTTGTGACACACACACTTTCCAATGGGCTTTGTGACACAAAAACGCTATCCAATGGGGTTTGTGACACAGACACTGTCCAATGGTCTTTGTGACACACACGGTGTCCAATGGGGTTTGTGAGACACACACTGACCATGGGGGTTTGGGACACACACAGGCTGTCCAGTGGGGTTTGTGACACACACGGTATCCAATCGGATTTGTGACAGACACTGTCCAATGGGATTTCTGACACACACGCTGTCCAATGGGGATATTGACACAAATGCTGTCCATCGGGGTTTATGCCACACACACTCTGTCCAATGGGGTTTGTGACAAACACACTGTCCAGGGGTGTTTGTGACGCACACTCTGTCCAATGAGGTTTGTGACACACACGCTGTCCAATGGGGTTTGTGAAACATACAATCTGTCCAATGGGGTTCGTGACACACACGCTGTCCAGTGGGGTTTGTGCCACACACACTGTTCAATAGGGTTTGTGACACAAACACGCTAACCAATGCGGTTTCTGACACACACATTTTCTAATGGGATTTGTGACACACACGCTATACAATGGGGTTTGGAACACACACACGCTGTCCCATGGGTTTTCTGACACACACGCAGAGCAATTGGGTTTGTTACACAGACACTGTCCAATGGTTTTTGTGACACGCATGCTGTCCAGTGAGGTTTGTGACACACACACGCTATCCAATGGGGTTTGTGACACAGACACTGTCCAATGGGGATTGTGACACACACGCAATGTCCAATGGTGTTTGTGACACACACGCTGTCCAATGGGGTTTGTTACACAGACTCTGTCCAATGGGGATTGTGACACACACATGCTCTCCACTGGGGTGTGTGACACACATTCTGTCCAATGGGGTTTGTGAAACACACACTGTCCAAAGGGGTGTGTGACACACACGATGTCCAATGGGGTTTGTTACACACACACAGTGGAATTGGGATTGTGACACACACACGTTGTCAAATGGAGTTTGTGAAACAGACATGCTGCCCAATGCTGTTTGCGACACACACACTATGGAATGGGGTTTGTGACACACACACTGTCCAATGGGGTTAGTCACACACACACACTGCCCAATGGTGTTTGTGACACACACACTATCCAATGGGGTTTTTGACACACACTGTCCAATGGGTTTTGTGTCACACACACTGTCCAATGGGGTTTCTCACACATACTCTCTCCAAAGGTGTTTGTGACACACAATCTGTCCAATTGGGTTTGTCACACACACTCTGTCCAATGGGGTTCGTGACACACACTGTCCAGGAGGGTTTGTGACACACACACTGTCCAATGGGGTTTGTGACACAAACACGCTATCCAATGGGGTTTGTGACACAGACACTGTCCAATGGTGTTTGTGCCACACACACTATACAATGTGGTTTGTGACACAAACACGCTTTCACATGGGTTTTCTGACACACATGCAGAGCAATTGGGTTTGTTACACAGACACTGTCCAATGGTTTTTTGTGACACGCATGCTGTCCAATGGGGTTTGTGACTAGACACACTTTCCAATGGGGTTTCTGAAACACACAAGCTGTCCAATGGGGTTTGTGACACACACAATGTCCAATGGTGTTTGTGACACACACGCTGTCAAATTGGGTTTGTGACACATACACTGACAAGGGGGGTTTGTGACACACACAGGCTGTTCAATGGGTTTTGTGACACACACGCTGTCCAATGGGATTTCTGACACACACTGTCCAAAGGGGTTTCTGACAAACATGCTGTCCAATCGGGATTGAGACACACATGCTGTCCAATGGGGTTTATGACACCCACACTCTGTCCAATGGAGTTTGTGGCAAACACACTTTCCAGGGGGATTTGTGACGCACACGCTGTCTAATGGGGTTTGTGACAAACACACTGTCCAATGGGGATTGTGACATACACAGTCTGTCCAATGAGTCTTGTGACACTCACGCTGTCCAAAGGGGTCAGTGACACACACACTGTCCAGTGGTTTTTGTGACACACACACTGTCCATTAGGGTTTGTGACACACACACGCTATCCAATGGGGTTTGTGACACACACACAATTTTTAATGCGGTTTGTGACACACACGCTATACAATGGGTTTTGAGACACACACACTGTCCAATGGGGATTGTGACACACACACGATGTCCAATGGTGTTTGTGACGTACACGCTGTCCAATGGGGTTTGTGACACAGACGCTGTCCAATGGGGATTGTGACATACACACTGTCCAATAGGGTTTGTGAAACACACACGCTATCCAAAGGGGTTTGTGACACTCACACTTTCTAAAGGGGTTTGTGACACACACACGCTGTCCTATGTGTTTTGTGACACACACACTTTCCAATAGTGTTTGTGACACACACAGGCTGTCCAATGGGGTTTGTGAATCTCATGCTTTCCAATGGGATTTTTGACACACACTGTCCAATGGTTTTTCTGACAGACACACTGTCCGATGGGGATTGTGACACACACTCTGTCCAATGGGGTTTGTGACAAACTCACTGTCCAGGGGGGTTTGTGACGCACACGCTTTCCAATGGGGATTGTGACACACACGCTGTCCAATGGGGTCTTTGACACACATGCTCTGTCCAATGGTTCTTGTGACACACACGCTGTCCAATGGGGTTTGTGAAATACAATATCTGTCCAATGGCGTTCGTGACACACACGCTGTCCAATGGGGTTTGTGAAACACACCATCTGTCCAATGGGGTTCGTGACACACACGTTGTCCAGTGGGGTTTGTGACACACACACTGTCCAATAGGGTTTGTGACACACTCACTCTATCCAATGGGCTTTGTGACACACGCACTTTCTAATGGGATTTGTGACACATATGCTATACAATGGCTTTGTGAAAGAAACACTGTCCAATGGGGATTGTGACGCAGGCGCTGTCCAATGCGGATTGTGACATGCACACTGTCCAATAGGGTTTGTGAAATACACACGCTATCCAAAGGTGTTTGTGATACGCACACTTTCTAATGGGGTTTGTGACACACACAGGCTGTCCAATGGGTTTTTTGACATACACGCTGTCCAATGGCATTTATGACACACAGTGTCCAATGGGGTTTCTGAAACACACACTGTCCGATGGGGATTGTGACACACATGCTGTCCAATGGGGTTTATGCCACACACACTCTGCCCAATGGGGTTTGTGACAAAAACACTGTCCAGGGGTGTTTGTGACACACACGCTGTCCAATGGGGATTGCGACACACAAACTGTCCAATGGGGTTTTTGACACACACGCTCTGTCCAATGGTTCTCGTGACACACACGCTGTCCAATGGGGTTTGTGAAACACACAATCTGTCCAATGGGGTTCGTGACAAACACGGTCTCCAATGGGGTTTGTGACACACACACTCTCTAATAGGGTTTGTGACACACACACGTTATCCAATGGGGTTTGTGACACACACACTTTTTAATGGGGTTTGTGACACGTACACTTTCCAATGGGGTTTGTGACACACACACTTTTTAATGGGGTTTGTGACACGTACACTTTCCAATTGGGTTTGTTACACACACACTTTGCAATGGTGTTTGTGTCACACACACGATGTCCTAGGGGGTTTGTGACAAACGCACTGTTCAGGGGGGTTTGTGACACACACGCTGTCCAATGTGGTTTGTGACACACACACTTTCCAACGGGGCCTGTGAAACACAAACTTTCCAATGGGATTTGTGACACACACAGGCTGTCCAATGGGGTTTGTGACACACACACTTTCCAATGGGGTTTGTGACACACACACGCTGTCCCATGGGTTTTATGACACACACACTGAACAGTTGGGTTTGTTACACACACACTGTCCTATGGTGTTTGTGGCTCGAATGCTGTCCAATGGGTTTTGTGACACACACACTGACCTGGAGGGTTTGTGACACACACACGCTATCCAATGGGTTTGTGACACACACACTGACCTGGAAGTTTTGTGACACACACACGCTGTCCAATGGGGTTTTTTGACACACACACTGACCAATGGTGTTTGTGACAGACACGCTGTCAAATGGGGTTTGTGACACACACACTGAACAGGGGGGTTTGTGACACACACAGGCTGTCCAATGGGGCTTGTGACACACACGCTGTCCAATGGGGATTGTGAAACACACGCTGACCAATGGGGACTGTGACACACACACGCTGTCCAATGGGGTTTGTCACAAACACACTGTACAATGGCGTTTGTGACACACACACTGTCCAATGGTGTTTGTGACACACACGCTGTCCAGTGGGGTTTGTGACACACACAGTCTGTCAAATGGTTCTTGTGACACACTCGCTGTCCAATGGGATTTGTGACACACACAAACTGTCCAATGGGTATTGTGACATACACACGCTGTCCAATGGGTTTTAAGACACACACGCTGTCCAATGGGGTTTGTGACACGCGCACTCTGTCCAATGGTTCTTGTGACACATACGCTGTCCAATGGGATTTGTGAAACACACAAGCTGTCCAATGGAGATCATGACACACACGCTGTCCTGTGGGTTTTGTGACACACACACTGTCTAAAAGGGTTTGTGACACACACACACTATCCAATGGGGTTTGTGAAACACACACTTTCTAATGGGATTGTGACACACACACCCTATCCAATGGTGTTTTTGACACAGACGCTGTGCATTGGGTTTTGTGAAACAGACACTGTCCACTGGGGATCGTGACATACATACTCTATCCAATGGGGTTTGTGATAAGCTCACTTTCCAATGGGGTTTGTGAAACACACACTTTCCAATGGGGTTTGTGACACACACACGCTGTCCCATGGGGTTTTTGACACACACGCTGACCAATTGGGTTTGTTACACAAACTCTCTCCAGTGGTGTTTGTGACACGCATGCAGTCCAATGGGTTTTGTAACATACACTCTGTCCAATGGGATTGTGACACACACACTGACCAGGGGGGTTTGTGTCACACACAGGCTGTCCACTGAGGTTTGTGACACACTGTCCAAAGGGGTTTGTGACACACACACTGTGCAGTGGGCATTGCGACACACACATGCTGTACAGGGGTTTGTGACACACACGCTGACCAATTGGGTTTGTTACACACACACTGTGCAATGATGTTTGTGACACACACGCTGTCCAATGCTGATTGTTAACACACAAATTGAGCAGGGGGGTTTGTGACACGCACACTCTCCAATGGGGTTTGTGACACACACGCTGTCCAGTGGGGTTTGTGACACACACACTGACCAGGGGGGTTTGTGACACACACACGCTGTCCAAAGTGGTTTGTGACACACACACTGTCCAATGGTGTTTGTGACACACACGGTGAAAAATGGGGTTTGTGAACACACACACTGACCAAGGGGGTTTGTGACACACACACCCTGTCCAATGGGGTTTGTGACAAACAGGCAGTCCAATGGGGTTTGTCACACACACGTTGTCCGATGGATATTGTGACAAACACGCAGTCCAATGGGGTTTGTCACACACACACGCTGTCCAATGGTTTTTGTGACACACACTCTATCCCATGGGGTTTGTGACAAACACACTGTCCAATGGGTTTTGTCACACACACTCTGTCCAATGGGGTTTGTGACACACACACTGTACAACGGGGTTTGTGACACACATACTCTGTCCAATGGTCTAGTGACACACACGCTGTCCAATGGGGTTTGTGACACACACACACACTGTCCAGGGGGTTTTGTGACACAGACACTGTCCAATGGGGTTTGTGACACACGCACTGTCCAAAGGGGTTTGTGACACACACGATGTCCAATGGTGTTTGTGACACACACTCTGTCCAGTGGGGTTTGTGACACACACACTATCAAAATGGGTTTGTTACACAGACGCTGTCCAATGGGGATTGTTATACACACATGCTCTCCACTGAGGTGTGTGACACACATGCTGTCCAATGGGGTTTGTGAAACACACACTGTCCAAAGGGGTGTGTGACACACACGATGTCCAATGGGGTTTGTTACACACACACAGTGGAATTGGGATTGTGACACACACACGTTGTCAAATGGAGTTTGTGAAACAGACACGCTGCCCAATGCTGTTTGCGACACACACACTATGGAATGGGGTTTGTGACACACACACTGTCCAATGGGGTTAGTCACACACACACACTGCCCAATGGTGTTTGTGACACACACGCTATCCAATGGGGTTTATGACACACACTGTCCAATGGGTTTTGTGTCACACACGCTGTCCAATGGGGTTTCTCACACATACTCTCTCCAAAGGTGTTTGTCACACACAATCTGTCCAATTGGGTTTGTCACACACACTCTGTCCAATGGGGTTCGTGACACACACTGTCCAGGAGGGTTTGTGACACACACACTGTCCAATGGGGTTTGTGACACACACGTTCACCAATGGTTATTGTGACACACACAATGTCCATGAGGGTTTGTGACACACACACTGTCCAATGGGGTTTGTGACACACAAACAGTCCAATGGCGTTTCTCACACACACTCTGTCCAATGGGGTTTTTGACACACAATCTGTCCAATGGGGTATGTCACACACTCTCTCTCCAATGGGGTTTGTGAAACACACGCTGTCCAATGGCGATTGTGACACACACAGTGTCCAATGGGTTTTGTGACACAAACACTGTCCAATGGAGATTGTGACACACACTCTGTCCAATGGGGATTGTGACACACATACTGTCCTATAGGATTTGTGACACACACACGCTATCCAATGTGGTTTGTGACACACGCACTGTCCAGGGGGGGCTTGTGACACACACACTGTCCAATGGGGTACGTGACACACAAAATGTCCAATGGAGTTTCTCACACAAACTCTGTCCAATGGCGTTTCTCACAGATACTCTGTCCTATGGGGTTTGTGACACACACTCTGTCCAATGGGGTTTGTCACACACACTCTGTCCTATGGGGTTTGTGACAAACACACTGTCCAATGGGGTTTGTGACACACACGTTCACCAATGGGGATTGTGACACACGCAATGTCCATGAGCGTTTGTGACACACACACTGTCCAATGGGGTTTTTGACCCACACTCTGTCCGATGGGGTTTCTCACACACACTCTGTCCAATGGGGTTTGTGACACACACGCTGTACAATGGGGTTTGTGACACACACTCTGTCCAATGGGCTTGTGACACACACGCTGTCCAATGGGGATCGTGACACATACTCTGTACATTGGGGTTTGTGACAAACACACGGTCCAATGGGGATTGTAACACACACACGCTGTCCAATCGCTTTCGTGACACACATTCTGTCCAGTGGGGTTTGTGAAACTCACACTGTCCTATAGGGTTTGTGACACACACACTTTCCAATGGGGTTTGTGACACACACACTGACCAGGGGGGTTAGTGATACACAGACGCTGTCCAATGGGGTTTGTGACACAACACACGACGTCCCATGGGGTTTGTGACACACACATCCAATGGCGACTGTGACACACACACGCTGTCCAATGGTGTTTGTGACACACACGATGTCCAATGGGGTTTGTGACACATATGTTGTCCAACGGAGATTGTGACATGCACACTGCCCAGGGAGTTTGTGACACACACGCTTTCCAATGGGTTTGTGACACACACACTTTCCAATCGGGTTTGTGACATACACAGGCTGTCCAATGCTGTATGTGAAACAAACGCTGTGAAATTGGGTTTGTGAAACACACGCTGTCCAGTGGGGATTGTGACACACACATGTCCAATAGGGTTTGAGACACGCACACGCTATACAATGGGGTTTCTGACACACACACTTTCCAATGGGGTTTGTGAAACACACACTGTGGAATATGGATTGTGACATACAGGAGCTGTCCCATGGAGATTGTGACACAGAAACTATCCAATGGGATTTGTGACAAACACGCTGTCCAATGGGGTTTGTAACACACACACTGACAAGGGGGGTTTGTAGACACACACACCCTGTCCAATGGGGTTTGTGACAAACACACTGTCCAATGGTGTTTGTGACACACACGCTTTCAAATGGGGTTTGTGACACACACACGTACCAGGGGGTTTGTGACACACACATGCTGTCCAATGGGGTTTGTGAAACACACACACTGTCCAGGGGGGTTTGTGACACACCCGCTGTCCAATGGGGTTTGTGACACACACGATGTCCAGTGGGGTTCGTGACACACACGCTGTCCAATGGGTTTTGTGACACACACGATGCACAATGGGGTTTGTGACACGCACACTGTCTATGGGTGTTTCTGACAGACATGCTGTCCACTGGTGTTTGTGAAATACACACTGTCCAATGAGGTTTGTGACACACACACACACTGTCCAGGGGGTTTTGTGACACAGACACTGTCCAATGCGGTTTGTGACACACGCACTGTCCAAAGGGGTTTGTGACACACACGATGTCCAATGGGGTTTGTGACACACACACTGTCCAATGGGGTTTGTTACACACACACTGTCCAATGGTGTTTGTGAAACACACACGGTGTCCACTGGGGTTTTTGACACACACACTGTCCAAAGGGGTTTGTGACAGGCACGATGTACAATGGGGTTTGTGACACGAACACTGTCCATGGGTGTTTGTGACACACACTCTGTCAAGTGTGGTTTGTGACACACACACTGACCAACGGGTTTTGTGACACACAAACTGTCCAATGGTGTTTGTGACACACACGCTGTCAAATGGGGTTTGTGACACACAAACTGTCCAATGGGGATTGTGACACACACGCTGTCCAATGGGGATTGTGACACACACAATGTCCAATGGGGTTTCTAACACACACTCTGTCCAAAGGGGTTACGTGACACACACTATGTACCATGTGGTTTGTGACACGCACACTGTCTATGGGTGTTTGTGACACACACGCTGTCCAGTGGGATTTGTGACACACACATGTCCAATAGGGTTTGAGACACGCACACGCTGTACAATGGGGTTTCTGACACACACACTTTCCAATGGGGTTTCTGAAACACACACTGTGGAATATGGATTGTGACATACAGGAGCTGTCCCATGGGGATTGTGACACAGAAACTATCCAATGGGATTTGTGACAAACACGCTGTCCAATGGGGTTTGTAACACACACACTGACAAGGGGGGTTTGTAGACACACACACCCTGTCCAATGGGGTTTGTGACAAACACACTGTCCAATGGTGTTTGTGACACACACGCTTTCAAATGGGGTTTGTGACACACACAAGTACCAGGGGGTTTGTGACACTCACATGCTGTCCAATGGGGTTTGTGAAACACACACACTGTCCAGGGTGGTTTGTGACACACCCGCTGTCCAATGGGGTTTGTGACACACACGATGTCCAGTGGGGTTCGTGACACACACGCTGTCCAATGGGGTTTGTGACACACACGATGCACAATGGGGTTTGTGACACGCACACTGTCTATGGGTGTTTCTGACAGACATGCTGTCCACTGGTGTTTGTGAAATACACACTGTCCAATGGGGTTTGTGACACACACACACTGTCCAGGGGGGTTTGTGACACACCCGCTGTCCAATGGGGTTTGTGACGCACACGATGTCCAGTGGGGTTCGTGACACACACGCTGTCCAATGGGTTTTGTGACACACACGATGCACAATGGGGTTTGTGACACGCACACTGTCTATGGGTGTTTCTGACAGACATGCTGTCCACTGGTGTTTGTGAAACACACACTGTCCAATGAGGTTTGTGACACACACACACACTGTCCAGGGGGTTTTGTGACACAGACACTGTCCAATGGGGTTTGTGACACACGCACTGTCCAAAGGGGTTTGTGACACACACGATGTCCAATGGGGTTTGTGACACACACACTGTCCAATGGTGTTTGTGACACACACACGGTGTCCACTGGGGTTTTTGACACACACACTGTCCAAAGGGGTTTGTGACAGGCACGATGTACAATGGGGTTTGTGACACGAACACTGTCCATGGGTGTTTGTGACACACACTCTGTCAAGTGTGGTTTGTGACACACACACTGACCAACGGGTTTTGTGACACACAAACTGTCCAATGGTGTTTGTGACACACACGCTGTCAAATGGGGTTTGTGACACACAAACTGTCCAATGGGGATTGTGACACACACGCTGTCCAATGGGGATTGTGACACACACAATGTCCAATGGGGTTTCTAACACACACTCTGTCCAAAGGGGTTACGTGACACACACTATGTACCATGTGGTTTGTGACACGCACACTGTCTATGGGTGTTTGTGACACACACGCTGTCCAGTGGGATTTGTGACACACACACTCTCCAATGGGGTTTGTGACACACACACTGTCCAATGGCGACTGTGACACACACACGCTGTCCAAAGCGGGTTGGTGACACAGATGTTGTCCAATGGGAATTGTGACATACACACTGTCCAGAGGGGTTTGTGACACGCACACTTTCAAATGAGGTTTGTGACACACACACGCTATCCAATGGGTTTGTGACACAAACTCTGTCGCATGGGATTTGTGACACACACACTGTCCAGTGGCGACTGTGACACACACACGCTATCCAATGGTGTTCGTGACACACACGCTGTCCAATGGGGTTTGGGACACAGATGTTGTCCAATGGGGACTTTGACATACGCACTGTCCATGGGGGTTTGTGATACACACTCGCTATCCAATGGAGTTTGTGACACACACACTATCCAATGGGTTTTGTGACACACACACGCTGTCCATTGGGGTTTGTTACACACATACTGTCCAATGGGGTTTGTGACACACACACTGTCCAATGGCGACTGTGACACACACTCGCTGTTCAATGGGGTTTGTGACACAGATGTTGTCCAATGGGAATTGTGACATACACACTGTCCAGTGGGATTTGTGACACCCACACTGTCCAATGGGGTTTGTGACACACACGTTGTCCACTTGGCATTGTGACACACACACTGTCCATGGGTGTTTGTGACACAAACGCTGTCCAGTGGGATTTGTGACATACACACTTTCCAATGGGGTTTGTGAAACACACACTGTGCAATATGGATTGTGACACACAGGCGCTTTCCCATGGAGATTGTGACACACAAACTGTTCAGGGAGATCTGTGAAACACACATTGACCTAAGGGGTTTGTGACACACACTCTGTCTCATGGGGTTGGTGACACACACACTGTCCAATGGAGATTGTGACACAAACACGCTGTCCATTGGGATTTGTGACACACACACTGTCCAGTGGGGTTTGTGACACACACGATGTCCAGGACGGTCTGTGACAGACACACTGTCCAATGGGGTTTGTGACACACACACTGTCGAAAGGGGTTTCTCACACACACTCAGTCCTATGGTGTTTGTGACACACACTATGTCCAATGGGGATTGTGACACACACGGGCTGTCCAGTGGGGTTTATGATACACACACTGTCCAATGGGTTTTGTGACACACACACACTTTCCAGGGGGTTCTGTGGCACACCCACTGTCCTATGGGGTTTGTGAAACACACACTATCCAAAGGGGTTTGTAACACACACACTGTGTAATTGGGATTGTGACACACACACGCTGTCGACTGGGGTTTGTGACACACAAACTGTCCAATGGGTATTGTGAGATACACGTTGTCCAAAGGGGATTGTGACACACATACTGTCCAATGAGTTTTAGGACACTCACGCTGTCCAATGGGGATTGTGAGACACACTCTGTCCAGGGGGGTTTGTGTCACAGACTGTGTGCCATGGGGTTTGTGACACACACACTGTCCAATGGAGATTGTGACACAAACACGCTGTCAAATGGGGTTTGTGACACACACACTGAGCAGGGGGGTTTGTGACACACACACGCTGTTCAGTGGGGTTTGTGACACACACACTGTCCAAAGCGTTTTTTGACACACACGATGTACAATGGGGTTTGTAACACACACACTGTCCATGGGTTTTTGTGATACACACGCTGTCCAGTTGGGTTTGTGTCACACACACTGTCCAACGTGGTTTGTGACACACACACACTGTTCAGGGGGGTTTGTGACACACCCACTGTCCAATGGGGTGTGTGACACACACTCTGTCGAAAGGGGTTTGTGACACACACACAGTGCAATTGGGATTGTGACACACGCACGCTGTTCAATGGGATTTGTGACACACAAACTGCCAATGGGGATTGTGACACACACGCTGTCCAGTGGGGATTGTGACACACACACTGTCCAGGAGGGTTTATGACACACACTCTGTCGAATGGGGTTTGTGACACACACATTATCCAATGGGTTTTGTGACAAACACACGCTGTCCCATGGTGTTTGTGACACACATGCAGACCCATTGGGTTTGTTACACACACGCTGTCCTATGGGGTTTGTGACACACACACTTTCCAATGGGGTTTGTGACACACACACTATCCAATGGGTTTTGTGACACACACGGTGTCCAATGGCGATAGTGACACACACAATGTGCGGGGGGGTTTGTGACACACACACTGTCCAGTGGGGTTTGTGACACACACTGTCAAATTGGTATTGTGACACACACGCTGTCCAATAGGGTTTGTGACACACACACTGTCCAATGGGGTTTGTGACACACACACTGTGCAATGGGGATTGTGACACACACACGCTGTCCAAAGGGGTTTGTGCACACACGCTGACCAATTGGGTTTGTTACACACACACATTCAATGTTGTTTGTGACACACACACTGTCCAATGAAGATTGTGAACACACAAAGTGACCTGGGCGATTTGTGACACACACACTGTCCAAAGGGGTTTGTGACACACACCCTGTCCAATGGGATTTGTGACACACACACTTTGTCCAATAGGGATTGTTACACACACACGCTATCCAAAGGGGTTTATGACACACACGCTGTCCAATGGGGTTTTTGACACACACAATCTGTCCAATGGGGTTTGTGACACAAACGCTGTCCAATGGGGACTGTCACACACATGCTGTCCAATGAGTTTTGCGTCACACACACTCTGTCCAATGGTACTAGTGACACACACGCTGTCCAATGGGATTCATGACACACACGCTGTCCAGTGGGGTTTTTGACACACAGACTGTCAAATAGGGTTTGTGACACACACACACACTATCCAATGGGTTTTGTGAAACACACACTTTCTAATGGGGATTGTGACACACACACTCTGTCCAATGGTGTTTGTGACAGACACGCTGCGCAATGGGGTTTGTAACACAGGCGCTGTCCAATGGGGATTGTGACATACACACGCTGTCCCATGCGGTTTGTGACACAGACGCTGTCCAATGGGGAATGTGACATACACACGCTATCCAATGTGGTCTGTGACACGCACACTTTCCAATGGGGTTTGTGACTCACACACTATCCAATGGGTTTTGTGACAAACACACGCTGTCCCATCATGTTTGTGACACACACGCTGACCCATTGGGTTTGTTACACACATGCTGTCCAATGGGGTTTGTGACATACACACTGACCAGTAGTGTTTGTGACACACACACGCTGTCCAATGGGGTTTGTGACACACACACTGTCAATGGGGTTTGTGACACACACGCTGTCAAATGGGGTTTGTGACACACACACTGTGCAATGAGGATTGTGCCACACACACGCTGTCCACTGGTGTTTGTGACACGCATGCTGTCCAATGGGTTTGGTGGCACACGCACTGTCCACAGGGGTTTGTGGCCCCACTCTGTCCAGTGTAATTGTTACACACACTCTGTCCAATGGGGATTGTGACACACACACGCATTCCAATAGGGTTTGTGAACATACACACTGTGCAATTGGGATTGTGACGCACACACGCTGTCTAGTGGTGTTTGTGACACGCATGCAGTCCAACGGGTTTTGTGACACACGCCATGTCCAATGGGGTTTGTGAGACACATGCTGTCCAAAGGGGTTTGTGACACATGCACTCGGTCAAATGGGGGTTGTGACACACGCGCTGTCCAATGAGGTTCTTGAAACACACGCTGTCCAGTAGTGTTTGTGATACACACACTTTACAATGGGGTTTGTGACACGTACACACTGCCCAATGGGTTTGTCACACCCACTCTGTCCAATGTGGTTTGTGACAAACACACGCTGTCCAATGCTGTTTGTAACACACCCGCTGTCCAATGAAGTTTGTGAGACACAATCTGTCCAATGGGTCTTGTGACACACACGCTGTCCAATAATGTTTGTGACACACACGCTATCCAATGGGTTTTGTGACAAATACACGTTGTCCCATGGGGTTTCTGATACACACGCTTACCAATTGGGTTTCTGACACACACGCTGACCAATTGTCTTTGTGACACGCTTTCAAATGGGTTTTGTGAAACACACTCTGTCCAATGGGCTTCTGACACACACGCTGTCCAATGGGGTTTTTGACAAACACTGTGTCCATTGGGGTTTGTGACACACATTCTGTCCTATGGGGTTTGTCACACACACTCTGTCCAATGGGGTTTCTGACACACACGCTGTCCAATGGGGATTGTGTCAAAAACGCTGTCCAATGGGATTAGTGACACACACACTGTCCAGTGGAGTTTGTGACACACACACTGTCCAATGGCGTTTGTGACACACACACGCTATCCAATGGGTTTTGTGAAACACACACTTTCTAATGGGGTTTGTGACACACATGCTATCCAATCATTTTTGTGACACACACACTTTCCAATGGGGATTGTGACACGCATGCTGTCCAATGGGTTTGGTGACACACGCACTGTGCAGGGGGGTTTGTGATCCCCACTCTGTCCAAAGTAATTGTGACACACACACTGTCCAGTGGGGATTGTGACACACACACGCTGTCCAATGGGTTTGTGACACACACACTGTCCAATGGGGTTCCTGACACACATGCTGACCAATGGGAATTGTGACACACACGCTGTCTAATGGGGTTTGTGACACACACACTGTGCAATTGGGATTGTGACCCACACACGCTGTCCAATGGTGTTTGTGACACGCATGCTGTCCAATGGGTTTTGTGACACACGCACTGTCCAATGGGGTTTGTGAGACACACACTGTCCAATGGGGTTTGTGACACACAAGCGCTCCAGTGGGGTTTGTGACACACACACTGTCCAGTGGGGTTTGTGACACACAAACACTGTCCAGTCCTGTTTGGAACACACCCGCTGTACAATGGGGTTTGTGACACGCACACTTTCCAATGGGGTTTGTGACGCACACGCTTACCAATTGGGTTTCTTACACACACACTGTCCAATGGGGTTTGTGACACACACACTGCCCAGTGGGGTTTTTCACAAACACTGTGTCCAGTGGGGTTTGTGACACACACTCTGTCCAATGGGGTTTGTGACACACACACGGTCCAATGGAGATTGTGACAAACACGCTGTACAATCGGGTTTGTGAGACACACACTCTGTCCAATGGGCTTGTGACACACATGCTGTCCAATGGGGATTGTAACACACACACGCTGTCCAATGGTGTTCGTGACACACGTTCTGTCCAGTGGGGTTTGTGATACACACACTGTCAAATGGGTTTTGTGACACACACACTGTGCAATGAGGATTGTGTCACACACACGCTGTCCAATGGAGTTTGTTACACACACACTTTCCAATGGTGTTTGTGACACACACGCTGCCCAATGGGTTTGTCACACCCACTCTGTCCAATGGGGTTTGTGACAAACACACGCTGTCCAATGCTGTTTGTAACACACCCTCTGTCCAATGGGGTTTGTGACACACACACGCTGTCTAATGGTGTTTATGACACTCACACTGTCTATTGGGGTTTGTGACACACACAATCTGCCTAGTGGGTCTCGTGACACACACGCTGTCCAATAGTGTTTGTGAGACGCACGCTGTAAAATGGGGTTTTTTGACACACACACTCTGTCCAATGGTACTTGTGACACACACACTCTCCAATGGGGTTCGTGACACACACGCTGTCCAATCATTTTTGTGACACACACTCTGTCCAATGGGCTTGTGACACACACGCTATCCAATCGTTTTTGTGACACACACTCTGTCCAATGGGCTTGTGACACACACGCTGTCCAATGGGGTTTGTGACACACACACTTTCTAATGTGGTTTGTGATACACACACGCTGTCCAATGGGGTTTGTGACACACACACTGTCAATGGTGTTTGTGACACACATGCTGTACAATGGGGATTGTGACACACACGCTCACCAATGGGGATTGTGACACACGCAATGTCCATGACGTTTTGTTACACACACACTGTCTAATGGGGTTTGTGACACACACTCTGTGTAATGGGGTTTGTCACACACACTCTGTCCAATGGGGTTCGTGGCACACACGCTGTCCAATGGGGATTGTGACAAACACGCTGTACAATGGGGTTTGTGACACACAACTCTGTCCAATGGGCTTTTGACACACACGCTGTCCAATGGGGTTAGTTACACACACTCTGTCCAATGGGGTTTGTGACACACATGCTGTACAATGGGGATTGTGACGCACACACGCTGTCCAATGGGGTTCGTGACACACATTCTGTCCAGTGGGGTTTTTGACACACACACTGTCCAATGGGGTCTGTGACACACACACTGTCCGATGGGGTTTGTGACACGCACACCCTGTCCAATGGGGATTGTGACAGACACACGCCGTTCAATGGGGTTTATGACACACACGCTGTCCAATGGGGTTTGTGTCACACACGCTGTCCAATGGGGATTGTGACAAACACGCTGTGCAATGGGGTTCATGACACACACGCTGTCGAGCGGGGTTTGTGACACGCGCTGTCCAATAGGGTTTGTGACACACACACGCTATCCCGTGGGGTTTGTGACACACACATTTTCTAATGGGGTTTGTGACACATACGCTATACAATGGTTTTTGTGACACACACACTGTCCAATGGGGATTGTGACACACACACAATGTCCAATGGTGTTTGTGACACACACGCTGTCCAATGGGGTTTGTGACACGCACACTTTCTCATGGGGTTTGTGACACACACACGCTGTCCCATGGGGTTTGTGACAGACACACTTTCCAATGGGTTTTGTGACACACACACGCTGTCCCATGGGGTTTGTGACAGACACGCTGAACAATTGGTTTTGTGACACTCTGTCCTGGTTTTGCTAAAAACAATTTTCTCTTTTAGTGAATTTTCCTGTCAGCTAAAGCCTTCATATTAAGTGCATTTTCCTGGAGAACCAGACACATGTTTTGGTAAACGTAGCAATGGAAATCAAACTTATTGATAAGCACGGATGGACATCTCTCGAGAGGGGCGACGAGATACAAGTGAGCAAGAAACTGACCAACTGTCTATAACATTCCATTCACGTGAATACTTTATATAAAAGTGGGAGATTATGAGGATCCCGTCCCTTTTGCCCTTTTCCCTTTTGCCTTTTCCCTTCTGCTCATGGCCGACATTAGGAGAGGACCTTGCTATTCGTCCCTGCGAACCGAGGCCTAGTGAGAGATTGAATCCAGCTCCGATTGGCTGCAGAGTCTAATCCAGGACTTTGGTTGCTGGCTTTGCAGCCGCTGAGACTTTCAAGATTGGTTTTGTATATTTTGTATTATTTTCTCTATTCTTATTAGTAGCATTAGTAAAACATCTTTAATTTTTTCCAACTCTCTTCACTCTGTCCTTCTTTTTCTCCCAATCGCCTCTCCTTAGTGGAAAGGGGGGAGAGGAAGGGGGAAGTGGGGCTGGGGGGAGAGTGGGTTAACAATACATCTGCCAGACTTCTGTTAAGAGAAATGGTGTTCAACAGGAGGTTTGCGTCACTTTGTTGTCCTGAGATTTGCGGTGCGTCTTCGGAAGCTTTAGCAAAAAGCACTCCTAGCCGCTCGAGAAAGAGCAAAACAGCCAAAGCTGCCGCTGCAGCCACTGTCCCCCCAACGGCGGCTTCGCAGGCTGAAGCTACAGCTCCTCCGCAGAGTTCCTCTGCCAAGGTCACTGCAGATAACATTACTTCTCCAGCCTCAAAGGCTAACAAGGCAGCTCCCCCTTCTTCACACACTGGGCACTGTTGCTGCTGTAACCACTGTGACAGTCATTCTGACTCTGGAAATAAATCAAATGATGGTGAACCCATATCAGCATTAGTTGCTGGTTCTAAGAAAGTCACTAGAAAGACTACTCGTGCAGCAGATGATGGCACAGGGCCAACATCAACCCAAGGGGCATCATCAAGACAGGGAGGAGATGAAGTGACCACCACTCGGTCCTTTTCTCCAGGTGAGCTGAGAGATCTGAGAAAATACTTTAGTCGTCGTGAAGGCGAGAATATTTTAACCTGGCTGCTCCAATGCTGGGACAATGGGGCAGAAACAATTGAATTGGAAGGTGGCGAAGCCAGGCAGCTGGGATCTCTGTCAAGAGATTCCACCATTGATAGGGCAATTTCAAGAGAGTCTAATGCCACTACTCTCTGGACCCGACTCCTGACAGCTATGAAAGTAAGATTTCCCTACAAGGAAGATTGTATATCCAAGTTAGGGAAATGGAATACTATGGAGAGAGGTATTCAGTTCCTGAGAGAATTAGCTGTGCGAGAGATCATCTATTTTGGATCAGACAACCAAGAGGGGACAGACCCAGATAGAATCAATTGTACACGATCTCTGTGGCGCAGATTTGTACAAAGTGCAGCCCCTGCATATGCTAAGTCATTGGCAGGAATGGTCTGGTCAGCTAGAGGTCTACAAGAGATTAATGAAGTGATCGAGCAGCTCCGGAACTTTGAGGACAGCCTTGCTGGTTCTCTACGGGCTTGTGTCTCTGCTATAGAGAAACTGTGTGAAAAATCTGATGGCCGGTTTGAAAAGATATTGCAAGAAATCAAAGAACTCAGAGAAGACACATACCATTCACGACCTGCACAAACCTATGTTTCAGCTATTAGGAAAAGGCGTTTCCAATCTCGAGAGAGAGGACAGAGGCAGCCCACAAAAAGAGGTTCACTGTGGTTCTTCCTACATGAGCAGGGAGAAAACATGAATAAGTGGCATGGAAGACCTACCTCAGAACTTCAAGAACGAGTACGTGAGATAAAAGGAAAAACTCCTAGGAAGGTGGCTGCTCCAGTTTACAAAAGGAGCAGAAGAGATTCTGATGCTCTTGAAGGAACCTCTAATTCACACCCAGAGACTGTGCAAAACATGAATTAGAGGTGCCCTGCCTCCAACCAGGTGGAGGAAAGGGATAAGAGAGTTTATTGGACTGTACAAATACGATGGCCTGGTACAACACACCCCCAGGAGTACAAAGCTTTAGTGGACACTGGTGCACAGTGCACAATAATTCCTTCTAATTATAAAGGAACGCAATCCATCAATATTGTTGGAGTGACTGGGGGATCCCAGGAACTGACTGTTGTAGAGGCTGAAATGAGCCTAACTGGAAAAAACTGGCAAAAGCATCCCATTGTGACTGGTCCAGATGCTCTGTGCATCCTTGGCATAGACTACCTCAGGAGAGGGTATTTTAAGGACCCAAAAGGGTATAGGTGGGCATTTGGTATAGCAGCTGTGGACACTGAGAAAATTGAACAGCTGTCTGATTTGCCTGGTCTTTCAGATGACCCTTCTGTTGTAGGACTGATGATGGTTGACGATCAGCAGGTGCCAATTGCTACCACGACAGTGCATCGTCGACAATATCGCACCAATCGAGACTCTTTGATTCCGATCCAGAAGTTGATCCGTCAATTGGAAAGCCAGGGTGTGATCAGTAAGACTCGCTCACCTTTTAACAGCCCAATCTGGCCAGTGCGTAAGTCTAGTGACGAGTGGAGACTAACTGTAGACTATCGTGGCCTGAATGAAGTTACACCACCACTGAGTGCTGCTGTGCCTGACATGCTAGAACTGCAATTTGAACTGGAGTCAAAGGCAGCTAAGTGGTATGCTACAATTGACATTGCTAATGCATTTTTCTCTATTCCTGTAGCAACAGAGTGCAGGCCACAGTTTGCTTTCACCTGGAGAGGCATCCAGTACACGTGGAATCGCTTGCCCCAGGGGTGGAAACACAGTCCTACCATCTGCCATGGACTGATCCAGACCACGCTGCAGCAAGGTAAAGCTCCAGAACACTTGCAATATATTGATGACATCATCGTATGGGGCGACACAGCGAAAGAAGTCTTCAAGAAAGGTGAGAGAATAATTCAGATTCTTTTGGATGCTGGTTTTGCCATAAAACAAAGCAAGGTCAAGGGACCTGCACGAGAGATCCAGTTTTTAGGAATAAAATGGCAAGATGGCCGTCGTCAGATCCCAATGGATGTGATCAACAAAATTGCAGCAATGTCTCCACCTACTAATAAAAAGGAGACACAGACTTTCTTGGGCGTTGTAGGTTTTTGGAGAATGCATATTCCTGACTACAGCCAGATTGTGAGCCCTCTCTATCGAGTGACTCCTAAAAAGAACCAATTTGAGTGGGGCCCTGAACAACGACAAGCCTTTGAACAAATTAAGCGTGAGATAACTCATGCGGTGGCCCTTGGACCAGTTCGGACTGGACTAGATGTTAAAAATGTGCTCTACACCGCAGCTGGAGATAATGGACTTACCTGGAGCCTCTGGCAGAAAGCACCAGGAGAAACCTGAGGTCGACCCTTAGGTTTTTGGAGTCGAGGATACAAAGGATCTGAGGCCAACTATACTCCAACTGAAAAAGAGATATTAGCAGCATATGAAGGAGTTCGAGCTGCTTCAGAAGTGATTGGTACTGAAGCACAGCTCCTCCTGGCACCTCGACTGCCGGTGCTGAGCTGGATGTTCAAAGGGACGGTTCCCTCTCCACATCATGCAACCGAAGTTACGTGGAGTAAATGGATTGCATTGATCATGCAACAAGCTTGAATTGGAAGTCCCAATCGCCCAGGGATCTTAGAAGTGAGTACAGACTGGCCAGAAAGCAAAGACTTTGGGATGTCTCCAGATGAGGAGGAAGTAAAACGTGCTGAAGAAGCACCACCATATAATACACTTTCAGAGACTGATAAGCAGTATGCACTGTTCACAGATGGATCCTGTCGTCTTGTAGGAAAACATAGAAGGTGGAAAGCTGCTGTGTGGAGTCCCACACGACAAGTTACAGAAGCCACTGAAGGACAAGGTGAATCTAGTCAATTTGCAGAAGTGAAAGCCATCCAGCTGGCTTTGGACATTGCTGAACGAGAGAAGTGGCCAATACTTTATCTCTACACTGACTCATGGATGGTAGCAAATGCCTTGTGGGGGTGGCTACAGCAATGGAAGAAAAGCAACTGGCAGCGCAGAGGTAAACCCATTTGGGCTGCCACAGTGTGGCAAGACATTGCTGCTCGGCTAGAGAGCCTGCCTGTGAAAGTTCGTCATGTAGATGCTCATGTGCCTAAAAGTCGAGCCACCGAGGAACATCTAAACAACCAACAAGCAGATCAAGCTGATAAGTTCAAAGTAGCTGAAGTGGACTTGGACTGGCAACATAAAGGTGAACTTTTCCTAGCCCGATGGGCCCATGATGCTTCAGGGCATCAAGGTAGAGATGCAACATACAAATGGGCTAGCGATCGAGCGGTGGATTTAACTATGGACACTATTTCACAGGTTATTCATGAATGTGAGACTTGCGCCGAAATCAAACAAGCAAAACGGTTAAAGCCTGTATGGTATGGGGGGTGATGGTTAAAGTATAAGTAAGGAGAAGCTTGGCAGATTGATTATATTACACTTCCACAAACACGTCAAGGTAAGCGCTATATAATTACAATGGAGGAAGCAACCACTGGATGGTTGGAAACATATGCCGTACCTCATGCTAAGGCCCGAAATACTATCTTGGGCCTTGAAAAGCAAGTCCTTTGGTCACACGGTAGGCCAGAAAGAATTGAATCAGACAATGGTACTCATTTCAAAAACAGTCTTATAGACAATTGGGCAGTCACCAGCCAGGCCACTGAAAATTGGTCATACCATGCCCAGACTTGGGGCCAATTTGGCCCAAAGTCTCCAAGAGACAAGTCGGGAAGAAAGATATGGGACAGATGGAGAAAGCGAAGGGAGCAGGAGAAAGGGAAGGAAGAATAAAAAGTAGTGTTGAGCTGCAGGAGTGAGATGGAGGAATTGCAAGAAAAGATGCAGGAAGCAGGAGAGTGAGAGAAAAGGAAAGAAGAGACATGCAGCAAGATGAGGGGTTAGTGTGAGAGGATGGGACAGAGAACAGGATGAGAAGGACATAAGGCAAGGCAAGGACAGGCAAGGACAGGCAAGGAAAGACTAGGCTGCAGGACATTTTTTTGCTTTATAATTTACAGCACATTTGTCTTCAGACTAGGAGGAAAGCCATAAGACCGTATGGATTAGGCCCAAGCAAAAACCCCAGCTACTTGAGACACATAGACTAAGCCTAAAATATGAAGATCTCTACATAAGGATGGTTTTTATACTGTACTTCCACAATCTGCTGGCAGTACAAAAAAATAAGCTGCAGATCTCCTTAGGCTGAGTCATGGTGCTTTGGTGCATGGACCATGCATATCATGGGAATATTTCACCATTTCTGCTCTGGTTTTCAGTGTATTACACTAAAAGACCCACCTGGTGACATCCTTTGAAGAGCAAAGACAGAAATTTGCAGAATTCCGCTTCTTAGGGGAAGTGAGAAATTGCTGAGCTGACACCGAGTCCTGCAGTGTCCCTGTCACCTGCAGAGTCACCGCATCCTCGCCATGGTAGTGGGCATTGTGACAAAGGTTCTATGTCAGCTGGGTGTGTCGGCCAGGCGCCCCCTAGGGGATGGGGAACCTGTCAGCCCCGGGCCTGTCACTGCCTGCTGTCCCTGCTGTCACCAGCCAGGCCTCTGAAAACTTGTCAAACCATGCCCAGACATGGGGCCAATTTGGCCCAAAGTCTCCAAGAGACAAGTCGGGAAGAAAGATATGGGACAGATGGAGAAAGCGAAGGGAGCAGGAGAAAGGGAAGGAAGAATAAAAAGTAGTGTTGGGCTGCAGAAGTGAGATGGAGGAATTGCAAGAAAAGATGCAGGAAGCAGAAGAGTGAGAGAAAAGGAAAGAAGAGACATGCAGCCAGATGAGGGGTTAGTGTGAGAGGATGGGACAGAGAACAGGATGAGAAGGAAATAAGGCAAGGCAAGGACAGGCAAGGCAAGGCTAGGCTGCAGGACATTTTTTTGCTTTATAGTTTCTAGCACATTCGTCTTCAGCTAGGAGGAAAGCCATAAGACCGTATGGATTAGGCCCCAGCAAAAACCCCAGCTACTTGAGACACTAAGACTAAGCCTAAAATGCGAAGATCTCTCCATAAGGATGGTTTTTATACTGTATTTCCACAATCTGCTGGCAGTACAAAAAAATAAGCTGCAGATCTCCTTAGGCTGAGTCATGGTGCTTTGGGGCAAGGACCATGCATATCATGGGAACATTTCACCATTTCTGTTCTGTTTTCAGTGTATGACACCAAAACACCCACTCGATGACATCCTTTCGTGGGCAAGGGCTCAATTTGCAGAATTCCGCTTCTTTGGGGAAGTGAGAAATTGCTGAGCTGACACAAAGACCTGCAGTGTCCCTGTCACCTGCAGAGTCACCGCTTCCTCGCCTCGGTAGCGGGCATTGTGACAAAGGTTCTATGTCAGCTGGGTGTGGCAGCCAGGCGCCCCCTAGGGGATGCTGAACCTGTCAGCCCCGGGCCTGTCACTGCCTGGTGTCCCTGCTGCCACCAGCCAGGCCTCTGAAAACTTGTCAAACCATGCCCAGACTTGGGGCCAGTTTGGCCCAAAGTCTCCCAGTGACAAGTCGGGAAGAAAGATAGGGGACAGAGGGAGAAAGCGAAGGGAGCAGGAGAAAGGGAAGGAAGAATAAAAAGTAGTGTTGGGCTGCAGGAGTGAGATGGAGGAATTGCAAGAAAAGAGGCAGGAAGCAGGAGAGTGAGAGAAAAGGAAAGAAGAGACATGCAGCCAGACGAGGGCTTAGTGAGAGAGGATGGGACAGAGAACAGGATGAGAAGGACATAAGGCAAGGCTAGGACAGGCAAGGACAGGCAAGGCAAGGCTAGGCTGCAGGACATGTTTTTGCTTTACAGTTTCTAGCACATTCGTCTTCAGACTAGGAGGAAAGCCATAAGACCGTATGGATTAGGCCCAAGCAAAAACCCCAGCTACTTGAGACACTTAGACTAAGCCTAAAATACCAAGATCTCTCCATAAGGATGGTTTTTATACTGTACTTCCACAATCTGCTGGCAGTACAAAAAAATAAGCTGCAGATCTCCTTAGGCTGAGTCATGGTGCTTTGGGGCAGGGACCATGCATATCATGGGAATATTTCACAGTTTCTGCTCTGTTTTCAGTGTATGACACCAAAACACCCACCTGATGACATCCTTTCAAGAGCAAAGGCAGCAATTTGCAGAATTCCGCTTCTTAGGGGAAGTGAGAAATTGCTGAGCTGACACCAAGTCCTGCAGTGTCCCTGTCACCTGCAGAGCCACCGCATCCTCGCCACGGTAGCGGGCATTGTGACAAAGGTTCTATGTCAGCTGGGTGTGGCAGCCAGGCGCCCCCTAGGGGATGGGGAGCCTGTCAGCCCCGGGCCTGTCACTGCCTGGTGTCCCTGCTGCCACCAGCCAGGCCTCTGAAAACTTGTCAAACCATGCCCAGACTTGGGGCCAGTTTGGCCCAAAGTCTCCCAGTGACAAGTCGGGAAGAAAGATAGGGGACAGAGGGAGAAAGCGAAGGGAGCAGGAGAAAGGGAAGGAAGAATAAAAAGTAGTGTTGGGCTGCAGGAGTGAGATGGAGGAATTGCAAGAAAAGAGGCAGGAAGCAGGAGAGTGAGAGAAAAGGAAAGAAGAGACATGCAGCCAGACGAGGGCTTAGTGAGAGAGGATGGGACAGAGAACAGGATGAGAAGGACATAAGGCAAGGCTAGGACAGGCAAGGACAGGCAAGGCAAGGCTAGGCTGCAGGACATGTTTTTGCTTTACAGTTTCTAGCACATTCGTCTTCAGACTAGGAGGAAAGCCATAAGACCGTATGGATTAGGCCCAAGCAAAAACCCCAGCTACTTGAGACACTTAGACTAAGCCTAAAATACCAAGATCTCTCCATAAGGATGGTTTTTATACTGTACTTCCACAATCTGCTGGCAGTACAAAAAAATAAGCTGCAGATCTCCTTAGGCTGAGTCATGGTGCTTTGGGGCAGGGACCATGCATATCATGGGAATATTTCACAGTTTCTGCTCTGTTTTCAGTGTATGACACCAAAACACCCACCTGATGACATCCTTTCAAGAGCAAAGGCAGCAATTTGCAGAATTCCGCTTCTTAGGGGAAGTGAGAAATTGCTGAGCTGACACCAAGTCCTGCAGTGTCCCTGTCACCTGCAGAGCCACCGCATCCTCGCCACGGTAGCGCGCATTGTGACAAAGGTTCTATGTCAGCTGGGTGTGGCAGCCAGGCGCCCCCTAGGGGATGCTGAACCTGTCAGCCCCAGGCCTGTCACTGCCTGGTGTCCCTGCTGCCACCAGCCAGGCCTCTGAAAACTTGTCAAACCATGCCCAGACTTGGGGCCAGTTTGGCCCAAAGTCTGCAAGAGACAAGTCGGGAAGAAAGATAGGGGACAGAGGGAGAAAGCGAAGGGAGCAGGAGAAAGGGAAGGAAGAATAAAAAGTAGTGTTGGGCTGCAGGAGTGAGATGGAGGAATTGCAAGAAAAGAGGCAGGAAGCAGGAGAGTGAGAGAAAAGGAAAGAAGAGACATGCAGCCAGACGAGGGCTTAGTGAGAGAGGATGGGACAGAGAACAGGATGAGAAGGACATAAGGCAAGGCTAGGACAGGCAAGGACAGGCAAGGCAAGGCTAGGCTGCAGGACATGTTTTTGCTTTACAGTTTCTAGCACATTCGTCTTCAGACTAGGAGGAAAGCCATAAGACCGTATGGATTAGGCCCAAGCAAAAACCCCAGCTACTTGAGACACTTAGACTAAGCCTAAAATACCAAGATCTCTCCATAAGGATGGTTTTTATACTGTACTTCCACAATCTGCTGGCAGTACAAAAAAATAAGCTGCAGATCTCCTTAGGCTGAGTCATGGTGCTTTGGGGCAGGGACCATGCATATCATGGGAATATTTCACAGTTTCTGCTCTGTTTTCAGTGTATGACACCAAAACACCCACCTGATGACATCCTTTCAAGAGCAAAGGCAGCAATTTGCAGAATTCCGCTTCTTAGGGGAAGTGAGAAATTGCTGAGCTGACACCAAGTCCTGCAGTGTCCCTGTCACCTGCAGAGCCACCGCATCCTCGCCACGGTAGCGGGCATTGTGACAAAGGTTCTATGTCAGCTGGGTGTGGCAGCCAGGCGCCCCCTAGGGGATGCTGAACCTGTCAGCCCCGGGCCTGTCACTGCCTGGTGTCCCTGCTGCCACCAGCCAGGCCTCTGAAAACTTGTCAAACCATGCCCAGACTTGGGGCCAGTTTGGCCCAAAGTCTCCAAGTGACAAGTCGGGAAGAAAGATAGGGGACAGAGGGAGAAAGCGAAGGGAGCAGGAGAAAGGGAAGGAAGAATAAAAAGTAGTGTTGGGCTGCAGGAGTGAGATGGAGGAATTGCAAGAAAAGAGGCAGGAAGCAGGAGAGTGAGAGAAAAGGAAAGAAGAGACATGCAGCCAGACGAGGGCTTAGTGAGAGAGGATGGGACAGAGAACAGGATGAGAAGGACATAAGGCAAGGCTAGGACAGGCAAGGACAGGCAAGGCAAGGCTAGGCTGCAGGACATGTTTTTGCTTTACAGTTTCTAGCACATTCGTCTTCAGACTAGGAGGAAAGCCATAAGACCGTATGGATTAGGCCCAAGCAAAAACCCCAGCTACTTGAGACACTTAGACTAAGCCTAAAATACCAAGATCTCTCCATAAGGATGGTTTTTATACTGTACTTCCACAATCTGCTGGCAGTACAAAAAAATAAGCTGCAGATCTCCTTAGGCTGAGTCATGGTGCTTTGGGGCAGGGACCATGCATATCATGGGAATATTTCACAGTTTCTGCTCTGTTTTCAGTGTATGACACCAAAACACCCACCTGATGACATCCTTTCAAGAGCAAAGGCAGCAATTTGCAGAATTCCGCTTCTTAGGGGAAGTGAGAAATTGCTGAGCTGACACCAAGTCCTGCAGTGTCCCTGTCACCTGCAGAGCCACCGCATCCTCGCCACGGTAGCGGGCATTGTGACAAAGGTTCTATGTCAGCTGGGTGTGGCAGCCAGGCGCCCCCTAGGGGATGGGGAGCCTGTCAGCCCCGGGCCTGTCACTGCCTGGTGTCCCTGCTGCCACCAGCCAGGCCTCTGAAAACTTGTCAAACCATGCCCAGACTTGGGGCCAGTTTGGCCCAAAGTCTCCAAGATACAAGTCGGGAAGAAAGATATGGGACAGAGGGAGAAAGCGAAGGGAGCAGGAGAAAGGGAAGGAAGAATAAAAAGTAGTGTTGGGCTGCAGGAGTGAGATGGAGGAATTGCAAGAAAAGAGGCAGGAAGCAGGAGAGTGAGAGAAAAGGAAAGAAGAGACATGCAGCCAGACGAGGGCTTAGTGAGAGAGGATGGGACAGAGAACAGGATGAGAAGGACATAAGGCAAGGCTAGGACAGGCAAGGACAGGCAAGGCAAGGCTAGGCTGCAGGACATGTTTTTGCTTTATAGTTTCTAGCACATTCGTCTTCAGACTAGGAGGAAAGCCATAAGACCGTATGGATTAGGCCCAAGCAAAAACCCCAGCTACTTGAGACACTTAGACTAAGCCTAAAATACCAAGATCTCTCCATAAGGATGGTTTTTATACTGTACTTCCACAATCTGCTGGCAGTACAAAAAAATAAGCTGCAGATCTCCTTAGGCTGAGTCATGGTGCTTTGAGGCAGGGACCATGCATATCATGGGAATGTTTCACAGTTTCTGCTCTGTTTTCAGTGTATGACACCAAAACACCCACCTGATGACATCCTTTCAAGAGCAAAGGCAGCAATTTGCAGAATTCCGCTTCTTAGGGGAAGAGAGAAATTGCTGAGCTGACACCAAGTCCTGCAGTGTCCCTGTCACCTGCAGAGCCACCGCATCCTCGCCACGGTAGCGGGCATTGTGACAAAGGTTCTATGTCAGCTGGGTGTGGCAGCCAGGCGCCCCCTAGGGGATGGGGAGCCTGTCAGCCCCGGGCCTGTCACTGCTTGGTGTCCCTGCTGCCACCAGCCAGGCCTCTGAAAACTTGTCAAACCATGCCCAGACTTGGGGCCAGTTTGGCCCAAAGTCTCCAAGAGACAAGTCTGGAAGAAAGATATGGGACAGAGGGAGAAAGCGAAGGGAGCAGGAGAAAGGGAAGGAAGAATAAAAAGTAGTGTTGGGCTGCAGGAGTGAGATGGAGGAATTGCAAGAAAAGAGGCAGGAAGAAGGAGAGTGAGAGAAAAGGAAAGAAGAGACATGCAGCCAGACGAGGGCTTAGTGAGAGAGGATGGGACACTGAACAGGATGAGAAGGACAGAAGGCAAGGCTAGGACAGGCAAGGACAGGCAAGGCAAGGCTAGGCTGCAGGACATGTTTTTGCTTTATAGTTTCTAGCACATTCCTCTTCAGACTAGGAGGAAAGCCATAAGACCGTATGGATTAGGCCCAAGCAAAAACCCCAGCTACTTGAGACACTTAGACTAAGCCTAAAATACCAAGATCTCTCCATAAGGATGGTTTTTATACTGTACTTCCACAATCTGCTGGCAGTACAAAAAAATAAGCTGCAGATCTCCTTAGGCTGAGTCATGGTGCATAGGGGCAGGGACAATGCATATCATGGGAATGTTTCACAGTTTCTTCTCTGTTTTCACTGTATGACACCAAAACACCCACCTGATGACATCCTTTCAAGAGCAAAGGCAGCAATTTGCAGAATTCCGCTTCTTAGGGGAAGTGAGAAATTGCTGAGCTGACACCAAGTCCTGCAGTGTCCCTGTCACCTGCAGAGCCACCGCATCCTCGCCACGGTAGCGGGCATTGTGGCAAAGGTTCTATGTCAGCTGGGGGTGGCAGCCAGGCGCCCCCTAGGGGATGGGGAGCCTGTCAGCCCTGGGCCTGTCACTGCCTGGTGTCCCTGCTGCCACCAGCCAGGCCTCTGAAAACTTGACAAACCATGCCCAGACTTGGGGCCAGTTTGGCCCAAAGTCTCCAAGAGACAAGTCGGGAAGAAAGATATGGGACAGAGGGAGAAAGCGAAGGGAGCAGGAGAAAGGGAAGGAAGAATAAAAAGTAGTGTTGGGCTGCAGGAGTGAGATGGAGGAATTGCAAGAAAAGAGGCAGGAAGCAGGAGAGTGAGAGAAAAGGAGAGACATGCAGCCAGAGGAGGGCTTAGTGAGAGAGGATGGGACAGAGAACAGGATGAGAAGGACATAAGGCAAGGCTAGGACAGGCAAGGACAGGCAAGGCAAGGTTAGGCTGCAGGACATGTTTTTGCTTTACAGTTTCTAGCACATTCGTCTTCAGACTAGGAGGAAAGCCATAAGACCGTATGGATTAGGCCCAAGCAAAAACCCCAGCTACTTGAGACACTTAGACTAAGCCTAAAATACCAAGATCTCTCCATAAGGATGGTTTTTATACTGTACTTCCACAATCTGCTGGCAGTACAAAAAAATAAGCTGCAGATCTCCTTAGGCTGAGTCATGGTGCTTTGGGGCAGGGACCATGCATATCATGGGAATATTTCACAGTTTCTGCTCTGTTTTCAGTGTATGACACCAAAACACCCACCTGATGACATCCTTTCAAGAACAAAGGCAGCAATTTGCAGAATTCCGCTTCTTAGGGGAAGTGAGAAATTGCTGAGCTGACACCAAGTCCTGCAGTGTCCCTGTCACCTGCAGAGCCACCGCATCCTCGCCACGGTAGCGGGCATTGTGACAAAGGTTCTATGTCAGCTGGGTGTGGCAGCCAGGCGCCCCCTAGGGGATGGGGAGCCTGTCAGCCCCGGGCCTGTCACTGCCTGGTGTCCCTGCTGCCACCAGCCAGGCCTCTGAAAACTTGTCAAACCATGCCCAGACTTGGGGCCAGTTTGGCCCAAAGTCTCCAAGTGACAAGTCGGGAAGAAAGATATGGGACAGAGGGAGAAAGCGAAGGGAGCAGGAGAAAGGGAAGGAAGAATAAAAAGTAGTGTTGGGCTGCAGGAGTGAGATGGAGGAATTGCAAGAAAAGAGGCAGGAAGCAGGAGAGTGAGAGAAAAGGAAAGAAGAGACATGCAGCCAGACGAGGGCTTAGTGAGAGAGGATGGGACAGAGAACAGGATGAGAAGGACATAAGGCAAGGCTAGGACAGGCAAGGACAGGCAAGGCAAGGCTAGGCTGCAGGACATGTTTTTGCTTTATAGTTTCTAGCACATTCGTCTTCAGACTAGGAGGAAAGCCATAAGACCGTATGGATTAGGCCCAAGCAAAAACCCCAGCTACTTGAGACACTTAGACTAAGCCTAAAATACCAAGATCTCTCCATAAGGATGGTTTTTATACTGTACTTCCACAATCTGCTGGCAGTACAAAAAAATAAGATGCAGATCTCCTTAGGCTGAGTCATGGTGCTTTGAGGAAGGGACCATGCATATCATGGGAATGTTTCACAGTTTCTGCTCTGTTTTCAGTGTATGACACCAAAACACCCACCTGATGACATCCTTTCAAGAGCAAAGGCAGCAATTTGCAGAATTCCGCTTCTTAGGGGAAGAGAGAAATTGCTGAGCTGACACCAAGTCCTGCAGTGTCCCTGTCACCTGCAGAGCCACCGCATCCTCGCCACGGTAGCGGGCATTGTGACAAAGGTTCTATGTCAGCTGGGTGTGGCAGCCAGGCGCCCCCTAGGGGATGGGGAGCCTGTCAGCCCCGGGCCTGTCACTGCTTGGTGTCCCTGCTGCCACCAGCCAGGCCTCTGAAAACTTGTCAAACCATGAACAGACTTGGGGCCAGTTTGGCCCAAAGTCTCCAAGAGACAAGTCGGGAAGAAAGATATGGGACAGAGGGAGAAAGCGAAGGGAGCAGGAGAAAGGGAAGGAAGAATAAAAAGTAGTGTTGGGCTGCAGGAGTGAGATGGAGGAATTGCAAGAAAAGAGGCAGGAAGCAGGAGAGTGAGAGAAAAGGAAAGAAGAGACATGCAGCCAGAGGAGGGCTTAGTGAGAGAGGATGGGACAGAGAACAGGATGAGAAGGACATAAGGCAAGGCTAGGACAGGCAAGGACAGGCAAGGCAAGGCTAGGCTGCAGGACATGTTTTTGCTTTATAGTTTCTAGCACATTCCTCTTCTGACTAGGAGGAAAGCCATAAGACCGTATGGATTAGGCCCAAGCAAAAACCCCAGCTACTTGAGACACTTAGACTAAGCCTACAATACGAAGATCTCTCCATAAGGATGGTTTTTATACTGTACTTCCACAATCTGCTGGCAGTACAAAAAAATAAGCTGCAGATCTCCTTAGGCTGAGTCATGGTGCTTTGGGGCAGGGACCATGCATATCATGGGAATATTTCACAGTTTCTGCTCTGTTTTCAGTGTATGACACCAAAACACCCACCTGATGACATCCTTTCCGGAGCAAAGGCAACAATTTGCAGAATTCCGCTTCTTAGGGGAAGTGAGAAATTGCTGAGCTGACACCAAGTCCTGCAGTGTCCCTGTCACCTGCAGAGCCACCGCATGCTCGCCACGGTAGCGGGCATTGTGACAAAGGTTCTATGTCAGCTGGGTGTGGCAGCCAGGCGCCCCCTAGGGGATGGGGAGCCTGTCAGCCCTGGGCCTGTCACTGCCTGGTGTCCCTGCTGCCAGCAGTCAGGCCTCTGAAAAATTGTCAAACCATGCCCAGACTTGGGGCCAGTTTGGCCCAAAGTCTCCAAGAGACAAGTCGGGAAGAAAGATATGGGACAGAGGGAGAAAGCGAAGGGAGCAGGAGAAAGGGAAGGAAGAATAAAAAGTAGTGTTGGGCTGCAGGAGTGAGATGGAGGAATTGCAAGAAAAGAGGCAGGAAGCAGGAGAGTGAGAGAAAAGGAAAGAAGAGACATGCAGCGAGACGAGGGGTTAGTGAGAGAGGATGGGACAGAGAACAGGATGAGAAGGAAAGAAGGCAAGGCTAGGACAGGCAAGGACAGGCAAGCAAGGCTAGGCTGCAGGACATGTTTTTGCTTTATAGTTTCTAGCACATTCCTCTTCAGACTAGGAGGAAAGCCATCAGACCGTATGGATTAGGCCCAAGCAAAAACCCCCAGCTACTTGAGACACTTAGACTAAGCCTAAAATACCAAGATCTCTCCATAAGGATGGTTTTTATACTGTACTTCCACAATCTGCTGGCAGTACAAAAAAATAAGCTGCAGATCTCCTTAGGCTGAGTCATGGTGCTTTGGGGCAGGGACCATGCATATCATGGGAATATTTCACAGTTTCTGCTCTGTTTTCAGTGTATGACACCAAAACACCCACCTGATGACATCCTTTCAGGAGCAAAGGCAACAATTTGCAGAACTCCGCTTCTTAGGGGAAGTGAGAAATTGCTGAGCTGACACCAAGTCCTGCAGTGTCCCTGTCACCTGCAGAGCCACCGCATGCTCGCCACGGTAGCGGGCATTGTGACAAAGGTTCTATGTCAGCTGGGTGTGGCAGCCAGGCGCCCCCTAGGGGATGGGGAGCCTGTTAGCCCCAGGCCTGTCACTGCCTGGTGTCCCTGCTGCCACCAGCCAGGCCTCTGAAAACTTGTCAAACCATGCCCAGACTTGGGGCCAGTTTGGCCCAAAGTCTCCAAGAGACAAGTCGGGAAGAAAGATATGGGACAGAGGGAGAAAGCGAAGGGAGCAGGAGAAAGGGAAGGAAGAATAAAAAGTAGTGTTGGGCTGCAGGAGTGAGATGGAGGAATTGCCATTAAAGAGGCAGGAAGCAGGAGAGTGGGAGAAAAGGAAAGAAGAGACATGCAGCCAGACGAGGGCTTAGTGAGAGAGGATGGGACAGAGAACAGGATGAGAAGGACATAAGGCAAGGCTAGGACAGGCAAGGACAGGCAAGGCAAGGCTAGGCTGCAGGACATGTTTTTCCTTTATAGTTTCTAGCACATTCGTCTTCAGACTAGGAGGAAAGCCATAAGACCGTATGGATTAGGCCCAAGCAAAAACCCCAGCTACTTGAGACACTTAGACTAAGCCTAAAATACCAAGATCTCTCCATAAGGATGGTTTTTATACTGTACTTCCACAATCTGCTGGCAGTACAAAAAAATAAGCTGCAGATCTCCTTAGGCTGAGTCATGGTGCTTTGGGGCAGGGACCATGCATATCATGGGAATGTTTCACAGTTTCTGCTCTGTTTTCAGTGTATGACACCAAAACACCCACCTGATGACATCCTTTCAAGAGCAAAGGCAGCAATTTGCAGAATTCCGCTTCTTAGGGGAAGAGAGAAATTGCTGAGCTGACACCAAGTCCTGCAGTGTCCCTGTCACCTGCAGAGCCACCGCATCCTCGCCACGGTAGCGGGCATTGTGACAAAGGTTCTATGTCAGCTGGGTGTGGCAGCCAGGCGCCCCCTAGGGGATGGGGAGCCTGTCAGCCCCGGGCCTGTCACTGCTTGGTGTCCCTGCTGCCACCAGCCAGGCCTCTGAAAACTTGTCAAACCATGAACAGACTTGGGGCCAGTTTGGCCCAAAGTCTCCAAGAGACAAGTCGGGAAGAAAGATATGGGACAGAGGGAGAAAGCGAAGGGAGCAGGAGAAAGGGAAGGAAGAATAAAAAGTAGTGTTGGGCTGCAGGAGTGAGATGGAGGAATTGCAAGAAAAGAGGCAGGAAGCAGGAGAGTGAGAGAAAAGGAAAGAAGAGACATGCAGCCAGAGGAGGGCTTAGTGAGAGAGGATGGGACAGAGAACAGGATGAGAAGGACATAAGGCAAGGCTAGGACAGGCAAGGACAGGCAAGGCAAGGCTAGGCTGCAGGACATGTTTTTGCTTTATAGTTTCTAGCACATTCCTCTTCTGACTAGGAGGAAAGCCATAAGACCGTATGGATTAGGCCCAAGCAAAAACCCCAGCTACTTGAGACACTTAGACTAAGCCTACAATACGAAGATCTCTCCATAAGGATGGTTTTTATACTGTACTTCCACAATCTGCTGGCAGTACAAAAAAATAAGCTGCAGATCTCCTTAGGCTGAGTCATGGTGCTTTGGGGCAGGGACCATGCATATCATGGGAATATTTCACAGTTTCTGCTCTGTTTTCAGTGTATGACACCAAAACACCCACCTGATGACATCCTTTCCGGAGCAAAGGCAACAATTTGCAGAATTCCGCTTCTTAGGGGAAGTGAGAAATTGCTGAGCTGACACCAAGTCCTGCAGTGTCCCTGTCACCTGCAGAGCCACCGCATGCTCGCCACGGTAGCGGGCATTGTGACAAAGGTTCTATGTCAGCTGGGTGTGGCAGCCAGGCGCCCCCTAGGGGATGGGGAGCCTGTCAGCCCTGGGCCTGTCACTGCCTGGTGTCCCTGCTGCCAGCAGTCAGGCCTCTGAAAAATTGTCAAACCATGCCCAGACTTGGGGCCAGTTTGGCCCAAAGTCTCCAAGAGACAAGTCGGGAAGAAAGATATGGGACAGAGGGAGAAAGCGAAGGGAGCAGGAGAAAGGGAAGGAAGAATAAAAAGTAGTGTTGGGCTGCAGGAGTGAGATGGAGGAATTGCAAGAAAAGAGGCAGGAAGCAGGAGAGTGAGAGAAAAGGAAAGAAGAGACATGCAGCGAGACGAGGGGTTAGTGAGAGAGGATGGGACAGAGAACAGGATGAGAAGGAAAGAAGGCAAGGCTAGGACAGGCAAGGACAGGCAAGCAAGGCTAGGCTGCAGGACATGTTTTTGCTTTATAGTTTCTAGCACATTCCTCTTCAGACTAGGAGGAAAGCCATCAGACCGTATGGATTAGGCCCAAGCAAAAACCCCCAGCTACTTGAGACACTTAGACTAAGCCTAAAATACCAAGATCTCTCCATAAGGATGGTTTTTATACTGTACTTCCACAATCTGCTGGCAGTACAAAAAAATAAGCTGCAGATCTCCTTAGGCTGAGTCATGGTGCTTTGGGGCAGGGACCATGCATATCATGGGAATATTTCACAGTTTCTGCTCTGTTTTCAGTGTATGACACCAAAACACCCACCTGATGACATCCTTTCAGGAGCAAAGGCAACAATTTGCAGAACTCCGCTTCTTAGGGGAAGTGAGAAATTGCTGAGCTGACACCAAGTCCTGCAGTGTCCCTGTCACCTGCAGAGCCACCGCATGCTCGCCACGGTAGCGGGCATTGTGACAAAGGTTCTATGTCAGCTGGGTGTGGCAGCCAGGCGCCCCCTAGGGGATGGGGAGCCTGTTAGCCCCAGGCCTGTCACTGCCTGGTGTCCCTGCTGCCACCAGCCAGGCCTCTGAAAACTTGTCAAACCATGCCCAGACTTGGGGCCAGTTTGGCCCAAAGTCTCCAAGAGACAAGTCGGGAAGAAAGATATGGGACAGAGGGAGAAAGCGAAGGGAGCAGGAGAAAGGGAAGGAAGAATAAAAAGTAGTGTTGGGCTGCAGGAGTGAGATGGAGGAATTGCCATTAAAGAGGCAGGAAGCAGGAGAGTGGGAGAAAAGGAAAGAAGAGACATGCAGCCAGACGAGGGCTTAGTGAGAGAGGATGGGACAGAGAACAGGATGAGAAGGACATAAGGCAAGGCTAGGACAGGCAAGGACAGGCAAGGCAAGGCTAGGCTGCAGGACATGTTTTTCCTTTATAGTTTCTAGCACATTCGTCTTCAGACTAGGAGGAAAGCCATAAGACCGTATGGATTAGGCCCAAGCAAAAACCCCAGCTACTTGAGACACTTAGACTAAGCCTAAAATACCAAGATCTCTCCATAAGGATGGTTTTTATACTGTACTTCCACAATCTGCTGGCAGTACAAAAAAATAAGCTGCAGATCTCCTTAGGCTGAGTCATGGTGCTTTGGGGCAGGGACCATGCATATCATGGGAATATTTCACAGTTTCTGCTCTGTTTTCAGTGTATGACACCAAAACACCCACCTGATGACATCCTTTCAAGAGCAAAGGCAGCAATTTGCAGAATTCCGCTTCTTAGGGGAAGTGAGAAATTGCTGAGCTGACACCAAGTCCTGCAGTGTCCCTGTCACCTGCAGGGCCACCGCATCCTCGCCACGGTAGCGGGCATTGTGAGAAAGGTTCTATGTCAGCTAGGTGTGGCAGCCAGGCGCCCCCTAGGGGATGGGGAGCCTGTCAGCCCCAGGCCTGTCACTGCCTGGTGTCCCTGCTGCCACCAGCCAGGCCTCTGAAAACTTGTCAAACCATGCCCAGACTTGGGGCCCGTTTGGCCCAAAGTCTCCAAGAGACAAGTCGGGAAGAAAGATATGGGACAGAGGGAGAAAGCGAAGGGAGCAGGAGAAAGGGAAGGAAGAATAAAAAGTAGTGTTGGGCTGCAGGAGTGAGACGGAGGAATTGCAAGAAAAGAGGCAGGAAGCAGGAGAGTGAGAGAAAAGGAAAGAAGAGACATGCAGCCAGACGAGGGCTTAGTGAGAGAGGATGGGACAGAGAACAGGATGAGAAGGACATAAGGCAAGGCTAGGACAGGCAAGGACCGGCAAGGCAAGGCTAGGCTGCAGGACATGTTTTTGCTTTATAGTTTCTAGCACATTCCTCTTCTGACTAGGAGGAAAGCCATAAGACCGTATGGATTAGGCCCAAGCAAAAACCCCCAGCTACTTGAGACACTTAGACTAAGCCTAAAATACCAAGATCTCTCCATAAGGATGGTTTTTATACTGTACTTCCACAATCTGCTGGCAGTACAAAAAAATAAGCTGCAGATCTCCTTAGGCTGAGTCATGGTGCTTTGGGGCAGGGACCATGCATATCATGGGAATGTTTCACAGTTTCTGCTCTGTTTTCAGTGTATGACACCAAAACACCCACCTGATGACATCCTTTCAAGAGCAAAGGCAGCAATTTGAAGAATTCCGCTTCTTAGGGGAAGTGAGAAATTGCTGAGCTGACACCAAGTCCTGCAGTGTCCCTGTCACCTGCAGAGCCACCGCATCCTCGCCACGGTAGCGGGCAATGTGAGAAAGGTTCTATGTCAGCTGGGTGTGGCAGCCAGGTGCCCCCTAGGGGATGGGGAGCCTGTCAGCCCCGGGCCTGTCACTGCCTGGTGTCCCTGCTGCCACCAGCCAGGCCTCTGAAAACTTGTCAAACCATGCCCAGACTTGGGGCCCGTTTGGCCCAAAGTCTCCAAGAGACAAGTCGGGAAGAAAGATATGGGACAGAGGGAGAAAGCGAAGGGAGCAGGAGAAAGGGAAGGAAGAATAAAAAGTAGTGTTGGGCTGCAGGAGTGAGATGGAGGAATTGCAAGAAAAGAGGCAGGAAGCAGGAGAGTGAGAGAAAAGGAAAGAAGAGACATGCAGCCAGACGAGGGCTTAGTGAGAGAGGATGGGACAGAGAACAGGATGAGAAGGACATAAGGCAAGTCTAGGACAGGCAAGGACAGGCAAGGCAAGGCTAGGCTGCAGGACATGTTTTTGCTTTACAGTTTCTAGCACATTCGTCTTCAGACTAGGAGGAAAGCCATAAGACCGTATGGATTAGGCCCAAGCAAAAACCCCAGCTACTTGAGACACTTAGACTAAGCCTAAAATACCAAGATCTCTCCATAAGGATGGTTTTTATACTGTACTTCCACAATCTGCTGGCAGTACAAAAAAAGAAGCTGCAGATCTCCTTAGGCTGAGTCATGGTGCATAGGGGCAGGGACCATGCATATCATGGGAATATTTCACAGTTTCCGCTCTGTTTTCAGTGTATGACACCAAAACACCCACCTGATGACATCCTTTCAAGAGCAAAGGCAGCAATTTGCAGAATTCCGCTTCTTAGGGGAAGTGAGAAATTGCTGAGCTGACACCAAGTCCTGCAGTGTCCCTGTCACCTGCAGAGCCACCGCATCCTCGCCACGGTAGCGGGCATTGTGACAAAGGTTCTATGTCAGCTGGGTGTGGCAGCCAGGCGCCCCCTAGGGGATGGGGAGCCTGTCAGCCCCAGGCCTGTCACTGCCTGGTGTCCCTGCTGCCACCAGCCAGGCCTCTGAAAACTTGTCAAACCATGCCCAGACTTGGGGCCAGTTTGGCCCAAAGTCTCCAAGAGACAAGTCGGGAAGAAAGATATGGGACAGAGGGAGAAAGCGAAGGGAGCAGGAGAAAGGGAAGGAAGAATAAAAAGTAGTGTTGGGCGCAGGAGTGAGATGGAGGAATTGCAAGAAAAGAGGCAGTAGGCAGGAGAGTGAGAGAAAAGGAAAGAAGAGACATGCAGCCAGACGAGGGGTTAGTGAGAGAGGATGGGACAGAGAACAGGATGAGAAGGACATAAGGCAAGGCTAGGACAGGCAAGGACAGGCAAGGCAAGGCTAGGCTGCAGGACATGTTTTTGCTTTACAGTTTCTAGCACATTCGTCTTCAGACTAGGAGGAAAGCCATAAGACCGTATGGATTAGGCCCAAGCAAAAACCCCAGCTACTTGAGACACTTAGACTAAGCCTAAAATACCAAGATCTCTCCATAAGGATGGTTTTTATACTGTACTTCCACAATCTGCTGGCAGTACAAAAAAATAAGCTGCAGATCTCCTTAGGCTGAGTCATGGTGCTTTGGGGCAGGGACAATGCATATCATGGGAATATTTCACATTTTCTGCTCTGTTTTCAGTGTATGACACCAAAACACCCACCTGATGACATCCTTTCAAGAGCAAAGGCAGCAATTTGCAGAATTCCGCTTCTTAGGGGAAGTGAGAAATTGCTGAGCTGACACCAAGTCCTGCAGTGTCCCTGTCACCTGCAGAGCCACCGCATCCTCGCCACGGTAGCGGGCATTGTGACAAAGGTTCCATGTCAGCTGGGTGTGGCAGCCAGGCGCCCCCTAGGGTATGGGGAGCCTGTTAGCCCCGGGCCTGTCACTGCCTGGTGTCCCTGCTGCCACCAGCCAGGCCTCTGAAAACTTGACAAACCATGCCCAGACTTGGGGCCAGTTTGGCCCAAAGTCTCCAAGAGACAAGTCGGGAAGAAAGATATGGGACAGAGGGAGAAAGCGAAGGGAGCAGGAGAAAGGGAAGGAAGAATAAAAAGTAGTGTTGGGCGCAGGAGTGAGATGGAGGAATTGCAAGAAAAGAGGCAGGAAGCAGGAGAGTGAGAGAAAAGGAAAGAAGAGACATGCAGCCAGACGAGGGCTTAGTGAGAGAGGATGGGACAGAGAACAGAATGAGAAGGACATAAGGCAAGGCTAGGACAGGCAAGGACAGGCAAGGCAAGGCTAGGCTGCAGGACATGTTTTTGCTTTATAGTTTCTAGCACATTCCTCTTCAGACTAGGAGGAAAGCCATCATAAGACCGTATGGATTAGGCCCAAGCAAATAACCCAGCTAGTTGAGACACTTAGACTAAGCCTAAAATACCAAGATCTCTCCATAAGGATGGTTTTTATACTGTACTTCCACAATCTGCTGGCAGTACAAAAAAATAAGCTGCAGATCTCCTTAGGCTGAGTCATGGTGCTTTGGGTCAGGGACAATGCATATCATGGGAACGTTTCACAGTTTCTTCTCTGTTTTCAGTGTATGACACCAAAACACCCACCTGATGACATCATTTCAAGAGCAAAGGCAGCAATTTGCAGAATTCCGCTTCTTAGGGGAAGTGAGAAATTGCTGAGCTGACACCAAGTCCTGCAGTATCCCTGTCACCTGCAGAGCCACTGCATCCTCGCCACGGTAGCGGGCATTGTGACAAAGGTTCTATGTCAGCTGGGTGTGGCAGCCAGGCGCCCCCTAGGGGATGGGGAGCCTGTCAGCCCCAGGCCTGTCACTGCCTGGTGTCCCTGCTGCCACCAGCCAGGCCTCTGAAAACTTGACAAACCATGCCCAGACTTGGGGCCAGTTTGGCCCAAAGTCTCCAAGAGACAAGTCGGGAAGAAAGATATGGGACAGAGGGAGAAAGCGAAGGCAGCAGGAGAAAGGGAAGAAAGAATAAAAAGTAGTGTTGGGCTGCAGGATTGAGATGGAGGAATTGCAAGAAAAGAGGCAGGAAGCAGGAGAGTGAGAGAAAAGGAAAGAAGAGACATGCAGCCAGACGAGGGGTTAGTGAGAGAGGATGGGACAGAGAACAGGATGAGAAGGACATAAGGCAAGGCTAGGACAGGCAAGGACAGGCAAGGCAAGGCTAGGCTGCAGGACATGTTTTTGCTTTACAGTTTCTAGCACATTCGTCTTCAGACTAGGAGGAAAGCCATAAGACCGTATGGATTAGGCCCAAGCAAAAACCCCAGCTACTTGAGACACTTAGACTAAGCCTAAAATACCAAGATCTCTCCATAAGGATGGTTTTTATACTGTACTTCCACAATCTGCTGGCAGTACAAAAAAATAAGCTGCAGATCTCCTTAGGCTGAGTCATGGTGCTTTGGGGCAGGGACCATGCATATCATGGGAATATTTCACAGTTTCTGCTCTGTTTTCAGTGTATGACACCAAAACACCCACCTGATGACATCCTTTCAAGAGCAAAGGCAGCAATTTGCACAATTCCGCTTCTTAGGGGAAGTGAGAAATTGCTGAGCTGACACCAAGTCCTGCAGTGTCCCTGTCACCTGCAGAGCCACCGCATCCTCGCCACGGTAGCGGGCATTGTGACAAAGGTTCTATGTCAGCTGGGTGTGGCAGCCAGGCGCCCCCTAGGGGATGGGGAGCCTGTCAGCCCCGGGCCTGTCACTGCCTGGTGTCCCTGCTGCCACCAGCCAGGCCTCTGAAAACTTGTCAAAGCATGCCCAGACTTGGGGCCAGTTTGGCCCAAAGTCTCCAAGAGACAAGTCGGGAAGAAAGATATGGGACAGAGGGAGAAAGCGAAGGGAGCAGGAGAAAGGGAAGGAAGAATAAAAAGTAGTGTTGGGCTGCAGGAGTGAGATGGAGGAATTGCAAGAAAAGAGGCAGGACGCAGGAGAGTGAGAGAAAAGGAAAGAAGAGACATGCAGCCAGACGAGGGGTTAGTGAGAGAGGATGGGACAGAGAACAGGATGAGAAGGACATAAGGCAAGGCTAGGACAGGCAAGGACAGGCAAGGCAAGGCTAGGCTGCAGGACATGTTTTTGCTTTATAGTTTCTAGCACATTCGTCTTCAGACTAGGAGGAAAGCCATAAGACCGTATGGATTAGGCCCAAGCAAAAACCCCAGCTACTTGAGACACTTAGACTAAGCCTAAAATACCAAGATCTCTCCATAAGGATGGTTTTTATACTGTACTTCCACAATCTGCTGGCAGTACAAAAAAAGAAGCTGCAGATCTCCTTAGGCTGAGTCATGGTGCTTTGGGGCAGGGACCATGCATATCATGGGAATATTTCACAGTTTCTGCTCTGTTTTCAGTGTATGACACCAAAACACCCACCTGATGACATCCTTTCAAGAGCAAAGGCAGCAATTTGCAGAATTCCGCTTCTTAGGGGAAGTGAGAAATTGCTGAGCTGACACCAAGTCCTGCAGTGTCCCTGTCACCTGCAGAGCCACCGCATCCTCGCCACGGTAGCGGGCATTGTGACAAAGGTTCTATGTCAGCTGGGTGTGGCAGCCAGGCGCCCCCTAGGGGATGGGGAGCCTGTCAGCCCCGGGCCTGTCACTGCCTGGTGTCCCTGCTGCCACCAGCCAGGCCTCTGAAAACTTGTCAAAGCATGCCCAGACTTGGGGCCAGTTTGGCCCAAAGTCTCCAAGAGACAAGTCGGGAAGAAAGATATGGGACAGAGGGAGAAAGCGAAGGGAGCAGGAGAAAGGGAAGGAAGAATAAAAAGTAGTGTTGGGCTGCAGGATTGAGATGGAGGAATTGCAAGAAAAGAGGCAGGAAGCAGGAGAGTGAGAGAAAAGGAAAGAAGAGACATGCAGCCAGACGAGGGGTTAGTGAGAGAGGATGGGACAGAGAACAGGATGAGAAGGACATAAGGCAAGGCTAGGACAGGCAAGGACAGGCAAGGCAAGGCTAGGCTGCAGGACATGTTTTTGCTTTATAGTTTCTAGCACATTCATCTTCAGACTAGGAGGAAAGCCATAAGACCGTATGGATTAGGCCCAAGCAAAAACCCCAGCTACTTGAGACACTTAGACTAAGCCTAAAATACCAAGATCTCTCCATAAGTATGGTTTTTATACTGTACTTACACAATCTGCTGGCAGTACAAAAAAAGAAGCTGCAGATCTCCTTAGGCTGAGTCATGGTGCTTTGGGGCAGGGACCATGCATATCATGGGAATATTTCACAGTTTCTGCTCTGTTTTCAGTGTATGACACCAAAACACCCACCTGATGACATCCTTTCAAGAGCAAAGGCAGCAATTTGCAGAATTCCGCTTCTTAGGGGAAGTGAGAAATTGCTGAGCTGACACCAAGTTCTGCAGTGTCCCTGTCACCTGCAGAGCCACCGCATCCTCGCCACGGTAGCGGGCATTGTGACAAAGGTTCTATGTCAGCTGGGTGTGGCAGCCAGGCGCCCCCTAGGGGATGGGGAGCCTGTCAGCCCCGGGCCTGTCACTGCCTGGTGTCCCTGCTGCCACCAGCCAGGCCTCTGAAAACTTGTCAAAGCATGCCCAGACTTGGGGCCAGTTTGGCCCAAAGTCTCCAAGAGACAAGTCGGGAAGAAAGATATGGGACAGAGGGAGAAAGCGAAGGGAGCAGGAGAAAGGGAAGGAAGAATAAAAAGTAGTGTTGGGCTGCAGGAGTGAGATGGAGGAATTGCAAGAAAAGAGGCAGGAAGCAGGAGAGTGAGAGAAAAGGAAAGAAGAGACATGCAGCCAGACGAGGGGTTAGTGAGAGAGGATGGGACAGAGAACAGGATGAGAAGGACATAAGGCAAGGCTAGGACAGGCAAGGACAGGCAAGGCAAAGCTAGGCTGCAGGACATGTTTTTGCTTTATAGTTTCTAGCACATTCGTCTTCAGACTAGGAGGAAAGCCGTAAGACCGTATGGATTAGGCCCAAGCAACACCCCCAGCTACTTGAGACACTTAGACTAAGCCTAAAATACCAAGATCTCTCCATAAGGATGGTTTTTATACTGTACTTCCACAATCTGCTGGCAGTACAAAAAAATAAGCTGCAGATCTCCTTAGGCTGAGTCATGGTGCTTTGGGGCAGGGACCATGCATATCATGGGAATATTTCACAGTTTCTGCTCTGTTTTCAGTGTATGACACCAAAACACCCACCTGATGACATCCTTTCAAGAGCAAAGGCAGCAATTTGCAGAATTCCGCTTCTTAGGGGAAGTGAGAAATTGCTGAGCTGACACCAAGTCCTGCAGTGTCCCTGTCACCTGCAGAGCCACCGCATCCTCGCCACGGTAGCGGGCATTGTGACAAAGGTTCTATGTCAGCTGGGTGTGGCAGCCAGGCGCCCCCTAGGGGATGGGGAGCCTGTCAGCCCCGGGCCTGTCACTGCCTGGTGTCCCTGCTGCCACCAGCCAGGCCTCTGAAAACTTGTCAAAGCATGCCCAGACTTGGGGCCAGTTTGGCCCAAAGTCTCCAAGAGACAAGTCGGGAAGAAAGATATGGGACAGAGGGAGAAAGCGAAGGGAGCAGGAGAAAGGGAAGAAAGAATAAAAAGTAGTGTTGGGCTGCAGGAGTGAGATGGAGGAATTGCAAGAAAAGAGGCAGGAAGCAGGAGAGTGAGAGAAAAGGAAAGAAGAGACATGCAGCCAGACGAGGGGTTAGTGAGAGAGGATGGGACAGAGAACAGGATGAGAAGGACATAAGGCAAGGCTAGGACAGGCAAGGACAGGCAAGGCAAGGCTAGGCTGCAGGACATGTTTTTGCTTTATAGTTTCTAGCACATTCGTCTTCAGACTAGGAGGAAAGCCGTAAGACCGTATGGATTAGGCCCAAGCAACAACCCCAGCTACTTGAGACACTTAGACTAAGCCTAAAATACGAAGGTCTCTCCATAAGGATGGTTTTTATACTGTACTTCCACAATCTGCTGGCAGTACAAAAAAATAAGCTGCAGATCTCCTTAGGCTGAGTCATGGTGCTTTGGGGCAGGGACCATGCATATCATGGGAATATTTCACAGTTTCTGCTCTGTTTTCAGTGTATGACACCAAAACACCCACCTGATGACATCCTTTCAAGAGCAAAGGCAGCAATTTGCAGAATTCCGCTTCTTAGGGGAAGTGAGAAATTGCTGAGCTGACACCAAGTCCTGCAGTGTCCCTGTCACCTGCAGAGCCACCGCATCCTCGCCACGGTAGCGGGCATTGTGACAAAGGTTCTATGTCAGCTGGGTGTGGCAGCCAGGCGCCCCCTAGGGGATGGGGAGCCTGTCAGCCCCGGGCCTGTCACTGCTTGGTGTCCCTGCTGCCACCAGCCAGGCCTCTGAAAACTTGTCAAACCATGCCCAGACTTGGGGCCAGTTTGGCCCAAAGTCTCCAAGAGACAAGTCGGGAAGAAAGATAGGGGACAGAGGGAGAAAGCGAAGGGAGCAGGAGAAAGGGAAGGAAGAATAAAAAGTAGTGTTGGGCTGCAGGAGTGAGATGGAGGAATTGCAAGAAAAGAGGCAGGACGCAGGGGAGTGAGAGAAAAGGAAAGAAGAGACATGCAGCCAGACGAGGGGTTAGTGAGAGAGGATGGGACAGAGAACAGGATGAGAAGGAAAGAAGGCAAGGCTAGGACAGGCAAGGACAGGCAAGGCAAGGCTAGGCTGCAGGACATGTTTTTGCTTTATAGTTTCTAGCACATTCGTCTTCAGACTAGGAGGAAAGCCATAAGACCGTATGGATTAGGCCCAAGCAAAAACCCCAGCTACTTGAGACACTTAGACTAAGCCTAAAATACCAAGATCTCTCCATAAGGATGGTTTTTATACTGTACTTCCACAATCTGCTGGCAGTACAAAAAAATAAGCTGCAGATCTCCTTAGGCTGAGTCATGGTGCTTTGGGGCAGGGACCATGCATACCATGGGAATATTTCACAGTTTCTGCTCTGTTTTCAGTGTATGACACCAAAACACCCACCTGATGACATCCTTTCAAGAGCAAAGGCAGCAATTTACAGAATTCCGCTTCTTAGGGGAAGTGAGAAATTGCTGAGCTGACACCAAGTCCTGCAGTGTCCCTGTCACCTGCAGAGCCACCGCATCCTCGCCACGGTAGCGGGCATTGTGACAAAGGTTCTATGTCAGCTGGGTGTGGCAGCCAGGCGCCCCCTAGGGGATGGGGAGCCTGTCAGCCCCGGGCCTGTCACTGCCTGGTGTCCCTGCTGCCACCAGCCAGGCCTCTGAAAACTTGTCAAAGCATGCCCAGACTTGGGGCCAGTTTGGCCCAAAGTCTCCAAGAGACAAGTCGGGAAGAAAGATATGGGACAGAGGGAGAAAGCGAAGGGAGCAGGAGAAAGGGAAGAAAGAATAAAAAGTAGTGTTGGGCTGCAGGAGTGAGATGGAGGAATTGCAAGAAAAGAGGCAGGAAGCAGGAGAGTGAGAGAAAAGGAAAGAAGAGACATGCAGCCAGACGAGGGGTTAGTGAGAGAGGATGGGACAGAGAACAGGATGAGAAGGACATAAGGCAAGGCTAGGACAGGCAAGGACAGGCAAGGCAAGGCTAGGCTGCAGGACATGTTTTTGCTTTATAGTTTCTAGCACATTCGTCTTCAGACTAGGAGGAAAGCCGTAAGACCGTATGGATTAGGCCCAAGCAACAACCCCAGCTACTTGAGACACTTAGACTAAGCCTAAAATACGAAGGTCTCTCCATAAGGTAGGTTTTTATACTGTACTTCCACAATCTGCTGGCAGTACAAAAAAATAAGCTGCAGATCTCCTTAGGCTGAGTCATGGTGCTTTGGGGCAGGGACCATGCATATCATGGGAATATTTCACAGTTTCTGCTCTGTTTTCAGTGTATGACACCAAAACACCCACCTGATGACATCCTTTCAAGAGCAAAGGCAGCAATTTGCAGAATTCCGCTTCTTAGGGGAAGTGAGAAATTGCTGAGCTGACACCAAGTCCTGCAGTGTCCCTGTCACCTGCAGAGCCACCGCATCCTCGCCACGGTAGCGGGCATTGTGACAAAGGTTCTATGTCAGCTGGGTGTGGCAGCCAGGCGCCCCCTAGGGGATGGGGAGCCTGTCAGCCCCGGGCCTGTCACTGCCTGCTGGCCCTGCTGCCACCAGCCAGGCCTCTGAAAACTTGTCAAAGCATGCCCAGACTTGGGGCCAGTTTGGCCCAAAGTCTCCAAGAGACAAGTCGGGAAGAAAGATAGGGGACAGAGGGAGAAAGCGAAGGGAGCAGGAGAAAGGGAAGGAAGAATAAAAAGTAGTGTTGGGCTGCAGGAGTGAGATGGAGGAATTGCAAGAAAAGAGGCAGGACGCAGGGGAGTGAGAGAAAAGGAAAGAAGAGACATGCAGCCAGACGAGGTCTTAGTGAGAGAGGATGGGACAGAGAACAGGATGAGAAGGAAAGAAGGCAAGGCTAGGACAGGCAAGGACAGGCAAGGCAAGGCTAGGCTGCAGGACATGTTTTTGCTTTATAGTTTCTAGCACATTCGTCTTCAGACTAGGAGGAAAGCCATAAGACCGTATGGATTAGGCCCAAGCAAAAACCCCAGCTACTTGAGACACTTAGACTAAGCCTAAAATACCAAGATCTCTCCATAAGGATGGTTTTTATACTGTACTTCCACAATCTGCTGGCAGTACAAAAAAATAAGCTGCAGATCTCCTTAGGCTGAGTCATGGTGCTTTGGGGCAGGGACCATGCATACCATGGGAATATTTCACAGTTTCTGCTCTGTTTTCAGTGTATGACACCAAAACACCCACCTGATGACATCCTTTCAAGAGCAAAGGCAGCAATTTACAGAATTCCGCTTCTTAGGGGAAGTGAGAAATTGCTGAGCTGACACCAAGTCCTGCAGTGTCCCTGTCACCTGCAGAGCCACCGCATCCTCGCCACGGTAGCGGGCATTGTGACAAAGGTTCCATGTCAGCTGGGTGTGGCAGCCAGGCGCCCCCTAGGGTATGGGGAGCCTGTCAGCCCCGGGCCTGTCACTGCCTGGTGTCCCTGCTGCCACCAGCCAGGCCTCTGAAAACTTGACAAACCATGCCCAGACTTGGGGCCAGTTTGGCCCAAAGTCTCCAAGAGACAAGTCGGGAAGAAAGATATGGGACAGAGGGAGAAAGCGAAGGGAGCAGGAGAAAGGGAAGGAAGAATAAAAAGTAGTGTTGGGCGCAGGAGTGAGATGGAGGAATTGCAAGAAAAGAGGCAGGAAGCAGGAGAGTGAGAGAAAAGGAAAGAAGAGACATGCAGCCAGACGAGGGCTTAGTGAGAGAGGATGGGACAGAGAACAGAATGAGAAGGACATAAGGCAAGGCTAGGACAGGCAAGGACAGGCAAGGCAAGGCTAGGCTGCAGGACATGTTTTTGCTTTATAGTTTCTAGCACATTCGTCTTCAGACTAGGAGGAAAGCCATAAGACCGTATGGATTAGGCCCAAGCAAAAACCCCAGCTACTTGAGACACTTAGACTAAGCCTAAAATACCAAGATCTCTCCATAAGGATGGTTTTTATACTGTACTTCCACAATCTGCTGGCAGTACAAAAAAATAAGCTGCAGATCTCCTTAGGCTGAGTCATGGTGCTTTGGGGCAGGGACCATGCATATCATGGGAATATTTCACAGTTTCTGCTCTGTTTTCAGTGTATGACACCAAAACACCCACCTGATGACATCCTTTCAAGAGTAAAGGCAGCAATTTGCAGAATTCCGCTTCTTAGGGGAAGTGAGAAATTGCTGAGCTGACACCAAGTCCTGCAGTGTCCCTGTCACCTGCAGAGCCACCGCATCCTCGCCACGGTAGCGGGCATTGTGACAAAGGTTCTATGTCAGCTGGGTGTGGCAGCCAGGCGCCCCCTAGGGGATGGGGAGCCTGTCAGCCCCGGGCCTGTCACTGCCTGGTGTCCCTGCTGCCACCAGCCAGGCCTCTGAAAACTTGTCAAAGCATGCCCAGACGTGGGGCCAGTTTGGCCCAAAGTCTGCAAGAGACAAGTCGGGAAGAAAGATATGGGACAGAGGGAGAAAGCGAAGGGAGCAGGAGAAAGGGAAGGAAGAATAAAAAGTAGTGTTGGGCTGCAGGAGTGAGATGGAGGAATTGCAAGAAAAGAGGCAGGACGCAGGAGAGTGAGAGAAAAGGAAAGAAGAGACATGCAGCCAGACGAGGGGTTAGTGAGAGAGGATGGGACAGAGAACAGGATGAGAAGGACATAAGGCAAGGCTAGGACAGGCAAGGACAGGCAAGGCAAGGCTAGGCTGCAGGACATGTTTTTGCTTTATAGTTTCTAGCACATTCATCTTCAGACTAGGAGGAAAGCCATAAGACCGTATGGATTAGGCCCAAGCAAAAACCCCAGCTACTTGAGACACTTAGACTAAGCCTAAAATACCAAGATCTCTCCATAAGTATGGTTTTTATACTGTACTTCCACAATCTGCTGGCAGTACAAAAAAAGAAGCTGCAGATCTCCTTAGGCTGAGTCATGGTGCTTTGGGGCAGGGACCATGCATATCATGGGAATATTTCACAGTTTCTGCTCTGTTTTCAGTGTATGACACCAAAACACGCACCTGATGACATCCTTTCAAGAGCAAAGGCAGCAATTTGAAGAATTCCGCTTCTTAGGGGAAGTGAGAAATTGCTGAGCTGACACCAAGTCCTGCAGTGTCCCTGTCACCTGCAGAGCCACCGCATCCTCGCCACGGTAGCGGGCATTGTGACAAAGGTTCTATGTCAGCTGGGTGTGGCAGCCAGGCGCCCCCTAGGGGATGGGGAGCCTGTCAGCCCCGGGCCTGTCACTGCCTGGTGTCCCTGCTGCCACCAGCCAGGCCTCTGAAAACTTGTCAAAGCATGCCCAGACTTGGGGCCAGTTTGGCCCAAAGTCTCCAAGAGACAAGTCGGGAAGAAAGATATGGGACAGAGGGAGAAAGCGAAGGGAGCAGGAGAAAGGGAAGTAAGAATAAAAAGTAGTGTTGGGCTGCAGGAGTGAGATGGAGGAATTGCAAGAAAAGAGGCAGGAAGCAGGAGAGTGAGAGAAAAGGAAAGAAGAGACATGCAGCCAGACGAGGGGTTAGTGAGAGAGGATGGGACAGAGAACAGGATGAGAAGGACATAAGGCAAGGCTAGGACAGGCAAGGACAGGCAAGGCAAAGCTAGGCTGCAGGACATGTTTTTGCTTTATAGTTTCTAGCACATTCGTCTTCAGACTAGGAGGAAAGCCGTAAGACCGTATGGATTAGGCCCAAGCAAAAACCCCAGCTACTTGAGACACTTAGACTAAGCCTAAAATACCAAGATCTCTCCATAAGGATGGTTTTTATACTGTACTTCCACAATCTGCTGGCAGTACAAAAAAATAAGCTGCAGATCTCCTTAGGCTGAGTCATGGTGCTTTGGGGCAGGGACCATGCATATCATTGGAATATTTCACAGTTTCTGCTCTGTTTTCAGTGTATGACACCAAAACACCCACCTGATGACATCCTTTCAAGAGCAAAGGCAGCAATTTGCAGAATTCCGCTTCTTAGGGGAAGTGAGAAATTGCTGAGCTGACACCAAGTCCTGCAGTGTCCCTGTCACCTGCAGAGCCACCGCATCCTCGCCACGGTAGCGGGCATTGTGACAAAGGTTCTATGTCAGCTGGGTGTGGCAGCCAGGCGCCCCCTAGGGGATGGGGAGCCTGTCAGCCCCGGGCCTGTCACTGCCTGGTGTCCCTGCTGCCACCAGCCAGGCCTCTGAAAACTTGTCAAAGCATGCCCAGACTTGGGGCCAGTTTGGCCCAAAGTCTGCAAGAGACAAGTCGGGAAGAAAGATATGGGACAGAGGGAGAAAGCGAAGGGAGCAGGAGAAAGGGAAGGAAGAATAAAAAGTAGTGTTGGGCTGCAGGAGTGAGATGGAGGAATTGCAAGAAAAGAGGCAGGACGCAGGAGAGTGAGAGAAAAGGAAAGAAGAGACATGCAGCCAGACGAGGGGTTAGTGAGAGAGGATGGGACAGAGAACAGGATGAGAAGGACATAAGGCAAGGCTAGGACAGGCAAGGACAGGCAAGGCAAGGCTAGGCTGCAGGACATGTTTTTGCTTTATAGTTTCTAGCACATTCATCTTCAGACTAGGAGGAAAGCCATAAGACCGTATGGATTAGGCCCAAGCAAAAACCCCAGCTACTTGAGACACTTAGACTAAGCCTAAAATACCAAGATCTCTCCATAAGTATGGTTTTTATACTGTACTTACACAATCTGCTGGCAGTACAAAAAAAGAAGCTGCAGATCTCCTTAGGCTGAGTCATGGTGCTTTGGGGCAGGGACCATGCATATCATGGGAATATTTCACAGTTTCTGCTCTGTTTTCAGTGTATGACACCAAAACACCCACCTGATGACATCCTTTCAAGAGCAAAGGCAGCAATTTGAAGAATTCCGCTTCTTAGGGGAAGTGAGAAATTGCTGAGCTGACACCAAGTCCTGCAGTGTCCCTGTCACCTGCAGAGCCACCGCATCCTCGCCACGGTAGCGGGCATTGTGACAAAGGTTCTATGTCAGCTGGGTGTGGCAGCCAGGCGCCCCCTAGGGGATGGGGAGCCTGTCAGCCCCGGGCCTGTCACTGCCTGGTGTCCCTGCTGCCACCAGCCAGGCCTCTGAAAACTTGTCAAAGCATGCCCAGACTTGGGGCCAGTTTGGCCCAAAGTCTCCAAGAGACAAGTCGGGAAGAAAGATATGGGACAGAGGGAGAAAGCGAAGGGAGCAGGAGAAAGGGAAGGAAGAATAAAAAGTAGTGTTGGGCTGCAGGAGTGAGATGGAGGAATTGCAAGAAAAGAGGCAGGAAGCAGGAGAGTGAGAGAAAAGGAAAGAAGAGACATGCAGCCAGACGAGGGGTTAGTGAGAGAGGATGGGACAGAGAACAGGATGAGAAGGACATAAGGCAAGGCTAGGACAGGCAAGGACAGGCAAGGCAAAGCTAGGCTGCAGGACATGTTTTTGCTTTATAGTTTCTAGCACATTCGTCTTCAGACTAGGAGGAAAGCCGTAAGACCGTATGGATTAGGCCCAAGCAAAAACCCCAGCTACTTGAGACACTTAGACTAAGCCTAAAATACCAAGATCTCTCCATAAGGATGGTTTTTATACTGTACTTCCACAATCTGCTGGCAGTACAAAAAAATAAGCTGCAGATCTCCTTAGGCTGAGTCATGGTGCTTTGGGGCAGGGACCATGCATATCATGGGAATATTTCACAGTTTCTGCTCTGTTTTCAGTGTATGACACCAAAACACCCACCTGATGACATCCTTTCAAGAGCAAAGGCAGCAATTTGCAGAATTCCGCTTCTTAGGGGAAGTGAGAAATTGCTGAGCTGACACCAAGTCCTGCAGTGTCCCTGTCACCTGCAGAGCCACCGCATCCTCGCCACGGTAGCGGGCATTGTGACAAAGGTTCTATGTCAGCTGGGTGTGGCAGCCAGGCGCCCCCTAGGGGATGGGGAGCCTGTCAGCCCCGGGCCTGTCACTGCCTGGTGTCCCTGCTGCCACCAGCCAGGCCTCTGAAAACTTGTCAAAGCATGCCCAGACTTGGGGCCAGTTTGGCCCAAAGTCTCCAAGAGACAAGTCGGGAAGAAAGATATGGGACAGAGGGAGAAAGCGAAGGGAGCAGGAGAAAGGGAAGGAAGAATAAAAAGTAGTGTTGGGCTGCAGGAGTGAGATGGAGGAATTGCAAGAAAAGAGGCAGGACACAGGAGAGTGAGAGAAAAGGAAAGAAGAGACATGCAGCCAGACGAGGGGTTAGTGAGAGAGGATGGGACAGAGAACAGGATGAGAAGGACATAAGGCAAGGCTAGGACAGGCAAGGACAGGCAAGGCAAGGCTAGGCTGCAGGACATGTTTTTGCTTTATAGTTTCTAGCACATTCATCTTCAGACTAGGAGGAAAGCCATAAGACCGTATGGATTAGGCCCAAGCAAAAACCCCAGCTACTTGAGACACTTAGACTAAGCCTAAAATACCAAGATCTCTCCATAAGTATGGTTTTTATACTGTACTTACACAATCTGCTGGCAGTACAAAAAAAGAAGCTGCAGATCTCCTTAGGCTGAGTCATGGTGCTTTGGGGCAGGGACCATGCATATCATGGGAATATTTCACAGTTTCTGCTCTGTTTTCAGTGTATGACACCAAAACACCCACCTGATGACATCCTTTCAAGAGCAAAGGCAGCAATTTGAAGAATTCCGCTTCTTAGGGGAAGTGAGAAATTGCTGAGCTGACACCAAGTCCTGCAGTGTCCCTGTCACCTGCAGAGCCACCGCATCCTCGCCACGGTAGCGGGCATTGTGACAAAGGTTCTATGTCAGCTGGGTGTGGCAGCCAGGCGCCCCCTAGGGGATGGGGAGCCTGTCAGCCCCGGGCCTGTCACTGCCTGGTGTCCCTGCTGCCACCAGCCAGGCCTCTGAAAACTTGTCAAAGCATGCCCAGACTTGGGGCCAGTTTGGCCCAAAGTCTCCAAGAGACAAGTCGGGAAGAAAGATATGGGACAGAGGGAGAAAGCGAAGGGAGCAGGAGAAAGGGAAGGAAGAATAAAAAGTAGTGTTGGGCTGCAGGAGTGAGATGGAGGAATTGCAAGAAAAGAGGCAGGAAGCAGGAGAGTGAGAGAAAAGGAAAGAAGAGACATGCAGCCAGACGAGGGCTTCGTGAGAGAGGATGGGACAGGGAACAGGATGAGAAGGACATAAGGCAAGGCTAGGACAGGCAAGGACAGGCAAGGCAAAGCTAGGCTGCAGGACATGTTTTTGCTTTATAGTTTCTAGCACATTCGTCTTCAGACTAGGAGGAAAGCCGTAAGACCGTATGGATTAGGCCCAAGCAACAACCCCAGCTACTTGAGACACTTAGACTAAGCCTAAAATACCAAGATCTCTCCATAAGGATGGTTTTTATACTGTACTTCCACAATCTGCTGGCAGTACAAAAAAATAAGCTGCAGATCTCCTTAGGCTGAGTCATGGTGCTTTGGGGCAGGGACCATGCATATCATTGGAATATTTCACAGTTTCTGCTCTGTTTTCAGTGTATGACACCAAAACACCCACCTGATGACATCCTTTCAAGAGCAAAGGCAGCAATTTGCAGAATTCCGCTTCTTAGGGGAAGTGAGAAATTGCTGAGCTGACACCAAGTCCTGCAGTGTCCCTGTCACCTGCAGAGCCACCGCATCCTCGCCACGGTAGCGGGCATTGTGACAAAGGTTCTATGTCAGCTGGGTGTGGCAGCCAGGCGCCCCCTAGGGGATGGGGAGCCTGTCAGCCCCGGGCCTGTCACTGACTGGTGTCCCTGCTGCCACCAGCCAGGCCTCTGAAAACTTGTCAAAGCATGCCCAGACTTGGGGCCAGTTTGGCCCAAAGTCTCCAAGAGACAAGTCGGGAAGAAAGATATGGGACAGAGGGAGAAAGCGAAGGGAGCAGGAGAAAGGGAAGGAAGAATAAAAAGTAGTGTTGGGCTGCAGGAGTGAGATGGAGGAATTGCAAGAAAAGAGGCAGGAAGCAGGAGAGTGAGAGAAAAGGAAAGAAGAGACATGCAGCCAGACGAGGGGTTAGTTTGAGAGGATGGGACAGAGAACAGGATGAGAAGGACATAAGGCAAGGCTAGGACAGGCAAGGACAGGCAAGGCAAGGCTAGGCTGCAGGACATGTTTTTGCTTTATAGTTTCTAGCACATTCATCTTCAGATTAGGAGGAAAGCCATAAGACCGTATGGATTAGGCCCAAGCAAAAACCCCAGCTACTTGAGACACTTAGACTAAGCCTAAAATACCAAGATCTCTCCATAAGTATGGTTTTTATACTGTACTTACACAATCTGCTGGCAGTACAAAAAAAGAAGCTGCAGATCTCCTTAGGCTGAGTCATGGTGCTTTGGGGCAGGGACCATGCATATCATGGGAATATTTCACAGTTTCTGCTCTGTTTTCAGTGTATGACACCAAAACACCCACCTGATGACATCCTTTCAAGAGCAAAGGCAGCAATTTGCAGAATTCCGCTTCTTAGGGGAAGTGAGAAATTGCTGAGCTGACACCAAGTCCTGCAGTGTCCCTGTCACCTGCAGAGCCACCGCATCCTCGCCACGGTAGCGGGCATTGTGACAAAGGTTCTATGTCAGCTGGGTGTGGCAGCCAGGCGCCCCCTAGGGGATGGGGAGCCTGTCAGCCCCGGGCCTGTCACTGCCTGGTGTCCCTGCTGCCACCAGCCAGGCCTCTGAAAACTTGTCAAACCATGCCCAGACTTGGGGCCAGTTTGGCCCAAAGTCTCCAAGAGACAATTCGGGAAGAAAGATATGGGACAGAGGGAGAAAGCGAAGGGAGCAGGAGAAAGGGAAGGAAGAATAACAAGTAGTGTTGGGCTGCAGGAGTGAGATGGAGGAATTGCAAGAAAAGAGGCAGGAAGCAGGAGAGTGAGAGAAAAGGAAAGAAGAGACATGCAGCCAGACGAGGGGTTAGTGAGAGAGGATGGGACAGAGAACAGGATGAGAAGGACATAAGGCAAGGCTAGGACAGGCAAGGACAGGCAAGGCAAAGCTAGGCTGCAGGACATGTTTTTGCTTTATAGTTTCTAGCACATTCGTCTTCAGACTAGGAGGAAAGCCGTAAGACCGTATGGATTAGGCCCAAGCAACACCCCCAGCTACTTGAGACACTTAGACTAAGCCTAAAATACCAAGATCTCTCCATAAGGATGGTTTTTATACTGTACTTCCACAATCTGCTGGCAGTACAAAAAAATAAGCTGCAGATCTCCTTAGGCTGAGTCATGGTGCTTTGGGGCAGGGACCATGCATATCATGGGAATATTTCACAGTTTCTGCTCTGTTTTCAGTGTATGACACCAAAACACCCACCTGATGACATCCTTTCAAGAGCAAAGGCAGCAATTTGCAGAATTCCGCTTCTTAGGGGAAGTGAGAAATTGCTGAGCTGACACCAAGTCCTGCAGTGTCCCTGTCACCTGCAGAGCCACCGCATCCTCGCCACGGTAGCGGGCATTGTGACAAAGGTTCTATGTCAGCTGGGTGTGGCAGCCAGGCGCCCCCTAGGGGATGGGGAGCCTGTCAGCCCCGGGCCTGTCACTGCCTGGTGTCCCTGCTGCCACCAGCCAGGCCTCTGAAAACTTGACAAACCATGCCCAGACTTGGGGCCAGTTTGGCCCAAAGTCTCCAAGAGACAAGTCGGGAAGAAAGATATGGGACAGAGGGAGAAAGCGAAGGGAGCAGGAGAAAGGGAAGGAAGAATAAAAAGTAGTGTTGGGCTGCAGGAGTGAGATGGAGGAATTGCAAGAAAAGAGGCAGGAAGCAGGAGAGTGAGAGAAAAGGAAAGAAGAGACATGCAGCCAGACGAGGGCTTAGTGAGAGAGGATGGGACAGAGAACAGGATGAGAAGGACATAAGGCAAGGCTAGGACAGGCAAGGACAGGCAAGGCAAAGCTAGGCTGCAGGACATGTTTTTGCTTTATAGTTTCTAGCACATTCGTCTTCAGACTAGGAGGAAAGCCGTAAGACCGTATGGATTAGGCCCAAGCAACACCCCCAGCTACTTGAGACACTTAGACTAAGCCTAAAATACCAAGATCTCTCCATAAGGATGGTTTTTATACTGTACTTCCACAATCTGCTGGCAGTACAAAAAAATAAGCTGCAGATCTCCTTAGGCTGAGTCATGGTGCTTTGGGGCAGGGACCATGCATATCATGGGAATATTTCACAGTTTCTGCTCTGTTTTCAGTGTATGACACCAAAACACCCACCTGATGACATCCTTTCAAGAGCAAAGGCAGCAATTTGCAGAATTCCGCTTCTTAGGGGAAGTGAGAAATTGCTGAGCTGACACCAAGTCCTGCAGTGTCCCTGTCACCTGCAGAGCCACCGCATCCTCGCCACGGTAGCGGGCATTGTGACAAAGGTTCTATGTCAGCTGGGTGTGGCAGCCAGGCGCCCCCTAGGGGATGGGGAGCCTGTCAGCCCCGGGCCTGTCACTGCCTGGTGTCCCTGCTGCCACCAGCCAGGCCTCTGAAAACTTGTCAAACCATGCCCAGACTTGGGGCCAGTTTGGCCCAAAGTCTCCAAGAGACAAGTCGGGAAGAAAGATATGGGACAGAGGGAGAAAGCGAAGGGAGCAGGAGAAAGGGAAGAAAGAATAAAAAGTAGTGTTGGGCTGCAGGAGTGAGATGGAGGAATTGCAAGAAAAGAGGCAGGAAGCAGGAGAGTGAGAGAAAAGGAAAGAAGAGACATGCAGCCAGACGAGGGGTTAGTGAGAGAGGATGGGACAGAGAACAGGATGAGAAGGACATAAGGCAAGGCTAGGACAGGCAAGGACAGGCAAGGCAAGGCTAGGCTGCAGGACATGTTTTTGCTTTATAGTTTCTAGCACATTCGTCTTCAGACTAGGAGGAAAGCCGTAAGACCGTATGGATTAGGCCCAAGCAACAACCCCAGCTACTTGAGACACTTAGACTAAGCCTAAAATACGAAGGTCTCTCCATAAGGATGGTTTTTATACTGTACTTCCACAATCTGCTGGCAGTACAAAAAAATAAGCTGCAGATCTCCTTAGGCTGAGTCATGGTGCTTTGGGGCAGGGACCATGCATATCATGGGAATATTTCACAGTTTCTGCTCTGTTTTCAGTGTATGACACCAAAACACCCACCTGATGACATCCTTTCAAGAGCAAAGGCAGCAATTTGCAGAATTCCGCTTCTTAGGGGAAGTGAGAAATTGCTGAGCTGACACCAAGTCCTGCAGTGTCCCTGTCACCTGCAGAGCCACCGCATCCTCGCCACGGTAGCGGGCATTGTGACAAAGGTTCTATGTCAGCTGGGTGTGGCAGCCAGGCGCCCCCTAGGGGATGGGGAGCCTGTCAGCCCCGGGCCTGTCACTGCCTGGTGTCCCTGCTGCCACCAGCCAGGCCTCTGAAAACTTGTCAAAGCATGCCCAGACTTGGGGCCAGTTTGGCCCAAAGTCTCCAAGAGACAAGTCGGGAAGAAAGATATGGGACAGAGGGAGAAAGCGAAGGGAGCAGGAGAAAGGGAAGGAAGAATAAAAAGTAGTGTTGGGCTGCAGGAGTGAGATGGAGGAATTGCAAGAAAAGAGGCAGGAAGCAGGAGAGTGAGAGAAAAGGAAAGAAGAGACATGCAGCCAGACGAGGGGTTAGTGAGAGAGGATGGGACAGAGAACAGGATGAGAAGGACATAAGGCAAGGCTAGGACAGGCAAGGACAGGCAAGGCAAAGCTAGGCTGCAGGACATGTTTTTGCTTTATAGTTTCTAGCACATTCGTCTTCAGACTAGGAGGAAAGCCGTAAGACCGTATGGATTAGGCCCAAGCAACACCCCCAGCTACTTGAGACACTTAGACTAAGCCTAAAATACCAAGATCTCTCCATAAGGATGGTTTTTATACTGTACTTCCACAATCTGCTGGCAGTACAAAAAAATAAGCTGCAGATCTCCTTAGGCTGAGTCATGGTGCTTTGGGGCAGGGACCATGCATATCATGGGAATATTTCACAGTTTCTGCTCTGTTTTCAGTGTATGACACCAAAACACCCACCTGATGACATCCTTTCAAGAGCAAAGGCAGCAATTTGCAGAATTCCGCTTCTTAGGGGAAGTGAGAAATTGCTGAGCTGACACCAAGTCCTGCAGTGTCCCTGTCACCTGCAGAGCCACCGCATCCTCGCCACGGTAGCGGGCATTGTGACAAAGGTTCTATGTCAGCTGGGTGTGGCAGCCAGGCGCCCCCTAGGGGATGGGGAGCCTGTCAGCCCCGGGCCTGTCACTGCCTGGTGTCCCTGCTGCCACCAGCCAGGCCTCTGAAAACTTGTCAAACCATGCCCAGACTTGGGGCCAGTTTGGCCCAAAGTCTCCAAGAGACAAGTCGGGAAGAAAGATATGGGACAGAGGGAGAAAGCGAAGGGAGCAGGAGAAAGGGAAGAAAGAATAAAAAGTAGTGTTGGGCTGCAGGAGTGAGATGGAGGAATTGCAAGAAAAGAGGCAGGAAGCAGGAGAGTGAGAGAAAAGGAAAGAAGAGACATGCAGCCATACGAGGGGTTAGTGAGAGAGGATGGGACAGAGAACAGGATGAGAAGGACATAAGGCAAGGCTAGGACAGGCAAGGACAGGCAAGGCAAGGCTAGGCTGCAGGACATGTTTTTGCTTTATAGTTTCTAGCACATTCGTCTTCAGACTAGGAGGAAAGCCGTAAGACCGTATGGATTAGGCCCAAGCAACAACCCCAGCTACTTGAGACACTTAGACTAAGCCTAAAATACGAAGGTCTCTCCATAAGGATGGTTTTTATACTGTACTTCCACAATCTGCTGGCAGTACAAAAAAATAAGCTGCAGATCTCCTTAGGCTGAGTCATGGTGCTTTGGGGCAGGGACCATGCATATCATGGGAATATTTCACAGTTTCTGCTCTGTTTTCAGTGTATGACACCAAAACACCCACCTGATGACATCCTTTCAAGAGCAAAGGCAGCAATTTGCAGAATTCCGCTTCTTAGGGGAAGTGAGAAATTGCTGAGCTGACACCAAGTCCTGCAGTGTCCCTGTCACCTGCAGAGCCACCGCATCCTCGCCACGGTAGCGGGCATTGTGGCAAAGGTTCTATGTCAGCTAGGTGTGGCAGCCAGGCGCCCCCTAGGGGATAGGGAGCCTGTCAGCCCCGGGCCTGTCACTGCCTGGTGTCCCTGCTGCCACCAGCCAGGCCTCTGAAAACTTGTCAAACCATGCCCAGACTTGGGGCCAGTTTGGCCCAAAGTCTCCAAGAGACAAGTCGGGAAGAAAGATAGGGGACAGAGGGAGAAAGCGAAGGGAGCAGGAGAAAGGGAAGGAAGAATAAAAAGTAGTGTTGGGCTGCAGGAGTGAGATGGAGGAATTGCAAGAAAAGAGGCAGGAAGCAGGAGAGTGAGAGAAAAGGAAAGAAGAGACATGCAGCCAGACGAGGGCTTCGTGAGAGAGGATGGGACAGAGAACAGGATGAGAAGGAAAGAAGGCGAGGCTAGGACAGGCAAGGACAGGCAAGGCAAGGCTAGGCTGCAGGACATGTTTTTGCTTTATAGTTTCTAGCACATTCGTCTTCAGACTAGGAGGAAAGCAATAAGACCGTATGGATTAGGCCCAAGCAAAAACCCCAGCTACTTGAGACACTTAGACTAGGCCTAAAATACCAAGATCTCTCCATAAGGATGGTTTTTATACTGTACCTCCACTGTCTGCTGGCAGTACAAAAAAATAAGCTGCAGATCTCCTTAGGCTGAGTCATGGTGCTTTGGGGCAGGGACCATGCATATCATGGGAATATTTCACAGTTTCTGCTCTGTTTTCAGTGTATGACACCAAAACACCCACCTGATGACATCCTTTCAAGAGCAAAGGCAGCAATTTGCAGAATTCCGCTTCTTAGGGGAAGTGAGAAATTGCTGAGCTGACACCAAGTCCTGCAGTGTCCCTGTCACCTGCAGAGCCACCGCATCCTCGCCACGGTAGCGGGCATTGTGGCAAAGGTTCTATGTCAGCTAGGTGTGGCAGCCAGGCGCCCCCTAGGGGATAGGGAGCCTGTCAGCCCCGGGCCTGTCACTGCCTGGTGTCCCTGCTGCCACCAGCCAGGCCTCTGAAAACTTGTCAAACCATGCCCAGACTTGGGGCCAGTTTGGCCCAAAGTCTGCAAGAGACAAGTCGGGAAGAAAGATAGGGGACAGAGGGAGAAAGCGAAGGGAGCAGGAGAAAGGGAAGGAAGAATAAAAAGTAGTGTTGGGCTGCAGGAGTGAGATGGAGGAATTGCAAGAAAAGAGGCAGGAAGCAGGAGAGTGAGAGAAAAGGAAAGAAGAGACATGCAGCCAGACGAGGGCTTCGTGAGAGAGGATGGGACAGAGAACAGGATGAGAAGGAAAGAAGGCGAGGCTAGGACAGGCAAGGACAGGCAAGGCAAGGCTAGGCTGCAGGACATGTTTTTGCTTTATAGTTTCTAGCACATTCGTCTTCAGACTAGGAGGAAAGCAATAAGACCGTATGGATTAGGCCCAAGCAAAAACCCCAGCTACTTGAGACACTTAGACTAGGCCTAAAATACCAAGATCTCTCCATAAGGATGGTTTTTATACTGTACCTCCACTGTCTGCTGGCAGTACAAAAAAATAAGCTGCAGATCTCCTTAGGCTGAGTCATGGTGCTTTGGGGCAGGGACCATGCATATCATGGGAATATTTCACAGTTTCTGCTCTGTTTTCAGTGTATGACACCAAAACACCCACCTGATGACATCCTTTCAAGAGCAAAGGCAGCAATTTGCAGAATTCCGCTTCTTAGGGGAAGTGAGAAATTGCTGAGCTGACACCAAGTCCTGCAGTGTCCCTGTCACCTGCAGAGCCACCGCATCCTCGCCACGGTAGCGGGCATTGTGACAAAGGTTCTATGTCAGCTGGGTGTGGCAGCCAGGCGCCCCCTAGGGGATGGGGAGCCTGTCAGCCCCGGGCCTGTCACTGCCTGGTGTCCCTGCTGCCACCAGCCAGGCCTCTGAAAACTTGTCAAACCATGCCCAGACTTGGGGCCAGTTTGGCCCAAAGTCTCCAAGAGACAAGTCGGGAAGAAAGATATGGGACAGAGGGAGAAAGCGAAGGGAGCAGGAGAAAGGGAAGAAAGAATAAAAAGTAGTGTTGGGCTGCAGGAGTGAGATGGAGGAATTGCAAGAAAAGAGGCAGGAAGCAGGAGCGTGAGAGAAAAGGAAAGAAGAGACATGCAGCCATACGAGGGGTTAGTGAGAGAGGATGGGACAGAGAACAGGATGAGAAGGACATAAGGCAAGGCTAGGACAGGCAAGGACAGGCAAGGCAAGGCTAGGCTGCAGGACATGTTTTTGCTTTATAGTTTCTAGCACATTCGTCTTCAGACTAGGAGGAAAGCCGTAAGACCGTATGGATTAGGCCCAAGCAACAACCCCAGCTACTTGAGACACTTAGACTAAGCCTAAAATACGAAGGTCTCTCCATAAGGATGGTTTTTATACTGTACTTCCACAATCTGCTGGCAGTACAAAAAAATAAGCTGCAGATCTCCTTAGGCTGAGTCATGGTGCTTTGGGGCAGGGACCATGCATATCATGGGAATATTTCACAGTTTCTGCTCTGTTTTCAGTGTATGACACCAAAACACCCACCTGATGACATCCTTTCAAGAGCAAAGGCAGCAATTTGCAGAATTCCGCTTCTTAGGGGAAGTGAGAAATTGCTGAGCTGACACCAAGTCCTGCAGTGTCCCTGTCACCTGCAGAGCCACCGCATCCTCGCCACGGTAGCGGGCATTGTGGCAAAGGTTCTATGTCAGCTAGGTGTGGCAGCCAGGCGCCCCCTAGGGGATAGGGAGCCTGTCAGCCCCGGGCCTGTCACTGCCTGGTGTCCCTGCTGCCACCAGCCAGGCCTCTGAAAACTTGTCAAACCATGCCCAGACTTGGGGCCAGTTTGGCCCAAAGTCTCCAAGAGACAAGTCGGGAAGAAAGATAGGGGACAGAGGGAGAAAGCGAAGGGAGCAGGAGAAAGGGAAGGAAGAATAAAAAGTAGTGTTGGGCTGCAGGAGTGAGATGGAGGAATTGCAAGAAAAGAGGCAGGAAGCAGGAGAGTGAGAGAAAAGGAAAGAAGAGACATGCAGCCAGACGAGGGCTTCGTGAGAGAGGATGGGACAGAGAACAGGATGAGAAGGAAAGAAGGCGAGGCTAGGACAGGCAAGGACAGGCAAGGCAAGGCTAGGCTGCAGGACATGTTTTTGCTTTATAGTTTCTAGCACATTCGTCTTCAGACTAGGAGGAAAGCAATAAGACCGTATGGATTAGGCCCAAGCAAAAACCCCAGCTACTTGAGACACTTAGACTAGGCCTAAAATACCAAGATCTCTCCATAAGGATGGTTTTTATACTGTACCTCCACTGTCTGCTGGCAGTACAAAAAAATAAGCTGCAGATCTCCTTAGGCTGAGTCATGGTGCTTTGGGGCAGGGACCATGCATATCATGGGAATATTTCACAGTTTCTGCTCTGTTTTCAGTGTATGACACCAAAACACCCACCTGATGACATCCTTTCAAGAGCAAAGGCAGCAATTTGCAGAATTCCGCTTCTTAGGGGAAGTGAGAAATTGCTGAGCTGACACCAAGTCCTGCAGTGTCCCTGTCACCTGCAGAGCCACCGCATCCTCGCCACGGTAGCGGGCATTGTGGCAAAGGTTCTATGTCAGCTAGGTGTGGCAGCCAGGCGCCCCCTAGGGGATGGGGAGCCTGTCAGCCCCGGGCCTGTCACTGCCTGGTGTCCCTGCTGCCACCAGCCAGGCCTCTGAAAACTTGTCAAACCATGCCCAGACTTGGGGCCAGTTTGGCCCAAAGTCTGCAAGAGACAAGTCGGGAAGAAAGATAGGGGACAGAGGGAGAAAGCGAAGGGAGCAGGAGAAAGGGAAGGAAGAATAAAAAGTAGTGTTGGGCTGCAGGAGTGAGATGGAGGAATTGCAAGAAAAGAGGCAGGAAGCAGGAGAGTGAGAGAAAAGGAAAGAAGAGACATGCAGCCAGACGAGGGCTTCGTGAGAGAGGATGGGACAGAGAACAGGATGAAAAGGAAATAAGGCAAGGCTAGGACAGGCAAGGACAGGCAAGGCAAGGCTAGGCTGCAGGACATGTTTTTGCTTTATAGTTTCTAGCACATTCGTCTTCAGACTAGGAGGAAAGCAATAAGACCGTATGGATTAGGCCCAAGCAAAAACCCCAGCTACTTGAGACACTTAGACTAGGCCTAAAATACCAAGATCTCTCCATAAGGATGGTTTTTATACTGTACCTCCACTGTCTGCTGGCAGTACAAAAAAATAAGCTGCAGATCTCCTTAGGCTGAGTCATGGTGCTTTGGGGCAGGGACCATGCATATCATGGGAATATTTCACAGTTTCTGCTCTGTTTTCAGTGTATGACACCAAAACACCCACCTGATGACATCCTTTCAAGAGCAAAGGCAGCAATTTGCAGAATTCCGCTTCTTAGGGGAAGTGAGAAATTGCTGAGCTGACACCAAGTCCTGCAGTGTCCCTGTCACCTGCAGAGCCACCGCATCCTCGCCACGGTAGCGGGCATTGTGGCAAAGGTTCTATGTCAGCTAGGTGTGGCAGCCAGGCGCCCCCTAGGGGATGGGGAGCCTGTCAGCCCCGGGCCTGTCACTGCCTGGTGTCCCTGCTGCCACCAGCCAGGCCTCTGAAAACTTGTCAAACCATGCCCAGACTTGGGGCCAGTTTGGCCCAAAGTCTGCAAGAGACAAGTCGGGAAGAAAGATATGGGACAGAGGGAGAAAGCGAAGGGAGCAGGAGAAAGGGAAGGAAGAATAAAAAGTAGTGTTGGGCTGCAGGAGTGAGATGGAGGAATTGCAAGAAAAGAGGCAGGAAGCAGGAGAGTGAGAGAAAAGGAAAGAAGAGACATGCAGGCAGACGAGGGCTTCGTGAGAGAGGATGGGACAGAGAACAGGATGAGAAGGAAATAAGGCAAGGCTAGGACAGGCAAGGACAGGCAAGGCAAGGCTAGGCTGCAGGACATGTTTTTGCTTTATAGTTTCTAGCACATTCGTCTTCAGACTAGGAGGAAAGCCATAAGACCGTATGGATTAGGCCCAAGCAAAAACCCCAGCTACTTGAGACACTTAGACTAGGCCTAAAATACCAAGATCTCTCCATAAGGATGGTTTTTATACTGTACCTCCACTGTCTGCTGGCAGTACAAAAAAATAAGCTGCAGATCTCCTCAGGCTGAGTCATGGTGCTTTGGGGCAGGGACCATGCATATCATGGGAATATTTCACAGTTTCTGCTCTGTTTTCAGTGTATGACACCAAAACACCCACCTGATGACATCCTTTCAAGAGCAAAGGCAGCAATTTGCAGAATTCCGCTTCTTAGGGGAAGTGAGAAATTGCTGAGCTGACACCAAGTCCTGCAGTGTCCCTGTCACCTGCAGAGCCACCGCATCCTCGCCACGGTAGCGGGCATTGTGGCAAAGGTTCTATGTCAGCTAGGTGTGGCAGCCAGGCGCCCCCTAGGGGATGGGGAGCCTGTCAGCCCCGGGCCTGTCACTGCCTGGTGTCCCTGCTGCCACCAGCCAGGCCTCTGAAAACTTGTCAAACCATGCCCAGACTTGGGGCCAGTTTGGCCCAAAGTCTCCAAGAGACAAGTCGGGAAGAAAGATAGGGGACAGAGGGAGAAAGCGAAGGGAGCAGGAGAAAGGGAAGGAAGAATAAAAAGTAGTGTTGGGCTGCAGGAGTGAGATGGAGGAATTGCAAGAAAAGAGGCAGGAAGCAGGAGAGAGAGAGAAAAGGAAAGAAGAGACATGCAGCCAGACGAGGGCTTCGTGAGAGAGGATGGGACAGAGAACAGGATGAGAAGGAAATAAGGCAAGGCTAGGACAGGCAAGGACAGGCAAGGCAAGGCTGGGCTGCAGGACATGTTTTTGCTTTATAGTTTCTAGCACATTCGTCTTCAGACTAGGAGGAAAGCCATAAGACCGTATGGATTAGGCCCAAGCAAAAACCCCAGCTACTTGAGACACTTAGACTAGGCCTAAAATACCAAGATCTCTCCATAAGGATGGTTTTTATACTGTACTTCCACAATCTGCTGGCAGTACAAAAAAATAAGCTGCAGATCTCCTTAGGCTGAGTCATGGTGCTTTGGGGCAGGGACCATGCATATCATGGGAATATTTCACAGTTTCTGCTCTGTTTTCAGTGTATGACACCAAAACACCCACCTGATGACATCCTTTCAAGAGCAAAGGCAGCAATTTGCAGAATTCCGCTTCTTAGGGGAAGTGAGAAATTGCTGAGCTGACACCAAGTCCTGCAGTGTCCCTGTCACCTGCAGAGCCACCGCATCCTCGCCACAGTAGTGGGCATTGTGGCAAAGGTTTAATGTCAGCTAGGTGTGGCAGCCAGGCGCCCCCTAGGGGATGGGGAGCCTGTCAGCCCCGGGCCTGTCACTGCCTGGTGTCCCTGCTGCCACCAGCCAGGCCTCTGAAAACTTGTCAAACCATGCCCAGACTTGGGGCCAGTTTGGCCCAAAGTCTGCAAGAGACAAGTCGGGAAGAAAGATAGGGGACAGAGGGAGAAAGCGAAGGGAGCAGGAGAAAGGGAAGGAAGAATAAAAAGTAGTGTTGGGCTGCAGGAGTGAGATGGAGGAATTGCAAGAAAAGAGGCAGGAAGCAGGAGAGTGAGAGAAAAGGAAAGAAGAGACATGCAGGCAGACGAGGGCTTAGTGAGAGAGGATGGGACAGAGAACAGGATGAGAAGGAAATAAGGCAAGGCTAGGACAGGCAAGGACAGGCAAGGCAAGGCTAGGCTGCAGGACATGTTTTTGCTTTATAGTTTCTAGCACATTCGTCTTCAGACTAGGAGGAAAGCCATAAGACCGTATGGATTAGGCCCAAGCAAAAACCCCAGCTACTTGAGACACTTAGACTAGGCCTAAAATACCAAGATCTCTCCATAAGGATGGTTTTTATACTGTACCTCCACTCTCTGCTGGCAGTACAAAAAAATAAGCTGCAGATCTCCTCAGGCTGAGTCATGGTGCTTTGGGGCAGGGACCATGCATATCATGGGAATATTTCACAGTTTCTGCTCTGTTTTCAGTGTATGACACCAAAACACCCACCTGATAACATCTTTTCAAGAGCAAAGGCAGCAATTTGCAGAATTCCGCTTCTTAGGGGAAGTGAGAAATTGCTGAGCTGACACCAAGTCCTGCAGTGTCCCTGTCACCTGCAGAGCCACCGCATCCTCGCCACGGTAGCGGGCATTGTGGCAAAGGTTCTATGTCAGCTAGGTGTGGCAGCCAGGCGCCCCCTAGGGGATAGGGAGCCTGTCAGCCCCGGGCCTGTCACTGCCTGGTGTCCCTGCTGCCACCAGCCAGGCCTCTGAAAACTTGTCAAACCATGCCCAGACTTGGGGCCAGTTTGGCCCAAAGTCTCCAAGAGACAAGTCGGGAAGAAAGATAGGGGACAGAGGGAGAAAGCGAAGGGAGCAGGAGAAAGGGAAGGAAGAATAAAAAGTAGTGTTGGGCTGCAGGAGTGAGATGGAGGAATTGCAAGAAAAGAGGCAGGAAGCAGGAGAGTGAGAGAAAAGGAAAGAAGAGACATGCAGCCAGACGAGGGCTTCGTGAGAGAGGATGGGACAGAGAACAGGATGAGAAGGAAAGAAGGCAAGGCTAGGACAGGCAAGGACAGGCAAGGCAAGGCTAGGCTGCAGGACATGTTTTTGCTTTATAGTTTCTAGCACATTCGTCTTCAGACTAGGAGGAAAGCAATAAGACCGTATGGATTAGGCCCAAGCAAAAACCCCAGCTACTTGAGACACTTAGACTAGGCCTAAAATACCAAGATCTCTCCATAAGGATGGTTTTTATACTGTACCTCCACTGTCTGCTGGCAGTACAAAAAAATAAGCTGCAGATCTCCTTAGGCTGAGTCATGGTGCTTTGGGGCAGGGACCATGCATATCATGGGAATATTTCACAGTTTCTGCTCTGTTTTCAGTGTATGACACCAAAACACCCACCTGATGACATCCTTTCAAGAGCAAAGGCAGCAATTTGCAGAATTCCGCTTCTTAGGGGAAGTGAGAAATTGCTGAGCTGACACCAAGTCCTGCAGTGTCCCTGTCACCTGCAGAGCCACCGCATCCTCGCCACGGTAGCGGGCATTGTGGCAAAGGTTCTATGTCAGCTAGGTGTGGCAGCCAGGCGCCCCCTAGGGGATGGGGAGCCTGTCAGCCCCGGGCCTGTCACTGCCTGGTGTCCCTGCTGCCACCAGCCAGGCCTCTGAAAACTTGTCAAACCATGCCCAGACTTGGGGCCAGTTTGGCCCAAAGTCTGCAAGAGACAAGTCGGGAAGAAAGATAGGGGACAGAGGGAGAAAGCGAAGGGAGCAGGAGAAAGGGAAGGAAGAATAAAAAGTAGTGTTGGGCTGCAGGAGTGAGATGGAGGAATTGCAAGAAAAGAGGCAGGAAGCAGGAGAGTGAGAGAAAAGGAAAGAAGAGACATGCAGGCAGACGAGGGCTTCGTGAGAGAGGATGGGACAGAGAACAGGATGAGAAGGAAATAAGGCAAGGCTAGGACAGGCAAGGACAGGCAAGGCAAGGCTAGGCTGCAGGACATGTTTTTGCTTTATAGTTTCTAGCACATTCGTCTTCAGACTAGGAGGAAAGCCATAAGACCGTATGGATTAGGCCCAAGCAAAAACCCCAGCTACTTGAGACACTTAGACTAGGCCTAAAATACCAAGATCTCTCCATAAGGATGGTTTTTATACTGTACCTCCACTGTCTGCTGGCAGTACAAAAAAATAAGCTGCAGATCTCCTCAGGCTGAGTCATGGTGCTTTGGGGCAGGGACCATGCATATCATGGGAATATTTCACAGTTTCTGCTCTGTTTTCAGTGTATGACACCAAAACACCCACCTGATGACATCCTTTCAAGAGCAAAGGCAGCAATTTGCAGAATTCCGCTTCTTAGGGGAAGTGAGAAATTGCTGAGCTGACACCAAGTCCTGCAGTGTCCCTGTCACCTGCAGAGCCACCGCATCCTCGCCACGGTAGCGCGCATTGTGGCAAAGGTTCTATGTCAGCTAGGTGTGGCAGCCAGGCGCCCCCTAGGGGATGGGGAGCCTGTCAGCCCCGGGCCTGTCACTGCCTGGTGTCCCTGCTGCCACCAGCCAGGCCTCTGAAAACTTGTCAAACCATGCCCAGACTAGGGGCCAGTTTGGCCCAAAGTCTGCAAGAGACAAGTCGGGAAGAAAGATAGGGGACAGAGGGAGAAAGCGAAGGGAGCAGGAGAAAGGGAAGGAAGAATAAAAAGTAGTGTTGGGCTGCAGGAGTGAGATGGAGGAATTGCAAGAAAAGAGGCAGGAAGCAGGAGAGTGAGAGAAAAGGAAAGAAGAGACATGCAGCCAGACGAGGGCTTAGTGAGAGAGGATGGGACAGAGAACAGGATGAGAAGGAAAGAAGGCAAGGCTAGGACAGGCAAGGACAGGCAAGGCAAGGCTGGGCTGCAGGACATGTTTTTGCTTTATAGTTTCTAGCACATTCGTCTTCAGACTAGGAGGAAAGCCATAAGACCGTATGGATTAGGCCCAAGCAAAAACCCCAGCTACTTGAGACACTTAGACTAGGCCTAAAATACCAAGATCTCTCCATAAGGATGGTTTTTATACTGTACCTCCACTGTCTGCTGGCAGTACAAAAAAATAAGCTGCAGATCTCCTTAGGCTGAGTCATGGTGCTTTGGGGCAGGGACCATGCATATCATGGGAATATTTCACAGTTTCTGCTCTGTTTTCAGTGTATGACACCAAAACACCCACCTGATGACATCCTTTCAAGAGCAAAGGCAGCAATTTGCAGAATTCCGCTTCTTAGGGGAAGTGAGAAATTGCTGAGCTGACACCAAGTCCTGCAGTGTCCCTGTCACCTGCAGAGCCACCGCATCCTCGCCACAGTAGTGGGCATTGTGGCAAAGGTTTAATGTCAGCTAGGTGTGGCAGCCAGGCGCCCCCTAGGGGATGGGGAGCCTGTCAGCCCCGGGCCTGTCACTGCCTGGTGTCCCTGCTGCCACCAGCCAGGCCTCTGAAAACTTGTCAAACCATGCCCAGACTTGGGGCCAGTTTGGCCCAAAGTCTGCAAGAGACAAGTCGGGAAGAAAGATAGGGGACAGAGGGAGAAAGCGAAGGGAGCAGGAGAAAGGGAAGGAAGAATAAAAAGTAGTGTTGGGCTGCAGGAGTGAGATGGAGGAATTGCAAGAAAAGAGGCAGGAAGCAGGAGAGTGAGAGAAAAGGAAAGAAGAGACATGCAGCCAGACGAGGGCTTAGTGAGAGAGGATGGGACAGAGAACAGGATGAGAAGGAAATAAAGCAAGGCTAGGACAGGCAAGGACAGGCAAGGCAAGGCTAGGCTGCAGGACATGTTTTTGCTTTATAGTTTCTAGCACATTCGTCTTCAGACTAGGAGGAAAGCCATAAGACCGTATGGATTAGGCCCAAGCAAAAACCCCAGCTACTTGAGACACTTAGACTAAGCCTAAAATACCAAGATCTCTCCGTAAGGATGGTTTTTATACTGTACTTCCACAATCTGCTGGCAGTACAAAAAAATAAGCTGCAGATCTCCTTAGGCTGAGTCATGGTGCTTTGGGGCAGGGACCATACATATCATGGGAATATTTCACAGTTTCTGCTCTGTTTTCAGTGTATGACACCAAAACACCCACCTGATGACATTCTTTCAAGAGCAAAGGCAGCAATTTGCAGTATTCCGCTTCTTAGGGGAAGTGAGAAATTGCTGAGCTGACACCAAGTCCTGCAGTGTCCCTGTCACCTGCAGAGCCACCGCATCCTCGCCACGGTAGCGGGCATTGTGACAAAGGTTCTATGTCAGCTGGGTGTGGCAGCCAGGCGCCCCCAGGGGATGGGGAGCCTGTCAGCCCCGGGCCTGTCACTGCCTGGTGTCCCTGCTGCCACCAGCCAGGCCTCTGAAAACTTGTCAAAGCATGCCCAGACTTGGGGCCAGTTTGGCCCAAAGTCTGCAAGAGACAAGTCGGGAAGAAAGATATGGGACAGAGGGAGAAAGCGAAGGGAGCAGGAGAAAGGGAAGGAAGAATAAAAAGTAGTGTTGGGCTGCAGGAGTGAGATGGAGGAATTGCAAGAAAAGAGGCAGGAAGCAGGAGAGTGAGAGAAAAGGAAAGAAGAGACATGCAGCCAGACGAGGGCTTCGTGAGAGAGGATGGGACAGAGAACAGGATGAGAAGGAAAGAAGGCAAGGCTAGGACAAGCAAGGACAGGCAAGGCAAGGCTAGGCTGCAGGACATGTTTTTGCTTTATAGTTTCTAGCACATTCCTCTTCAGACTAGGAGGAAAGCCATAAGACCGTATGGATTAGGCCCAAGCAAAAACCCCAGCTACTTGAGACACTTAGACTAAGCCTAAAATACCAAGATCTCTCCATAAGGATGGTTTTTACACTGTACTTCCACAATCTGCTGGCAGTACAAAAAAATAAGCTGCAGATCTCCTTAGGCTGAGTCATGGTGCTTTGGGGCAGGGACCATGCATATCATGGGAATATTTCACAGTTTCTGCTCTGTTCTCAGTGTATGACACCAAAACACCCACCTGATGACATCCTTTCAAGAGCAAAGGCAGCAATTTGCAGAATTCCGCTTCTTAGGGGAAGTGAGAAATTGCTGAGCTGACACCAAGTCCTGCAGTGTCCCTGTCACCTGCAGAGCCACCGCATCCTCGCCACGGTAGCGGGCATTGTGAGAAAGGTTCTATGTCAGCTGGGTGTGGCAGCCAGGCGCCCCCTAGGGGATGGGGAGCCTGTCAGCCCCGGGCCTGTCACTGACTGGTGTCCCTGCTGCCACCAGCCAGGCCTCTGAAAACTTGTCAAACCATACCCAGACTTGGGGCCAGTTTGGCCCAAAGTCTGCAAGAGACAAGTCGGGAAGAAAGGTATGGGACAGAGGGAGAAAGCGAAGGGAGCAGGAGAAAGGGAAGGAAGAATAAAAAGTAGTGTTGGGCTGCAGGAGTGAGATGGAGGAATTGCAAGAAAAGAGGCAGGAAGCAGGAGAGTGAGAGAAAAGGAAAGAAGAGACATGCAGCCAGACGAGGGCTTAGTGAGAGAGGATGGGACAGAGAACAGGATGAGAAGGAAAGAAGGCAAGGCTGGGACAGGCAAAGACAGGCAAGGCAAGGCTAGGCTGCAGGACATGTTTTTGCTTTATAGTTTCTAGCACATTCGTCTTCAGACTAGGAGGAAAGCCATAAGACCGTATGGATTAGGCCCAAGCAAAAACCCCAGCTACTTGAGACACTTAGACTAAGCCTAAAATACCAAGATCTCTCCATAAGGATGGTTTTTATACTGTACTTCCACAATCTGCTGGCAGTACAAAAAAATAAGCTGCAGATCTCCTTAGGCTGAGTCATGGTGCTTTGGGGCAGGGACCATGCATAACACGGGAATATTTCACAGTTTCTGCTCTGTTTTCAGTGTATGACACCAAAACACCCACCTCATAACATCCTTTCAATTACAAAGGCAGCAATTTGAAGAATTCCGCTTCTTAGGGGAAGTGAGAAATTGCTGAGCTGACACCAAGTCCTGCAGTGTCCCTGTCACCTGCAGAGCCACCGCATCCTCGCCACGGTAGCGGGCATTGTGACAAAGGTTCTATGTCAGCTGGGTGTGGCAGCCAGGCGCCCCCTAGGGGATGGGGAGCCTGTCAGCCCCGGGCCTGTCACTGCCTGGTGTCCCTGCTGCCACCAGCCAGGCCTCTGAAAACTTGACAAACCATGCTCAGACTTGGGGCCAGCTTGGCCCAAAGTCTGCAAGAGACAAGTCGGGAAGAAAGATGTGGGACAGAGGGAGAAAGGAAAGGGAGCAGGAGAAAGGGTAGGAAGAATAACAAGTAGTGTTGGGCTGCAGGAGTGAGATGGAGGAATTGCAAGAAAAGAGGCAGGAAGCAGGAGAGTGAGAGAAAAGGAAAGAAGAGACATGCAGCCAGACGAGGGCTTAGTGAGAGAGGATGGGACAGAGAACAGGATGAAAAGGAAATAAGGCAAGGCTAGGACAAGCAAGGACAGGCAAGGCAAGGCTAGGCTGCAGGACATGTTTTTGCTTTATAGTTTCTAGCACATTCGTCTTCAGACTAGGAGGAAAGCCATAAGACCATATGGATTAGGCCCAAGCAAAAACCCCAGCTACTTGAGACACTTAGACTAAGCCTAAAATACGAAGATATCTCCATAAGGATGGTTTTTATACTGTACTTCCCAATGTGCTGGTAGATTACAAAAAAATAAGCTGCAGAACTCCTTAGCTGAGTCATGGTGCTTTGGGGCAGGGACCATGCATATCATGGGAATATTTCACAGTTTCTGCTCTGTTTTCAGTGTATGACACCAAAACACCCACCTGATGACATCCTTTCAAGAGCAAAGGCAGCAATTTACAGAATTCCGCTTCTTAGGGGAAGTGAGAAATTGCTGAGCTGACACCAAGTCCTGCAGTGTCCCTGTCACCTGCAGAGCCACCGCATCCTCGCCACGGTAGCGGGCATTGTGAGAAAGGTTCTATGTCAGCTGGGTGTGGCAGCCAGGCGCCCCCTAGGGGATAGGGAGCCAGTCAGCCCCGGACCTGTCACTGCCTGGTGTCCCTGCTGCCACCAGCCAGGCCTCTGAAAACTTGTCAAACGATGCCCAGACTTGTGGCCAGTTTGGCCCAAAGTCTCCAAGAGACAAGTCGGGAAGAAAGATATGGGACAGAGGGAGAAAGCGAAGGGAGCAGGAGAAAGGGAAGGAAGAAGAAAAAGTAGTGTTGGGCTGCAGGAGTGAGATGGAGGAATTGCAAGAAAAGAGGCAGGAAGCAGGAGAGTGAGAGAAAAGGAAAGAAGAGACATGCAGCCAGACGAGGGCTTAGTGAGAGAGGATGGGACAGAGAACAGGATGAGAAGGAAAGAAGGCAAGGCTAGGACAAGCAAGGACAGGCAAGGCAAGGCTAGGCTGCAGGATATGTTTTTGCTTTATAGTTTCTAGCACATTCGTCTTCAGACTAGGAGGAAAGCCATCAGACCGTATGGATTAGGCCCAAGCAAAAACCCCAGCTACTTGAGACACTTAGACTAAGCCTAAAATACCAAGATCTCTCCATAAGGATGGTTTTTATACTGTACTTCCCAATGTGCTGGTAGATTACAAAAAAATAAGCTGCAGAACTCCTTAGCTGAGTCATGGTGCTTTGGGGCAGGGACCATGCATATCATGGGAATATTTCACAGTTTCTGCTCTGTTTTCAGTGTATGACACCAAAACACCCACCTGATGACATCCTTTCAAGAGCAAAGGCAGCAATTTGCAGAATTCCGCTTCTTAGGGGAAGTGAGAAATTGCTGAGCTGACCCCAAGTCCTGCAGTGTCCCTGTCACCTGCAGAGCCTCCGCATCCTCGCCACGGTAGCGGGTATTGTGGCAAAGGTTCTATGTCAGCTGGGTGTGGCAGCCAGGCGCCCCCTAGGGGATGGGGAGCCTGTCAGACCCGGACCTGTCACTGCCTGGTGTCCCTGCTGCCACCAGCCAGGCCTCTGAAAACTTGTCAAACCATGCCCAGACTTGGGGCCAGTTTGGCCCAAAGTCTGCAAGAGACAAGTCGGGAAGAAAGATATGGGACAGAGGGAGAAAGCGAAGGGAGCAGGAGAAAGGGAAGGAAGAATAAAAAGTAGTGTTGGGCTGCAGGAGTGAGATGGAGGAATTGCAAGAAAAGAGGCAGGAAGCAGGAGAGTGAGAGAAAAGGAAAGAAGAGACATGCAGCCAGACGAGGGCTTAGTGAGAGAGGATGGGACAGAGAACAGGATGAGAAGGAAAGAAGGCAAGTCTAGGACAAGCAAGGACAGGCAAGGCAAGGCTAGGCTGCAGGACATGTTTTTGCTTTATAGTTTCTAGCACATTCGTCTTCAGACTAGGAGGAAAGCCATCAGACCGTATGGATTAGGCCCAAGCAAAAACCCCAGCTACTTGAGACACTTAGACTAAGCCTAAAATACCAAGATCTCTCCATAAGGATGTTTTTTATACTGTACTTCCACAATCTGCTGGCAGTACAAAAAAATAAGCTGCAGAACTCCTTAGCTGAGTCAAGGTACTTTGGGGCAGGGACCATGCATATCATGGGAATATTTCACAGTTTCTGCTCTGTTTTCAGTGTATGACACCAAAACACCCACCTGATGACATCCTTTCAAGAGCAAAGGCAGCAATTTGCAGAATTCCGCTTCTTAGGGGAAGTGAGAAATTGCTGAGCTGACCCCAAGTCCTGCAGTGTCCCTGTCACCTGCAGAGCCACCGCATCCTCGCCACGGTAGCGGGCATTGTGACAAAGGTTCTATGTCAGCTGGGTGTGGCAGCCAGGCGCCCCCGAGGGGATGGGGAGCCTGTCAGCCCCGGGCCTGTCACTGCCTGATGTCCCTGCTGCCACCAGCCAGGCCTCTGAAAACTTGTCAAACCATGCCCAGACTTGGGGCCAGTTTGGCCCAAAGTCTGCAAGAGACAAGTCGGGAAGAAAGATAGGGGACAGAGGGAGAAAGCGAAGGGAGCAGGAGAAAGGGAAGGAAGAATAAAAAGTAGTGTTGGGCTGCAGGAATGAGATGGAGGAATTGCAAGAAAAGAGGCAGGAAGCAGGAGAGTGAGAGAAAAGGAAAGAAGAGACATGCAGCCAGACGAGGGCTTAGTGAGAGAGGATGGGACAGAGAACAGGATGAAAAGGTAATAAGGCAAGGCTAGGACAAGCAAGGACAGGCAAGGCAAGGCTAGGCTGCAGGACATGTTTTTGCTTTATAGTTTCTAGCACATTCTTCTTCAGACTAGGAGGAAAGCCATAAGACCGTATGTATTAGGCCCAAGCAAAAACCCCAGCTACTTGAGACACTTAGACTAAGCCTAAAATACGAAGATATCTCCATAAGGATGGTTTTTATACTGTACTTCCCAATGTGCTGGTAGATTACAAAAAAATAAGCTGCAGAACTCCTTAGCTGAGTCATGGTGCTTTGGGGCAGGGACCATGCATATCATGGGAATATTTCACAGTTTCTGCTCTGTTTTCAGTGTATGACAACAAAACACCCACCTGATGACATCCTTTCAAGAGTAAAGGCAGCAATTTGCAGAATTCCGCTTCTTAGGGGAAGTGAGAAATTGCTGAGCTGACCCCAAGTCCTGCAGTGTCCCTGTCACCTGCAGAGCCTCCGCATCCTCTCCACGGTAGCGGGTATTGTGGCAAAGGTTCTATGTCAGCTGGGTGTGGCAGCCAGGCGCCCCCTAGGGGATGGGGAGCCTGTCAGACCCGGACCTGTCACTGCCTGGTGTCCCTGCTGCCACCAGCCAGGCCTCTGAAAACTTGTCAAACCATGCCCAGACTTGGGGCCAGTTTGGCCCAAAGTCTGCAAGAGACAAGTCGGGAAGAAAGATATGGGACAGAGGGAGAAAGCGAAGGGAGCAGGAGAAAGGGAAGGAAGAATAAAAAGTAGTGTTGGGCTGCAGGAGTGAGATGGAGGAATTGCAAGAAAAGAGGCAGGAAGCAGGAGAGTGAGAGAAAAGGAAAGAAGAGACATGCAGCCAGACGAGGGGTTAGTGAGAGAGGATGGGACAGAGAACAGGATGAAAAGGAAATAAGGCAAAGCTAGGACAAGTAAGGACAGGCAAGGCAAGGCTAGGCTGCAGGACATGTTTTTGCTTTATAGTTTCTAGCACATTCGTCTTCAGACTAGGAGGAAAGCCATCAGACCGTATGGATTAGGCCCAAGCAAAAACTTCAGCTACTTGAGACACTTAGACTAAGCCTAAAATACCAAGATCTCTCCATAAGGATGATTTTTATACTGTACTTCCACAATCTGCTGGCAGTACAAAAAAATAAGCTGCAGATCTCCTTAGGCTGAGTCATGGTGCTTTGGGGCAGGGACCATGCATATCATGGGAATATTTCACAGTTTCTGCTCTGTTTTCAGTGTATGACACCAAAACACCCACCTGATGACATCCTTTCAAGAGCAAAGGCAACAATTTGCAGAATTCAGCTTCTTAGGGGAAGTGAGAAATTGCTGAGCTGACACCAAGTCCTGCAGTGTCCCTGTCACCTGCAGAGCCACCGCATCCTCGCCACGGTAGCGGGCATTGTGACAAAGGTTCTATGCCAGCTGGGTGTGGCAGCCAGGCGCCCCCTAGGGGATGGGGAGCCAGTCAGCCCCGGGCCTGTCACTGCCTGGTGTCCCTGCTGCCACCAGCCAGGCCTCTGAAAACTTGTCAAACCATGCCCAGACTTGGGGCCAGTTTGGCCCAAAGTCTCCAAGAGACAAGTCGGGAAGAAAGATATGGGACAGAGGGAGAAAGCGAAGGGAGCAGGAGAAAGGGAAGGAAGAATAAAAAGTAGTGTTGGGCTGCAGGAGTGAGATGGAGGAATTGCAAGAAAAGAGGCAGGAAGCAGGAGAGTGAGAGAAAAGGAAAGAAGAGACATGCAGCCAGACGAGGGCTTAGTGAGAGAGGATGGGACAGAGAACTGGATGAAAAGGAAATAAGGCAAGGCTAGGACAAGCAAGGACAGGCAAGGCAAGGCTAGGCTGCAGGACATGTTTTTGCTTTATAGTTTCTAGCACATTCGTCTTCAGACTAGGAGGAAAGCCATCAGACCGTATGGATTAGGCCCAAGCAAAAACCCCAGCTACTTGAGACACTTAGACTAAGCCTAAAATACCAAGATCTCTCCATAAGGATGGTTTTTATACTGTACCTCCACTGTCTGCTGGCAGTACAAAAAAATAAGCTGCAGATCTCCTTAGGCTGAGTCATGGTGCTTTGGGGCAGGGACCATGCATATCATGGGAATATTTCACAGTTTCTGCTCTGTTTTCAGTGTATGACACCAAAACACCCACCTGATGACATCCTTTCAAGAGCAAAGGCAGCAATTTGCAGAATTCTGCTTCTTAGGGGAAGTGAGAAATTGCTGAGCTGACACCAAGTCCTGCAGTGTCCCTGTCACCTGCAGAGCCTCCGCATCCTCGCCACGGTAGCGGGCATTGTGACAAAGGTTCTATGCCAGCTGGGTGTGGTAGCCAGGCGCCCCCTAGGGGATGGGGAGCCAGTCAGCCCCGGGCCTGTCACTGCCTGGTGTCCCTGCTGCCACCAGCCAGGCCTCTGAAAACTTGTCAAACCATGCCCAGACTTGGGGCCAGTTTGGCCCAAAGTCTCCAAGAGACAAGTCGGGAAGAAAGATATGGGACAGAGGGAGAAAGCGAAGGGAGCAGGAGAAAGGGAAGGAAGAATAAAAAGTAGTGTTGGGATGCAGGAGTGAGATGGAGGAATTGCAAGAAAAGAGGCAGGAAGCAGGAGAGTGAGAGAAAAGGAAAGAAGAGACATGCAGCCAGACGAGGGCTTAGTGAGAGAGGATGGGACAGAGAACAGGATGAAAAGGAAATAAGGCAAGGCTAGGACAAGCAAGGACAGGCAAGGCAAGGCTAGGCTGCAGGAGATGTTTTTGCTTTATAGTTTCTAGCACATTCGTCTTCAGACTAGGAGGAAAGCCATCAGACCGTATGGATTAGGCCCAAGCAAAAACCCCAGCTACTTGAGACACTTAGACTAAGCCTAAAATACCAAGATCTCTCCATAAGGATGGTTTTTATACTGTACTTCCACAATCTGCTGGCAGTACAAAAAAATAAGCTGCAGATCTCCTTAGGCTGAGTCATGGTGCTTTGGGGCAGGGACCATGCATATCATGGGAATATTTCACAGTTTCTGCTCTGTTTTCAGTGTATGACACCAAAACACCCACCTGATGACATCCTTTCAAGAGCAAAGGCAGCAATTTGCAGAATTCCGCTTCTTAGGGGAAGTGAGAAATTGCTGAGCTGACACCAAGTCCTGCAGTGTCCCTGTCACCTGCAGAGCCACCGCATCCTCGCCACGGTAGCGGGCATTGTGACAAAGGTTCTATGCCAGCTGGGTGTGGCAGCCAGGCGCCCCCTAGGGGATGGGGAGCCAGTCAGCCCCGGGCCTGTCACTGCCTGGTGTCCCTGCTGCCACCAGCCAGGCCTCTGAAAACTTGTCAAACCATGCCCAGACTTGGGGCCAGTTTGGCCCAAAGTCTCCAAGAGACAAGTCGGGAAGAAAGATATGGGACAGAGGGAGAAAGCGAAGGGAGCAGGAGAAAGGGAAGGAAGAATAAAAAGTAGTGTTGGGATGCAGGAGTGAGATGGAGGAATTGCAAGAAAAGAGGCAGGAAGCAGGAGAGTGAGAGAAAAGGAAAGAAGAGACATGCAGCCAGACGAGGGCTTAGTGAGAGAGGATGGGACAGAGAACAGGATGAAAAGGAAATAAGGCAAGGCTAGGACAAGCAAGGACAGGCAAGGCAAGGCTAGGCTGCAGGACATGTTTTTGCTTTATAGTTTCTAGCACATTCGTGTTCAGACTAGGAGGAAAGCCATAAGACCGTATGGATTAGGCCCAAGCAAAAACCCCAGCTACTTGAGACACTTAGACTAAGCCTAAAATACCAAGATCTCTCCATAAGGATGGTTTTTATACTGTACTTCCACAATCTGCTGGCAGTACAAAAAAATAAGCTGCAGATCTCCTTAGGCTGAGTCATGGTGCTTTGGGGCAGGGACCATGCATATCATGGGAATATTTCACAGTTTCTGCTCTGTTTTCAGTGTATGACACCAAAACACCCACCTGATGACATCCTTTCAAGAGCAAAGGCAGCAATTTGCAGAATTCCGCTTCTTAGGGGAAGTGAGAAATTGCTGAGCTGACACCAAGTCCTGCAGTGTCCCTGTCACCTGCAGAGCCACCGCATCCTCGCCACGGTAGCGGGCATTGTGACAAACGTTCTATGTCAGCTGGGTGTGGCAGCCAGGCGCCCCCTAGGGGATGGGGAGCCAGTCAGCCCCGGGCCTGTCACTGCCTGGTGTCCCTGCTGCCACCAGCCAGGCCTCTGAAAACTTGACAAACCATGCCCAGACTTGGGGCCAGTTTGGCCCGAAGTCTGCAAGAGACAAGTCGGGAAGAAAGATATGGGACAGAGGGAGAAAGCGAAGGGAGCAGGAGAAAGGGAAGGAAGAATAACAAGTAGTGTTGGGCTGCAGGAGTGAGATGGAGGAATTGCACGAAAAGAGGCAGGAAGCAGGAGAGTGAGAGAAAAGGAAAGAAGAGACATGCAGCCAGACGAGGGCTTAGTGAGAGAGGATGGGACAGAGAACTGGATGAGAAGGAAATAAGGCAAGGCTAGGACAAGCAAGGACAGGCAAGGCAAGGCTAGGCTGCAGGACATGTTTTTGCTTTATAGTTTCTAGCACATTCGTCTTCAGACTAGGAGGAAAGCCATCAGACCGTATGGATTAGGCCCAAGCAAAAACCCCAGCTACTTGAGACACTTAGACTAAGCCTAAAATACCAAGATCTCTCCATAAGGATGGTTTTTATACTGTACTTCCACAATCTGCTGGCAGTACAAAAAAATAAGCTGTAGATCTCCTTAGGCTGAGTCATGGTGCTTTGGGGCAGGGACCATGCATATCATGGGAATATTTCACAGTTTCTGCTCTGTTTTCAGTGTATGACACCAAAACACCTACCTGATGACATCCTTTCAAGAGCAAAGGCAGCAATTTGCAGAATTCCGCTTCTTAGGGGAAGTGAGAAATTGCTGAGCTGACCCCAAGTCCTGCAGTGTCCATGTCACCTGCAGAGCCACTGCATCCTCGCCACGGTAGCGGGCATTGTGACAAAGGTTCTATGTCAGCTGGGTGTGGCAGACAGGCGCCCCCTAGGGGATGGGGAGCCTGTCAGCCCCGGGCCTGTCACTGCCTGGTGTCCCTGCTGCCACCAGCCAGGCCTCTGAAAACTTGACAAACCATGCCCAGACTTGGGGCCAGTTTGGCCCAAAGTCTGCAAGAGACAATTCGGGAAGAAAGATATGGGACAGAGGGAGAAAGCGAAGGGAGCAGGAGAAAGGGAAGGAAGAATAAAAAGTAGTGTTGGGCTGCAGGAGTGAGATGGAGGAATTGCAAGAAAAGAGGCAGGAAGCAGGAGAGTGAGAGAAAAGGAAAGAAGAGACATGCAGCCAGACGAGGGCTTAGTGAGAGAGGATGGGACAGAGAACAGGATGAAAAGGAAATAAGGCAAGGCTAGGACAAGCAAGGACAGGCAAGGCAAGGCTAGGCTGCAGGACATGTTTTTGCTTTATAGTTTCTAGCACATTCTTCTTCAGACTAGGAGGAAAGCCATAAGACCGTATGGATTAGGCCCAAGCAAAAACCCCAGCTACTTGAGACACTTAGTCTAAGCCTAAAATACGAAGATATCTCCATAAGGATGGTTTTTATACTGTACTTCCCAATGTGCTGGTAGATTACAAAAAAATAAGCTGCAGAACTCCTTAGCTGAGTCATGGTGCTTTGGGGCAGGGACCATGCATATCATGGGAATATTTCACAGTTTCTGCTCTGTTTTCAGTGTATGACAACAAAACACCCACCTGATGACATCCTTTCAAGAGTAAAGGCAGCAATTTGCAGAATTCCGCTTCTTAGGGGAAGTGAGAAATTGCTGAGCTGACCCCAAGTCCTGCAGTGTCCCTGTCACCTGCAGAGCCTCCGCATCCTCGCCACGGTAGCGGGTATTGTGGCAAAGGTTCTATGTCAGCTGGGTGTGGCAGCCAGGCGCCCCCTAGGGGATGGGGAGCCAGTCAGCCCCGGGCCTGTCACTGCCTGGTGTCCCTGCTGCCACCAGCCAGGCCTCTGAAAACTTGACAAACCATGCCCAGACTTGGGGCCAGTTTGGCCCGAAGTCTGCAAGAGACAAGTCGGGAAGAAAGATATGGGACAGAGGGAGAAAGCGAAGGGAGCAGGAGAAAGGGAAGGAAGAATAACAAGTAGTGTTGGGCTGCAGGAGTGAGATGGAGGAATTGCAAGAAAAGAGGCAGGAAGCAGGAGAGTGAGAGAAAAGGAAAGAAGAGACATGCAGCCAGACGAGGGCTTAGTGAGAGAGGATGGGACAGAGAACTGGATGAGAAGGAAATAAGGCAAGGCTAGGACAAGCAAGGACAGGCAAGGCAAGGCTAGGCTGCAGGACATGTTTTTGCTTTATAGTTTCTAGCACATTCGTCTTCAGACTAGGAGGAAAGCCATCAGACCGTATGGATTAGGCCCAAGCAAAAACTTCAGCTACTTGAGACACTTAGACTAAGCCTAAAATACCAAGATCTCTCCATAAGGATGATTTTTATACTGTACTTCCACAATCTGCTGGCAGTACAAAAAAATAAGCTGCAGATCTCCTTAGGCTGAGTCATGGTGCTTTGGGGCAGGGACCATGCATATCATGGGAATATTTCACAGTTTCTGCTCTGTTTTCAGTGTATGACACCAAAACACCCACCTGATGACATCCTTTCAAGAGCAAAGGCAACAATTTGCAGAATTCAGCTTCTTAGGGGAAGTGAGAAATTGCTGAGCTGACACCAAGTCCTGCAGTGTCCCTGTCACCTGCAGAGCCACCGCATCCTCGCCACGGTAGCGGGCATTGTGACAAAGGTTCTATGCCAGCTGGGTGTGGCAGCCAGGTGCCCCCTAGGGGATGGTGAGCCAGTCAGCCCCGGGCCTGTCACTGCCTGGTGTCCCTGCTGCCACCAGCCAGGCCTCTGAAAACTTGTCAAACCATGCCCAGACTTGGGGCCAGTTTGGCCCAAAGTCTCCAAGAGACAAGTCGGGAAGAAAGATATGGGACAGAGGGAGAAAGCGAAGGGAGCAGGAGAAAGGGAAGGAAGAATAAAAAGTAGTGTTGGGCTGCAGGAGTGAGATGGAGGAATTGCAAGAAAAGAGGCAGGAAGCAGGAGAGTGAGAGAAAAGGAAAGAAGAGACATGCAGCCAGACGAGGGCTTAGTGAGAGAGGATGGGACAGAGAACTGGATGAAAAGGAAATAAGGCAAGGCTAGGACAAGCAAGGACAGGCAAGGCAAGGCTAGGCTGCAGGACATGTTTTTGCTTTATAGTTTCTAGCACATTCGTCTTCAGACTAGGAGGAAAGCCATCAGACCGTATGGATTAGGCCCAAGCAAAAACCCCAGCTACTTGAGACACTTAGACTAAGCCTAAAATACCAAGATCTCTCCATAAGGATGGTTTTTATACTGTACTTCCACAATCTGCTGGCAGTACAAAAAAATAAGCTGCAGATCTCCTTAGGCTGAGTCATGGTGCTTTGGGGCAGGGACCACGCATATCATGGGAATATTTCACAGTTTCTGCTCTGTTTTCAGTGTATGACACCAAAACACCCATCTGATGACATCCATTCAAGAACAAAGGCAGCAATTTGCAGAATTCTGCTTCTTAGGGGAAGTGAGAAATTGCTGAACTGACCCCAAGTCCTGCAGTGTCCCTGTCACCTGCAGAGCCACCGCATCCTCGCCACGGTAGCGGGCATTGTGACAAAGGTTCTATGTCAGCTGGGTGTGGCAGCCAGGTGCCCCCTAGGGGATGGGGAGCCAGTCAGCCCCGGGCCTGTCACTGCCTGGTGTCCCTGCTGCCACCAGCCAGGCCTCTGAAAACTTGTCAAAGCATGCCCAGACTTGGGGCCAGTTTGGCCCAAAGTCTCCAAGAGACAAGTCGGGAAGAAAGATATGGGACAGAGGGAGAAAGCGAAGGGAGCAGGAGAAAGGGAAGGAAGAATAAAAAGTAGTGTTGGGCTGCAGGAGTGAGATGGAGGAATTGCAAGAAAAGAGGCAGGAAGCAGGAGAGTGAGAGAAAAGGAAAGAAGAGACATGCAGCCAGACGAGGGGTTAGTGAGAGAGGATGGGACAGAGAACAGGATGAAAAGGAAATAAGGCAAGGCTAGGACAAGCAAGGACAGGCAAGGCAAGGCTAGGCTGCAGGACATGTTTTTGCTTTATAGTTTCTAGCACATTCGTCTTCAGACTAGGAGGAAAGCCATCAGACCGTATGGATTAGGCCCAAGCAAAAACCCCAGCTACTTGAGACACTTAGACTAAGCCTAAAATACCAAGATCTCTCCATAAGGATGGTTTTTATACTGTACTTCCACAATCTGCTGGCAGTACAAAAAAATAAGCTGCAGATCTCCTTAGGCTGAGTCATGGTGCTTTGGGGCAGGGACCATGCATATCATGGGAATATTTCACAGTTTCTGCTCTGTTTTCAGTGTATGACACCAAAACACCCACCTGATGACATCCTTTCAAGAGCAAAGGCAGCAATTTGCAGAATTCCGCTTCTTAGGGGAAGTGAGAAATTGCTGAGCTGACACCAAGTCCTGCAGTGTCCCTGTCACCTGCAGAGCCACCGCATCCTCGCCACGGTAGCGGGCATTGTGACAAAGGTTCTATGTCAGCTGGGTGTGGCAGCCAGGCGCCCCCTAGGGGATGGGGAGCCAGTCAGCCCCGGGCCTGTCACTGCCTGGTGTCCCTGCTGCCACCAGCCAGGCTTCTGAAAACTTGACAAACCATGCCCAGACTTGGGGCCAGTTTGGCCCGAAGTCTGCAAGAGACAAGTCGGGAAGAAAGATATGGGACAGAGGGAGAAAGCGAAGGGAGCAGGAGAAAGGGAAGGAAGAATAACAAGTAGTGTTGGGCTGCAGGAGTGAGATGGAGGAATTGCAAGAAAAGAGGCAGGAAGCAGGAGAGTGAGAGAAAAGGAAAGAAGAGACATGCAGCCAGACGAGGGCTTAGTGAGAGAGGATGGGACAGAGAACTGGATGAGAAGGAAATAAGGCAAGGCTAGGACAAGCAAGGACAGGCAAGGCAAGGCTAGGCTGCAGGACATGTTTTTGCTTTATAGTTTCTAGCACATTCGTCTTCATACTAGGAGGAAAGCCATAAGACCGTATGGATTAGGCCCAAGCAAAAACCCCAGCTACTTGAGACACTTAGACTAAGCCTAAAATACCAAGATCTCTCCATAAGGATGGTTTTTATACTGTACTTCCACAATCTGCTGGCAGTACAAAAAAATAAGCTGCAGATCTCCTTAGGCTGAGTCATGGTACTTTGGGGCAGGGACCACGCATATCATGGGAATATTTCACAGTTTCTGCTCTGTTTTCAGTGTATGACACCAAAACACCCACATGATGACATCCTTTCAAGAGCAAAGGCAGCAATTTGCAGAATTCCGCTTCTTAGGGGAAGTGAGAAATTGCTGAGCTGACCCCAAGTCCTGCAGTGTCCCTGTCACCTGCAGAGCCACCGCATCCTCGCCACGGTAGCGGGCATTGTGACAAAGGTTCTATGTCCGCTGGGTGTGGCAGCCAGGCGCCCCCTAGGGGATGGGGAGCCAGTCAGCCCCGGGCCTGTCACTGCCTGGTGTCCCTGCTGCCAACAGCCAGGCCTCTGAAAACTTGTCAAACCATGCCCAGACTTGGGGCCAATTTGGCCCAAAGTCTGCAAGAGACAAGTCGGGAAGAAAGATATGGGACAGAGGGAGAAAGCGAAGGGAGCAGGAGAAAGGGAAGGAAGAATAAAAAGTAGTGTTGGGCTGCAGGAATGAGATGGAGGAATTGCAAGAAAAGAGGCAGGAAGCAGGAGAGTGAGAGAAAAGGAAAGAAGAGACATGCAGCCAGACGAGGGCTTAGTGAGAGAGGATGGGACAGAGAACTGGATGAGAAGGAAATAAGGCAAGGCTAGGACAAGCAAGGACAGGCAAGGCAAGGCTAGGCTGCAGGACATGTTTTTGCTTTATAGTTTCTAGCACATTCGTCTTCAGACTAGGAGGAAAGGCATCAGACCGTATGGATTAGGCCCAAGCAAAAACCACAGCTACTTGAGACACTTAGACTAAGCCTAAAATACCAAGATCTCTCCATAAGGATGGTTTTTATACTGTACTTCCACAATCTGCTGGCAGTACAAAAAAATAAGCTGCAGATCTCCTTAGGCTGAGTCATGGTGATTTGGGGCAGGGACCATACATATCATGGGAATATTTCACAGTTTCTGCTCTGTTTTCAGTGTATGACACCAAAACACCCACCTGATGACATCCTTTCAAGAGCAAAGGCAGCAATTTACAGAATTCCGCTTCTTAGCGGAAGTGAGAAATTGCTGAGCTGACACCAAGTCCTGCAGTGTCCCTGTCACCTGCAGAGCCACCGCATCCTCGCCACGGTAGCGGGCATTGTGACAAAGGTTCTATGTCAGCTGGGTGTGGCAGCCAGGCGCCCCCTAGGGGATGGGGAGCCTGTCAGCCCCGGACCTGTCACTGCCTGGTGTCCCTGCTGCCACCAGCCAGGCCTCTGAAAACTTGTCAAACCATGCCCAGACTTGGGGCCAGTTTGGCCCAAAGTCTGCAAGAGACAAGTCGGGAAGAAAGATATGGGACAGAGGGAGAAAGCGAAGGGAGCAGGAGAAAGGGAAGGAAGAATAAAAAGTAGTGTTGGGATGCAGGAGTGAGATGGAGGAATTGCAAGAAAAGAGGCAGGAAGCAGGAGAGTGAGAGAAATGGAAAGAAGAGACATGCAGCCAGACGAGGGTTTAGTGAGAGAGGATGGGACAGAGAACAGGATGAAAAGGAAATAAGGCAAGGCTAGGACAAGCAAGGACAGGCAAGGCAAGGCTAGGATGCAGGACATGTTTTTGCTTTATAGTTTCTAGCACATTCGTCTTCAGACTAGGAGGAAAGCCATCAGACCGTATGGATTAGGCCCAAGCAAAAACTTCAGCTACTTGAGACACTTAGACTAAGCCTAAAATACCAAGATCTCTCCATAAGGATGATTTTTATACTGTACTTCCACAATCTGCTGGCAGTACAAAAAAATAAGCTGCAGATCTCCTTAGGCTGAGTCATGGTGCTTTGGGGCAGGGACCATGCATATCATGGGAATATTTCACAGTTTCTGCTCTGTTTTCAGTGTATGACACCAAAACACCCACCTGATGACATCCTTTCAAGAGCAAAGGCAACAATTTGCAGAATTCAGCTTCTTAGGGGAAGTGAGAAATTGCTGAGCTGACACCAAGTCCTGCAGTGTCCCTGTCACCTGCAGAGCCACCGCATCCTCGCCACGGTAGCGGGCATTGTGACAAAGGTTCTATGCCAGCTGGGTGTGGCAGCCAGGTGCCCCCTAGGGGATGGGGAGCCAGTCAGCCCCGGGCCTGTCACTGCCTGGTGTCCCTGCTGCCACCAGCCAGGCCTCTGAAAACTTGTCAAACCATGCCCAGACTTGGGGCCAGTTTGGCCCAAAGTCTCCAAGAGACAAGTCGGGAAGAAAGATATGGGACAGAGGGAGAAAGCGAAGGGAGCAGGAGAAAGGGAAGGAAGAATAAAAAGTAGTGTTGGGCTGCAGGAGTGAGATGGAGGAATTGCAAGAAAAGAGGCAGGAAGCAGGAGAGTGAGAGAAAAGGAAAGAAGAGACATGCAGCCAGACGAGGGCTTAGTGAGAGAGGATGGGACAGAGAACTGGATGAAAAGGAAATAAGGCAAGGCTAGGACAAGCAAGGACAGGCAAGGCAAGGCTAGGCTGCAGGACATGTTTTTGCTTTATAGTTTCTAGCACATTCGTCTTCAGACTAGGAGGAAAGCCATCAGACCGTATGGATTAGGCCCAAGCAAAAACCCCAGCTACTTGAGACACTTAGACTAAGCCTAAAATACCAAGATCTCTCCATAAGGATGGTTTTTATACTGTACTTCCACAATCTGCTGGCAGTACAAAAAAATAAGCTGCAGATCTCCTTAGGCTGAGTCATGGTGCTTTGGGGCAGGGACCATGCATATCATGGGAATATTTCACAGTTTCTGCTCTGTTTTCAGTGTATGACACCAAAACACCCACCTGATGACATCCTTTCAAGAGCAAAGGCAGCAATTTGCAGAATTCCGCTTCTTAGGGGAAGTGAGAAATTGCTGAGCTGACACCAAGTCCTGCAGTGTCCCTGTCACCTGCAGAGCCACCGCATCCTCGCCACGGTAGCGGGCATTGTGACAAAGGTTCTATGTCAGCTGGGTGTGGCAGCCAGGCGCCCCCTAGGGGATGGGGAGCCAGTCAGCCCCGGGCCTGTCACTGCCTGGTGTCCCTGCTGCCACCAGCCAGGCCTCTGAAAACTTGACAAACCATGCCCAGACTTGGGGCCAGTTTGGCCCGAAGTCTGCAAGAGACAAGTCGGGAAGAAAGATATGGGACAGAGGGAGAAAGCGAAGGGAGCAGGAGAAAGGGAAGGAAGAATAACAAGTAGTGTTGGGCTGCAGGAGTGAGATGGAGGAATTGCAAGAAAAGAGGCAGGAAGCAGGAGAGTGAGAGAAAAGGAAAGAAGAGACATGCAGCCAGACGAGGGCTTAGTGAGAGAGGATGGGACAGAGAACTGGATGAGAAGGAAATAAGGCAAGGCTAGGACAAGCAAGGACAGGCAAGGCAAGGCTAGGCTGCAGGACATGTTTTTGCTTTATAGTTTCTAGCACATTCGTCTTCAGACTAGGAGGAAAGCCATCAGACCGTATGGATTAGGCCCAAGCAAAAACCCCAGCTACTTGAGACACTTAGACTAAGCCTAAAATACCAAGATCTCTCCATAAGGATGGTTTTTATACTGTACTTCCACAATCTGCTGGCAGTACAAAAAAATAAGCTGCAGATCTCCTTAGGCTGAGTCATGGTACTTTGGGGCAGGGACCACGCATATCATGGGAATATTTCACAGTTTCTGCTCTGTTTTCAGTGTATGACACCAAAACACCCACATGATGACATCCTTTCAAGAGCAAAGGCAGCAATTTGCAGAATTCCGCTTCTTAGGGGAAGTGAGAAATTGCTGAGCTGACCCCAAGTCCTGCAGTGTCCCTGTCACCTGCAGAGCCACCGCATCCTCGCCACGGTAGCGGGCATTGTGACAAAGGTTCTATGTCCGCTGGGTGTGGCAGCCAGGCGCCCCCTAGGGGATGGGGAGCCAGTCAGCCCCGGGCCTGTCACTGCCTGGTGTCCCTGCTGCCAACAGCCAGGCCTCTGAAAACTTGTCAAACCATGCCCAGACTTGGGGCCAGTTTGGCCCAAAGTCTGCAAGAGACAAGTCGGGAAGAAAGATATGGGACAGAGGGAGAAAGCGAAGGGAGCAGGAGAAAGGGAAGGAAGAATAAAAAGTAGTGTTGGGCTGCAGGAATGAGAGGGAGGAATTGCAAGAAAAGAGGCAGGAAGCAGGAGAGTGAGAGAAAAGGAAAGAAGAGACATGCAGCCAGACGAGGGCTTAGTGAGAGAGGATGGGACAGAGAACTGGATGAGAAGGAAATAAGGCAAGGCTAGGACAAGCAAGGACAGGCAAGGCAAGGCTAGGCTGCAGGACATGTTTTTGCTTTATAGTTTCTAGCACATTCGTCTTCAGACTAGGAGGAAAGGCATCAGACCGTATGGATTAGGCCCAAGCAAAAACCCCAGCTACTTGAGACACTTAGACTAAGCCTAAAATACCAAGATCTCTCCATAAGGATGGTTTTTATACTGTACTTCCACAATCTGCTGGCAGTACAAAAAAATAAGCTGCAGATCTCCTTAGGCTGAGTCATGGTGATTTGGGGCAGGGACCATACATATCATGGGAATATTTCACAGTTTCTGCTCTGTTTTCAGTGTATGACACCAAAACACCCACCTGATGACATCCTTTCAAGAGCAAAGGCAGCAATTTACAGAATTCCGCTTCTTAGCGGAAGTGAGAAATTGCTGAGCTGACACCAAGTCCTGCAGTGTCCCTGTCACCTGCAGAGCCACCGCATCCTCGCCACGGTAGCGGGCATTGTGACAAAGGTTCTATGTCAGCTGGGTGTGGCAGCCAGGCGCCCCCTAGGGGATGGGGAGCCTGTCAGCCCCGGGCCTGTCACTGCCTGGTGTCCCTGCTGCCACCAGCCAGGCCTCTGAAAACTTGACAAACCATGCCCAGACTTGGGGCCAGTTTGGCCCGAAGTCTGCAAGAGACAAGTCGGGAAGAAAGATATGGGACAGAGGGAGAAAGCGAAGGGAGCAGGAGAAAGGGAAGGAAGAATAACAAGTAGTGTTGGGCTGCAGGAGTGAGATGGAGGAATTGCAAGAAAAGAGGCAGGAAGCAGGAGAGTGAGAGAAAAGGAAAGAAGAGACATGCAGCCAGACGAGGGCTTAGTGAGAGAGGATGGGACAGAGAACAGGATGAGAAGGAAAGAAGGCAAGGCTAGGACAGGCAAGGATAGGCAAAGCAAGGCTAGGCTGCAGGACATGTTTTTGCTTTATAGTTTCTGGCACATTCGTCTTCAGACTAGGAGGAAAGCCATCAGACCGTATGGATTAGGCCCAAGCAAAAACCCCAGCTACTTGAGACACTTAGACTAAGCCTAAAATACCAAGATCTCTCCATAAGGATGGTTTTTATACTGTACTTCCACAATCTGCTGGCAGTACAAAAAAATAAGCTGCAGATCTCCTTAGGCTGAGTCATGGTGCTTTGGGGCAGGGACCACGCATATCATGGGAATATTTCACAGTTTCTGCTCTGTTTTCAGTGTATGACACCAAAACACCCACCTGATGACATCCATTCAAGAACAAAGGCAGCAATTTGCAGAATTCTGCTTCTTAGGGGAAGTGAGAAATTGCTGAGCTGACCCCAAGTCCTGCAGTGTCCCTGTCACCTGCAGAGCCACCGCATCCTCGCCACGGTAGCGGGCATTGTGACAAAGGTTCTATGTCAGCTGGGTGTGGCAGCCAGGTGCCCCCTAGGGGATGGGGAGCCAGTCAGCCCCGGGCCTGTCACTGCCTGGTGTCCCTGCTGCCACCAGCCAGGCCTCTGAAAACTTGTCAAAGCATGCCCAGACTTGGGGCCAGTTTGGCCCAAAGTCTGCAAGAGACAAGTCGGGAAGAAAGATATGGGACAGAGGGAGAAAGCGAAGGGAGCAGGAGAAAGGGAAGGAAGAATAAAAAGTAGTGTTGGGCTGCAGGAGTGAGATGGAGGAATTGCAAGAAAAGAGGCAGGAAGCAGGAGAGTGAGAGAAAAGGAAAGAAGAGACATGCAGCCAGACGAGGGCTTAGTGAGAGAGGATGGGACAGAGAACAGAATGAAAAGGAAATAAGACAAGGCTAGGACAAGCAAGGACAGGCAAGGCAAGGCTAGGCTGCAGGACATGTTTTTGCTTTATAGTTTCTAGCACATTCGTCTTCAGACTAGGAGGAAAGCCATAAGACCGTATGGATTAGGCCCAAGCAAAAACCCCAGCTACTTGAGACGCTTAGACTAAGCCTAAAATACCAAGATCCCTCCATAAGGATGGTTTTTATGCTGTACTTCCACAATCTGCTGGCAGATTACAAAAAAATAAGCTGCAGAACTCCTTAGCTGAGTCATGGTGCTTTGGGGCAGGGACCATGCATATCATGGGAACATTTCACAGTTTCTGCTCTGTTCTCAGTGTATGACACCAAAACACCCACCTGATGACATCCTTTCAAGAGCAAAGGCAGCAATTTGCAGAATTCCGCTTCTTAGGGGAAGTGAGAAATTGCTGAGCTGACACCAAGTCCTGCAGTGTCCCTGTCACCTGCAGAGCCACCGCATCCTCGCCACGGTAGCGGGCATTGTGACAAAGGTTCTATGTCAGCTGGGTGTGGCAGCCAGGCGCCCCCTAGGGGATGGGGAGCCTGTCAGCCCCGGGCCTGTCACTGCCCGGTGTCCCTGCTGCCACCAGACAGGCCTCTGAAAACTTGACAAACCATGCCCAGACTTGGGGCCAGTTTGGCCCAAAGTCTGCAAGAGACAAGTCGGGAAGAAAGATATGGGACAGAGGGAGAAAGCGAAGGGAGCAGGAGAAAGAGAAGGAAGAATAAAAAGTAGTGTTGGGCTGCAGGAATGAGATAGAGGAATTGCAAGAAAAGAGGCAGGAAGCAGGAGAGTGAGAGAAAAGGAAAGAAGAGACATGCAGCCAGACGAGGGCTTAGTGAGAGAGGATGGGACAGAGAACTGGATGAGAAGGAAATAAGGCAAGGCTAGGACAAGCAAGGACAGGCAAGGCAAGGCTAGGCTGCAGGACATGTTTTTGCTTTATAGTTTCTAGCACATTCGTCTTCATACTAGGAGGAAAGCCATCAGACCGTATGGATTAGGCCCAAGCAAAAACCCCAGCTACTTGAGACACTTAGACTAAGCCTAAAATACCAAGATCTCTCCATAAGGATGGTTTTTATACTGTACTTCCACAATCTGCTGGCAGTACAAAAAAATAAGCTGCAGATCTCCTTAGGCTGAGTCATGGTACTTTGGGGCAGGGACCACGCATATCATGGGAATATTTCACAGTTTCTGCTCTGTTTTCAGTGTATGACACCAAAACACCCACCTGATGACATCCTTTCAAGAGCAAAGGCAGCAATTTGCAGAATTCCGCTTCTTAGGGGAAGTGAGAAATTGCTGAGCTGACCCCAAGTCCTGCAGTGTCCCTGTCACCTGCAGAGCCACCGCATCCTCGCCACGGTAGCGGGCATTGTGACAAAGGTTCTATGTCCGCTGGGTGTGGCAGCCAGGCGCCCCCTAGGGGATGGGGAGCCAGTCAGCCCCGGGCCTGTCACTGCCTGGTGTCCCTGCTGCCAACAGCCAGGCCTCTGAAAACTTGTCAAACCATGCCCAGACTTGGGGCCAGTTTGGCCCAAAGTCTGCAAGAGACAAGTCGGGAAGAAAGATATGGGACAGAGGGAGAAAGCGAAGGGAGCAGGAGAAAGGGAAGGAAGAATAAAAAGTAGTGTTGGGCTGCAGGAATGAGATGGAGGAATTGCAAGAAAAGAGGCAGGAAGCAGGAGAGTGAGAGAAAAGGAAAGAAGAGACATGCAGCCAGACGAGGGCTTAGTGAGAGAGGATGGGACAGAGAACTGGATGAGAAGGAAATAAGGCAAGGCTAGGACAAGCAAGGACAGGCAAGGCAAGGCTAGGCTGCAGGACATGTTTTTGCTTTATAGTTTCTAGCACATTCGTCTTCAGACTAATAGGAAAGGCATCAGACCGTATGGATTAGGCCCAAGCAAAAACCCCAGCTACTTGAGACACTTAGACTAAGCCTAAAATACCAAGATCTCTCCATAAGGATGGTTTTTATACTGTACTTCCACAATCTGCTGGCAGTACAAAAAAATAAGCTGCAGATCTCCTTAGGCTGAGTCATGGTGATTTGGGGCAGGGACCATACATATCATGGGAATATTTCACAGTTTCTGCTCTGTTTTCAGTGTATGACACCAAAACACCCACCTGATGACATCCTTTCAAGAGCAAAGGCAACAATTTGCAGAATTCAGCTTCTTAGGGGAAGTGAGAAATTGCTGAGCTGACACCAAGTCCTGCAGTGTCCCTGTCACCTGCAGAGCCACCGCATCCTCGCCACGGTAGCGGGCATTGTGACAAAGGTTCTATGCCAGCTGGGTGTGGCAGCCAGGTGCCCCCTAGGGGATGGGGAGCCAGTCAGCCCCGGGCCTGTCACTGCCTGGTGTCCCTGCTGCCACCAGCCAGGCCTCTGAAAACTTGTCAAACCATGCCCAGACTTGGGGCCAGTTTGGCCCAAAGTCTCCAAGAGACAAGTCGGGAAGAAAGATATGGGACAGAGGGAGAAAGCGAAGGGAGCAGGAGAAAGGGAAGGAAGAATAAAAAGTAGTGTTGGGCTGCAGGAGTGAGATGGAGGAATTGCAAGAAAAGAGGCAGGAAGCAGGAGAGTGAGAGAAAAGGAAAGAAGAGACATGCAGCCAGACGAGGGCTTAGTGAGAGAGGATGGGACAGAGAACTGGATGAAAAGGAAATAAGGCAAGGCTAGGACAAGCAAGGACAGGCAAGGCAAGGCTAGGCTGCAGGACATGTTTTTGCTTTATAGTTTCTAGCACATTCGTCTTCAGACTAGGAGGAAAGCCATAAGACCGTATGGATTAGGCCCAAGCAAAAACCCCAGCTACTTGAGACACATAGACTAAGCCTAAAATACCAAGATCCCTCCATAAGGATGGTTTTTATGCTGTACTTCCACAATCTGCTGGCAGATTACAAAAAAATAAGCTGCAGAACTCCTTAGCTGAGTCATGGTGCTTTGGGGCAGGGACCATGCATATCATGGGAACATTTCACAGTTTCTGCTCTGTTCTCAGTGTATGACACCAAAACACCCACCTGATGACATCCTTTCAAGAGCAAAGGCAGCAATTTGCAGAATTCCGCTTCTTAGGGGAAGTGAGAAATTGCTGAGCTGACACCAAGTCCTGCAGTGTCCCTGTCACCTGCAGAGCCACCGCATCCTCGCCACGGTAGCGGGCATTGTGACAAAGGTTCTATGTCAGCTGGGTGTGGCAGCCAGGCGCCCCCTAGGGGATGGGGAGCCTGTCAGCCCCGGGCCTGTCACTGCCCGGTGTCCCTGCTGCCACCAGACAGGCCTCTGAAAACTTGACAAACCATGCCCAGACTTGGGGCCAGTTTGGCCCAAAGTCTGCAAGAGACAAGTCGGGAAGAAAGATATGGGACAGAGGGAGAAAGCGAAGGGAGCAGGAGAAAGAGAAGGAAGAATAAAAAGTAGTGTTGGGCTGCAGGAATGAGATAGAGGAATTGCAAGAAAAGAGGCAGGAAGCAGGAGAGTGAGAGAAAAGGAAAGAAGAGACATGCAGCCAGACGAGGGCTTAGTGAGAGAGGATGGGACAGAGAACTGGATGAGAAGGAAATAAGGCAAGGCTAGGACAAGCAAGGACAGGCAAGGCAAGGCTAGGCTGCAGGACATGTTTTTGCTTTATAGTTTCTAGCACATTCGTCTTCATACTAGGAGGAAAGCCATCAGACCGTATGGATTAGGCCCAAGCAAAAACCCCAGCTACTTGAGACACTTAGACTAAGCCTAAAATACCAAGATCTCTCCATAAGGATGGTTTTTATACTGTACTTCCACAATCTGCTGGCAGTACAAAAAAATAAGCTGCAGATCTCCTTAGGCTGAGTCATGGTACTTTGGGGCAGGGACCACGCATATCATGGGAATATTTCACAGTTTCTGCTCTGTTTTCAGTGTATGACACCAAAACACCCACCTGATGACATCCTTTCAAGAGCAAAGGCAGCAATTTGCAGAATTCCGCTTCTTAGGGGAAGTGAGAAATTGCTGAGCTGACCCCAAGTCCTGCAGTGTCCCTGTCACCTGCAGAGCCACCGCATCCTCGCCACGGTAGCGGGCATTGTGACAAAGGTTCTATGTCCGCTGGGTGTGGCAGCCAGGCGCCCCCTAGGGGATGGGGAGCCAGTCAGCCCCGGGCCTGTCACTGCCTGGTGTCCCTGCTGCCAACAGCCAGGCCTCTGAAAACTTGTCAAACCATGCCCAGACTTGGGGCCAGTTTGGCCCAAAGTCTGCAAGAGACAAGTCGGGAAGAAAGATATGGGACAGAGGGAGAAAGCGAAGGGAGCAGGAGAAAGGGAAGGAAGAATAAAAAGTAGTGTTGGGCTGCAGGAATGAGATGGAGGAATTGCAAGAAAAGAGGCAGGAAGCAGGAGAGTGAGAGAAAAGGAAAGAAGAGACATGCAGCCAGACGAGGGCTTAGTGAGAGAGGATGGGACAGAGAACTGGATGAGAAGGAAATAAGGCAAGGCTAGGACAAGCAAGGACAGGCAAGGCAAGGCTAGGCTGCAGGACATGTTTTTGCTTTATAGTTTCTAGCACATTCGTCTTCAGACTAATAGGAAAGGCATCAGACCGTATGGATTAGGCCCAAGCAAAAACCCCAGCTACTTGAGACACTTAGACTAAGCCTAAAATACCAAGATCTCTCCATAAGGATGGTTTTTATACTGTACTTCCACAATCTGCTGGCAGTACAAAAAAATAAGCTGCAGATCTCCTTAGGCTGAGTCATGGTGATTTGGGGCAGGGACCATACATATCATGGGAATATTTCACAGTTTCTGCTCTGTTTTCAGTGTATGACACCAAAACACCCACCTGATGACATCCTTTCAAGAGCAAAGGCAGCAATTTACAGAATTCCGCTTCTTAGCGGAAGTGAGAAATTGCTGAGCTGACACCAAGTCCTGCAGTGTCCCTGTCACCTGCAGAGCCACCGCATCCTCGCCACGGTAGCGGGCATTGTGACAAAGGTTCTATGTCAGCTGGGTGTGGCAGCCAGGCGCCCCCTAGGGGATGGGGAGCCTGTCAGCCCCGGGCCTGTCACTGCCTGGTGTCCCTGCTGCCACCAGCCAGGCCTCTGAAAACTTGTCAAACCATGCCCAGACTTGGGGCCAGTTTGGCCCAAAGTCTGCAAGAGACAAGTCGGGAAGAAAGATATGGGACAGAGGGAGAAAGCGAAGGGAGCAGGAGAAAGGGAAGGAAGAATAACAAGTAGTGTTGGGCTGCAGGAGTGAGATGGAGGAATTGCAAGAAAAGAGGCAGGAAGCAGGAGAGTGAGAGAAAAGGAAAGAAGAGACATGCAGCCAGACGAGGGTTTAGTGAGAGAGGATGGGACAGAGAACAGGATGAAAAGGAAATAAGGCAAGGCTAGGACAAGCAAGGACAGGCAAGGCAAGGCTAGGCTGCAGGACATGTTTTTGCTTTATAGTTTCTAGCACATTCGTCTTCAGACTAGGAGGAAAGCCATCAGACCGTATGGATTAGGCCCAAGCAAAAACTTCAGCTACTTGAGACACTTAGACTAAGCCTAAAATACCAAGATCTCTCCATAAGGATGATTTTTATACTGTACTTCCACAATCTGCTGGCAGTACAAAAAAATAAGCTGCAGATCTCCTTAGGCTGAGTCATGGTGCTTTGGGGCAGGGACCATGCATATCATGGGAATATTTCACAGTTTCTGCTCTGTTTTCAGTGTATGACACCAAAACACCCACCTGATGACATCCTTTCAAGAGCAAAGGCAACAATTTGCAGAATTCAGCTTCTTAGGGGAAGTGAGAAATTGCTGAGCTGACACCAAGTCCTGCAGTGTCCCTGTCACCTGCAGAGCCACCGCATCCTCGCCACGGTAGCGGGCATTGTGACAAAGGTTCTATGCCAGCTGGGTGTGGCAGCCAGGTGCCCCCTAGGGGATGGGGAGCCAGTCAGCCCCGGGCCTGTCACTGCCTGGTGTCCCTGCTGCCACCAGCCAGGCCTCTGAAAACTTGTCAAACCATGCCCAGACTTGGGGCCAGTTTGGCCCAAAGTCTCCAAGAGACAAGTCGGGAAGAAAGATATGGGACAGAGGGAGAAAGCGAAGGGAGCAGGAGAAAGGGAAGGAAGAATAAAAAGTAGTGTTGGGCTGCAGGAGTGAGATGGAGGAATTGCAAGAAAAGAGGCAGGAAGCAGGAGAGTGAGAGAAAAGGAAAGAAGAGACATGCAGCCAGACGAGGGCTTAGTGAGAGAGGATGGGACAGAGAACTGGATGAAAAGGAAATAAGGCAAGGCTAGGACAAGCAAGGACAGGCAAGGCAAGGCTAGGCTGCAGGACATGTTTTTGCTTTATAGTTTCTAGCACATTCGTCTTCAGACTAGGAGGAAAGCCATCAGACCGTATGGATTAGGCCCAAGCAAAAACCCCAGCTACTTGAGACACTTAGACTAAGCCTAAAATACCAAGATCTCTCCATAAGGATGGTTTTTATACTGTACTTCCACAATCTGCTGGCAGTACAAAAAAATAAGCTGCAGATCTCCTTAGGCTGAGTCATGGTGCTTTGGGGCAGGGACCATGCATATCATGGGAATATTTCACAGTTTCTGCTCTGTTCTCAGTGTATGACACCAAAACACCCACCTGATGACATCCTTTCAAGAGCAAAGGCAGCAATTTGCAGAATTCCGCTTCTTAGGGGAAGTGAGAAATTGCTGAGCTGACACCAAGTCCTGCAGTGTCCCTGTCACCTGCAGAGCCACCGCATCCTCGCCACGGTAGCGGGCATTGTGACAAAGGTTCTATGTCAGCTGGGTGTGGCAGCCAGGCGCCCCCTAGGGGATGGGGAGCCAGTCAGCCCCGGGCCTGTCACTGCCTGGTGTCCCTGCTGCCACCAGCCAGGCCTCTGAAAACTTGACAAACCATGCCCAGACTTGGGGCCAGTTTGGCCCGAAGTCTGCAAGAGACAAGTCGGGAAGAAAGATATGGGACAGAGGGAGAAAGCGAAGGGAGCAGGAGAAAGGGAAGGAAGAATAACAAGTAGTGTTGGGCTGCAGGAGTGAGATGGAGGAATTGCAAGAAAAGAGGCAGGAAGCAGGAGAGTGAGAGAAAAGGAAAGAAGAGACATGCAGCCAGACGAGGGCTTAGTGAGAGAGGATGGGACAGAGAACTGGATGAGAAGGAAATAAGGCAAGGCTAGGACAAGCAAGGACAGGCAAGGCAAGGCTAGGCTGCAGGACATGTTTTTGCTTTATAGTTTCTAGCACATTCGTCTTCAGACTAGGAGGAAAGCCATCAGACCGTATGGATTAGGCCCAAGCAAAAACCCCAGCTACTTGAGACACTTAGACTAAGCCTAAAATACCAAGATCTCTCCATAAGGATGGTTTTTATACTGTACTTCCACAATCTGCTGGCAGTACAAAAAAATAAGCTGCAGATCTCCTTAGGCTGAGTCATGGTACTTTGGGGCAGGGACCACGCATATCATGGGAATATTTCACAGTTTCTGCTCTGTTTTCAGTGTATGACACCAAAACACCCACATGATGACATCCTTTCAAGAGCAAAGGCAGCAATTTGCAGAATTCCGCTTCTTAGGGGAAGTGAGAAATTGCTGAGCTGACCCCAAGTCCTGCAGTGTCCCTGTCACCTGCAGAGCCACCGCATCCTCGCCACGGTAGCGGGCATTGTGACAAAGGTTCTATGTCCGCTGGGTGTGGCAGCCAGGCGCCCCCTAGGGGATGGGGAGCCAGTCAGCCCCGGGCCTGTCACTGCCTGGTGTCCCTGCTGCCAACAGCCAGGCCTCTGAAAACTTGTCAAACCATGCCCAGACTTGGGGCCAGTTTGGCCCAAAGTCTGCAAGAGACAAGTCGGGAAGAAAGATATGGGACAGAGGGAGAAAGCGAAGGGAGCAGGAGAAAGGGAAGGAAGAATAAAAAGTAGTGTTGGGCTGCAGGAATGAGAGGGAGGAATTGCAAGAAAAGAGGCAGGAAGCAGGAGAGTGAGAGAAAAGGAAAGAAGAGACATGCAGCCAGACGAGGGCTTAGTGAGAGAGGATGGGACAGAGAACTGGATGAGAAGGAAATAAGGCAAGGCTAGGACAAGCAAGGACAGGCAAGGCAAGGCTAGGCTGCAGGACATGTTTTTGCTTTATAGTTTCTAGCACATTCGTCTTCAGACTAGGAGGAAAGGCATCAGACCGTATGGATTAGGCCCAAGCAAAAACCCCAGCTACTTGAGACACTTAGACTAAGCCTAAAATACCAAGATCTCTCCATAAGGATGGTTTTTATACTGTACTTCCACAATCTGCTGGCAGTACAAAAAAATAAGCTGCAGATCTCCTTAGGCTGAGTCATGGTGATTTGGGGCAGGGACCATACATATCATGGGAATATTTCACAGTTTCTGCTCTGTTTTCAGTGTATGACACCAAAACACCCACCTGATGACATCCTTTCAAGAGCAAAGGCAGCAATTTACAGAATTCCGCTTCTTAGCGGAAGTGAGAAATTGCTGAGCTGACACCAAGTCCTGCAGTGTCCCTGTCACCTGCAGAGCCACCGCATCCTCGCCACGGTAGCGGGCATTGTGACAAAGGTTCTATGTCAGCTGGGTGTGGCAGCCAGGCGCCCCCTAGGGGATGGGGAGCCTGTCAGCCCCGGGCCTGTCACTGCCTGGTGTCCCTGCTGCCACCAGCCAGGCCTCTGAAAACTTGACAAACCATGCCCAGACTTGGGGCCAGTTTGGCCCGAAGTCTGCAAGAGACAAGTCGGGAAGAAAGATATGGGACAGAGGGAGAAAGCGAAGGGAGCAGGAGAAAGGGAAGGAAGAATAACAAGTAGTGTTGGGCTGCAGGAGTGAGATGGAGGAATTGCAAGAAAAGAGGCAGGAAGCAGGAGAGTGAGAGAAAAGGAAAGAAGAGACATGCAGCCAGACGAGGGCTTAGTGAGAGAGGATGGGACAGAGAACAGGATGAGAAGGAAAGAAGGCAAGGCTAGGACAGGCAAGGATAGGCAAAGCAAGGCTAGGCTGCAGGACATGTTTTTGCTTTATAGTTTCTGGCACATTCGTCTTCAGACTAGGAGGAAAGCCATCAGACCGTATGGATTAGGCCCAAGCAAAAACCCCAGCTACTTGAGACACTTAGACTAAGCCTAAAATACCAAGATCTCTCCATAAGGATGGTTTTTATACTGTACTTCCACAATCTGCTGGCAGTACAAAAAAATAAGCTGCAGATCTCCTTAGGCTGAGTCATGGTGCTTTGGGGCAGGGACCACGCATATCATGGGAATATTTCACAGTTTCTGCTCTGTTTTCAGTGTATGACACCAAAACACCCACCTGATGACATCCATTCAAGAACAAAGGCAGCAATTTGCAGAATTCTGCTTCTTAGGGGAAGTGAGAAATTGCTGAGCTGACCCCAAGTCCTGCAGTGTCCCTGTCACCTGCAGAGCCACCGCATCCTCGCCACGGTAGCGGGCATTGTGACAAAGGTTCTATGTCAGCTGGGTGTGGCAGCCAGGTGCCCCCTAGGGGATGGGGAGCCAGTCAGCCCCGGGCCTGTCACTGCCTGGTGTCCCTGCTGCCACCAGCCAGGCCTCTGAAAACTTGTCAAAGCATGCCCAGACTTGGGGCCAGTTTGGCCCAAAGTCTGCAAGAGACAAGTCGGGAAGAAAGATATGGGACAGAGGGAGAAAGCGAAGGGAGCAGGAGAAAGGGAAGGAAGAATAAAAAGTAGTGTTGGGCTGCAGGAGTGAGATGGAGGAATTGCAAGAAAAGAGGCAGGAAGCAGGAGAGTGAGAGAAAAGGAAAGAAGAGACATGCAGCCAGACGAGGGCTTAGTGAGAGAGGATGGGACAGAGAACAGAATGAAAAGGAAATAAGACAAGGCTAGGACAAGCAAGGACAGGCAAGGCAAGGCTAGGCTGCAGGACATGTTTTTGCTTTATAGTTTCTAGCACATTCGTCTTCAGACTAGGAGGAAAGCCATAAGACCGTATGGATTAGGCCCAAGCAAAAACCCCAGCTACTTGAGACGCTTAGACTAAGCCTAAAATACCAAGATCTCTCCATAAGGATGGTTTTTATGCTGTACTTCCACAATCTGCTGGCAGATTACAAAAAAATAAGCTGCAGAACTCCTTAGCTGAGTCATGGTGCTTTGGGGCAGGGACCATGCATATCATGGGAACATTTCACAGTTTCTGCTCTGTTCTCAGTGTATGACACCAAAACACCCACCTGATGACATCCTTTCAAGAGCAAAGGCAGCAATTTGCAGAATTCCGCTTCTTAGGGGAAGTGAGAAATTGCTGAGCTGACACCAAGTCCTGCAGTGTCCCTGTCACCTGCAGAGCCACCGCATCCTCGCCACGGTAGCGGGCATTGTGACAAAGGTTCTATGTCAGCTGGGTGTGGCAGCCAGGCGCCCCCTAGGGGATGGGGAGCCTGTCAGCCCCGGGCCTGTCACTGCCCGGTGTCCCTGCTGCCACCAGACAGGCCTCTGAAAACTTGACAAACCATGCCCAGACTTGGGGCCAGTTTGGCCCAAAGTCTGCAAGAGACAAGTCGGGAAGAAAGATATGGGACAGAGGGAGAAAGCGAAGGGAGCAGGAGAAAGAGAAGGAAGAATAAAAAGTAGTGTTGGGCTGCAGGAATGAGATAGAGGAATTGCAAGAAAAGAGGCAGGAAGCAGGAGAGTGAGAGAAAAGGAAAGAAGAGACATGCAGCCAGACGAGGGCTTAGTGAGAGAGGATGGGACAGAGAACAGGATGAAAAGGAAATAAGGCAAGGCTAGGACAAGCAAGGACAGGCAAGGCAAGGCTAGGCTGCAGGACATGTTTTTGCTTTATAGTTTCTAGCACATTCGTCTTCAGACTAGGAGGAAAGCCATCAGACCGTATGGATTAGGCCCAAGCAAAAACCCCAGCTACTTGAGACACTTAGACTAAGCCTAAAATACCAAGATCTCTCCATAAGGATGGTTTTTATACTGTACTTCCACAATCTGCTGGCAGTACAAAAAAATAAGCTGCAGATCTCCTTAGGCTGAGTCATGGTGCTTTGGGGCAGGGACCATACATATCATGGGAATATTTCACAGTTTCTGCTCTGTTTTCAGTGTATGACACCAAAACACCCACCTGATGACATCCTTTCAAGAGCAAAGGCAGCAATTTGCAGAATTCCGCTTCTTAGGGGAAGTGAGAAATTGCTGAGCTGACACCAAGTCCTGCAGTGTCCCTGTCACCTGCAGAGCCACCGCATCCTCGCCACGGTAGCGGGCACTGTGACAAAGGTTCTATGTCAGTTGGGTGTGGCAGCCAGGCGCCCCCTAGGGGATGGGGAGCCTGTCAGCCCCGGACCTGTCACTGCCTGGTGTCCCTGCTGCCACCAGCCAGGCCTCTGAAAACTTGTCAAACCATGCCCAGACTTGTGGCCAGTTTGGCCCAAAGTCTCCAAGAGACAAGTCGGGAAGAAAGATATGGGACAGAGGGAGAAAGCGAAGGGAGCAGGAGAAAGGGAAGGAAGAATAAAAAGTAGTGTTGGGCTGCAGGAATGAGATGGAGGAATTGCAAGAAAAGAGGCAGGAAGCAGGAGAGTGAGAGAAAAGGAAAGAAGAGACATGCAGCCAGACGAGGGCTTAGTGAGCGAGGATGGGACAGAGAACAGGATGAGAAGGAAAGAAGGCAAGGCTAGGACAGGCAAGGATAGGCAAAGCAAGGCTAGGCTGCAGGACATGTTTTTGCTTTATAGTTTCTAGCACATTCGTCTTCAGACTAGGAGGAAAGCCATCAGACCGTATGGATTAGGCCCAAGCAAAAACCCCAGCTACTTGAGACACTTAGACTAAGCCTAAAATACCAAGATCTCTCCATAAGGATGGTTTTTATACTGTACTTCCACAATCTGCTGGCAGTACAAAAAAATAAGCTGCAGATCTCCTTAGGCTGAGTCATGGTGCTTTGGGGCAGGGACCATGCATATCATGGGAATATTTCACAGTTTCTGCTCTGTTTTCAGTGTATGACACCAAAACACCCACCTGATGACATCCTTTCAAGAGCAAAGGCAGCAATTTGCAGAATTCCGCTTCTTAGGGGAAGTGAGAAATTGCTGAGCTGACCCCAAGACCTGCAGTGTCCCTGTCACCTGCAGAGCCACCGCATCCTCGCCACGGTAGCGGGCATAGTGACAAAGGTTCTATGTCAGCTGGGTGTGGCAGCCAGGCGCCCCCTAGGGGATGGGGAGCCTGTCAGCCCCGGGCCTCTCACTGCCTGGTGTCCCTGCTGCCACCAGCCAGGCCTCTGAAAACTTGACAAACCATGCCCAGATTTGGGGCCAGTTTGGCCCAAAGTCTGCAAGAGACAAGTCGGGAGAAAAGATATGGGACAGAGGGAGAAAGCGAAGGGAGCAGGAGAAAGGGAAGGAAGAATAAAAAGTAGTGTTGGGCTGCAGGAGTGAGATGGAGGAATTGCAAGAAAAGAGGCAGGAAGCAGGAGAGTGAGAGAAAAGGAAAGAAGAGACATGCAGCCAGACGAGGGCTTAGTGAGAGAGGATGGGACAGAGAACAGAATGAAAAGGAAATAAGACAAGGCTAGGACAAGCAAGGACAGGCAAGGCAAGGCTAGGCTGCAGGACATGTTTTTGCTTTATAGTTTCTAGCACATTCGTCTTCAGACTAGGAGGAAAGCCATAAGACCGTATGGATTAGGCCCAAGCAAAAACCCCAGCTACTTGAGACGCTTAGACTAAGCCTAAAATACCAAGATCTCTCCATAAGGATGGTTTTTATGCTGTACTTCCACAATCTGCTGGCAGATTACAAAAAAATAAGCTGCAGAACTCCTTAGCTGAGTCATGGTGCTTTGGGGCAGGGACCATGCATATCATGGGAACATTTCACAGTTTCTGCTCTGTTCTCAGTGTATGACACCAAAACACCCACCTGATGACATCCTTTCAAGAGCAAAGGCAGCAATTTGCAGAATTCCGCTTCTTAGGGGAAGTGAGAAATTGCTGAGCTGACACCAAGTCCTGCAGTGTCCCTGTCACCTGCAGAGCCACCGCATCCTCGCCACGGTAGCGGGCATTGTGACAAAGGTTCTATGTCAGCTGGGTGTGGCAGCCAGGCGCCCCCTAGGGGATGGGGAGCCTGTCAGCCCCGGGCCTGTCACTGCCCGGTGTCCCTGCTGCCACCAGACAGGCCTCTGAAAACTTGACAAACCATGCCCAGACTTGGGGCCAGTTTGGCCCAAAGTCTGCAAGAGACAAGTCGGGAAGAAAGATATGGGACAGAGGGAGAAAGCGAAGGGAGCAGGAGAAAGGGAAGGAAGAATTAAAAGTAGTGTTGGGCTGCAGGAGGGAGATGGAGAAATTGCAAGAAAAGAGGCAGGAAGCAGGAGAGTGAGAGAAAAGGAAAGAAGAGACATGCAGCCAGACGAGGGCTTAGTGAGAGAGGATGGGACAGAGAACAGGATGAAAAGGAAATAAGGCAAGGCTAGGACAAGCAAGGACAGGCAAGGCAAGGCTAGGCTGCAGGACATGTTTTTGCTTTATAGTTTCTAGCACATTCGTCTTCAGACGAGGAGGAAAGCCATCAGACCGTATGGATTAGGCCCAAGCAAAAACCCCAGCTACTTGAGACACTTAGACTAAGCCTAAAATACCAAGATCTCTCCATAAGGATGGTTTTTATACTGTACTTCCACAATCTGCTGGCAGTACAAAAAAATAAGCTGCAGATCTCCTTAGGCTGAGTCATGGTGCTTTGGGGCAGGGACCATACATATCATGGGAATATTTCACAGTTTCTGCTCTGTTTTCAGTGTATGACACCAAAACACCCACCTGATGACATCCTTTCAAGAGCAAAGGCAGCAATTTGCAGAATTCCGCTTCTTAGGGGAAGTGAGAAATTGCTGAGCTGACCCCAAGTCCTGCAGTGTCCCTGTCACCTGCAGAGCCACCGCATCCTCGCCACGGTAGCGGGCACTGTGACAAAGGTTCTATGTCAGCTGGGTGTGGCAGCCAGGCGCCCCCTAGGGGATGGGGAGCCTGTCAGCCCCGGACCTGTCACTGCCTGGTGTCCCTGCTGCCACCAGCCAGGCCTCTGAAAACTTGTCAAACCATGCCCAGACTTGGGGCCAGTTTGGCCCAAAGTCTCCAAGAGACAAGTCGGGAAGAAAGATATGGGACAGAGGGAGAAAGCGAAGGGAGCAGGAGAAAGAGAAGGAAGAATAAAAAGTAGTGTTGGGCTGCAGGAATGAGATGGAGGAATTGCAAGAAAAGAGGCAGGAAGCAGGAGAGTGAGAGAAAAGGAAAGAAGAGACATGCAGCCAGACGAGGGCTTAGTGAGAGAGGATGGGACAGAGAACTGGATGAGAAGGAAATAAGGCAAGGCTAGGACAAGCAAGGACAGGCAAGGCAAGGCTAGGCTGCAGGACATGTTTTTGCTTTATAGTTTCTAGCACATTCGTCTTCAGACTAGGAGGAAAGCCATCAGACCGTATGGATTAGGCCCAAGCAAAAACCCCAGCTACTTGAGACACTTAGACTAAGCCTAAAATACCAAGATCTCTCCATAAGGATGGTTTTTATACTGTACTTCCACAATCTGCTGGCAGTACAAAAAAATAAGCTGCAGATCTCCTTAGGCTGAGTCATGGTGCTTTGGGGCATGGACCATGCATATCATGGGAATATTTCACAGTTTCTGCTCTGTTTTCAGTGTATGACACCAAAACACCCACCTGATGACATCCATTCAAGAACAAAGGCAGCAATTTGCAGAATTCTGCTTCTTAGGGGAAGTGAGAAATTGCTGAGCTGACACCAAGTCCTGCAGTGTCCCTGTCACCTGCAGAGCCACCGCATCCTCGCCACGGTAGCGGGCATTGTGACAAAGGTTCTATGTCAGCTGGGTGTGGCAGCCAGGTGCCCCCTAGGGGATGGGGAGCCAGTCAGCCCCGGGCCTGTCACTGCCTGGTGTCCCTGCTGCCACCAGCCAGGCCTCTGAAAACTTGTCAAAGCATGCCCAGACTTGGGGCCAGTTTGGCCCAAAGTCTGCAAGAGACAAGTCGGGAAGAAAGATATGGGACAGAGGGAGAAAGCGAAGGGAGCAGGAGAAAGGGAAGGAAGAATAAAAAGTAGTGTTGGGCTGCAGGAGTGAGATGGAGGAATTGCAAGAAAAGAGGCAGGAAGCAGGAGAGTGAGAGAAAAGGAAAGAAGAGACATGCAGCCAGACGAGGGCTTAGTGAGAGAGGATGGGACAGAGAACAGAATGAAAAGGAAATAAGACAAGGCTAGGACAAGCAAGGACAGGCAAGGCAAGGCTAGGCTGCAGGACATGTTTTTGCTTTATAGTTTCTAGCACATTCGTCTTCAGACTAGGAGGAAAGCCATCAGACCGTATGGATTAGGCCCAAGCAAAAACCCCAGCTACTTGAGACGCTTAGACTAAGCCTAAAATACCAAGATCTCTCCATAAGGATGGTTTTTATGCTGTACTTCCACAATCTGCTGGCAGATTACAAAAAAATAAGCTGCAGAACTCCTTAGCTGAGTCATGGTGCTTTGGGGCAGGGACCATGCATATCATGGGAACATTTCACAGTTTCTGCTCTGTTCTCAGTGTATGACACCAAAACACCCACCTGATGACATCCTTTCAAGAGCAAAGGCAGCAATTTGCAGAATTCCGCTTCTTAGGGGAAGTGAGAAATTGCTGAGCTGACCCCAAGTCCTGCAGTGTCCCTGTCACCTGCAGAGCCACCGCATCCTCGCCACGGTAGCGGGCATTGTAACAAAGGTTCTATGTCAGCTGGGTGTGGCAGCCAGGCGCCCCCTAGGGGATGGGGAGCCTGTCAGCCCCGGGCCTGTCACTGCCCGGTGTCCCTGCTGCCACCAGACAGGCCTCTGAAAACTTGACAAACCATGCCCAGACTTGGGGCCAGTTTGGCCCAAAGTCTGCAAGAGACAAGTCGGGAAGAAAGATATGGGACAGAGGGAGAAAGCGAAGGGAGCAGGAGAAAGGGAAGGAAGAATAAAAAGTAGTGTTGGGCTGCAGGAGTGAGATGGAGAAATTGCAAGAAAAGAGGCAGGAAGCAGGAGAGTGAGAGAAAAGGAAAGAAGAGACATGCAGCCAGACGAGGGCTTAGTGAGAGAGGATGGGACAGAGAACAGGATGAAAAGGAAATAAGGCAAGGCTAGGACAAGCAAGGACAGGCAAGGCAAGGCTAGGCTGCAGGACATGTTTTTGCTTTATAGTTTCTAGCACATTCGTCTTCAGACTAGGAGGAAAGCCATCAGACCGTATGGATTAGGCCCAAGCAAAAACCCCAGCTACTTGAGACACTTAGACTAAGCCTAAAATACCAAGATCTCTCCATAAGGATGGTTTTTATACTGTACTTCCACAATCTGCTGGCAGTACAAAAAAATAAGCTGCAGATCTCCTTAGGCTGAGTCATGGTGCTTTGGGGCAGGGACCATACATATCATGGGAATATTTCACAGTTTCTGCTCTGTTTTCAGTGTATGACACCAAAACACCCACCTGATGACATCCATTCAAGAACAAAGGCAGCAATTTGCAGAATTCTGCTTCTTAGGGGAAGTGAGAAATTGCTGAGCTGACCCCAAGTCCTGCAGTGTCCCTGTCACCTGCAGAGCCACCGCATCCTCGCCACGGTAGCGGGCATTGTGACAAAGGTTCTATGTCAGCTGGGTGTGGCAGCCAGGTGCCCCCTAGGGGATGGGGAGCCAGTCAGCCCCGGGCCTGTCACTGCCTGGTGTCCCTGCTGCCACCAGCCAGGCCTCTGAAAACTTGTCAAAGCATGCCCAGACTTGGGGCCAGTTTGGCAGAAAGTCTGCAAGAGACAAGTCGGGAAGAAAGATATGTGACAGAGGGAGAAAGCGAAGGGAGCAGGAGAAAGGGAAGGAAGAATAAAAAGTAGTGTTGGGCTGCAGGAGTGAGATGGAGGAATTGCAAGAAAAGAGGCAGGAAGCAGGAGAGTGAGAGAAAAGGAAAGAAGAGACATGCAGCCAGACGAGGGCTTAGTGAGAGAGGATGGGACAGAGAACAGAATGAAAAGGAAATAAGACAAGGCTAGGACAAGCAAGGACAGGCAAGGCAAGGCTAGGCTGCAGGACATGTTTTTGCTTTATAGTTTCTAGCACATTCGTCTTCAGACTAGGAGGAAAGCCATCAGACCGTATGGATTAGGCCCAAGCAAAAACCCCAGCTACTTGAGACGCTTAGACTAAGCCTAAAATACCAAGATCTCTCCATAAGGATGGTTTTTATGCTGTACTTCCACAATCTGCTGGCAGATTACAAAAAAATAAGCTGCAGAACTCCTTAGCTGAGTCATGGTGCTTTGGGGCAGGGACCATGCATATCATGGGAACATTTCACAGTTTCTGCTCTGTTCTCAGTGTATGACACCAAAACACCCACCTGATGACATCCTTTCAAGAGCAAAGGCAGCAATTTGCAGAATTCCGCTTCTTAGGGGAAGTGAGAAATTGCTGAGCTGACACCAAGTCCTGCAGTGTCCCTGTCACCTGCAGAGCCACCGCATCCTCGCCACGGTAGCGGGCATTGTGACAAAGGTTCTATGTCAGCTGGGTGTGGCAGCCAGGCGCCCCCTAGGGGATGGGGAGCCTGTCAGCCCCGGGCCTGTCACTGCCCGGTGTCCCTGCTGCCACCAGACAGGCCTCTGAAAACTTGTCAAACCATGCCCAGACTTGGGGCCAGTTTGGCCCAAAGTCTGCAAGAGACAAGTCGGGAAGAAAGATATGGGACAGAGGGAGAAAGCGAAGGGAGCAGGAGAAAGGGAAGGAAGAATAAAAAGTAGTGTTGGGCTGCAGGAGTGAGATGGAGAAATTGCAAGAAAAGAGGCAGGAAGCAGGAGAGTGAGAGAAAAGGAAAGAAGAGACATGCAGCCAGACGAGGGCTTAGTGAGAGAGGATGGGACAGAGAACAGGATGAGAAGGAAAGAAGGCAAGGCTAGGACAGGCAAGGACAGGCAAGGCAAGGCTAGGCTGCAGGACATGTTTTTGCTTTATAGTTTCTAGCACATTCGTCTTCAGACTAGGAGGAAAGCCATCAGACCGTATGGATTAGGCCCAAGCAAAAACCCCAGCTACTTGAGACACTTAGACTAAGCCTAAAATACCAAGATCTCTCCATAAGGATGGTTTTTATACTGTACTTCCACAATCTGCTGGCAGTACAAAAAAATAAGCTGCAGATCTCCTTAGGCTGAGTCATGGTGCTTTGGGGCAGGGACCATACATATCATGGGAATATTTCACAGTTTCTGCTCTCTTTTCAGTGTATGACACCAAAACACCCACCTGATGACATCCTTTCAAGAGCAAAGGCAGCAATTGGCAGAATTCCGCTTCTTAGGGGAAGTGAGAAATTGCTGAGCTGACCCCAAGTCCTGCAGTGTCCCTGTCACCTGCAGAGCCACCGCATCCTCGCCAGGGTAGCGGGCACTGTGACAAAGGTTCTATGTCAGCTGGGTGTGGCAGCCAGGCGCCCCCTAGGGGATGGGGAGCCTGTCAGCCCCGGACCTGTCACTGCCTGGTGTCCCTGCTGCCACCAGCCAGGCCTCTGAAAACTTGTCAAACCATGCCCAGACTTGGGGCCAGTTTGGCCCAAAGTCTCCAAGAGACAAGTCGGGAAGAAAGATATGGGACAGAGGGAGAAAGCGAAGGGAGCAGGAGAAAGAGAAGGAAGAATAAAAAGTAGTGTTGGGCTGCAGGAATGAGATGGAGGAATTGCAAGAAAAGAGGCAGGAAGCAGGAGAGTGAGAGAAAAGGAAAGAAGAGACATGCAGCCAGACGAGGGCTTAGTGAGAGAGGATGGGACAGAGAACTGGATGAGAAGGAAATAAGGCAAGGCTAGGACAAGCAAGGACAGGCAAGGCAAGGCTAGGCTGCAGGACATGTTTTTGCTTTATAGTTTCTAGCACATTCGTCTTCAGACTAGGAGGAAAGCCATCAGACCGTATGGATTAGGCCCAAGCAAAAACCCCAGCTACTTGAGACACTTAGACTAAGCCTAAAATACCAAGATCTCTCCATAAGGATGGTTTTTATACTGTACTTCCACAATCTGCTGGCAGTACAAAAAAATAAGCTGCAGATCTCCTTAGGCTGAGTCATGGTGCTTTGGGGCAGGGACCATGCATATCATGGGAATATTTCACAGTTTCTGCTCTGTTTTCAGTGTATGACACCAAAACACCCACCTGATGACATCCATTCAAGAACAAAGGCAGCAATTTGCAGAATTCTGCTTCTTAGGGGAAGTGAGAAATTGCTGAGCTGACCCCAAGTCCTGCAGTGTCCCTGTCACCTGCAGAGCCATCGCATCCTCGCCACGGTAGCGGGCATTGTGACAAAGGTTCTATGTCAGCTGGGTGTGGCAGCCAGGTGCCCCCTAGGGGATGGGGAGCCAGTCAGCCCCGGGCCTGTCACTGCCTGGTGTCCCTGCTGCCACCAGCCAGGCCTCTGAAAACTTGTCAACGCATGCTCAGACTTGGGGCCATTTTGGCCCAAAGTCTCCAAGAGACAAGTCGGGAAGAAAGATATGGGACAGAGGGAGAAAGCGAAGGGAGCAGGAGAAAGGGAAGGAAGAATAAAAAGTAGTGTTGGGCTGCAGGAGTGTGATGGAGGAATTGCAAGAAAAGAGGCAGGAAGCAGGAGAGTGAGAGAAAAGGAAAGAAGAGACATGCAGCCAGACGAGGGCTTAGTGAGAGAGGATGGGACAGAGAACAGAATGAAAAGGAAATAAGACAAGGCTAGGACAAGCAAGGACAGGCAAGGCAAGGCTAGGCTGCAGGACATGTTTTTGCTTTATAGTTTCTAGCACATTCGTCTTCAGACTAGGAGGAAAGCCATCAGACCGTATGGATTAGGCCCAAGCAAAAACCCCAGCTACTTGAGATGCTTAGACTAAGCCTAAAATACCAAGATCTCTCCATAAGGATGGTTTTTATGCTGTACTTCCACAATCTGCTGGCAGATTACAAAAAAATAAGCTGCAGAACTCCTTAGCTGAGTCATGGTGCTTTGGGGCAGGGACCATGCATATCATGGGAATATTTCACAGTTTCTGCTCTGTTCTCAGTGTATGACACCAAAACACCCACCTGATGACATCCTTTCAAGAGCAAAGGCAGCAATTTGCAGAATTCCGCTTCTTAGGGGAAGTGAGAAATTGCTGAGCTGACACCAAGTCCTGCAGTGTCCCTGTCACCTGCAGAGCCACCGCATCCTCGCCACGGTAGCGGGCATTGTGAGAAAGGTTCTATGTCAGCTGGGTGTGGCAGCCAGGCGCCCCTAGGGGATGGGGAGCCTGTCAGCCCCGGGCCTGTCACTGCCTGGTGTCCCTGCTGCCACCAGCCAGGCCTCTGAAAACTTGTCAAACCATGCCCAGACTTGGGGCCAGTTTGGCCCAAAGTCTGCAAGAGACAAGTAGGGAAGAAAGATATGGGACAAAGGGAGAAAGCGAAGGGAGCAGGAGAAAGGGAAGGAAGAATAACAAGTAGTGTTGGGCTGCAGGAGTGAGATGGAGGAATTGCAAGAAAAGAGGGAGGAAGCAGGAGAGTGAGAGAAAAGGAAAGAAGAGACATGCAGCCAGACGAGGGCTTAGTGAGAGAGGATGGGACAGAGAACAGGATGAGAAGGAAAGAAGGCAAGGCTAGGACAGGCAAGGACAGGCAAGGCAAGGCTAGGCTGCAGGACATGTTTTTGCTTTATAGTTTCTAGCACATTCGTCTTCAGACGAGGAGGAAAGCCATAAGACCGTATGGATTAGGCCCAAGCAAAAACACCAGTTACTTGAGACACTTAGACTAAGCCTAAAATACCAAGATCTCTCCATAAGGATGGTTTTTATACTGTACTTCCACAATCTGCTGGCAGATTACAAAAAAATAAGCTGCAGAACTCCTTAGCTGAGTCATGGTGCTTTGGGGCAGGGACCACGCATATCATGGGAATATTTCAGAGTTTCTGCTCTGTTTTCAGTGTATGACACCAAAACACCCACCTGATGACATCCATTCAAGAAAAAAGGCAGCAATTTGCAGAATTCTGCTTCTTAGGGGAAGTGAGAAATTGCTGAGCTGACACCAAGTCCTGCAGTGTCCCTGTCACCTGCAGAGCCACCGCATCCTCGCCACGGTAGCGGGCATTGTGACAAAGGTTCTATGTCAGCTGGGTGTGGCAGCCAGGTGCCCCCTAGGGGATGGGGAGCCAGTCAGCCCCGGGCCTGTCACTGCCTGGTGTCCCTGCTGCCACCAGCCAGGCCTCTGAAAACTTGTCAAACCATGCCCAGACTTGGGGCCAGATTGGCCCAAAGTCTGCAAGAGACAAGTCGGGAAGAAAGATATGGGACAGAGGGAGAAAGCGAAGGGAGCAGGAGAAAGAGAAGGAAGAATAAAAAGTAGTGTTGGGCTGCAGGAATGAGATGGAGGAATTGTAAGAAAAGAGGCAGGAAGCAGGAGAGTGAGAGAAAAGGAAAGAAGAGACATGCAGCCAGACGAGGGCTTAGTGAGAGAGGATGGGACAGAGAACAGAATGAAAAGGAAATAAGACAAGGCTAGGACAAGCAAGGACAGGCAAGGCAAGGCTAGGCTGCAGGACATGTTTTTGCTTTATAGTTTCTAGCACATTCGTCTTCAGACTAGGAGGAAAGCCATAAGACCGTATGGATTAGGCCCAAGCAAAAACCCCAGCTACTTGAGACGCTTAGACTAAGCCTAAAATACCAAGATCTCTCCATAAGGATGGTTTTTATACTGTACTTCCACAATCTGCTGGCAGTACAAAAAAATAAGCTGCAGATCTCCTTAGGCTGAGTCATGGTGCTTTGGGGCAGGGACCATGCATATCATGGGAATATTTCACAGTTTCTGCTCTGTTTTCAGTGTATAACACCAAAACACCCACCTGATGACATCCATTCAAGAACAAAGGCAGCAATTTGCAGAATTCTGCTTCTTAGGGGAAGTGAGAAATTGCTGAGCTGACCCCAAGTCCTGCAGTGTCCCTGTCACCTGCAGAGCCACCGCATCCTCGCCACGGTAGCGGGCATTGTGACAAAGGTTCTATGTCAGCTGGGTGTGGCAGCCAGGCGCCCCCTAGGGGATGGGGAGCCAGTCAGCCCCGGGCCTGTCACTGCCTGGTGTCCCTGCTGCCACCAGCCAGGCCTCTGAAAACTTGTCAAACCATGCCCAGACTTGGGGCCAGTTTGGCCCAAAGTCTCCAAGAGACAAGTCGGGAAGAAAGATATGGGACAGAGGGAGAAAGCGAAGGGAGCAGAAGAAAGGGAAGGAAGAATAAAAAGTAGTGTTGGGCTGCAGGAGTGTGATGGAGGAATTGCAAGAAAAGAGGCAGGAAGCAGGAGAGTGAGAGAAAAGGAAAGAAGAGACATGCAGCCAGACGAGGGCTTAGTGAGAGAGGATGGGACAGAGAACAGAATGAAAAGGAAATAAGACAAGGCTAGGACAAGCAAGGACAGGCAAGGCAAGGCTAGGCTGCAGGACATGTTTTTGCTTTATAGTTTCTAGCACATTCGTCTTCAGACTAGGAGGAAAGCCATAAGACCGTATGGATTAGGCCCAAGCAAAAACACCAGCTACTTGAGACGCTTAGACTAAGCCTAAAATACCAAGATCTCTCCATAAGGATGGTTTTTATGCTGTACTTCCACAATCTGCTGGCAGATTACAAAAAAATAAGCTGCAGAACTCCTTAGCTGAGTCATGGTGCTTTGGGGCAGGGACCATGCATATCATGGGAATATTTCACAGTTTCTGCTCTGTTCTCAGTGTATGACACCAAAACACCCACCTGATGACATCCTTTCAAGAGCAAAGGCAGCAATTTGCAGAATTCCGCTTCTTAGGGGAAGTGAGAAATTGCTGAGCTGACCCCAAGTCCTGCAGTGTCCCTGTCACCTGCAGAGCCACCGCATCCTCGCCACGGTAGCGGGCATTGTGACAAAGGTTCTATGTCAGCTGGGTGTGGCAGCCAGGCGCCCCCTAGGGGATGGGGAGCCAGTCAGCCCCGGGCCTGTCACTGCCTGGTGTCCCTGCTGCCACCAGCCAGGCCTCTGAAAACTTGTCAAACCATGCCCAGACTTGGGGCCAGTTTGGCCCAAAGTCTCCAAGAGACAAGTCGGGAAGAAAGATATGGGACAGAGGGAGAAAGCGAAGGGAGCAGAAGAAAGGGAAGGAAGAATAAAAAGTAGTGTTGGGCTGCAGGAGTGTGATGGAGGAATTGCAAGAAAAGAGGCAGGAAGCAGGAGAGTGAGAGAAAAGGAAAGAAGAGACATGCAGCCAGACGAGGGCTTAGTGAGAGAGGATGGGACAGAGAACAGAATGAAAAGGAAATAAGACAAGGCTAGGACAAGCAAGGACAGGCAAGGCAAGGCTAGGCTGCAGGACATGTTTTTGCTTTATAGTTTCTAGCACATTCGTCTTCAGACTAGGAGGAAAGCCATAAGACCGTATGGATTAGGCCCAAGCAAAAACACCAGCTACTTGAGACGCTTAGACTAAGCCTAAAATACCAAGATCTCTCCATAAGGATGGTTTTTATGCTGTACTTCCACAATCTGCTGGCAGATTACAAAAAAATAAGCTGCAGAACTCCTTAGCTGAGTCATGGTGCTTTGGGGCAGGGACCATGCATATCATGGGAATATTTCACAGTTTCTGCTCTGTTCTCAGTGTATGACACCAAAACACCCACCTGATGACATCCTTTCAAGAGCAAAGGCAGCAATTTGCAGAATTCCGCTTCTTAGGGGAAGTGAGAAATTGCTGAGCTGACACCAAGTCCTGCAGTGTCCCTGTCACCTGCAGAGCCACCGCATCCTCGCCACGGTAGCGGGCATTGTGAGAAAGGTTCTATGTCAGCTGGGTGTGGCAGCCAGGCGCCCCCTAGGGGATGGGGAGCCTGTCAGCCCCGGGCCTGTCACTGCCTGGTGTCCCTGCTGCCACCAGCCAGGCCTCTGAAAACTTGTCAAACCATGCCCAGACTTGGGGCCAGTTTGGCCCAAAGTCTGCAAGAGACAAGTAGGGAAGAAAGATATGGGACAAAGGGAGAAAGCGAAGGGAGCAGGAGAAAGGGAAGGAAGAATAACAAGTAGTGTTGGGCTGCAGGAGTGAGATGGAGGAATTGCAAGAAAAGAGGGAGGAAGCAGGAGAGTGAGAGAAAAGGAAAGAAGAGACATGCAGCCAGACGAGGGCTTAGTGAGAGAGGATGGGACAGAGAACAGGATGAGAAGGAAAGAAGGCAAGGCTAGGACAGGCAAGGACAGGCAAGGCAAGGCTAGGCTGCAGGACATGTTTTTGCTTTATAGTTTCTAGCACATTCGTCTTCAGACGAGGAGGAAAGCCATAAGACCGTATGGATTAGGCCCAAGCAAAAACACCAGTTACTTGAGACACTTAGACTAAGCCTAAAATACCAAGATCTCTCCATAAGGATGGTTTTTATACTGTACTTCCACAATCTGCTGGCAGATTACAAAAAAATAAGCTGCAGAACTCCTTAGCTGAGTCATGGTGCTTTGGGGCAGGGACCATGCATATCATGGGAATATTTCACAGTTTCTGCTCTGTTCTCAGTGTATGACACCAAAACACCCACCTGATGACATCCTTTCAAGAAAAAAGGCAGCAATTTGCAGAATTCTGCTTCTTAGGGGAAGTGAGAAATTGCTGAGCTGACACCAAGTCCTGCAGTGTCCCTGTCACCTGCAGAGCCACCGCATCCTCGCCACGGTAGCGGGCATTGTGACAAAGGTTCTATGTCAGCTGGGTGTGGCAGCCAGGTGCCCCCTAGGGGATGGGGAGCCAGTCAGCCCCGGGCCTGTCACTGCCTGGTGTCCCTGCTGCCACCAGCCAGGCCTCTGAAAACTTGTCAAACCATGCCCAGACTTGGGGCCAGATTGGCCCAAAGTCTGCAAGAGACAAGTCGGGAAGAAAGATATGGGACAGAGGGAGAAAGCGAAGGGAGCAGGAGAAAGAGAAGGAAGAATAAAAAGTAGTGTTGGGCTGCAGGAATGAGATGGAGGAATTGTAAGAAAAGAGGCAGGAAGCAGGAGAGTGAGAGAAAAGGAAAGAAGAGACATGCAGCCAGACGAGGGCTTAGTGAGAGAGGATGGGACAGAGAACAGAATGAAAAGGAAATAAGACAAGGCTAGGACAAGCAAGGACAGGCAAGGCAAGGCTAGGCTGCAGGACATGTTTTTGCTTTATAGTTTCTAGCACATTCGTCTTCAGACTAGGAGGAAAGCCATAAGACCGTATGGATTAGGCCCAAGCAAAAACCCCAGCTACTTGAGACGCTTAGACTAAGCCTAAAATACCAAGATCTCTCCATAAGGATGGTTTTTATACTGTACTTCCACAATCTGCTGGCAGTACAAAAAAATAAGCTGCAGATCTCCTTAGGCTGAGTCATGGTGCTTTGGGGCAGGGACCATGCATATCATGGGAATATTTCACAGTTTCTGCTCTGTTTTCAGTGTATAACACCAAAACACCCACCTGATGACATCCATTCAAGAACAAAGGCAGCAATTTGCAGAATTCTGCTTCTTAGGGGAAGTGAGAAATTGCTGAGCTGACCCCAAGTCCTGCAGTGTCCCTGTCACCTGCAGAGCCACCGCATCCTCGCCACGGTAGCGGGCATTGTGACAAAGGTTCTATGTCAGCTGGGTGTGGCAGCCAGGCGCCCCCTAGGGGATGGGGAGCCAGTCAGCCCCGGGCCTGTCACTGCCTGGTGTCCCTGCTGCCACCAGCCAGGCCTCTGAAAACTTGTCAAACCATGCCCAGACTTGGGGCCAGTTTGGCCCAAAGTCTCCAAGAGACAAGTCGGGAAGAAAGATATGGGACAGAGGGAGAAAGCGAAGGGAGCAGAAGAAAGGGAAGGAAGAATAAAAAGTAGTGTTGGGCTGCAGGAGTGTGATGGAGGAATTGCAAGAAAAGAGGCAGGAAGCAGGAGAGTGAGAGAAAAGGAAAGAAGAGACATGCAGCCAGACGAGGGCTTAGTGAGAGAGGATGGGACAGAGAACAGAATGAAAAGGAAATAAGACAAGGCTAGGACAAGCAAGGACAGGCAAGGCAAGGCTAGGCTGCAGGACATGTTTTTGCTTTATAGTTTCTAGCACATTCGTCTTCAGACTAGGAGGAAAGCCATAAGACCGTATGGATTAGGCCCAAGCAAAAACACCAGCTACTTGAGACGCTTAGACTAAGCCTAAAATACCAAGATCTCTCCATAAGGATGGTTTTTATGCTGTACTTCCACAATCTGCTGGCAGATTACAAAAAAATAAGCTGCAGAACTCCTTAGCTGAGTCATGGTGCTTTGGGGCAGGGACCATGCATATCATGGGAATATTTCACAGTTTCTGCTCTGTTCTCAGTGTATGACACCAAAACACCCACCTGATGACATCCTTTCAAGAGCAAAGGCAGCAATTTGCAGAATTCCGCTTCTTAGGGGAAGTGAGAAATTGCTGAGCTGACACCAAGTCCTGCAGTGTCCCTGTCACCTGCAGAGCCACCGCATCCTCGCCACGGTAGCGGGCATTGTGACAAAGGTTCTATGTCAGCTGGGTGTGGCAGCCAGGTGCCCCCTAGGGGATGGGGAGCCAGTCAGCCCCGGGCCTGTCACTGCCTGGTGTCCCTGCTGCCACCAGTCAGGCCTCTGAAAACTTGTCAAACCATGCCCAGACTTGGGGCCAGATTGGCCCAAAGTCTGCAAGAGACAAGTCGGGAAGAAAGATATGGGACAGAGGGAGAAAGCGAAGGGAGCAGGAGAAAGAGAAGGAAGAATAAAAAGTAGTGTTGGGCTGCAGGAATGAGATGGAGGAATTGTAAGAAAAGAGGCAGGAAGCAGGAGAGTGAGAGAAAAGGAAAGAAGAGACATGCAGCCAGACGAGGGCTTAGTGAGAGAGGATGGGACAGAGAACAGGATGAGAAGGAAAGGAGGCAAGGCTAGGACAGGCAAGGATAGGCAAAGCAAGGCTAGGCTGCAGGACATGTTTTTGCTTTATAGTTTCTAGCACATTCGTCTTCCGACTAGGAGGAAAGCCATAAGACCGTATGGATTAGGCCCAAGCAAAAACCCCAGCTACTTGAGACGCTTAGACTAAGCCTAAAATACCAAGATCTCTTCATAAGGATGGTTTTTATACTGTACTTCCACAATCTGCTGGCAGTACAAAACAATAAGCTGCAGATCTCCTTAGGCTGAGTCACGGTGCTTTGGGGCAGGGACCATACATATCATGGGAATATTTCACAGTTTCTGCTCTGTTTTCAGTGTATGACACCAAAACACCCACCTGATGACATCCTTTCAAGAGCAAAGGCAGCAATTGGCAGAATTCCGCTTCTTAGGGGAAGTGAGAAATTGCTGAGCTGACCCCAAGTCCTGCAGTGTCCCTGTCACCTGCAGAGCCACCGCATCCTCGCCACGGTAGCGGGCACTGTGACAAAGGTTCTATGTCAGCTGGGTGTGGCAGCCAGGCGCCCCCTAGGGGATGGGGAGCCTGTCAGCCCCGGACCTGTCACTGCCTGGTGTCCCTGCTGCCACCAGCCAGGCCTCTGAAAACTTGTCAAACCATGCCCAGACTTGGGGCCAGTTTGGCCCAAAGTCTGCAAGAGACAAGTCGGGAAGAAAGATATGGGACAGAGGGAGAAAGCGAAGGGAGCAGGAGAAAGAGAAGGAAGAATAAAAAGTAGTGTTGGGCTGCAGGAATGAGATGGAGGAATTGCAAGAAAAGAGGCAGGAAGCAGGAGAGTGAGAGAAAAGGAAAGAAGAGACATGCAGCCAGACGAGGGCTTAGTGAGAGAGGATGGGACAGAGAACTGGATGAGAAGGAAATAAGGCAAGGCTAGGACAAGCAAGGACAGGCAAGGCAAGGCTAGGCTGCAGGACATGTTTTTGCTTTATAGTTTCTAGCACATTCGTCTTCAGACTAGGAGGAAAGCCATCAGACCGTATGGATTAGGCCCAAGCAAAAACCCCAGCTACTTGAGACACTTAGACTAAGCCTAAAATACCAAGATCTCTCCATAAGGATGGTTTTTATACTGTACTTCCACAATCTGCTGGCAGTACAAAAAAATAAGCTGCAGATCTCCTTAGGCTGAGTCATGGTGCTTTGGGGCAGGGACCATGCATATCATGGGAATATTTCACAGTTTCTGCTCTGTTTTCAGTGTATGACACCAAAACACCCACCTGATGACATCCATTCAAGAACAAAGGCAGCAATTTGCAGAATTCTGCTTCTTAGGGGAAGTGAGAAATTGCTGAGCTGACCCCAAGTCCTGCAGTGTCCCTGTCACCTGCAGAGCCACCGCATCCTCGCCACGGTAGCGGGCATTGTGACAAAGGTTCTATGTCAGCTGGGTGTGGCAGCCAGGTGCCCCCTAGGGGATGGGGAGCCAGTCAGCCCCGGGCCTGTCACTGCCTGGTGTCCCTGCTGCCACCAGCCAGGCCTCTGAAAACTTGTCAACGCATGCTCAGACTTGGGGCCATTTTGGCCCAAAGTCTCCAAGAGACAAGTCGGGAAGAAAGATATGGGACAGAGGGAGAAAGCGAAGGGAGCAGGAGAAAGGGAAGGAAGAATAACAAGTAGTGTTGGGCTGCAGGAGTGAGATGGAGGAATTGCAAGAAAAGAGGCAGGAAGCAGGAGAGTGAGAGAAAAGGAAAGAAGAGACATGCAGCCAGACGAGGGCTTAGTGAGAGAGGATGGGACAGAGAACAGAATGAAAAGGAAATAAGGCAAGGCTAGGACAAGCAAGGACAGGCAAGGCAAGGCTAGGCTGCAGGACATGTTTTTGCTTTATAGTTTCTAGCACATTCGTCTTCAGAATAGGAGGAAAGCCATAAGACCGTATGGATTAGGCCCAGGCAAAAACCTCAGCTACTTGAGACGCTTAGACTAAGCCTAAAATACCAAGATCTCTCCATAAGGATGGTTTTTATGCTGTACTTCCACAATCTGCTGGCAGATTACAAAAAAATAAGCTGCAGAACTCCTTAGCTGAGTCATGGTGCTTTGGGGCAGGGACCATGCATATCATGGGAATATTTCACAGTTTCTGCTCTGTTTTCAGTGTATGACACCAAAACACCCACCTGATGACATCCTTTCAAGAGCAAAGGCAGCAATTTGCAGAATTCCGCTTCTTAGGGGAAGTGAGAAATTGCTGAGCTGACACCAAGTCCTGCAGTGTCCCTGTCACCTGCAGAGCCACCGCATCCTCGCCACGGTAGCGGGCATTGTGACAAAGGTTCTATGTCAGCTGGGTGTGGCAGCCAGGCGCCCCCTAGGGGATGGGGAGCCTGTCAGCCCCGAGCCTGTCACTGACCGGTGTCCCTGCTGCCACCAGCCAGGCCTCTGAAAACTTGTCAAACCATGCCCAGACTTGGGGCCAGTTTGGCCCAAAGTCTGCAAGAGACAAGTCGGGAAGAAAGATATGGGACAGAGGGAGAAAGCGAAGGGAGCAGGAGAAAGGGAAGGAAGAATAACAAGTAGTGTTGGGCTGCAGGAGTGAGATGGAGGAATTGCAAGAAAAGAGGCAGGAAGCAGGAGAGTGAGAGAAAAGGAAAGAAGAGACATGCAGCCAGACGAGGGCTTAGTGAGAGAGGATGGGACAGAGAACAGGATGAGAAGGAAATAAGGCAAGGCTAGGACAGGCAAGGACAGGCAAGGCAAGGCTAGGCTGCAGGACATGTTTTTGCTTTATAGTTTCTAGCACATTCGTCTTCAGACGAGGAGGAAAGCCATAAGACCGTATGGATTAGGCCCAAGCAAAAACACCAGCTACTTGAGACGCTTAGACTAAGCCTAAAATACCAAGATCTCTCCATAAGGATGGTTTTTATACTGTACTTCCACAATCTGCTGGCAGATTACAAAAAAATAAGCTGCAGAACTCCTTAGCTGAGTCATGGTGCTTTGGGGCAGGGACCATGCATATCATGGGAATATTTCAGAGTTTCTGCTCTGTTCTCAGTGTATGACACCAAAACACCCACCTGATGACATCCTTTCAAGAGCAAAGGCAGCAATTTGCAGAATTCCGCTTCTTAGGGGAAGTGAGAAATTGCTGAGCTGACACCAAGTCCTGCAGTGTCCCTGTCACCTGCAGAGCCACCGCATCCTCGCCACGGTAGCGGGCATTGTGACAAAGGTTCTATGTCAGCTGGGTGTGGCAGCCAGGTGCCCCCTAGGGGATAGGGAGCCAGTCAGCCCCGGGCCTGTCACTGCCTGGTGTCCCTGCTGCCACCAGCCAGGCCTCTGAAAACTTGTCAAACCATGCCCAGACTTGGGGCCAGTTTGGCCCAAAGTCTCCAAGAGACAAGTCGGGAAGAAAGATATGGGACAGAGGGAGAAAGCGAAGGGAGCAGGAGAAAGGGAAGGAAGAATAACAAGTAGTGTTGGGCTGCAGGAGTGAGATGGAGGAATTGCAAGAAAAGAGGCAGGAAGCAGGAGAGTGAGAGAAAAGGAAAGAAGAGACATGCAGCCAGACGAGGGCTTAGTGAGAGAGGATGGGACAGAGAACAGAATGAAAAGGAAATAAGGCAAGGCTAGGACAAGCAAGGACAGGCAAGGCAAGGCTAGGCTGCAGGACATGTTTTTGCTTTATAGTTTCTAGCACATTCGTCTTCAGACGAGGAGGAAAGCCATAAGACCGTATGGATTAGGCCCAAGCAAAAACACCAGCTACTTGAGACGCTTAGACTAAGCCTAAAATACCAAGATCTCTCCATAAGGATGGTTTTTATACTGTACTTCCACAATCTGCTGGCAGATTACAAAAAAATAAGCTGCAGAACTCCTTAGCTGAGTCATGGTGCTTTGGGGCAGGGACCATGCATATCATGGGAATATTTCAGAGTTTCTGCTCTGTTCTCAGTGTATGACACCAAAACACCCACCTGATGACATCCTTTCAAGAGCAAAGGCAGCAATTTGCAGAATTCCGCTTCTTAGGGGAAGTGAGAAATTGCTGAGCTGACACCAAGTCCTGCAGTGTCCCTGTCACCTGCAGAGCCACCGCATCCTCGCCACGGTAGCGGGCATTGTGACAAAGGTTCTATGTCAGCTGGGTGTGGCAGCCAGGTGCCCCCTAGGGGATAGGGAGCCAGTCAGCCCCGGGCCTGTCACTGCCTGGTGTCCCTGCTGCCACCAGCCAGGCCTCTGAAAACTTGTCAAACCATGCCCAGACTTGGGGCCAGTTTGGCCCAAAGTCTCCAAGAGACAAGTCGGGAAGAAAGATATGGGACAGAGGGAGAAAGCGAAGGGAGCAGGAGAAAGGGAAGGAAGAATAACAAGTAGTGTTGGGCTGCAGGAGTGAGATGGAGGAATTGCAAGAAAAGAGGCAGGAAGCAGGAGAGTGAGAGAAAAGGAAAGAAGAGACATGCAGCCAGACGAGGGCTTAGTGAGAGAGGATGGGACAGAGAACAGAATGAAAAGGAAATAAGGCAAGGCTAGGACAAGCAAGGACAGGCAAGGCAAGGCTAGGCTGCAGGACATGTTTCTGCTTTATAGTTTTAGCACATTCGTCTTCAGACTAGGAGGAAAGCCATAAGACCGTATGGATTAGGCCCAAGCAAAAACCCCAGCTACTTGAGGCACTTAGACTAGGCCTAAAATACCAAGATCTCTCCATAAGGATGGTTTTTATACTGTACTTCCACAATCTGCTGGCAGTACAAAAAAATAAGCTGCAGATCTCCTTAGGCTGAGTCATGGTGCTTTGGGGCAGGGACCATGCATATCATGGGAATATTTCACAGTTTCTGCTCTGTTTTCAGTGTATGACACCAAAACACCCACCTGATGACATCCTTTCAAGAGCAAAGGCAGCAATTTGCAGAATTCCGCTTCTTAGGGGAAGTGAGAAATTGCTGAGCTGACACCAAGTCCTGCAGTGTCCCTGTCACCTGCAGAGCCACCGCATCCTCGCCACGGTAGCGGGCATTGTGACAAAGGTTCTATGTCAGCTGGGTGTGGCAGCCAGGCGCCCCCTAGGGGATGGGGAGCCAGTCAGCCCCGGGCCTGTCACTGCCTGGTGTCCCTGCTGCCACCAGCCAGGCCTCTGAAAACTTGTCAAACCATGCCCAGACGTGGAGCCAGTTTGGCCCAAAGTCTGCAAGAGACAAGTCGGGAAGAAAGATATGGGACAGAGGGAGAAAGCGAAGGGAGCAGGAGAAAGGGAAGGAAGAATAACAAGTAGTGTTGGGCTGCAGGAGTGAGATGGAGGAATTGCAAGAAAAGAGGCAGGAAGCAGGAGAGTGAGAGAAAAGGAAAGAAGAGACATGCAGCCAGACGAGGGCTTAGTGAGAGAGGATGGGACAGAGAACAGAATGAAAAGGAAATAAGGCAAGGCCAGGACAAGCAAGGACAGGCAAGGCAAGGCTAGGCTGCAGGACATGTTTTTGCTTTATAGTTCCTAGCACATTCGTCTTCAGACTAGGAGGAAAGCCATAAGACCGTATGGATTAGGCCCAAGCAAAAACCCCAGCTACTTGAGACACTTAGACTAAGCCTAAAATACCAAGATCTCTCCATAAGGATGGTTTTTATACTGTACTTCCACAATCTGCTGGCAGATTACAAAAAAATAAGCTGCAGAACTCCTTAGCTGAGTCATGGTGCTTTGGGGCAGGGACCACACATATCATGGGAATATTTCAGAGTTTCTGCTCTGTTTTCAGTGTATGACACCAAAACACCCACCTGATGACATCCATTCAAGAACAAAGGCAGCAATTTGCAGAATTCTGCTTCTTAGGGGAAGTGAGAAATTGCTGAGCTGACACCAAGTCCTGCAGTGTCCCTGTCACCTGCAGAGCCACCGCATCCTCGCCACGGTAGCGGGCATTGTGACAAAGGTTCTATGTCAGCTGGGTGTGGCAGCCAGGTGCCCCCTAGGGGATGGGGAGCCAGTCAGCCCCGGGCCTGTCACTGCCTGGTGTCCCTGCTGCCACCAGCCAGGCCTCTGAAAACTTGTCAAACCATGCCCAGACTTGGGGCCAGTTTGGCCCAAAGTCTGCAAGAGACAAGTCGGGAAGAAAGATAGGGGACAGAGGGAGAAAGCGAAGGGAGCAGGAGAAAGGGAAGGAAGAATAACAAGTAGTGTTGGGCTGCAGGAGTGAGATGGAGGAATTGCAAGAAAAGAGGCAGGAAGCAGGAGAGTGAGAGAAAAGGAAAGAAGAGACATGCAGCCAGACGAGGGCTTAGTGAGAGAGGATGGGACAGAGAACAGAATGAAAAGGAAATAAGGCAAGGCTAGGACAAGCAAGGACAGGCAAGGCAAGGCTAGGCTGCAGGACATGTTTTTGCTTTATAGTTTTAGCACATTCGTCTTCAGACTAGGAGGAAAGCCATAAGACCGTATGGATTAGGCCCAAGCAAAAACCCCAGCTACTTGAGACACTTAGACTAGGCCTAAAATACCAAGATCTCTCCATAAGGATGGTTTTTACACTGTACTTCCACAATCTGCTGGCAGATTACAAAAAAATAAGCTGCAGAACTCCTTAGCTGAGTCATGGTGCTTTGGGGCAGGGACCATGCATATCATGGGAATATTTCAGAGTTTCTGCTCTGTTCTCAGTGTATGACACCAAAACACCCACCTGATGACATCCTTTCAAGAGCAAAGGCAGCAATTTGCAGAATTCCGCTTCTTAGGGGAAGTGAGAAATTGCTGAGCTGACACCAAGTCCTGCAGTGTCCCTGTCACCTGCAGAGCCACCGCATCCTCGCCACGGTAGCGGGCATTGTGACAAAGGTTCTATGTCAGCTGGGTGTGGCAGCCATGTGCCCCCTAGGGGATGGGGAGCCAGTCAGCCCCGGGCCTGTCACTGCCTGGTGTCCCTGCTGCCACCAGCCAGGCCTCTGAAAACTTGTCAAACCATGCCCAGACTTGGGGCCAGTTTGGCCCAAAGTCTGCAAGAGACAAGTCGGGAAGAAAGATATGGGACAGAGGGAGAAAGCGAAGGGAGCAGGAGAAAGGGAAGGAAGAATAACAAGTAGTGTTGGGCTGCAGGAGTGAGATGGAGGAATTGCAAGAAAAGAGGCAGGAAGCAGGAGAGTGAGAGAAAAGGAAAGAAGAGACATGCAGCCAGACGAGGGCTTAGTGAGAGAGGATGGGACAGAGAACAGAATGAAAAGGAAATAAGGCAAGGCTAGGACAAGCAAGGACAGGCAAGGCAAGGCCAGGCTGCAGGACATGTTTTTGCTTTATAGTTTTAGCACATTCGTCTTCAGACTAGGAGGAAAGCCATAAGACCGTATGGATTAGGCCCAAGCAAAAACCCCAGCTACTTGAGACACTTAGACTAGGCCTAAAATACCAAGATCTCTCCATAAGGATGGTTTTTATACTGTACTTCCACAATCTGCTGGCAGTACAAAAAAATAAGCTGCAGATCTCCTTAGGCTGAGTCATGGTGCTTTGGGGCAGGGACCATGCATATCATGGGAATATTTCACAGTTTCTGCTCTGTTTTCAGTGTATGACACCAAAACACCCACCTGATGACATCCTTTCAAGAGCAAAGGCAGCAATTTGCAGAATTCCGCTTCTTAGGGGAAGTGAGAAATTGCTGAGCTGACACCAAGTCCTGCAGTGTCCCTGTCACCTGCAGAGCCACCGCATCCTCGCCACGGTAGCGGGCATTGTGACAAAGGTTCTATGTCAGCTGGGTGTGGCAGCCAGGCGCCCCCTAGGGGATGGGGAGCCAGTCAGCCCCGGGCCTGTCACTGCCTGGTGTCCCTGCTGCCACCAGCCAGGCCTCTGAAAACTTGTCAAACCATGCCCAGACTTGGGGCCATTTTGGCCCAAAGTCTCCAAGAGACAAGTCGGGAAGATGATATGGGACAGAGGGAGAAAGCGAAGGGAGCAGGAGAAAGGGAAGGAAGAATAACAAGTAGTGTTGGGCTGCAGGAGTGAGATGGAGGAATTGCAAGAAAAGAGGCAGGAAGCAGGAGAGTGAGAGAAAAGGAAAGAAGAGACATGCAGCCAGACGAGGGCTTAGTGAGAGAGGATGGGACAGAGAACAGAATGAAAAGGAAATAAGGCAAGGCTAGGACAAGCAAGGACAGGCAAGGCAAGGCTAGGCTGCAGGACATGTTTTTGCTTTATAGTTTCTAGCACATTCGTCTTCAGACTAGGAGGAAAGCCATCAGACCGTATGGATTAGGCCCAAGCAAAAACCCCAACTACTTGAGACACTTAGATTAGGCCTAAAATACCAAGATCTCTCCATAAGGATGGTTTTTATACTGTACTTCCACAATCTGCTGGCAGTACAAAAAAATAAGCTGCAGATCTCCTTAGGCTGAGTCATGGTGCTTTGGGGCAGGGACCATGCATATCATGGGAATATTTCACAGTTTCTGCTCTGTTTTCAGTGTATGACACCAAAACACCCACCTGATGACATCCTTTCAAGAGCAAAGGCAGCAATTGGCAGAATTCCGCTTCTTAGGGGAAGTGAGCAATTGCTGAGCTGACACCAAGTCCTGCAGTGTCCCTGTCACTTGCAGAGCCACCGCATCCTAGCCACGGTAGCGGGCATTGTGACAAAGGTTCTATGTCAGCTGGGTGTGGCAGCCAGGCGCCCCCTAGGGGATGGGGAGCCTGTCAGCCCCGGGCCTGTCACTGCCTGGTGTCCCTGCTGCCACCAGCCAGGCCTCTGAAAACTTGTCAAACCATGCCCAGACTTGGGGCCAGTTTGGCCCAAAGTCTCCAAGAGACAAGTCGGGAAGATGATATGGGACAGAGGGAGAAAGCGAAGGGAGCAGGAGAAAGGGAAGGAAGAATAACAAGTAGTGTTGGGCTGCAGGAGTGAGATGGAGGAATTGCAAGAAAAGAGGCAGGAAGCAGGAGAGTGAGAGAAAAGGAAAGAAGAGACATGCAGCCAGACGAGGGCTTAGTGAGAGAGGATGGGACAGAGAACAGAATGAAAAGGAAATAAGGCAAGGCTAGGACAAGCAAGGACAGGCAAGGCAAGGCTAGGCTGCAGGACATGTTTTTGCTTTATAGTTTCTAGCACATTCGTCTTCAGACGAGGAGGAAAGCCATAAGACCGTATGGATTAGGCCCAAGCAAAAACACCAGCTACTTGAGACGCTTAGACTAAGCCTAAAATACCAAGATCTCTCCATAAGGATGGTTTTTATACTGTACTTCCACAATCTGCTGGCAGATTACAAAAAAATAAGCTGCAGAACTCCTTAGCTGAGTCATGGTGCTTTGGGGCAGGGACCATGCATATCATGGGAATATTTCAGAGTTTCTGCTCTGTTCTCAGTGTATGACACCAAAACACCCACCTGATGACATCCTTTCAAGAGCAAAGGCAGCAATTTGCAGAATTCCGCTTCTTAGGGGAAGTGAGAAATTGCTGAGCTGACACCAAGTCCTGCAGTGTCCCTGTCACCTGCAGAGCCACCGCATCCTCGCCACGGTAGCGGGCATTGTGACAAAGGTTCTATGTCAGCTGGGTGTGGCAGCCAGGTGCCCCCTAGGGGATGGGGAGCCAGTCAGCCCCGGGCCTGTCACTGCCTGGTGTCCCTGCTGCCACCAGCCAGGCCTCTGAAAACTTGTCAAACCATGCCCAGACTTGGGGCCAGTTTGGCCCAAAGTCTCCAAGAGACAAGTCGGGAAGAAAGATATGGGACAGAGGGAGAAAGCGAAGGGAGCAGGAGAAAGGGAAGGAAGAATAACAAGTAGTGTTGGGCTGCAGGAGTGAGATGGAGGAATTGCAAGAAAAGAGGCAGGAAGCAGGAGAGTGAGAGAAAAGGAAAGAAGAGACATGCAGCCAGACGAGGGCTTAGTGAGAGAGGATGGGACAGAGAACAGAATGAAAAGGAAATAAGGCAAGGCTAGGACAAGCAAGGACAGGCAAGGCAAGGCTAGGCTGCAGGACATGTTTTTGCTTTATAGTTTCTAGCACATTCGTCTTCAGACTAGGAGGAAAGCCATCAGACCGTATGGATTAGGCCCAAGCAAAAACCCCAACTACTTGAGACACTTAGATTAGGCCTAAAATACCAAGATCTCTCCATAAGGATGGTTTTTATACTGTACTTCCACAATCTGCTGGCAGTACAAAAAAATAAGCTGCAGATCTCCTTAGGCTGAGTCATGGTGCTTTGGGGCAGGGACCATGCATATCATGGGAATATTTCACAGTTTCTGCTCTGTTTTCAGTGTATGACACCAAAACACCCACCTGATGACATCCTTTCAAGAGCAAAGGCAGCAATTTGCAGAATTCCGCTTCTTAGGGGAAGTGAGCAATTGCTGAGCTGACACCAAGTCCTGCAGTGTCCCTGTCACTTGCAGAGCCACCGCATCCTAGCCACGGTAGCGGGCATTGTGACAAAGGTTCTATGTCAGCTGGGTGTGGCAGCCAGGCGCCCCCTAGGGGATGGGGAGCCTGTCAGCCCCGGGCCTGTCACTGCCTGGTGTCCCTGCTGCCACCAGCCAGGCCTCTGAAAACTTGTCAAACCATGCCCAGACTTGGGGCCAGTTTGGCCCAAAGTCTCCAAGAGACAAGTCGGGAAGATGATATGGGACAGAGGGAGAAAGCGAAGGGAGCAGGAGAAAGGGAAGGAAGAATAACAAGTAGTGTTGGGCTGCAGGAGTGAGATGGAGGAATTGCAAGAAAAGAGGCAGGAAGCAGGAGAGTGAGAGAAAAGGAAAGAAGAGACATGCAGCCAGACGAGGGCTTAGTGAGAGAGGATGGGACAGAGAACAGAATGAAAAGGAAATAAGGCAAGGCTAGGACAAGCAAGGACAGGCAAGGCAAGGCTAGGCTGCAGGACATGTTTTTGCTTTATAGTTTCTAGCACATTCGTCTTCAGACGAGGAGGAAAGCCATAAGACCGTACGGATTAGGCCCAAGCAAAAACACCAGCTACTTGAGACGCTTAGACTAAGCCTAAAATACCAAGATCTCTCCATAAGGATGGTTTTTATACTGTACTTCCACAATCTGCTGGCAGATTACAAAAAAATAAGCTGCAGAACTCCTTAGCTGAGTCATGGTGCTTTGGGGCAGGGACCATGCATATCATGGGAATATTTCAGAGTTTCTGCTCTGTTCTCAGTGTATGACACCAAAACACCCACCTGATGACATCCTTTCAAGAGCAAAGGCAGCAATTTGCAGAATTCCGCTTCTTAGGGGAAGTGAGCAATTGCTGAGCTGACACCAAGTCCTGCAGTGTCCCTGTCACCTGCAGAGCCACCGCATCCTCGCCACGGTAGCGGGCATTGTGACAAAGGTTCTATGTCAGCTGGGTGTGGCAGCCAGGCGCCCCCTAGGGGATGGGGAGCCTGTCAGCCCCGGGCCTGTCACTGCCTGGTGTCCCTGCTGCCACCAGCCAGGCCTCTGAAAACTTGTCAAACCATGCCCAGACTTGGGGCCAGTTTGGCCCAAAGTCTGCAAGAGACAAGTCGGGAAGAAAGATATGGGACAGAGGGAGAAAGCGAAGGGAGCAGGAGAAAGGGAAGGAAGAATAACAAGTAGTGTTGGGCTGCAGGAGTGAGATGGAGGAATTGCAAGAAAAGAGGCAGGAAGCAGGAGAGTGAGAGAAAAGGAAAGAAGAGACATGCAGCCAGACGAGGGCTTAGTGAGAGAGGATGGGACAGAGAACAGAATGAAAAGGAAATAAGGCAAGGCTAGGACAAGCAAGGACAGGCAAGGCAAGGCTAGGCTGCAGGACATGTTTTTGCTTTATAGTTTTAGCACATTCGTCTTCAGACTAGGAGGAAAGCCATAAGACCGTATGGATTAGGCCCAAGCAAAAACCCCAGCTACTTGAGACACTTAGACTAGGCCTAAAATACCAAGATCTCTCCATAAGGATGGTTTTTACACTGTACTTCCACAATCTGCTGGCAGATTACAAAAAAATAAGCTGCAGAACTCCTTAGCTGAGTCATGGTGCTTTGGGGCAGGGACCATGCATATCATGGGAATATTTCAGAGTTTCTGCTCTGTTCTCAGTGTATGACACCAAAACACCCACCTGATGACATCCTTTCAAGAGCAAAGGCAGCAATTTGCAGAATTCCGCTTCTTAGGGGAAGTGAGAAATTGCTGAGCTGACACCAAGTCCTGCAGTGTCCCTGTCACCTGCAGAGCCACCGCATCCTCGCCACGGTAGCGGGCATTGTGACAAAGGTTCTATGTCAGCTGGGTGTGGCAGCCAGGTGCCCCCTAGGGGATGGGGAGCCAGTCAGCCCCGGGCCTGTCACTGCCTGGTGTCCCTGCTGCCACCAGCCAGGCCTCTGAAAACTTGTCAAACCATGCCCAGACTTGGGGCCAGTTTGGCCCAAAGTCTCCAAGAGACAAGTCGGGAAGATGATATGGGACAGAGGGAGAAAGCGAAGGGAGCAGGAGAAAGGGAAGGAAGAATAACAAGTAGTGTTGGGCTGCAGGAGTGAGATGGAGGAATTGCAAGAAAAGAGGCAGGAAGCAGGAGAGTGAGAGAAAAGGAAAGAAGAGACATGCAGCCAGACGAGGGCTTAGTGAGAGAGGATGGGACAGAGAACAGAATGAAAAGGAAATAAGGCAAGGCTAGGACAAGCAAGGACAGGCAAGGCAAGGCCAGGCTGCAGGACATGTTTTTGCTTTATAGTTTTAGCACATTCGTCTTCAGACTAGGAGGAAAGCCATAAGACCGTATGGATTAGGCCCAAGCAAAAACCCCAGCTACTTGAGACACTTAGACTAGGCCTAAAATACCAAGATCTCTCCATAAGGATGGTTTTTATACTGTACTTCCACAATCTGCTGGCAGTACAAAAAAATAAGCTGCAGATCTCCTTAGGCTGAGTCATGGTGCTTTGGGGCAGGGACCATGCATATCATGGGAATATTTCACAGTTTCTGCTCTGTTTTCAGTGTATGACACCAAAACACCCACCTGATGACATCCTTTCAAGAGCAAAGGCAGCAATTTGCAGAATTCCGCTTCTTAGGGGAAGTGAGAAATTGCTGAGCTGACACCAAGTCCTGCAGTGTCCCTGTCACTTGCAGAGCCACCGCATCCTCGCCACGGTAGCGGGCATTGTGACAAAGGTTCTATGTCAGCTGGGTGTGGCAGCCAGGCGCCCCCTAGGGGATGGGGAGCCTGTCAGCCCCGGGCCTGTCACTGCCTGGTGTCCCTGCTGCCACCAGCCAGGCCTCTGAAAACTTGTCAAACCATGCCCAGACTTGGGGCCAGTTTGGCCCAAAGTCTCCAAGAGACAAGTCGGGAAGATGATATGGGACAGAGGGAGAAAGCGAAGGGAGCAGGAGAAAGGGAAGGAAGAATAACAAGTAGTGTTGGGCTGCAGGAGTGAGATGGAGGAATTGCAAGAAAAGAGGCAGGAAGCAGGAGAGTGAGAGAAAAGGAAAGAAGAGACATGCAGCCAGACGAGGGCTTAGTGAGAGAGGATGGGACAGAGAACAGAATGAAAAGGAAATAAGGCAAGGCTAGGACAAGCAAGGACAGGCAAGGCAAGGCTAGGCTGCAGGACATGTTTTTGCTTTATAGTTTCTAGCACATTCGTCTTCAGACGAGGAGGAAAGCCATAAGACCGTATGGATTAGGCCCAAGCAAAAACACCAGCTACTTGAGACGCTTAGACTAAGCCTAAAATACCAAGATCTCTCCATAAGGATGGTTTTTATACTGTACTTCCACAATCTGCTGGCAGATTACAAAAAAATAAGCTGCAGAACTCCTTAGCTGAGTCATGGTGCTTTGGGGCAGGGACCATGCATATCATGGGAATATTTCAGAGTTTCTGCTCTGTTCTCAGTGTATGACACCAAAACACCCACCTGATGACATCCTTTCAAGAGCAAAGGCAGCAATTTGCAGAATTCCGCTTCTTAGGGGAAGTGAGAAATTGCTGAGCTGACACCAAGTCCTGCAGTGTCCCTGTCACCTGCAGAGCCACCGCATCCTCGCCACGGTAGCGGGCATTGTGACAAAGGTTCTATGTCAGCTGGGTGTGGCAGCCAGGTGCCCCCTAGGGGATGGGGAGCCAGTCAGCCCCGGGCCTGTCACTGCCTGGTGTCCCTGCTGCCACCAGCCAGGCCTCTGAAAACTTGTCAAACCATGCCCAGACTTGGGGCCAGTTTGGCCCAAAGTCTCCAAGAGACAAGTCGGGAAGAAAGATATGGGACAGAGGGAGAAAGCGAAGGGAGCAGGAGAAAGGGAAGGAAGAATAACAAGTAGTGTTGGGCTGCAGGAGTGAGATGGAGGAATTGCAAGAAAAGAGGCAGGAAGCAGGAGAGTGAGAGAAAAGGAAAGAAGAGACATGCAGCCAGACGAGGGCTTAGTGAGAGAGGATGGGACAGAGAACAGAATGAAAAGGAAATAAGGCAAGGCTAGGACAAGCAAGGACAGGCAAGGCAAGGCTAGGCTGCAGGACATGTTTTTGCTTTATAGTTTCTAGCACATTCGTCTTCAGACTAGGAGGAAAGCCATCAGACCGTATGGATTAGGCCCAAGCAAAAACCCCAACTACTTGAGACACTTAGATTAGGCCTAAAATACCAAGATCTCTCCATAAGGATGGTTTTTATACTGTACTTCCACAATCTGCTGGCAGTACAAAAAAATAAGCTGCAGATCTCCTTAGGCTGAGTCATGGTGCTTTGGGGCAGGGACCATGCATATCATGGGAATATTTCACAGTTTCTGCTCTGTTTTCAGTGTATGACACCAAAACACCCACCTGATGACATCCTTTCAAGAGCAAAGGCAGCAATTTGCAGAATTCCGCTTCTTAGGGGAAGTGAGCAATTGCTGAGCTGACACCAAGTCCTGCAGTGTCCCTGTCACTTGCAGAGCCACCGCATCCTAGCCACGGTAGCGGGCATTGTGACAAAGGTTCTATGTCAGCTGGGTGTGGCAGCCAGGCGCCCCCTAGGGGATGGGGAGCCTGTCAGCCCCGGGCCTGTCACTGCCTGGTGTCCCTGCTGCCACCAGCCAGGCCTCTGAAAACTTGTCAAACCATGCCCAGACTTGGGGCCAGTTTGGCCCAAAGTCTCCAAGAGACAAGTCGGGAAGATGATATGGGACAGAGGGAGAAAGCGAAGGGAGCAGGAGAAAGGGAAGGAAGAATAACAAGTAGTGTTGGGCTGCAGGAGTGAGATGGAGGAATTGCAAGAAAAGAGGCAGGAAGCAGGAGAGTGAGAGAAAAGGAAAGAAGAGACATGCAGCCAGACGAGGGCTTAGTGAGAGAGGATGGGACAGAGAACAGAATGAAAAGGAAATAAGGCAAGGCTAGGACAAGCAAGGACAGGCAAGGCAAGGCTAGGCTGCAGGACATGTTTTTGCTTTATAGTTTCTAGCACATTCGTCTTCAGACGAGGAGGAAAGCCATAAGACCGTACGGATTAGGCCCAAGCAAAAACACCAGCTACTTGAGACGCTTAGACTAAGCCTAAAATACCAAGATCTCTCCATAAGGATGGTTTTTATACTGTACTTCCACAATCTGCTGGCAGATTACAAAAAAATAAGCTGCAGAACTCCTTAGCTGAGTCATGGTGCTTTGGGGCAGGGACCATGCATATCATGGGAATATTTCAGAGTTTCTGCTCTGTTCTCAGTGTATGACACCAAAACACCCACCTGATGACATCCTTTCAAGAGCAAAGGCAGCAATTTGCAGAATTCCGCTTCTTAGGGGAAGTGAGCAATTGCTGAGCTGACACCAAGTCCTGCAGTGTCCCTGTCACCTGCAGAGCCACCGCATCCTCGCCACGGTAGCGGGCATTGTGACAAAGGTTCTATGTCAGCTGGGTGTGGCAGCCAGGCGCCCCTTAGGGGATGGGGAGCCTGTCAGCCCCGGGCCTGTCACTGCCTGGTGTCCCTGCTGCCACCAGCCAGGCCTCTGAAAACTTGTCAAACCATGCCCAGACTTGGGGCCAGTTTGGCCCAAAGTCTGCAAGAGACAAGTCGGGAAGAAAGATATGGGACAGAGGGAGAAAGCGAAGGGAGCAGGAGAAAGGGAAGGAAGAATAACAAGTAGTGTTGGGCTGCAGGAGTGAGATGGAGGAATTGCAAGAAAAGAGGCAGGAAGCAGGAGAGTGAGAGAAAAGGAAAGAAGAGACATGCAGCCAGACGAGGGCTTAGTGAGAGAGGATGGGACAGAGAACAGAATGAAAAGGAAATAAGGCAAGGCTAGGACAAGCAAGGACAGGCAAGGCAAGGCTAGGCTGCAGGACATGTTTTTGCTTTATAGTTTTAGCACATTCGTCTTCAGACTAGGAGGAAAGCCATAAGACCGTATGGATTAGGCCCAAGCAAAAACCCCAGCTACTTGAGACACTTAGACTAGGCCTAAAATACCAAGATCTCTCCATAAGGATGGTTTTTACACTGTACTTCCACAATCTGCTGGCAGATTACAAAAAAATAAGCTGCAGAACTCCTTAGCTGAGTCATGGTGCTTTGGGGCAGGGACCATGCATATCATGGGAATATTTCAGAGTTTCTGCTCTGTTCTCAGTGTATGACACCAAAACACCCACCTGATGACATCCTTTCAAGAGCAAAGGCAGCAATTTGCAGAATTCCGCTTCTTAGGGGAAGTGAGAAATTGCTGAGCTGACACCAAGTCCTGCAGTGTCCCTGTCACCTGCAGAGCCACCGCATCCTCGCCACGGTAGCGGGCATTGTGACAAAGGTTCTATGTCAGCTGGGTGTGGCAGCCAGGTGCCCCCTAGGGGATGGGGAGCCAGTCAGCCCCGGGCCTGTCACTGCCTGGTGTCCCTGCTGCCACCAGCCAGGCCTCTGAAAACTTGTCAAACCATGCCCAGACTTGGGGCCAGTTTGGCCCAAAGTCTCCAAGAGACAAGTCGGGAAGATGATATGGGACAGAGGGAGAAAGCGAAGGGAGCAGGAGAAAGGGAAGGAAGAATAACAAGTAGTGTTGGGCTGCAGGAGTGAGATGGAGGAATTGCAAGAAAAGAGGCAGGAAGCAGGAGAGTGAGAGAAAAGGAAAGAAGAGACATGCAGCCAGACGAGGGCTTAGTGAGAGAGGATGGGACAGAGAACAGAATGAAAAGGAAATAAGGCAAGGCTAGGACAAGCAAGGACAGGCAAGGCAAGGCCAGGCTGCAGGACATGTTTTTGCTTTATAGTTTTAGCACATTCGTCTTCAGACTAGGAGGAAAGCCATAAGACCGTATGGATTAGGCCCAAGCAAAAACCCCAGCTACTTGAGACACTTAGACTAGGCCTAAAATACCAAGATCTCTCCATAAGGATGGTTTTTATACTGTACTTCCACAATCTGCTGGCAGTACAAAAAAATAAGCTGCAGATCTCCTTAGGCTGAGTCATGGTGCTTTGGGGCAGGGACCATGCATATCATGGGAATATTTCACAGTTTCTGCTCTGTTTTCAGTGTATGACACCAAAACACCCACCTGATGACATCCTTTCAAGAGCAAAGGCAGCAATTTGCAGAATTCCGCTTCTTAGGGGAAGTGAGAAATTGCTGAGCTGACACCAAGTCCTGCAGTGTCCCTGTCACCTGCAGAGCCACCGCATCCTCGCCACGGTAGCGGGCATTGTGACAAAGGTTCTATGTCAGCTGGGTGTGGCAGCCAGGCGCCCCCTAGGGGATGGGGAGCCAGTCAGCCCCGGGCCTGTCACTGCCTGGTGTCCCTGCTGCCACCAGCCAGGCCTCTGAAAACTTGTCAAACCATGCCCAGACTTGGGGCCATTTTGGCCCAAAGTCTCCAAGAGACAAGTCGGGAAGATGATATGGGACAGAGGGAGAAAGCGAAGGGAGCAGGAGAAAGGGAAGGAAGAATAACAAGTAGTGTTGGGCTGCAGGAGTGAGATGGAGGAATTGCAAGAAAAGAGGCAGGAAGCAGGAGAGTGAGAGAAAAGGAAAGAAGAGACATGCAGCCAGACGAGGGCTTAGTGAGAGAGGATGGGACAGAGAACAGAATGAAAAGGAAATAAGGCAAGGCTAGGACAAGCAAGGACAGGCAAGGCAAGGCTAGGCTGCAGGACATGTTTTTGCTTTATAGTTTTAGCACATTCGTCTTCAGACTAGGAGGAAAGCCATAAGACCGTATGGATTAGGCCCAAGCAAAAACCCCAACTACTTGAGACACTTAGATTAGGCCTAAAATACCAAGATCTCTCCATAAGGATGGCTTTTATACTGTACTTCCACAATCTGCTGGCAGTACAAAAAAATAAGCTGCAGATCTCCTTAGGCTGAGTCATGGTGCTTTGGGGCAGGGACCATGCATATCATGGGAATATTTCACAGTTTCTGCTCTGTTTTCAGTGTATGACACCAAAACACCCACCTGATGACATCCTTTCAAGAGCAAAGGCAGCAATTTGCAGAATTCCGCTTCTTAGGGGAAGTGAGAAATTGCTGAGCTGACACCAAGTCCTGCAGTGTCCCTGTCACCTGCAGAGCCACCGCATCCTCGCCACGGTAGCGGGCATTGTGACAAAGGTTCTATGTCAGCTGGGTGTGGCAGCCAGGTGCCCCCTAGGGGATGGGGAGCCAGTCAGCCCCGGGCCTGTCACTGCCTGGTGTCCCTGCTGCCACCAGCCAGGCCTCTGAAAACTTGTCAAACCATGCCCAGACTTGGGGCCAGTTTGGCCCAAAGTCTGCAAGAGACAAGTCGGGAAGAAAGATATGGGACAGAGGGAGAAAGCGAAGGGAGCAGGAGAAAGGGAAGGAAGAATAACAAGTAGTGTTGGGCTGCAGGAGTGAGATGGAGGAATTGCAAGAAAAGAGGCAGGAAGCAGGAGAGTGAGAGAAAAGGAAAGAAGAGACATGCAGCCAGACGAGGGCTTAGTGAGAGAGGATGGGACAGAGAACAGGATGAGAAGGAAATAAGGCAAGGCTAGGACAAGCAAGGACAGGCAAGGCAAGGCTAGGCTGCAGGACATGTTTTTGCTTTATAGTTTTAGCACATTCGTCTTCAGACTAGGAGGAAAGCCATAAGACCGTATGGATTAGGCCCAAGCAAAAACCCCAACTACTTGAGACACTTAGATTAGGCCTAAAATACCAAGATCTCTCCATAAGGATGGTTTTTATACTGTACTTCCACAATCTGCTGGCAGTACAAAAAAATAAGCTGCAGATCTCCTTAGGCTGAGTCATGGTGCTTTGGGGCAGGGACCATGCATATCATGGGAATATTTCACAGTTTCTGCTCTGTTTTCAGTGTATGACACCAAAACACCCACCTGATGACATCCTTTCAAGAGCAAAGGCAGCAATTTGCAGAATTCCGCTTCTTAGGGGAAGTGAGCAATTGCTGAGCTGACACCAAGTCCTGCAGTGTCCCTGTCACTTGCAGAGCCACCGCATCCTCGCCACGGTAGCGGGCATTGTGACAAAGGTTCTATGTCAGCTGGGTGTGGCAGCCAGGCGCCCCCTAGGGGATGGGGAGCCTGTCAGCCCCGGGCCTGTCACTGCCTGGTGTCCCTGCTGCCACCAGCCAGGCCTCTGAAAACTTGTCAAACCATGCCCAGACTTGGGGCCAGTTTGGCCCAAAGTCTGCAAGAGACAAGTCGGGAAGAAAGATATGGGACAGAGGGAGAAAGCGAAGGGAGCAGGAGAAAGGGAAGGAAGAATAACAAGTAGTGTTGGGCTGCAGGAGTGAGATGGAGGAATTGCAAGAAAAGAGGCAGGAAGCAGGAGAGTGAGAGAAAAGGAAAGAAGAGACATGCAGCCAGACGAGGGCTTAGTGAGAGAGGATGGGACAGAGAACAGAATGAAAAGGAAATAAGGCAAGGCTAGGACAAGCAAGGACAGGCAAGGCAAGGCTAGGCTGCAGGACATGTTTTTGCTTTATAGTTTCTAGCACATTCGTCTTCAGACGAGGAGGAAAGCCATAAGACCGTATGGATTAGGCCCAAGCAAAAACACCAGCTACTTGAGACGCTTAGACTAAGCCTAAAATACCAAGATCTCTCCATAAGGATGGTTTTTATACTGTACTTCCACAATCTGCTGGCAGATTACAAAAAAATAAGCTGCAGAACTCCTTAGCTGAGTCATGGTGCTTTGGGGCAGGGACCATGCATATCATGGGAATATTTCAGAGTTTCTGCTCTGTTCTCAGTGTATGACACCAAAACACCCACCTGATGACATCCTTTCAAGAGCAAAGGCAGCAATTTGCAGAATTCCGCTTCTTAGGGGAAGTGAGAAATTGCTGAGCTGACACCAAGTCCTGCAGTGTCCCTGTCACCTGCAGAGCCACCGCATCCTCGCCACGGTAGCGGGCATTGTGACAAAGGTTCTATGTCAGCTGGGTGTGGCAGCCAGGTGCCCCCTAGGGGATGGGGAGCCAGTCAGCCCCGGGCCTGTCACTGCCTGGTGTCCCTGCTGCCACCAGCCAGGCCTCTGAAAACTTGTCAAACCATGCCCAGACTTGGGGCCAGTTTGGCCCAAAGTCTGCAAGAGACAAGTCGGGAAGAAAGATATGGGACAGAGGGAGAAAGCGAAGGGAGCAGGAGAAAGGGAAGGAAGAATAACAAGTAGTGTTGGGCTGCAGGAGTGAGATGGAGGAATTGCAAGAAAAGAGGCAGGAAGCAGGAGAGTGAGAGAAAAGGAAAGAAGAGACATGCAGCCAGACGAGGGCTTAGTGAGAGAGGATGGGACAGAGAACAGGATGAGAAGGAAAGAAGGCAAGGCTAGTACAGGCAAGGACAGGCAAGGCAAGGCTAGGCTGCAGGACATGTTTTTGCTTTATAGTTTCTAGCACATTCGTCTTCAGACTAGGAGGAAAGCCATCAGACCGTATGGATTAGGCCCAAGCAAAAACCCCAGCTACTTGAGACGCTTAGACTAAGCCTAAAATACCAAGATCTCTCCATAAGGATGGTTTTTATACTGTACTTCCACAATCTGCTGGCAGATTACAAAAAAATAAGCTGCAGAACTCCTTAGCTGAGTCATGGTGCTTTGGGGCAGGGACCATGCATATCATGGGAATATTTCACAGTTTCTGCTCTGTTTTCAGTGTATGACACCAAAACACCCACCTGATGACATCCTTTCAAGAACAAAGGCAGCAGTTTGCAGAATTCTGCTTCTTAGGGGAAGTGAGAAATTGCTGAGCTGACACCAAGTCCTGCAGTGTCCCTGTCACCTGCAGAGCCACCGCATCCTCGCCACGGTAGCGGGCATTGTGACAAAGGTTCTATGTCAGCTGGGTGTGGCAGCCAGGCGCCCCCTAGGGGATGGGGAGCCAGTCAGCCCCGGGCCTGTCACTGCCTGGTGTCCCTGCTGCCACCAGCCAGGCCTCTGAAAACTTGTCAAACCATGCCCAGACTTGGGGCCATTTTGGCCCAAAGTCTCCAAGAGACAAGTCGGGAAGATGATATGGGACAGAGGGAGAAAGCGAAGGGAGCAGGAGAAAGGGAAGGAAGAATAACAAGTAGTGTTGGGCTGCAGGAGTGAGATGGAGGAATTGCAAGAAAAGAGGCAGGAAGCAGGAGAGTGAGAGAAAAGGAAAGAAGAGACATGCAGCCAGACGAGGGCTTAGTGAGAGAGGATGGGACAGAGAACAGAATGAAAAGGAAATAAGGCAAGGCTAGGACAAGCAAGGACAGGCAAGGCAAGGCTAGGCTGCAGGACATGTTTTTGCTTTATAGTTTTAGCACATTCGTCTTCAGACTAGGAGGAAAGCCATAAGACCGTATGGATTAGGCCCAAGCAAAAACCCCAACTACTTGAGACACTTAGATTAGGCCTAAAATACCAAGATCTCTCCATAAGGATGGCTTTTATACTGTACTTCCACAATCTGCTGGCAGTACAAAAAAATAAGCTGCAGATCTCCTTAGGCTGAGTCATGGTGCTTTGGGGCAGGGACCATGCATATCATGGGAATATTTCACAGTTTCTGCTCTGTTTTCAGTGTATGACACCAAAACACCCACCTGATGACATCCTTTCAAGAGCAAAGGCAGCAATTTGCAGAATTCCGCTTCTTAGGGGAAGTGAGAAATTGCTGAGCTGACACCAAGTCCTGCAGTGTCCCTGTCACCTGCAGAGCCACCGCATCCTCGCCACGGTAGCGGGCATTGTGACAAAGGTTCTATGTCAGCTGGGTGTGGCAGCCAGGTGCCCCCTAGGGGATGGGGAGCCAGTCAGCCCCGGGCCTGTCACTGCCTGGTGTCCCTGCTGCCACCAGCCAGGCCTCTGAAAACTTGTCAAACCATGCCCAGACTTGGGGCCAGTTTGGCCCAAAGTCTGCAAGAGACAAGTCGGGAAGAAAGATATGGGACAGAGGGAGAAAGCGAAGGGAGCAGGAGAAAGGGAAGGAAGAATAACAAGTAGTGTTGGGCTGCAGGAGTGAGATGGAGGAATTGCAAGAAAAGAGGCAGGAAGCAGGAGAGTGAGAGAAAAGGAAAGAAGAGACATGCAGCCAGACGAGGGCTTAGTGAGAGAGGATGGGACAGAGAACAGGATGAGAAGGAAATAAGGCAAGGCTAGGACAAGCAAGGACAGGCAAGGCAAGGCTAGGCTGCAGGACATGTTTTTGCTTTATAGTTTTAGCACATTCGTCTTCAGACTAGGAGGAAAGCCATAAGACCGTATGGATTAGGCCCAAGCAAAAACCCCAACTACTTGAGACACTTAGATTAGGCCTAAAATACCAAGATCTCTCCATAAGGATGGTTTTTATACTGTACTTCCACAATCTGCTGGCAGTACAAAAAAATAAGCTGCAGATCTCCTTAGGCTGAGTCATGGTGCTTTGGGGCAGGGACCATGCATATCATGGGAATATTTCACAGTTTCTGCTCTGTTTTCAGTGTATGACACCAAAACACCCACCTGATGACATCCTTTCAAGAGCAAAGGCAGCAATTTGCAGAATTCCGCTTCTTAGGGGAAGTGAGCAATTGCTGAGCTGACACCAAGTCCTGCAGTGTCCCTGTCACTTGCAGAGCCACCGCATCCTCGCCACGGTAGCGGGCATTGTGACAAAGGTTCTATGTCAGCTGGGTGTGGCAGCCAGGCGCCCCCTAGGGGATGGGGAGCCTGTCAGCCCCGGGCCTGTCACTGCCTGGTGTCCCTGCTGCCACCAGCCAGGCCTCTGAAAACTTGTCAAACCATGCCCAGACTTGGGGCCAGTTTGGCCCAAAGTCTGCAAGAGACAAGTCGGGAAGAAAGATATGGGACAGAGGGAGAAAGCGAAGGGAGCAGGAGAAAGGGAAGGAAGAATAACAAGTAGTGTTGGGCTGCAGGAGTGAGATGGAGGAATTGCAAGAAAAGAGGCAGGAAGCAGGAGAGTGAGAGAAAAGGAAAGAAGAGACATGCAGCCAGACGAGGGCTTAGTGAGAGAGGATGGGACAGAGAACAGAATGAAAAGGAAATAAGGCAAGGCTAGGACAAGCAAGGACAGGCAAGGCAAGGCTAGGCTGCAGGACATGTTTTTGCTTTATAGTTTCTAGCACATTCGTCTTCAGACGAGGAGGAAAGCCATAAGACCGTATGGATTAGGCCCAAGCAAAAACACCAGCTACTTGAGACGCTTAGACTAAGCCTAAAATACCAAGATCTCTCCATAAGGATGGTTTTTATACTGTACTTCCACAATCTGCTGGCAGATTACAAAAAAATAAGCTGCAGAACTCCTTAGCTGAGTCATGGTGCTTTGGGGCAGGGACCATGCATATCATGGGAATATTTCAGAGTTTCTGCTCTGTTCTCAGTGTATGACACCAAAACACCCACCTGATGACATCCTTTCAAGAGCAAAGGCAGCAATTTGCAGAATTCCGCTTCTTAGGGGAAGTGAGAAATTGCTGAGCTGACACCAAGTCCTGCAGTGTCCCTGTCACCTGCAGAGCCACCGCATCCTCGCCACGGTAGCGGGCATTGTGACAAAGGTTCTATGTCAGCTGGGTGTGGCAGCCAGGTGCCCCCTAGGGGATGGGGAGCCAGTCAGCCCCGGGCCTGTCACTGCCTGGTGTCCCTGCTGCCACCAGCCAGGCCTCTGAAAACTTGTCAAACCATGCCCAGACTTGGGGCCAGTTTGGCCCAAAGTCTGCAAGAGACAAGTCGGGAAGAAAGATATGGGACAGAGGGAGAAAGCGAAGGGAGCAGGAGAAAGGGAAGGAAGAATAACAAGTAGTGTTGGGCTGCAGGAGTGAGATGGAGGAATTGCAAGAAAAGAGGCAGGAAGCAGGAGAGTGAGAGAAAAGGAAAGAAGAGACATGCAGCCAGACGAGGGCTTAGTGAGAGAGGATGGGACAGAGAACAGGATGAGAAGGAAAGAAGGCAAGGCTAGTACAGGCAAGGACAGGCAAGGCAAGGCTAGGCTGCAGGACATGTTTTTGCTTTATAGTTTCTAGCACATTCGTCTTCAGACTAGGAGGAAAGCCATCAGACCGTATGGATTAGGCCCAAGCAAAAACCCCAGCTACTTGAGACGCTTAGACTAAGCCTAAAATACCAAGATCTCTCCATAAGGATGGTTTTTATACTGTACTTCCACAATCTGCTGGCAGATTACAAAAAAATAAGCTGCAGAACTCCTTAGCTGAGTCATGGTGCTTTGGGGCAGGGACCATGCATATCATGGGAATATTTCACAGTTTCTGCTCTGTTTTCAGTGTATGACACCAAAACACCCACCTGATGACATCCTTTCAAGAACAAAGGCAGCAGTTTGCAGAATTCTGCTTCTTAGGGGAAGTGAGAAATTGCTGAGCTGACACCAAGTCCTGCAGTGTCCCTGTCACCTGCAGAGCCACCGCATCCTCGCCACGGTAGCGGGCATTGTGACAAAGGTTCTATGTCAGCTGGGTGTGGCAGCCAGGTGCCCCCTAGGGGATGGGGAGCCAGTCAGCCCCGGGCCTGTCACTGCCTGGTGTCCCTGCTGCCACCAGCCAGGCCTCTGAAAACTTGTCAAACCATGCCCAGACTTGGGGCCAGTTTGGCCCAAAGTCTGCAAGAGACAAGTCGGGAAGAAAGATATGGGACAGAGGGAGAAAGCGAAGGGAGCAGGAGAAAGGGAAGGAAGAATAACAAGTAGTGTTGGGCTGCAGGAGTGAGATGGAGGAATTGCAAGAAAAGAGGCAGGAAGCAGGAGAGTGAGAGAAAAGGAAAGAAGAGACATGCAGCCAGACGAGGGCTTAGTGAGAGAGGATGGGACAGAGAACAGAATGAAAAGGAAATAAGGCAAGGCTAGGACAAGCAAGGACAGGCAAGGCAAGGCTAGGCTGCAGGACATGTTTTTGCTTTATAGTTTCTAGCACATTCGTCTTCAGACGAGGAGGAAAGCCATAAGACCGTATGGATTAGGCCCAAGCAAAAACACCAGCTACTTGAGACGCTTAGACTAAGCCTAAAATACCAAGATCTCTCCATAAGGATGGTTTTTATACTGTACTTCCACAATCTGCTGGCAGATTACAAAAAAATAAGCTGCAGAACTCCTTAGCTGAGTCATGGTGCTTTGGGGCAGGGACCATGCATATCATGGGAATATTTCAGAGTTTCTGCTCTGTTCTCAGTGTATGACACCAAAACACCCACCTGATGACATCCTTTCAAGAGCAAAGGCAGCAATTTGCAGAATTCCGCTTCTTAGGGGAAGTGAGAAATTGCTGAGCTGACACCAAGTCCTGCAGTGTCCCTGTCACCTGCAGAGCCACCGCATCCTCGCCACGGTAGCGGGCATTGTGACAAAGGTTCTATGTCAGCTGGGTGTGGCAGCCAGGTGCCCCCTAGGGGATGGGGAGCCAGTCAGCCCCGGGCCTGTCACTGCCTGGTGTCCCTGCTGCCACCAGCCAGGCCTCTGAAAACTTGTCAAACCATGCCCAGACTTGGGGCCAGTTTGGCCCAAAGTCTGCAAGAGACAAGTCGGGAAGAAAGATATGGGACAGAGGGAGAAAGCGAAGGGAGCAGGAGAAAGGGAAGGAAGAATAACAAGTAGTGTTGGGCTGCAGGAGTGAGATGGAGGAATTGCAAGAAAAGAGGCAGGAAGCAGGAGAGTGAGAGAAAAGGAAAGAAGAGACATGCAGCCAGACGAGGGCTTAGTGAGAGAGGATGGGACAGAGAACAGAATGAAAAGGAAATAAGGCAAGGCTAGGACAAGCAAGGACAGGCAAGGCAAGGCTAGGCTGCAGGACATGTTTTTGCTTTATAGTTTTAGCACATTCGTCTTCAGACTAGGAGGAAAGCCATAAGACCGTATGGATTAGGCCCAAGCAAAAACCCCAGCTACTTGAGACACTTAGACTAGGCCTAAAATACCAAGATCTCTCCATAAGGATGGTTTTTATACTGTACTTCCACAATCTGCTGGCAGTACAAAAAAATAAGCTGCAGATCTCCTTAGGCTGAGTCATGGTGCTTTGGGGCAGGGACCATGCATATCATGGGAATATTTCACAGTTTCTGCTCTGTTTTCAGTGTATGACACCAAAACACCCACCTGATGACATCCTTTCAAGAGCAAAGGCAGCAATTTGCAGAATTCCGCTTCTTAGGGGAAGTGAGAAATTGCTGAGCTGACACCAAGTCCTGCAGTGTCCCTGTCACCTGCAGAGCCACCGCATCCTCGCCACGGTAGCGGGCATTGTGACAAAGGTTCTATGTCAGCTGGGTGTGGCAGCCAGGCGCCCCCTAGGGGATGGGGAGCCAGTCAGCCCCGGGCCTGTCACTGCCTGGTGTCCCTGCTGCCACCAGCCAGGCCTCTGAAAACTTGTCAAACCATGCCCAGACGTGGGGCCAGTTTGGCCCAAAGTCTGCAAGAGACAAGTCGGGAAGAAAGATATGGGACAGAGGGAGAAAGCGAAGGGAGCAGGAGAAAGGGAAGGAAGAATAACAAGTAGTGTTGGGCTGCAGGAGTGAGATGGAGGAATTGCAAGAAAAGAGGCAGGAAGCAGGAGAGTGAGAGAAAAGGAAAGAAGAGACATGCAGCCAGACGAGGGCTTAGTGAGAGAGGATGGGACAGAGAACAGAATGAAAAGGAAATAAGGCAAGGCCAGGACAAGCAAGGACAGGCAAGGCAAGGCTAGGCTGCAGGACATGTTTTTGCTTTATAGTTCCTAGCACATTCGTCTTCAGACTAGGAGGAAAGCCATAAGACCGTATGGATTAGGCCCAAGCAAAAACCCCAGCTACTTGAGACACTTAGACTAAGCCTAAAATACCAAGATCTCTCCATAAGGATGGTTTTTATACTGTACTTCCACAATCTGCTGGCAGATTACAAAAAAATAAGCTGCAGAACTCCTTAGCTGAGTCATGGTGCTTTGGGGCAGGGACCACGCATATCATGGGAATATTTCAGAGTTTCTGCTCTGTTTTCAGTGTATGACACCAAAACACCCACCTGATGACATCCATTCAAGAACAAAGGCAGCAATTTGCAGAATTCCGCTTCTTAGGGGAAGTGAGAAATTGCTGAGCTGACACCAAGTCCTGCAGTGTCCCTGTCACCTGCAGAGCCACCGCATCCTCGCCACGGTAGCGGGCATTGTGACAAAGGTTCTATGTCAGCTGGGTGTGGCAGCCAGGTGCCCCCTAGGGGATGGGGAGCCAGTCAGCCCCGGGCCTGTCACTGCCTGGTGTCCCTGCTGCCACCAGCCAGGCCTCTGAAAACTTGTCAAACCATGCCCAGACTTGGGGCCAGTTTGGCCCAAAGTCTGCAAGAGACAAGTCGGGAAGAAAGATATGGGACAGAGGGAGAAAGCGAAGGGAGCAGGAGAAAGGGAAGGAAGAATAACAAGTAGTGTTGGGCTGCAGGAGTGAGATGGAGGAATTGCAAGAAAAGAGGCAGGAAGCAGGAGAGTGAGAGAAAAGGAAAGAAGAGACATGCAGCCAGACGAGGGCTTAGTGAGAGAGGATGGGACAGAGAACAGAATGAAAAGGAAATAAGGCAAGGCTAGGACAAGCAAGGACAGGCAAGGCAAGGCTAGGCTGCAGGACATGTTTTTGCTTTATAGTTTTAGCACATTCGTCTTCAGACTAGGAGGAAAGCCATAAGACCGTATGGATTAGGCCCAAGCAAAAACCCCAGCTACTTGAGACACTTAGACTAGGCCTAAAATACCAAGATCTCTCCATAAGGATGGTTTTTACACTGTACTTCCACAATCTGCTGGCAGATTACAAAAAAATAAGCTGCAGAATTCCTTAGCTGAGTCATGGTGCTTTGGGGCAGGGACCATGCATATCATGGGAATATTTCAGAGTTTCTGCTCTGTTCTCAGTGTATGACACCAAAACACCCACCTGATGACATCCTTTCAAGAGCAAAGGCAGCAATTTGCAGAATTCCGCTTCTTAGGGGAAGTGAGAAATTGCTGAGCTGACACCAAGTCCTGCAGTGTCCCTGTCACCTGCAGAGCCACCGCATCCTCGCCACGGTAGCGGGCATTGTGACAAAGGTTCTATGTCAGCTGGGTGTGGCAGCCAGGTGCCCCCTAGGGGATGGGGAGCCAGTCAGCCCCGGGCCTGTCACTGCCTGGTGTCCCTGCTGCCACCAGCCAGGCCTCTGAAAACTTGTCAAACCATGCCCAGACTTGGGGCCAGTTTGGCCCAAAGTCTGCAAGAGACAAGTCGGGAAGAAAGATATGGGACAGAGGGAGAAAGCGAAGGGAGCAGGAGAAAGGGAAGGAAGAATAACAAGTAGTGTTGGGCTGCAGGAGTGAGATGGAGGAATTGCAAGAAAAGAGGCAGGAAGCAGGAGAGTGAGAGAAAAGGAAAGAAGAGACATGCAGCCAGACGAGGGCTTAGTGAGAGAGGATGGGACAGAGAACAGAATGAAAAGGAAATAAGGCAAGGCTAGGACAAGCAAGGACAGGCAAGGCAAGGCCAGGCTGCAGGACATGTTTTTGCTTTATAGTTTTAGCACATTCGTCTTCAGACTAGGAGGAAAGCCATAAGACCGTATGGATTAGGCCCAAGCAAAAACCCCAGCTACTTGAGACACTTAGACTAGGCCTAAAATACCAAGATCTCTCCATAAGGATGGTTTTTATACTGTACTTCCACAATCTGCTGGCAGTACAAAAAAATAAGCTGCAGATCTCCTTAGGCTGAGTCATGGTGCTTTGGGGCAGGGACCATGCATATCATGGGAATATTTCACAGTTTCTGCTCTGTTTTCAGTGTATGACACCAAAACACCCACCTGATGACATCCTTTCAAGAGCAAAGGCAGCAATTTGCAGAATTCCGCTTCTTAGGGGAAGTGAGAAATTGCTGAGCTGACACCAAGTCCTGCAGTGTCCCTGTCACCTGCAGAGCCACCGCATCCTCGCCACGGTAGCGGGCATTGTGACAAAGGTTCTATGTCAGCTGGGTGTGGCAGCCAGGCGCCCCATAGGGGATGGGGAGCCAGTCAGCCCCGGGCCTGTCACTGCCTGGTGTCCCTGCTGCCACCAGCCAGGCCTCTGAAAACTTGTCAAACCATGCCCAGACTTGGGGCCATTTTGGCCCAAAGTCTCCAAGAGACAAGTCGGGAAGATGATATGGGACAGAGGGAGAAAGCGAAGGGAGCAGGAGAAAGGGAAGGAAGAATAAAAAGTAGTGTTGGGCTGCAGGAGTGTGATGGAGGAATTGCAAGAAAAGAGGCAGGAAGCAGGAGAGTGAGAGAAAAGGAAAGAAGAGACATGCAGCCAGACGAGGGCTTAGTGAGAGAGGATGGGACAGAGAACAGGATGAGAAGGAAAGAAGGCAAGGCTAGGACAGGCAAGGACAGGCAAGGCAAGGCTAGGCTGCAGGACATGTTTTTGCTTTATAGTTTCTAGCACATTCGTCTTCAGACTAGGAGGAAAGCCATAAGACCGTATGGATTAGGCCCAAGCAAAAACCCCAGCTACTTGAGACGCTTAGACTAAGCCTAAAATACCAAGATCTCTCCATAAGGATGGTTTTTATACTGTACTTCCACAATCTGCTGGCAGATTACAAAAAAATAAGCTGCAGAACTCCTTAGCTGAGTCATGGTGCTTTGGGGCAGGGACCATGCATATCATGGGAATATTTCACAGTTTCTGCTCTGTTTTCAGTGTATTACACCAAAACACCCACCTGATGACATCCTTTCAAGAACAAAGGCAGCAGTTTGCAGAATTCCGCTTCTTAGGGGAAGTGAGCAATTGCTGAGCTGACACCAAGTCCTGCAGTGTCCCTGTCACTTGCAGAGCCACCGCATCCTCGCCACGGTAGCGGGCATTGTGACAAAGGTTCTATGTCAGCTGGGTGTGGCAGCCAGGCGCCCCCTAGGGGATGGGGAGCCTGTCAGCCCCGGGCCTGTCACTGCCTGGTGTCCCTGCTGCCACCAGCCAGGCCTCTGAAAACTTGTCAAACCATGCCCAGACTTGGGGCCAGTTTGGCCCAAAGTCTCCAAGAGACAAGTCGGGAAGATGATATGGGACAGAGGGAGAAAGCGAAGGGAGCAGGAGAAAGGGAAGGAAGAATAACAAGTAGTGTTGGGCTGCAGGAGTGAGATGGAGGAATTGCAAGAAAAGAGGCAGGAAGCAGGAGAGTGAGAGAAAAGGAAAGAAGAGACATGCAGCCAGACGAGGGCTTAGTGAGAGAGGATGGGACAGAGAACAGAATGAAAAGGAAATAAGGCAAGGCTAGGACAAGCAAGGACAGGCAAGGCAAGGCTAGGCTGCAGGACATGTTTTTGCTTTATAGTTTCTAGCACATTCGTCTTCAGACGAGGAGGAAAGCCATCAGACCGTATGGATTAGGCCCAAGCAAAAACCCCAGCTACTTGAGACACTTAGACTAAGCCTAAAATACCAAGATCTCTCCATAAGGATGGTTTTTATACTGTACTTCCACAATCTGCTGGCAGTACAAAAAAATAAGCTGCAGATCTCCTTAGGCTGAGTCATGGTGCTTTGGGGCAGGGACCATGCATATCATGGGAATATTTCACAGTTTCTGCTCTGTTTTCAGTGTATGACACCAAAACACCCACCTGATGACATCCTTTCAAGAACAAAGGCAGCAATTTGCAGAATTCTGCTTCTTAGGGGAAGTGAGAAATTGCTGAGCTGACACCAAGTCCTGCAGTGTCCCTGTCACCTGCAGAGCCACCGCATCCTCGCCACGGTAGCGGGCATTGTGACAAAGGTTCTATGTCAGCTGGGTGTGGCAGCCAGGTGCCCCCTAGGGGATGGGGAGCCAGTCAGCCCCGGGCCTGTCACTGCCTGGTGTCCCTGCTGCCACCAGCCAGGCCTCTGAAAACTTGTCAAACCATGCCCAGACTTGGGGCCAGTTTGGCCCAAAGTCTGCAAGAGACAAGTCGGGAAGAAAGATATGGGACAGAGGGAGAAAGCGAAGGGAGCAGGAGAAAGGGAAGGAAGAATAACAAGTAGTGTTGGGCTGCAGGAGTGAGATGGAGGAATTGCAAGAAAAGAGGCAGGAAGCAGGAGAGTGAGAGAAAAGGAAAGAAGAGACATGCAGCCAGACGAGGGCTTAGTGAGAGAGGATGGGACAGAGAACAGAATGAAAAGGAAATAAGGCAAGGCTAGGACAAGCAAGGACAGGCAAGGCAAGGCTAGGCTGCAGGACATGTTTTTGCTTTATAGTTTCTAGCACATTCGTCTTCAGACGAGGAGGAAAGCCATAAGACCGTATGGATTAGGCCCAAGCAAAAACACCAGCTACTTGAGACGCTTAGACTAAGCCTAAAATACCAAGATCTCTCCATAAGGATGGTTTTTATACTGTACTTCCACAATCTGCTGGCAGATTACAAAAAAATAAGCTGCAGAACTCCTTAGCTGAGTCATGGTGCTTTGGGGCAGGGACCATGCATATCATGGGAATATTTCAGAGTTTCTGCTCTGTTCTCAGTGTATGACACCAAAACACCCACCTGATGACATCCTTTCAAGAGCAAAGGCAGCAATTTGCAGAATTCCGCTTCTTAGGGGAAGTGAGAAATTGCTGAGCTGACACCAAGTCCTGCAGTGTCCCTGTCACCTGCAGAGCCACCGCATCCTCGCCACGGTAGCGGGCATTGTGACAAAGGTTCTATGTCAGCTGGGTGTGGCAGCCAGGTGCCCCCTAGGGGATGGGGAGCCAGTCAGCCCCGGGCCTGTCACTGCCTGGTGTCCCTGCTGCCACCAGCCAGGCCTCTGAAAACTTGTCAAACCATGCCCAGACTTGGGGCCAGTTTGGCCCAAAGTCTCCAAGAGACAAGTCGGGAAGAAAGATATGGGACAGAGGGAGAAAGCGAAGGGAGCAGGAGAAAGGGAAGGAAGAATAACAAGTAGTGTTGGGCTGCAGGAGTGAGATGGAGGAATTGCAAGAAAAGAGGCAGGAAGCAGGAGAGTGAGAGAAAAGGAAAGAAGAGACATGCAGCCAGACGAGGGCTTAGTGAGAGAGGATGGGACAGAGAACAGAATGAAAAGGAAATAAAGCAAGGCTAGGACAAGCAAGGACAGGCAAGGCAAGGCTAGGCTGCAGGACATGTTTTTGCTTTATAGTTTTAGCACATTCGTCTTCAGACTAGGAGGAAAGCCATAAGACCGTATGGATTAGGCCCAAGCAAAAACCCCAACTACTTGAGACACTTAGATTAGGCCTAAAATACCAAGATCTCTCCATAAGGATGGCTTTTATACTGTACTTCCACAATCTGCTGGCAGTACAAAAAAATAAGCTGCAGATCTCCTTAGGCTGAGTCATGGTGCTTTGGGGCAGGGACCATGCATATCATGGGAATATTTCACAGTTTCTGCTCTGTTTTCAGTGTATGACACCAAAACACCCACCTGATGACATCCTTTCAAGAGCAAAGGCAGCAATTTGCAGAATTCCGCTTCTTAGGGGAAGTGAGAAATTGCTGAGCTGACACCAAGTCCTGCAGTGTCCCTGTCACCTGCAGAGCCACCGCATCCTCGCCACGGTAGCGGGCATTGTGACAAAGGTTCTATGTCAGCTGGGTGTGGCAGCCAGGTGCCCCCTAGGGGATGGGGAGCCAGTCAGCCCCGGGCCTGTCACTGCCTGGTGTCCCTGCTGCCACCAGCCAGGCCTCTGAAAACTTGTCAAACCATGCCCAGACGTGGGGCCAGTTTGGCCCAAAGTCTGCAAGAGACAAGTCGGGAAGAAAGATATGGGACAGAGGGAGAAAGCGAAGGGAGCAGGAGAAAGGGAAGGAAGAATAACAAGTAGTGTTGGGCTGCAGGAGTGAGATGGAGGAATTGCAAGAAAAGAGGCAGGAAGCAGGAGAGTGAGAGAAAAGGAAAGAAGAGACATGCAGCCAGACGAGGGCTTAGTGAGAGAGGATGGGACAGAGAACAGAATGAAAAGGAAATAAGGCAAGGCCAGGACAAGCAAGGACAGGCAAGGCAAGGCTAGGCTGCAGGACATGTTTTTGCTTTATAGTTCCTAGCACATTCGTCTTCAGACTAGGAGGAAAGCCATAAGACCGTATGGATTAGGCCCAAGCAAAAACCCCAGCTACTTGAGACACTTAGACTAAGCCTAAAATACCAAGATCTCTCCATAAGGATGGTTTTTATACTGTACTTCCACAATCTGCTGGCAGATTACAAAAAAATAAGCTGCAGAACTCCTTAGCTGAGTCATGGTGCTTTGGGGCAGGGACCACGCATATCATGGGAATATTTCAGAGTTTCTGCTCTGTTTTCAGTGTATGACACCAAAACACCCACCTGATGACATCCATTCAAGAACAAAGGCAGCAATTTGCAGAATTCTGCTTCTTAGGGGAAGTGAGAAATTGCTGAGCTGACACCAAGTCCTGCAGTGTCCCTGTCACCTGCAGAGCCACCGCATCCTCGCCACGGTAGCGGGCATTGTGACAAAGGTTCTATGTCAGCTGGGTGTGGCAGCCAGGCGCCCCCTAGGGGATGGGGAGCCAGTCAGCCCCGGGCCTGTCACTGCCTGGTGTCCCTGCTGCCACCAGCCAGGCCTCTGAAAACTTGTCAAACCATGCCCAGACTTGGGGCCAGTTTGGCCCAAAGTCTGCAAGAGACAAGTCGGGAAGAAAGATATGGGACAGAGGGAGAAAGCGAAGGGAGCAGGAGAAAGGGAAGGAAGAATAACAAGTAGTGTTGGGCTGCAGGAGTGAGATGGAGGAATTGCAAGAAAAGAGGCAGGAAGCAGGAGAGTGAGAGAAAAGGAAAGAAGAGACATGCAGCCAGACGAGGGCTTAGTGAGAGAGGATGGGACAGAGAACAGAATGAAAAGGAAATAAGGCAAGGCTAGGACAAGCAAGGACAGGCAAGGCAAGGCTAGGCTGCAGGACATGTTTTTGCTTTATAGTTTTAGCACATTCGTCTTCAGACTAGGAGGAAAGCCATAAGACCGTATGGATTAGGCCCAAGCAAAAACCCCAGCTACTTGAGACACTTAGACTAGGCCTAAAATACCAAGATCTCTCCATAAGGATGGTTTTTACACTGTACTTCCACAATCTGCTGGCAGATTACAAAAAAATAAGCTGCAGAATTCCTTAGCTGAGTCATGGTGCTTTGGGGCAGGGACCATGCATATCATGGGAATATTTCAGAGTTTCTGCTCTGTTCTCAGTGTATGACACCAAAACACCCACCTGATGACATCCTTTCAAGAGCAAAGGCAGCAATTTGCAGAATTCCGCTTCTTAGGGGAAGTGAGAAATTGCTGAGCTGACACCAAGTCCTGCAGTGTCCCTGTCACCTGCAGAGCCACCGCATCCTCGCCACGGTAGCGGGCATTGTGACAAAGGTTCTATGTCAGCTGGGTGTGGCAGCCAGGTGCCCCCTAGGGGATGGGGAGCCAGTCAGCCCCGGGCCTGTCACTGCCTGGTGTCCCTGCTGCCACCAGCCAGGCCTCTGAAAACTTGTCAAACCATGCCCAGACTTGGGGCCAGTTTGGCCCAAAGTCTGCAAGAGACAAGTCGGGAAGAAAGATATGGGACAGAGGGAGAAAGCGAAGGGAGCAGGAGAAAGGGAAGGAAGAATAACAAGTAGTGTTGGGCTGCAGGAGTGAGATGGAGGAATTGCAAGAAAAGAGGCAGGAAGCAGGAGAGTGAGAGAAAAGGAAAGAAGAGACATGCAGCCAGACGAGGGCTTAGTGAGAGAGGATGGGACAGAGAACAGAATGAAAAGGAAATAAGGCAAGGCTAGGACAAGCAAGGACAGGCAAGGCAAGGCCAGGCTGCAGGACATGTTTTTGCTTTATAGTTTTAGCACATTCGTCTTCAGACTAGGAGGAAAGCCATAAGACCGTATGGATTAGGCCCAAGCAAAAACCCCAGCTACTTGAGACACTTAGACTAGGCCTAAAATACCAAGATCTCTCCATAAGGATGGTTTTTATACTGTACTTCCACAATCTGCTGGCAGTACAAAAAAATAAGCTGCAGATCTCCTTAGGCTGAGTCATGGTGCTTTGGGGCAGGGACCATGCATATCATGGGAATATTTCACAGTTTCTGCTCTGTTTTCAGTGTATGACACCAAAACACCCACCTGATGACATCCTTTCAAGAGCAAAGGCAGCAATTTGCAGAATTCCGCTTCTTAGGGGAAGTGAGAAATTGCTGAGCTGACACCAAGTCCTGCAGTGTCCCTGTCACCTGTAGAGCCACCGCATCCTCGCCACGGTAGCGGGCATTGTGACAAAGGTTCTATGTCAGCTGGGTGTGGCAGCCAGGCGCCCCATAGGGGATGGGGAGCCAGTCAGCCCCGGGCCTGTCACTGCCTGGTGTCCCTGCTGCCACCAGCCAGGCCTCTGAAAACTTGTCAAACCATGCCCAGACTTGGGGCCATTTTGGCCCAAAGTCTCCAAGAGACAAGTCGGGAAGATGATATGGGACAGAGGGAGAAAGCGAAGGGAGCAGGAGAAAGGGAAGGAAGAATAAAAAGTAGTGTTGGGCTGCAGGAGTGTGATGGAGGAATTGCAAGAAAAGAGGCAGGAAGCAGGAGAGTGAGAGAAAAGGAAAGAAGAGACATGCAGCCAGACGAGGGCTTAGTGAGAGAGGATGGGACAGAGAACAGGATGAGAAGGAAAGAAGGCAAGGCTAGGACAGGCAAGGACAGGCAAGGCAAGGCTAGGCTGCAGGACATGTTTTTGCTTTATAGTTTCTAGCACATTCGTCTTCAGACTAGGAGGAAAGCCATAAGACCGTATGGATTAGGCCCAAGCAAAAACCCCAGCTACTTGAGACGCTTAGACTAAGCCTAAAATACCAAGATCTCTCCATAAGGATGGTTTTTATACTGTACTTCCACAATCTGCTGGCAGATTACAAAAAAATAAGCTGCAGAACTCCTTAGCTGAGTCATGGTGCTTTGGGGCAGGGACCATGCATATCATGGGAATATTTCACAGTTTCTGCTCTGTTTTCAGTGTATGACACCAAAACACCCACCTGATGACATCCTTTCAAGAACAAAGGCAGCAGTTTGCAGAATTCTGCTTCTTAGGGGAAGTGAGAAATTGCTGAGCTGACACCAAGTCCTGCAGTGTCCCTGTCACCTGCAGAGCCACCGCATCCTCGCCATGGTAGCGGGCATTGTGACAAAGGTTCTATGTCAGCTGGGTGTGGCAGCCAGGTGCCCCCTAGGGGATGGGGAGCCAGTCAGCCCCGGGCCTGTCACTGCCTGGTGTCCCTGCTGCCACCAGCCAGGCCTCTGAAAACTTGTCAAACCATGCCCAGACTTGGGGCCAGTTTGGCCCAAAGTCTGCAAGAGACAAGTCGGGAAGAAAGATATGGGACAGAGGGAGAAAGCGAAGGGAGCAGGAGAAAGGGAAGGAAGAATAACAAGTAGTGTTGGGCTGCAGGAGTGAGATGGAGGAATTGCAAGAAAAGAGGCAGGAAGCAGGAGAGTGAGAGAAAAGGAAAGAAGAGACATGCAGCCAGACGAGGGCTTAGTGAGAGAGGATGGGACAGAGAACAGAATGAAAAGGAAATAAGGCAAGGCTAGGACAAGCAAGGACAGGCAAGGCAAGGCTAGGCTGCAGGACATGTTTTTGCTTTATAGTTTCTAGCACATTCGTCTTCAGACTAGGAGGAAAGCCATAAGACCGTATGGATTAGGCCCAGGCAAAAACCTCAGCTACTTGAGACACTTAGACTAGGCCTAAAATACCAAGATCTCTCCATAAGGATGGTTTTTATACTGTACTTCCACAATCTGCTGGCAGTACAAAAAAATAAGCTGCAGATCTCCTTAGGCTGAGTCATGGTGCTTTGGGGCAGGGACCATGCATATCATGGGAATATTTCACAGTTTCTGCTCTGTTTTCAGTGTATGACACCAAAACACCCACCTGATGACATCCTTTCAAGAGCAAAGGCAGCAATTTGCAGAATTCCGCTTCTTAGGGGAAGTGAGCAATTGCTGAGCTGACACCAAGTCCTGCAGTGTCCCTGTCACTTGCAGAGCCACCGCATCCTCGCCACGGTAGCGGGCATTGTGACAAAGGTTCTATGTCAGCTGGGTGTGGCAGCCAGGCGCCCCCTAGGGGATGGGGAGCCTGTCAGCCCCGGGCCTGTCACTGCCTGGTGTCCCTGCTGCCACCAGCCAGGCCTCTGAAAACTTGTCAAACCATGCCCAGACTTGGGGCCAGTTTGGCCCAAAGTCTCCAAGAGACAAGTCGGGAAGATGATATGGGACAGAGGGAGAAAGCGAAGGGAGCAGGAGAAAGGGAAGGAAGAATAACAAGTAGTGTTGGGCTGCAGGAGTGAGATGGAGGAATTGCAAGAAAAGAGGCAGGAAGCAGGAGAGTGAGAGAAAAGGAAAGAAGAGACATGCAGCCAGACGAGGGCTTAGTGAGAGAGGATGGGACAGAGAACAGAATGAAAAGGAAATAAGGCAAGGCTAGGACAAGCAAGGACAGGCAAGGCAAGGCTAGGCTGCAGGACATGTTTTTGCTTTATAGTTTCTAGCACATTCGTCTTCAGACGAGGAGGAAAGCCATCAGACCGTATGGATTAGGCCCAAGCAAAAACCCCAGCTACTTGAGACACTTAGACTAAGCCTAAAATACCAAGATCTCTCCATAAGGATGGCTTTTATACTGTACTTCCACAATCTGCTGGCAGTACAAAAAAATAAGCTGCAGATCTCCTTAGGCTGAGTCATGGTGCTTTGGGGCAGGGACCATGCATATCATGGGAATATTTCACAGTTTCTGCTCTGTTTTCAGTGTATGACACCAAAACACCCACCTGATGACATCCTTTCAAGAGCAAAGGCAGCAATTTGCAGAATTCCGCTTCTTAGGGGAAGTGAGAAATTGCTGAGCTGACACCAAGTCCTGCAGTGTCCCTGTCACCTGCAGAGCCACCGCATCCTCGCCACGGTAGCGGGCATTGTGACAAAGGTTCTATGTCAGCTGGGTGTGGCAGCCAGGCGCCCCATAGGGGATGGGGAGCCAGTCAGCCCCGGGCCTGTCACTGCCTGGTGTCCCTGCTGCCACCAGCCAGGCCTCTGAAAACTTGTCAAACCATGCCCAGACTTGGGGCCATTTTGGCCCAAAGTCTCCAAGAGACAAGTCGGGAAGATGATATGGGACAGAGGGAGAAAGCGAAGGGAGCAGGAGAAAGGGAAGGAAGAATAAAAAGTAGTGTTGGGCTGCAGGAGTGTGATGGAGGAATTGCAAGAAAAGAGGCAGGAAGCAGGAGAGTGAGAGAAAAGGAAAGAAGAGACATGCAGCCAGACGAGGGCTTAGTGAGAGAGGATGGGACAGAGAACAGGATGAGAAGGAAAGAAGGCAAGGCTAGGACAGGCAAGGACAGGCAAGGCAAGGCTAGGCTGCAGGACATGTTTTTGCTTTATAGTTTCTAGCACATTCGTCTTCAGACTAGGAGGAAAGCCATAAGACCGTATGGATTAGGCCCAAGCAAAAACCCCAGCTACTTGAGACGCTTAGACTAAGCCTAAAATACCAAGATCTCTCCATAAGGATGGCTTTTATACTGTACTTCCACAATCTGCTGGCAGTACAAAAAAATAAGCTGTAGATCTCCTTAGGCTGAGTCATGGTGCTTTGGGGCAGGGACCATGCATATCATGGGAATATTTCACAGTTTCTGCTCTGTTTTCAGTGTATGACACCAAAACACCCACCTGATGACATCCTTTCAAGAGTAAAGGCAACAATTTGCAGAACTCCGCTTCTTAGGGGAAGTGAGAAATTGCTGAGCTGACACCAAGTCCTGCAGTGTCCCTGTCACCTGCAGAGTCACCGCATCCTCGCCACGGTAGCGGGCATTGTGACAAAGGTTCTTTGTCAGCTGGGTGTGGCAGCCAGGCGCCCCCTAGGGGATGGGGAGCCTGTCAGCCCCGGGCCTGTCACTGCCTGGTGTCCCTGCTGCCACCAGCCAGGCCTCTGAAAACTTGTCAAACCATGCCCAGACTTGGGGCCAGTTTGGCCCAAAGTCTCCAAGAGACAAGTCGGGAAGAAAGATATGGGACAGAGGGAGAAAGCGAAGGGAGCATGAGAAAGGGATGGAAGAATCAAAAGTAGTATGGGGCTGCAGGAGTGAGATGGAGGAATTGCAAGAAAAGAGGCAGGAAGCAGGAGAGTGAGAGAAAAGGAAAGAAGAGACATGCAGCCAGACGAGGGCTTAGTGAGAGAGGATGGGACAGAGAACAGGATGAGAAGGACATAAGGCAAGGCTAGGACAGGCAAAGACAGGCAAGGCAAGGCTAGGCTGCAGGACATGTTTTTGCTTTATAGTTTCTAGCACATTCGTCTTCAGACGAGGAGGAAAGCCATCAGACCGTATGGATTAGGCCCAAGCAAAAACCCCAGCTACTTGAGACACTTAGACTAAGCCTAAAATACCAAGATCTCTCCATAAGGATGGTTTTTATACTGTACTTCCACAATCTGCTGGCAGTACAAAAAAATAAGCTGCAGATCTCCTTAGGCTGAGTCATGGTGCTTTGGGGCAGGGACCATGCATATCATGGGAATATTTCACAGTTTCTGCTCTGTTTTCAGTGTATGACACCAAAACACCCACCTGATGACATCCTTTCAAGAGCAAAGGCAGCAATTTGCAGAATTCCGCTTCTTAGGGGAAGTGAGCAATTGCTGAGCTGACACCAAGTCCTGCAGTGTCCCTGTCACTTGCAGAGCCACCGCATCCTCGCCACGGTAGCGGGCATTGTGACAAAGGTTCTATGTCAGCTGGGTGTGGCAGCCAGGCGCCCCCTAGGGGATGGGGAGCCTGTCAGCCCCGGGCCTGTCACTGCCTGGTGTCCCTGCTGCCACCAGCCAGGCCTCTGAAAACTTGTCAAACCATGCCCAGACTTGGGGCCAGTTTGGCCCAAAGTCTCCAAGAGACAAGTCGGGAAGATGATATGGGACAGAGGGAGAAAGCGAAGGGAGCAGGAGAAAGGGAAGGAAGAATAACAAGTAGTGTTGGGCTGCAGGAGTGAGATGGAGGAATTGCAAGAAAAGAGGCAGGAAGCAGGAGAGTGAGAGAAAAGGAAAGAAGAGACATGCAGCCAGACGAGGGCTTAGTGAGAGAGGATGGGACAGAGAACAGAATGAAAAGGAAATAAGGCAAGGCTAGGACAAGCAAGGACAGGCAAGGCAAGGCTAGGCTGCAGGACATGTTTTTGCTTTATAGTTTCTAGCACATTCGTCTTCAGACTAGGAGGAAAGCCATAAGACCGTATGGATTAGGCCCAAGCAAAAACCCCAGCTACTTGAGACGCTTAGACTAAGCCTAAAATACCAAGATCTCTCCATAAGGATGGCTTTTATACTGTACTTCCACAATCTGCTGGCAGTACAAAAAAATAAGCTGTAGATCTCCTTAGGCTGAGTCATGGTGCTTTGGGGCAGGGACCATGCATATCATGGGAATATTTCACAGTTTCTGCTCTGTTTTCAGTGTATGACACCAAAACACCCACCTGATGACATCCTTTCAAGAGCAAAGGCAGCAATTTGCAGAATTCCGCTTCTTAGGGGAAGTGAGAAATTGCTGAGCTGACACCAAGTCCTGCAGTGTCCCTGTCACCTGCAGAGCCACCGCATCCTCGCCACGGTAGCGGGCATTGTGACAAAGGTTCTATGTCAGCTGGGTGTGGCAGCCAGGCGCCCCATAGGGGATGGGGAGCCAGTCAGCCCCGGGCCTGTCACTGCCTGGTGTCCCTGCTGCCACCAGCCAGGCCTCTGAAAACTTGTCAAACCATGCCCAGACTTGGGGCCATTTTGGCCCAAAGTCTCCAAGAGACAAGTCGGGAAGATGATATGGGACAGAGGGAGAAAGCGAAGGGAGCAGGAGAAAGGGAAGGAAGAATAAAAAGTAGTGTTGGGCTGCAGGAGTGTGATGGAGGAATTGCAAGAAAAGAGGCAGGAAGCAGGAGAGTGAGAGAAAAGGAAAGAAGAGACATGCAGCCAGACGAGGGCTTAGTGAGAGAGGATGGGACAGAGAACAGGATGAGAAGGAAAGAAGGCAAGGCTAGGACAGGCAAGGACAGGCAAGGCAAGGCTAGGCTGCAGGACATGTTTTTGCTTTATAGTTTCTAGCACATTCGTCTTCAGACTAGGAGGAAAGCCATAAGACCGTATGGATTAGGCCCAAGCAAAAACCCCAGCTACTTGAGACGCTTAGACTAAGCCTAAAATACCAAGATCTCTCCATAAGGATGGCTTTTATACTGTACTTCCACAATCTGCTGGCAGTACAAAAAAATAAGCTGTAGATCTCCTTAGGCTGAGTCATGGTGCTTTGGGGCAGGGACCATGCATATCATGGGAATATTTCACAGTTTCTGCTCTGTTTTCAGTGTATGACACCAAAACACCCACCTGATGACATCCTTTCAAGAGTAAAGGCAACAATTTGCAGAACTCCGCTTCTTAGGGGAAGTGAGAAATTGCTGAGCTGACACCAAGTCCTGCAGTGTCCCTGTCACCTGCAGAGTCACCGCATCCTCGCCACGGTAGCGGGCATTGTGACAAAGGTTCTTTGTCAGCTGGGTGTGGCAGCCAGGCGCCCCCTAGGGGATGGGGAGCCTGTCAGCCCCGGGCCTGTCACTGCCTGGTGTCCCTGCTGCCACCAGCCAGGCCTCTGAAAACTTGTCAAACCATGCCCAGACTTGGGGCCAGTTTGGCCCAAAGTCTCCAAGAGACAAGTCGGGAAGAAAGATATGGGACAGAGGGAGAAAGCGAAGGGAGCATGAGAAAGGGATGGAAGAATCAAAAGTAGTATGGGGCTGCAGGAGTGAGATGGAGGAATTGCAAGAAAAGAGGCAGGAAGCAGGAGAGTGAGAGAAAAGGAAAGAAGAGACATGCAGCCAGACGAGGGCTTAGTGAGAGAGGATGGGACAGAGAACAGGATGAGAAGGACATAAGGCAAGGCTAGGACAGGCAAAGACAGGCAAGGCAAGGCTAGGCTGCAGGACATGTTTTTGCTTTATAGTTTCTAGCACATTCGTCTTCAGACTAGGAGGAAAGCCATAAGACCGTATGGATTAGGCCCAAGCAAAAACCCCAGCTACTTGAGACACTTAGACTAAGCCTAAAATACCAAGATCTCTCCATAAGGATGGTTTTTATACTGTACTTCCACAATCTGCTGGCAGTACAAAAAAATAAGCTGCAGATCTCCTTAGGCTGAGTCATGGTGCTTTGGGGCAGGGACCATGCATATCATGGGAATATTTCACAGTTTCTGCTCTGTTTTCAGTGTACGACACCAAAACACCCACCTGATGACATGCTTTCAAGAGCAAAGGCAACAATTTGCAGAACTCCGCTTCTTACGGGAAGTGAGAAATTGCTGAGCTGACACCAAGTCCGGCAGTGTCCCTGTCACCTGCAGAGCCACCGCATCCTCAACACGGTAGCGGGCATTGTGACAAAGGTTCTATGTCAGCTGGGTGTGGCAGCCAGGCGCCCCCTAGGGGATGGGGAGCCTGTCAGCCCCGGGCCTGTCACTGCCTGGTGTCCCTGCTGCCACCAGCCAGGCCTCTGAAAACTTGTCAAACCATGCCCAGACTTGGGGCCAGTTTGGCCCAAAGTCTCCAAGAGACAAGTCGGGAAGAAAGATATGGGACAGAGGGAGAAAGCGAAGGGAACAGGAGAAAGGGAAGGAAGAATAAAAAGTAGTGTTGGGCTGCAGGAGTGAGATGGAGGAATTGCAAGAAAAGAGGCAGGAAGCAGGAGAGTGAGAGAAAAGGAAAGAAGAGACATGCAGCCAGACAAGGGGTTAGTGAGAGAGGATGGGACAGAGAACAGGATGAGAAGGACATAAGGCAAGGCTAGGACAGGCAAGGACAGGCAAGGCAAGGCTAGGCTGCAGGACATGTTTTTGCTTTATAGTTTCTAGCACATTCGTCTTCAGACTAGGAGGAAAGCCATAAGACCGTATGGATTAGGCCCAAGCAAAAACCCCAGCTACTTGAGACGCTTAGACTAAGCCTAAAATACCAAGATCTCTCCATAAGGATGGTTTTTACACTGTACTTCCACAATCTGCTGGCAGTACAAAAAAATAAGCTGCAGATCTCCTTAGGCTGAGTCATGGTGCTTTGGGGCAGGGACCATGCATATCATGGGAATATTTCACAGTTTCTGCTCTGTTTTCAGTGTACGACACCAAAACACCCACCTGATGACATGCTTTCAAGAGCAAAGGCAACAATTTGCAGAACTCCGCTTCTTACGGGAAGTGAGAAATTGCTGAGCTGACACCAAGTCCTGCAGTGTCCCTGTCACCTGCAGAGCCACCGCATCCTCAACACGGTAGCGGGCATTGTGACAAAGGTTCTATGTCAGCTGGGTGTGGCAGCCAGGCGCCCCCTAGGGGATGGGGAGCCTGTCAGCCCCGGGCCTGTCACTGCCTGGTGTCCCTGCTGCCACCAGCCAGGCCTCTGAAAACTTGTCAAACCATGCCCAGACTTGGGGCCAGTTTGGCCCAAAGTCTCCAAGAGACAAGTCGGGAAGAAAGATATGGGACAGAGGGAGAAAGCGAAGGGAACAGGAGAAAGGGAAGGAAGAATAAAAAGTAGTGTTGGGCTGCAGGAGTGAGATGGAGGAATTGCAAGAAAAGAGGCAGGAAGCAGGAGAGTGAGAGAAAAGGAAAGAAGAGACATGCAGCCAGACGAGGGGTTAGTGAGAGAGGATGGGACAGAGAACAGGATGAGAAGGACATAAGGCAAGGCTAGGACAGGCAAGGACAGGCAAGGCAAGGCTAGGCTGCAGGACATGTTTTTGCTTTATAGTTTCTAACACATTTGTCTTCAGACGAGGAGGAAAGCCATAAGACCGTATGGATTAGGCCCAAGCAATAACCCCAGCTACTTGAGACACTTAGACTAAGCCTAAAATACCAAGATCTCCCCATAAGGATGGTTTTTATACTGTACTTCCACAATCTGCTGGCAGTACAAAAAAATAAGCTGCAGATCTCCTTAGGCTGAGTCATGGTGCTTTGGGGCAGGGACCATGCATATCATGGGAATATTTCACAGTTTCTGCTCTGTTTTCAGTGTATGACACCAAAACACCCACCTGATGACATCCTTTCAAGAACAAAGGCAGCAATTTGCAGAATTCTGCTTCTTAGGGGAAGTGAGAAATTGCTGAGCTGACACCAAGTCCTGCAGTGTCCCTGTCACCTGCAGAGCCACCGCATCCTCGCCACGGTAGCGGGCATTGTGACAAAGGTTCTATGTCAGCTGGGTGTGGCAGCCAGGTGCCCCCTAGGGGATGGGGAGCCAGTCAGCCCCGGGCCTGTCACTGCCTGGTGTCCCTGCTGCCACCAGCCAGGCCTCTGAAAACTTGTCAAACCATGCCCAGACTTGGGGCCAGTTTGGCCCAAAGTCTGCAAGAGACAAGTCGGGAAGAAAGATATGGGACAGAGGGAGAAAGCGAAGGGAGCAGGAGAAAGGGAAGGAAGAATAACAAGTAGTGTTGGGCTGCAGGAGTGAGATGGAGGAATTGCAAGAAAAGAGGCAGGAAGCAGGAGAGTGAGAGAAAAGGAAAGAAGAGACATGCAGCCAGACGAGGGCTTAGTGAGAGAGGATGGGACAGAGAACAGAATGAAAAGGAAATAAGGCAAGGCTAGGACAAGCAAGGACAGGCAAGGCAAGGCTAGGCTGCAGGACATGTTTTTGCTTTATAGTTTCTAGCACATTCGTCTTCAGACGAGGAGGAAAGCCATAAGACCGTATGGATTAGGCCCAAGCAAAAACACCAGCTACTTGAGACGCTTAGACTAAGCCTAAAATACCAAGATCTCTCCATAAGGATGGTTTTTATACTGTACTTCCACAATCTGCTGGCAGATTACAAAAAAATAAGCTGCAGAACTCCTTAGCTGAGTCATGGTGCTTTGGGGCAGGGACCATGCATATCATGGGAATATTTCAGAGTTTCTGCTCTGTTCTCAGTGTATGACACCAAAACACCCACCTGATGACATCCTTTCAAGAGCAAAGGCAGCAATTTGCAGAATTCCGCTTCTTAGGGGAAGTGAGAAATTGCTGAGCTGACACCAAGTCCTGCAGTGTCCCTGTCACCTGCAGAGCCACCGCATCCTCGCCACGGTAGCGGGCATTGTGACAAAGGTTCTATGTCAGCTGGGTGTGGCAGCCAGGTGCCCCCTAGGGGATGGGGAGCCAGTCAGCCCCGGGCCTGTCACTGCCTGGTGTCCCTGCTGCCACCAGCCAGGCCTCTGAAAACTTGTCAAACCATGCCCAGACTTGGGGCCAGTTTGGCCCAAAGTCTGCAAGAGACAAGTCGGGAAGAAAGATATGGGACAGAGGGAGAAAGCGAAGGGAGCAGGAGAAAGGGAAGGAAGAATAACAAGTAGTGTTGGGCTGCAGGAGTGAGATGGAGGAATTGCAAGAAAAGAGGCAGGAAGCAGGAGAGTGAGAGAAAAGGAAAGAAGAGACATGCAGCCAGACGAGGGCTTAGTGAGAGAGGATGGGACAGAGAACAGAATGAAAAGGAAATAAAGCAAGGCTAGGACAAGCAAGGACAGGCAAGGCAAGGCTAGGCTGCAGGACATGTTTTTGCTTTATAGTTTTAGCACATTCGTCTTCAGACTAGGAGGAAAGCCATAAGACCGTATGGATTAGGCCCAAGCAAAAACCCCAGCTACTTGAGACACTTAGACTAGGCCTAAAATACCAAGATCTCTCCATAAGGATGGTTTTTATACTGTACTTCCACAATCTGCTGGCAGTACAAAAAAATAAGCTGCAGATCTCCTTAGGCTGAGTCATGGTGCTTTGGGGCAGGGACCATGCATATCATGGGAATATTTCACAGTTTCTGCTCTGTTTTCAGTGTATGACACCAAAACACCCACCTGATGACATCCTTTCAAGAGCAAAGGCAGCAATTTGCAGAATTCCGCTTCTTAGGGGAAGTGAGAAATTGCTGAGCTGACACCAAGTCCTGCAGTGTCCCTGTCACCTGCAGAGCCACCGCATCCTCGCCACGGTAGCGGGCATTGTGACAAAGGTTCTATGTCAGCTGGGTGTGGCGGCCAGGCGCCCCCTAGGGGATGGGGAGCCAGTCAGCCCCGGGCCTGTCACTGCCTGGTGTCCCTGCTGCCACCAGCCAGGCCTCTGAAAACTTGTCAAACCATGCCCAGACGTGGGGCCAGTTTGGCCCAAAGTCTGCAAGAGACAAGTCGGGAAGAAAGATATGGGACAGAGGGAGAAAGCGAAGGGAGCAGGAGAAAGGGAAGGAAGAATAACAAGTAGTGTTGGGCTGCAGGAGTGAGATGGAGGAATTGCAAGAAAAGAGGCAGGAAGCAGGAGAGTGAGAGAAAAGGAAAGAAGAGACATGCAGCCAGACGAGGGCTTAGTGAGAGAGGATGGGACAGAGAACAGAATGAAAAGGAAATAAGGCAAGGCCAGGACAAGCAAGGACAGGCAAGGCAAGGCTAGGCTGCAGGACATGTTTTTGCTTTATAGTTCCTAGCACATTCGTCTTCAGACTAGGAGGAAAGCCATAAGACCGTATGGATTAGGCCCAAGCAAAAACCCCAGCTACTTGAGACACTTAGACTAAGCCTAAAATACCAAGATCTCTCCATAAGGATGGTTTTTATACTGTACTTCCACAATCTGCTGGCAGATTACAAAAAAATAAGCTGCAGAACTCCTTAGCTGAGTCATGGTGCTTTGGGGCAGGGACCACGCATATCATGGGAATATTTCAGAGTTTCTGCTCTGTTTTCAGTGTATGACACCAAAACACCCACCTGATGACATCCATTCAAGAACAAAGGCAGCAATTTGCAGAATTCTGCTTCTTAGGGGAAGTGAGAAATTGCTGAGCTGACACCAAGTCCTGCAGTGTCCCTGTCACCTGCAGAGCCACCGCATCCTCGCCACGGTAGCGGGCATTGTGACAAAGGTTCTATGTCAGCTGGGTGTGGCAGCCAGGTGCCCCCTAGGGGATGGGGAGCCAGTCAGCCCCGGGCCTGTCACTGCCTGGTGTCCCTGCTGCCACCAGCCAGGCCTCTGAAAACTTGTCAAACCATGCCCAGACTTGGGGCCAGTTTGGCCCAAAGTCTGCAAGAGACAAGTCGGGAAGAAAGATATGGGACAGAGGGAGAAAGCGAAGGGAGCAGGAGAAAGGGAAGGAAGAATAACAAGTAGTGTTGGGCTGCAGGAGTGAGATGGAGGAATTGCAAGAAAAGAGGCAGGAAGCAGGAGAGTGAGAGAAAAGGAAAGAAGAGACATGCAGCCAGACGAGGGCTTAGTGAGAGAGGATGGGACAGAGAACAGAATGAAAAGGAAATAAGGCAAGGCTAGGACAAGCAAGGACAGGCAAGGCAAGGCTAGGCTGCAGGACATGTTTTTGCTTTATAGTTTTAGCACATTCGTCTTCAGACGAGGAGGAAAGCCATCAGACCGTATGGATTAGGCCCAAGCAAAAACCCCAGCTACTTGAGACACTTAGACTAGGCCTAAAATACCAAGATCTCTCCATAAGGATGGTTTTTACACTGTACTTCCACAATCTGCTGGCAGATTACAAAAAAATAAGCTGCAGAATTCCTTAGCTGAGTCATGGTGCTTTGGGGCAGGGACCATGCATATCATGGGAATATTTCAGAGTTTCTGCTCTGTTCTCAGTGTATGACACCAAAACACCCACCTGATGACATCCTTTCAAGAGCAAAGGCAGCAATTTGCAGAATTCCGCTTCTTAGGGGAAGTGAGAAATTGCTGAGCTGACACCAAGTCCTGCAGTGTCCCTGTCACCTGCAGAGCCACCGCATCCTCGCCACGGTAGCGGGCATTGTGACAAAGGTTCTATGTCAGCTGGGTGTGGCAGCCAGGTGCCCCCTAGGGGATGGGGAGCCAGTCAGCCCCGGGCCTGTCACTGCCTGGTGTCCCTGCTGCCACCAGCCAGGCCTCTGAAAACTTGTCAAACCATGCCCAGACTTGGGGCCAGTTTGGCCCAAAGTCTGCAAGAGACAAGTCGGGAAGAAAGATATGGGACAGAGGGAGAAAGCGAAGGGAGCAGGAGAAAGGGAAGGTAGAATAACAAGTAGTGTTGGGCTGCAGGAGTGAGATGGAGGAATTGCAAGAAAAGAGGCAGGAAGCAGGAGAGTGAGAGAAAAGGAAAGAAGAGACATGCAGCCAGACGAGGGCTTAGTGAGAGAGGATGGGACAGAGAACAGAATGAAAAGGAAATAAGGCAAGGCTAGGACAAGCAAGGACAGGCAAGGCAAAGCCAGGCTGCAGGACATGTTTTTGCTTTATAGTTTTAGCACATTCGTCTTCAGACTAGGAGGAAAGCCATAAGACCGTATGGCTTAGGCCCAAGCAAAAACCCCAGCTACTTGAGACACTTAGACTAGGCCTAAAATACCAAGATCTCTCCATAAGGATGGTTTTTATACTGTACTTCCACAATCTGCTGGCAGTACAAAAAAATAAGCTGCAGATCTCCTTAGGCTGAGTCATGGTGCTTTGGGGCAGGGACCATGCATATCATGGGAATATTTCACAGTTTCTGCTCTGTTTTCAGTGTATGACACCAAAACACCCACCTGATGACATCCTTTCAAGAGCAAAGGCAGCAATTTGCAGAATTCCGCTTCTTAGGGGAAGTGAGAAATTGCTGAGCTGACACCAAGTCCTGCAGTGTCCCTGTCACCTGCAGAGCCACCGCATCCTCGCCACGGTAGCGGGCATTGTGACAAAGGTTCTATGTCAGCTGGGTGTGGCAGCCAGGCGCCCCATAGGGGATGGGGAGCCAGTCAGCCCCGGGCCTGTCACTGCCTGGTGTCCCTGCTGCCACCAGCCAGGCCTCTGAAAACTTGTCAAACCATGCCCAGACTTGGGGCCATTTTGGCCCAAAGTCTCCAAGAGACAAGTCGGGAAGATGATATGGGACAGAGGGAGAAAGCGAAGGGAGCAGGAGAAAGGGAAGGAAGAATAAAAAGTAGTGTTGGGCTGCAGGAGTGTGATGGAGGAATTGCAAGAAAAGAGGCAGGAAGCAGGAGAGTGAGAGAAAAGGAAAGAAGAGACATGCAGCCAGACGAGGGCTTAGTGAGAGAGGATGGGACAGAGAACAGGATGAGAAGGAAAGAAGGCAAGGCTAGGACAGGCAAGGACAGGCAAGGCAAGGCTAGGCTGCAGGACATGTTTTTGCTTTATAGTTTCTAGCACATTCGTCTTCAGACTAGGAGGAAAGCCATAAGACCGTATGGATTAGGCCCAAGCAAAAACCCCAACTACTTGAGACACTTAGACTAGGCCTAAAATACCAAGATCTCTCCATAAGGATGGTTTTTATACTGTACTTCCACAATCTGCTGGCAGTACAAAAAAATAAGCTGCAGATCTCCTTAGGCTGAGTCATGGTGCTTTGGGGCAGGGACCATGCATATCATGGGAATATTTCACAGTTTCTGCTCTGTTTTCAGTGTATGACACCAAAACACCCACCTGATGACATCCTTTCAAGAGCAAAGGCAGCAATTTGCAGAATTCCGCTTCTTAGGGGAAGTGAGCAATTGCTGAGCTGACACCAAGTCCTGCAGTGTCCCTGTCACTTGCAGAGCCACCGCATCCTCGCCACGGTAGCGGGCATTGTGACAAAGGTTCTATGTCAGCTGGGTGTGGCAGCCAGGCGCCCCCTAGGGGATGGGGAGCCTGTCAGCCCCGGGCCTGTCACTGCCTGGTGTCCCTGCTGCCACCAGCCAGGCCTCTGAAAACTTGTCAAACCATGCCCAGACTTGGGGCCAGTTTGGCCCAAAGTCTCCAAGAGACAAGTCGGGAAGATGATATGGGACAGAGGGAGAAAGCGAAGGGAGCAGGAGAAAGGGAAGGAAGAATAACAAGTAGTGTTGGGCTGCAGGAGTGAGATGGAGGAATTGCAAGAAAAGAGGCAGGAAGCAGGAGAGTGAGAGAAAAGGAAAGAAGAGACATGCAGCCAGACGAGGGCTTAGTGAGAGAGGATGGGACAGAGAACAGAATGAAAAGGAAATAAGGCAAGGCTAGGACAAGCAAGGACAGGCAAGGCAAGGCTAGGCTGCAGGACATGTTTTTGCTTTATAGTTTCTAGCACATTCGTCTTCAGACGAGGAGGAAAGCCATCAGACCGTATGGATTAGGCCCAAGCAAAAACCCCAGCTACTTGAGACGCTTAGACTAAGCCTAAAATACCAAGATCTCTCCATAAGGATGGTTTTTATACTGTACTTCCACAATCTGCTGGCAGTACAAAAAAATAAGCTGCAGATCTCCTTAGGCTGAGTCATGGTGCTTTGGGGCAGGGACCATGCATATCATGGGAATATTTCACAGTTTCTGCTCTGTTTTCAGTGTATGACACCAAAACACCCACCTGATGACATCCTTTCAAGAGCAAAGGCAGCAATTTGCAGAATTCCGCTTCTTAGGGGAAGTGAGAAATTGCTGAGCTGACACCAAGTCCTGCAGTGTCCCTGTCACCTGCAGAGCCACCGCATCCTCGCCACGGTAGCGGGCATTGTGACAAAGGTTCTATGTCAGCTGAGTGTGGCAGCCAGGCGCCCCCTAGGGGATGGGGAGCCTGTAAGCCCCGGGCCTGTCACTGCCTGGTGTCCCTGCTGCCACCAGCCAGGCCTCTGAAAACTTGTCAAACCATGCCCAGACTTGGGGCCAGTTTGGCCCAAAGTCTGCAAGAGACAAGTCGGGAAGAAAGATATGGGACAGAGGGAGAAAGCGAAGGGAGCAGGAGAAAGGGAAGGAAGAATAAAAAGTAGTGTTGGGCTGCAGGAGTGAGATGGAGGAATTGCAAGAAAAGAGGCAGGAAGCAGGAGAGTGAGAGAAAAGGAAAGAAGAGACATGCAGCCAGACAAGGGCTTTGTGAGAGAGGATGGGACAGAGAACAGGATGAGAAGGAAAGTAGGCAAGGCTGGGACAGGCAAGGACAGGCAAGGCAAGGCTAGGCTGCAGGACATGTTTTTGCTTTATAGTTTCTAGCACATTCGTCTTCAGACTAGGAGGAAAGCCATAAGACCGTATGGATTAGGCCCAAGCAAAAACCCCAGCTACTTGAGACGCTTAGACTAAGCCTAAAATACCAAGATCTCTCCATAAGGATGGCTTTTATACTGTACTTCCACAATCTGCTGGCAGTACAAAAAAATAAGCTGTAGATCTCCTTAGGCTGAGTCATGGTGCTTTGGGGCAGGGACCATGCATATCATGGGAATATTTCACAGTTTCTGCTCTGTTTTCAGTGTATGACACCAAAACACCCACCTGATGACATCCTTTCAAGAGCAAAGGCAGCAATTTGCAGAATTCCGCTTCTTAGGGGAAGTGAGAAATTGCTGAGCTGACACCAAGTCCTGCAGTGTCCCTGTCACCTGCAGAGCCACCGCATCCTCGCCACGGTAGCGGGCATTGTGACAAAGGTTCTATGTCAGCTGGGTGTGGCAGCCAGGCGCCCCCTAGGGGATGGGGAGCCAGTCAGCCCCGGGCCTGTCACTGCCTGGTGTCCCTGCTGCCACCAGCCAGGCCTCTGAAAACTTGTCAAACCATGCCCAGACTTGGGGCCAGTTTGGCCCAAAGTCTGCAAGAGACAAGTCGGGAAGAAAGATATGGGACAGAGGGAGAAAGCGAAGGGAGCAGGAGAAAGGGAAGGAAGAATAACAAGTAGTGTTGGGCTGCAGGAGTGAGATGGAGGAATTGCAAGAAAAGAGGCAGGAAGCAGGAGAGTGAGAGAAAAGGAAAGAAGAGACATGCAGCCAGACGAGGGCTTAGTGAGAGAGGATGGGACAGAGAACAGAATGAAAAGGAAATAAGGCAAGGCTAGGACAAGCAAGGACAGGCAAGGCAAGGCTAGGCTGCAGGACATGTTTTTGCTTTATAGTTTTAGCACATTCGTCTTCAGACTAGGAGGAAAGCCATAAGACCGTATGGATTAGGCCCAAGCAAAAACCCCAACTACTTGAGACACTTAGACTAGGCCTAAAATACCAAGATCTCTCCATAAGGATGGTTTTTATACTGTACTTCCACAATCTGCTGGCAGTACAAAAAAATAAGCTGCAGATCTCCTTAGGCTGAGTCATGGTGCTTTGGGGCAGGGACCATGCATATCATGGGAATATTTCACAGTTTCTGCTCTGTTTTCAGTGTATGACACCAAAACACCCACCTGATGACATCCTTTCAAGAGCAAAGGCAGCAATTTGCAGAATTCCGCTTCTTAGGGGAAGTGAGCAATTGCTGAGCTGACACCAAGTCCTGCAGTGTCCCTGTCACTTGCAGAGCCACCGCATCCTCGCCACGGTAGCGGGCATTGTGACAAAGGTTCTATGTCAGCTGGGTGTGGCAGCCAGGCGTCCCCTAGGGGATGGGGAGCCTGTCAGCCCCGGGCCTGTCACTGCCTGGTGTCCCTGCTGCCACCAGCCAGGCCTCTGAAAACTTGTCAAACCATGCCCAGACTTGGGGCCAGTTTGGCCCAAAGTCTCCAAGAGACAAGTCGGGAAGATGATATGGGACAGAGGGAGAAAGCGAAGGGAGCAGGAGAAAGGGAAGGAAGAATAACAAGTAGTGTTGGGCTGCAGGAGTGAGATGGAGGAATTGCAAGAAAAGAGGCAGGAAGCAGGAGAGTGAGAGAAAAGGAAAGAAGAGACATGCAGCCAGACGAGGGCTTAGTGAGAGAGGATGGGACAGAGAACAGGATGAGAAGGAAAGTAGGCAAGGCTGGGACAGGCAAGGACAGGCAAGGCAAGGCTAGGCTGCAGGACATGTTTTTGCTTTATAGTTTCTAGCACATTCGTCTTCAGACTAGGAGGAAAGCCATAAGACCGTATGGATTAGGCCCAAGCAAAAACCCCAGCTACTTGAGACGCTTAGACTAAGCCTAAAATACCAAGATCTCTCCATAAGGATGGCTTTTATACTGTACTTCCACAATCTGCTGGCAGTACAAAAAAATAAGCTGTAGATCTCCTTAGGCTGAGTCATGGTGCTTTGGGGCAGGGACCATGCATATCATGGGAATATTTCACAGTTTCTGCTCTGTTTTCAGTGTATGACACCAAAACACCCACCTGATGACATCCTTTCAAGAGTAAAGGCAACAATTTGCAGAACTCCGCTTCTTAGGGGAAGTGAGAAATTGCTGAGCTGACACCAAGTCCTGCAGTGTCCCTGTCACCTGCAGAGTCACCGCATCCTCGCCACGGTAGCGGGCATTGTGACAAAGGTTCTTTGTCAGCTGGGTGTGGCAGCCAGGCGCCCCCTAGGGGATGGGGAGCCTGTCAGCCCCGGGCCTGTCACTGCCTGGTGTCCCTGCTGCCACCAGCCAGGCCTCTGAAAACTTGTCAAACCATGCCCAGACTTGGGGCCAGTTTGGCCCAAAGTCTCCAAGAGACAAGTCGGGAAGAAAGATATGGGACAGAGGGAGAAAGCGAAGGGAGCATGAGAAAGGGATGGAAGAATCAAAAGTAGTATGGGGCTGCAGGAGTGAGATGGAGGAATTGCAAGAAAAGAGGCAGGAAGCAGGAGAGTGAGAGAAAAGGAAAGAAGAGACATGCAGCCAGACGAGGGGTTAGTGAGAGAGGATGGGACAGAGAACAGGATGAGAAGGACATAAGGCAAGGCTAGGACAGGCAAAGACAGGCAAGGCAAGGCTAGGCTGCAGGACATGTTTTTGCTTTATAGTTTCTAGCACATTCGTCTTCAGACTAGGAGGAAAGCCATAAGACCGTATGGATTAGGCCCAAGCAAAAACCCCAGCTACTTGAGACACTTAGACTAAGCCTAAAATACCAAGATCTCTCCATAAGGATGGTTTTTATACTGTACTTCCACAATCTGCTGGCAGTACAAAAAAATAAGCTGCAGATCTCCTTAGGCTGAGTCATGGTGCTTTGGGGCAGGGACCATGCATATCATGGGAATATTTCACAGTTTCTGCTCTGTTTTCAGTGTACGACACCAAAACACCCACCTGATGACATGCTTTCAAGAGCAAAGGCAACAATTTGCAGAACTCCGCTTCTTACGGGAAGTGAGAAATTGCTGAGCTGACACCAAGTCCTGCAGTGTCCCTGTCACCTGCAGAGCCACCGCATCCTCAACACGGTAGCGGGCATTGTGACAAAGGTTCTATGTCAGCTGGGTGTGGCAGCCAGGCGCCCCCTAGGGGATGGGGAGCCTGTCAGCCCCGGGCCTGTCACTGCCTGGTGTCCCTGCTGCCACCAGCCAGGCCTCTGAAAACTTGTCAAACCATGCCCAGACTTGGGGCCAGTTTGGCCCAAAGTCTCCAAGAGACAAGTCGGGAAGAAAGATATGGGACAGAGGGAGAAAGCGAAGGGAACAGGAGAAAGGGAAGGAAGAATAAAAAGTAGTGTTGGGCTGCAGGAGTGAGATGGAGGAATTGCAAGAAAAGAGGCAGGAAGCAGGAGAGTGAGAGAAAAGGAAAGAAGAGACATGCAGCCAGACGAGGGGTTAGTGAGAGAGGATGGGACAGAGAACAGGATGAGAAGGACATAAGGCAAGGCTAGGACAGGCAAGGACAGGCAAGGCAAGGCTAGGCTGCAGGACATGTTTTTGCTTTATAGTTTCTAGCACATTCGTCTTCAGACTAGGAGGAAAGCCATAAGACCGTATGGATTAGGCCCAAGCAAAAACCCCAGCTACTTGAGACGCTTAGACTAAGCCTAAAATACCAAGATCTCTCCATAAGGATGGTTTTTACACTGTACTTCCACAATCTGCTGGCAGTACAAAAAAATAAGCTGCAGATCTCCTTAGGCTGAGTCATGGTGCTTTGGGGCAGGGACCATGCATATCATGGGAATATTTCACAGTTTCTGCTCTGTTTTCAGTGTACGACACCAAAACACCCACCTGATGACATGCTTTCAAGAGCAAAGGCAACAATTTGCAGAACTCCGCTTCTTACGGGAAGTGAGAAATTGCTGAGCTGACACCAAGTCCTGCAGTGTCCCTGTCACCTGCAGAGCCACCGCATCCTCAACACGGTAGCGGGCATTGTGACAAAGGTTCTATGTCAGCTGGGTGTGGCAGCCAGGCGCCCCCTAGGGGATGGGGAGCCTGTCAGCCCCGGGCCTGTCACTGCCTGGTGTCCCTGCTGCCACCAGCCAGGCCTCTGAAAACTTGTCAAACCATGCCCAGACTTGGGGACAGTTTGGCCCAAAGTCTCCAAGAGACAAGTCGGGAAGAAAGATATGGGACAGAGGGAGAAAGCGAAGGGAACAGGAGAAAGGGAAGGAAGAATAAAAAGTAGTGTTGGGCTGCAGGAGTGAGATGGAGGAATTGCAAGAAAAGAGGCAGGAAGCAGGAGAGTGAGAGAAAAGGAAAGAAGAGACATGCAGCCAGACGAGGGCTTAGTGAGAGAGGATGGGACAGAGAACAGGATGAGAAGGACATAAGGCAAGGCTAGGACAGGCAAGGACAGGCAAGGCAAGGCTAGGCTGCAGGACATGTTTTTGCTTTATAGTTTCTAACACATTTGTCTTCAGACGAGGAGGAAAGCCATAAGACCGTATGGATTAGGCCCAAGCAATAACCCCAGCTACTTGAGACACTTAGACTAAGCCTAAAATACCAAGATCTCCCCATAAGGATGGTTTTTATACTGTACTTCCACAATCTGCTGGCAGTACAAAAAAATAAGCTGCAGATCTCCTTAGGCTGAGTCATGGTGCTTTGGGGCAGGGACCATGCATATCATGGGAATATTTCACAGTTTCTGCTCTGTTTTCAGTGTACGACACCAAAACACCCACCTGATGACATGCTTTCAAGAGCAAAGGCAACAATTTGCAGAACTCCGCTTCTTACGGGAAGTGAGAAATTGCTGAGCTGACACCAAGTCCTGCAGTGTCCCTGTCACCTGCAGAGCCACCGCATCCTCACCACGGTAGCGGGCATTGTGACAAAGGTTCTATGTCAGCTGGGTGTGGCAGCCAGGCGCCCCCTAGGGGATGGGGAGCCTGTCAGCCCCGGGCCTGTCACTGCCTGGTGTCCCTGCTGCCACCAGCCAGGCCTCTGAAAACTTGTCAAAGCATGCCCAGACTTGGGGCCAGTTTGGCCCAAAGTCTGCAAGAGACAAGTCGGGAAGAAAGATATGGGACAGAGGGAGAAAGCGAAGGGAGCAGGAGAAAGGGAAGGAAGACTAAAAAGTAATGTTGGGCTGCAGGAGTGAGATGGAGGAATTGCAAGAAAAGAGGCAGGAAGCAGGAGAGTGAGAGAAAAGGAAAGAAGAGACATGCAGCCAGACGAGGGGTTAGTGAGAGAGGATGGGACAGAGAACAGGATGAGAAGGACATAAGGCAAGGCTAGGACAGGCAAGGACAGGCAAGGCAAGGCTAGGCTGCAGGACATGTTTTTGCTTTATAGTTTCTAGCACATTCGTCTTCAGACGAGGAGGAAAGCCATAAGACCGTATGGATTAGGCCCAAGCAAAAACCCCAGCTACTTGAGACACTTAGACTAAGCCTAAAATACCAAGATCTCTCCATAAGGATGGTTTTTATACTGTACTTCCACAATCTGCTGGCAGTACAAAAAAATAAGCTGCAGATCTCCTTAGGCTGAGTCATGGTGCTTTGGGGCAGGGACCATGCATATCATGGGAATATTTCACAGTTTCTGCTCTGTTTTCAGTGTATGACACCAAAACACCCACCTGATGACATCCTTTCAAGAGCAAAGGCAGCAATTTGCAGAATTCCGCTTCTTAGGGGAAGTGAGAAATTACTGAGCTGACACCAAGTCCTGTAGCGTCCCTGTCACCTGAAGAGCCACCGCATCCTCGCCACGGTAGCGGGCATTGTGACAAAGGTTCTATGTCAGCTGGGTGTGGCAGCCAGGCGCCCCCTAGGGGATGGGGAGCCTGTCAGCCCCAGGCCTGTCACTGCCTGGTGTCCCTGATGCCACCAGCCAGGCCTCTGAAAACTTGTCAAACCATGCCCAGACTTGGGGCCAGTTTGGCCCAAAGTCTGCAAGAGACAAGTCGGGAAGAAAGATATGGGACAGAGGGAGAAAGCGAAGGGAGCAGGAGAAAGGGAAGGAAGAATAAAAAGTAGTGTTGGGCTGCAGGAGTGAGATGGAGGAATTGCAAGAAAAGAGGCAGGAAGCAGGAGAGTGAGAGAAAAGGAAAGAAGAGACATGCAGCCAGACGAGGGCTTAGTGAGAGAGGATGGGACAGAGAACAGGATGAGAAGGACATAAGGCAAGGCTAGGACAGGCAAGGACAGGCAAGGCAAGGCTAGGCTGCAGGACATGTTTTTGCTTTATAGTTTCTAGCACATTCGTCTTCAGACTAGGAGGAAAGCCATAAGACCGTATGGATTAGGCCCAAGCAAAAACCCCAGCTACTTGAGACACTTAGACTAAGCCTAAAATACCAAGATCTCTCCATAAGGATGGTTTTTATACTGTACTTCCACAATCTGCTGGCAGTACAAAAAAATAAGCTGCAGATCTCCTTAGGCTGAGTCATGGTGCTTTGGGGCAGGGACCATGCATATCATGGGAATATTTCACAGTTTCTGCTCTGTTTTCAGTGTATGACACCAAAACACCCACCTGATGACATCCTTTCAAGAGCAAAGGCAGCAATTTGCAGAATTCCGCTTCTTACGGGAAGTGAGAAATTGCTGAGCTGACACCAAGTCCTGCAGTGTCCCTGTCACCTGCAGAGCCACCGCATCCTCGCCACGGTAGCGGGCATTGTGACAAAGGTTCTATGTCAGCTGGGTGTGGCAGCCAGGCGCCCCCTAGGGGATGGGGAGTCTGTCAGCCCTGGGCCTGTCACTGCCTGCTGGCCCTGCTGCCACCAGCCAGGCGTCTGAAAACTTGTCAAACCATGCCCAGACTTGGGGCCAGTTTGGCCCAAAGTCTGCAAGAGACAAGTCGGGAAGAAAGATATGGGACAGAGGGAGAAAGCGAAGGGAGCAGGAGAAAGGGAAGGAAGAATAAAAAGTAGTGTTGGGCTGCAGGAGTGAGATGGAGGAATTGCAAGAAAAGAGGCAGGAAGCAGGAGAGTGAGAGAAAAGGAAAGAAGAGACATGCAGCCAGACGAGGGCTTAGTGAGAGAGGATGGGACAGAGAACAGGATGAGAAGGACATAAGGCAAGGCTAGGACAGGCAAGGACAGGCAAGGCAAGGCTAGGCTGCAGGACATGTTTTTGCTTTACAGTTTCTAGCACATTCGTCTTCAGACTAGGAGGAAAGCCATAAGACCGTATGGATTAGGCCCAAGCAAAAACCCCAGCTACTTGAGACACTTAGACTAAGCCTAAAATACCAAGATCTCTCCATAAGGATGGTTTTTATACTGTACTTCCACAATCTGCTGGCAGTACAAAAAAATAAGCTGCAGATCTCCTTAGGCTGAGTCATGGTGCTTTGGGGCAGGGACCATGCATATCATGGGAATATTTCACAGTTTCTGCTCTGTTTTCAGTGTATGACACCAAAACACCCACCTGATGACATCCTTTCAAGAGCAAAGGCAGCAATTTGCAGAATTCCGCTTCTTAGGGGAAGTGAGAAATTGCTGAGCTGACACCAAGTCCTGCAGTGTCCCTGTCACCTGCAGAGCCACCGCATCCTCACCACGGTAGCGGGCATTGTGACAAAGGTTCTATGTCAGCTGGGTGTGGCAGCCAGGCGCCCCCTAGGGGATGGGGAGCCAGTCAGCCCTGGGCCTGTCACTGCCTGGTGTCCCTGCTGCCACCAGCCAGGCCTCTGAAAACTTGTCAAAGCATGCCCAGACTTGGGGCCAGTTTGTCCCAAAGTCTCCAAGAGACAAGTCGGGAAGAAAGATATGGGACAGAGGGAGAAAGCGAAGGGAGCAGGAGAAAGGGAAGGAAGACTAAAAAGTAATGTTGGGCTGCAGGAGTGAGATGGAGGAATTGCAAGAAAAGAGGCAGGAAGCAGGAGAGTGAGAGAAAAGGAAAGAAGAGACATGCAGCCAGACGAGGGGTTAGTGAGAGAGGATGGGACAGAGAACAGGATGAGAAGGACATAAGGCAAGGCTAGGACAGGCAAGGACAGGCAAGGCAAGGCTAGGCTGCAGGACATGTTTTTGCTTTATAGTTTCTAGCACATTCCTCTTCAGACTAGGAGGAAAGCCATAAGACCGTATGGATTAGGCCCAAGCAAAAACCCCAGCTACTTGAGACACTTAGACTAAGCCTAAAATACCAAGATCTCTCCATAAGGATGGTTTTTATACTGTACTTCCACAATCTGCTGGCAGTACAAAAAAATAAGCTGCAGATCTCCTTAGGCTGAGTCATGGTGCTTTGGGGCAGGGACCATGCATATCATGGGAATATTTCACAGTTTCTGCTCTGTTTTCAGTGTATGACACCAAAACACCCACCTGATGACATCCTTTCAAGAGCAAAGGCAGCAATTTGCAGAATTCCGCTTCTTAGGGGAAGTGAGAAATTGCTGAGCTGACACCAAGTCCTGCAGTGTCCCTGTCACCTGCAGAGCCACCGCATCCTCGCCACGGTAGCGGGCATTGTGACAAAGGTTCTATGTCAGCTGGGTGTGGCAGCCAGGCGCCCCCTAGGGGATGGGGAGCCTGTCAGCCCCGGGCCTGTCACTGCCTGGTGTCCCTGCTGCCACCAGCCAGGCCTCTGAAAACTTGTCAAAGCATGCCCAGACTTGGGGCCAGTTTGGCCCAAAGTCTCCAAGAGACAAGTCGGGAAGAAAGATATGGGACAGAGGGAGAAAGCGAAGGGAGCAGGAGAAAGGGAAGGAAGACTAAAAAGTAGTGTTGGGCTGCAGGAGTGAGATGGAGGAATTGCAAGAAAAGAGGCAGGAAGCAGGAGAGTGAGAGAAAAGGAAAGAAGAATCATGCAGCCAGACGAGGGGTTAGTGAGAGAGGATGGGACAGAGAACAGGATGAGAAGGACATAAGGCAAGGCTAGGACAGGCAAGGACAGGCAAGGCAAGGCTAGGCTGCAGGACATGTTTTTGCTTTATAGTTTCTAGCACATTCGTCTTCAGACTAGGAGGAAAGCCATAAGACCGTATGGATTAGGCCCAAGCAAAAACCCCAGCTACTTGAGACACTTAGACTAAGCCTAAAATACCAAGATCTCTCCATAAGGATGGTTTTTATACTGTACTTCCACAATCTGCTGGCAGTACAAAAAAATAAGCTGCAGATCTCCTTAGGCTGAGTCATGGTGCTTTGGGGCAGGGACCATGCATATCATGGGAATATTTCACAGTTTCTGCTCTGTTTTCAGTGTATGACACCAAAACACCCACCTGATGACATCCTTTCAAGAGCAAAGGCAGCAATTTGCAGAATTCCGCTTCTTACGGGAAGTGAGAAATTGCTGAGCTGACACCAAGTCCTGCAGTGTCCCTGTCACCTGCAGAGCCACCGCATCCTCAACACGGTAGCGGGCATTGTGACAAAGGTTCTATGTCAGCTGGGTGTGGCAGCCAGGCGCCCCCTAGGGGATGGGGAGCCTGTCAGCCCCGGGCCTGTCACTGCCTGGTGTCCCTGCTGCCACCAGCCAGGCCTCTGAAAACTTGTCAAACCATGCCCAGACTTGGGGCCAGTTTGGCCCAAAGTCTCCAAGAGACAAGTCGGGAAGAAAGATATGGGACAGAGGGAGAAAGCGAAGGGAACAGGAGAAAGGGAAGGAAGAATAAAAAGTAGTGTTGGGCTGCAGGAGTGAGATGGAGGAATTGCAAGAAAAGAGGCAGGAAGCAGGAGAGTGAGAGAAAAGGAAAGAAGAGACATGCAGCCAGACGAGGGGTTAGTGAGAGAGGATGGGACAGAGAACAGGATGAGAAGGACATAAGGCAAGGCTAGGACAGGCAAGGACAGGCAAGGCAAGGCTAGGCTGCAGGACATGTTTTTGCTTTATAGTTTCTAGCACATTCGTCTTCAGACTAGGAGGAAAGCCATAAGACCGTATGGATTAGGCCCAAGCAAAAACCCCAGCTACTTGAGACGCTTAGACTAAGCCTAAAATACCAAGATCTCTCCATAAGGATGGTTTTTACACTGTACTTCCACAATCTGCTGGCAGTACAAAAAAATAAGCTGCAGATCTCCTTAGGCTGAGTCATGGTGCTTTGGGGCAGGGACCATGCATATCATGGGAATATTTCACAGTTTCTGCTCTGTTTTCAGTGTATGACACCAAAACACCCACCTGATGACATCCTTTCAAGAGCAAAGGCAGCAATTTGCAGAATTCCGCTTCTTAGGGGAAGTGAGAAATTGCTGAGCTGACACCAAGTCCTGCAGTGTCCCTGTCACCTGCAGAGCCACCGCATCCTCGCCACGGTAGCGGGCATTGTGACAAAGGTTCTATGTCAGCTGGGTGTGGCAGCCAGGCGCCCCCTAGGGGATGGGGAGCCAGTCAGCCCTGGGCCTGTCACTGCCTGGTGTCCCTGCTGCCACCAGCCAGGCGTCTGAAAACTTGTCAAACCATGCCCAGACTTGGGGCCAGTTTGTCCCAAAGTCTCCAAGAGACAAGTCGGGAAGAAAGATATGGGACAGAGGGAGAAAGCGAAGGGAGCAGGAGAAAGGGAAGGAAGACTAAAAAGTAATGTTGGGCTGCAGGAGTGAGATGGAGGAATTGCAAGAAAAGAGGCAGGAAGCAGGAGAGTGAGAGAAAAGAAAAGAAGAGACATGCAGCCAGACGAGGGGTTAGTGAGAGAGGATGGGACAGAGAACAGGATGAGAAGGACATAAGGCAAGGCTAGGACAGGCAAGGACAGGCAAGGCAAGGCTAGGCTGCAGGACATGTTTTTGCTTTTTAGTTTCTAGCACATTCCTCTTCAGACTAGGAGGAAAGCCATAAGACCGTATGGATTAGGCCCAAGCAAAAACCCCAGCTACTTGAGACACTTAGACTAAGCCTAAAATACCAAGATCTCTCCATAAGGATGGTTTTTATACTGTACTTCCACAATCTGCTGGCAGTACAAAAAAATAAGCTGCAGATCTCCTTAGGCTGAGTCATGGTGCTTTGGGGCAGGGACCACGCATATCATGGGAATATTTCACAGTTTCTGCTCTGTTTTCAGTGTATGACACCAAAACACCCACCTGATGACATCCTTTCAAGAGCAAAGGCAGCAATTTGCAGAATTCCGCTTCTTAGGGGAAGTGAGAAATTGCTGAGCTGACACCAAGTCCTGCAGTGTCCCTGTCACCTGCAGAGCCACCGCATCCTCGCCACGGTAGCGGGCATTGTGACAAAGGTTCTATGTCAGCTGAGTGTGGCAGCCAGGCGCCCCCTAGGGGATGGGGAGCCTGTCAGCCCCGGGCCTGTCACTGCCTGGTGTCCCTGCTGCCACCAGCCAGGCCTCTGAAAACTTGTCAAAGCATGCCCAGACTTGGGGCCAGTTTGGCCCAAAGTCTGCAAGAGACAAGTCGGGAAGAAAGATATGGGACAGAGGGAGAAAGCGAAGGGAGCAGGAGAAAGGGAAGGAAGACTAAAAAGTAGTGTTGGGCTGCAGGAGTGAGATGGAGGAATTGCAAGAAAAGAGGCAGGAAGCAGGAGAGTGAGAGAAAAGGAAAGAAGAATCATGCAGCCAGACGAGGGGTTAGTGAGAGAGGATGGGACAGAGAACAGGATGAGAAGGACATAAGGCAAGGCTAGGACAGGCAAGGACAGGCAAGGCAAGGCTAGGCTGCAGGACATGTTTTTGCTTTACAGTTTCTGGCACATTCGTCTTCAGACTAGGAGGAAAGCCATAAGACCGTATGGATTAGGCCCAAGCAAAAACCCCAGCTACTTGAGACACTTAGACTAAGCCTAAAATACCAAGATCTCTCCATAAGGATGGTTTTTATACTGTACTTCCACAATCTGCTGGCAGTACAAAAAAATAAGCTGCAGATCTCCTTAGGCTGAGTCATGGTGCTTTGGGGCAGGGACCATGCATATCATGGGAATATTTCACAGTTTCTGCTCTGTTTTCAGTGTATGACACCAAAACACCCACCTGATGACATCCTTTCAAGAGCAAAGGCAGCAATTTGCAGAATTCCGCTTCTTAGGGGAAGTGAGAAATTGCTGAGCTGACACCAAGTCCTGCAGTGTCCCTGTCACCTGCAGAGCCACCGCATCCTCGCCACGGTAGCGGGCATTGTGACAAAGGTTCTATGTCAGCTGGGTGTGGCAGCCAGGCGCCCCCTAGGGGATGGGGAGTCTGTCAGCCCTGGGCCTGTCACTGCCTGGTGTCCCTGCTGCCACCAGCCAGGCGTCTGAAAACTTGTCAAACCATGCCCAGACTTGGGGCCAGTTTGGCCCAAAGTCTGCAAGAGACAAGTCGGGAAGAAAGATATGGGACAGAGGGAGAAAGCGAAGGGAGCAGGAGAAAGGGAAGGAAGAATAAAAAGTAGTGTTGGGCTGCAGGAGTGAGATGGAGGAATTGCAAGAAAAGAGGCAGGAAGCAGGAGAGTGAGAGAAAAGGAAAGAAGAGACAGGCAGCCAGACGAGGGGTTAGTGAGAGAGGATGGGACAGAGAACAGGATGAGAAGGACATAAGGCAAGGCTAGGACAGGCAAGGACAGGCAAGGCAAGGCTAGGCTGCAGGACATGTTTTTGCTTTATAGTTTCTAGCACATTCGTCTTCAGACTAGGAGGAAAGCCATAAGACCGTATGGATTAGGCCCAAGCAAAAACCCCAGCTACTTGAGACACTTAGACTAAGCCTAAAATACCAAGATCTCTCCATAAGGATGGTTTTTATACTGTACTTCCACAATCTGCTGGCAGTACAAAAAAATAAGCTGCAGATCTCCTTAGGCTGAGTCATGGTGCTTTGGGGCAGGGACCATGCATATCATGGGAATATTTCACAGTTTCTGCTCTGTTTTCAGTGTATGACACCAAAACACCCACCTGATGACATCCTTTCAAGAGCAAAGGCAGCAATTTGCAGAATTCCGCTTCTTAGGGGAAGTGAGAAATTGCTGAGCTGACACCAAGTCCTGCAGTGTCCCTGTCACCTGCAGAGCCACCGCATCCTCGCCACGGTAGCGGGCATTGTGACAAAGGTTCTATGTCAGCTGGGTGTGGCAGCCAGGCGCCCCCTAGGGGATGGGGAGCCTGTCAGCCCTGGGCCTGTCACTGCCTGGTGTCCCTGCTGCCACCAGCCAGGCGTCTGAAAACTTGTCAAACCATGCCCAGACTTGGGGCCAGTTTGTCCCAAAGTCTCCAAGAGACAAGTCGGGAAGAAAGATATGGGACAGAGGGAGAAAGCGAAGGGAGCAGGAGAAAGGGAAGGAAGACTAAAAAGTAATGTTGGGCTGCAGGAGTGAGATGGAGGAATTGCAAGAAAAGAGGCAGGAAGCAGGAGAGTGAGAGAAAAGAAAAGAAGAGACATGCAGCCAGACGAGGGGTTAGTGAGAGAGGATGGGACAGAGAACAGGATGAGAAGGACATAAGGCAAGGCTAGGACAGGCAAGGACAGGCAAGGCAAGGCTAGGCTGCAGGACATGTTTTTGCTTTACAGTTTCTAGCACATTCGTCTTCAGACTAGGAGGAAAGCCATAAGACCGTATGGATTAGGCCCAAGCAAAAACCCCAACTACTTGAGACACTTAGACTAAGCCTAAAATACCAAGATCTCTCCATTAGGATGGTTTTTATACTGTACTTCCACAATCTGCTGGCAGTACAAAAAAATAAGCTGCAGATCTCCTTAGGCTGAGTCATGGTGCTTTGGGGCAGGGACCATGCATATCATGGGAATATTTCACAGTTTCTGCTCTGTTTTCAGTGTATGACACCAAAACACCCACCTGATGACATCCTTTCAAGAGCAAAGGCAGCAATTTGCAGAATTCCGCTTCTTAGGGGAAGTGAGAAATTGCTGAGCTGACACCAAGTCCTGCAGTGTCCCTGTCACCTGCAGAGCCACCGCATCCTCGCCACGGTAGCGGGCATTGTGAGAAAGGTTCTATGTCAGCTGGGTGTGGCAGCCAGGCGCCCCCTAGTGGATGGGGAGCCTGTCAACCCCAGGCCTGTCACTGCCTGGTGTCCCTGCTGCCACCAGCCAGGCCTCTGAAAACTTGTCAAACCATGCCCAGACTTGGGGCCAGTTTGGCCCAAAGTCTCCAAGAGACAAGTCGGGAAGAAAGATATGGGACAGAGGGAGAAAGTGAAGGGAGCAGGAGAAAGGGAAGGAAGACTAAAAAGTAGTGTTGGGCTGCAGGAGTGAGATGGAGGAATTGCAAGAAAAGAGGCAGGAAGCAGGAGAGTGAGAGAAAAGGAAAGAAGAGACATGCAGCCAGACGAGGGCTTAGTGAGAGAGGATGGGACAGAGAACAGGATGAGAAGGACATAAGGAAAAGCTAGGACAGGCAAGGACAGGCAAGGCAAGGCTAGGCTGCAGGACATGTTTTTGCTTTATAGTTTCTAGCACATTCCTCTTCAGACTAGGAGGAAAGCCATAAGACCGTATGGATTAGGCCGAAGCAAAAACCCCAGCTACTTGAGACACTTAGACTAAGCCTAAAATACCAAGATCTCTCCATAAGGATGGTTTTTATACTGTACTTCCACAATCTGCTGGCAGTACAAAAAAATAAGCTGCAGATCTCCTTAGGCTGAGTCATGGTGCTTTGGGGCAGGGACCATGCATATCATGGGAATATTTCACAGTTTCTGCTCTGTTTTCAGTGTATGACACCAAAACACCCACCTGATGACATCCTTTCAAGAGCAAAGGCAGCAATTTGCAGAATTCCGCTTCTTAGGGGAAGTGAGATGTTGGGACATGGCTAATAGAGAAGGGGCATGGCTCTATTGATCCGTTGTATCAGGAGAATTTTGTTCTAAGTTAGCATGAGTAGGCCTCAGTTAGCATGAGTCTGGTGCAGTATAAGTGGAAAAGTACTGAGCGGTCGCTCTCTGGTTAGCTGAGCGTCTAAGATAAACAAGCTGGGGAATTATCTCTAGCAGGGTGAGAAGGTTGCATTCCAGAGAAACCACAAGAAGGTTGAGCTCATTATGTATACTATCCAATCGATAGAAGACGAGTAGGCATAATTATTGTATACTATCCAATTAACAGAAGACAAGTAGGCATAATTACTGTATACTATCCAATTAATAGATGACGAGTATGCATAATTATTGTAAGTCTTATATAAACCAGCTTAGTGCATCAATAGAGTTGAGGTATGCTTATCACTCATATTGGGTCGACCGCATTCCTTCCTCCGTCCGCTCGGGTCTGGAACTCTGATGGAATTTTTCTCTCGGCAGTGAGAAATTGCTGAGCTGACACCAAGTCCTGCAGTGTCCCTGTCACCTGCAGAGCCACCGCATCCTCACCACGGTAGCGGGCATTGTGACAATGGTTCTATGTCAGCTGAGTGTGGCAGCCAGGCGCCCCCTAGGGGATGGGGAGCCTGTCAGCCCCGGGCCTGTCACTGCCTGGTGTCCCTGCTGCCACCAGCCAGGCCTCTGGAAACTTGTCAAACCATGCCCAGACTTGGGGCCAGTTTGGCCCAAAGTCTCCAAGAGACAAGTCGGGAAGAAAGATCTGGAACACAGGGAGAAAGCGAAGGGAGCAGGAGAAAGGGAAGGAAGAATAAAAAGTAGTGTTGGGCTGCAGGAGTGAGATGGAGGAATTGCAAGAAAAGAGGCAGGAAGCAGGAGAGTGAGAGAAAAGGAAAGAAGAGACATGCAGCCAGACGAGGGCTTAGTGAGAGAGGATGGGACAGAGAACAGGATGAGAAGGACATAAGGCAAGGCTAGGACAGGCAAGGACAGGCAAGGCAAGGCTAGGCTGCAGGACATGTTTTTGCTTTATAGTTTCTAGCACATTCGTCTTCAGACTAGGAGGAAAGCCATAAGACCGTATGGATTAGGCCCAAGCAAAAACCCCAGCTACTTGAGACACTTAGACTAAGCCTAAAATACCAAGATCTCTCCATAAGGATGGTTTTTATACTGTACTTCCACAATCTGCTGGCAGTACAAAAAAATAAGCTGCAGATCTCCTTAGGCTGAGTCATGGTGCTTTGGGGCAGGGACCATGCATATCATGGGAATATTTCACAGTTTCTGCTCTGTTTTCAGTGTATGACACCAAAACACCCACCTGATGACATCCTTTCAAGAGCAAAGGCAGCGATTTGCAGAATTCCGCTTCTTAGGGGAAGTGAGAAATTGCTGAGCTGACACCAAGTCCTGCAGTGTCCCTGTCACCTGCAGAGCCACCGCATCCTCGCCACGGTAGCGGGCATTATGACAAAGGTTCTATGTCGGCTGGGTGTGGCAGCCAGGCGCCCCCTAGGGGATGGGGAGCCTGTCAGCCCCGGGCCTGTCACTGCCTGGTGTCCCTGCTGCCACCAGCCAGGCCTCTGAAAACTTGTCAAACCATGCCCAGACTTGGGGCCAGTTTGGCCCAAAGTCTCCAAGAGACAAGTCGGGAAGAAAGATATGGGACAGAGGGAGAAAGCGAAGGGAGCAGGAGAAAGGGAAGGAAGAATAAAAAGTAGTGTTGGGCTGCAGGAGTGAGATGGAGGAATTGCAAGAAAAGAGGCAGGAAGCAGGAGAGTGAGAGAAAAGGAAAGAAGAGACATGCAGCCAGACGAGGGCTTAGTGAGAGAGGATGGGACAGAGAACAGGATGAGAAGGACATAAGGCAAGGCTAGGACAGGCAAGGACAGGCAAGGCAAGGCTAGGCTGCAGGACATGTTTTTGCTTTACAGTTTCTAGCACATTCGTCTTCAGACTAGGAGGAAAGCCATAAGACCGTATGGATTAGGCCCAAGCAAAAACCCCGGCTACTTGAGACACTTAGACTAAGCCTAAAATACCAAGATCTCTCCATAAGGATGGTTTTTATACTGTACTTCCACAATCTGCTGGCAGTACAAAAAAATAAGCTGCAGATCTCCTTAGGCTGAGTCATGGTGCTTTGGGGCAGGGACCATGCATATCATGGGAATATTTCACAGTTTCTGCTCTGTTTTCAGTGTATGACACCAAAACACCCACCTGATGACATCCTTTCAAGAGCAAAGGCAGCGATTTGCAGAATTCCGTTTCTTAGGGGAAGTGAGAAATTGCTGAGCTGACACCAAGTCCTGCAGTGTCCCTGTCACCTGCAGAGCCACCGCATCCTCGCCACGGTAGCGGGCATTGTGACAAAGGTTCTATGTCGGCTGAGTGTGGCAGCCAGGCGCCCCCTAGGGGATGGGGAGCCTGTCAGCCCCGGGCCTGTCACTGCCTGGTGTCCCTGCTGCCACCAGCCAGGCCTCTGAAAACTTGTCAAACCATGCCCAGACTTGGGGCCAGTTTGGCCCAAAGTCTGCAAGAGACAAGTCGGGAAGAAAGATATGGGACAGAGGGAGAAAGCGAAGGGAGCAGGAGAAAGGGAAGGAAGAATAAAAAGTAGTGTTGGGCTGCAGGAGTGAGATGGAGGAATTGCAAGAAAAGAGGCAGGAAGCAGGAGAGTGAGAGAAAAGGAAAGAAGAGACATGCAGCCAGACGAGGGCTTAGTGAGAGAGGATGGGACAGAGAACAGGATGAGAAGGACATAAGGCAAGGCTAGGACAGGCAAGGACAGGCAAGGCAAGGCTAGGCTGCAGGACATGTTTTTGCTTTATAGTTTCTAGCACATTCGTCTTCAGACTAGGAGGAAAGCCATAAGACCGTATGGATTAGGCCCAAGCAAAAACCCCAGCTACTTGAGACACTTAGACTAAGCCTAAAATACCAAGATCTCTCCATAAGGATGGTTTTTATACTGTACTTCCACAATCTGCTGGCAGTACAAAAAAATAAGCTGCAGATCTCCTTAGGCTGAGTCATGGTGCTTTGGGGCAGGGACCATGCATATCATGGGAATATTTCACAGTTTCTGCTCTGTTTTCAGTGTATGACACCAAAACACCCACCTGATGACATCCTTTCAAGAGCAAAGGCAGCGATTTGCAGAATTCCGCTTCTTAGGGGAAGTGAGAAATTGCTGAGCTGACACCAAGTCCTGCAGTGTCCCTGTCACCTGCAGAGCCACCGCATCCTCGCCACGGTAGCGGGCATTATGACAAAGGTTCTATGTCAGCTGGGTGTGGCAGCCAGGCGCCCCCTAGGGGATGGGGAGCCTGTCAGCCCCGGGCCTGTCACTGCCTGGTGTCCCTGCTGCCACCAGCCAGGCCTCTGAAAACTTGTCAAACCATGCCCAGACTTGGGGCCAGTTTGGCCCAACGTCTGCAAGAGACAAGTCGGGAAGAAAGATATGGGACAGAGGGAGAAAGCGAAGGGAGCAGGAGAAAGGGAAGGAAGAATAAAAAGTAGTGTTGGGCTGCAGGAGTGAGATGGAGGAATTGCAAGAAAAGAGGCAGGAAGCAGGAGAGTGAGAGAAAAGGAAAGAAGAGACATGCAGCCAGACGAGGGCTTAGTGAGAGAGGATGGGACAGAGAACAGGATGAGAAGGACATAAGGCAAGGCTAGGACAGGCAAGGACAGGCAAGGCAAGGCTAGGCTGCAGGACATGTTTTTGCTTTATAGTTTCTAGCACATTCGTCTTCAGACTAGGAGGAAAGCCATAAGACCGTATGGATTAGGCCCAAGCAAAAACCCCAGCTACTTGAGACACTTAGACTAAGCCTAAAATACCAAGATCTCTCCATAAAGATGGTTTTTATACTGTACTTCCACAATCTGCTGGCAGTACAAAAAAATAAGCTGCAGATCTCCTTAGGCTGAGTCATGGTGCTTTGGGGCAGGGACCATGCATATCATGGGAATATTTCACAGTTTCTGCTCTGTTTTCAGTGTATGACACCAAAACACCCACCTGATGACATCCTTTCAAGAGCAAAGGCAGCAATTTGCAGAATTCCGCTTCTTAGGGAAAGTGAGAAATTGCTGAGCTGACACCAAGTCCTGCAGTGTCCCTGTCACTTGCAGAGCCACCGCATCCTCGCCACGGTAGCGGGCATTGTGACAAAGGTTCTATGTCAGCTGGGTGTGGCAGCCAGGCGCCCCCTAGGGGATGGGGAGCCTGTCAGCCCCGGGCCTGTCACTGCTGGTGTCCCTGCTGCCACCAGCCAGGCCTCTGAAAACTTGTCAAACCATGCCCAGACTTGGGGCCAGTTTGGCCCAAAGTCTGCAAGAGACAAGTCGGGAAGAAAGATATGGGACAGAGGGAGAAAGCGAAGGGAGCAGGAGAAAGGGAAGGAAGAATAAAAAGTAGTGTTGGGCTGCAGGAGTGAGATGGAGGAATTGCAAGAAAAGAGGCAGGAAGCAGGAGAGTGAGAGAAAAGGAAAGAAGAGACATGCAGCCAGACGAGGGCTTAGTGAGAGAGGATGGGACAGAGAACAGGATGAGAAGGACATAAGGCAAGGCTAGGACAGGCAAGGACAGGCAAGGCAAGGCTAGGCTGCAGGACATGTTTTTGCTTTATAGTTTCTAGCACATTCGTCTTCAGACTAGGAGGAAAGCCATAAGACCGTATGGATTAGGCCCAAGCAAAAACACCAGCTACTTGAGACACTTAGACTAAGCCTAAAATACCAAGATCTCTCCATAAGGATGGTTTTTATACTGTACTTCCACAATCTGCTGGCAGTACAAAAAAATAAGCTGCAGATCTCCTTAGGCTGAGTCATGGTGCTTTGGGGCAGGGACCATGCATATCATGGGAATATTTCACAGTTTCTGCTCTGTTTTCAGTGTATGACACCAAAGCACCCACCTGATGACATCCTTTCAAGAGCAAAGGCAGCAATTTGCAGAATTCCGTTTCTTAGGGGAAGTGAGAAATTGCTGAGCTGACACCAAGTCCTGCAGTGTCCCTGTCACCTGCAGAGCCACCGCATCCTCGCCACGGTAGCGGGCATTGTGACAAAGGTTCTATGTCAGCTGAGTGTGGCAGCCAGGCGCCCCCTAGGGGATGGGGAGCCTGTCAGCCCCGGGCCTGTCACTGCCTGGTGTCCCTGCTGCCACCAGCCAGGCCTCTGAAAACTTGTCAAACCATGCCCAGACTTGGGGCCAGTTTGGCCCAAAGTCTGCAAGAGACAAGTCGGGAAGAAAGATATGGGACAGAGGGAGAAAGCGAAGGGAGCAGGAGAAAGGGAAGGAAGAATAAAAAGTAGTGTTGGGCTGCAGGAGTGAGATGGAGGAATTGCAAGAAAAGAGGCAGGAAGCAGGAGAGTGAGAGAAAAGGAAAGAAGAGACATGCAGCCAGACGAGGGGTTGGTGAGAGAGGATGGGACAGAGAACAGGATGAGAAGGACATAAGGCAAGGCTAGGACAGGCAAGGACAGGCAAGGCAAGGCTAGGCTGCAGGACATGTTTTTGCTTTACAGTTTCTGGCACATTCGTCTTCAGACTAGGAGGAAAGCCATAAGACCGTATGGATTAGGCCCAAGCAAAAACCCCAGCTACTTGAGACACTTAGACTAAGCCTAAAATACCAAGATCTCTCCATAAGGATGGTTTTTATACTGTACTTCCACAATCTGCTGGCAGTACAAAAAAATAAGCTGCAGATCTCCTTAGGCTGAGTCATGGTGCTTTGGGGCAGGGACCATGCATATCATGGGAATATTTCACAGTTTCTGCTCTGTTTTCAGTGTATGACACCAAAACACCCACCTGATGACATCCTTTCAAGAGCAAAGGCAGCAATTTGCAGAATTCCGCTTCTTAGGGGAAGTGAGAAATTGCTGAGCTGACACCAAGTCCTGCAGTGTCCCTGTCACCTGCAGAGCAACCGCATCCTCGCCACGGTAGCGGGCATTGTGACAAAGGTTCTATGTCAGCTGAGTGTGGCAGCCAGGCGCCCCCTAGGGGATGGGGAGCCTGTCAGCCCCGGGCCTGTCACTGCCTGGTGTCCCTGCTGCCACCAGCCAGGCCTCTGAAAACTTGTCAAACCATGCCCAGACTTGGGGCCAGTTTGGCCCAAAGTCTGCAAGAGACAAGTCGGGAAGAAAGATATGGGACAGAGGGAGAAAGCGAAGGGAGCAGGAGAAAGGGAAGGAAGAATAAAAAGTAGTGTTGGGCTGCAGGAGTGAGATGGAGGAATTGCAAGAAAAGAGGCAGGAAGCAGGAGAGTGAGAGAAAAGGAAAGAAGAGACATGCAGCCAGACGAGGGCTTAGTGAGAGAGGATGGGACAGAGAACAGGATGAGAAGGACATAAGGCAAGGCTAGGACAGGCAAGGACAGGCAAGGCAAGGCTAGGCTGCAGGACATGTTTTTGCTTTATAGTTTCTAGCACATTCGTCTTCAGACTAGGAGGAAAGCCATAAGACCGTATGGATTAGGCCCAAGCAAAAACCCCAGCTACTTGAGACACTTAGACTAAGCCTAAAATACCAAGATCTCTCCATAAGGATGGTTTTTATACTGTACTTCCACAATCTGCTGGCAGTACAAAAAAATAAGCTGCAGATCTCCTTAGGCTGAGTCATGGTGCTTTGGGGCAGGGACCATGCATATCATGGGAATATTTCACAGTTTCTGCTCTGTTTTCAGTGTATGACACCAAAACACCCACCTGATGACATCCTTTCAAGAGCAAAGGCAGCAATTTGCAGAATTCCGCTTCTTAGGGGAAGTGAGAAATTGCTGAGCTGACACCAAGTCCTGCAGTGTCCCTGTCACCTGCAGAGCCACCGCATCCTCGCCACGGTAGCGGGCATTGTGACAAAGGTTCTATGTCAGCTGGGTGTGGCAGCCAGGCGCCCCCTAGGGGATGGGGAGCCTGTCAGCCCCGGGCCTGTCACTGCCTGGTGTCCCTGCTGCCACCAGCCAGGCCTCTGAAAACTTGTCAAACCATGCCCAGACTTGGGGCCAGTTTGGCCCAAAGTCTGCAAGAGACAAGTCGGGAAGAAAGATATGGGACAGAGGGAGAAAGCGAAGGGAGCAGGAGAAAGGGAAGGAAGAATAAAAAGTAGTGTTGGGCTGCAGGAGTGAGATGGAGGAATTGCAAGAAAAGAGGCAGGAAGCAGGAGAGTGAGAGAAAAGGAAAGAAGAGACATGCAGCCAGACGAGGGGTTAGTGAGAGAGGATGGGACAGAGAACAGGATGAGAAGGACATAAGGCAAGGCTAGGACAGGCAAGGACAGGCAAGGCAAGGCTAGGCTGCAGGACATGTTTTTGCTTTACAGTTTCTAGCACATTCGTCTTCAGACTAGGAGGAAAGCCATAAGACCGTATGGATTAGGCCCAAGCAAAAACCCCGGCTACTTGAGACACTTAGACTAAGCCTAAAATACCAAGATCTCTCCATAAGGATGGTTTTTATACTGTACTTCCACAATCTGCTGGCAGTACAAAAAAATAAGCTGCAGATCTCCTTAGGCTGAGTCATGGTGCTTTGGGGCAGGGACCATGCATATCATGGGAATATTTCACAGTTTCTGCTCTGTTTTCAGTGTATGACACCAAAACACCCACCTGATGACATCCTTTCAAGAGCAAAGGCAGCGATTTGCAGAATTCCGTTTCTTAGGGGAAGTGAGAAATTGCTGAGCTGACACCAAGTCCTGCAGTGTCCCTGTCACCTGCAGAGCCACCGCATCCTCGCCACGGTAGCGGGCATTGTGACAAAGGTTCTATGTCGGCTGAGTGTGGCAGCCAGGCGCCCCCTAGGGGATGGGGAGCCTGTCAGCCCCGGGCCTGTCACTGCCTGGTGTCCCTGCTGCCACCAGCCAGGCCTCTGAAAACTTGTCAAACCATGCCCAGACTTGGGGCCAGTTTGGCCCAAAGTCTGCAAGAGACAAGTCGGGAAGAAAGATATGGGACAGAGGGAGAAAGCGAAGGGAGCAGGAGAAAGGGAAGGAAGAATAAAAAGTAGTGTTGGGCTGCAGGAGTGAGATGGAGGAATTGCAAGAAAAGAGGCAGGAAGCAGGAGAGTGAGAGAAAAGGAAAGAAGAGACATGCAGCCAGACGAGGGCTTAGTGAGAGAGGATGGGACAGAGAACAGGATGAGAAGGACATAAGGCAAGGCTAGGACAGGCAAGGACAGGCAAGGCAAGGCTAGGCTGCAGGACATGTTTTTGCTTTATAGTTTCTAGCACATTCGTCTTCAGACTAGGAGGAAAGCCATAAGACCGTATGGATTAGGCCCAAGCAAAAACCCCAGCTACTTGAGACACTTAGACTAAGCCTAAAATACCAAGATCTCTCCATAAGGATGGTTTTTATACTGTACTTCCACAATCTGCTGGCAGTACAAAAAAATAAGCTGCAGATCTCCTTAGGCTGAGTCATGGTGCTTTGGGGCAGGGACCATGCATATCATGGGAATATTTCACAGTTTCTGCTCTGTTTTCAGTGTATGACACCAAAACACCCACCTGATGACATCCTTTCAAGAGCAAAGGCAGCGATTTGCAGAATTCCGCTTCTTAGGGGAAGTGAGAAATTGCTGAGCTGACACCAAGTCCTGCAGTGTCCCTGTCACCTGCAGAGCCACCGCATCCTCGCCACGGTAGCGGGCATTATGACAAAGGTTCTATGTCAGCTGGGTGTGGCAGCCAGGCGCCCCCTAGGGGATGGGGAGCCTGTCAGCCCCGGGCCTGTCACTGCCTGGTGTCCCTGCTGCCACCAGCCAGGCCTCTGAAAACTTGTCAAACCATGCCCAGACTTGGGGCCAGTTTGGCCCAACGTCTGCAAGAGACAAGTCGGGAAGAAAGATATGGGACAGAGGGAGAAAGCGAAGGGAGCAGGAGAAAGGGAAGGAAGAATAAAAAGTAGTGTTGGGCTGCAGGAGTGAGATGGAGGAATTGCAAGAAAAGAGGCAGGAAGCAGGAGAGTGAGAGAAAAGGAAAGAAGAGACATGCAGCCAGACGAGGGCTTAGTGAGAGAGGATGGGACAGAGAACAGGATGAGAAGGACATAAGGCAAGGCTAGGACAGGCAAGGACAGGCAAGGCAAGGCTAGGCTGCAGGACATGTTTTTGCTTTATAGTTTCTAGCACATTCGTCTTCAGACTAGGAGGAAAGCCATAAGACCGTATGGATTAGGCCCAAGCAAAAACCCCAGCTACTTGAGACACTTAGACTAAGCCTAAAATACCAAGATCTCTCCATAAGGATGGTTTTTATACTGTACTTCCACAATCTGCTGGCAGTACAAAAAAATAAGCTGCAGATCTCCTTAGGCTGAGTCATGGTGCTTTGGGGCAGGGACCATGCATATCATGGGAATATTTCACAGTTTCTGCTCTGTTTTCAGTGTATGACACCAAAACACCCACCTGATGACATCCTTTCAAGAGCAAAGGCAGCAATTTGCAGAATTCCGCTTCTTAGGGAAAGTGAGAAATTGCTGAGCTGACACCAAGTCCTGCAGTGTCCCTGTCACCTGCAGAGCCACCGCATCCTCGCCACGGTAGCGGGCATTGTGACAAAGGTTCTATGTCAGCTGGGTGTGGCAGCCAGGCGCCCCCTAGGGGATGGGGAGCCTGTCAGCCCCGGGCCTGTCACTGCTGGTGTCCCTGCTGCCACCAGCCAGGCCTCTGAAAACTTGTCAAACCATGCCCAGACTTGGGGCCAGTTTGGCCCAAAGTCTGCAAGAGACAAGTCGGGAAGAAAGATATGGGACAGAGGGAGAAAGCGAAGGGAGCAGGAGAAAGGGAAGGAAGAATAAAAAGTAGTGTTGGGCTGCAGGAGTGAGATGGAGGAATTGCAAGAAAAGAGGCAGGAAGCAGGAGAGTGAGAGAAAAGGAAAGAAGAGACATGCAGCCAGACGAGGGCTTAGTGAGAGAGGATGGGACAGAGAACAGGATGAGAAGGACATAAGGCAAGGCTAGGACAGGCAAGGACAGGCAAGGCAAGGCTAGGCTGCAGGACATGTTTTTGCTTTACAGTTTCTAGCACATTCGTCTTCAGACTAGGAGGAAAGCCATAAGACCGTATGGATTAGGCCCAAGCAAAAACACCAGCTACTTGAGACACTTAGACTAAGCCTAAAATACCAAGATCTCTCCATAAGGATGGTTTTTATACTGTACTTCCACAATCTGCTGGCAGTACAAAAAAATAAGCTGCAGATCTCCTTAGGCTGAGTCATGGTGCTTTGGGGCAGGGACCATGCATATCATGGGAATATTTCACAGTTTCTGCTCTGTTTTCAGTGTATGACACCAAAGCACCCACCTGATGACATCCTTTCAAGAGCAAAGGCAGCAATTTGCAGAATTCCGTTTCTTAGGGGAAGTGAGAAATTGCTGAGCTGACACCAAGTCCTGCAGTGTCCCTGTCACCTGCAGAGCCACCGCATCCTCGCCACGGTAGCGGGCATTGTGACAAAGGTTCTATGTCAGCTGAGTGTGGCAGCCAGGCGCCCCCTAGGGGATGGGGAGCCTGTCAGCCCCGGGCCTGTCACTGCCTGGTGTCCCTGCTGCCACCAGCCAGGCCTCTGAAAACTTGTCAAACCATGCCCAGACTTGGGGCCAGTTTGGCCCAAAGTCTGCAAGAGACAAGTCGGGAAGAAAGATATGGGACAGAGGGAGAAAGCGAAGGGAGCAGGAGAAAGGGAAGGAAGAATAAAAAGTAGTGTTGGGCTGCAGGAGTGAGATGGAGGAATTGCAAGAAAAGAGGCAGGAAGCAGGAGAGTGAGAGAAAAGGAAAGAAGAGACATGCAGCCAGACGAGGGGTTGGTGAGAGAGGATGGGACAGAGAACAGGATGAGAAGGACATAAGGCAAGGCTAGGACAGGCAAGGACAGGCAAGGCAAGGCTAGGCTGCAGGACATGTTTTTGCTTTACAGTTTCTGGCACATTCGTCTTCAGACTAGGAGGAAAGCCATAAGACCGTATGGATTAGGCCCAAGCAAAAACCCCAGCTACTTGAGACACTTAGACTAAGCCTAAAATACCAAGATCTCTCCATAAGGATGGTTTTTATACTGTACTTCCACAATCTGCTGGCAGTACAAAAAAATAAGCTGCAGATCTCCTTAGGCTGAGTCATGGTGCTTTGGGGCAGGGACCATGCATATCATGGGAATATTTCACAGTTTCTGCTCTGTTTTCAGTGTATTACACCAAAACACCCACCTGATGACATCCTTTCAAGAGCAAAGGCAGCAATTTGCAGAATTCCGCTTCTTAGGGGAAGTGAGAAATTGCTGAGCTGACACCAAGTCCTGCAGTGTCCCTGTCACCTGCAGAGCAACCGCATCCTCGCCACGGTAGCGGGCATTGTGACAAAGGTTCTATGTCAGCTGAGTGTGGCAGCCAGGCGCCCCCTAGGGGATGGGGAGCCTGTCAGCCCCGGGCCTGTCACTGCCTGGTGTCCCTGCTGCCACCAGCCAGGCCTCTGAAAACTTGTCAAACCATGCCCAGACTTGGGGCCAGTTTGGCCCAAAGTCTGCAAGAGACAAGTCGGGAAGAAAGATATGGGACAGAGGGAGAAAGCGAAGGGAGCAGGAGAAAGGGAAGGAAGAATAAAAAGTAGTGTTGGGCTGCAGGAGTGAGATGGAGGAATTGCAAGAAAAGAGGCAGGAAGCAGGAGAGTGAGAGAAAAGGAAAGAAGAGACATGCAGCCAGACGAGGGCTTAGTGAGAGAGGATGGGACAGAGAACAGGATGAGAAGGACATAAGGCAAGGCTAGGACAGGCAAGGACAGGCAAGGCAAGGCTAGGCTGCAGGACATGTTTTTGCTTTATAGTTTCTAGCACATTCGTCTTCAGACTAGGAGGAAAGCCATAAGACCGTATGGATTAGGCCCAAGCAAAAACCCCAGCTACTTGAGACACTTAGACTAAGCCTAAAATACCAAGATCTCTCCATAAGGATGGTTTTTATACTGTACTTCCACAATCTGCTGGCAGTACAAAAAAATAAGCTGCAGATCTCCTTAGGCTGAGTCATGGTGCTTTGGGGCAGGGACCATGCATATTATGGGAATATTTCACAGTTTCTGCTCTGTTTTCAGTGTATGACACCAAAACACCCACCTGATGACATCCTTTCAAGAGCAAAGGCAGCGATTTTCAGAATTCCGCTTCTTAGGGGAAGTGAGAAATTGCTGAGCTGACACCAAGTCCTGCAGTGTCCCTGTCACCTGCAGAGCCACCGCATCCTCGCCACGGTAGCGGGCATTGTGACAAAGGTTCTATGTCAGCTGGGTGTGGCAGCCAGGCGCCCCCTAGGGGATGGGGAGCCTGTCAGCCCCGGGCCTGTCACTGCCTGGTGTCCCTGCTGCCACCAGCCAGGCCTCTGAAAACTTGTCAAACCATGCCCAGACTTGGGGCCAGTTTGGCCCAAAGTCTGCAAGAGACAAGTCGGGAAGAAAGATATGGGACAGAGGGAGAAAGCGAAGGGAGCAGGAGAAAGGGAAGGAAGAATAAAAAGTAGTGTTGGGCTGCAGGAGTGAGATGGAGGAATTGCAAGAAAAGAGGCAGGAAGCAGGAGAGTGAGAGAAAAGGAAAGAAGAGACATGCAGCCAGACGAGGGGTTAGTGAGAGAGGATGGGACAGAGAACAGGATGAGAAGGACATAAGGCAAGGCTAGGACAGGCAAGGACAGGCAAGGCAAGGCTAGGCTGCAGGACATGTTTTTGCTTTACAGTTTCTAGCACATTCGTCTTCAGACTAGGAGGAAAGCCATAAGACCGTATGGATTAGGCCCAAGCAAAAACACCAGCTACTTGAGACACTTAGACTAAGCCTAAAATACCAAGATCTCTCCATAAGGATGGTTTTTATACTGTACTTCCACAATCTGCTGGCAGTACAAAAAAATAAGCTGCAGATCTCCTTAGGCTGAGTCATGGTGCTTTGGGGCAGGGACCATGCATATCATGGGAATATTTCACAGTTTCTGCTCTGTTTTCAGTGTATGACACCAAAGCACCCACCTGATGACATCCTTTCAAGAGCAAAGGCAGCAATTTGCAGAATTCCGTTTCTTAGGGGAAGTGAGAAATTGCTGAGCTGACACCAAGTCCTGCAGTGTCCCTGTCACCTGCAGAGCCACCGCATCCTCGCCACGGTAGCGGGCATTGTGACAAAGGTTCTATGTCAGCTGGGTGTGGCAGCCAGGCGCCCCCTAGGGGATGGGGAGCCTGTCAGCCCCGGGCCTGTCACTGCCTGGTGTCCCTGCTGCCACCAGCCAGGCCTCTGAAAACTTGTCAAACCATGCCCAGACTTGGGGCCAGTTTGGCCCAAAGTCTGCAAGAGACAAGTCGGGAAGAAAGATATGGGACAGAGGGAGAAAGCGAAGGGAGCAGGAGAAAGGGAAGGAAGAATAAAAAGTAGTGTTGGGCTGCAGGAGTGAGATGGAGGAATTGCAAGAAAAGAGGCAGGAAGCAGGAGAGTGAGAGAAAAGGAAAGAAGAGACATGCAGCCAGACGAGGGCTTAGTGAGAGAGGATGGGACAGAGAACAGGATGAGAAGGACATAAGGCAAGGCTAGGACAGGCAAGGACAGGCAAGGCAAGGCTAGGCTGCAGGACATGTTTTTGCTTTACAGTTTCTAGCACATTCGTCTTCAGACTAGGAGGAAAGCCATAAGACCGTATGGATTAGGCCCAAGCAAAAACACCAGCTACTTGAGACACTTAGACTAAGCCTAAAATACCAAGATCTCTCCATAAGGATGGTTTTTATACTGTACTTCCACAATCTGCTGGCAGTACAAAAAAATAAGCTGCAGATCTCCTTAGGCTGAGTCATGGTGCTTTGGGGCAGGGACCATGCATATCATGGGAATATTTCACAGTTTCTGCTCTGTTTTCAGTGTATGACACCAAAGCACCCACCTGATGACATCCTTTCAAGAGCAAAGGCAGCAATTTGCAGAATTCCGTTTCTTAGGGGAAGTGAGAAATTGCTGAGCTGACACCAAGTCCTGCAGTGTCCCTGTCACCTGCAGAGCCACCGCATCCTCGCCACGGTAGCGGGCATTGTGACAAAGGTTCTATGTCAGCTGAGTGTGGCAGCCAGGCGCCCCCTAGGGGATGGGGAGCCTGTCAGCCCCGGGCCTGTCACTGCCTGGTGTCCCTGCTGCCACCAGCCAGGCCTCTGAAAACTTGTCAAACCATGCCCAGACTTGGGGCCAGTTTGGCCCAAAGTCTGCAAGAGACAAGTCGGGAAGAAAGATATGGGACAGAGGGAGAAAGCGAAGGGAGCAGGAGAAAGGGAAGGAAGAATAAAAAGTAGTGTTGGGCTGCAGGAGTGAGATGGAGGAATTGCAAGAAAAGAGGCAGGAAGCAGGAGAGTGAGAGAAAAGGAAAGAAGAGACATGCAGCCAGACGAGGGGTTGGTGAGAGAGGATGGGACAGAGAACAGGATGAGAAGGACATAAGGCAAGGCTAGGACAGGCAAGGACAGGCAAGGCAAGGCTAGGCTGCAGGACATGTTTTTGCTTTACAGTTTCTGGCACATTCGTCTTCAGACTAGGAGGAAAGCCATAAGACCGTATGGATTAGGCCCAAGCAAAAACCCCAGCTACTTGAGACACTTAGACTAAGCCTAAAATACCAAGATCTCTCCATAAGGATGGTTTTTATACTGTACTTCCACAATCTGCTGGCAGTACAAAAAAATAAGCTGCAGATCTCCTTAGGCTGAGTCATGGTGCTTTGGGGCAGGGACCATGCATATCATGGGAATATTTCACAGTTTCTGCTCTGTTTTCAGTGTATTACACCAAAACACCCACCTGATGACATCCTTTCAAGAGCAAAGGCAGCAATTTGCAGAATTCCGCTTCTTAGGGGAAGTGAGAAATTGCTGAGCTGACACCAAGTCCTGCAGTGTCCCTGTCACCTGCAGAGCAACCGCATCCTCGCCACGGTAGCGGGCATTGTGACAAAGGTTCTATGTCAGCTGAGTGTGGCAGCCAGGCGCCCCCTAGGGGATGGGGAGCCTGTCAGCCCCGGGCCTGTCACTGCCTGGTGTCCCTGCTGCCACCAGCCAGGCCTCTGAAAACTTGTCAAACCATGCCCAGACTTGGGGCCAGTTTGGCCCAAAGTCTGCAAGAGACAAGTCGGGAAGAAAGATATGGGACAGAGGGAGAAAGCGAAGGGAGCAGGAGAAAGGGAAGGAAGAATAAAAAGTAGTGTTGGGCTGCAGGAGTGAGATGGAGGAATTGCAAGAAAAGAGGCAGGAAGCAGGAGAGTGAGAGAAAAGGAAAGAAGAGACATGCAGCCAGACGAGGGCTTAGTGAGAGAGGATGGGACAGAGAACAGGATGAGAAGGACATAAGGCAAGGCTAGGACAGGCAAGGACAGGCAAGGCAAGGCTAGGCTGCAGGACATGTTTTTGCTTTATAGTTTCTAGCACATTCGTCTTCAGACTAGGAGGAAAGCCATAAGACCGTATGGATTAGGCCCAAGCAAAAACCCCAGCTACTTGAGACACTTAGACTAAGCCTAAAATACCAAGATCTCTCCATAAGGATGGTTTTTATACTGTACTTCCACAATCTGCTGGCAGTACAAAAAAATAAGCTGCAGATCTCCTTAGGCTGAGTCATGGTGCTTTGGGGCAGGGACCATGCATATTATGGGAATATTTCACAGTTTCTGCTCTGTTTTCAGTGTATGACACCAAAACACCCACCTGATGACATCCTTTCAAGAGCAAAGGCAGCGATTTTCAGAATTCCGCTTCTTAGGGGAAGTGAGAAATTGCTGAGCTGACACCAAGTCCTGCAGTGTCCCTGTCACCTGCAGAGCCACCGCATCCTCGCCACGGTAGCGGGCATTGTGACAAAGGTTCTATGTCAGCTGGGTGTGGCAGCCAGGCGCCCCCTAGGGGATGGGGAGCCTGTCAGCCCCGGGCCTGTCACTGCCTGGTGTCCCTGCTGCCACCAGCCAGGCCTCTGAAAACTTGTCAAACCATGCCCAGACTTGGGGCCAGTTTGGCCCAAAGTCTGCAAGAGACAAGTCGGGAAGAAAGATATGGGACAGAGGGAGAAAGCGAAGGGAGCAGGAGAAAGGGAAGGAAGAATAAAAAGTAGTGTTGGGCTGCAGGAGTGAGATGGAGGAATTGCAAGAAAAGAGGCAGGAAGCAGGAGAGTGAGAGAAAAGGAAAGAAGAGACATGCAGCCAGACGAGGGGTTAGTGAGAGAGGATGGGACAGAGAACAGGATGAGAAGGACATAAGGCAAGGCTAGGACAGGCAAGGACAGGCAAGGCAAGGCTAGGCTGCAGGACATGTTTTTGCTTTACAGTTTCTAGCACATTCGTCTTCAGACTAGGAGGAAAGCCATAAGACCGTATGGATTAGGCCCAAGCAAAAACACCAGCTACTTGAGACACTTAGACTAAGCCTAAAATACCAAGATCTCTCCATAAGGATGGTTTTTATACTGTACTTCCACAATCTGCTGGCAGTACAAAAAAATAAGCTGCAGATCTCCTTAGGCTGAGTCATGGTGCTTTGGGGCAGGGACCATGCATATCATGGGAATATTTCACAGTTTCTGCTCTGTTTTCAGTGTATGACACCAAAGCACCCACCTGATGACATCCTTTCAAGAGCAAAGGCAGCAATTTGCAGAATTCCGTTTCTTAGGGGAAGTGAGAAATTGCTGAGCTGACACCAAGTCCTGCAGTGTCCCTGTCACCTGCAGAGCCACCGCATCCTCGCCACGGTAGCGGGCATTGTGACAAAGGTTCTATGTCAGCTGGGTGTGGCAGCCAGGCGCCCCCTAGGGGATGGGGAGCCTGTCAGCCCCGGGCCTGTCACTGCCTGGTGTCCCTGCTGCCACCAGCCAGGCCTCTGAAAACTTGTCAAACCATGCCCAGACTTGGGGCCAGTTTGGCCCAAAGTCTGCAAGAGACAAGTCGGGAAGAAAGATATGGGACAGAGGGAGAAAGCGAAGGGAGCAGGAGAAAGGGAAGGAAGAATAAAAAGTAGTGTTGGGCTGCAGGAGTGAGATGGAGGAATTGCAAGAAAAGAGGCAGGAAGCAGGAGAGTGAGAGAAAAGGAAAGAAGAGACATGCAGCCAGACGAGGGCTTAGTGAGAGAGGATGGGACAGAGAACAGGATGAGAAGGACATAAGGCAAGGCTAGGACAGGCAAGGACAGGCAAGGCAAGGCTAGGCTGCAGGACATGTTTTTGCTTTACAGTTTCTAGCACATTCGTCTTCAGACTAGGAGGAAAGCCATAAGACCGTATGGATTAGGCCCAAGCAAAAACACCAGCTACTTGAGACACTTAGACTAAGCCTAAAATACCAAGATCTCTCCATAAGGATGGTTTTTATACTGTACTTCCACAATCTGCTGGCAGTACAAAAAAATAAGCTGCAGATCTCCTTAGGCTGAGTCATGGTGCTTTGGGGCAGGGACCATGCATATCATGGGAATATTTCACAGTTTCTGCTCTGTTTTCAGTGTATGACACCAAAGCACCCACCTGATGACATCCTTTCAAGAGCAAAGGCAGCAATTTGCAGAATTCCGTTTCTTAGGGGAAGTGAGAAATTGCTGAGCTGACACCAAGTCCTGCAGTGTCCCTGTCACCTGCAGAGCCACCGCATCCTCGCCACGGTAGCGGGCATTGTGACAAAGGTTCTATGTCAGCTGAGTGTGGCAGCCAGGCGCCCCCTAGGGGATGGGGAGCCTGTCAGCCCCGGGCCTGTCACTGCCTGGTGTCCCTGCTGCCACCAGCCAGGCCTCTGAAAACTTGTCAAACCATGCCCAGACTTGGGGCCAGTTTGGCCCAAAGTCTGCAAGAGACAAGTCGGGAAGAAAGATATGGGACAGAGGGAGAAAGCGAAGGGAGCAGGAGAAAGGGAAGGAAGAATAAAAAGTAGTGTTGGGCTGCTGGAGTGAGATGGAGGAATTGCAAGAAAAGAGGCAGGAAGCAGGAGAGTGAGAGAAAAGGAAAGAAGAGACATGCAGCCAGACGAGGGGTTGGTGAGAGAGGATGGGACAGAGAACAGGATGAGAAGGACATAAGGCAAGGCTAGGACAGGCAAGGACAGGCAAGGCAAGGCTAGGCTGCAGGACATGTTTTTGCTTTACAGTTTCTGGCACATTCGTCTTCAGACTAGGAGGAAAGCCATAAGACCGTATGGATTAGGCCCAAGCAAAAACCCCAGCTACTTGAGACACTTAGACTAAGCCTAAAATACCAAGATCTCTCCATAAGGATGGTTTTTATACTGTACTTCCACAATCTGCTGGCAGTACAAAAAAATAAGCTGCAGATCTCCTTAGGCTGAGTCATGGTGCTTTGGGGCAGGGACCATGCATATCATGGGAATATTTCACAGTTTCTGCTCTGTTTTCAGTGTATGACACCAAAACACCCACCTGATGACATCCTTTCAAGAGCAAAGGCAGCAATTTGCAGAATTCCGCTTCTTAGGGGAAGTGAGAAATTGCTGAGCTGACACCAAGTCCTGCAGTGTCCCTGTCACCTGCAGAGCAACCGCATCCTCGCCACGGTAGCGGGCATTGTGACAAAGGTTCTATGTCAGCTGAGTGTGGCAGCCAGGCGCCCCCTAGGGGATGGGGAGCCTGTCAGCCCCGGGCCTGTCACTGCCTGGTGTCCCTGCTGCCACCAGCCAGGCCTCTGAAAACTTGTCAAACCATGCCCAGACTTGGGGCCAGTTTGGCCCAAAGTCTGCAAGAGACAAGTCGGGAAGAAAGATATGGGACAGAGGGAGAAAGCGAAGGGAGCAGGAGAAAGGGAAGGAAGAATAAAAAGTAGTGTTGGGCTGCAGGAGTGAGATGGAGGAATTGCAAGAAAAGAGGCAGGAAGCAGGAGAGTGAGAGAAAAGGAAAGAAGAGACATGCAGCCAGACGAGGGCTTAGTGAGAGAGGATGGGACAGAGAACAGGATGAGAAGGACATAAGGCAAGGCTAGGACAGGCAAGGACAGGCAAGGCAAGGCTAGGCTGCAGGACATGTTTTTGCTTTATAGTTTCTAGCACATTCGTCTTCAGACTAGGAGGAAAGCCATAAGACCGTATGGATTAGGCCCAAGCAAAAACCCCAGCTACTTGAGACACTTAGACTAAGCCTAAAATACCAAGATCTCTCCATAAGGATGGTTTTTATACTGTACTTCCACAATCTGCTGGCAGTACAAAAAAATAAGCTGCAGATCTCCTTAGGCTGAGTCATGGTGCTTTGGGGCAGGGACCATGCATATCATGGGAATATTTCACAGTTTCTGCTCTGTTTTCAGTGTATGACACCAAAACACCCACCTGATGACATCCTTTCAAGAGCAAAGGCAGCAATTTGCAGAATTCCGCTTCTTAGGGGAAGTGAGAAATTGCTGAGCTGACACCAAGTCCTGCAGTGTCCCTGTCACCTGCAGAGCCACCGCATCCTCGCCACGGTAGCGGGCATTGTGACAAAGGTTCTATGTCAGCTGGGTGTGGCAGCCAGGCGCCCCCTAGGGGATGGGGAGCCTGTCAGCCCCGGGCCTGTCACTGCCTGGTGTCCCTGCTGCCACCAGCCAGGCCTCTGAAAACTTGTCAAACCATGCCCAGACTTGGGGCCAGTTTGGCCCAAAGTCTGCAAGAGACAAGTCGGGAAGAAAGATATGGGACAGAGGGAGAAAGCGAAGGGAGTAGGAGAAAGGGAAGGAAGAATAAAAAGTAGTGTTGGGCTGCAGGAGTGAGATGGAGGAATTGCAAGAAAAGAGGCAGGAAGCAGGAGAGTGAGAGAAAAGGAAAGAAGAGACATGCAGCCAGACGAGGGGTTAGTGAGAGAGGATGGGACAGAGAACAGGATGAGAAGGACATAAGGCAAGGCTAGGACAGGCAAGGACAGGCAAGGCAAGGCTAGGCTGCAGGACATGTTTTTGCTTTACAGTTTCTAGCACATTCGTCTTCAGACTAGGAGGAAAGCCATAAGACCGTATGGATTAGGCCCAAGCAAAAACACCAGCTACTTGAGACACTTAGACTAAGCCTAAAATACCAAGATCTCTCCATAAGGATGGTTTTTATACTGTACTTCCACAATCTGCTGGCAGTACAAAAAAATAAGCTGCAGATCTCCTTAGGCTGAGTCATGGTGCTTTGGGGCAGGGACCATGCATATCATGGGAATATTTCACAGTTTCTGCTCTGTTTTCAGTGTATGACACCAAAGCACCCACCTGATGACATCCTTTCAAGAGCAAAGGCAGCAATTTGCAGAATTCCGTTTCTTAGGGGAAGTGAGAAATTGCTGAGCTGACACCAAGTCCTGCAGTGTCCCTGTCACCTGCAGAGCCACCGCATCCTCGCCACGGTAGCGGGCATTGTGACAAAGGTTCTATGTCAGCTGAGTGTGGCAGCCAGGCGCCCCCTAGGGGATGGGGAGCCTGTCAGCCCCGGGCCTGTCACTGCCTGGTGTCCCTGCTGCCACCAGCCAGGCCTCTGAAAACTTGTCAAACCATGCCCAGACTTGGGGCCAGTTTGGCCCAAAGTCTGCAAGAGACAAGTCGGGAAGAAAGATATGGGACAGAGGGAGAAAGCGAAGGGAGCAGGAGAAAGGGAAGGAAGAATAAAAAGTAGTGTTGGGCTGCAGGAGTGAGATGGAGGAATTGCAAGAAAAGAGGCAGGAAGCAGGAGAGTGAGAGAAAAGGAAAGAAGAGACATGCAGCCAGACGAGGGCTTAGTGAGAGAGGATGGGACAGAGAACAGGATGAGAAGGACATAAGGCAAGGCTAGGACAGGCAAGGACAGGCAAGGCAAGGCTAGGCTGCAGGACATGTTTTTGCTTTATAGTTTCTAGCACATTCCTCTTCAGACTAGGAGGAAAGCCATAAGACCGTATGGATTAGGCCCAAGCAAAAACCCCAGCTACTTGAGACACTTAGACTAAGCCTAAAATACCAAGATCTCTCCATAAGGATGGTTTTTATACTGTACTTCCACAATCTGCTGGCAGTACAAAAAAATAAGCTGCAGATCTCCTTAGGCTGAGTCATGGTGCTTTGGGGCAGGGACCATGCATATCATGGGAATATTTCACATTTTCTGCTCTGTTTTCAGTGTATGACACCAAAACACCCACCTGATGACATCCTTTCAAGAGCAAAGGCAGCAATTTGCAGAATTCCGCTTCTTAGGGGAAGTGAGAAATTGCTGAGCTGACACCAAGTCCTGCAGTGTCCCTGTCACCTGCAGAGCCACCGCATCCTCGCCACGGTAGCGGGCATTATGACAAAGGTTCTATGTCGGCTGGGTGTGGCAGCCAGGCGCCCCCTAGGGGATGGGGAGCCTGTCAGCCCCGGGCCTGTCACTGCCTGGTGTCCCTGCTGCCACCAGCCAGGCCTCTGAAAACTTGTCAAACCATGCCCAGACTTGGGGCCAGTTTGGCCCAACGTCTGCAAGAGACAAGTTGGGAAGAAAGATATGGGACAGAGGGAGAAAGCGAAGGGAGCAGGAGAAAGGGAAGGAAGAATAAAAAGTAGTGTTGGGCTGCAGGAGTGAGATGGAGGAATTGCAAGAAAAGAGGCAGGAAGCAGGAGAGTGAGAGAAAAGGAAAGAAGAGACATGCAGCCAGACGAGGGCTTAGTGAGAGAGGATGGGACAGAGAACTGGATGAAAAGGAAATAAGGCAAGGCTAGGACAGGCAAGGACAGGCAAGGCAAGGCTAGGCTGCAGGACATGTTTTTGCTTTATAGTTTCTAGCACATTCGTCTTCAGACTAGGAGGAAAGCCATAAGACCGTATGGATTAGGCCCAAGCAAAAACCCCAGCTACTTGAGACACTTAGACTAAGCCTAAAATACCAAGATCTCTCCATAAGGATGGTTTTTATACTGTACTTCCACAATCTGCTGGCAGTACAAAAATATAAGCTGCAGATGTCCTTAGGCTGAGTCATGGTGCTTTGGGGCAGGGACCATGCATATCATGGGAATATTTCACAGTTTCTGCTCTGTTTTCAGTGTATGACACCAAAACACCCACCTGATGACATCCTTTCAAGAGCAAAGGCAACAATTTGCAGAATTCCGCTTCTTAGGGGAAGTGAGAAATTGCTGAGCTGACACCAAGTCCTGCAGTGTCCCTGTCACCTGCAGAGCCACCGCATCCTCACCACGGTAGCGGGCATTGTGACAAAGGTTCTATGTCAGCTGGGTGTGGCAGCCAGGCACCCCTAGGGGATGGGGAGCCTGTCAGCCCCGGGCCTGTCACTGCCTGGTGTCCCTGCTGCCACCAGCCAGGCCTCTGAAAACTTGTCAAACCATGCCCAGACTTGGGGCCAGTTTGGCCCAAAGTCTCCAAGAGATAAGTCGGGAAGAAAGGTATGGGACAGAGGGAGAAAATCGAAGGGAGCAGGAGAAAGGGAAGGAAGAATAAAAAGTAGTGTTGGGCTGCAGGAGTGAGATGGAGGAATTGCAAGAAAAGAGGCAGGAAGCAGGAGAGTGAGAGAAAAGGAAAGAAGAGACATGCAGCCAGACGAGGGCTTTGTGAGAGAGGATGGGACAGAGAACAGGATGAGAAGGTAAGTAGGCAAGGCTGGGACAGGCAAGGACAGGCAAGGCAAGGCTAGGCTGCAGGACATGTTTTTGCTTTATAGTTTCTAGCACATTCGTCTTCAGACTAGGAGGAAAGCCATCAGACCGTATGGATTAGGCCCAAGCAAAAACCCCAGCTACTTGAGACGCTTAGACTAAGCCTAAAATACCAAGATCTCTCCATAAGGATGGCTTTTATACTGTACTTCCACAATCTGCTGGCAGTACAAAAAAATAAGCTGTAGATCTCCTTAGGCTGAGTCATGGTGCTTTGGGGCAGGGACCATGCATATCATGGGAATATTTCACAGTTTCTGCTCTGTTTTCAGTGTATGACACCAAAACACCCACCTGATGACATCCTTTCAAGAGCAAAGGCAACAATTTGCAGAACTCCGCTTCTTAGGGGAAGTGAGAAATTGCTGAGCTGACACCAAGTCCTGCAGTGTCCCTGTCACCTGCAGAGCCACCGCATCCTCGCCACGGTAGCGGGCATTGTGACAAAGGTTCTATGTCAGCTGGGTGTGGCAGCCAGGCGCCCCCTAGGGGATGGGGAGCCTGTCAGCCCCGGGCCTGTCACTGCCTGGTATCCCTGCTACCACCAGCCAGGCCTCTGAAAACTTGTCAAACCATTCCCAGACTTGGGGCCAGTTTGGCCCAAAGTCTCCAAGAGATAAGTCGGGAAGAAAGGTATGGGACAGAGGGAGAAAATCGAAGGGAGCAGGAGAAAGGGAAGGAAGAATAAAAAGTAGTGTTGGGCTGCAGTAGTGAGTTGGAGGAATTGCAAGAAAAGAGGCAGGAAGCAGGAGAGTGAGAGAAAAGGAAAGAAGAGACAGGCAGCCAGACGAGGGGTTGGTGAGAGAGGATGGGACAGAGAACAGGATGAGAAGGACATAAGGCAAGGCTAGGACAGGCAAGGACAGGCAAGGCAAGGCTAGGCTGCAGGACATGTTTTTGCTTTACAGTTTCTAGCACATTCGTCTTCAGACTAGGAGGAAAGCCATAAGACCGTATGGATTAGGCCCAAGCAAAAACCCCAGCTACTTGAGACACTTAGACTAAGCCTAAAATACCAAGATCTCTCCATAAGGATGGTTTTTATACTGTACTTCCACAATCTGCTGGCAGTACAAAAAAATAAGCTGCAGATCTCCTTAGGCTGAGTCATGGTGCTTTGGGGCAGGGACCATGCATATCATGGGAATGTTTCACAGTTTCTGCTCTGTTTTCAGTGTATGACACCAAAACACCCACCTGATGACATCCTTTCAAGAGCAAAGGCAGCAATTTGCAGAATTCCGCTTCTTAGGGGAAGTGAGAGATTGCTGAGCTGACACCAAGTCCTGCAGTGTCCCTGTCACCTGCAGAGCCACCGCATCCTCGCCACGGTAGCGGGCATTGTGACAAAGGTTCTATGTCAGCTGAGTGTGGCATACAGGCGCCCCCTAGGGGATGGGGAGCCTGTCAGCCCCGGGCCTGTCACTGCCTGGTGTCCCTGCTGCCACCAGCCAGGCCTCTGAAAACTTGTCAAACCATGCCCAGACTTGGGGCCAGTTTGGCCCAAAGTCTGCAAGAGACAAGTCGGGAAGAAAGATATGGGACAGAGGGAGAAAGCGAAGGGAGCAGGAGAAAGGGAAGGAAGAATAAAAAGTAGTGTTGGGCTGCAGGAGTGAGATGGAGGAATTGCAAGAAAAGAGGCAGGAAGCAGGAGAGTGAGAGAAAAGGAAAGAAGAGACATGCAGCCAGACGAGGGGTTAGTGAGAGAGGATGTGACAGAGAACAGGATGAGAAGGACATAAGGCAAGGCTAGGACAGGCAAGGACAGGCAAGGCAAGGCTAGGCTGCAGGACATGTTTTTGCTTTACAGTTTCTAGCACATTCGTCTTCAGACTAGGAGGAAAGCCATAAGACCGTATGGATTAGGCCCAAGCAAAAACCCCAGCTACTTGAGACACTTAGACTAAGCCTAAAATACCAAGATCTCTCCATTAGGATGGTTTTTATACTGTACTTCCACAATCTGCTGGCAGTACAAAAAAATAAGCTGCAGATCTCCTTAGGCTGAGTCATGGTGCTTTGGGGAAGGGACCATGCATATCATGGGAATATTTCACAGTTTCTGCTCTGTTTTCAGTGTATGACACCAAAACACCCACCTGATGACATCCTTTCAAGAGCAAAGGCAGCAATTTGCAGAATTCCGCTTCTTAGGGGAAGTGAGAAATTGCTGAGCTGACACCAAGTCCTGCAGTGTCCCTGTCACCTGCAGAGCCACCGCATCCTCGCCACGGTAGCGGGCATTGTGACAAAGGTTCTATGTCCGCTGGGTGTGGCAGCCAGGCGCCCCCTAGGGGATGGTGAGCCTGTCAGCCCCGGGCCTGTCACTGCCTGGTGTCCCTGCTGCCACCAGCCAGGCCTCTGAAAACTTGTCAAACCATGCCCAGACTTGGGGCCAGTTTGGCCCAAAGTCTGCAAGAGTCAAGTCGGGAAGAAAGATATGGGACAGAGGGAGAAAGCGAAGGGAGCAGGAGAAAGGGAAGGAAGAATAAAAAGTAGTGTTGGGCTGCAGGAGTGAGATGGAGGAATTGCAAGAAAAGAGGCAGGAAGCAGGAGAGTGAGAGAAAAGGAAAGAAGGGACATGCAGCCAGACGAGGGGTTAGTGAGAGAGGATGGGACAGAGGACAGGATGAGAAGGACATAAGGCAAGGCTAGGACAGGCAAGGACAGGCAAGGCAAGGCTAGGCTGCAGGACATGTTTTTGCTTTACAGTTTCTAGCACATTCGTCTTCAGACTAGGAGGAAAGCCATAAGACCGTATGGATTAGGCCCAAGCAAAAACACCAGCTACTTGAGACACTTAGACTAAGCCTAAAATACCAAGATCTCTCCATAAGGATGGTTTTTATACTGTACTTCCACAATCTGCTGGCAGTACAAAAAAATAAGCTGCAGATCTCCTTAGGCTGAGTCATGGTGCTTTGGGGCAGGGACCATGCATATCATGGGAATATTTCACAGTTTCTGCTCTGTTTTCAGTGTATGACACCAAAACACCCACCTGATGACATCCTTTCAAGAGCAAAGGCAGCAATTTGCAGAATTCCGCTTCTTAGGGGAAGTGAGAAATTGCTGAGCTGACACCAAGTCCTGCAGTGTCCCTGTCACCTGCAGAGCCACCGCATCCTCGCCACGGTAGCGGGCATTGTGACAAAGGTTCTATGTCAGCTGAGTGTGGCAGCCAGGCGCCCCCTAGGGGATGGGGAGCCTGTCAGCCCCGGGCCTGTCACTGCCTGGTGTCCCTGCTGCCACCAGCCAGGCCTCTGAAAACTTGTCAAACCATGCCCAGACTTGGGGCCAGTTTGGCCCAAAGTCTGCAAGAGACAAGTCAGGAAGAAAGATATGGGACAGAGGGAGAAAGCGAAGGGAGCAGGAGAAAGGGAAGGAAGAATAAAAAGTAGTGTTGGGCTGCAGGAGTGAGATGGAGGAATTGCAAGAAAAGAGGCAGGAAGCAGGAGAGTGAGAGAAAAGGAAAGAAGAGACATGCAGCCAGACGAGGGGTTAGTGAGAGAGGATGGGACAGAGGACAGGATGAGAAGGACATAAGGCAAGGCTAGGACAGGCAAGGACAGGCAAGGCAAGGCTAGGCTGCAGGACATGTTTTTGCTTTACAGTTTCTAGCACATTCGTCTTCAGACTAGGAGGAAAGCCATAAGACCGTATGGATTAGGCCCAAGCAAAAACCCCAGCTACTTGAGACACTTAGACTAAGCCTAAAATACCAAGATCTCTCCATAAGGATGGTTTTTATACTGTACTTCCACAATCTGCTGGCAGTACAAAAAAATAAGCTGCAGATCTCCTTAGGCTGAGTCATGGTGCTTTGGGGCAGGGACCATGCATATCATGGGAATATTTCACAGTTTCTGCTCTGTTTTCAGTGTATGACACCAAAACACCCACCTGATGACATCCTTTCAAGAGCAAAGGCAGCAATTTGCAGAATTCCGCTTCTTAGGGGAAGTGAGAAATTGCTGAGCTGACACCAAGTCCGGCAGTGTCCCTGTCACCTGCAGAGCCACCGCATCCTCGCCACGGTAGCGGGCATTGTGACAAAGGTTCTATGTCAGCTGGGTGTGGCAGCCAGGCGCCCCCTAGGGGATGGGGAGCCTGTCAGCCCCGGGCCTGTCACTGCCTGGTGTCCCTGCTGCCACCAGCCAGGCCTCTGAAAACTTGTCAAACCATGCCCAGACTTGGGGCCAGTTTGGCCCAAAGTCTGCAAGAGACAAGTCGGGAAGAAAGATATGGGACAGAGGGAGAAAGCGAAGGGAGCAGGAGAAAGGGAAGGAAGAATAAAAAGTAGTGTTGGGCTGCAGGAGTGAGATGGAGGAATTGCAAGAAAAGAGGCAGGAAGCAGGAGAGTGAGAGAAAAGGAAAGAAGAGACATGCAGCCAGACGAGGGGTTAGTGAGAGAGGATGGGACAGAGGACAGGATGAGAAGGACATAAGGCAAGGCTAGGACAGGCAAGGACAGGCAAGGCAAGGCTAGGCTGCAGGACATGTTTTTGCTTTACAGTTTCTAGCACATTCGTCTTCAGACTAGGAGGAAAGCCATAAGACCGTATGGATTAGGCCCAAGCAAAAACCCCAGCTACTTGAGACACTTAGACTAAGCCTAAAATACCAAGATCTCTCCATAAGGATGGTTTTTATACTGTACTTCCACAATCTGCTGGCAGTACAAAAAAATAAGCTGCAGATCTCCTTAGGCTGAGTCATGGTGCTTTGGGGCAGGGACCATGCATATCATGGGAATATTTCACAGTTTCTGCTCTGTTTTCAGTGTATGACACCAAAACACCCACCTGATGACATCCTTTCAAGAGCAAAGGCAGCAATTTGCAGAATTCCGCTTCTTAGGGGAAGTGAGAAATTGCTGAGCTGACACCAAGTCCTGCAGTGTCCCTGTCACCTGCAGAGCCACCGCATCCTCGCCACGGTAGCGGGCATTGTGACAAAGGTTCTATGTCAGCTGAGTGTGGCAGCCAGGCGCCCCCTAGGGGATGGGGAGCCTGTCAGCCCCGGGCCTGTCACTGCCTGGTGTCCCTGCTGCCACCAGCCAGGCCTCTGAAAACTTGTCAAACCATGCCCAGACTTGGGGCCAGTTTGGCCCAAAGTCTCCAAGAGAGAAGTCGGGAAGAAAGATATGGGACAGAGGGAGAAAGCGAAGGGAGCAGGAGAAAGGGAAGGAAGAATAAAAAGTAGTGTTGGGCTGCAGGAGTGAGAAGGAGGAATTGCAAGAAAAGAGGCAGGAAGCAGGAGAGTGAGAGAAAAGGAAAGAAGAGACATGCAGCCAGACGAGGGGTTCATGAGAGAGGATGGGACAGAGAACAGGATGAGAAGGACATAAGGCAAGGCTGGGACAGGCAAGGACAGGCAAGGCAAGGCTAGGCTGCAGGACATGTTTTTGCTTTATAGTTTCTAGCACATTCGTCTTCAGAATAGGAGGAAAGCCATAAGACAGTATGGATTAGGCCCAAGCAAAAACCCCAGCTACTTGAGACACTTAGACTAAGCCTAAAATACCAAGATCTCTCCATAAGGATGGTTTTTATACTGTACTTCCACAATCTGCTGGCAGTACAAAAAAATAAGCTGCAGATCTCCTTAGGCTGAGTCATGGTGCTTTGGGGCAGGGACCATGCATATCATGGGAATATTTCACAGTTTCTGCTCTGTTTTCAGTGTATGACACCAAAACACCCACCTGATGACATCCTTTCAAGAGCAAAGGCAGCAATTTGCAGAATTCCGCTTCTTAGGGGAAGTGAGAAATTGCTGAGCTGACACCAAGTCCTGCAGTGTCCCTGTCACCTGCAGAGCCACCGCATCCTCGCCACGGTAGCGGGCATTGTGACAAAGGTTCTATGTCAGCTGAGTGTGGCAGCCAGGCGCCCCCTAGGGGATGGGGAGCCTGTCAGCCCCGGGCCTGTCACTGCCTGGTGTCCCTGCTGCCACCAGCCAGGCCTCTGAAAACTTGTCAAACCATGCCCAGACTTGGGGCCAGTTTGGCCCAAAGTCTCCAAGAGAGAAGTCGGGAAGAAAGATATGGGACAGAGGGAGAAAGCGAAGGGAGCAGGAGAAAGGGAAGGAAGAATAAAAAGTAGTGTTGGGCTGCAGGAGTGAGAAGGAGGAATTGCAAGAAAAGAGGCAGGAAGCAGGAGAGTGAGAGAAAAGGAAAGAAGAGACATGCAGCCAGACGAGGGGTTCATGAGAGAGGATGGGACAGAGAACAGGATGAGAAGGACATAAGGCAAGGCTGGGACAGGCAAGGACAGGCAAGGCAAGGCTAGGCTGCAGGACATGTTTTTGCTTTATAGTTTCTAGCACATTCGTCTTCAGAATAGGAGGAAAGCCATAAGACAGTATGGATTAGGCCCAAGCAAAAACCCCAGCTACTTGAGACACTTAGACTAAGCCTAAAATACCAAGATCTCTCCATAAGGATGGTTTTTATACTGTACTTCCACAATCTGCTGGCAGTACAAAAAAATAAGCTGCAGATCTCCTTAGGCTGAGTCATGGTGCTTTGGGGCAGGGACCATGCATATCATGGGAATATTTCACAGTTTCTGCTCTGTTTTCAGTGTATGACACCAAAACACCCACCTGATGACATCCTTTCAAGAGCAAAGGCAGCAATTTGCAGAATTCCGCTTCTTAGGGGAAGTGAGAAATTGCTGAGCTGACACCAAGTCCTGCAGTGTCCCTGTCACCTGCAGAGCCACCGCATCCTCGCCACGGTAGCGGGCATTGTGACAAAGGTTCTATGTCAGCTGAGTGTGGCAGCCAGGCGCCCCCTAGGGGATGGGGAGCCTGTCAGCCCCGGGCCTGTCACTGCCTGGTGTCCCTGCTGCCACCAGCCAGGCCTCTGAAAACTTGTCAAACCATGCCCAGACTTGGGGCCAGTTTGGCCCAAAGTCTCCAAGAGACAAGTCGGGAAGAAAGATATGGGACAGAGGGAGAAAGCGAAGGGAGCAGGAGAAAGGGAAGGAAGAATAAAAAGTAGTGTTGGGCTGCAGGAGTGAGATGGAGGAATTGCAAGAAAAGAGGCAGGAAGCAGGAGAGTGAGAGAAAAGGAAAGAAGAGACATGCAGCCAGACGAGGGGTTAGTGAGAGAGGATGGGACAGAGGACAGGATGAGAAGGACATAAGGCAAGGCTAGGACAGGCAAGGACAGGCAAGGCAAGGCTAGGCTGCAGGACATGTTTTTGCTTTACAGTTTCTAGCACATTCGTCTTCAGACTAGGAGGAAAGCCATAAGACCGTATGGATTAGGCCCAAGCAAAAACCCCAGCTACTTGAGACACTTAGACTAAGCCTAAAATACCAAGATCTCTCCATTAGGATGGTTTTTATACTGTACTTCCACAATCTGCTGGCAGTACAAAAAAATAAGCTGCAGATCTCCTTAGGCTGAGTCATGGTGCTTTGGGGAAGGGACCATGCATATCATGGGAATATTTCACAGTTTCTGCTCTGTTTTCAGTGTATGACACCAAAACACCCACCTGATGACATCCTTTCAAGAGCAAAGGCAGCAATTTGCAGAATTCCGCTTCTTAGGGGAAGTGAGAAATTGCTGAGCTGACACCAAGTCCTGCAGTGTCCCTGTCACCTGCAGAGCCACCGCATCCTCGCCACGGTAGCGGGCATTGTGACAAAGGTTCTATGTCCGCTGGGTGTGGCAGCCAGGCGCCCCCTAGGGGATGGTGAGCCTGTCAGCCCCGGGCCTGTCACTGCCTGGTGTCCCTGCTGCCACCAGCCAGGCCTCTGAAAACTTGTCAAACCATGCCCAGACTTGGGGCCAGTTTGGCCCAAAGTCTGCAAGAGTCAAGTCGGGAAGAAAGATATGGGACAGAGGGAGAAAGCGAAGGGAGCAGGAGAAAGGGAAGGAAGAATAAAAAGTAGTGTTGGGCTGCAGGAGTGAGATGGAGGAATTGCAAGAAAAGAGGCAGGAAGCAGGAGAGTGAGAGAAAAGGAAAGAAGGGACATGCAGCCAGACGAGGGGTTAGTGAGAGAGGATGGGACAGAGGACAGGATGAGAAGGACATAAGGCAAGGCTAGGACAGGCAAGGACAGGCAAGGCAAGGCTAGGCTGCAGGACATGTTTTTGCTTTACAGTTTCTAGCACATTCGTCTTCAGACTAGGAGGAAAGCCATAAGACCGTATGGATTAGGCCCAAGCAAAAACACCAGCTACTTGAGACACTTAGACTAAGCCTAAAATACCAAGATCTCTCCATAAGGATGGTTTTTATACTGTACTTCCACAATCTGCTGGCAGTACAAAAAAATAAGCTGCAGATCTCCTTAGGCTGAGTCATGGTGCTTTGGGGCAGGGACCATGCATATCATGGGAATATTTCACAGTTTCTGCTCTGTTTTCAGTGTATGACACCAAAACACCCACCTGATGACATCCTTTCAAGAGCAAAGGCAGCAATTTGCAGAATTCCGCTTCTTAGGGGAAGTGAGAAATTGCTGAGCTGACACCAAGTCCTGCAGTGTCCCTGTCACCTGCAGAGCCACCGCATCCTCGCCACGGTAGCGGGCATTGTGACAAAGGTTCTATGTCAGCTGAGTGTGGCAGCCAGGCGCCCCCTAGGGGATGGGGAGCCTGTCAGCCCCGGGCCTGTCACTGCCTGGTGTCCCTGCTGCCACCAGCCAGGCCTCTGAAAACTTGTCAAACCATGCCCAGACTTGGGGCCAGTTTGGCCCAAAGTCTGCAAGAGACAAGTCAGGAAGAAAGATATGGGACAGAGGGAGAAAGCGAAGGGAGCAGGAGAAAGGGAAGGAAGAATAAAAAGTAGTGTTGGGCTGCAGGAGTGAGATGGAGGAATTGCAAGAAAAGAGGCAGGAAGCAGGAGAGTGAGAGAAAAGGAAAGAAGAGACATGCAGCCAGACGAGGGGTTAGTGAGAGAGGATGGGACAGAGGACAGGATGAGAAGGACATAAGGCAAGGCTAGGACAGGCAAGGACAGGCAAGGCAAGGCTAGGCTGCAGGACATGTTTTTGCTTTACAGTTTCTAGCACATTCGTCTTCAGACTAGGAGGAAAGCCATAAGACCGTATGGATTAGGCCCAAGCAAAAACCCCAGCTACTTGAGACACTTAGACTAAGCCTAAAATACCAAGATCTCTCCATAAGGATGGTTTTTATACTGTACTTCCACAATCTGCTGGCAGTACAAAAAAATAAGCTGCAGATCTCCTTAGGCTGAGTCATGGTGCTTTGGGGCAGGGACCATGCATATCATGGGAATATTTCACAGTTTCTGCTCTGTTTTCAGTGTATGACACCAAAACACCCACCTGATGACATCCTTTCAAGAGCAAAGGCAGCAATTTGCAGAATTCCGCTTCTTAGGGGAAGTGAGAAATTGCTGAGCTGACACCAAGTCCGGCAGTGTCCCTGTCACCTGCAGAGCCACCGCATCCTCGCCACGGTAGCGGGCATTGTGACAAAGGTTCTATGTCAGCTGGGTGTGGCAGCCAGGCGCCCCCTAGGGGATGGGGAGCCTGTCAGCCCCGGGCCTGTCACTGCCTGGTGTCCCTGCTGCCACCAGCCAGGCCTCTGAAAACTTGTCAAACCATGCCCAGACTTGGGGCCAGTTTGGCCCAAAGTCTGCAAGAGACAAGTCGGGAAGAAAGATATGGGACAGAGGGAGAAAGCGAAGGGAGCAGGAGAAAGGGAAGGAAGAATAAAAAGTAGTGTTGGGCTGCAGGAGTGAGATGGAGGAATTGCAAGAAAAGAGGCAGGAAGCAGGAGAGTGAGAGAAAAGGAAAGAAGAGACATGCAGCCAGACGAGGGGTTAGTGAGAGAGGATGGGACAGAGGACAGGATGAGAAGGACATAAGGCAAGGCTAGGACAGGCAAGGACAGGCAAGGCAAGGCTAGGCTGCAGGACATGTTTTTGCTTTACAGTTTCTAGCACATTCGTCTTCAGACTAGGAGGAAAGCCATAAGACCGTATGGATTAGGCCCAAGCAAAAACCCCAGCTACTTGAGACACTTAGACTAAGCCTAAAATACCAAGATCTCTCCATAAGGATGGTTTTTATACTGTACTTCCACAATCTGCTGGCAGTACAAAAAAATAAGCTGCAGATCTCCTTAGGCTGAGTCATGGTGCTTTGGGGCAGGGACCATGCATATCATGGGAATATTTCACAGTTTCTGCTCTGTTTTCAGTGTATGACACCAAAACACCCACCTGATGACATCCTTTCAAGAGCAAAGGCAGCAATTTGCAGAATTCCGCTTCTTAGGGGAAGTGAGAAATTGCTGAGCTGACACCAAGTCCTGCAGTGTCCCTGTCACCTGCAGAGCCACCGCATCCTCGCCACGGTAGCGGGCATTGTGACAAAGGTTCTATGTCAGCTGAGTGTGGCAGCCAGGCGCCCCCTAGGGGATGGGGAGCCTGTCAGCCCCGGGCCTGTCACTGCCTGGTGTCCCTGCTGCCACCAGCCAGGCCTCTGAAAACTTGTCAAACCATGCCCAGACTTGGGGCCAGTTTGGCCCAAAGTCTCCAAGAGACAAGTCGGGAAGAAAGATATGGGACAGAGGGAGAAAGCGAAGGGAGCAGGAGAAAGGGAAGGAAGAATAAAAAGTAGTGTTGGGCTGCAGGAGTGAGATGGAGGAATTGCAAGAAAAGAGGCAGGAAGCAAGAGAGTGAGAGAAAAGGAAAGAAGAGACATGCAGCCAGACGAGGGGTTAGTGAGAGAGGATGGGACAGAGAACAGGATGAGAAGGACATAAGGCAAGGCTAGGACAGGCAAGGACAGGCAAGGCAAGGCTAGGCTGCAGGACATGTTTTTGCTTTACAGTTTCTAGCACATTCGTCTTCAGACTAGGAGGAAAGCCATAAGACCGTATGGATTAGGCCCAAGCAAAAACCCCAGCTACTTGAGACACTTAGACTAAGCCTAAAATACCAAGATCTCTCCATAAGGATGGTTTTTATACTGTACTTCCACAATCTGCTGGCAGTACAAAAAAATAAGCTGCAGATCTCCTTAGGCTGAGTCATGGTGCTTTGGGGCAGGGACCATGCATATCATGGGAATATTTCACAGTTTCTGCTCTGTTTTCAGTGTATGACACCAAAACACCCACCTGATGACATCCTTTCAAGAGCAAAGGCAGCAATTTGCAGAATTCCGCTTCTTAGGGGAAGTGAGAAATTGCTGAGCTGACACCAAGTCCTGCAGTGTCCCTGTCACCTGCAGAGCCACCGCATCCTCGCCACGGTAGCGGGCATTGTGACAAAGGTTCTATGTCAGCTGAGTGTGGCAGCCAGGCGCCCCCTAGGGGATGGGGAGCCTGTCAGCCCCGGGCCTGTCACTGCCTGGTGTCCCTGCTGCCACCAGCCAGGCCTCTGAAAACTTGTCAAACCATGCCCAGACTTGGGGCCAGTTTGGCCCAAAGTCTCCAAGAGAGAAGTCGGGAAGAAAGATATGGGACAGAGGGAGAAAGCGAAGGGAGCAGGAGAAAGGGAAGGAAGAATAAAAAGTAGTGTTGGGCTGCAGGAGTGAGAAGGAGGAATTGCAAGAAAAGAGGCAGGAAGCAGGAGAGTGAGAGAAAAGGAAAGAAGAGACATGCAGCCAGACGAGGGGTTCATGAGAGAGGATGGGACAGAGAACAGGATGAGAAGGACATAAGGCAAGGCTGGGACAGGCAAGGACAGGCAAGGCAAGGCTAGGCTGCAGGACATGTTTTTGCTTTATAGTTTCTAGCACATTCGTCTTCAGAATAGGAGGAAAGCCATAAGACAGTATGGATTAGGCCCAAGCAAAAACCCCAGCTACTTGAGACACTTAGACTAAGCCTAAAATACCAAGATCTCTCCATAAGGATGGTTTTTATACTGTACTTCCACAATCTGCTGGCAGTACAAAAAAATAAGCTGCAGATCTCCTTAGGCTGAGTCATGGTGCTTTGGGGCAGGGACCATGCATATCATGGGAATATTTCACAGTTTCTGCTCTGTTTTCAGTGTATGACACCAAAACACCCACCTGATGACATCCTTTCAAGAGCAAAGGCAGCAATTTGCAGAATTCCGCTTCTTAGGGGAAGTGAGAAATTGCTGAGCTGACACCAAGTCCTGCAGTGTCCCTGTCACCTGCAGAGCCACCGCATCCTCGCCACGGTAGCGGGCATTGTGACAAAGGTTCTATGTCAGCTGAGTGTGGCAGCCAGGCGCCCCCTAGGGGATGGGGAGCCTGTCAGCCCCGGGCCTGTCACTGCCTGGTGTCCCTGCTGCCACCAGCCAGGCCTCTGAAAACTTGTCAAACCATGCCCAGACTTGGGGCCAGTTTGGCCCAAAGTCTCCAAGAGACAAGTCGGGAAGAAAGATATGGGACAGAGGGAGAAAGCGAAGGGAGCAGGAGAAAGGGAAGGAAGAATAAAAAGTAGTGTTGGGCTGCAGGAGTGAGATGGAGGAATTGCAAGAAAAGAGGCAGGAAGCAGGAGAGTGAGAGAAAAGGAAAGAAGAGACATGCAGCCAGACGAGGGGTTAGTGAGAGAGGATGGGACAGAGGACAGGATGAGAAGGACATAAGGCAAGGCTAGGACAGGCAAGGACAGGCAAGGCAAGGCTAGGCTGCAGGACATGTTTTTGCTTTACAGTTTCTAGCACATTCGTCTTCAGACTAGGAGGAAAGCCATAAGACCGTATGGATTAGGCCCAAGCAAAAACCCCAGCTACTTGAGACACTTAGACTAAGCCTAAAATACCAAGATCTCTCCATAAGGATGGTTTTTATACTGTACTTCCACAATCTGCTGGCAGTACAAAAAAATAAGCTGCAGATCTCCTTAGGCTGAGTCATGGTGCTTTGGGGCAGGGACCATGCATATCATGGGAATATTTCACAGTTTCTGCTCTGTTTTCAGTGTATGACACCAAAACACCCACCTGATGACATCCTTTCAAGAGCAAAGGCAGCAATTTGCAGAATTCCGCTTCTTAGGGGAAGTGAGAAATTGCTGAGCTGACACCAAGTCCTGCAGTGTCCCTGTCACCTGCAGAGCCACCGCATCCTCGCCACGGTAGCGGGCATTGTGACAAAGGTTCTATGTCAGCTGAGTGTGGCAGCCAGGCGCCCCCTAGGGGATGGGGAGCCTGTCAGCCCCGGGCCTGTCACTGCCTGGTGTCCCTGCTGCCACCAGCCAGGCCTCTGAAAACTTGTCAAACCATGCCCAGACTTGGGGCCAGTTTGGCCCAAAGTCTCCAAGAGACAAGTCGGGAAGAAAGATATGGGACAGAGGGAGAAAGCGAAGGGAGCAGGAGAAAGGGAAGGAAGAATAAAAAGTAGTGTTGGGCTGCAGGAGTGAGATGGAGGAATTGCAAGAAAAGAGGCAGGAAGCAAGAGAGTGAGAGAAAAGGAAAGAAGAGACATGCAGCCAGACGAGGGGTTAGTGAGAGAGGATGGGACAGAGAACAGGATGAGAAGGACATAAGGCAAGGCTAGGACAGGCAAGGACAGGCAAGGCAAGACTAGGCTGCAGGACATGTTTTTGCTTTACAGTTTCTAGCACATTCGTCTTCAGACTAGGAGGAAAGCCATAAGACCGTATGGATTAGGCCCAAGCAAAAACCCCAGCTACTTGAGACACTTAGACTAAGCCTAAAATACCAAGATCTCTCCATAAGGATGGTTTTTATACTGTACTTCCACAATCTGCTGGCAGTACAAAAAAATAAGCTGCAGATCTCCTTAGGCTGAGTCATGGTGCTTTGGGGCAGGGACCATGCATATCATGGGAATATTTCACAGTTTCTGCTCTGTTTTCAGTGTATGACACCAAAACACCCACCTGATGACATCCTTTCAAGAGCAAAGGCAGCAATTTGCAGAATTCCGCTTCTTAGGGGAAGTGAGAAATTGCTGAGCTGACACCAAGTCCTGCAGTGTCCCTGTCACCTGCAGAGCCACCGCATCCTCGCCACGGTAGCGGGCATTGTGACAAAGGTTCTATGTCAGCTGAGTGTGGCAGCCAGGCGCCCCCTAGGGGATGGGGAGCCTGTCAGCCCCGGGCCTGTCACTGCCTGGTGTCCCTGCTGCCACCAGCCAGGCCTCTGAAAACTTGTCAAACCATGCCCAGACTTGGGGCCAGTTTGGCCCAAAGTCTGCAAGAGACAAGTCGGGAAGAAAGATATGGGACAGAGGGAGAAAGCGAAGGGAGCAGGAGAAAGGGAAGGAAGAATAAAAAGTAGTGTTGGGCTGCAGGAGTGAGATGGAGGAATTGCAAGAAAAGAGGCAGGAAGCAGGAGAGTGAGAGAAAAGGAAAGAAGAGACATGCAGCCAGACGAGGGGTTAGTGAGAGAGGATGGGACAGAGAACAGGATGAGAAGGACATAAGGCAAGGCTAGGACAGGCAAGGACAGGCAAGGCATGGCTAGGCTGCAGGACATGTTTTTGCTTTACAGTTTCTAGCACATTCGTCTTCAGACTAGGAGGAAAGCCATAAGACCGTATGGATTAGGCCCAAGCAAAAACCCCAGCTACTTGAGACACTTAGACTAAGCCTAAAATACCAAGATCTCTCCATAAGGATGGTTTTTATACTGTACTTCCACAATCTGCTGGCAGTACAAAAAAATAAGCTGCAGATCTCCTTAGGCTGAGTCATGGTGCTTTGGGGCAGGGACCATGCATATCATGGGAATATTTCAGAGTTTCTGCTCTGTTTTCAGTGTATGACACCAAAACACCCACCTGATGACATCCTTTCAAGAGCAAAGGCAGCAATTTGCAGAATTCCGCTTCTTAGGGGAAGTGAGAAATTGCTGAGCTGACACCAAGTCCTGCAGTGTCCCTGTCACCTGCAGAGCCACCGCATCCTCGCCACGGTAGCGGGCATTGTGACAAAGGTTCTATGTCAGCTGAGTGTGGCAGCCAGGCGCCCCCTAGGGGATGGGGAGCCTGTCAGCCCCGGGACTGTCACTGCCTGGTGTCCCTGCTGCCACCAGCCAGGCCTCTGAAAACTTGTCAAACCATGCCCAGACTTGGGGCCAGTTTGGCCCAAAGTCTCCAAGAGACAAGTCGGGAAGAAAGATATGGGACAGAGGGAGAAAGCGAAGGGAGCAGGAGAAAGGGAAGGAAGAATAAAAAGTAGTGTTGGGCTGCAGGAGTGAGATGGAGGAATTGCAAGAAAAGAGGCAGGAAGCAAGAGAGTGAGAGAAAAGGAAAGAAGAGACATGCAGCCAGACGAGGGGTTAGTGAGAGAGGATGGGACAGAGAACAGGATGAGAAGGACATAAGGCAAGGCTAGGACAGGCAAGGACAGGCAAGGCAAGGCTAGGCTGCAGGACATGTTTTTGCTTTACAGTTTCTAGCACATTCGTCTTCAGACTAGGAGGAAAGCCATAAGACCGTATGGATTAGGCCCAAGCAAAAACCCCAGCTACTTGAGACACTTAGACTAAGCCTAAAATACCAAGATCTCTCCATAAGGATGGTTTTTATACTGTACTTCCACAATCTGCTGGCAGTACAAAAAAATAAGCTGCAGATCTCCTTAGGCTGAGTCATGGTGCTTTGGGGCAGGGACCATGCATATCATGGGAATATTTCACAGTTTCTGCTCTGTTTTCAGTGTATGACACCAAAACACCCACCTGATGACATCCTTTCAAGAGCAAAGGCAGCAATTTGCAGAATTCCGCTTCTTAGGGGAAGTGAGAAATTGCTGAGCTGACACCAAGTCCTGCAGTGTCCCTGTCACCTGCAGAGCCACCGCATCCTCGCCACGGTAGCGGGCATTGTGACAAAGGTTCTATGTCAGCTGAGTGTGGCAGCCAGGCGCCCCCTAGGGGATGGGGAGCCTGTCAGCCCCGGGCCTGTCACTGCCTGGTGTCCCTGCTGCCACCAGCCAGGCCTCTGAAAACTTGTCAAACCATGCCCAGACTTGGGGCCAGTTTGGCCCAAAGTCTGCAAGAGACAAGTCGGGAAGAAAGATATGGGACAGAGGGAGAAAGCGAAGGGAGCAGGAGAAAGGGAAGGAAGAATAAAAAGTAGTGTTGGGCTGCAGGAGTGAGATGGAGGAATTGCAAGAAAGGAGGCAGGAAGCAGGAGAGTGAGAGAAAAGGAAAGAAGAGACATGCAGCCAGACGAGGGGTTAGTGAGAGAGGATGGGACAGAGAACAGGATGAGAAGGACATAAGGCAAGGCTAGGACAGGCAAGGACAGGCAAGGCATGGCTAGGCTGCAGGACATGTTTTTGCTTTACAGTTTCTAGCACATTCGTCTTCAGACTAGGAGGAAAGCCATAAGACCGTATGGATTAGGCCCAAGCAAAAACCCCAGCTACTTGAGACACTTAGACTAAGCCTAAAATACCAAGATCTCTCCATAAGGATGGTTTTTATACTGTACTTCCACAATCTGCTGGCAGTACAAAAAAATAAGCTGCAGATCTCCTTAGGCTGAGTCATGGTGCTTTGGGGCAGGGACCATGCATATCATGGGAATATTTCACAGTTTCTGCTCTGTTTTCAGTGTATGACACCAAAACACCCACCTGATGACATCCTTTCAAGAGCAAAGGCAGCAATTTGCAGAATTCCGCTTCTTAGGGGAAGTGAGAAATTGCTGAGCTGACACCAAGTCCTGCAGTGTCCCTGTCACCTGCAGAGCCACCGCATCCTCGCCACGGTAGCGGGCATTGTGACAAAGGTTCTATGTCAGCTGAGTGTGGCAGCCAGGCGCCCCCTAGGGGATGGGGAGCCTGTCAGCCCCGGGCCTGTCACTGCCTGGTGTCCCTGCTGCCACCAGCCAGGCCTCTGAAAACTTGTCAAACCATGCCCAGACTTGGGGCCAGTTTGGCCCAAAGTCTGCAAGAGACAAGTCGGGAAGAAAGATATGGGACAGAGGGAGAAAGCGAAGGGAGCAGGAGAAAGGGAAGGAAGAATAAAAAGTAGTGTTGGGCTGCAGGAGTGAGATGGAGGAATTGCAAGAAAAGAGGCAGGAAGCAGGAGAGTGAGAGAAAAGGAAAGAAGAGACATGCAGCCAGACGAGGGGTTAGTGAGAGAGGATGGGACAGAGAACAGGATGAGAAGGACATAAGGCAAGGCTAGGACAGGCAAGGACAGGCAAGGCAAGGCTAGGCTGCAGGACATGTTTTTGCTTTACAGTTCCTAGCACATTCGTCTTCAGACGAGGAGGAAAGCCATAAGACCGTATGGATTAGGCCCAAGCAAAAACCCCAGCTACTTGAGACACTTAGACTAAGCCTAAAATACCAAGATCTCTCCATAAGGATGGTTTTTATACTGTACTTCCACAATCTGCTGGCAGTACAAAAAAATAAGCTGCAGATCTCCTTAGGCTGAGTCATGGTGCTTTGGGGCAGGGACCATGCATATCATGGGAATATTTCACAGTTTCTGCTCTGTTTTCAGTGTATGACACCAAAACACCCACCTGATGACATCCTTTCAAGAGCAAAGGCAGCAATTTGCAGAATTCCGCTTCTTAGGGGAAGTGAGAAATTGCTGAGCTGACACCAAGTCCTGCAGTGTCCCTGTCACCTGCCGAGCCACCGCGTCCTCGCCACGGTAGCGGGCATTGTGACAAAGGTTCTATGTCAGCTGAGTGTGGCAGCCAGGCGCCCCCTAGGGGATGGGGAGCCTGTCAGCCCCGGGCCTGTCACTGCCTGGTGTCCCTGCTGCCACCAGCCAGGCCTCTGAAAACTTGTCAAACCATGCCCAGACTTGGGGCCAGTTTGGCCCAAAGTCTGCAAGAGACAAGTCGGGAAGAAAGATATGGGACAGAGGGAGAAAGCGAAGGGAGCAGGAGAAAGGGAAGGAAGAATAAAAAGTAGTGTTGGGCTGCAGGAGTGAGATGGAGGAATTGCAAGAAAAGAGGCAGGAAGCAGGAGAGTGAGAGAAAAGGAAAGAAGAGACATGCAGCCAGACGAGGGGTTAGTGAGAGAGGATGGGACAGAGGACAGGATGAGAAGGACATAAGGCAAGGCTAGGACAGGCAAGGACAGGCAAGGCAAGGCTAGGCTGCAGGACATGTTTTTGCTTTACAGTTTCTAGCACATTCGTCTTCAGACGAGGAGGAAAGCCATAAGACCGTATGGATTAGGCCCAAGCAAAAACACCAGCTACTTGAGACACTTAGACTAAGCCTAAAATACCAAGATCTCTCCATAAGGATGGTTTTTATACTGTACTTCCACAATCTGCTGGCAGTACAAAAAAATAAGCTGCAGATCTCCTTAGGCTGAGTCATGGTGCTTTGGGGCAGGGACCATGCATATCATGGGAATATTTCACAGTTTCTGCTCTGTTTTCAGTGTATGACACCAAAACACCCACCTGATGACATCCTTTCAAGAGCAAAGGCAGCAATTTGCAGAATTCCGCTTCTTAGGGGAAGTGAGAAATTGCTGAGCTGACACCAAGTCCTGTAGCGTCCCTGTCACCTGCAGAGCCACCGCATCCTCGCCACGGTAGTGGGCATTGTGACAAAGGTTCTATGTCAGCTGGGTGTGGCAGCCAGGCGCCCCCTAGGGGATGGGGAGCCTGTCAGCCCCAGGCCTGTCACTGCCTGGTGTCCCTGCTGCCACCAGCCAGGCCTCTGAAAACTTGTCAAACCATGCCCAGACTTGGGGCCAGTTTGGCCCAAAGTCTGCAAGAGACAAGTCGGGAAGAAAGATATGGGACAGAGGGAGAAAGCGAAGGGAGCAGGAGAAAGGGAAGGAAGAATAAAAAGTAGTGTTGGGCTGCAGGAGTGAGATGGAGGAATTGCAAGAAAAGAGGCAGGAAGCAGGAGAGTGAGAGAAAAGGAAAGAAGAGACATGCAGCCAGACGAGGGCTTAGTGAGAGAGGATGGGACAGAGAACAGGATGAAAAGGACATAAGGCAAGGCTAGGACAGGCAAGGACAGGCAAGGCAAGGCTAGCCTGCAGGACATGTTTTTGCTTTATAGTTTCTAGCACATTCGTCTTCAGATGAGGAGGAAAGCCATAAGACCGTATGGATTAGGCCCAAGCAAAAACCCCAGCTACTTGAGACACTTAGACTAAGCCTAAAATACCAAGATCTCTCCATAAGGATGGTTTTTATACTGTACTTCCACAATCTGCTGGCAGTACAAAAAAATAAGCTGTAGATCTCCTTAGGCTGAGTCATGGTGCTTTGGGGCAGGGACCATGCATATCATGGGAATATTTCACAGTTTCTGCTCTGTTTTCAGTGTACGACACCAAAACACCCACCTGATGACATGCTTTCAAGAGCAAAGGCAACAATTTGCAGAACTCCGCTTCTTACGGGAAGTGAGAAATTGCTGAGCTGACACCAAGTCCTGCAGTGTCCCTGTCACCTGCAGAGCCACCGCATCCTCACCACGGTAGCGGGCATTGTGACAAAGGTTCTATGTCAGCTGGGTGTGGCAGCCAGGCGCCCCCTAGGGGATGGGGAGCCTGTCAGCCCCGGGCCTGTCACTGCCTGGTGTCCCTGCTGCCACCAGCCAGGCCTCTGAAAACTTGTCAAACCATGCCCAGACTTGGGGCCAGTTTGGCCCAAAGTCTCCAAGAGACAAGTCGGGAAGAAAGATATGGGACAGAGGGAGAAAGCGAAGGGAGCAGGAGAAAGGGAAGGAAGAATAAAAAGTAGTGTTGGGCTGCAGGAGTGAGATGGAGGAATTGCAAGAAAAGAGGCAGGAAGCAGGAGAGTGAGAGAAAAGGAAAGAAGAGACATGCAGCCAGACGAGGGCTTTGTGAGAGAGGATGGGACAGAGAACAGGATGAGAAGGAAAGTAGGCAAGGCTGGGACAGGCAAGGACAGGCAAGGCAAGGCTAGGCTGCAGGACATGTTTTTGCTTTATAGTTTCTAGCACATTCGTCTTCAGACTAGGAGGAAAGCCATAAGACCGTATGGATTAGGCCCAAGCAAAAACCCCAGCTACTTGAGACACTTAGACTAAGCCTAAAATACCAAGATCTCTCCATAAGGATGGTTTTTATACTGTACTTCCACAATCTGCTGGCAGTACAATAAAATAAGCTGCAGATCTCCTTAGGCTGAGTCATGGTGCTTTGGGGCAGGGACCATGCATATCATGGGAATATTTCACAGTTTCTGCTCTGTTTTCAGTGTATGACACCAAAACACCCACCTGATGACATCCTTTCAAGAGCAAAGGCAGCAATTTGCAGAATTCCGCTTCTTAGGGGAAGTGAGAAATTGCTGAGCTGACACCAAGTCCTGCAGTGTCCCTGTCACCTGCAGAGCCACCGCATCCTCGCCACGGTAGCGGGCATTGTGAGAAAGGTTCTATGTCAGCTGGGTGTGGCAGCCAGGCGCCCCCTAGGGTATGGGGAGCCTGTCAGCCCCGGGCCTGTCACTGCCTGGTGTCCCTGCTGCCACCAGCCAGGCCTCTGAAAACTTGTCAAACCATGCCCAGACTTGGGGCCAGTTTGGCCCAAAGTCTGCAAGAGACAAGTCGGGAAGAAAGATATGGGACAGAGGGAGAAAGCGAAGGGAGCAGGAGAAAGGGAAGGAAGAATAAAAAGTAGTGTTGGGCTGCAGGAGTGAGATGGAGGAATTGCAAGAAAAGAGGCAGGAAGCAGGAGAGTGAGAGAAAAGGAAAGAAGAGACATGCAGCCAGACGAGGGCTTAGTGAGAGAGGATGGGACAGAGAACAGGATGAGAAGGACATAAGGCAAGGCTAGGACAGGCAAAGACAGGCAAGGCAAGGCTAGGCTGCAGGACATGTTTTTGCTTTATAGTTTCTAGCACATTCGTCTTCAGACGAGGAGGAAAGCCATAAGACCGTATGGATTAGGCCCAAGCAAAAACCCCAGCTACTTGAGACACTTAGACTAAGCCTAAAATACCAAGATCTCTCCATAAGGATGGTTTTTATACTGTACTTCCACAATCTGCTGGCAGTACAAAAAAATAAGCTGCAGATCTCCTTAGGCTGAGTCATGGTGCTTTGGGGCAGGGACCATGCATATCATGGGAATATTTCACAGTTTCTGCTCTGTTTTCAGTGTATGACACCAAAACACCCACCTGATGACATCCTTTCAAGAGCAAAGGCAGCAATTTGCACAATTCCGCTTCTTAGGGGAAGTGAGAAATTGCTGAGCTGACACCAAGTCCTGCAGTGTCCCTGTCACCTGCAGAGCCACCGCATCCTCGCCACGGTAGCGGGCATTGTGACAAAGGTTCTATGTCATCTGGGTGTGGCAGCCAGGCGCCCCCTAGGGGATGGGGAGCCTGTCAGCCCCAGGCCTGTCACTGCCTGGTGTCCCTGCTGCCACCAGCCAGGCCTCTGAAAACTTGTCAAACCATGCCCAGACTTGGGGCCAGTTTGGCCCAAAGTCTGCAAGAGACAAGTCGGAAAGAAAGATATGGGACAGAGGGAGAAAGCGAAGGGAGCAGGAGAAAGGGAAGGAAGAATAAAAAGTAGTGTTGGGCTGCAGGAGTGAGATGGAGGAATTGCAAGAAAAGAGGCAGGAAGCAGGAGAGTGAGAGAAAAGGAAAGAAGAGACATGCAGCCAGACGAGGGCTTAGTGAGAGAGGATGGGACAGAGAACAGGATGAGAAGGACATAAGGCAAGGCTAGGACAGGCAAGGACAGGCAAGGCAAGGCTAGGCTGCAGGACATGTTTTTGCTTTATAGTTTCTAGCACATTCGTCTTCAGACGAGGAGGAAAGCCATAAGACCGTATGGATTAGGCCCAAGCAAAAACCCCAGCTACTTGAGACACTTAGACTAAGCCTAAAATACCAAGATCTCTCCATAAGGATGGTTTTTATACTGTACTTCCACAATCTGCTGGCAGTACAAAAAAATAAGCTGCAGATCTCCTTAGGCTGAGTCATGGTGCTTTGGGGCAGGGACCATGCATATCATGGGAATATTTCAGAGTTTCTGCTCTGTTTTCAGTGTATGACACCAAAACACCCACCTGATGACATCCTTTCAAGAGCAAAGGCAGCAATTTGCAGAATTCCGCTTCTTAGGGGAAGTGAGAAATTGCTGAGCTGACACCAAGTCCTGCAGTGTCCCTGTCACCTGCAGAGCCACCGCATCCTCGCCACGGTAGCGGGCATTGTGAGAAAGGTTCTATGTCAGCTGGGTGTGGCAGCCAGGCGCCCCCTAGGGGATGGGGAGCCTGTCAGCCCCGGGCCTGTCACTGCCTGGTGTCCCTGCTGCCACCAGCCAGGCCTCTGAAAACTTGTCAAACCATGCCCAGACTTGGGGCCAGTTTGGCCCAAAGTCTGCAAGAGACAAGTCGGGAAGAAAGATATGGGACAGAGGGAGAAAGCGAAGGGAGCAGGAGAAAGGGAAGGAAGAATAAAAAGTAGTGTTGGGCTGCAGGAGTGAGATGGAGGAATTGCAAGAAAAGAGGCAGGAAGCAGGAGAGTGAGAGAAAAGGAAAGAAGAGACATGCAGCCAGACGAGGGCTTTGTGAGAGAGGATGGGACAGAGAACAGGATGAGAAGGAAAGTAGGCAAGGCTGGGACAGGCAAGGACAGGCAAGGCAAGGCTAGGCTGCAGGACATGTTTTTGCTTTATAGTTTCTAGCACATTCGTCTTCAGACTAGGAGGAAAGCCATAAGACCGTATGGATTAGGCCCAAGCAAAAACCCCAGCTACTTGAGACACTTAGACTAAGCCTAAAATACCAAGATCTCTCCATAAGGATGGTTTTTATACTGTACTTCCACAATCTGCTGGCAGTACAAAAAAATAAGCTGCAGATCTCCTTAGGCTGAGTCATGGTGCTTTGGGGCAGGGACCATGCATATCATGGGAATATTTCACAGTTTCTGCTCTGTTTTCAGTGTATGACACCAAAACACCCACCTGATGACATCCTTTCAAGAGCAAAGGCAGCAATTTGCAGAATTCCGCTTCTTAGGGGAAGTGAAAGATTGCTGAGCTGACACCAAGTCCTGTAGCGTCCCTGTCACCTGCAGAGCCACCGCATCCTCGCCACGGTAGCGGGCATTGTGACAAAGGTTCTATGTCAGCTGGGTGTGGCAGCCAGGCGCCCCCTAGGGGATGGGGAGCCTGTCAGCCCCGGGCCTGTCACTGCCTGGTGTCCCTGCTGCCACCAGCCAGGCCTCTGAAAACTTGTCAAACCATGCCCAGACTTGGGGCCAGTTTGGCCCAAAGTCTGCAAGAGACAAGTCGGGAAGAAAGATATGGGACAGAGGGAGAAAGCGAAGGGAGCAGGAGAAAGGGAAGGAAGACTAAAAAGTAGTGTTGGGCTGCAGGAGTGAGATGGAGGAATTGCAAGAAAAGAGGCAGGAAGCAGGAGAGTGAGAGAAAAGGAAAGAAGAGACATGCAGCCAGACGAGGGCTTAGTGAGAGAGGATGGGACAGAGAACAGGATGAGAAGGACATAAGGCAAGGCTAGGACAGGCAAAGACAGGCAAGGCAAGGCTAGGCTGCAGGACATGTTTTTGCTTTATAGTTTCTAGCACATTCGTCTTCAGACGAGGAGGAAAGCCATAAGACCGTATGGATTAGGCCCAAGCAAAAACCCCAGCTACTTGAGACACTTAGACTAAGCCTAAAATACCAAGATCTCTCCATAAGGATGGTTTTTATACTGTACTTCCACAATCTGCTGGCAGTACAAAAAAATAAGCTGCAGATCTCCTTAGGCTGAGTCATGGTGCTTTGGGGCAGGGACCATGCATATCATGGGAATATTTCACAGTTTCTGCTCTGTTTTCAGTGTATTACACCAAAACACCCACCTGATGACATCCTTTCAAGAGCAAATGCAGCAATTTGCAGAATTCCGCTTCTTAGGGGAAGTGAGAGATTGCTGAGCTGACACCAAGTCCTGTAGCGTCCCTGTCACCTGCAGAGCCACCGCATCCTCGCCACGGTAGCGGGCATTGTGACAAAGGTTCTATGTCAGCTGGGTGTGGCAGCCAGGCGCCCCCTAGGGGATGGGGAGCCTGTCAGCCCCGGGCCTGTCACTGCCTGGTGTCCCTGCTGCCACCAGCCAGGCCTCTGAAAACTTGTCAAACCATGCCCAGACTTGGGGCCAGTTTGGCCCAAAGTCTCCAAGAGACAAGTCGGGAAGAAAGATATGGGACAGAGGGAGAAAGCGAAGGGAGCAGGAGAAAGGGAAGGAAGAATAAAAAGTAGTGTTGGGCTGCAGGAGTGAGATGGAGGAATTGCAAGAAAAGAGGCAGGAAGCAGGAGAGTGAGAGAAAAGGAAAGAAGAGACATGCAGCCAGACGAGGGCTTTGTGAGAGAGGATGGGACAGAGAACAGGATGAGAAGGAAAGTAGGCAAGGCTGGGACAGGCAAGGACAGGCAAGGCAAGGCTAGGCTGCAGGACATGTTTTTGCTTTATAGTTTCTAGCACATTCGTCTTCAGACTAGGAGGAAAGCCATAAGACCGTATGGATTAGGCCCAAGCAAAAACCCCAGCTACTTGAGACACTTAGACTAAGCCTAAAATACCAAGATCTCTCCATAAGGATGGTTTTTATACTGTACTTCCACAATCTGCTGGCAGTACAAAAAAATAAGCTGCAGATCTCCTTAGGCTGAGTCATGGTGCTTTGGGGCAGGGACCATGCATATCATGGGAATATTTCACAGTTTCTGCTCTGTTTTCAGTGTATGACACCAAAACACCCACCTGATGACATCCTTTCAAGAGCAAAGGCAGCAATTTGCAGAATTCCGCTTCTTAGGGGAAGTGAGAGATTGCTGAGCTGACACCAAGTCCTGTAGCGTCCCTGTCACCTGCAGAGCCACCGCATCCTCGCCACGGTAGCGGGCATTGTGACAAAGGTTCTATGTCAGCTGGGCGTGGCAGCCAGGCGCCCCCTAGGGGATGGGGAGCCTGTCAGCCCCGGGCCTGTCACTGCCTGGTGTCCCTGCTGCCACCAGCCAGGCCTCTGAAAACTTGTCAAACCATGCCCAGACTTGGGGCCAGTTTGGCCCAAAGTCTCCAAGAGACAAGTCGGGAAGAAAGATATGGGACAGAGGGAGAAAGCGAAGGGAGCAGGAGAAAGGGAAGGAAGAATAAAAAGTAGTGTTGGGCTGCAGGAGTGAGATGGAGGAATTGCAAGAAAAGAGGCAGGAAGCAGGAGAGTGAGAGAAAAGGAAAGAAGAGACATGCAGCCAGACGAGGGCTTAGTGAGACAGGATGGGACAGAGAACAGGATGAGAAGGACATAAGGCAAGGCTAGGACAGGCAAGGACAGGCAAGGCAAGGCTAGGCTGCAGGACATGTTTTTGCTTTACAGTTTCTAGCACATTCGTCTTCAGACTAGGAGGAAAGCCATAAGACCGTATGGATTAGGCCCAAGCAAAAACCCCAGCTACTTGAGACACTTAGACTAAGCCTAAAATACCAAAATCTCTCCATAAGGATGGTTTTTATACTGTACTTCCACAATCTGCTGGCAGTACAAAAAAATAAGCTGCAGATCTCCTTAGGCTGAGTCATGGTGCTTTGGGGCAGGGACCATGCATATCATGGGAATATTTCACAGTTTCTGCTCTGTTTTCAGTGTATGACACCAAAACACCCACCTGATGACATCCTTTCAAGAGCAAAGGCAGCAATTTGCAGAATTCCGCTTCTTAGGGGAAGGGAGAAATTGCTGAGCTGACACCAAGTCCTGCAGTGTCCCTGTCACCTGCAGAGCCACCGCATCCTCGCCACGGTAGCGGGCATTGTGACAAAGGTTCTATGTCAGCTGAGTGTGGCAGCCAGGCGCCCCCTAGGGGATGGGGAGCCTGTCAGCCCCGGGCCTGTCACTGCCTGGTGTCCCTGCTGCCACCAGCCAGGCCTCTGAAAACTTGTCAAACCATGCCCAGACTTGGGGCCAGTTTGGCCCAAAGTCTGCAAGAGACAAGTCGGGAAGAAAGATATGGGACAGAGGGAGAAAGCGAAGGGAGCAGGAGAAAGGGAAGGAAGAATAAAAAGTAGTGTTGGGCTGCAGGAGTGAGATGGAGGAATTGCAAGAAAAGAGGCAGGAAGCAGGAGAGTGAGAGAAAAGGAAAGAAGAGACATGCAGCCAGACGAGGGCTTAGTGAGAGAGGATGGGACAGAGAACAGGATGAGAAGGACATAAGGCAAGGCTAGGACAGGCAAGGACAGGCAAGGCAAGGCTAGGCTGCAGGACATGTTTTTGCTTTACAGTTTCTAGCACATTCGTCTTCAGACTAGGAGGAAAGCCATAAGACCGTATGGATTAGGCCGAAGCAAAAACCCCAGCTACTTGAGACACTTAGACTAAGCCTAAAATACCAAGATCTCTCCATAAGGATGGTTTTTATACTGTACTTCCACAATCTGCTGGCAGTACAAAAATATAAGCTGCAGATCTCCTTAGGCTGAGTCATGGTGCTTTGGGGCAGGGACCATGCATATCATGGGAATATTTCACAGTTTCTGCTCTGTTTTCAGTGTATGACACCAAAACACCCACCTGATGACATCCTTTCAAGAGCAAAGGCAGCAATTTGCAGAATTCCGCTTCTTAGGGGAAGTGAGAAATTGCTGAGCTGACACCAAGTCCTGCAGTGTCCCTGTCACCTGCAGAGCCACCGCATCCTCGCCACGGTAGCGGGCATTGTGACAAAGGTTCTATGTCAGCTGGGTGTGGCAGCCAGGCGCCCCCTAGGGAATGGGGAGCCTGTCAGCCCCGGGCCTGTCACTGCCTGGTGTCCCTGCTGCCACCAGCCAGGCCTCTGAAAACTTGTCAAACCATGCCCAGACTTGGGGCCAGTTTGGCCCAACGTCTGCAAGAGACAAGTCGGGAAGAAAGATATGGGACAGAGGGAGAAAGCGAAGGGAGCAGGAGAAAGGGAAGGAAGAATAAAAAGTAGTGTTGGGCTGCAGGAGTGAGATGGAGGAATTGCAAGAAAAGAGGCAGGAAGCAGGAGAGTGAGAGAAAAGGAAAGAAGAGACATGCAGCCAGACGAGGGCTTAGTGAGAGAGAATGGGACAGAGAACAGGATGAGAAGGACATAAGGCAAGGCTAGGACAGGCAAGGACAGGCAAGGCAAGGCTAGGCTGCAGGACATGTTTTTGCTTTATAGTTTCTAGCACATTCCTCTTCAGACTAGGAGGAAAGCCATAAGACCGTATGGATTAGGCCAAAGCAAAAACCCCAGCTACTTGAGACACTTAGACTAAGCCTAAAATACCAAGATCTCTCCATAAGGATGGTTTTTATACTGTACTTCCACAATCTGCTGGCAGTACAAAAATATAAGCTGCAGATCTCCTTAGGCTGAGTCATGGTGCTTTGGGGCAGGGACCATGCATATCATGGGAATATTTCACAGTTTCTGCTCTGTTTTCAGTGTATGACACCAAAACACCCACCTGATGACATCCTTTCAAGAGCAAAGGCAGCAATTTGCAGAATTCCGCTTCTTAGGGGAAGTGAGAAATTGCTGAGCTGACACCAAGTCCTGCAGTGTCCCTGTCACCTGCAGAGCCACCGCATCCTCGCCACGGTAGCGGGCATTGTGACAAAGGTTCTATGTCAGCTGGGTGTGGCAGCCAGGCGCCCCCTAGGGGATGGGGAGCCTGTCAGCCCTGGGCCTGTCACTGCCTGGTGTCCCTGCTGCCACCAGCCAGGCCTCTGAAAACTTGTCAAACCATGCCCAGACTTGGGGCCAGTTTGGCCCAAAGTCTGCAAGAGACAAGTCGGGAAGAAAGATATGGGACAGAGGGAGAAAGCGAAGGGAGCAGGAGAAAGGGAAGGAAGAATAAAAAGTAGTGTTGGGCTGCAGGAGTGAGATGGAGGAATTGCAAGAAAAGAGGCAGGAAGCAGGAGAGTGAGAGAAAAGGAAAGAAGAGACATGCAGCCAGACGAGGGGTTAGTGAGAGAGGATGGGACAGAGAACAGGATGAGAAGGACATAAGGCAAGGCTAGGACAGGCAAGGACAGGCAAGGCAAGGCTAGGCTGCAGGACATGTTTTTGCTTTATAGTTTCTAGCACATTCGTCTTCAGACTAGGAGGAAAGCCATAAGACCGTATGGATTAGGCCCAAGCAAAAACCCCAGCTACTTGAGACACTTAGACTAAGCCTAAAATACCAAGATCTCTCCATAAGGATGGTTTTTATACTGTACTTCCACAATCTGCTGGCAGTACAAAAATATAAGCTGCAGATCTCCTTAGGCTGAGTCATGGTGCTTTGGGGCAGGGACCATGCATATCATGGGAATATTTCACAGTTTCTGCTCTGTTTTCAGTGTATGACACCAAAACACCCACCTGATGACATCCTTTCAAGAGCAAAGGCAGCAATTTGCAGAATTCCGCTTCTTAGGGGAAGTGAGAAATTGCTGAGCTGACACCAAGTCCTGCAGTGTCCCTGTCACCTGCAGAGCCACCGCATCCTCGCCACGGTAGCGGGCATTGTGACAAAGGTTCTATGTCAGCTGAGTGTGGCAGCCAGGCGCCCCCTAGGGGATGGGGAGCCAGTCAGCCCCGGGCCTGTCACTGCCTGGTGTCCCTGCTGCCACCAGCCAGGCCTCTGAAAACTTGTCAAACCATGCCCAGACTTGGGGCCAGTTTGGCCCAAAGTCTGCAAGAGACAAGTCGGGAAGAAAGATATGGGACAGAGGGAGAAAGCGAAGGGAGCAGGAGAAAGGGAAGGAAGACTAAAAAGTAGTGTTGGGCTGCAGGAGTGAGATGGAGGAATTGCAAGAAAAGAGGCAGGAAGCAGGAGAGTGAGAGAAAAGGAAAGAAGAGACATGCAGCCAGACGAGGGCTTAGTGAGAGAGGATAGGACAGAGAACAGGATGAGAAGGACATAAGGCAAGGCTAGGACAGGCAAGGACAGGCAAGGCAAGGCTAGGCTGCAGGACATGTTTTTGCTTTATAGTTTCTAGCACATTCGTCTTCAGACTAGGAGGAAAGCCATAAGACCGTATGGATTAGGCCCAAGCAAAAACCCCAGCTACTTGAGACACTTAGACTAAGCCTAAAATACCAAGATCTCTCCATAAGGATGGTTTTTATACTGTACTTCCACAATCTGCTGGCAGTACAAAAAAATAAGCTGCAGATCTCCTTAGGCTGAGTCATGGTGCTTTGGGGCAGGGACCATGCATATCATGGGAATATTTCACAGTTTCTGCTCTGTTTTCAGTGTATGACACCAAAACACCCACCTGATGACATCCTTTCAAGAGCAAAGGCAGCAATTTGCAGAATTCCGCTTCTTAGGGGAAGTGAGAAATTGCTGAGCTGACACCAAGTCCTGCAGTGTCCCTGTCACCTGCAGAGCCACCGCATCCTCGCCACGGTAGCGGGCATTGTGACAAAGGTTCTATGTCAGCTGGGTGTGGCAGCCAGGCGCCCCCTAGGGGATGGGGAGCCTGTCAGCCCTGGGCCTGTCACTGCCTGGTGTCCCTGCTGCCACCAGCCAGGCCTCTGAAAACTTGTCAAACCATGCCCAGACTTGGGGCCAGTTTGGCCCAAAGTCTGCAAGAGACAAGTCGGGAAGAAAGATATGGGACAGAGGGAGAAAGCGAAGGGAGCAGGAGAAAGGGAAGGAAGAATAAAAAGTAGTGTTGGGCTGCAGGAGTGAGATGGAGGAATTGCAAGAAAAGAGGCAGGAAGCAGGAGAGTGAGAGAAAAGGAAAGAAGAGACATGCAGCCAGACGAGGGCTTAGTGAGAGAGGATAGGACAGAGAACAGGATGAGAAGGACATAAGGCAAGGCTAGGACAGGCAAGGACAGACAAGGCAAGGCTAGGCTGCAGGACATGTTTTTGCTTTATAGTTTCTAGCACATTCGTCTTCAGACTAGGAGGAAAGCCATAAGACCGTATGGATTAGGCCCAAGCAAAAACCCCAGCTACTTGAGACACTTAGACTAAGCCTAAAATACCAAGATCTCTCCATAAGGATGGTTTTTATACTGTACTTCCACAATCTGCTGGCAGTACAAAAAAATAAGCTGCAGATCTCCTTAGGCTGAGTCATGGTGCTTTGGGGCAGGGACCATGCATATCATGGGAATATTTCACAGTTTCTGCTCTGTTTTCAGTGTATGACACCAAAACACCCACCTGATGACATCCTTTCAAGAGCAAAGGCAGCAATTTGCAGAATTCCGCTTCTTAGGGGAAGTGAGAAATTGCTGAGCTGACACCAAGTCCTGCAGTGTCCCTGTCACCTGCAGAGCCACCGCATCCTCGCCACGGTAGCGGGCATTGTGACAAAGGTTCTATGTCAGCTGGGTGTGGCAGCCAGGCGCCCCCTAGGGGATGGGGAGCCTGTCAGCCCCGGGCCTGTCACTGCCTGGTGTCCCTGCTGCCACCAGCCAGGCCTCTGAAAACTTGTCCAACCATGCCCAGACTTGGGGCCAGTTTGGCCCAAAGTCTGCAAGAGACAAGTCGGGAAGAAAGATATGGGACAGAGGGAGAAAGCGAAGGGAGCAGGAGAAAGGGAAGGAAGAATAAAAAGTAGTGTTGGGCTGCAGGAGTGAGATGGAGGAATTGCAAGAAAAGAGGCAGGAAGCAGGAGAGTGAGAGAAAAGGAAAGAAGAGACATGCAGCCAGACGAGGGCTTAGTGAGAGAGGATAGGACAGAGAACAGGATGAGAAGGACATAAGGCAAGGCTAGGACAGGCAAGGACAGGCAAGGCAAGGCTAGGCTGCAGGACATGTTTTTGCTTTATAGTTTCTAGCACATTCGTCTTCAGACTAGGAGGAAAGCCATAAGACCGTATGGATTAGGCCCAAGCAAAAACCCCAGCTACTTGAGACACTTAGACTAAGCCTAAAATACCAAGATCTCTCCATAAGGATGGTTTTTATACTGTACTTCCACAATCTGCTGGCAGTACAAAAATATAAGCTGCAGATCTCCTTAGGCTGAGTCATGGTGCTTTGGGGCAGGGACCATGCATATCATGGGAATATTTCACAGTTTCTGCTCTGTTTTCAGTGTATGACACCAAAACACCCACCTGATGACATCCTTTCAAGAGCAAAGGCAGCAATTTGCAGAATTCCGCTTCTTAGGGGAAGTGAGAAATTGCTGAGCTGACACCAAGTCCTGCAGTGTCCCTGTCACCTGCAGAGCCACCGCATCCTCGCCACGGTAGCGGGCATTGTGACAAAGGTTCTATGTCAGCTGGGTGTGGCAGCCAGGCGCCCCCTAGGGGATGGGGAGCCTGTCAGCCCTGGGCCTGTCACTGCCTGGTGTCCCTGCTGCCACCAGCCAGGCCTCTGAAAACTTGTCAAACCATGCCCAGACTTGGGGCCAGTTTGGCCCAAAGTCTGCAAGAGACAAGTCGGGAAGAAAGATATGGGACAGAGGGAGAAAGCGAAGGGAGCAGGAGAAAGGGAAGGAAGAATAAAAAGTAGTGTTGGGCTGTAGGAGTGAGATGGAGGAATTGCAAGAAAAGAGGCAGGAAGCAGGAGAGTGAGAGAAAAGGAAAGAAGAGACATGCAGCCAGACGAGGGCTTAGTGAGAGAGGATGGGACAGAGAACAGGATGAGAAAGACATAAGGCAAGGCTGGGACAGGCAAGGACAGGCAAGGCAAGGCTAGGCTGCAGGACATGTTTTTGCTTTATAGTTTCTAGCACATTCGTCTTCAGACTAGGAGGAAAGCCATAAGACCGTATGGATTAGGCCCAAGCAAAAACCCTAGCTACTTGAGACACTTAGACTAAGCCTAAAATACCAAGATCTCTCCATAAGGATGGTTTTTATACTGTACTTCCACAATCTGCTGGCAGTACAAAAAAATAAGCTGCAGATCTCCTTAGGCTGAGTCATGGTGCTTTGGGGCAGGGACCATGCATATGATGGGAATATTTCACAGTTTCTGCTCTGTTTTCAGTGTATGACACCAAAACACCCACCTGATGACATCCTTTCAAGAGCAAAGGCAGCAATTTGCAGAATTCCGCTTCTTAGGGGAAGTGAGAAATTGCTGAGCTGACACCAAGTCCTGCAGTGTCCCTGTCACCTGCAGAGCCACCGCATCCTCGCCACGGTAGCGGGCATTGTGACAAAGGTTCTATGTCAGCTGGGTGTGGCAGCCAGGCGCCCCCTAGGGGATGGGGAGCCTGTCAGCCCCGGGCCTGTCACTGCCTGGTGTCCCTGCTGCCACCAGCCAGGCCTCTGAAAACTTGTCAAACCATGCCCAGACTTGGGGCCAGTTTGGCCCAAAGTCTGCAAGAGACAAGTCGGGAAGAAAGATATGGGACAGAGGGAGAAAGCGAAGGGAGCAGGAGAAAGGGAAGGAAGAATAAAAAGTAGTGTTGGGCTGCAGGAGTGAGATGGAGGAATTGCAAGAAAAGAGGCAGGAAGCAGGAGAGTGAGAGAAAAGGAAAGAAGAGACATGCAGCCAGACGAGGGCTTAGTGAGAGAGGATGGGACAGAGAACAGGATGAGAAAGACATAAGGCAAGGCTGGGACAGGCAAGGACAGGCAAGGCAAGGCTAGGCTGCAGGACATGTTTTTGCTTTATAGTTTCTAGCACATTCGTCTTCAGACTAGGAGGAAAGCCATAAGACCGTATGGATTAGGCCCAAGCAAAAACCCCAGCTACTTGAGACACTTAGACTAAGCCTAAAATACCAAGATCTCTCCATAAGGATGGTTTTTATACTGTACTTCCACAATCTGCTGGCAGTACAAAAATATAAGCTGCAGATCTCCTTAGGCTGAGTCATGGTGCTTTGGGGCAGGGACCATGCATATCATGGGAATATTTCACAGTTTCTGCTCTGTTTTCAGTGTATGACACCAAAACACCCACCTGATGACATCCTTTCAAGAGCAAAGGCAGCAATTTGCAGAATTCCGCTTCTTAGGGGAAGTGAGAAATTGCTGAGCTGACACCAAGTCCTGCAGTGTCCCTGTCACCTGCAGAGCCACCGCATCCTCGCCACGGTAGCGGGCATTGTGACAAAGGTTCTATGTCAGCTGGGTGTGGCAGCCAGGCGCCCCCTAGGGGATGGGGAGCCTGTCAGCCCCGGGCCTGTCACTGCCTGGTGTCCCTGCTGCCACCAGCCAGGCCTCTGAAAACTTGTCAAACCATGCCCAGACTTGGGGCCAGTTTGGCCCAAAGTCTGCAAGAGACAAGTCGGGAAGAAAGATATAGGACAGAGGGAGAAAGCGAAGGGAGCAGGAGAAAGGGAAGGAAGAATAAAAAGTAGTGTTGGGCTGCAGGAGTGAGATGGAGGAATTGCAAGAAAAGAGGCAGGAAGCAGGAGAGTGAGAGAAAAGGAAAGAAGAGACATGCAGCCAGACGAGGGCTTAGTGAGAGAGGATGGGACAGAGAACAGGATGAGAAAGACATAAGGCAAGGCTGGGACAGGCAAGGACAGGCAAGGCAAGGCTAGGCTGCAGGACATGTTTTTGCTTTATAGTTTCTAGCACATTCGTCTTCAGACTAGGAGGAAAGCCATAAGACCGTATGGATTAGGCCCAAGCAAAAACCCCAGCTACTTGAGACACTTAGACTAAGCCTAAAATACCAAGATCTCTCCATAAGGATGGTTTTTATACTGTACTTCCACAATCTGCTGGCAGTACAAAAAAATAAGCTGCAGATCTCCTTAGGCTGAGTCATGGTGCTTTGGGGCAGGGACCATGCATATCATGGGAATATTTCACAGTTTCTGCTCTGTTTTCAGTGTATGACACCAAAACACCCACCTGATGACATCCTTTCAAGAGCAAAGGCAGCAATTTGCAGAATTCCGCTTCTTAGGGGAAGTGAGAAATTGCTGAGCTGACACCAAGTCCTGCAGTGTCCCTGTCACCTGCAGAGCCACCGCATCCTCGCCACGGTAGCGGGCATTGTGACAAAGGTTCTATGTCAGCTGGGTGTGGCAGCCAGGCGCCCCCTAGGGGATGGGGAGCCTGTCAGCCCCGGGCCTGTCACTGCCTGGTGTCCCTGCTGCCACCAGCCAGGCCTCTGAAAACTTGTCAAAGCATGCCCAGACTTGGGGCCAGTTTGGCCCAAAGTCTGCAAGAGACAAGTCGGGAAGAAAGATATGGGACAGAGGGAGAAAGCGAAGGGAGCAGGAGAAAGGGAAGGAAGAATAAAAAGTAGTGTTGGGCTGCAGGAGTGAGATGGAGGAATTGCAAGAAAAGAGGCAGGAAGCAGGAGAGTGAGAGAAAAGGAAAGAAGAGACATGCAGCCAGACGAGGGCTTAGTGAGAGAGGATGGGACAGAGAACAGGATGAGAAGGACATAAGGCAAGGCTAGGACAGGCAAGGACAGGCAAGGCAAGGCTAGGCTGCAGGACATGTTTTTGCTTTACAGTTTCTAGCACATTCGTCTTCAGACTAGGAGGAAAGCCATAAGACCGTATGGATTAGGCCGAAGCAAAAACCCCAGCTACTTGAGACACTTAGACTAAGCCTAAAATACCAAGATCTCTCCATAAGGATGGTTTTTATACTGTACTTCCACAATCTGCTGGCAGTACAAAAATATAAGCTGCAGATCTCCTTAGGCTGAGTCATGGTGCTTTGGGGCAGGGACCATGCATATGATGGGAATATTTCACAGTTTCTGCTCTGTTTTCAGTGTATGACACCAAAACACCCACCTGATGACATCCTTTCAAGAGCAAAGGCAGCAATTTGCAGAATTCCGCTTCTTAGGGGAAGTGAGAAATTGCTGAGCTGACACCAAGTCCTGCAGTGTCCCTGTCACCTGCAGAGCCACCGCATCCTCGCCACGGTAGCGGGCATTGTGACAAAGGTTCTATGTCAGCTGAGTGTGGCAGCCAGGCGCCCCCTAGGGGATGGGGAGCCAGTCAGCCCCGGGCCTGTCACTGCCTGGTGTCCCTGCTGCCACCAGCCAGGCCTCTGAAAACTTGTCAAACCATGCCCAGACTTGGGGCCAGTTTGGCCCAAAGTCTGCAAGAGACAAGTCGGGAAGAAAGATATGGGACAGAGGGAGAAAGCGAAGGGAGCAGGAGAAAGGGAAGGAAGACTAAAAAGTAGTGTTGGGCTGCAGGAGTGAGATGGAGGAATTGCAAGAAAAGAGGCAGGAAGCAGGAGAGTGAGAGAAAAGGAAAGAAGAGACATGCAGCCAGACGAGGGCTTAGTGAGAGAGAATGGGACAGAGAACAGGATGAGAAGGACATAAGGCAAGGCTAGGACAGGCAAGGACAGGCAAGGCAAGGCTAGGCTGCAGGACATGTTTTTGCTTTATAGTTTCTAGCACATTCCTCTTCAGACTAGGAGGAAAGCCATAAGACCGTATGGATTAGGCCGAAGCAAAAACCCCAGCTACTTGAGACACTTAGACTAAGCCTAAAATACCAAGATCTCTCCATAAGGATGGTTTTTATACTGTACTTCCACAATCTGCTGGCAGTACAAAAATATAAGCTGCAGATCTCCTTAGGCTGAGTCATGGTGCTTTGGGGCAGGGACCATGCATATGATGGGAATATTTCACAGTTTCTGCTCTGTTTTCAGTGTATGACACCAAAACACCCACCTGATGACATCCTTTCAAGAGCAAAGGCAGCAATTTGCAGAATTCCGCTTCTTAGGGGAAGTGAGAAATTGCTGAGCTGACACCAAGTCCTGCAGTGTCCCTGTCACCTGCAGAGCCACCGCATCCTCGCCACGGTAGCGGGCATTGTGAGAAAGGTTCTATGTCAGCTGGGTGTGGCAGCCAGGCGCCCCCTAGGGGATGGGGAGCCTGTCAGCCCTGGGCCTGTCACTGCCTGGTGTCCCTGCTGCCACCAGCCAGGCCTCTGAAAACTTGTCAAACCATGCCCAGACTTGGGGCCAGTTTGGCCCAAAGTCTGCAAGAGACAAGTCGGGAAGAAAGATATGGGACAGAGGGAGAAAGCGAAGGGAGCAGGAGAAAGGGAAGGAAGAATAAAAAGTAGTGTTGGGCTGCAGGAGTGAGATGGAGGAATTGCAAGAAAAGAGGCAGGAAGCAGGAGAGTGAGAGAAAAGGAAAGAAGAGACATGCAGCCAGACGAGGGGTTAGTGAGAGAGGATGGGACAGAGAACAGGATGAGAAGGACATAAGGCAAGGCTAGGACAGGCAAGGACAGGCAAGGCAAGGCTAGGCTGCAGGACATGTTTTTGCTTTATAGTTTCTAGCACATTCGTCTTCAGACTAGGAGGAAAGCCATAAGACCGTATGGATTAGGCCGAAGCAAAAACCCCAGCTACTTGAGACACTTAGACTAAGCCTAAAATACCAAGATCTCTCCATAAGGATGGTTTTTATACTGTACTTCCACAATCTGCTGGCAGTACAAAAAAATAAGCTGCAGATCTCCTTAGGCTGAGTCATGGTGCTTTGGGGCAGGGACCATGCATATCATGGGAATATTTCACAGTTTCTGCTCTGTTTTCAGTGTATGACACCAAAACACCCACCTGATGACATCCTTTCAAGAGCAAAGGCAGCAATTTGCAGAATTCCGCTTCTTAGGGGAAGTGAGAAATTGCTGAGCTGACACCAAGTCCTGCAGTGTCCCTGTCACCTGCAGAGCCACCGCATCCTCGCCACGGTAGCGGGCATTGTGACAAAGGTTCTATGTCAGCTGGGTGTGGCAGCAAGGCGCCCCCTAGGGGATGGGGAGCCTGTCAGCCCCGGGCCTGTCACTGCCTGGTGTCCCTGCTGCCACCAGCCAGGCCTCTGAAAACTTGTCAAACCATGCCCAGACTTGGGGCCAGTTTGGCCCCAAGTCTGCAAGAGACAAGTCGGGAAGAAAGATATGGGACAGAGGGAGAAAGCGAAGGGAGCAGGAGAAAGGGAAGGAAGAATAAAAAGTAGTTTTGGGCTGCAGGAGTGAGATGGAGGAATTGCAAGAAAAGAAGCAGGAAGCAGGAGAGTGAGAGAAAAGGAAAGAAGAGACATGCAGCCAGACGAGGGCTTAGTGAGAGAGGATGGGACAGAGAACAGGATGAGAAGGACATAACGCAAGGCTAGGACAGGCAAGGACAGGCAAGGCAAGGCTAGGCTGCAGGACATGTTTTTGCTTTATAGTTTCTAGCACATTCGTCTTCAGACTAGGAGGAAAGCCATAAGACCGTATGGATTAGGCTCAAGCAAAAACCCCAGCTACTTGAGACACTTAGACTAAGCCTAAAATACCGAGATCTCTCTATAAGGATGGTTTTTATACTGTACTTCCACAATCTGCTGGCAGTAGAAAAATATAAGCTGCAGATCTCCTTAGGCTGAGTCATGGTGCTTTGGGGCAGGGACCATGCATATGATGGGAATATTTCACAGTTTCTGCTCTGTTTTCAGTGTATGACACCAAAACACCCACCTGATGACATCCTTTCAAGAGCAAAGGCAGCAATTTGCAGAATTCCGCTTCTTAGGGGAAGTGAGAAATTGCTGAGCTGACACCAAGTCCTGCAGTGTCCCTGTCACCTGCAGAGCCACCGCATCCTCGCCACGGTAGCGGGCATTGTGAGAAAGGTTCTATGTCAGCTGGGTGTGGCAGCCAGGCGCCCCCTAGGGGATGGGGAGCCTGTCAGCCCCGGGCCTGTCACTGCCTGGTGTCCCTGCTGCCACCAGCCAGGCCTCTGAAAACTTGTCCAACCATGCCCAGACTTGGGGCCAGTTTGGCCCAAAGTCTGCAAGAGACAAGTCGGGAAGAAAGATATGGGACAGAGGGAGAAAGCGAAGGGAGCAGGAGAAAGGGAAGGAAGAATAAAAAGTAGTGTTGGGCTGCAGGAGTGAGATGGAGGAATTGCAAGAAAAGAGGCAGGAAGCAGGAGAGTGAGAGAAAAGGAAAGAAGAGACATGCAGCCAGACGAGGGGTTAGTGAGAGAGGATGGGACAGAGAACAGGATGAGAAGGACATAAGGCAAGGCTAGGACAGGCAAGGACAGGCAAGGCAAGGCTAGGCTGCAGGACATGTTTTTGCTTTATAGTTTCTAGCACATTCGTCTTCAGACTAGGAGGAAAGCCATAAGACCGTATGGATTAGGCCGAAGCAAAAACCCCAGCTACTTGAGACACTTAGACTAAGCCTAAAATACCAAGATCTCTCCATAAGGATGGTTTTTATACTGTACTTCCACAATCTGCTGGCAGTACAAAAATATAAGCTGCAGATCTCCTTAGGCTGAGTCATGGTGCTTTGGGGCAGGGACCATGCATATCATGGGAATATTTCACAGTTTCTGCTCTGTTTTCAGTGTATGACACCAAAACACCCACCTGATGACATCCTTTCAAGAGCAAAGGCAGCAATTTGCAGAATTCCGCTTCTTAGGGGAAGTGAGAAATTGCTGAGCTGACACCAAGTCCTGCAGTGTCCCTGTCACCTGCAGAGCCACCGCATCCTCGCCACGGTAGCGGGCATTGTGACAAAGGTTCTATGTCAGCTGAGTGTGGCAGCCAGGCGCCCCCTAGGGGATGGGGAGCCAGTCAGCCCCGGGCCTGTCACTGCCTGGTGTCCCTGCTGCCACCAGCCAGGCCTCTGAAAACTTGTCAAACCATGCCCAGACTTGGGGCCAGTTTGGCCCAAAGTCTGCAAGAGACAAGTCGGGAAGAAAGATATGGGACAGAGGGAGAAAGCGAAGGGAGCAGGAGAAAGGGAAGGAAGACTAAAAAGTAGTGTTGGGCTGCAGGAGTGAGATGGAGGAATTGCAAGAAAAGAGGCAGGAAGCAGGAGAGTGAGAGAAAAGGAAAGAAGAGACATGCAGCCAGACGAGGGGTTAGTGAGAGAGGATGGGACAGAGAACAGGATGAGAAGGACATAAGGCAAGGCTAGGACAGGCAAGGACAGGCAAGGCAAGGCTAGGCTGCAGGACATGTTTTTGCTTTATAGTTTCTAGCACATTCCTCTTCAGACTAGGAGGAAAGCCATAAGACCGTATGGATTAGGCCGAAGCAAAAACCCCAGCTACTTGAGACACTTAGACTAAGCCTAAAATACCAAGATCTCTCCATAAGGATGGTTTTTATACTGTACTTCCACAATCTGCTGGCAGTACAAAAATATAAGCTGCAGATCTCCTTAGGCTGAGTCATGGTGCTTTGGGGCAGGGACCATGCATATGATGGGAATATTTCACAGTTTCTGCTCTGTTTTCAGTGTATGACACCAAAACACCCACCTGATGACATCCTTTCAAGAGCAAAGGCAGCAATTTGCAGAATTCCGCTTCTTAGGGGAAGTGAGAAATTGCTGAGCTGACACCAAGTCCTGCAGTGTCCCTGTCACCTGCAGAGCCACCGCATCCTCGCCACGGTAGCGGGCATTGTGAGAAAGGTTCTATGTCAGCTGGGTGTGGCAGCCAGGCGCCCCCTAGGGGATGGGGAGCCTGTCAGCCCTGGGCCTGTCACTGCCTGGTGTCCCTGCTGCCACCAGCCAGGCCTCTGAAAACTTGTCAAACCATGCCCAGACTTGGGGCCAGTTTGGCCCAAAGTCTGCAAGAGACAAGTCGGGAAGAAAGATATGGGACAGAGGGAGAAAGCGAAGGGAGCAGGAGAAAGGGAAGGAAGAATAAAAAGTAGTGTTGGGCTGCAGGAGTGAGATGGAGGAATTGCAAGAAAAGAGGCAGGAAGCAGGAGAGTGAGAGAAAAGGAAAGAAGAGACATGCAGCCAGACGAGGGGTTAGTGAGAGAGGATGGGACAGAGAACAGGATGAGAAGGACATAAGGCAAGGCTAGGACAGGCAAGGACAGGCAAGGCAAGGCTAGGCTGCAGGACATGTTTTTGCTTTATAGTTTCTAGCACATTCGTCTTCAGACTAGGAGGAAAGCCATAAGACCGTATGGATTAGGCCGAAGCAAAAACCCCAGCTACTTGAGACACTTAGACTAAGCCTAAAATACCAAGATCTCTCCATAAGGATGGTTTTTATACTGTACTTCCACAATCTGCTGGCAGTACAAAAAAATAAGCTGCAGATCTCCTTAGGCTGAGTCATGGTGCTTTGGGGCAGGGACCATGCATATCATGGGAATATTTCACAGTTTCTGCTCTGTTTTCAGTGTATGACACCAAAACACCCACCTGATGACATCCTTTCAAGAGCAAAGGCAGCAATTTGCAGAATTCCGCTTCTTAGGGGAAGTGAGAAATTGCTGAGCTGACACCAAGTCCTGCAGTGTCCCTGTCACCTGCAGAGCCACCGCATCCTCGCCACGGTAGCGGGCATTGTGACAAAGGTTCTATGTCAGCTGAGTGTGGCAGCAAGGCGCCCCCTAGGGGATGGGGAGCCTGTCAGCCCCGGGCCTGTCACTGCCTGGTGTCCCTGCTGCCACCAGCCAGGCCTCTGAAAACTTGTCAAACCATGCCCAGACTTGGGGCCAGTTTGGCCCCAAGTCTGCAAGAGACAAGTCGGGAAGAAAGATATGGGACAGAGGGAGAAAGCGAAGGGAGCAGGAGAAAGGGAAGGAAGAATAAAAAGTAGTTTTGGGCTGCAGGAGTGAGATGGAGGAATTGCAAGAAAAGAAGCAGGAAGCAGGAGAGTGAGAGAAAAGGAAAGAAGAGACATGCAGCCAGACGAGGGCTTAGTGAGAGAGGATGGGACAGAGAACAGGATGAGAAGGACATAACGCAAGGCTAGGACAGGCAAGGACAGGCAAGGCAAGGCTAGGCTGCAGGACATGTTTTTGCTTTATAGTTTCTAGCACATTCGTCTTCAGACTAGGAGGAAAGCCATAAGACCGTATGGATTAGGCTCAAGCAAAAACCCCAGCTACTTGAGACACTTAGACTAAGCCTAAAATACCGAGATCTCTCTATAAGGATGGTTTTTATACTGTACTTCCACAATCTGCTGGCAGTAGAAAAATATAAGCTGCAGATCTCCTTAGGCTGAGTCATGGTGCTTTGGGGCAGGGACCATGCATATGATGGGAATATTTCACAGTTTCTGCTCTGTTTTCAGTGTATGACACCAAAACACCCACCTGATGACATCCTTTCAAGAGCAAAGGCAGCAATTTGCAGAATTCCGCTTCTTAGGGGAAGTGAGAAATTGCTGAGCTGACACCAAGTCCTGCAGTGTCCCTGTCACCTGCAGAGCCACCGCATCCTCGCCACGGTAGCGGGCATTGTGAGAAAGGTTCTATGTCAGCTGGGTGTGGCAGCCAGGCGCCCCCTAGGGGATGGGGAGCCTGTCAGCCCCGGGCCTGTCACTGCCTGGTGTCCCTGCTGCCACCAGCCAGGCCTCTGAAAACTTGTCCAACCATGCCCAGACTTGGGGCCAGTTTGGCCCAAAGTCTGCAAGAGACAAGTCGGGAAGAAAGATATGGGACAGAGGGAGAAAGCGAAGGGAGCAGGAGAAAGGGAAGGAAGAATAAAAAGTAGTGTTGGGCTGCAGGAGTGAGATGGAGGAATTGCAAGAAAAGAGGCAGGAAGCAGGAGAGTGAGAGAAAAGGAAAGAAGAGACATGCAGCCAGACGAGGGCTTAGTGAGAGAGGATAGGACAGAGAACAGGATGAGAAGGACATAAGGCAAGGCTAGGACAGGCAAGGACAGGCAAGGCAAGGCTAGGCTGCAGGACATGTTTTTGCTTTATAGTTTCTAGCACATTCGTCTTCAGACTAGGAGGAAAGCCATAAGACCGTATGGATTAGGCTCAAGCAAAAACCCCAGCTACTTGAGACACTTAGACTAAGCCTAAAATACCAAGATCTCTCCATTAGGATGGTTTTTATACTGTACTTCCACAATCTGCTGGCAGTAGAAAAAAATAAGCTGCAGATCTCCTTAGGCTGAGTCATGGTGCTTTGGGGCAGGGACCATGCATATGATGGGAATATTTCACAGTTTCTGCTCTGTTTTCAGTGTATGACACCAAAACACCCACCTGATGACATCCTTTCAAGAGCAAAGGCAGCAATTTGCAGAATTCCGCTTCTTAGGGGAAGTGAGAAATTGCTGAGCTGACACCAAGTCCTGCAGTGTCCCTGTCACCTGCAGAGCCACCGCATCCTCGCCACGGTAGCGGGCATTGTGACAAAGGTTCTATGTCAGCTGGGTGTGGCAGCCAGGCGCCCCCTAGGGGATGGGGAGCCTGTCAGCCCCGGGCCTGTCACTGCCTGGTGTCCCTGCTGCCACCAGCCAGGCCTCTGAAAACTTGTCAAACCATGCCCAGACTTGGGGCCAGTTTGGCCCAAAGTCTGCAAGAGACAAGTCGGGAAGAAAGATATGGGACAGAGGGAGAAAGCGAAGGGAGCAGGAGAAAGGGAAGGAAGAATAAAAAGTAGTGTTGGGCTGCAGGAGTGAGATGGAGGAATTGCAAGAAAAGAGGCAGGAAGCAGGAGAGTGAGAGAAAAGGAAAGAAGAGACATGCAGCCAGACGAGGGCTTAGTGAGAGAGGATGGGACAGAAAACAGGATGAGAAGGAAAGTAGGCAAGGCTGGGACAGGCAAGGACAGGCAAGGCAAGGCTAGGCTGCAGGACATGTTTTTGCTTTATAGTTTCTAGCACATTCGTCTTCAGACTAGGAGGAAAGCCATAAGACCGTATGGATTAGGCCCAAGCAAAAACCCCAGCTACTTGAGACACTTAGACTAAGCCTAAAATACCAAGATCTCTCCATTAGGATGGTTTTTATACTGTACTTCCACAATCTGCTGGCAGTAGAAAAAAATAAGCTGCAGATCTCCTTAGGCTGAGTCATGGTGCTTTGGGGCAGGGACCATGCATATGATGGGAATATTTCACAGTTTCTGCTCTGTTTTCAGTGTATGACACCAAAACACACACCTGATGACATCCTTTCAAGAGCAAAGGCAGCAATTTGCAGAATTCCGCTTCTTAGGGGAAGTGAGAAATTGCTGAGCTGACACCAAGTCCTGCAGTGTCCCTGTCACCTGCAGAGCCACCGCATCCTCGCCACGGTAGCGGGCATTGTGAGAAAGGTTCTATGTCAGCTGGGTGTGGCAGCCAGGCGCCCCCTAGGGGATGGGGAGCCTGTCAGCCCCGGGCCTGTCACTGCCTGGTGTCCCTGCTGCCACCAGCCAGGCCTCTGAAAACTTGTCAAACCATGCCCAGACTTGGGGCCAGTTTGGCCCAAAGTCTGCAAGAGACAAGTCGGGAAGAAAGATATGGGACAGAGGGAGAAAGCGAAGGGAGCAGGAGAAAGGGAAGGAAGAATAAAAAGTAGTGTTGGGCTGCAGGAGTGAGATGGAGGAATTGCAAGAAAAGAGGCAGGAAGCAGGAGAGTGAGAGAAAAGGAAAGAAGAGACATGCAGCCAGACGAGGGCTTAGTGAGAGAGGATGGGACAGAGAACAGGATGAGAAGGACATAAGGCAAGGCTAGGACAGGCAAGGACAGGCAAGGCAAGGCTAGGCTGCAGGACATGTTTTTGCTTTATAGTTTCTAGCACATTCGTCTTCAGACTAGGAGGAAAGCCATAAGACCGTATGGATTAGGCTCAAGCAAAAACCCCAGCTACTTGAGACACTTAGACTAAGCCTAAAATACCAAGATCTCTCCATAAGGATGGTTTTTATACTGTACTTCCACAATCTGCTCGCAGTACAAAAATATAAGCTGCAGATCTCCTTAGGCTGAGTCATGGTGCTTTGGGGCAGGGACCATGCATATCATGGGAATATTTCACAGTTTCTGCTCTGTTTTCAGTGTATGACACCAAAACACCCACCTGATGACATCCTTTCAAGAGCAAAGGCAGCAATTTGCAGAATTCCGCTTCTTAGGGGAAGTGAGAAATTGCTGAGCTGACACCAAGTCCTGCAGTGTCCCTGTCACCTGCAGAGCCACCGCATCCTCGCCAGGGTAGCGGGCATTGTGACAAAGGTTCTATGTCAGCTGGGTGTGGCAGCCAGGCGCCCCCTAGGGGATGGGGAGCCTGTCAGCCCTGGGCCTGTCACTGCCTGGTGCCCCTGCTGCCACCAGCCAGGCCTCTGAAAACTTGTCAAACCATGCCCAGACTTGGGGCCAGTTTGGCCCAAAGTCTGCAAGAGACAAGTCGGGAAGAAAGATATGGGACAGAGGGAGAAAGCGAAGGGAGCAGGAGAAAGGGAAGGAAGAATAAAAAGTAGTGTTGGGCTGCAGGAGTGAGATGGAGGAATTGCAAGAAAAGAGGCAGGAAGCAGGAGAGTGAGAGAAAAGGAAAGAAGAGACATGCAGCCAGACGAGGGGTTAGTGAGACAGGATGGGACAGAGAACAGGATGAGAAGGACATAAGGCAAGGCTAGGACAGGCAAGGCAAGGCTAGGCTGCAGGACATGTTTTTGCTTTACAGTTTCTAGCACATTCGTCTTCAGACTAGGAGGAAAGCCATAAGACCGTATCGATTAGGCCCAAGCAAAAACCCCAGCTACTTGAGACACTTAAACTAAGCCTAAAATACCAAGATCTCTCCATAAGGATGGTTTTTATACTGTACTTCCACAATCTGCTGGCAGTACAAAAATATAAGCTGCAGATCTCCTTAGGCTGAGTCATGGTGCTTTGGGGCAGGGACCATGCATATGATGGGAATATTTCACAGTTTCTGCTCTGTTTTCAGTGTATGACACCAAAACACCCACCTGATGACATCCTTTCAAGAGCAAAGGCAGCAATTTGCAGAATTCCGCTTCTTAGGGGAAGTGAGAAATTGCTGAGCTGACACCAAGTCCTGCAGTGTCCCTGTCACCTGCAGAGCCACCGCATCCTCGCCAGGGTAGCGGGCATTGTGACAAAGGTTCTATGTCAGCTGGGTGTGGCAGCCAGGCGCCCCCTAGGGGATGGGGAGCCTGTCAGCCCTGGGCCTGTCACTGCCTGGTGCCCCTGCTGCCACCAGCCAGGCCTCTGAAAACTTGTCAAACCATGCCCAGACTTGGGGCCAGTTTGGCCCAAAGTCTGCAAGAGACAAGTCGGGAAGAAAGATATGGGACAGAGGGAGAAAGCGAAGGGAGCAGGAGAAAGGGAAGGAAGAATAAAAAGTAGTGTTGGGCTGCAGGAGTGAGATGGAGGAATTGCAAGAAAAGAGGCAGGAAGCAGGAGAGTGAGAGAAAAGGAAAGAAGAGACATGCAGCCAGACGAGGGGTTAGTGAGACAGGATGGGACAGAGAACAGGATGAGAAGGACATAAGGCAAGGCTAGGACAGGCAAGGCAAGGCTAGGCTGCAGGACATGTTTTTGCTTTACAGTTTCTAGCACATTCGTCTTCAGACTAGGAGGAAAGCCATAAGACCGTATCGATTAGGCCCAAGCAAAAACCCCAGCTACTTGAGACACTTAAACTAAGCCTAAAATACCAAGATCTCTCCATAAGGATGGTTTTTATACTGTACTTCCACAATCTGCTGGCAGTACAAAAATATAAGCTGCAGATCTCCTTAGGCTGAGTCATGGTGCTTTGGGGCAGGGACCATGCATATGATGGGAATATTTCACAGTTTCTGCTCTGTTTTCAGTGTATGACACCAAAACACCCACCTGATGACATCCTTTCAAGAGCAAAGGCAGCAATTTGCAGAATTCCGCTTCTTAGGGGAAGTGAGAAATTGCTGAGCTGACACCAAGTCCTGCAGTGTCCCTGTCACCTGCAGAGCCACCGCATGCTCGCCACGGTAGCGGGCATTGTGAGAAAGGTTCTATGTCAGCTGGGTGTGGCAGCCAGGCGCCCCCTAGGGGATGGGGAGCCTGTCAGCCCCGGGCCTGTCACTGCCTGGTGTCCCTGCTGCCACCAGCCAGGCCTCTGAAAACTTGTCAAACCATGCCCAGACTTGGGGCCAGTTTGGCCCAAAGTCTGCAAGAGACAAGTCGGGAAGAAAGATATGGGACAGAGGGAGAAAGCGAAGGGAGCAGGAGAAAGGGAAGGAAGAATAAAAAGTAGTGTTGGGCTGCAGGAGTGAGATGGAGGAATTGAAAGAAAAGAGGCAGGAAGCAGGAGAGTGAGAGAAAAGGAAAGAAGAGACATGCAGCCAGACGAGGGCTTGGTGAGAGAGGATGGGACAGAGAACAGGATGAGAAGGACATAAGGCAAGGCTAGGACAGGCAAGGACAGGCAAGGCAAGGCTAGGCTGCAGGACATGTTTTTGCTTTATAGTTTCTAGCACATTCGTCTTCAGACTAGGAGGAAAGCCATAAGACCGTATGGTTTAGGCCCAAGCAAAAACCCCAGCTACTTGAGACACTTAGACTAAGCCTAAAATACCAAGATCTCTCCATAAGGATGGTTTTTATACTGTACTTCCACAATCTGCTGGCAGTACAAAAAAATAAGCTGCAGATCTCCTTAGGCTGAGTCATGGTGCTTTGGGGCAGGGACCATGCATATCATGGGAATATTTCACAGTTTCTGCTCTGTTTTCAGTGTATGACACCAAAACACCCACCTGATGACATCCTTTCAAGAGCAAAGGCAGCAATTTGCAGAATTCCGCTTCTTAGGGGAAGTGAGAAATTGCTGAGCTGACACCAAGTCCTGCAGTGTCCCTGTCACCTGCAGAGCCACCGCATCCTCGCCACGGTAGCGGGCATTGTGAGAAAGGTTCTATGTCAGCTGGGTGTGGCAGCCAGGCGCCCCCTAGGGGATGGGGAGCCTGTCAGCCCCGGGCCTGTCACTGCCTGGTGTCCCTGCTGCCACCAGCCAGGCCTCTGAAAACTTGTCAAACCATGCCCAGACTTGGGGCCAGTTTGGCCCAAAGTCTGCAAGAGACAAGTCGGGAAGAAAGATATGGGACAGAGGGAGAAAGCGAAGGGAGCAGGAGAAAGGGAAGGAAGAATAAAAAGTAGTGTTGGGCTGCAGGAGTGAGATGGAGGAATTGCAAGAAAAGAGGCAGGAAGCAGGAGAGTGAGAGAAAAGGAAAGAAGAGACATGCAGCCAGACGAGGGCTTAGTGAGAGAGGATGGGACAGAGAACAGGATGAGAAGGACATAAGGCAAGGCTAGGACAGGCAAGGACAGGCAAGGCAAGGCTAGGCTGCAGGACATGTTTTTGCTTTATAGTTTCTAGCACATTCGTCTTCAGACTAGGAGGAAAGCCATAAGACCGTATGGATTAGGCTCAAGCAAAAACCCCAGCTACTTGAGACACTTAGACTAAGCCTAAAATACCAAGATCTCTCCATTAGGATGGTTTTTATACTGTACTTCCACAATCTGCTGGCAGTAGAAAAAAATAAGCTGCAGATCTCCTTAGGCTGAGTCATGGTGCTTTGGGGCAGGGACCATGCATATGATGGGAATATTTCACAGTTTCTGCTCTGTTTTCAGTGTATGACACCAAAACACCCACCTGATGACATCCTTTCAAGAGCAAAGGCAGCAATTTGCAGAATTCCGCTTCTTAGGGGAAGTGAGAAATTGCTGAGCTGACACCAAGTCCTGCAGTGTCCCTGTCACCTGCAGAGCCACCGCATCCTCGCCACGGTAGCGGGCATTGTGACAAAGGTTCTATGTCAGCTGGGTGTGGCAGCCAGGCGCCCCCTAGGGGATGGGGAGCCTGTCAGCCCTGGGCCTGTCACTGCCTGGTGCCCCTGCTGCCACCAGCCAGGCCTCTGAAAACTTGTCAAACCATGCCCAGACTTGGGGCCAGTTTGGCCCAAAGTCTGCAAGAGACAAGTCGGGAAGAAAGATATGGGACAGAGGGAGAAAGCGAAGGGAGCAGGAGAAAGGGAAGGAAGAATAAAAAGTAGTGTTGGGCTGCAGGAGTGAGATGGAGGAATTGCAAGAAAAGAGGCAGGAAGCAGGAGAGTGAGAGAAAAGGAAAGAAGAGACATGCAGCCAGACGAGGGGTTAGTGAGACAGGATGGGACAGAGAACAGGATGAGAAGGACATAAGGCAAGGCTAGGACAGGCAAGGACAGGCAAGGCAAGGCTAGGCTGCAGGACATGTTTTTGCTTTATAGTTTCTAGCACATTCGTCTTCAGACTAGGAGGAAAGCCATAAGACCGTATGGATTAGGCCCAAGCAAAAACCCCAGCTACTTGAGACACTTAGACTAAGCCTAAAATACCAAGATCTCTCCATAAGGATGGTTTTTATACTGTACTTCCACAATCTGCTGGCAGTACAAAAAAATAAGCTGCAGATCTCCTTAGGCTGAGTCATGGTGCTTTGGGGCAGGGACCATGCATATCATGGGAATATTTCACAGTTTCTGCTCTGTTTTCAGTGTATGACACCAAAACACCAACCTGATGACATCCTTTCAAGAGCAAAGGCAGCAATTTGCAGAATTCCGCTTCTTAGGGGAAGTGAGAAATTGCTGAGCTGACACCAAGTCCTGCAGTGTCCCTGTCACCTGCAGAGCCACCGCATGCTCGCCACGGTAGCGGGCATTGTGACAAAGGTTCTATGTCAGCTGGGTGTGGCAGCCAGGCGCCCCCTAGGGGATGGGGAGCCTGTCAGCCCTGGGCCTGTCACTGCCTGGTGTCCCTGCTGCCACCAGCCAGGCCTCTGAAAACTTGTCAAACCATGCCCAGACTTGGGGCCAGTTTGGCCCAAAGTCTCCAAGAGACAAGTCGGGAAGAAAGATATGGGACAGAGGGAGAAAGCGAAGGGAGCAGGAGAAAGGGAAGGAAGAATAAAAAGTAGTGTTGGGCTGCAGGAGTGAGATGGAGGAATTGCAAGAAAAGAGGCAGGAAGCAGGAGAGTGAGAGAAAAGGAAAGAAGAGACATGCAGCCAGACGAGGGGTTAGTGAGACAGGATGGGACAGAGAACAGGATGAGAAGGACATAAGGCAAGGCTAGGACAGGCAAGGCAAGGCTAGGCTGCAGGACATGTTTTTGCTTTACAGTTTCTAGCACATTCGTCTTCAGACTAGGAGGAAAGCCATAAGACCGTATCGATTAGGCCCAAGCAAAAACCCCAGCTACTTGAGACACTTAAACTAAGCCTAAAATACCAAGATCTCTCCATAAGGATGGTTTTTATACTGTACTTCCACAATCTGCTGGCAGTACAAAAAAATAAGCTGCAGATCTCCTTAGGCTGAGTCATGGTGCTTTGGGGCAGGGACCATGCATATGATGGGAATATTTCACAGTTTCTGCTCTGTTTTCAGTGTATGACACCAAAACACCCACCTGATGACATCCTTTCAAGAGCAAAGGCAGCAATTTGCAGAATTCCGCTTCTTAGGGGAAGTGAGAAATTGCTGAGCTGACACCAAGTCCTGCAGTGTCCCTGTCACCTGCAGAGCCACCGCATCCTCGCCACGGTAGCGGGCATTGTGACAAAGGTTCTATGTCAGCTGGGTGTGGCAGCCAGGCGCCCCCTAGGGGATGGGGAGCCTGTCAGCCCTGGGCCTGTCACTGCCTGGTGTCCCTGCTGCCACCAGCCAGGCCTCTGAAAACTTGTCAAACCATGCCCAGACTTGGGGCCAGTTTGGCCCAAAGTCTGCAAGAGACAAGTCGGGAAGAAAGATATGGGACAGAGGGAGAAAGCGAAGGGAGCAGGAGAAAGGGAAGGAAGAATAAAAAGTAGTGTTGGGCTGCAGGAGTGAGATGGAGGAATTGCAAGAAAAGAGGCAGGAAGCAGGAGAGTGAGAGAAAAGGAAAGAAGAGACATGCAGCCAGACGAGGGCTTAGTGAGAGAGGATGGGACAGAGAACAGGATGAGAAGGACATAAGGCAAGGCTAGGACAGGCAAGGACAGGCAAGGCAAGGCTAGGCTGCAGGACATGTTTTTGCTTTATAGTTTCTAGCACATTCGTCTTCAGACTAGGAGGAAAGCCATAAGACCGTATGGATTAGGCTCAAGCAAAAACCCCAGCTACTTGAGACACTTAGACTAAGCCTAAAATACCAAGATCTCTGCATTAGGATGGTTTTTATACTGTACTTCCACAATCTGCTGGCAGTAGAAAAAAATAAGCTGCAGATCTCCTTAGGCTGAGTCATGGTGCTTTGGGGCAGGGACCATGCATATGATGGGAATATTTCACAGTTTCTGCTCTGTTTTCAGTGTATGACACCAAAACACCCACCTGATGACATCCTTTCAAGAGCAAAGGCAGCAATTTGCAGAATTCCGCTTCTTAGGGGAAGTGAGAAATTGCTGAGCTGACACCAAGTCCTGCAGTGTCCCTGTCACCTGCAGAGCCACCGCATCCTCGCCACGGTAGCGGGCATTGTGACAAAGGTTCTATGTCAGCTGGGTGTGGCAGCCAGGCGCCCCCTAGGGGATGGGGAGCCTGTCAGCCCTGGGCCTGTCACTGCCTGGTGCCCCTGCTGCCACCAGCCAGGCCTCTGAAAACTTGTCAAACCATGCCCAGACTTGGGGCCAGTTTGGCCCAAAGTCTGCAAGAGACAAGTCGGGAAGAAAGATATGGGACAGAGGGAGAAAGCGAAGGGAGCAGGAGAAAGGGAAGGAAGAATAAAAAGTAGTGTTGGGCTGCAGGAGTGAGATGGAGGAATTGCAAGAAAAGAGGCAGGAAGCAGGAGAGTGAGAGAAAAGGAAAGAAGAGACATGCAGCCAGACGAGGGGTTAGTGAGACAGGATGGGACAGAGAACAGGATGAGAAGGACATAAGGCAAGGCTAGGACAGGCAAGGACAGGCAAGGCAAGGCTAGGCTGCAGGACATGTTTTTGCTTTATAGTTTCTAGCACATTCGTCTTCAGACTAGGAGGAAAGCCATAAGACCGTATGGATTAGGCCCAAGCAAAAACCCCAGCTACTTGAGACACTTAGACTAAGCCTAAAATACCAAGATCTCTCCATAAGGATGGTTTTTATACTGTACTTCCACAATCTGCTGGCAGTACAAAAAAATAAGCTGCAGATCTCCTTAGGCTGAGTCATGGTGCTTTGGGGCAGGGACCATGCATATCATGGGAATATTTCACAGTTTCTGCTCTGTTTTCAGTGTATGACACCAAAACACCAACCTGATGACATCCTTTCAAGAGCAAAGGCAGCAATTTGCAGAATTCCGCTTCTTAGGGGAAGTGAGAAATTGCTGAGCTGACACCAAGTCCTGCAGTGTCCCTGTCACCTGCAGAGCCACCGCATGCTCGCCACGGTAGCGGGCATTGTGACAAAGGTTCTATGTCAGCTGGGTGTGGCAGCCAGGCGCCCCCTAGGGGATGGGGAGCCTGTCAGCCCTGGGCCTGTCACTGCCTGGTGTCCCTGCTGCCACCAGCCAGGCCTCTGAAAACTTGTCAAACCATGCCCAGACTTGGGGCCAGTTTGGCCCAAAGTCTCCAAGAGACAAGTCGGGAAGAAAGATATGGGACAGAGGGAGAAAGCGAAGGGAGCAGGAGAAAGGGAAGGAAGAATAAAAAGTAGTGTTGGGCTGCAGGAGTGAGATGGAGGAATTGCAAGAAAAGAGGCAGGAAGCAGGAGAGTGAGAGAAAAGGAAAGAAGAGACATGCAGCCAGACGAGGGGTTAGTGAGACAGGATGGGACAGAGAACAGGATGAGAAGGACATAAGGCAAGGCTAGGACAGGCAAGGCAAGGCTAGGCTGCAGGACATGTTTTTGCTTTACAGTTTCTAGCACATTCGTCTTCAGACTAGGAGGAAAGCCATAAGACCGTATCGATTAGGCCCAAGCAAAAACCCCAGCTACTTGAGACACTTAAACTAAGCCTAAAATACCAAGATCTCTCCATAAGGATGGTTTTTATACTGTACTTCCACAATCTGCTGGCAGTACAAAAAAATAAGCTGCAGATCTCCTTAGGCTGAGTCATGGTGCTTTGGGGCAGGGACCATGCATATGATGGGAATATTTCACAGTTTCTGCTCTGTTTTCAGTGTATGACACCAAAACACCCACCTGATGACATCCTTTCAAGAGCAAAGGCAGCAATTTGCAGAATTCCGCTTCTTAGGGGAAGTGAGAAATTGCTGAGCTGACACCAAGTCCTGCAGTGTCCCTGTCACCTGCAGAGCCACCGCATCCTCGCCACGGTAGCGGGCATTGTGAGAAAGGTTCTATGTCAGCTGGGTGTGGCAGCCAGGCGCCCCCTAGGGGATGGGGAGCCTGTCAGCCCCGGGCCTGTCACTGCCTGGTGTCCCTGCTGCCACCAGCCAGGCCTCTGAAAACTTGTCAAACCATGCCCAGACTTGGGGCCAGTTTGGCCCAAAGTCTGCAAGAGACAAGTCGGGAAGAAAGATACGGGACAGAGGGAGAAAGCGAAGGGAGCAGGAGAAAGGGAAGGAAGAATAAAAAGTAGTGTTGGGCTGCAGGAGTGAGATGGAGGAATTGCAAGAAAAGAGGCAGGAAGCAGGAGAGTGAGAGAAAAGGAAAGAAGAGACATGCAGCCAGACGAGGGCTTAGTGAGAGAGGATGGGACAGAGAACAGGATGAGAAGGACATAAGGCAAGGCTAGGACAGGCAAGGACAGGCAAGGCAAGGCTAGGCTGCAGGACATGTTTTTGCTTTATAGTTTCTAGCACATTCGTCTTCAGACTAGGAGGAAAGCCATAAGACCGTATGGATTAGGCCCAAGCAAAAACACCAGCTACTTGAGACACTTAGACTAAGCCTAAAATACCAAGATCTCTCCATAAGGATGGTTTTTATACTGTACTTCCACAATCTGCTGGCAGTACAAAAAAATAAGCTGCAGATCTCCTTAGGCTGAGTCATGGTGCTTTGGGGCAGGGACCATGCATATCATGGGAATGTTTCACAGTTTCTTCTCTGTTTTCAGTGTATGACACCAAAACACCCACCTCATGACATCCTTTCAAGAGCAAAGGCAGCAATTTGCAGAATTCCGCTTCTTAGGGGAAGTGAGAAATTGCTGAGCTGACACCAAGTCCTGCAGTGTCCCTGTCACCTGCAGAGCCACCGCATCCTCGCCACGGTAGCAGGCATTGTGAGAAAGGTTCTATGTCAGCTGAGTGTGGCAGACAGGCGCCCCCTAGGGGATGGGGAGCCTGTCAGCCCCGGGCCTGTCACTGCCTGGTGTCCCTGCTGCCACCAGCCAGGCCTCTGAAAACTTGTCAAACCATGCCCAGACTTGGGGCCAGTTTGGCCCAACGTCTGCAAGAGACAAGTCGGGAAGAAAGATATGGGACAGAGGGAGAAAGCGAAGGGAGCAGGAGAAAGGGAAGGAAGAATAAAAAGTAGTGTTGGGCTGCAGGAGTGAGATGGAGGAATTGCAAGAAAAGAGGCAGGAAGCAGGAGAGTGAGAGAAAAGGAAAGAAGAGACATGCAGCCAGACGAGGGCTTAGTGAGAGAGGATGGGACAGAGAACAGGATGAGAAGGACATAAGGCAAGGCTAGGACAGGCAAGGACAGGCAAGGCAAGGCTAGGCTGCAGGACATGTTTTTGCTTTACAGTTTCTAGCAAATTCGTCTTCAGACTAGGAGGAAAGCCATAAGACCGTATGGATTAGGCCCAAGCAAAAACCCAACTACTTGAGACACTTAGACTAAGCCTAAAATACCAAGATCTCTCCATAAGGATGGTTTTTATACTGTACTTCCACAATCTGCTGGCAGTACAAAAAAATAAGCTGCAGATCTCCTTAGGCTGAGTCATGGTGCTTTGGGGCAGGGACCATGCATATCATGGGAATATTTCACAGTTTCTGCTCTGTTTTCAGTGTATGACACCAAAACACCCACCTGATGACATCCTTTCAAGAGCAAAGGCAGCAATTTGCAGAATTCCGCTTCTTAGGGGAAGTGAGAAATTGCTGAGCTGACACCAAGTCCTGCAGTGTCCCTGTCACCTGCAGAGCCACCGCATCCTCGCCACGGTAGCGGGCATTGTGACAAAGGTTCTATGTCAGCTGGGTGTGGCAGCCAGGCGCCCCCTAGGGGATGGGGAGCCTGTCAGCCCCGGGCCTGTCACTGCCTGGTGTCCCTGCTGCCACCAGCCAGGCCTCTGAAAACTTGTCAAACCATGCCCAGACTTGGGGCCAGTTTGGCCCAACGTCTGCAAGAGACAAGTCGGGAAGAAAGATATGGGACAGAGGGAGAAAGCGAAGGGAGCAGGAGAAAGGGAAGGAAGAATAAAAAGTAGTGTTGGGCTGCAGGAGTGAGATGGAGGAATTGCAAGAAAAGAGGCAGGAAACAGCAGAGTGAGAGAAAAGGAAAGAAGAGACATGCAGCCAGACGAGGGCTTAGTGAGAGAGGATGGGACAGAGAACAGGATGAGAATGAAAGTAGGCAAGGCTGGGACAGGCAAGGACAGGCAAGGCAAGGCTAGCTTGCAGGACATGTTTTTGCTTTATAGTTTCTAGCACATTAGTCTTCAGACTAGGAGGAAAGCCATAAGACCGTATGGATTAGGCCCAAGCAAAAACCCCAGCTACTTGAGACACTTAGACTAAGCCTAAAATACCAAGATCTCTCCATAAGGATGGTTTTTATACTGTACTTCCACAATCTGCTGGCAGTACAAAAAAATAAGCTGCAGATCTCCTTAGGCTGAGTCATGGTGCTTTGGGGCAGGGACCATGCATATCATGGGAATATTTCACAGTTTCTGCTCTGTTTTCAGTGTATGACACCAAAACACCCACCTGATGACATCCTTTCAAGAGCAAAGGCAGCAATTTGCAGAATTCCGCTTCTTAGGGGAAGTGAGATGTTGGGACATGGCTAATAGAGGAGGGGCATGGCTCTATTGATCCGTTGTATCAGGAGAATTTTGTTCTAAGTTAGCATGAGTAGGCCTCAGTTAGCATGAGTCTGGTGCAGTATAAGTGGAAAAGTACTGAGCGGTCGCTCTCTGGTTAGCTGAGCGTCTAAGATAAACAAGCTGGGTAATTATCTCTAGCAGGGTGAGAAGGTTGCATTCCAGAGAAACCACAAGAAGGTTGAGCTCATTATGTATACTATCCAATCAATAGAAGACGAGTAGGCATAATTATTGTATAATATCCAATTAATAGAAGACGAGTAGGCATAATTACTGTATACTATCCAATTAATAGATGACGAGTACGCATAATTATTGTAAGTCTTATATAAACCAGCTTAGTGCATCAATAGAGTTGAGGTATGCTTATCACTCATATTGGGTCGACCGCATTCCTTCCTCCGTCTGCTCGGGTCTGGAACTCTGATGGAATTTTTCTCTCGGCAGTGAGAAGTTGCTGAGCTGACACCAAGTCCTGCAGTGTCCCTGTCACCTGCAGAGACACCGCATCCTCGCCACGGTAGTGGGCACTGTGACAAAGGTTCTATGTCGGCTGGGTGTGGCAGCCAGGTGCCCCCTAGGGGATGGGGAGCCTGTCAGCCCTGGGTCTGTCACTGCCTGGTGTCCCTGCTGCCACCAGCCAGGCCTCTGAAAGCTTGTCAAACCATGCCCAGAATTGGGGCCAGTTTGGCCGAAAGTCTGCAAGAGACAAGTCGGGAAGAAAGATAGGGGACAGAGGGAGAAAGCGAAGGGAGCAGGAGAAAGGGAAGGAAGAATAAAAAGTAGTGTTGGGCTGCAGGAGTGAGATGGAGGAATTGCAAGAAAAGAGGCAGGAAGCAGGAGAGTGAGAGAAAAGGAAAGAAGAGACATGCAGCCAGACGAGGGCTTAGTGAGAGAGGATGGGACAGAGAACAGGATGAGAAGGACATAAGGCAAGGCTAGGACAGGCAAGGACAGGCGGGCAAGGCTAGGCTGCAGGACATGTTTTTGCTTTATATTTTCTAGCACATTCGTCTTCAGACTAGGAGGAAAGCCATAAGACCGTATGGATTAGGCCCAAGCAAAAACCCCAGCTACTTGAGAGACTTAGACTAAGACTAAAATACCAAGATCTCTCCATAAGGATGGTTTTTATACTGTACTTCCACAATCTGCTGGCAGTACAAAAAAATAAGCTGCAGATCTCCTTAGGCTGAGTCATGGTGCTTTGGGGCAGGGACCATGCATATCATGGGAATGTTTCACAGTTTCTTCTCTGTTTTCAGTGTATGACACCAAAACACCCACCTGATGACATCCTTTCAAGAGCAAAGGCAGCAATTTGCAGAATTCCGCTTCTTAGGGGAAGTGAGAAATTGCTGAGCTGACACCAAGTCCTGCAGTGTCCCTGTCACCTGCAGAGACACCGCATCCTCGCCACGGTAGCAGGCATTGTGAGAAAGGTTCTATGTCAGCTGAGTGTGGCAGACAGGCGCCCCCTAGGGGATGGGGAGCCTGTCAGCCCCGGGCCTGTCACTGCCTGGTGTCCCTGCTGCCACCAGCCAGGCCTCTGAAAACTTGTCAAACCATGCCCAGACTTGGGGCCAGTTTGGCCCAACGTCTGCAAGAGACAAGTCGGGAAGAAAGATATGGGACAGAGGGAGAAAGCGAAGGGAGCAGGAGAAAGGGAAGGAAGAATAAAAAGTAGTGTTGGGCTGCAGGAGTGAGATGGAGGAATTGCAAGAAAAGAGGCAGGAAGCAGGAGAGTGAGAGAAAAGGAAAGAAGAGACATGCAGCCAGACGAGGGCTTAGTGAGAGAGGATGGGACAGAGAACAGGATGAGAAGGACATAAGGCAAGGCTAGGACAGGCAAGGACAGGCAAGGCAAGGCTAGGCTGCAGGACATGTTTTTGCTTTACAGTTTCTAGCACATTCGTCTTCAGACTAGGAGGAAAGCCATAAGACCGTATGGATTAGGCCCAAGCAAAAACCCAACTACTTGAGACACTTAGACTAAGCCTAAAATACCAAGATCTCTCCATAAGGATGGTTTTTATACTGTACTTCCACAATCTGCTGGCAGTACAAAAAAATAAGCTGCAGATCTCCTTAGGCTGAGTCATGGTGCTTTGGGGCAGGGACCATGCATATCATGGGAATATTTCACAGTTTCTGCTCTGTTTTCAGTGTATGACACCAAAACACCCACCTGATGACATCCTTTCAAGAGCAAAGGCAGCAATTTGCATAATTCCGCTTCTTAGGGGAAGTGAGATGTTGGGACATGGCTAATAGAGAAGGGGCATGGCTCTATTGATCCGTTGTATCAGGAGAATTTTGTTCTAAGTTAGCATGAGTAGGCCTCAGTTAGCATGAGTCTGGTGCAGTATAAGTGGAAAAGTACTGAGCGGTCGCTCTCTGGTTAGCTGAGCGTCTAAGATAAACAAGCTGGGTAATTATCTCTAGCAGCGTGAGAAGGTTGCATTCCAGAGAAACCACAAGAAGGTTGAGCTCATTATGTATACTATCCAATCAATAGAAGACGAGTAGGCATAATTATTGTATACTATCCAATTAATAGAAGACGAGTAGGCATAATTACTGTATACTATCCAATTAATAGATGACGAGTACGCATAATTATTGTAAGTCTTATATAAACCAGCTTAGTGCATCAATAGAGTTGAGGTATGCTTATCACTCATATTGGGTCGACCGCATTCCTTCCTCCGTCCGCTCGGGTCTGGAACTCTGATGGAATTTTTCTCTCGGCAGTGAGAAGTTGCTGAGCTGACACCAAGTCCTGCAGTGTCCCTGTCACCTGCAGAGACACCACATCCTCACCACGGTAGTGGGCACTGTGACAAAGGTTCTATGTCGGCTGGGTGTGGCAGCCAGGTGCCCCCTAGGGGATGGGGAGCCTGTCAGCCCCGGGCCTGTCACTGCCTGGTGTCCCTGCTGCCACCAGCCAGGCCTCTGAAAGCTTGTCAAACCATGCCCAGAATTGGGGCCAGTTTGGCCGAAAGTCTGCAAGAGACAAGTCGGGAAGAAAGATAGGGGACAGAGGGAGAAAGCGAAGGGAGCAGGAGAAAGGGAAGGAAGAATAAAAAGTAGTGTTGGGCTGCAGGAGTGAGATGGAGGAATTGCAAGAAAAGAGGCAGGAAGCAGGAGAGTGAGAGAAAAGGAAAGAAGAGACATGCAGCCAGACGAGGGCTTAGTGAGAGAGGATGGGACAGAGAACAGGATGAGAAGGACATAAGGCAAGGCTAGGACAGGCAAGGACTGGCAAGGCAAGGCTAGGCTGCAGGACATGTTTTTGCTTTATAGTTTCTAGCACATTCGTCTTCAGACTAGGAGGAAAGCCATAAGACCGTATGGATTAGGCCCAAGCAAAAACCCCAGCTACTTGAGACACTTAGACTAAGACTAAAATACCAAGATCTCTCCATAAGGATGGTTTTTATACTGTACTTCCACAATCTGCTGGCAGTACAAAAAAATAAGCTGCAGATCTCCTTAGGCTGAGTCATGGTGCTTTGGGGCAGGGACCATGCATATCATGGGAATGTTTCACAGTTTCTTCTCTGTTTTCAGTGTATGACACCAAAACACCCACCTCATGACATCCTTTCAAGAGCAAAGGCAGCAATTTGCAGAATTCCGCTTCTTAGGGGAAGTGAGAAATTGCTGAGCTGACACCAAGTCCTGCAGTGTCCCTGTCACCTGCAGAGCCACCGCATCCTCGCCACGGTAGCGGGCATTGTGACAAAGGTTCTATGTCAGCTGGGTGTGGCAGACAGGCGCCCCCTAGGGGATGGGGAGCCTGTCAGCCCCGGGCCTGTCACTGCCTGGTGTCCCTGCTGCCACCAGCCAGGCCTCTGAAAACTTGTCAAACCATGCCCAGACTTGGGGCCAGTTTGGCCGAAAGTCTGCAAGAGACAAGTCGGGAAGAAAGATATGGGACAGAGGGAGAAAGCGAAGGGAGCAGGAGAAAGGGAAGGAAGAATAAAAAGTAGTGTTGGGCTGCAGGAGTGAGATGGAGGAATTGCAAGAAAAGAGGCAGGAAGCAGGAGAGTGAGAGAAAAGGAAAGAAGAGACATGCAGCCAGACGAGGGGTTAGTGAGAGAGGATGGGACAGAGAACAGGATGAGAAGGACATAAGGCAAGGCTAGGACAGGCAAGGACAGGCAAGGCAAGGCTAGGCTGCAGGACATGTTTTTGCTTTACAGTTTCTAGCACATTCGTCTTCAGACTAGGAGGAAAGCCATAAGACCGTATGGATTAGGCCCAAGCAAAAACCCCAGCTACTTGAGACACTTAGACTAAGCCTAAAATACCAAGATCTCTCCATAAGGATGGTTTTTATACTGTACTTCCACAATCTGCTGGCAGTACAAAAAAATAAGCTGCAGATCTCCTTAGGCTGAGTCATGGTGCTTTGGGGCAGGGACCATGCATATCATGGGAATATTTCACAGTTTCTGCTCTGTTTTCAGTGTATGACACCAAAACACCCACCTGATGACATCCTTTCAAGAGCAAAGGCAGCAATTTGCAGAATTCCGCTTCTTAGGGGAAGTGAGATGTTGGGACATGGCTAATAGAGAAGGGGCATGGCTCTATTGATCCGTTGTATCAGGAGAATTTTGTTCTAAGTTAGCATGAGTAGGCCTCAGTTAGCATGAGTCTGGTGCAGTATAAGTGGAAAAGTACTGAGCGGTCGCTCTCTGGTTAGCTGAGCGTCTAAGATAAACAAGCTGGGTAATTATCTCTAGCAGGGTGAGAAGGTTGCATTCCAGAGAAACCACAAGAAGGTTGAGCTCATTATGTATACTATCCAATCAATAGAAGACGAGTAGGCATAATTATTGTATACTATCCAATTAATAGAAGACGAGTAGGCATAATTACTGTATACTATCCAATTAATAGATGACGAGTACGCATAATTATTGTAAGTCTTATATAAACCAGCTTAGTGCATCAATAGAGTTGAGGTATGCTTATCACTCATATTGGGTCGACCGCATTCCTTCCTCCGTCCGCTCGGGTCTGGAACTCTGATGGAATTTTTCTCTCGGCAGTGAGAAGTTGCTGAGCTGACACCAAGTCCTGCAGTGTCCCTGTCACCTGCAGAGACACCGCATCCTCGCCACGGTAGTGGGCACTGTGACAAAGGTTCTATGTCGGCTGGGTGTGGCAGCCAGGTGCCCCCTAGGGGATGGGGAGCCTGTCAGCCCTGGGCCTGTCACTGCCTGGTGTCCCTGCTGCCACCAGCCAGGCCTCTGAAAGCTTGTCAAACCATGCCCAGAATTGGGGCCAGTTTGGCCGAAAGTCTGCAAGAGACAAGTCGGGAAGAAAGATAGGGGACAGAGGGAGAAAGCGAAGGGAGCAGGAGAAAGGGAAGGAAGAATAAAAAGTAGTGTTGGGCTGCAGGAGTGAGATGGAGGAATTGCAAGAAAAGAGGTAGGAAGCAGGAGAGTGAGAGAAAAGGAAAGAAGAGACATGCAGCCAGACGAGGGCTTAGTGAGAGAGGATGGGACAGAGAACAGGATGAGAAGGACATAAGGCAAGGCTAGGACAGGCAAGGACAGGCAAGGCAAGGCTAGGCTGCAGGACATGTTTTTGCTTTATAGTTTCTAGCACATTCGTCTTCAGACTAGGAGGAAAGCCATAAGACCGTATGGATTAGGCCCAAGCAAAAACCCCAGCTACTTGAGACACTTAGACTAAGCCTAAAATACCAAGATCTCTCCATAAGGATGGTTTTTATACTGTACTTCCACAATCTGCTGGCAGTACAAAAAAATAAGCTGCAGATCTCCTTAGGCTGAGTCATGGTGCTTTGGGGCAGGGACCATGCATATCATGGGAATGTTTCACAGTTTCTTCTCTGTTTTCAGTGTATGACACCAAAACACCCACCTCATGACATCCTTTCAAGAGCAAAGGCAGCAATTTGCAGAATTCCGCTTCTTAGGGGAAGTGAGAAATTGCTGAGCTGACACCAAGTCCTGCAGTGTCCCTGTCACCTGCAGAGCCACCGCATCCTCGCCACGGTAGCGGGCATTGTGAGAAAGGTTCTATGTCAGCTGGGTGTGGCAGACAGGCGCCCCCTAGGGGATGGGGAGCCTGTCAGCCCCGGGCCTGTCACTGCCTGGTGTCCCTGCTGCCACCAGCCAGGCCTCTGAAAACTTGTCCAACCATGCCCAGACTTGGGGCCAGTTTGGCCGAAAGTCTGCAAGAGACAAGTCGGGAAGAAAGATATGGGACAGAGGGAGAAAGCGAAGGGAGCAGGAGAAAGGGAAGGAAGAATAAAAAGTAGTGTTGGGCTGCAGGAGTGAGATGGAGGAATTGCAAGAAAAGAGGCAGGAAGCAGGAGAGTGAGAGAAAAGGAAAGAAGAGACATGCAGCCAGACGAGGGGTTAGTGAGAGAGGATGGGACAGAGAACAGGATGAGAAGGACATAAGGCAAGGCTAGGACAGGCAAGGACAGGCAAGGCAAGGCTAGGCTGCAGGACATGTTTTTGCTTTACAGTTTCTAGCACATTCGTCTTCAGACTAGGAGGAAAGCCATAAGACCGTATGGATTAGGCCCAAGCAAAAACCCAACTACTTGAGACACTTAGACTAAGCCTAAAATACCAAGATCTCTCCATAAGGATGGTGTTTATACTGTACTTCCACAATCTGCTGGCAGTACAAAAAAATAAGCTGCAGATCTCCTTAGGCTGAGTCATGGTGCTTTGGGGCAGGGACCATGCATATCATGGGAATATTTCACAGTTTCTGCTCTGTTTTCAGTGTATGACACCAAAACACCCACCTGATGACATCCTTTCAAGAGCAAAGGCAGCAATTTGCAGAATTCCGCTTCTTAGGGGAAGTGAGAAATTGCTGAGCTGACACCAAGTCCTGCAGTGTCCCTGTCACCTGCAGAGACACCACATCCTCGCCACGGTAGCGGGCATTGTGACAAAGGTTCTATGTCAGCTGGGTGTGGCAGCCAGGCGCCCCCTAGGGAATGGGGAGCCTGTCAGCCCCGGGCCTGTCACTGCCTGGTGTCCCTGCTGCCACCAGCCAGGCCTCTGAAAACTTGTCAAACCATGCCCAGACTTGGGGCCAGTTTGGCCCAACGTCTGCAAGAGACAAGTCGGGAAGAAAGATATGGGACAGAGGGAGAAAGCGAAGGGAGCAGGAGAAAGGGAAGGAAGAATAAAAAGTAGTGTTGGGCTGCAGGAGTGAGATGGAGGAATTGCAAGAAAAGAAGCAGGAAGCAGGAGAGTGAGAGAAAAGGAAAGAAGAGACATGCAGCCAGACGAGGGCTTTGTGAGAGAGGATGGGACAGAGAACAGGATGAGAAGGAAAGTAGGCAAGGCTGGGACAGGCAAGGACAGGCAAGGCAAGGCTAGCTTGCAGGACATGTTTTTGCTTTATAGTTTCTAGCACATTAGTCTTCAGACTAGGAGGAAAGCCATAAGACCGTATGGATTAGGCCCAAGCAAAAACCCCAGCTACTTGAGACACTTAGACTAAGCCTAAAATACCAAGATCTCTCCATAAGGATGGTTTTTATACTGTACTTCCACAATCTGCTGGCAGTACAAAAAAATAAGCTGCAGATCTCCTTAGGCTGAGTCATGGTTCTTTGGGGCAGGGACCATGCATATCATGGGAATATTTCACAGTTTCTGCTCTGTTTTCAGTGTATGACACCAAAACACCCACCTGATGACATCCTTTCAAGAGCAAAGGCAGCAATTTGCAGAATTCCGCTTCTTAGGGGAAGTGAGATGTTGGGACATGGCTAATAGAGAAGGGGCATGGCTCTATTGATCCGTTGTATCAGGAGAATTTTGTTCTAAGTTAGCATGAGTAGGCCTCAGTTAGCATGAGTCTGGTGCAGTATAAGTGGAAAAGTACTGAGCGGTCGCTCTCTGGTTAGCTGAGCGTCTAAGATAAACAAGCTGGGTAATTATCTCTAGCAGGGTGAGAAGGTTGCATTCCAGAGAAACCACAAGAAGGTTGAGCTCATTATGTATACTATCCAATCAATAGAAGACGAGTAGGCATAATTATTGTATACTATCCAATTAATAGAAGACGAGTAGGCATAATTACTGTATACTATCCAATTAATAGATGACGAGTACGCATAATTATTGTAAGTCTTATATAAACCAGCTTAGTGCATCAATAGAGTTGAGGTATGCTTATCACTCATATTGGGTCGACCGCATTCCTTCCTCCGTCCGCTCGGGTCTGGAACTCTGATGGAATTTTTCTCTCGGCAGTGAGAAGTTGCTGAGCTGACACCAAGTCCTGCAGTGTCCCTGTCACCTGCAGAGACACCGCATCCTCGCCACGGTAGTGGGCACTGTGACAAAGGTTCTATGTCGGCTGGGTGTGGCAGCCAGGTGCCCCCTAGGGGATGGGGAGCCTGTCAGCCCTGGGCCTGTCACTGCCTGGTGTCCCTGCTGCCACCAGCCAGGCCTCTGAAAGCTTGTCAAACCATGCCCAGAATTGGGGCCAGTTTGGCCGAAAGTCTGCAAGAGACAAGTCGGGAAGAAAGATAGGGGACAGAGGGAGAAAGCGAAGGGAGCAGGAGAAAGGGAAGGAAGAATAAAAAGTAGTGTTGGGCTGCAGGAGTGAGATGGAGGAATTGCAAGAAAAGAGGCAGGAAGCAGGAGAGTGAGAGAAAAGGAAAGAAGAGACATGCAGCGAGACGAGGGCTTAGTGAGAGAGGATGGGACAGAGAACAGGATGAGAAGGACATAAGGCAAGGCTAGGACAGGCAAGGACAGGCAAGGCAAGGCTAGGCTGCAGGACATGTTTTTGCTTTATAGTTTCTAGCACATTCGTCTTCAGACTAGGAGGAAAGCCATAAGACCGTATGGATTAGGCCCAAGCAAAAACCCCAGCTACTTGAGACACTTAGACTAAGCCTAAAATACCAAGATCTCTCCATAAGGATGGTTTTTATACTGTACTTCCACAATCTGCTGGCAGTACAAAAAAATAAGCTGCAGATCTCCTTAGGCTGAGTCATGGTGCTTTGGGGCAGGGACCATGCATATCATGGGAATGTTTCGCAGTTTCTTCTCTGTTTTCAGTGTATGACACCAAAACACCCACCTCATGACATCCTTTCAAGAGCAAAGGCAGCAATTTGCAGAATTCCGCTTCTTAGGGGAAGTGAGAAATTGCTGAGCTGACACCAAGTCCTGCAGTGTCCCTGTCACCTGCAGAGCCACCGCATCCTCGCCACGGTAGCGGGCATTGTGAGAAAGGTTCTATGTCAGCTGGGTGTGGCAGACAGGCGCCCCCTAGGGGATGGGGAGCCTGTCAGCCCCGGGCCTGTCACTGCCTGGTGTCCCTGCTGCCACCAGCCAGGCCTCTGAAAACTTGTCAAACCATGCCCAGACTTGGGGCCAGTTTGGCCGAAAGTCTGCAAGAGACAAGTCGGGAAGAAAGATATGGGACAGAGGGAGAAAGCGAAGGGAGCAGGAGAAAGGGAAGGAAGAATAAAAAGTAGTGTTGGGCTGCAGGAGTGAGATGGAGGAATTGCAAGAAAAGAGGCAGGAAGCAGGAGAGTGAGAGAAAAGGAAAGAAGAGACATGCAGCCAGACGAGGGCTTAGTGAGAGAGGATGGGACAGAGAACAGGATGAGAAGGACATAAGGCAAGGCTAGGACAGGCAAGGACAGGCAAGGCAAGGCTAGGCTGCAGGACATGTTTTTGCTTTACAGTTTCTAGCACATTCCTCTTCAGACTAGGAGGAAAGCCATAAGACCGTATGGATTAGGCCCAAGCAAAAACCCCAGCTACTTGAGACACTTAGACTAAGCCTAAAATACCAAGATCTCTCCATAAGGATGGTTTTTATACTGTACTTCCACAATCTGCTGGCAGTACAAAAAAATAAGCTGCAGATCTCCTTAGGCTGAGTCATGGTGCTTTGGGGCAGGGACCATGCATATCATGGGAATATTTCACAGTTTCTGCTCTGTTTTCAGTGTATGACACCAAAACACCCACCTGATGACATCCTTTCAAGAGCAAAGGCAGCAATTTGCAGAATTCCGCTTCTTAGGGGAAGTGAGAAATTGCTGAGCTGACACCAAGTCCTGCAGTGTCCCTGTCACCTGCAGAGCCACCGCATCCTCGCCACGGTAGCGGGCATTGTGACAAAGGTTCTATGTCAGCTGGGTGTGGCAGCCAGGCGCCCCCTAGGGGATGGGGAGCCTGTCAGCCCCGGGCCTGTCACTGCCTGGTGTCCCTGCTGCCACCAGCCAGGCCTCTGAAAACTTGTCAAACCATGCCCAGACTTGGGGCCAGTTTGGCCCAACGTCTGCAAGAGACAAGTCGGGAAGAAAGATATGGGACAGAGGGAGAAAGCGAAGGGAGCAGGAGAAAGGGAAGGAAGAATAAAAAGTAGTGTTGGGCTGCAGGAGTGAGATGGAGGAATTGCAAGAAAAGAGGCAGGAAACAGCAGAGTGAGAGAAAAGGAAAGAAGAGACATGCAGCCAGACGAGGGCTTTGTGAGAGAGGATGGGACAGAGAACAGGATGAGAAGGACATAAGGCAAGGCTAGGACAGGCAAGGACAGGCAAGGCAAGGCTAGGCTGCAGGACATGATTTTGCTTTATAGTTTCTAGCACATTCGTCTTCAGACTAGGAGGAAAGCCATAAGACCGTATGGATTAGGCCCAAGCAAAAACCCCAGCTACTTGAGACACTTAGACTAAGCCTAAAATACCAAGATCTCTCCATAAGGATGGTTTTTATACTGTACTTCCACAATCTGCTGGCAGTACAAAAAAATAAGCTGCAGATCTCCTTAGGCTGAGTCATGGTGCTTTGGGGCAGGGACCATGCATATCATGGGAATGTTTCACAGTTTCTGCTCTGTTTTCAGTGTATGACACCAAAACACCCACCTGATGACATCCTTTCAAGAGCAAAGGCAGCAATTTGCAGAATTCCGCTTCTTAGGGGAAGTGAGAAATTGCTGAGCTGACACCAAGTCCTGCAGTGTCCCTGTCACCTGCAGAGCCACCGCATCCTCGCCACGGTAGCGGGCATTGTGAGAAAGGTTCTATGTCAGCTGGGTGTGGCAGCCAGGCGCCCCCTAGGGGATGGGGAGCCTGTCAGCCCCGGGCCTGTCACTGCCTGGTGTCCCTGCTGCCACCAGCCAGGCCTCTGAAAACTTGTCAAACCATGCCCAGACTTGGGGCCAGTTTGGCCCAAGTCTGCAAGAGACAAGTCGGGAAGAAAGATATGGGACAGAGGGAGAAAGCGAAGGGAGCAGGAGAAAGGGAACGAAGAATAAAAAGTAGTGTTGGGCTGCAGGAGTGAGATGGAGGAATTGCAAGAAAAGAGGCAGGAAGCAGGAGAGTGAGAGAAAAGGAAAGAAGAGACATGCAGCCAGACGAGGGCTTAGTGAGAGAGGATGGGACAGAGAACAGGATGAGAAGGACATAAGGCAAGGCTAGGACAGGCAAGGACAGGCAAGGCAAGGCTAGGCTGCAGGACATGTTTTTGCTTTATAGTTTCTAGCACATTCCTCTTCAGACTAGGAGGAAAGCCATAAGACCGTATGGATTAGGCCCAAGCAAAAACCCCAGCTACTTGAGACACTTAGACTAAGCCTAAAATACCAAGATCTCTCCATAAGGATGGTTTTTATACTGTACTTCCACAATCTGCTGGCAGTACAAAAAAATAAGCTGCAGATCTCCTTAGGCTGAGTCATCGTGCTTTGGGGCAGGGACCATGCATATCATGGGAATATTTCACAGTTTCTGCTCTGTTTTCAGTGTATGACACCAAAACACCCACCTGATGACATCCTTTCAAGAGCAAAGGCAGCAATTTGTAGAATTTCGCTTCTTAGGGGAAGTGAGAAATTGCTGAGCTGACACCAAGTCCGGCAGTGTCCCTGTCACCTGCAGAGCCACCGCATCCTCGCCACGGTAGCGGGCATTGTGACAAAGGTTCTATGTCAGCTGGGTGTGGCAGCCAGGCGCCCCCTAGGGGATGGGGAGCCTGTCAGCCCCAGGCCTGTCACTGACTGGTGTCCCTGCTGCCACCAGCCAGGCCTCTGAAAACTTGTCAAACCATGCCCAGACTTGGGGCCAGTTTGGCCCAAAGTCTCCAAGAGACAAGTCGGGAAGAAAGATATGGGACAGAGGGAGAAAGCGAAGGGAGCAGGAGAAAGGGAAGGAAGAATAAAAAGTAGTGTTGGGCTGCAGGAGTGAGATGGAGGAATTGCAAGAAAAGAGGCAGGAAGCAGGAGAGTGAGAGAAACGGAAAGAAGAGACATGCAGCCAGACGAGGGCTTAGTGAGAGAGGATGGGACAGAGAACAGGATGAGAAGGACATAAGGCAAGGCTAGGACAGGCAAGGACAGGCAAGGCAAGGCTAGGCTGCAGGACATGTTTTTGCTTTATAGTTTCTAGCACATTCGTCTTCAGACTAGGAGGAAAGCCATAAGACCGTATGGATTAGGCCCAAGCAAAAACCCCAGCTACTTGAGACACTTAGACTAAGCCTAAAATACCAAGATCTCTCCATAAGGATGGTTTTTATACTGTACTTCCACAATCTGCTGGCAGTACAAAAAAATAAGCTGCAGATCTCCTTAGGCTGAGTCATGGTGCTTTGGGGCAGGGACCATGCATATCATGGGAATATTTCACAGTTTCTGCTCTGTTTTCAGTGTATGACACCAAAACACCCACCTGATGACATCCTTTCAAGAGCAAAGGCAGCAATTTGTAGAATTTCGCTTCTTAGGGGAAGTGAGAAATTGCTGAGCTGACACCAAGTCCGGCAGTGTCCCTGTCACCTGCAGAGCCACCGCATCCTCGCCACGGTAGCGGGCATTGTGACAAAGGTTCTATGTCAGCTGGGTGTGGCAGCCAGGCGCCCCCTAGGGGATGGGGAGCCTGTCAGCCCCAGGCCTGTCACTGACTGGTGTCCCTGCTGCCACCAGCCAGGCCTCTGAAAACTTGTCAAACCATGCCCAGACTTGGGGCCAGTTTGGCCCAAAGTCTCCAAGAGACAAGTCGGGAAGAAAGATATGGGACAGAGGGAGAAAGCGAAGGGAGCAGGAGAAAGGGAAGGAAGAATAAAAAGTAGTGTTGGGCTGCAGGAGTGAGATGGAGGAATTGCAAGAAAAGAGGCAGGAAGCAGGAGAGTGAGAGAAACGGAAAGAAGAGACATGCAGCCAGACGAGGGCTTAGTGAGAGAGGATGGGACAGAGAACAGGATGAGAAGGACATAAGGCAAGGCTAGGACAGGCAAGGACAGGCAAGGCAAGGCTAGGCTGCAGGACATGTTTTTGCTTTATAGTTTCTAGCACATTCGTCTTCAGACGAGGAGGAAAGCCATAAGACCGTATGGATTAGGCCCAAGCAAAAACACCAGCTACTTGAGACACTTAGACTAAGCCTAAAATACCAAGATCTCTCCATAAGGATGGTTTTTATACTGTACTTCCACAATCTGCTGGCAGTACAAAAAAATAAGCTGCAGATCTCCTTAGGCTGAGTCATGGTGCTTTGGGGCAGGGACCATGCATATCATGGGAATGTTTCACAGTTTCTGCTCTGTTTTCAGTGTATGACACCAAAACACCCACCTGATGACACCCTTTCAAGAGCAAAGGCAGCAATTTGCAGAATTCCGCTTCTTAGGGGAAGTGAGAAATTGCTGAGCTGACACCAAGTCCTGCAGTGTCCCTGTCACCTGCAGAGCCACCGCATGCTCGCCACGGTAGCGGGCATTGTGACAAAGGTTCTATGTCAGCTGGGGGTGGCAGCCAGGCGCCCCCTAGGGAATGGGGAGCCTGTCAGCCCCGGGCCTGTCACTGCCTGGTGTCCCTGCTGCCACCAGCCAGGCCTCTGAAAACTTGTCAAACCATGCCCAGACTTGGGGCCAGTTTGGCCCAAAGTCTCCAAGAGACAAGTCGGGAAGAAAGATATGGGACAGAGGGAGAAAGCGAAGGGAGCAGGAGAAAGGGAAGGAAGAATAAAAAGTAGTGTTGGGCTGCAGGAGTGAGATGGAGGAATTGCAAGAAAAGAGGCAGGAAGCAGGAGAGTGAGAGAAAAGGAAAGAAGAGACATGCAGCCAGACGAGGGCTTAGTGAGAGAGGATGGGACAGAGAACAGGATGAGAAGGACATAAGGCAAGGCTAGGACAGGCAAGGACAGGCAAGGCAAGGCTAGGCTGCAGGACATGTTTTTGCTTTATAGTTTCTAGCACATTCCTCTTCAGACTAGGAGGAAAGCCATAAGACCGTATGGATTAGGCCCAAGCAAAAACCCCAGCTACTTGAGACACTTAGACTAAGCCTAAAATACCAAGATCTCTCCATAAGGATGGTTTTTATACTGTACTTCCACAATCTGCTGGCAGTACAAAAAAGTAAGCTGCAGATCTCCTTAGGCTGAGTCATGGTGCTTTGGGGCAGGGACCATGCATATCATGGGAATATTTCACAGTTTCTGCTCTGTTTTCAGTGTATGACACCAAAACACGCACCTGATGACACCCTTTCAAGAGCAAAGGCAGCAATTTGCAGAATTCCGCTTCTTAGGGGAAGTGAGAAATTGCTGAGCTGACACCAAGTCCTGCAGTGTCCCTGTCACCTGCAGAGCCACCGCATCCTCGCCACGGTAGCGGGCATTGTGACAAAGGTTCTATGTCAGCTGGGTGTGGCAGCCAGGCGCCCCCTAGGGGATGGGGAGCCTGTCAGCCCCAGGCCTGTCACTGACTGGTGTCCCTGCTGCCACCAGCCAGGCCTCTGAAAACTTGTCAAACCATGCCCAGACTTGGGGCCAGTTTGGCCCAAAGTCTCCAAGAGACAAGTCGGGAAGAAAGATATGGGACAGAGGGAGAAAGCGAAGGGAGCAGGAGAAAGGGAAGGAAGAATAAAAAGTAGTGTTGGGCTGCAGGAGTGAGATGGAGGAATTGCAAGAAAAGAGGCAGGAAGCAGGAGAGTGAGAGAAACGGAAAGAAGAGACATGCAGCCAGACGAGGGCTTAGTGAGAGAGGATGGGACAGAGAACAGGATGAGAAGGACATAAGGCAAGGCTAGGACAGGCAAGGACAGGCAAGGCAAGGCTAGGCTGCAGGACATGTTTTTGCTTTATAGTTTCTAGCACATTCGTCTTCAGACTAGGAGGAAAGCCATAAGACCGTATGGATTAGGCCCAAGCAAAAACACCAGCTACTTGAGACACTTAGACTAAGCCTAAAATACCAAGATCTCTCCATAAGGATGGTTTTTATACTGTACTTCCACAATCTGCTGGCAGTACAAAAAAATAAGCTGCAGATCTCCTTAGGCTGAGTCATGGTGCTTTGGGGCAGGGACCATGCATATCATGGGAATATTTCACAGTTTCTGCTCTGTTTTCAGTGTATGACACCAAAACACGCACCTGATGACACCCTTTCAAGAGCAAAGGCAGCAATTTGCAGAATTCCGCTTCTTAGGGGAAGTGAGAAATTGCTGAGCTGACACCAAGTCCTGCAGTGTCCCTGTCACCTGCAGAGCCACCGCATGCTCGCCACGGTAGCGGGCATTGTGACAAAGGTTCTATGTCAGCTGGGGGTGGCAGCCAGGCGCCCCCTAGGGGATGGGGAGCCTGTCAGCCCCGGGCCTGTCACTGCCTGGTGTCCCTGCTGCCACCAGCCAGGCCTCTGAAAACTTGTCAAACCATGCCCAGACTTGGGGCCAGTTTGGCCCAAAGTCTCCAAGAGACAAGTCGGGAAGAAAGATATGGGACAGAGGGAGAAAGCGAAGGGAGCAGGAGAAAGGGAAGGAAGAATAAAAAGTAGTGTTGGGCTGCAGGAGTGAGATGGAGGAATTGCAAGAAAAGAGGCAGGAAGCAGGAGAGTGAGAGAAACGGAAAGAAGAGACATGCAGCCAGACGAGGGCTTAGTGAGAGAGGATGGGACAGAGAACAGGATGAGAAGGACATAAGGCAAGGCTAGGACAGGCAAGGACAGGCAAGGCAAGGCTAGGCTGCAGGACATGTTTTTGCTTTATAGTTTCTAGCACATTCCTCTTCAGACTAGGAGGAAAGCCATAAGACCGTATGGATTAGGCCCAAGCAAAAACAACAGCTACTTAAGACACTTAGACTAAGCCTAAAATACCAAGATCTCTCCATAAGGATGGTTTTTATACTGTACTTCCACAATCTGCTGGCAGTACAAAAAAGTAAGCTGCAGATCTCCTTAGGCTGAGTCATGGTGCTTTGGGGCAGGGACAATGCATATCATGGGAATGTTTCACAGTTTCTTCTCTGTTTTCAGTGTATGACACCAAAACACCCACCTGATGACATCCTTTCAAGAGCAAAGGCAGCAATTTGCAGAATTCCGCTTCTTAGGGGAAGTGAGAAATTGCTGAGCTGACACCAAGTCCTGCAGTGTCCCTGTCACCTGCAGAGCCAGCGCATCCTCGCCACGGTAGCGGGCATTGTGACAAAGGTTCTATGTCAGCTGCGTGTGGCAGCCAGGCGCCCCCTAGGGGATGGGGAGCCTGTCAGCCTCGGGCCTGTCACTGCCTGGTGTCCCTGCTGCCACCAGCCAGGCCTCTGAAAACTTGTCAAACCATGCCCAGACTTGGGGCCAGTTTGGCCCAAAGTCTCCAAGAGACAAGTCGGGAAGAAAGATATGGGACAGAGGGAGAAAGCGAAGGGAGCAGGAGAAAGGGAAGGAAGAATAAAAAGTAGTGTTGGGCTGCAGGAGTGAGATGGAGGAATTGCAAGAAAAGAGGCAGGAAGCAGGAGAGTGAGAGAAAAGGAAAGAAGAGACATGCAGCCAGACGAGGGCTTAGTGAGAGAGGATGGGACAGAGAACAGGATGAGAAGGACATAAGGCAAGGCTAGGACAGGCAAGGACAGGCAAGGCAAGGCTAGGCTGCAGGACATGTTTTTGCTTTATAGTTTCTAGCACATTCGTCTTCAGACTAGGAGGAAAGCCATAAGACCGTATGGATTAGGCCCAAGCAAAAACCCCAGCTACTTGAGACACTTAGACTAAGCCTAAAATACCAAGATCTCTCCATAAGGATGTTTTTTATACTGTACTTCCACAATCTGCTGGCAGTACAAAAAAATAAGCTGCAGATCTCCTTAGGCTGAGTCATGGTGCTTTGGGGCAGGGACCATGCATATCATGGGAATATTTCACAGTTTCTGCTCTGTTTTCAGTGTATGACACCAAAACACGCACCTGATGACACCCTTTCAAGAGCAAAGGCAGCAATTTGCAGAATTCCGCTTCTTAGGGGAAGTGAGAAATTGCTGAGCTGACACCAAGTCCTGCAGTGTCCCTGTCACCTGCAGAGCCACCGCATCCTCGCCACGGTAGCGGGCATTGTGACAAAGGTTCTATGTCAGCTGGGTGTGGCAGCCAGGCGCCCCCTAGGGGATGGGGAGCCTGTCAGCCCCAGGCCTGTCACTGACTGGTGTCCCTGCTGCCACCAGCCAGGCCTCTGAAAACTTGTCAAACCATGCCCAGACTTGGGGCCAGTTTGGCCCAAAGTCTACAAGAGACAAGTCGGGAAGAAAGATATGGGACAGAGGGAGAAAGCGAATGGAGCAGGAGAAAGGGAAGGAAGAATAAAAAGTAGTGTTGGGCTGCAGGAGTGAGATGGAGGAATTGCAAGAAAAGAGGCAGGAAGCAGGAGAGTGAGAGAAAAGGAAAGAAGAGACATGCAGCCAGACGAGGGCTTAGTGAGAGAGGATGGGACAGAGAACAGGATGAGAAGGACATAAGGCAAGGCTAGGACAGGCAAGGACAGGCAAGGCAAGGCTAGGCTGCAGGACATGTTTTTGCTTTATAGTTTCTAGCACATTCGTCTTCAGACTAGGAGGAAAGCCATAAGACCGTATGGATTAGGCTCAAGCAAAAACCCCAGCTACTTGAGACACTTAGACTAAGCCTAAAATACCAAGATCTCTCCATAAGGATGGTTTTTATACTGTACTTCTACAATCTGCTGGCAGTACAAAAAAATAAGCTGCAGATCTCCTTAGGCTGAGTCATGGTGCTTTGGGGCAGGGACCATGCATATCATGGGAATATTTCACAGTTTCTGCTCTGTTTTCAGTGTATGACACCAAAACACCCACCTGATGACACCCTTTCAAGAGCAAAGGCAGCAATTTGCAGAATTCCGCTTCTTAGGGGAAGTGAGAAATTGCTGAGCTGACACCAAGTCCTGCAGTGTCCCTGTCACCTGCAGAGCCACCGCATCCTCGCCACGGTAGCGGGCATTGTGACAAAGGTTCTATGTCAGCTGCGTGTGGCAGCCAGGCGCCCCCTAGGGGATGGGGAGCCTGTCAGCCTCGGGCCTGTCACTGCCTGGTGTCCCTGCTGCCACCAGCCAGGCCTCTGAAAACTTGTCAAACCATGCCCAGACTTGGGGCCAGTTTGGCCCAAAGTCTCCAAGAGACAAGTCGGGAAGAAAGATATGGGACAGAGGGAGAAAGCGAAGGGAGCAGGAGAAAGGGAAGGAAGAATAAAAAGTAGTGTTGGGCTGCAGGAGTGAGATGGAGGAATTGCAAGAAAAGAGGCAGGAAGCAGGAGAGTGAGAGAAAAGGAAAGAAGAGACATGCAGCCAGACGAGGGCTTAGTGAGAGAGGATGGGACAGAGAACAGGATGAGAAGGACATAAGGCAAGGCTAGGACAGGCAAGGACAGGCAAGGCAAGGCTAGGCTGCAGGACATGTTTTTGCTTTATAGTTTCTAGCACATTCGTCTTCAGACTAGGAGGAAAGCCATAAGACCGTATGGATTAGGCCCAAGCAAAAACCCCAGCTACTTGAGACACTTAGACTAAGCCTAAAATACCAAGATCTCTCCATAAGGATGTTTTTTATACTGTACTTCCACAATCTGCTGGCAGTACAAAAAAATAAGCTGCAGATCTCCTTAGGCTGAGTCATGGTGCTTTGGGGCAGGGACCATGCATATCATGGGAATATTTCACAGTTTCTGCTCTGTTTTCAGTGTATGACACCAAAACACGCACCTGATGACACCCTTTCAAGAGCAAAGGCAGCAATTTGCAGAATTCCGCTTCTTAGGGGAAGTGAGAAATTGCTGAGCTGACACCAAGTCCTGCAGTGTCCCTGTCACCTGCAGAGCCACCGCATCCTCGCCACGGTAGCGGGCATTGTGACAAAGGTTCTATGTCAGCTGGGTGTGGCAGCCAGGCGCCCCCTAGGGGATGGGGAGCCTGTCAGCCCCAGGCCTGTCACTGACTGGTGTCCCTGCTGCCACCAGCCAGGCCTCTGAAAACTTGTCAAACCATGCCCAGACTTGGGGCCAGTTTGGCCCAAAGTCTACAAGAGACAAGTCGGGAAGAAAGATATGGGACAGAGGGAGAAAGCGAATGGAGCAGGAGAAAGGGAAGGAAGAATAAAAAGTAGTGTTGGGCTGCAGGAGTGAGATGGAGGAATTGCAAGAAAAGAGGCAGGAAGCAGGAGAGTGAGAGAAAAGGAAAGAAGAGACATGCAGCCAGACGAGGGCTTAGTGAGAGAGGATGGGACAGAGAACAGGATGAGAAGGACATAAGGCAAGGCTAGGACAGGCAAGGACAGGCAAGGCAAGGCTAGGCTGCAGGACATGTTTTTGCTTTATAGTTTCTAGCACATTCGTCTTCAGACTAGGAGGAAAGCCATAAGACCGTATGGATTAGGCCCAAGCAAAAACCCCAGCTACTTGAGACACTTAGACTAAGCCTAAAATACCAAGATCTCTCCATAAGGATGGTTTTTATACTGTACTTCTACAATCTGCTGGCAGTACAAAAAAATAAGCTGCAGATCTCCTTAGGCTGAGTCATGGTGCTTTGGGGCAGGGACCATGCATATCATGGGAATATTTCACAGTTTCTGCTCTGTTTTCAGTGTATGACACCAAAACACGCACCTGATGACACCCTTTCAAGAGCAAAGGCAGCAATTTGCAGAATTCCGCTTCTTAGGGGAAGTGAGAAATTGCTGAGCTGACACCAAGTCCTGCAGTGTCCCTGTCACCTGCAGAGCCACCGCATCCTCGCCACGGTAGCGGGCATTGTGACAAAGGTTCTATGTCAGCTGGGTGTGGCAGCCAGGCGCCCCCTAGGGGATGGGGAGCCTGTCAGCCCCAGGCCTGTCACTGACTGGTGTCCCTGCTGCCACCAGCCAGGCCTCTGAAAACTTGTCAAACCATGCCCAGACTTGGGGCCAGTTTGGCCCAAAGTCTACAAGAGACAAGTCGGGAAGAAAGATATGGGACAGAGGGAGAAAGCGAAGGGAGCAGGAGAAAGGGAAGGAAGAATAAAAAGTAGTGTTGGGCTGCAGGAGTGAGATGGAGGAATTGCAAGAAAAGAGGCAGGAAGCAGGAGAGTGAGAGAAAAGGAAAGAAGAGACATGCAGCCAGACGAGGGCTTAGTGAGAGAGGATGGGACAGAGAACAGGATGAGAAGGACATAAGGCAAGGCTAGGACAGGCAAGGACAGGCAAGGCAAGGCTAGGCTGCAGGACATGTTTTTGCTTTATAGTTTCTAGCACATTCGTCTTCAGACTAGGAGGAAAGCCATAAGACCGTATGGATTAGGCCCAAGCAAAAACCCCAGCTACTTGAGACACTTAGACTAAGCCTAAAATACCAAGATCTCTCCATAAGGATGGTTTTTATACTGTACTTCCACAATCTGCTGGCAGTACAAAAAAATAAGCTGCAGATCTCCTTAGGCTGAGTCATGGTGCTTTGGGGCAGGGACCATGCATATCATGGGAATATTTCACAGTTTCTGCTCTGTTTTCAGTGTATGACACCAAAACACCCACCTGATGACATCCTTTCAAGAGCAAAGGCAGCAATTTGCAGAATTCCGCTTCTTAGGGGAAGTGAGAAATTGCTGAGCTGACACCAAGTCCGGCAGTGTCCCTGTCACCTGCAGAGCCACCGCATAGTCGCCACGGTAGCGGGCATTGTGACAAAGGTTCTATGTCAGCTGGGTGTGGCAGCCAGGCGCCCCCTAGGGGATGGGGAGCCTGTCAGCCCCAGGCCTGTCACTGACTGGTGTCCCTGCTGCCACCAGCCAGGCCTCTGAAAACTTGTCAAACCATGCCGAGACTTGGGGCCAGTTTGGCCCAAAGTCTCCAAGAGACAAGTCGGGAAGAAAGATATGGGACAGAGGGAGAAAGCGAAGGGAGCAGGAGAAAGGGAAGGAAGAATAAAAAGTAGTGTTGGGCTGCAGGAGTGAGATGGAGGAATTGCAAGAAAAGAGGCAGGAAGCAGGAGAGTGAGAGAAAAGGAAAGAAGAGACATGCAGCCAGACGAGGGCTTAGTGAGAGAGGATGGGACAGAGAACAGGATGAGAAGGACATAAGGCAAGGCTAGGACAGGCAAGGACAGGCAAGGCAAGGCTAGGCTGCAGGACATGTTTTTGCTTTATAGTTTCTAGCACATTCGTCTTCAGACTAGGAGGAAAGCCATAAGACCGTATGGATTAGGCCCAAGCAAAAACCCCAGCTACTTGAGACACTTAGACTAAGCCTAAAATACCAAGATCTCTCCATAAGGATGGTTTTTATACTGTACTTCCACAATCTGCTGGCAGTACAAAAAAATAAGCTGCAGATCTCCTTAGGCTGAGTCATGGTGCTTTGGGGCAGGGACCATGCATATCATGGGAATATTTCACAGTTTCTGCTCTGTTTTCAGTGTATGACACCAAAACACGCACCTGATGACACCCTTTCAAGAGCAAAGGCAGCAATTTGCAGAATTCCGCTTCTTAGGGGAAGTGAGAAATTGCTGAGCTGACACCAAGTCCTGCAGTGTCCCTGTCACCTGCAGAGCCACCGCATCCTCGCCACGGTAGCGGGCATTGTGACAAAGGTTCTATGTCAGCTGGGTGTGGCAGCCAGGCGCCCCCTAGGGGATGGGGAGCCTGTCAGCCCCGGGCCTGTCACTGCCTGGTGTCCCTGCTGCCACCAGCCAGGCCTCTGAAAACTTGTCAAACCATGCCCAGACTTGGGGCCAGTTTGGCCCAAAGTCTGCAAGAGACAAGTCGGGAAGAAAGATATGGGACAGAGGGAGAAAGCGAAGGGAGCAGGAGAAAGGGAAGGAAGAATAAAAAGTAGTGTTGGGCTGCAGGAGTGAGATGGAGGAATTGCAAGAAAAGAGGCAGGAAGCAGGAGAGTGAGAGAAACGGAAAGAAGAGACATGCAGCCAGACGAGGGCTTAGTGAGAGAGGATGGGACAGAGAACAGGATGAGAAGGACATAAGGCAAGGCTAGGACAGGCAAGGACAGGCAAGGCAAGGCTAGGCTGCAGGACATGTTTTTGCTTTATAGTTTCTAGCACATTCGTCTTCAGACTAGGAGGAAAGCCATAAGACCGTATGGATTAGGCCCAAGCAAAAACCCCAGCTACTTGAGACACTTAGACTAAGCCTAAAATACCAAGATCTCTCCATTAGGATGGTTTTTATACTGTACTTCCACAATCTGCTGGCAGTACAAAAAAATAAGCTGCAGATCTCCTTAGGCTGAGTCATGGTGCTTTGGGGCAGGGACCATGCATATCATGGGAATGTTTCACATTTTCTGCTCTGTTTTCAGTGTATGACACCAAAACACCCACCTGATGACATCCTTTCAAGAGCAAAGGCAGCAATTTGCAGAATTCCGCTTCTTAGGGGAAGAGAGAAATTACTGAGCTGACACCAAGTCCTGCAGTGTCCCTGTCACCTGCAGAGCCACCGCATCCTCGCCACGGTAGCGGGCATTGTGACAAAGGTTCTATGTCAGCTGGGTGTGGCAGCCAGGCGCCCCCTAGGGGATGGGGAGCCTGTCAGCCTCGGGCCTGTCACTGCCTGGTGTCCCTGCTGCCACCAGCCAGGCCTCTGAAAACTTGTCAAACCATGCCCAGACTTGGGGGCAGTTTGGCCCGAAGTCTGCAAGAGACAAGTCGGAGAAGAAAGATATGGGACAGAGGGAGAAAGTGAATGGAGCAGGAGAAAGGGAAGGAAGAATAAAAAGTAGTGTTGGGCTGCAGGAGTGAGATGGAGGAATTGCAAGAAAAGAGGCAGGAAGCAGGAGAGTGAGAGAAAAGGAAAGAAGAGACATGCAGCCAGACGAGGGCTTAGTGAGAGAGGATGGGACAGAGAACAGGATGAGAAGGACATAAGGCAAGGCTAGGACAGGCAAGGACAGGCAAGGCAAGGCTAGGCTGCAGGACATGTTTTTGCTTTATAATTTCTAGCACATTCGTCTTCAGACTAGGAGGAAAGCCATAAGACCGTATGGATTAGGCCCAATCAAAAACCCCAGCTACTTGAGACACTTAGACTAAGCCTAAAATACCAAGATCTCTCCATAAGGATGGTTTTTATACTGTACTTCCACAATCTGCTGGCAGTACAAAAAATTAAGCTGCAGGTCTCCTTAGGCTGAGTCATGGTGCTTTGGGGCAGGGACCATGCATATCATGGGAATGTTTCACAGTTTCTGCTCTGTTTTCAGTGTATGACACCAAAACACCCACCTGATGACATCCTTTCAAGAGCAAAGGCAGCAATTTGCAGAATTCCGCTTCTTAGGGGAAGTGAGAAATTGCTGAGCTGACACCAAGTCCTGCAGTGTCCCTGTCACCTGCAGAGCCACCGCATCCTCGCCACGGTAGCGGGCATTGTGACAAAGGTTCTATGTCAGCTGGGTGTGGCAGCCAGGCGCCCCCTAGGGGATGGAGAGCCTGTCAGCCCCGGGCCTGTCACTGCCTGGTGTCCCTGCTGCCACCAGCCAGGCCTCTGAAAACTTGTCAAACCATGCCCAGACTTGGGGCCAGTTTGGCCCAAAGTCTGCAAGAGACAAGTCGGGAAGAAAGATATGGGACAGAGGGAGAAAGCGAAGGGAGCAGGAGAAAGGGAAGGAAGAATAAAAAGTAGTGTTCAGCTGCAGGAGTGAGATGGAGGAATTGCAAGAAAAGAGGCAGGAAGCAGGAGAGTGAGAGAAAAGGAAAGAAGAGACATGCAGCCAGACGAGGGCTTAGTGAGAGAGGATGGGACAGAGAACAGGATGAGAAGGACATAAGGCAAGGCTAGGACAGGCAAGGACAGGCAAGGCAAGGCTAGGCTGCAGGACATGTTTTTGCTTTATAGTTTCTAGCACATTCGTCTTCAGACTAGGAGGAAAGCCATAAGACCGTATGGATTAGGCCCAAGCAAAAACCCCAGCTACTTGAGACACTTAGACTAAGCCTAACATACCAAGATCTCTCCATAAGGATGGTTTTTATACTGTACTTCCACAATCTGCTGGCAGTACAAAAAAATAAGCTGCAGGTCTCCTTAGGCTGAGTCATGGTGCTTTGGGGCAGGGACCATGCATATCATGGGAATGTTTCACAGTTTCTGCTCTGTTTTCAGTGTATGACACCAAAACACCCACCTGATGACATCCTTTCAAGAGCAAAGGCAGCAATTTGCAGAATTCCGCTTCTTAGGGGAAGTGAGAAATTGCTGAGCTGACACCAAGTCCTGCAGTGTCCCTGTCACCTGCAGAGCCACCGCATCCTCGCCACGGTAGCGGGCATTGTGACAAAGGTTCTATGTCAGCTGGGTGTGGCAGCCAGGCGCCCCCTAGGGGATGGAGAGCCTGTCAGCCCCGGGCCTGTCACTGCCTGGTGTCCCTGCTGCCACCAGCCAGGCCTCTGAAAACTTGTCAAACCATGCCCAGACTTGGGGCCCGTTTGGCCCAAAGTCTCCAAGAGACAAGTCGGGAAGAAAGATATGGGACAGAGGGAGAAAGCGAAGGGAGCAGGAGAAAGGGAACGAAGAATAAAAAGTAGTGTTGGGCTGCAGGAGTGAGATGGAGGAATTGCAAGAAAAGAGGCAGGAAGCAGGAGAGTGAGAGAAAAGGAAAGAAGAGACATGCAGCCAGACGAGGGCTTAGTGAGAGAGGATGGGACAGAGAACAGGATGAGAAGGACATAAGGCAAGGCTAGGACAGGCAAGGACAGGCAAGGCAAGGCTAGGCTGCAGGACATGATTTTGCTTTATATTTTCTAGCACATTCGTCTTTAGACTAGGAGGAAAGCCATAAGACCGTATGGATTAGGCCCAAGCAAAAACCCCAGCTACTTGAGACACTTAGACTAAGCCTAAAATACCAAGATCTCTCCATTAGGATGGTTTTTATACTGTACTTCCACAATCTGCTGGCAGTACAAAAAAATAAGCTGCAGATCTCCTTAGGCTGAGTCATGGTGCTTTGGGGCAGGGACCATGCATATCATGGGAATGTTTCACAGTTTCTGCTCTGTTTTCAGTGTATGACACCAAAACACCCACCTGATGACACCCTTTCAAGAGCAAAGGCAGCAATTTGCAGAATTCCGCTTCTTAGGGGAAGTGAGAAATTGCTGAGCTGACACCAAGTCCTGCAGTGTCCCTGTCACCTGCAGAGCCACCGCATCCTCGCCACGGTAGCGGCAATTGTGACAAAGGTTCTATGTCAGCTGAGTGTGGCAGACAGGCGCCCCCTAGGGGATGGGGAGCCTGTCAGCCCCGGGCCTGTCACTGCCTGGTGTCCCTGCTGCCACCAGCCAGGCCTCTGAAAACTTGTCAAACCATGCCCAGACTTGGGGCCAGTTTGGCCCAAAGTCTGCAAGAGACAAGTCGGGAAGAAAGATATGGGACAGAGGGAGAAAGCGAAGGGAGCAGGAGAAAGGGAAGGAAGAATAAAAAGTAGTGTTGGGCTGCAGGAGTGAGATGGAGGAATTGCAATAAAAGAGGCAGGAAGCAGGAGAGTGAGAGAAACGGAAAGAAGAGACATGCAGCCAGACGAGGGCTTAGTGAGAGAGGATGGGACAGAGAACAGGATGAGAAGGACATAAGGCAAGGCTAGGACAGGCAAGGACAGGCAAGGCAAGGCTAGGCTGCAGGACATGTTTTTGCTTTATAGTTTCTAGCACATTCGTCTTCAGACTAGGAGGAAAGCCATAAGACCGTATGGATTAGGCCCAAGCAAAAACCCCAGCTACTTGAGACACTTAGACTAAGCCTAAAATACCAAGATCTCTCCATTAGGATGGTTTTTATACTGTACTTCCACAATCTGCTGGCAGTACAAAAAAAATAAGCTGCAGATCTCCTTAGGCTGAGTCATGGTGCTTTGGGGCAGGGACCATGCATATCATGGGAATGTTTCACATTTTCTGCTCTGTTTTCAGTGTATGACACCAAAACACCCACCTGATGACATCCTTTCAAGAGCAAAGGCAGCAATTTGCAGAATTCCGCTTCTTAGGGGAAGAGAGAAATTGCTGAGCTGACACCAAGTCCTGCAGTGTCCCTGTCACCTGCAGAGCCACCGCATCCTAGCCACGGTAGCGGGCATTGTGACAAAGGTTCTATGTCAGCTGGGTGTGGCAGCCAGGCGCCCCCTAGGGGATGGGGAGCCTGTCAGCCTCGGGCCTGTCACTGCCTGGTGTCCCTGCTGCCACCAGCCAGGCCTCTGAAAACTTGTCAAACCATGCCCAGACTTGGGTGAGTTTGGCCCGAAGTCTGCAAGAGACAAGTCGGAGAAGAAAGATATGGGACAGAGGGAGAAAGTGAATGGAGCAGGAGAAAGGGAAGGAAGAATAAAAAGTAGTGTTGGGCTGCAGGAGTGAGATGGAGGAATTGCAAGAAAAGAGGCAGGAAGCAGGAGAGTGAGAGAAAAGGAAAGAAGAGACATGCAGCCAGACGAGGGCTTAGTGAGAGAGGATGGGACAGAGAACAGGATGAGAAGGACATAAGGCAAGGCTAGGACAGGCAAGGACAGGCAAGGCAAGGCTAGGCTGCAGGACATGTTTTTGCTTTATAGTTTCTAGCACATTCGTCTTCAGACTAGGAGGAAAGCCATAAGACCGTATGGATTAGGCCCAAGCAAAAACCCCAGCTACTTGAGACACTTAGACTAAGCCTAAAATACCAAGATCTCTCCATAAGGATGGTTTTTATACTGTACTTCCACAATCTGCTGGCAGTACAAAAAAATAAGCTGCAGATCTCCTTAGGCTGAGTCATGGTGCTTTGGGGCAGGGACCATGCATATCATGGGAATATTTCACAGTTTCTGCTCTGTTTTCAGTGTATGACACCAAAACACCCACCTGATGACATCCTTTCAAGAGCAAAGGCAGCAATTTGCAGAATTTCGCTTCTTAGGGGAAGTGAGAAATTGCTGAGCTGACACCAAGTCCTGCAGTGTCCCTGTCACCTGCAGAGCCACCGCATCCTCGCCACGGTAGCGGGCATTGTGACAAAGGTTCTATGTCAGCTGGGTGTGGCAGCCAGGCGCCCCCTAGGGCATGGGGAGCCTGTCAGCCCCAGGCCTGTCACTGACTGGTGTCCCTGCTGCCACCAGCCAGGCCTCTGAAAACTTGTCAAACCATGCCCAGACTTGGGGCCAGTTTGGCCCAAAGTCTCCAAGAGACCAGTCGGGAAGAAAGATATGGGACAGAGGGAGAAAGCGAAGGGAGCAGGAGAAAGGGAAGGAAGAATAAAAAGTAGTGTTGGGCTGCAGGAGTGAGATGGAGGAATTGCAAGAAAAGAGGCAGGAAGCAGGAGAGTGAGAGAAAAGGAAAGAAGAGACATGCAGCCAGACGAGGGCTTAGTGAGAGAGGATGGGACAGAGAACAGGATGAGAAGGACATAAGGCAAGGCTAGGACAGGCAAGGACAGGCAAGGCAAGGCTAGGCTGCAGGACATGTTTTTGCTTTATAGTTTCTAGCACATTCGTCTTCAGACTAGGAGGAAAACCATAAGACCGTATGGATTAGGCCCAAGCAAAAACCCCAGCTACTTGAGACACTTAGACTAAGCCTAAAATACCAAGATCTCTCCATAAGGATGGTTTTTATACTGTACTTCCACAATCTGCTGGCAGTACAAAAAAATAAGCTGCAGGTCTCCTTAGGCTGAGTCATGGTGCTTTGGGGCAGGGACCATGCATATCATGGGAATGTTTCACAGTTTCTGCTCTGTTTTCAGTGTATGACACCAAAACACCCACCTGATGACATCCTTTCAAGAGCAAAGGCAGCAATTTGCAGAATTCCGCTTCTTAGGGGAAGTGAGAAATTGCTGAGCTGACACCAAGTCCTGCAGTGTCCCTGTCACCTGCAGAGCCACCGCATCCTCGCCACGGTAGCGGGCATTGTGACAAAGGTTCTATGTCAGCTGGGTGTGGCAGCCAGGCGCCCCCTAGGGGATGGAGAGCCTGTCAGCCCCGGGCCTGTCACTGCCTGGTGTCCCTGCTGCCACCAGCCAGGCCTCTGAAAACTTGTCAAACCATGCCCAGACTTGGGGCCCGTTTGGCCCAAAGTCTCCAAGAGACAAGTCGTGAAGAAAGATATGGGACAGAGGGAGAAAGCGAAGGGAGCAGGAGAAAGGGAAGGAAGAATAAAAAGTAGTGTTGGGCTGCAGGAGTGAGATGGAGGAATTGCAATAAAAGAGGCAGGAAGCAGGAGAGTGAGAGAAAAGGAAAGAAGAGACATGCAGCCAGACGAGGGCTTAGTGAGAGAGGATGGGACAGAGAACAGGATGAGAAGGACATAAGGCAAGGCTAGGACAGGCAAGGACAGGCAAGGCAAGGCTAGGCTGCAGGACATGATTTTGCTTTATAGTTTCTAGCACATTCGTCTTTAGACTAGGAGGAAAGCCATAAGACCGTATGGATTAGGCCCAAGCAAAAACCCCAGCTACTTGAGACACTTAGACTAAGCCTAAAATACCAAGATCTCTCCATTAGGATGGTTTTTATACTGTACTTCCACAATCTGCTGGCAGTACAAAAAAATAAGCTGCAGATCTCCTTAGGCTGAGTCATGGTGCTTTGGGGCAGGGACCATGCATATCATGGGAATGTTTCACAGTTTCTGCTCTGTTTTCAGTGTATGACACCAAAACACCCACCTGATGACATCCTTTCAAGAGCAAAGGCAGCAATTTGCAGAATTCCGCTTCTTAGGGGAAGTGAGAAATTGCTGAGCTGACACCAAGTCCTGCAGTGTCCCTGTCACCTGCAGAGCCACCGCATCCTCGCCACGGTAGCGGGCATTGTGACAAAGGTTCTATGTCAGCTGGGTGTGGCAGCCAGGCGCCCCCTAGGGGATGGAGAGCCTGTAAGCCCCGGGCCTGTCACTGCCTGGTGTCCCTGCTGCCACCAGCCAGGCCTCTGAAAACTTGTCAAACCATGCCCAGACTTGGGGCCAGTTTGGCCCAAAGTCTCCAAGAGACAAGTCGGGAAGAAAGATATGGGACAGAGGGAGAAAGCGAAGGGAGCAGGAGAAAGGGAAGGAAGAATAAAAAGTAGTGTTCAGCTGCAGGAGTGAGATGGAGGAATTGCAAGAAAAGAGGCAGGAAGCAGGAGAGTGAGAGAAAAGGAAAGAAGAGACATGCAGCCAGACGAGGGCTTAGTGAGAGAGGATGGGACAGAGAACAGGATGAGAAGGACATAAGGCAAGGCTAGGACAGGCAAGGACAGGCAAGGCAAGGCTAGGCTGCAGGACATGTTTTTGCTTTATAGTTTCTAGCACATTCCTCTTCAGACTAGGAGGAAAGCCATAAGACCGTATGGATTAGGCCCAAGCAAAAACCCCAGCTACTTGAGACACTTAGACTAAGCCTAAAATACCAAGATCTCTCCATAAGGATGGTTTTTATACTGTACTTCCACAATCTGCTGGCAGTACAAAAAAATAAGCTGCAGATCTCCTTAGGCTGAGTCATGGTGCTTTGGGGCAGGGACCATGCATATCATGGGAATATTTCACAGTTTCTGCTCTGTTTTCAGTGTATGACACCAAAACACCCACCTGATGACACCCTTTCAAGAGCAAAGGCAGCAATTTGCAGAATTCCGCTTCTTAGGGGAAGTGAGAAATTGCTGAGCTGACACCAAGTCCTGCAGTGTCCCTGTCACCTGCAGAGCCACCGCATCCTCGCCACGATAGCGGGCATTGTGACAAAGGTTCTATGTCAGCTGAGTGTGGCAGACAGGCGCGCCCTAGGGGATGGGGAGCCTGTCAGCCCCGGGCCTGTCACTGCCTGGTGTCCCTGCTGCCACCAGCCAGGCCTCTGAAAACTTGTCAAACCATGCCCAGACTTGGGGTCAGTTTGGCCCAAAGTCTCCAAGAGAAAAGTCGGGAAGAAAGATATGGGACAGAGGGAGAAAGCGAAGGGAGCAGGAGAAAGGGAAGGAAGAATAAAAAGTAGTGTTGGGCTGCAGGAGTGAGATGGAGGAATTGCAAGAAAAGAGGCAGGAAGCAGGAGAGTGAGAGAAAAGGAAAGAAGAGACATGCAGCCAGACGAGGGCTTAGTGAGAGAGGATGGGACAGAGAACAGGATGAGAAGGACATAAGGCAAGGCTAGGACAGGCAAGGACAGGCAAGGCAAGGCTAGGCTGCAGGACATGTTTTTGCTTTATAGTTTCTAGCACATTCCTCTTCAGACTAGGAGGAAAGCCATAAGACCGTATGGATTAGGCCCAAGCAAAAACCCCAGCTACTTGAGACACTTAGACTAAGCCTAAAATACCAAGATCTCTCCATAAGGATGGTTTTTATACTGTACTTCCACAATCTGCTGGCAGTACAAAAAAATAAGCTGCAGATCTCCTTAGGCTGAGTCATGGTGCTTTGGGACAGGGACCATGCATATCATGGGAATATTTCACAGTTTCTGCTCTGTTTTCAGTGTATGACACCAAAACACCCACCTGATGACACCCTTTCAAGAGCAAAGGCAGCAATTTGCAGAATTCCGCTTCTTAGGGGAAGTGAGAAATTGCTGAGCTGACACCAAGTCCTGCAGTGTTCATGTCACCTGCAGAGCCACCGCATCCTCGCCACGATAGCGGGCATTGTGACAAAGGTTCTATGTCAGCTGAGTGTGGCAGACAGGCGCGCCCTAGGGGATGGGGAGCCTGTCAGCCCCGGGCCTGTCACTGCCTGGTGTCCCTGCTGCCACCAGCCAGGCCTCTGAAAACTTGTCAAACCATGCCCAGACTTGGGGTCAGTTTGGCCCAAAGTCTCCAAGAGAAAAGTCGGGAAGAAAGATATGGGACAGAGGGAGAAAGCGAAGGGAGCAGGAGAAAGGGAAGGAAGAATAAAAAGTAGTGTTGGGCTGCAGGAGTGAGATGGAGGAATTGCAAGAAAAGAGGCAGGAAGCAGGAGAGTGAGAGAAAAGGAAAGAAGAGACATGCAGCCAGACGAGGGCTTAGTGAGAGAGGATGGGACAGAGAACAGGATGAGAAGGACATAAGGCAAGGCTAGGACAGGCAAGGACAGGCAAGGCAAGGCTAGGCTGCAGGACATGTTTTTGCTTTATAGTTTCTAGCACATTCCTCTTCAGACTAGGAGGAAAGCCATAAGACCGTATGGATTAGGCCCAAGCAAAAACCCCAGCTACTTGAGACACTTAGACTAAGCCTAAAATACCAAGATCTCTCCATAAGGATGGTTTTTATACTGTACTTCCACAATCTGCTGGCAGTACAAAAAAATAAGCTGCAGATCTCCTTAGGCTGAGTCATGGTGCTTTGGGGCAGGGACCATGCATATTATGGGAATATTTCACAGTTTCTGCTCTGTTTTCAGTGTATGACACCAAAACAACCACCTGATGACATCCTTTCAAGAGCAAAGGCAGTAATTTGCAGAATTTCGCTTCTTAGGGGAAGTGAGAAATTGCTGAGCTGACACCAAGTCCTGCAGTGTCCCTGTCACCTGCAGAGCCACCGCATCCTCGCCACGGTAGCGGGCATTGTGACAAAGGTTCTATGTCAGCTGGGTGTGGCAGCCAGGCGCCCCCTAGGGCATGGGGAGCCTGTCAGCCCCGGGCCTGTCAATGCCTGGTGTCCCTGCTGCCACCAGTCAGGCCTCTGAAAACTTGTCAAACGATGCCCAGACTTGTGGCCAGTTTGGCCCAAAGTCTCCAAGAGACAAGTCGGGAAGAAAGATATGGGACAGAGGGAGAAAGCGAAGGGAGCAGGAGAAAGGGAACGAAGAATAAAAAGTAGTGTTGGGCTGCAGGAGTGAGATTGAGGAATTGCAAGAAAAGAGGCAGGAAGCAGGAGAGTGAGAGAAAAGGAAAGAAGAGACATGCAGCCAGACGAGGGCTTAGTGAGAGAGGATGTGACAGAGAACAGGATGAGAAGGACATAAGGCAAGGCTAGGACAGGCAAGGACAGGCAAGGCAAGGCTAGGCTGCAGGACATGTTTTTGCTTTATAGTTTCTAGCACATTCCTCTTCAGACTAGGAGGAAAGCCATAAGACCGTATGGATTAGGCCCAAGCAAAAACCCCAGCTACTTGAGACACTTAGACTAAGCCTAAAATACCAAGATCTCTCCATAAGGATGGTTTTTATACTGTACTTCCACAATCTGCTGGCAGTACAAAAAAATAAGCTGCAGATCTCCTTAGGCTGAGTCATGGTGCTTTGGGGCAGGGACCATGCATATTATGGGAATATTTCACAGTTTCTGCTCTGTTTTCAGTGTATGACACCAAAACAACCACCTGATGACATCCTTTCAAGAGCAAAGGCAGTAATTTGCAGAATTTCGCTTCTTAGGGGAAGTGAGAAATTGCTGAGCTGACACCAAGTCCTGCAGTGTCCCTGTCACCTGCAGAGCCACCGCATCCTCGCCACGGTAGCGGGCATTGTGACAAAGGTTCTATGTCAGCTGGGTGTGGCAGCCAGGCGCCCCCTAGGGCATGGGGAGCCTGTCAGCCCCAGGCCTGTCAATGCCTGGTGTCCCTGCTGCCACCAGTCAGGCCTCTGAAAACTTGTCAAACGATGCCCAGACTTGTGGCCAGTTTGGCCCAAAGTCTCCAAGAGACAAGTCGGGAAGAAAGATATGGGACAGAGGGAGAAAGCGAAGGGAGCAGGAGAAAGGGAACGAAGAATAAAAAGTAGTGTTGGGCTGCAGGAGTGAGATTGAGGAATTGCAAGAAAAGAGGCAAGAAGCAGGAGAGTGAGAGAAAAGGAAAGAAGAGACATGCAGCCAGACGAGGGCTTAGTGAGAGAGGATGTGACAGAGAACAGGATGAGAAGGACATAAGGCAAGGCTAGGACAGGCAAGGACAGGCAAGGCAAGGCTAGGCTGCAGGACATGTTTTTGCTTTATAGTTTCTAGCACATTCCTCTTCAGACTAGGAGGAAAGCCATAAGACCGTATGGATTAGGCCCAAGCAAAAACCCCAGCTACTTGAGACACTTAGACTAAGCCTAAAATACCAAGATCTTTCCATAAGGATGGTTTTTATACTGTACTTCCACAATCTGCTGGCAGTACAAAAAAATAAACTGCAGATCTCCTTAGGCTGAGTCATGGTGCTTTGGGACAGGGACCATGCATATCATGGGAATATTTCACAGTTTCTGCTCTGTTTTCAGTGTATGACACCAAAACACCCACCTGATGACACCCTTTCAAGAGCAAAGGCAGCAATTTGCAGAATTTCGCTTCTTAGGGGAAGTGAGAAATTGCTGAGCTGACACCAAGTCCTGCAGTGTCCCTGTCACCTGCAGAGCCACCGCATCCTCGCCACGGTAGCGGGCATTGTGACAAAGGTTCTATGTCAGCTGGGTGTGGCAGCCAGGCGCCCCCTAGGGCATGGGGAGCCTTTCAGCCCCAGGCCTGTCACTGACTGGTGTCCCTGCTGCCACCAGCCAGGCCTCTGAAAACTTGTCAAACCATGCCCAGACTTGGGGCCAGTTTGGCCCAAATTCTGCAAGAGACAAGTCGGGAAGAAAGATATGGGACAGAGGGAGAAAGCGAAGGGAGCAGGAGAAAGGGAAGGAAGAATAAAAAGTAGTGTTGGGCTGCAGGAGTGAGATGGAGGAATTGCAAGAAAAGAGGCAGGAAGCAGGAGAGTGAGAGAAAAGGAAAGAAGAGACATGCAGCCAGACGAGGGCTTAGTGAGAGAGGATGGGACAGAGAACAGGATGAGAAGGACATAAGGCAAGGCTAGGACAGGCAAGGACAGGCAAGGCAAGGCTAGGGTGCAGGACATGTTTTTGCTTTACAGTTTCTAGCACATTCCTCTTCAGACTAGGAGGAAAGCCATAAGACCGTATGGATTAGGCCCAAGCAAAAACCCCAGCTACTTGAGACACTTAGACTAAGCCTAAAATACCAAGATCTCTCCATAAGGATGGTTTTTATACTGTACTTCCACAATCTGCTGGCAGTACAAAAAAATAAGCTGCAGATCTCCTTAGGCTGAGTCATGGTGCTTTGGGGCAGGGACCATGCATATCATGGGAATATTTCACAGTTTCTGCTCTGTTTTCAGTGTATGACACCAAAACACCCACCTGATGACATCCTTTCAAGAGCAAAGGCAGCAATTTGCAGAATTCCGCTTCTTAGGGGAAGAGAGAAATTGCTGAGCTGACACCAAGTCCTGCAGTGTCCCTGTCACCTGCAGAGCCACCGCATCCTCGCCACGGTAGCGGGCATTGTGACAAAGGTTCTATGTCAGCTGGGTGTGGCAGCCAGGCGCCCCCTAGGGGATGGGGAGCCTGTCAGCCCCGGGCCTGTCACTGCCTGGTGTCCCTGCTGCCACCAGCCAGGCCTCTGAAAACTTGTCAAACCATGCCCAGACTTGGGGCCAGTTTGGCCCAAAGTCTCCAAGAGACAAGTCGGGAAGAAAGATATGGGACAGAGGGAGAAAGAGAAGGGAGCAGGAGAAAGGGAAGGAAGAATAAAAAGTAGTGTTGGGCTGCAGGAGTGAGATGGAGGAATTGCAAGAAAAGAGGCAGGAAGCAGGAGAGTGAGAGAAAAGGAAAGAAGAGACATGCAGCCAGACGAGGGCTTAGTGAGAGAGGATAGGACAGAGAACAGGATGAGAAGGACATAAGGCAAGGCTAGGACAGGCAAGGACAGGCAAGGCAAGGCTAGGCTGCAGGACATGTTTTTGCTTTATAGTTTCTAGCACATTTGTCTTCAGACTAGGAGGAAAGCCATAAGACCGTATGGATTAGGCCCAAGCAAAAACCCCAGCTACTTGAGACACTTAGACTAAGCCTAAAATACCAAGATCTCTCCATAAGCATGGTTTTTATACTGTACTTCCACAATCTGCTGGCAGTACAAAAAAATAAGCTGCAGATCTCCTTAGGCTGAGTCATGGTGCTTTGGGACAGGGACCATGCATATCATGGGAATATTTCACAGTTTCTGCTCTGTTTTCAGTGTATGACACCAAAACACCCACCTGATGACACCCTTTCAAGAGCAAAGGCAGCAATTTGCAGAATTTCGCTTCTTAGGGGAAGTGAGAAATTGCTGAGCTGACACCAAGTCCTGCAGTGTCCCTGTCACCTGCAGAGCCACCGCATCCTCGCCACGGTAGCGGGCATTGTGACAAAGGTTCTATGTCAGCTGGGTGTGGCAGCCAGGCGCCCCCTAGGGGATGGGGAGCCTGTCAGCCCCAGGCCTGTCACTGACTGGTGTCCCTGCTGCCACCAGCCAGGCCTCTGAAAACTTGTCAAACCATGCCCAGACTTGGGGCCAGTTTGGCCCAAATTCTGCAAGAGACAAGTCGGGAAGAAAGATATGGGACAGAGGGAGAAAGCGAAGGGAGCAGGAGAAAGGGAAGGAAGAATAAAAAGTAGTGTTGGGCTGCAGGAGTGAGATGGAGGAATTGCAAGAAAAGAGGCAGGAAGCAGGAGAGTGAGAGAAAAGGAAAGAAGAGACATGCAGCCAGACGAGGGCTTAGTGAGAGAGGATGGGACAGAGAACAGGATGAGAAGGACATAAGGCAAGGCTAGGACAGGCAAGGACAGGCAAGGCAAGGCTAGGCTGCAGGACATGTTTTTGCTTTATAGTTTCTAGCACATTCCTCTTCAGACTAGGAGGAAAGCCATAAGACCGTATGGATTAGGCCCAAGCAAAAACCCCAGCTACTTGAGACACTTAGACTAAGCCTAAAATACCAAGATCTCTCCATAAGGATGGTTTTTATACTGTACTTCCACAATCTGCTGGCAGTACACAAAAATAAGCTGCAGATCTCCTTAGGCTGAGTCATGGTGCTTTGGGGCAGGGACCATGCATATCATGGGAATATTTCACAGTTTCTGCTCTGTTTTCAGTGTATGACACCAAAACACCCACCTGATGACATCCTTTCAAGAGCAAAGGCAGCAATTTGCAGAATTCCGCTTCTTAGGGGAAGAGAGAAATTGCTGAGCTGACACCAAGTCCTGCAGTGTCCCTGTCACCTGCAGAGCCACCGCATCCTCGCCACGGTAGCGGGCATTGTGACAAAGGTTCTATGTCAGCTGGGTGTGGCAGCCAGGCGCCCCCTAGGGGATGGGGAGCCTGTCAGCCCCGGGCCTGTCACTGCCTGGTGTCCCTGCTGCCACCAGCCAGGCCTCTGAAAACTTGTCAAACGATGCCCAGACTTGTGGCCAGTTTGGCCCAAAGTCTCCAAGAGACAAGTCGGGAAGAAAGATATGGGACAGAGGGAGAAAGAGAAGGGAGCAGGAGAAAGGGAAGGAAGAATAAAAAGTAGTGTTGGGCTGCAGGAGTGAGATGGAGGAATTGCAAGAAAAGAGGCAGGAAGCAGGAGAGTGAGAGAAAAGGAAAGAAGAGACATGCAGCCAGACGAGGGCTTAGTGAGAGAGGATAGGACAGAGAACAGGATGAGAAGGACATAAGGCAAGGCTAGGACAGGCAAGGACAGGCAAGGCAAGGCTAGGCTGCAGGACATGTTTTTGCTTTATAGTTTCTAGCACATTTGTCTTCAGACTAGGAGGAAAGCCATAAGACCGTATGGATTAGGCCCAAGCAAAAACCCCAGCTACTTGAGACACTTAGACTAAGCCTAAAATACCAAGATCTCTCCATAAGCATGGTTTTTATACTGTACTTCCACAATCTGCTGGCAGTACAAAAAAATAAGCTGCAGATCTCCTTAGGCTGAGTCATGGTGCTTTGGGACAGGGACCATGCATATCATGGGAATATTTCACAGTTTCTGCTCTGTTTTCAGTGTATGACACCAAAACACCCACCTGATGACACCCTTTCAAGAGCAAAGGCAGCAATTTGCAGAATTTCGCTTCTTAGGGGAAGTGAGAAATTGCTGAGCTGACACCAAGTCCTGCAGTGTCCCTGTCACCTGCAGAGCCACCGCATCCTCGCCACGGTAGCGGGCATTGTGACAAAGGTTCTATGTCAGCTGGGTGTGGCAGCCAGGCGCCCCCTAGGGGATGGGGAGCCTGTCAGCCCCAGGCCTGTCACTGACTGGTGTCCCTGCTGCCACCAGCCAGGCCTCTGAAAACTTGTCAAACCATGCCCAGACTTGGGGCCAGTTTGGCCCAAATTCTGCAAGAGACAAGTCGGGAAGAAAGATATGGGACAGAGGGAGAAAGCGAAGGGAGCAGGAGAAAGGGAAGGAAGAATAAAAAGTAGTGTTGGGCTGCAGGAGTGAGATGGAGGAATTGCAAGAAAAGAGGCAGGAAGCAGGAGAGTGAGAGAAAAGGAAAGAAGAGACATGCAGCCAGACGAGGGCTTAGTGAGAGAGGATGGGACAGAGAACAGGATGAGAAGGACATAAGGCAAGGCTAGGACAGGCAAGGACAGGCAAGGCAAGGCTAGGCTGCAGGACATGTTTTTGCTTTATAGTTTCTAGCACATTCCTCTTCAGACTAGGAGGAAAGCCATAAGACCGTATGGATTAGGCCCAAGCAAAAACCCCAGCTACTTGAGACACTTAGACTAAGCCTAAAATACCAAGATCTCTCCATAAGGATGGTTTTTATACTGTACTTCCACAATCTGCTGGCAGTACACAAAAATAAGCTGCAGATCTCCTTAGGCTGAGTCATGGTGCTTTGGGGCAGGGACCATGCATATCATGGGAATATTTCACAGTTTCTGCTCTGTTTTCAGTGTATGACACCAAAACACCCACCTGATGACATCCTTTCAAGAGCAAAGGCAGCAATTTGCAGAATTCCGCTTCTTAGGGGAAGTGAGAAATTGCTGAGCTGACACCAAGTCCTGCAGTGTCCCTGTCACCTGCAGAGCCACCGCATCCTCGCCACGGTAGCGGGCATTGTGACAAAGGTTCTATGTCAGCTGGGTGTGGCAGCCAGGCGCCCCCTAGGGGATGGTGAGCCTGTCAGCCCCAGGCCTGTCACTGCCTGGTGTCCCTGCTGCCACCAGCCAGGCCTCTGAAAACTTGTCAAACCATGCCCAGACTTGGGGCCAGTTTGGCCCAAAGTCTCCAAGAGACAAGTTGGGAAGAAAGATATGGGACAGAGGGAGAAAGCGAAGGGAGCAGGAGAAAGGGAACGAAGAATAAAAAGTAGTGTTGGGCTGCAGGAGTGAGAAGGAGGAATTGCAAGAAAAGAGGCAGGAAGCAGGAGAGTGAGAGAAAAGGAAAGAAGAGACATGCAGCCAGACGAGGGCTTAGTGAGAGAGGATAGGACAGAGAACAGGATGAGAAGGACATAAGGCAAGGCTAGGACAGGCAAGGACAGGCAAGGCAAGGCTAGGCTGCAGGACATGTTTTTGCTTTATAGTTTCTAGCACATTCGTCTTCAGACTAGGAGGAAAGCCATAAGACCGTATGGATTAGGCCCAAGCAAAAACCCCAGCTACTTGAGACACTTAGACTAAGCCTAAAATACCAAGATCTCTCCATAAGGATGGTTTTTATACTGTACTTCCACAATCTGCTGGCAGTACAAAAAAATTAGCTGCAGATCTCCTTAGGCTGAGTCATGGTGCTTTGGGGCAGGGACCATGCATATCATGGGAATATTTCACAGTTTCTGCTCTGTTTTCAGTGTATGACACCAAAACACCCACCTGATGACATCCTTTCAAGAGCAAAGGCAGCAATTTGCACAATTTCGCTTCTTAGGGGAAGTGAGAAATTGCTGAGCTGACACCAAGTCCTGCAGTGTCCCTGTCACCTGCAGAGCCACCGCATCCTCGCCACGGTAGCGGGCATTGTGACAAAGGTTCTATGTCAGCTGGGTGTGGCAGCCAGGCGCCCCCTAGGGGATGGGGAGCCTGTCAGCCCCAGGCCTGTCACTGCCTGGTGTCCCTGCTGCCACCAGCCAGGCCTCTGAAAACTTGTCAAACCATGCCCAGACTTGGGGCCAGTTTGGCCCAAAGTCTCCAAGAGACAAGTCGGGAAGAAAGATATGGGACAGAGGGAGAAATAGAAGGGAGCAGGAGAAAGGGAAGGAAGAATAAAAAGTAGTGTTGGGCTGCAGGAGTGAGATGGAGGAATTGCAAGAAAAGAGGCAGGAAGCAGGAGAGTGAGAGAAAAGGAAAGAAGAGACATGCAGCCAGACGAGGGCTTAGTGAGAGAGGATGGGACAGAGAACAGGATGAGAAGGACATAAGGCAAGGCTAGGACAGGCAAGGACAGGCAAGGCAAGGCTAGGCTGCAGGACATGTTTTTGCTTTATAGTTTCTAGCACATTCCTCTTCAGACTAGGAGGAAAGCCATAAGACCGTATGGATTAGGCCCAAGCAAAAACCCCAGCTACTTGAGACACTTAGACTAAGCCTAAAATACCAAGATCTCTCCATAAGGATGGTTTTTATACTGTACTTCCACAATCTGCTGGCAGTACAAAAAAATAAGCTGCAGATCTCCTTAGGCTGAGTCATGGTGCTTTGGGGCAGGGACCATGCATATTATGGGAATATTTCACAGTTTCTGCTCTGTTTTCAGTGTATGACACCAAAACAACCACCTGATGACATCCTTTCAAGAGCAAAGGCAGTAATTTGCAGAATTTCGCTTCTTAGGGGAAGTGAGAAATTGCTGAGCTGACACCAAGTCCTGCAGTGTCCCTGTCACCTGCAGAGCCACCGCATCCTCGCCACGGTAGCGGGCATTGTGACAAAGGTTCTATGTCAGCTGGGTGTGGCAGCCAGGCGCCCCCTAGGGGATGGGGAGCCTGTCAGCCCCAGGCCTGTCACTGACTGGTGTCCCTGCTGCCACCAGCCAGGCCTCTGAAAACTTGTCAAACCATGCCCAGACTTGGGGCCAGTTTGGCCCAAAGTCTGCAAGAGACAAGTCGGGAAGAAAGATATGGGACAGAGGGAGAAAGCGAAGGGAGCAGGAGAAAGGGAAGGAAGAATAAAAAGTAGTGTTGGGCTGCAGGAGTGAGATGGAGGAATTGCAAGAAAAGAGGCAGGAAGCAGGAGAGTGAGAGAAAAGGAAAGAAGAGACATGCAGCCAGACGAGGGCTTAGTGAGAGAGGATGGGACAGAGAACAGGATGAGAAGGACATAAGGCAAGGCTAGGACAGGCAAGGACAGGCAAGGCAAGGCTAGGCTGCAGGACATGTTTTTGCTTTATAGTTTCTAGCACATTCGTCTTCAGACTAGGAGGAAAGCCATAAGACCGTATGGATTAGGCCCAAGCAAAAACCCCAGCTACTTGAGACACTTAGACTAAGCCTAAAATACCAAGATCTCTCCATAAGGATGGTTTTTATACTGTACTTCCACAATCTGCTGGCAGTACAAAAAAATAAGCTGCAGATCTCCTTAGGCTGAGTCATGGTGCTTTGGGGCAGGGACCATGCATATCATGGGAATATTTCACAGTTTCTGCTCTGTTTTCAGTGTATGACACCAAAACACCCACCTGATGACACCCTTTCAAGAGCAAAGGCAGCAATTTGCAGAATTCCGCTTCTTAGGGGAAGTGAGAAATTGCTGAGCTGACACCAAGTCCTGCAGTGTCCCTGTCACCTGCAGAGCCACCGCATCCTCGCCACGATAGCGGGCATTGTGACAAAGGTTCTATGTCAGCTGGGTGTGGCAGACAGGCGCCCCCTAGGGGATGGGGAGCCTGTCAGCCCCGGGCCTGTCACTGCCTGGTGTACCTGCTGCCACCAGCCAGGCCTCTGAAAACTTGTCAAACCATGCCCAGACTTGGGGCCAGTTTGGCCCAAAGTCTCCAAGAGACAAGTCGGGAAGAAAGATATGAGACAGAGGGAGAAAGAGAAGGGAGCAGGAGAAAGGGAAGGAAGAATAAAAAGTAGTGTTGGGCTGCAGGAGTGAGATGGAGGAATTGCAAGAAAAGAGGCAGGAAGCAGGAGAGTGAGAGAAAAGGAAAGAAGAGACATGCAGCCAGACGAGGGCGTAGTGAGAGAGGATGGGACAGAGAACAGGATGAGAAGGACATAAGGCAAGGCTAGGACAGGCAAAGACAGGCAAGGCAAGGCTAGGCTGCAGGACATGTTTTTGCTTTATAGTTTCTAGCACATTCGTCTTCAGACTAGGAGGAAAGCCATAAGACCGTATGGATTAGGCCCAAGCAAAAACCCCAGCTACTTGAGACACTTAGACTAAGCCTAAAATACCAAGATCTCTCCATAAGGATGGTTTTTATACTGTACTTCCACAATCTGCTGGCAGTACAAAAAAATAAGCTGCAGATCTCCTTAGGCTGAGTCATGGTGCTTTGGGGCAGGGACCATGCATATCATGGGAATATTTCACAGTTTCTGCTCTGTTTTCAGTGTATGACACCAAAACACCCACCTGATGACATCCTTTCAAGAGCAAAGGCAGTAATTTGCAGAATTTCGCTTCTTAGGGGAAGTGAGAAATTGCTGAGCTGACACCAAGTCCTGAAGTGTCCCTGTCACCTGCAGAGCCACCGCATCCTCGCCACGGTAGCGGGCATTGTGACAAAGTTTCTATGTCAGCTGGGTGTGGCAGCCAGGCGCCCCCTAGGGGATGGGGAGCCTGTCAGCCCCGGGCCTGTCACTGCCTGGTGTCCCTGCTGCCACCAGCCAGGCCTCTGAAAACTTGTCAAACCATGCCCAGACTTGGGGCCAGTTTGGCCCAAAGTCTGCAAGAGACAAGTCGGGAAGAAAGATATGGGACAGAGGGAGAAAGCGAAGGGAGCAGGAGAAAGGGAAGGAAGAATAAAAAGTAGTGTTGGGCTGCAGGAGTGAGATGGAGGAATTGCAAGAAAAGAGGCAGGAAGCAGGAGAGTGAGAGAAAAGGAAAGAAGAGACATGCAGCCAGACGAGGGCTTAGTGAGAGAGGATGGGACAGAGAACAGGATCAGAAGGACATAAGGCAAGGCTAGGACAGGCAAGGACAGGCAAGGCAAGGCTAGGCTGCAGGACATGTTTTTGCTTTATAGTTTCTAGCACATTCCTCTTCAGACTAGGAGGAAAGCCATAAGACCGTATGGATTAGGCCCAAGCAAAAACCCCAGCTACTTCAGACACTTAGACTAAGCCTAAAATACCAAGATCTCTCCATAAGGATGGTTTTTATACTGTACTTCCACAATCTGCTGGCAGTACAAAAAAATAAGCTGCAGATCTCCTTAGGCTGAGTCATGGTGCTTTGGGGCAGGGACCATGCATATCATGGGAATATTTCACAGTTTCTGCTCTGTTTTCAGTGTATGACACCAAAACACCCACCTGATGACACCCTTTCAAGAGCAAAGGCAGCAATTTGCAGAATTCCGCTTCTTAGGGGAAGTGAGAAATTGCTGAGCTGACACCAAGTCCTGCAGTGTCCCTGTCACCTGCAGAGCCACCGCATCCTCGCCACGATAGCGGGCATTGTGACAAAGGTTCTATGTCAGCTGAGTGTGGCAGCCAGGCGCCCCCTAGGGGATGGGGAGCCTGTCAGCCCCGGGCCTGTCACTGCCTGGTGTCCCTGCTGCCACCAGCCAGGCCTCTGAAAACTTGTCAAACCATGCCCAGACTTGGGGCCAGTTTGGCCCAAAGTCTGCAAGAGACAAGTCGGGAAGAAAGATATGGGACAGAGGGAGAAAGAGAAGGGAGCAGGAGAAAGGGAAGGAAGAATAAAAAGTAGTGTTGGGCTGCAGGAGTGAGATGGAGGAATTGCAAGAATAGAGGCAGGAAGCAGGAGAGTGAGAGAAAAGGAAAGAAGAGACATGCAGCCAGACGAGGGGTTAGTGAGAGAGGATGGGACAGAGAACAGGATGAGAAGGACATAAGGCAAGGCTAGGACAGGCAAGGACAGGCAAGGCAAGGCTAGGCTGCAGGACATGTTTTTGCTTTATAGTTTCTAGCACATTCGTCTTCAGACTAGGAGGAAAGCCATAAGACCGTATGGATTAGGCCCAAGCAAAAACCCCAGCTACTTGAGACACTTAGACTAAGCCTAAAATACCAAGATCTCTCCATAAGGATGGTTTTTATACTGTACTTCCACAATCTGCTGGCAGTACAAAAAAATAAGCTGCAGATCTCCTTAGGCTGAGTCATGGTGCTTTGGGGCAGGGACCATGCATATCATGGGAATATTTCACAGTTTCTGCTCTGTTTTCAGTGTATGACACCAAAACACCCACCTGATGACACCCTTTCAAGAGCAAAGGCAGCAATTTGCAGAATTCCGCTTCTTAGGGGAAGTGAGAAATTGCTGAGCTGACACCAAGTCCTGCAGTGTCCCTGTCACCTGCAGAGCCACCGCATCCTCGCCACGATAGCGGGCATTGTGACAAAGGTTCTATGTCAGCTGAGTGTGGCAGCCAGGCGCCCCCTAGGGGATGGGGAGCCTGTCAGCCCCGGGCCTGTCACTGCCTGGTGTCCCTGCTGCCACCAGCCAGGCCTCTGAAAACTTGTCAAACCATGCCCAGACTTGGGGCCAGTTTGGCCCAAAGTCTGCAAGAGACAAGTCGGGAAGAAAGATATGGGACAGAGGGAGAAAGAGAAGGGAGCAGGAGAAAGGGAAGGAAGAATAAAAAGTAGTGTTGGGCTGCAGGAGTGAGATGGAGGAATTGCAAGAATAGAGGCAGGAAGCAGGAGAGTGAGAGAAAAGGAAAGAAGAGACATGCAGCCAGACGAGGGGTTAGTGAGAGAGGATGGGACAGAGAACAGGATGAGAAGGACATAAGGCAAGGCTAGGACAGGCAAGGACAGGCAAGGCAAGGCTAGGCTGCAGGACATGTTTTTGCTTTATAGTTTCTAGCACATTCGTCTTCAGACTAGGAGGAAAGCCATAAGACCGTATGGATTAGGCCCAAGCAAAAACCCCAGCTACTTGAGACACTTAGACTAAGCCTAAAATACCAAGATCTCTCCATAAGGATGGTTTTTATACTGTACTTCCACAATCTGCTGGCAGTACAAAAATTAAGCTGCAGATCTCCTTAGGCTGAGTCATGGTGCTTTGGGGCAGGGATCATGCATATCATGGGAATATTTCACAGTTTCTGCTCTGTTTTCAGTGTATGACACCAAAACACCCACCTGATGACATCCTTTCAAGAGCAAAGGCAGCAATTTGCACAATTCCGCTTCTTAGGGGAAGTGAGAAATTGCTGAGCTGACACCAAGTCCTGCAGTGTCCCTGTCACCTGCAGAGCCACCGCATCCTCACCACGGTAGCGGACATTGTGACAAAAGTTCTATGTCAGCTGGGTGTGGCAGCCAGGCGCCCCCTAGGGGATGGGGAGCCTGTCAGCCCCGGGCCTGTCACTGCCTGGTGTCCCTGCTGCCACCAGCCAGGCCTCTGAAAACTTGTCAAACCATGCCCAGACTTGGGGCCAGTTTGGCCCAAAGTCTGCAAGAGACAAGTCGGGAAGAAAGATATGGGACAGAGGGAGAAAGCGAAGGGAGCAGGAGAAAGGGAAGGAAGAATAAAAAGTATTGTTGGGCTGCAGGAGTGAGATGGAGGAATTGCAAGAAAAGAGGCAGGAAGCAGGAGAGTGAGAGAAAAGGAAAGAAGAGACATGCAGCCAGACGAGGGCTTAGTGAGAGAGGATGTGACAGAGAACAGGATGAGAAGGACATAAGGCAAGGCTAGGACAGGCAAGGACAGGCAAGGCAAGGCTAGGCTGCAGGACATGTTTTTGCTTTACAGTTTCTAGCACATTCGTCTTCAGACTAGGAGGAAAGCCATAAGACCGTATGGATTAGGCCCAAGCAAAAACCCCAGCTACTTGAGACACTTAGACTAAGCCTAAAATACCAAGATCTCTCCATAAGGATGTTTTTTATACTGTACTTCCACAATCTGCTGGCAGTACAAAAAAATAAGCTGCAGATCTCCTTAGGCTGAGTCATGGTGCTTTGGGGCAGGGACCATGCATATCATGGGAATATTTCACAGTTTCTGCTCTGTTTTCAGTGTATGACACCAAAACACCCACCTGATGACATCCTTTCAAGAGCAAAGGCAGCAATTTGCACAATTCCGCTTCTTAGGGGAAGTGAGAAATTGCTGAGCTGACACCAAGTCCTGCAGTGTCCCTGTCACCTGCAGAGCCACCGCATACTCGCCACGGTAGCGGGCATTGTGACAAAGGTTCTATGTCAGCTGGGTGTGGCAGCCAGGCGACCCTAGGGGATGGGGAGCCTGTCAGCCCCGGGCCTGTCACTGCCTGGTGTCCCTGCTGCCAACAGCCAGGCCTCTGAAAACTTGTCAAACCATTCCCAGACTTGGGGCCAGTTTAGCCCAAAGTCTGCAAGAGACAAGTCGGGAAGAAAGATACGGGACAGAGGGAGAAAGCGAATGGAGCAGGAGAAAGGGAAGGAAGAATAAAAAGTAGTGTTGGGCTGCAGGAGTGAGATGGAGGAATTGCAAGAAAAGAGGCAGGAAGCAGGAGAGTGAGAGAAAAGGAAAGAAGAGACATGCAGCCAGACAAGGGCTTAGTGAGAGAGGATGGGACAGAGAACAGGATGAGAAGGACATAAGGCAAGGCTAGGACAGGCAAGGACAGGCAAGGCAAGGCTAGGCTGCAGGACATGTTTTTGCTTTATAGTTTCTAGCACATTCGTCTTCAGACTAGGAGGAAAGCCATAAGACCGTATGGATTAGGCCCAAGCAAAAACCCCAGCTACTTGAGACACTTAGACTAAGCCTAAAATACCAAGATCTCTCCATAAGGATGGTTTTTATACTGTACTTCCACAATCTGCTGGCAGTACAAAAAAATAAGCTGCAGATCTCCTTAGGCTGAGTCATGGTGCTTTGGGGCAGGGACCATGCATATCATGGGAATATTTCACAGTTTCTGCTCTATTTTCAGTGTATGACACCAAAACACCCACCTGATGACACCCTTTCAAGAGCAAAGGCAGCAATTTGCAGAATTCCGCTTCTTAGGGGAAGTGAGAAATTGCTGAGCTGACACCAAGTCCTGCAGTGTCCCTGTCACCTGCAGAGCCACCGCATCCTCACCACGGTAGCGGACATTGTGACAAAAGTTCTATGTCAGCTGGGTGTGGCAGCCAGGCGCCCCCTAGGGGATGGGGAGCCTGTCAGCCCTGGGCCTGTCACTGCCTGGTGTCCCTGCTGCCACCAGCCAGGCCTCTGAAAACTTGTCAAACCATGCCCAGACATGGGGCCAGTTTGGCCCAAAGTCTCCAAGAGACAAGTCGGGAAGAAAGATATGGGACAGAGGGAGAAAGCGAAGGGAGCAGGAGAAAGGGAAGGAAGAATAAAAAGTAGTGTTGGGCTGCAGGAGTGAGATGGAGGAATTGCAAGAAAAGAGGCAGGAAGCAGGAGAGTGAGAGAAAAGGAAAGAAGAGACATGCAGCCAGACGAGGGGTTAGTGAGAGAGGATGGGACAGAGAACAGGATGAGAAGGACATAAGGCAAGGCTAGGACAGGCAAGGACAGGCAAGGCAAGGCTAGGCTGCAGGACATGTTTTTGCTTTATAGTTTCTAGCACATTCCTCTTCAGACTAGGAGGAAAGCCATAAGACCGTATGGATTAGGCCCAAGCAAAAACCCCAGCTACTTGAGACACTTAGACTAAGCCTAAAATACCAAGATCTCTCCATAAGGATGGTTTTTATACTGTACTTCCACAATCTGCTGGCAGATTACAAAAATTAAGCTGCAGATCTCCTTAGGCTGAGTCATGGTGCTTTGGGGCAGGGACCATGCATATCATGGGAATGTTTCACAGTTTCTGCTCTGTTTTCAGTGTATGACACCAAAACACCCACCTGATGACATCCTTTCAAGAGCAAAGGCAGCAATTTGCACAATTCCGCTTCTTAGGGGAAGTGAGAAATTGCTGAGCTGACACCAAGTCCTGCAGTGTCCCTGTCACCTGCAGAGCCACCACATCCTCACCACGGTAGCGGACATTGTGACAAAAGTTCTATGTCAGCTGGGTGTGGCAGCCAGGCGCCCCCTAGGGGATGGGGAGCCTGTCAGCCCCGGGCCTGTCACTGCCTGGTGTCCCTGCTGCCACCAGCCAGGCCTCTGAAAACTTGTCAAACCATGCCCAGACTTGGGGCCAGTTTGGCCCAAAGTCTCCAAGAGACAAGTCGGGAAGAAAGATATGGGACAGAGGGAGAAAGCGAAGGGAGCAGGAGAAAGGGAAGGAAGAATAAAAAGTATTGTTGGGCTGCAGGAGTGAGATGGAGGAATTGCAAGAAAAGAGGCAGGAAGCAGGAGAGTGAGAGAAAAGGAAAGAAGAGACATGCAGCCAGACGAGGGCTTAGTGAGAGAGGATGGGACAGAGAACAGGATGAGAAGGACATAAGGCAAGGCTAGGACAGGCAAGGACAGGCAAGGCAAGGCTAGGCTGCAGGACATGTTTTTGCTTTATAGTTTCTAGCACATTCGTCTTCAGACTAGGAGGAAAGCCATAAGACCGTATGGATTAGGCCCAAGCAAAAACCCCAGCTACTTGAGACACTTAGACTAAGCCTAAAATACCAAGATCTCTCCATAAGGATGGTTTTTATACTGTACTTCCACAATCTGCTGGCAGTACAAAAAAATAAGCTGCAGATCTCCTTAGGCTGAGTCATGGTGCTTTGGGGCAGGGACCATGCATATCATGGGAATATTTCACAGTTTCTGCTCTGTTTTCAGTGTATGACACCAAAACACCCACCTGATGACATCCTTTCAAGAGCAAAGGCAGCAATTTGCAGAATTTCGCTTCTTAGGGGAAGTGAGAAATTGCTGAGCTGACACCAAGTCCTGCAGTGTCCCTGTCACCTGCAGAGCCACCGCATCCTCGCCACGGTAGCGGGCATTGTGACAAAGGTTCTATGTCAGCTGGGTGTGGCAGCCAGGCGCCCCCTAGGGGATGGGGAGCCTGTCAGCCCCAGGCCTGTCACTGACTGGTGTCCCTGCTGCCACCAGCCAGGCCTCTGAAAACTTGTCAAACCATGCCCAGACTTGGGGCCAGTTTGGCCCAAAGTCTGCAAGAGACAAGTCGGGAAGAAAGATATGGGACAGAGGGAGAAAGCGAAGGGAGCAGGAGAAAGGGAAGGAAGAATAAAAAGTAGTGTTGGGCTGCAGGAGTGAGATGGAGGAATTGCAAGAAAAGAGGCAGGAAGCAGGAGAGTGAGAGAAAAGGAAAGAAGAGACATGCAGCCAGACGAGGGCTTAGTGAGAGAGGATGGGACAGAGAACAGGATGAGAAGGACATAAGGCAAGGCTAGGACAGGCAAGGACAGGCAAGGCAAGGCTAGGCTGCAGGACATGTTTTTGCTTTACAGTTTCTAGCACATTCGTCTTCAGACTAGGAGGAAAGCCATAAGACCGTATGGATTAGGCCCAAGCAAAAACCCCAGCTACTTGAGACACTTAGACTAAGCCTAAAATACCAAGATCTCTCCATAAGGATGGTTTTTATACTGTACTTCCACAATCTGCTGGCAGTACAAAAAAATAAGCTGCAGATCTCCTTAGGCTGAGTCATGGTGCTTTGGGGCAGGGACCATGCATATCATGGGAATATTTCACAGTTTCTGCTCTGTTTTCAGTGTATGACACCAAAACACCCACCTGATGACATCCTTTCAAGAGCAAAGGCAGCAATTTGCACAATTCCGCTTCTTAGGGGAAGTGAGAAATTGCTGAGCTGACACCAAGTCCTGCAGTGTCCCTGTCACCTGCAGAGCCACCGCATACTCGCCACGGTAGCGGGCATTGTGACAAAGGTTCTATGTCAGCTGGGTGTGGCAGACAGGCGACCCTAGGGGATGGGGAGCCTGTCAGCCCCGGGCCTGTCACTGCCTGGTGTACCTGCTGCCACCAGCCAGGCCTCTGAAAACTTGTCAAACCATGCCCAGACTTGGGGCCAGTTTGGCCCAAAGTCTCCAAGAGACAAGTCGGGAAGAAAGATATGAGACAGAGGGAGAAAGAGAAGGGAGCAGGAGAAAGGGAAGGAAGAATAAAAAGTAGTGTTGGGCTGCAGGAGTGAGATGGAGGAATTGCAAGAAAAGAGGCAGGAAGCAGGAGAGTGAGAGAAAAGGAAAGAAGAGACATGCAGCCAGACGAGGGCGTAGTGAGAGAGGATGGGACAGAGAACAGGATGAGAAGGACATAAGGCAAGGCTAGGACAGGCAAAGACAGGCAAGGCAAGGCTAGGCTGCAGGACATGTTTTTGCTTTATAGTTTCTAGCACATTCGTCTTCAGACTAGGAGGAAAGCCATAAGACCGTATGGATTAGGCCCAAGCAAAAACCCCAGCTACTTGAGACACTTAGACTAAGCCTAAAATACCAAGATCTCTCCATAAGGATGGTTTTTATACTGTACTTCCACAATCTGCTGGCAGTACAAAAAAATAAGCTGCAGATCTCCTTAGGCTGAGTCATGGTGCTTTGGGGCAGGGACCATGCATATCATGGGAATATTTCACAGTTTCTGCTCTGTTTTCAGTGTATGACACCAAAACACCCACCTGATGACATCCTTTCAAGAGCAAAGGCAGTAATTTGCAGAATTTCGCTTCTTAGGGGAAGTGAGAAATTGCTGAGCTGACACCAAGTCCTGAAGTGTCCCTGTCACCTGCAGAGCCACCGCATCCTCGCCACGGTAGCGGGCATTGTGACAAAGTTTCTATGTCAGCTGGGTGTGGCAGCCAGGCGCCCCCTAGGGGATGGGGAGCCTGTCAGCCCCGGGCCTGTCACTGCCTGGTGTCCCTGCTGCCACCAGCCAGGCCTCTGAAAACTTGTCAAACCATGCCCAGACTTGGGGCCAGTTTGGCCCAAAGTCTCCAAGAGACAAGTCGGGAAGAAAGATATGGGACAGAGGGAGAAAGCGAAGGGAGCAGGAGAAAGGGAAGGAAGAATAAAAAGTAGTGTTGGGCTGCAGGAGTGAGATGGAGGAATTGCAAGAAAAGAGGCAGGAAGCAGGAGAGTGAGAGAAAAGGAAAGAAGAGACATGCAGCCAGACGAGGGGTTAGTGAGAGAGGATGGGACAGAGAACAGGATGAGAAGGACATAAGGCAAGGCTAGGACAGGCAAGGACAGGCAAGGCAAGGCTAGGCTGCAGGACATGTTTTTGCTTTATAGTTTCTAGCACATTCGTCTTCAGACTAGGAGGAAAGCCATAAGACCGTATGGATTAGGCCCAAGCAAAAACCCCAGCTACTTGAGACACTTAGACTAAGCCTAAAATACCAAGATCTCTCCATAAGGATGGTTTTTATACTGTACTTCCACAATCTGCTGGCAGATTACAAAAATTAAGCTGCAGATCTCCTTAGGCTGAGTCATGGTGCTTTGGGGCAGGGACCATGCATATCATGGGAATGTTTCACAGTTTCTGCTCTGTTTTCAGTGTATGACACCAAAACACCCACCTGATGACATCCTTTCAAGAGCAAAGGCAGCAATTTGCACAATTCCGCTTCTTAGGGGAAGTGAGAAATTGCTGAGCTGACACCAAGTCCTGCAGTGTCCCTGTCACCTGCAGAGCCACCACATCCTCACCACGGTAGCGGACATTGTGACAAAAGTTCTATGTCAGCTGGGTGTGGCAGCCAGGCGCCCCCTAGGGGATGGGGAGCCTGTCAGCCCCGGGCCTGTCACTGCCTGGTGTCCCTGCTGCCACCAGCTAGGCCTCTGAAAACTTGTCAAACCATGCCCAGACTTGGGGCCAGTTTGGCCCAAAGTCTCCAAGAGACAAGTCGGGAAGAAAGATATGGGACAGAGGGAGAAAGCGAAGGGAGCAGGAGAAAGGGAAGGAAGAATAAAAAGTATTGTTGGGCTGCAGGAGTGAGATGGAGGAATTGCAAGAAAAGAGGCAGGAAGCAGGAGAGTGAGAGAAAAGGAAAGAAGAGACATGCAGCCAGACGAGGGCTTAGTGAGAGAGGATGGGACAGAGAACAGGATGAGAAGGACATAAGGCAAGGCTAGGACAGGCAAGGACAGGCAAGGCAAGGCTAGGCTGCAGGACATGTTTTTGCTTTATAGTTTCTAGCACATTCGTCTTCAGACTAGGAGGAAAGCCATAAGACCGTATGGATTAGGCCCAAGCAAAAACCCCAGCTACTTGAGACACTTAGACTAAGCCTAAAATACCAAGATCTCTCCATAAGGATGGTTTTTATACTGTACTTCCACAATCTGCTGGCAGTACAAAAAAATAAGCTGCAGATCTCCTTAGGCTGAGTCATGGTGCTTTGGGGCAGGGACCATGCATATCATGGGAATATTTCACAGTTTCTGCTCTGTTTTCAGTGTATGACACCAAAACACCCACCTGATGACACCCTTTCAAGAGCAAAGGCAGCAATTTGCAGAATTTCGCTTCTTAGGGGAAGTGAGAAATTGCTGAGCTGACACCAAGTCCTGAAGTGTCCCTGTCACCTGCAGAGCCACCGCATCCTCGCCACGGTAGCGGGCATTGTGACAAAGGTTCTATGTCAGCTGGGTGTGGCAGCCAGGCGCCCCCTAGGGGATGGGGAGCCTGTCAGCCCCGGGCCTGTCACTGCCTGGTGTCCCTGCTGCCACCAGCCAGGCCTCTGAAAACTTGTCAAACCATGCCCAGACTTGGGGCCAGTTTGGCCCAAAGTCTGCAAGAGACAAGTCGGGAAGAAAGATATGGGACAGAGGGAGAAAGCGAAGGGAGCAGGAGAAAGGGAAGGAAGAATAAAAAGTAGTGTTGGGCTGCAGGAGTGAGATGGAGGAATTGCAAGAAAAGAGGCAGGAAGCAGGAGAGTGAGAGAAAAGGAAAGAAGAGACATGCAGCCAGACGAGGGCTTAGTGAGAGAGGATGGGACAGAGAACAGGATCAGAAGGACATAAGGCAAGGCTAGGACAGGCAAGGACAGGCAAGGCAAGGCTAGGCTGCAGGACATGTTTTTGCTTTATAGTTTCTAGCACATTCCTCTTCAGACTAGGAGGAAAGCCATAAGACCGTATGGATTAGGCCCAAGCAAAAACCCCAGCTACTTGAGACACTTAGACTAAGCCTAAAATACCAAGATCTCTCCATAAGGATGGTTTTTATACTGTACTTCCACAATCTGCTGGCAGTACAAAAAAATAAGCTGCAGATCTCCTTAGGCTGAGTCATGGTGCTTTGGGGCAGGGACCATGCATATCATGGGAATATTTCACAGTTTCTGCTCTGTTTTCAGTGTATGACACCAAAACACCCACCTGATGACACCCTTTCAAGAGCAAAGGCAGCAATTTGCAGAATTCCGCTTCTTAGGGGAAGTGAGAAATTGCTGAGCTGACACCAAGTCCTGCAGTGTCCCTGTCACCTGCAGAGCCACCGCATCCTCGCCACGATAGCGGGCATTGTGACAAAGGTTCTATGTCAGCTGAGTGTGGCAGCCAGGCGCCCCCTAGGGGATGGGGAGCCTGTCAGCCCCGGGCCTGTCACTGCCTGGTGTCCCTGCTGCCACCAGCCAGGCCTCTGAAAACTTGTCAAACCATGCCCAGACTTGGGGCCAGTTTGGCCCAAAGTCTGCAAGAGACAAGTCGGGAAGAAAGATATGGGACAGAGGGAGAAAGCGAAGGGAGCAGGAGAAAGGGAAGGAAGAATAAAAAGTAGTGTTGGGCTGCAGGAGTGAGATGGAGGAATTGCAAGAAAAGAGGCAGGAAGCAGGAGAGTGAGAGAAAAGGAAAGAAGAGACATGCAGCCAGACGAGGGCTTAGTGAGAGAGGATGGGACAGAGAACAGGATGAGAAGGACATAAGGCAAGGCTAGGACAGGCAAGGACAGGCAAGGCAAGGCTAGGCTGCAGGACATGTTTTTGCTTTATAGTTTCTAGCACATTCCTCTTCAGACTAGGAGGAAAGCCATAAGACCGTATGGATTAGGCCCAAGCAAAAACCCCAGCTACTTGAGACACTTAGACTAAGCCTAAAATACCAAGATCTCTCCATAAGGATGGTTTTTATACTGTACTTCCACAATCTGCTGGCAGTACAAAAAAATAAGCTGCAGATCTCCTTAGGCTGAGTCATGGTGCTTTGGGGCAGGGACCATGCATATCATGGGAATATTTCACAGTTTCTGCTCTGTTTTCAGTGTATGACACCAAAACACCCACCTGATGACACCCTTTCAAGAGCAAAGGCAGCAATTTGCAGAATTCCGCTTCTTAGGGGAAGTGAGAAATTGCTGAGCTGACACCAAGTCCTGCAGTGTCCCTGTCACCTGCAGAGCCACCGCATCCTCGCCACGATAGCGGGCATTGTGACAAAGGTTCTATGTCAGCTGAGTGTGGCAGACAGGCGCCCCCTAGGGGATGGGGAGCCTGTCAGCCCCGGGCCTGTCACTGCCTGGTGTCCCTGCTGCCACCAGCCAGGCCTCTGAAAACTTGTCAAACCATGCCCAGACTTGGGGCCAGTTTGGCCCAAAGTCTCCAAGAGACAAGTCGGGAAGAAAGATATGGGACAGAGGGAGAAAGAGAAGGGAGCAGGAGAAAGGGAAGGAAGAATAAAAAGTAGTGTTGGGCTGCAGGAGTGAGATGGAGGAATTGCAAGAAAAGAGGCAGGAAGCAGGAGAGTGAGAGAAAAGGAAAGAAGAGACATGCAGCCAGACGAGGGCTTAGTGAGAGAGGATGGGACAGAGAACAGGATGAGAAGGACATAAGGCAAGGCTAGGACAGGCAAGGACAGACAAGGCAAGGCTAGGCTGCAGGACATGTTTTTGCTTTATAGTTTCTAGCACATTCGTCTTCAGACTAGGAGGAAAGCCATAAGACCGTATGGATTAGGCCCAAGCAAAAACCCCAGCTACTTGAGACACTTAGACTAAGCCTAAAATACCAAGATCTCTCCATAAGGATGGTTTTTATACTGTACTTCCACAATCTGCTGGCAGTACAAAAAAATAAGCTGCAGATCTCCTTAGGCTGAGTCATGGTGCTTTGGGGCAGGGACCATGCATATCATGGGAATATTTCACAGTTTCTGCTCTGTTTTCAGTGTATGACACCAAAACACCCACCTGATGACATCCTTTCAAGAGCAAAGGCAGCAATTTGCAGAATTCCGCTTCTTAGGGGAAGAGAGAAATTGCTGAGCTGACACCAAGTCCTGCAGTGTCCCTGTCACCTGCAGAGCCACCGCATCCTCGCCACGGTAGCGGGCATTGTGACAAAGGTTCTATGTCAGCTGGGTGTGGCAGCCAGGCGCCCCCTAGGGGATGGGGAGCCTGTCAGCCCCGGGCCTGTCACTGCCTGGTGTCCCTGCTGCCACCAGCCAGGCCTCTGAAAACTTGTCAAACCATGCCCAGACTTGGGGCCAGTTTGGCCCAAAGTCTGCAAGAGACAAGTCGGGAAGAAAGATATGGGACAGAGGGAGAAAGCGAAGGGAGCAGGAGAAAGGGAAGGAAGAATAAAAAGTATTGTTGGGCTGCAGGAGTGAGATGGAGGAATTGCAAGAAAAGAGGCAGGAAGCAGGAGAGTGAGAGAAAAGGAAAGAAGAGACATGCAGCCAGACGAGGGCTTAGTGAGAGAGGATGTGACAGAGAACAGGATGAGAAGGACATAAGGCAAGGCTAGGACAGGCAAGGACAGGCAAGGCAAGGCTAGGCTGCAGGACATGTTTTTGCTTTACAGTTTCTAGCACATTCGTCTTCAGACTAGGAGGAAAGCCATAAGACCGTATGGATTAGGCCCAAGCAAAAACCCCAGCTACTTGAGACACTTAGACTAAGCCTAAAATACCAAGATCTCTCCATAAGGATGTTTTTTATACTGTACTTCCACAATCTGCTGGCAGTACAAAAAAATAAGCTGCAGATCACCTTAGGCTGAGTCATGGTGCTTTGGGGCAGGGACCATGCATATCATGGGAATATTTCACAGTTTCTGCTCTGTTTTCAGTGTATGACACCAAAACACCCACCTGATGACATCCTTTCAAGAGCAAAGGCAGCAATTTGCACAATTCCGCTTCTTAGGGGAAGTGAGAAATTGCTGAGCTGACACCAAGTCCTGCAGTGTCCCTGTCACCTGCAGAGCCACCGCATACTCGCCACGGTAGCGGGCATTGTGACAAAGGTTCTATGTCAGCTGGGTGTGGCAGCCAGGCGACCCTAGGGGATGGGGAGCCTGTCAGCCCCGGGCCTGTCACTGCCTGGTGTCCCTGCTGCCAACAGCCAGGCCTCTGAAAACTTGTCAAACCATTCCCAGACTTGGGGCCAGTTTAGCCCAAAGTCTGCAAGAGACAAGTCGGGAAGAAAGATACGGGACAGAGGGAGAAAGCGAATGGAGCAGGAGAAAGGGAAGGAAGAATAAAAAGTAGTGTTGGGCTGCAGGAGTGAGATGGAGGAATTGCAAGAAAAGAGGCAGGAAGCAGGAGAGTGAGAGAAAAGGAAAGAAGAGACATGCAGCCAGACAAGGGCTTAGTGAGAGAGGATGGGACAGAGAACAGGATGAGAAGGACATAAGGCAAGGCTAGGACAGGCAAGGACAGGCAAGGCAAGGCTAGGCTGCAGGACATGTTTTTGCTTTATAGTTTCTAGCACATTCGTCTTCAGACTAGGAGGAAAGCCATAAGACCGTATGGATTAGGCCCAAGCAAAAACCCCAGCTACTTGAGACACTTAGACTAAGCCTAAAATACCAAGATCTCTCCATAAGGATGGTTTTTATACTGTACTTCCACAATCTGCTGGCAGTACAAAAAAATAAGCTGCAGATCTCCTTAGGCTGAGTCATGGTGCTTTGGGGCAGGGACCATGCATATCATGGGAATATTTCACAGTTTCTGCTCTATTTTCAGTGTATGACACCAAAACACCCACCTGATGACACCCTTTCAAGAGCAAAGGCAGCAATTTGCAGAATTCCGCTTCTTAGGGGAAGTGAGAAATTGCTGAGCTGACACCAAGTCCTGCAGTGTCCCTGTCACCTGCAGAGCCACCGCATCCTCACCACGGTAGCGGACATTGTGACAAAAGTTCTATGTCAGCTGGGTGTGGCAGCCAGGCGCCCCCTAGGGGATGGGGAGCCTGTCAGCCCTGGGCCTGTCACTGCCTGGTGTCCCTGCTGCCACCAGCCAGGCCTCTGAAAACTTGTCAAACCATGCCCAGACTTGGGGCCAGTTTGGCCCAAAGTCTCCAAGAGACAAGTCGGGAAGAAAGATATGGGACAGAGGGAGAAAGCGAAGGGAGCAGGAGAAAGGGAAGGAAGAATAAAAAGTAGTGTTGGGCTGCAGGAGTGAGATGGAGGAATTGCAAGAAAAGAGGCAGGAAGCAGGAGAGTGAGAGAAAAGGAAAGAAGAGACATGCAGCCAGACGAGGGGTTAGTGAGAGAGGATGGGACAGAGAACAGGATGAGAAGGACATAAGGCAAGGCTAGGACAGGCAAGGACAGGCAAGGCAAGGCTAGGCTGCAGGACATGTTTTTGCTTTATAGTTTCTAGCACATTCCTCTTCAGACTAGGAGGAAAGCCATAAGACCGTATGGATTAGGCCCAAGCAAAAACCCCAGCTACTTGAGACACTTAGACTAAGCCTAAAATACCAAGATCTCTCCATAAGGATGGTTTTTATACTGTACTTCCACAATCTGCTGGCAGATTACAAAAATTAAGCTGCAGATCTCCTTAGGCTGAGTCATGGTGCTTTGGGGCAGGGACCATGCATATCATGGGAATGTTTCACAGTTTCTGCTCTGTTTTCAGTGTATGACACCAAAACACCCACCTGATGACATCCTTTCAAGAGCAAAGGCAGCAATTTGCACAATTCCGCTTCTTAGGGGAAGTGAGAAATTGCTGAGCTGACACCAAGTCCTGCAGTGTCCCTGTCACCTGCAGAGCCACCACATCCTCACCACGGTAGCGGACATTGTGACAAAAGTTCTATGTCAGCTGGGTGTGGCAGCCAGGCGCCCCCTAGGGGATGGGGAGCCTGTCAGCCCCGGGCCTGTCACTGCCTGGTGTCCCTGCTGCCACCAGCCAGGCCTCTGAAAACTTGTCAAACCATGCCCAGACTTGGGGCCAGTTTGGCCCAAAGTCTCCAAGAGACAAGTCGGGAAGAAAGATATGGGACAGAGGGAGAAAGCGAAGGGAGCAGGAGAAAGGGAAGGAAGAATAAAAAGTATTGTTGGGCTGCAGGAGTGAGATGGAGGAATTGCAAGAAAAGAGGCAGGAAGCAGGAGAGTGAGAGAAAAGGAAAGAAGAGACATGCAGCCAGACGAGGGCTTAGTGAGAGAGGATGGGACAGAGAACAGGATGAGAAGGACATAAGGCAAGGCTAGGACAGGCAAGGACAGGCAAGGCAAGGCTAGGCTGCAGGACATGTTTTTGCTTTATAGTTTCTAGCACATTCGTCTTCAGACTAGGAGGAAAGCCATAAGACCGTATGGATTAGGCCCAAGCAAAAACCCCAGCTACTTGAGACACTTAGACTAAGCCTAAAATACCAAGATCTCTCCATAAGGATGGTTTTTATACTGTACTTCCACAATCTGCTGGCAGTACAAAAAAATAAGCTGCAGATCTCCTTAGGCTGAGTCATGGTGCTTTGGGGCAGGGACCATGCATATCATGGGAATATTTCACAGTTTCTGCTCTGTTTTCAGTGTATGACACCAAAACACCCACCTGATGACATCCTTTCAAGAGCAAAGGCAGCAATTTGCAGAATTTCGCTTCTTAGGGGAAGTGAGAAATTGCTGAGCTGACACCAAGTCCTGCAGTGTCCCTGTCACCTGCAGAGCCACCGCATCCTCGCCACGGTAGCGGGCATTGTGACAAAGGTTCTATGTCAGCTGGGTGTGGCAGCCAGGCGCCCCCTAGGGGATGGGGAGCCTGTCAGCCCCAGGCCTGTCACTGACTGGTGTCCCTGCTGCCACCAGCCAGGCCTCTGAAAACTTGTCAAACCATGCCCAGACTTGGGGCCAGTTTGGCCCAAAGTCTGCAAGAGACAAGTCGGGAAGAAAGATATGGGACAGAGGGAGAAAGCGAAGGGAGCAGGAGAAAGGGAAGGAAGAATAAAAAGTAGTGTTGGGCTGCAGGAGTGAGATGGAGGAATTGCAAGAAAAGAGGCAGGAAGCAGGAGAGTGAGAGAAAAGGAAAGAAGAGACATGCAGCCAGACGAGGGCTTAGTGAGAGAGGATGGGACAGAGAACAGGATGAGAAGGACATAAGGCAAGGCTAGGACAGGCAAGGACAGGCAAGGCAAGGCTAGGCTGCAGGACATGTTTTTGCTTTACAGTTTCTAGCACATTCGTCTTCAGACTAGGAGGAAAGCCATAAGACCGTATGGATTAGGCCCAAGCAAAAACCCCAGCTACTTGAGACACTTAGACTAAGCCTAAAATACCAAGATCTCTCCATAAGGATGGTTTTTATACTGTACTTCCACAATCTGCTGGCAGTACAAAAAAATAAGCTGCAGATCTCCTTAGGCTGAGTCATGGTGCTTTGGGGCAGGGACCATGCATATCATGGGAATATTTCACAGTTTCTGCTCTGTTTTCAGTGTATGACACCAAAACACCCACCTGATGACATCCTTTCAAGAGCAAAGGCAGCAATTTGCACAATTCCGCTTCTTAGGGGAAGTGAGAAATTGCTGAGCTGACACCAAGTCCTGCAGTGTCCCTGTCACCTGCAGAGCCACCGCATACTCGCCACGGTAGCGGGCATTGTGACAAAGGTTCTATGTCAGCTGGGTGTGGCAGACAGGCGACCCTAGGGGATGGGGAGCCTGTCAGCCCCGGGCCTGTCACTGCCTGGTGTACCTGCTGCCACCAGCCAGGCCTCTGAAAACTTGTCAAACCATGCCCAGACTTGGGGCCAGTTTGGCCCAAAGTCTCCAAGAGACAAGTCGGGAAGAAAGATATGAGACAGAGGGAGAAAGAGAAGGGAGCAGGAGAAAGGGAAGGAAGAATAAAAAGTAGTGTTGGGCTGCAGGAGTGAGATGGAGGAATTGCAAGAAAAGAGGCAGGAAGCAGGAGAGTGAGAGAAAAGGAAAGAAGAGACATGCAGCCAGACGAGGGCGTAGTGAGAGAGGATGGGACAGAGAACAGGATGAGAAGGACATAAGGCAAGGCTAGGACAGGCAAAGACAGGCAAGGCAAGGCTAGGCTGCAGGACATGTTTTTGCTTTATAGTTTCTAGCACATTCGTCTTCAGACTAGGAGGAAAGCCATAAGACCGTATGGATTAGGCCCAAGCAAAAACCCCAGCTACTTGAGACACTTAGACTAAGCCTAAAATACCAAGATCTCTCCATAAGGATGGTTTTTATACTGTACTTCCACAATCTGCTGGCAGTACAAAAAAATAAGCTGCAGATCTCCTTAGGCTGAGTCATGGTGCTTTGGGGCAGGGACCATGCATATCATGGGAATATTTCACAGTTTCTGCTCTGTTTTCAGTGTATGACACCAAAACACCCACCTGATGACATCCTTTCAAGAGCAAAGGCAGTAATTTGCAGAATTTCGCTTCTTAGGGGAAGTGAGAAATTGCTGAGCTGACACCAAGTCCTGAAGTGTCCCTGTCACCTGCAGAGCCACCGCATCCTCGCCACGGTAGCGGGCATTGTGACAAAGTTTCTATGTCAGCTGGGTGTGGCAGCCAGGCGCCCCCTAGGGGATGGGGAGCCTGTCAGCCCCGGGCCTGTCACTGCCTGGTGTCCCTGCTGCCACCAGCCAGGCCTCTGAAAACTTGTCAAACCATGCCCAGACTTGGGGCCAGTTTGGCCCAAAGTCTCCAAGAGACAAGTCGGGAAGAAAGATATGGGACAGAGGGAGAAAGCGAAGGGAGCAGGAGAAAGGGAAGGAAGAATAAAAAGTAGTGTTGGGCTGCAGGAGTGAGATGGAGGAATTGCAAGAAAAGAGGCAGGAAGCAGGAGAGTGAGAGAAAAGGAAAGAAGAGACATGCAGCCAGACGAGGGGTTAGTGAGAGAGGATGGGACAGAGAACAGGATGAGAAGGACATAAGGCAAGGCTAGGACAGGCAAGGACAGGCAAGGCAAGGCTAGGCTGCAGGACATGTTTTTGCTTTATAGTTTCTAGCACATTCGTCTTCAGACTAGGAGGAAAGCCATAAGACCGTATGGATTAGGCCCAAGCAAAAACCCCAGCTACTTGAGACACTTAGACTAAGCCTAAAATACCAAGATCTCTCCATAAGGATGGTTTTTATACTGTACTTCCACAATCTGCTGGCAGATTACAAAAATTAAGCTGCAGATCTCCTTAGGCTGAGTCATGGTGCTTTGGGGCAGGGACCATGCATATCATGGGAATGTTTCACAGTTTCTGCTCTGTTTTCAGTGTATGACACCAAAACACCCACCTGATGACATCCTTTCAAGAGCAAAGGCAGCAATTTGCACAATTCCGCTTCTTAGGGGAAGTGAGAAATTGCTGAGCTGACACCAAGTCCTGCAGTGTCCCTGTCACCTGCAGAGCCACCACATCCTCACCACGGTAGCGGACATTGTGACAAAAGTTCTATGTCAGCTGGGTGTGGCAGCCAGGCGCCCCCTAGGGGATGGGGAGCCTGTCAGCCCCGGGCCTGTCACTGCCTGGTGTCCCTGCTGCCACCAGCCAGGCCTCTGAAAACTTGTCAAACCATGCCCAGACTTGGGGCCAGTTTGGCCCAAAGTCTCCAAGAGACAAGTCGGGAAGAAAGATATGGGACAGAGGGAGAAAGCGAAGGGAGCAGGAGAAAGGGAAGGAAGAATAAAAAGTATTGTTGGGCTGCAGGAGTGAGATGGAGGAATTGCAAGAAAAGAGGCAGGAAGCAGGAGAGTGAGAGAAAAGGAAAGAAGAGACATGCAGCCAGACGAGGGCTTAGTGAGAGAGGATGGGACAGAGAACAGGATGAGAAGGACATAAGGCAAGGCTAGGACAGGCAAGGACAGGCAAGGCAAGGCTAGGCTGCAGGACATGTTTTTGCTTTATAGTTTCTAGCACATTCGTCTTCAGACTAGGAGGAAAGCCATAAGACCGTATGGATTAGGCCCAAGCAAAAACCCCAGCTACTTGAGACACTTAGACTAAGCCTAAAATACCAAGATCTCTCCATAAGGATGGTTTTTATACTGTACTTCCACAATCTGCTGGCAGTACAAAAAAATAAGCTGCAGATCTCCTTAGGCTGAGTCATGGTGCTTTGGGGCAGGGACCATGCATATCATGGGAATATTTCACAGTTTCTGCTCTGTTTTCAGTGTATGACACCAAAACACCCACCTGATGACACCCTTTCAAGAGCAAAGGCAGCAATTTGCAGAATTTCGCTTCTTAGGGGAAGTGAGAAATTGCTGAGCTGACACCAAGTCCTGAAGTGTCCCTGTCACCTGCAGAGCCACCGCATCCTCGCCACGGTAGCGGGCATTGTGACAAAGGTTCTATGTCAGCTGGGTGTGGCAGCCAGGCGCCCCCTAGGGGATGGGGAGCCTGTCAGCCCCGGGCCTGTCACTGCCTGGTGTCCCTGCTGCCACCAGCCAGGCCTCTGAAAACTTGTCAAACCATGCCCAGACTTGGGGCCAGTTTGGCCCAAAGTCTGCAAGAGACAAGTCGGGAAGAAAGATATGGGACAGAGGGAGAAAGCGAAGGGAGCAGGAGAAAGGGAAGGAAGAATAAAAAGTAGTGTTGGGCTGCAGGAGTGAGATGGAGGAATTGCAAGAAAAGAGGCAGGAAGCAGGAGAGTGAGAGAAAAGGAAAGAAGAGACATGCAGCCAGACGAGGGCTTAGTGAGAGAGGATGGGACAGAGAACAGGATCAGAAGGACATAAGGCAAGGCTAGGACAGGCAAGGACAGGCAAGGCAAGGCTAGGCTGCAGGACATGTTTTTGCTTTATAGTTTCTAGCACATTCCTCTTCAGACTAGGAGGAAAGCCATAAGACCGTATGGATTAGGCCCAAGCAAAAACCCCAGCTACTTGAGACACTTAGACTAAGCCTAAAATACCAAGATCTCTCCATAAGGATGGTTTTTATACTGTACTTCCACAATCTGCTGGCAGTACAAAAAAATAAGCTGCAGATCTCCTTAGGCTGAGTCATGGTGCTTTGGGGCAGGGACCATGCATATCATGGGAATATTTCACAGTTTCTGCTCTGTTTTCAGTGTATGACACCAAAACACCCACCTGATGACACCCTTTCAAGAGCAAAGGCAGCAATTTGCAGAATTCCGCTTCTTAGGGGAAGTGAGAAATTGCTGAGCTGACACCAAGTCCTGCAGTGTCCCTGTCACCTGCAGAGCCACCGCATCCTCGCCACGATAGCGGGCATTGTGACAAAGGTTCTATGTCAGCTGAGTGTGGCAGCCAGGCGCCCCCTAGGGGATGGGGAGCCTGTCAGCCCCGGGCCTGTCACTGCCTGGTGTCCCTGCTGCCACCAGCCAGGCCTCTGAAAACTTGTCAAACCATGCCCAGACTTGGGGCCAGTTTGGCCCAAAGTCTGCAAGAGACAAGTCGGGAAGAAAGATATGGGACAGAGGGAGAAAGCGAAGGGAGCAGGAGAAAGGGAAGGAAGAATAAAAAGTAGTGTTGGGCTGCAGGAGTGAGATGGAGGAATTGCAAGAAAAGAGGCAGGAAGCAGGAGAGTGAGAGAAAAGGAAAGAAGAGACATGCAGCCAGACGAGGGCTTAGTGAGAGAGGATGGGACAGAGAACAGGATCAGAAGGACATAAGGCAAGGCTAGGACAGGCAAGGACAGGCAAGGCAAGGCTAGGCTGCAGGACATGTTTTTGCTTTATAGTTTCTAGCACATTCCTCTTCAGACTAGGAGGAAAGCCATAAGACCGTATGGATTAGGCCCAAGCAAAAACCCCAGCTACTTCAGACACTTAGACTAAGCCTAAAATACCAAGATCTCTCCATAAGGATGGTTTTTATACTGTACTTCCACAATCTGCTGGCAGTACAAAAAAATAAGCTGCAGATCTCCTTAGGCTGAGTCATGGTGCTTTGGGGCAGGGACCATGCATATCATGGGAATATTTCACAGTTTCTGCTCTGTTTTCAGTGTATGACACCAAAACACCCACCTGATGACACCCTTTCAAGAGCAAAGGCAGCAATTTGCAGAATTCCGCTTCTTAGGGGAAGTGAGAAATTGCTGAGCTGACACCAAGTCCTGCAGTGTCCCTGTCACCTGCAGAGCCACCGCATCCTCGCCACGATAGCGGGCATTGTGACAAAGGTTCTATGTCAGCTGAGTGTGGCAGCCAGGCGCCCCCTAGGGGATGGGGAGCCTGTCAGCCCCGGGCCTGTCACTGCCTGGTGTCCCTGCTGCCACCAGCCAGGCCTCTGAAAACTTGTCAAACCATGCCCAGACTTGGGGCCAGTTTGGCCCAAAGTCTGCAAGAGACAAGTCGGGAAGAAAGATATGGGACAGAGGGAGAAAGAGAAGGGAGCAGGAGAAAGGGAAGGAAGAATAAAAAGTAGTGTTGGGCTGCAGGAGTGAGATGGAGGAATTGCAAGAATAGAGGCAGGAAGCAGGAGAGTGAGAGAAAAGGAAAGAAGAGACATGCAGCCAGACGAGGGCTTAGTGAGAGAGGATGGGACAGAGAACAGGATGAGAAGGACATAAGGCAAGGCTAGGACAGGCAAGGACAGGCAAGGCAAGGCTAGGCTGCAGGACATGTTTTTGCTTTATAGTTTCTAGCACATTCGTCTTCAGACTAGGAGGAAAGCCATAAGACCGTATGGATTAGGCCCAAGCAAAAACCCCAGCTACTTGAGACACTTAGACTAAGCCTAAAATACCAAGATCTCTCCATAAGGATGGTTTTTATACTGTACTTCCACAATCTGCTGGCAGTACAAAAAAATAAGCTGCAGATCTCCTTAGGCTGAGTCATGGTGCTTTGGGGCAGGGACCATGCATATCATGGGAATATTTCACAGTTTCTGCTCTGTTTTCAGTGTATGACACCAAAACACCCACCTGATGACACCCTTTCAAGAGCAAAGGCAGCAATTTGCAGAATTCCGCTTCTTAGGGGAAGTGAGAAATTGCTGAGCTGACACCAAGTCCTGCAGTGTCCCTGTCACCTGCAGAGCCACCGCATCCTCGCCACGATAGCGGGCATTGTGACAAAGGTTCTATGTCAGCTGAGTGTGGCAGACAGGCGCCCCCTAGGGGATGGGGAGCCTGTCAGCCCCGGGCCTGTCACTGCCTGGTGTCCCTGCTGCCACCAGCCAGGCCTCTGAAAACTTGTCAAACCATGCCCAGACTTGGGGCCAGTTTGGCCCAAAGTCTCCAAGAGACAAGTCGGGAAGAAAGATATGGGACAGAGGGAGAAAGCGAAGGGAGCAGGAGAAAGGGAAGGAAGAATAAAAAGTAGTGTTGGGCTGCAGGAGTGAGATGGAGGAATTGCAAGAAAAGAGGCAGGAAGCAGGAGAGTGAGAGAAAAGGAAAGAAGAGACATGCAGCCAGACGAGGGCTTAGTGAGAGAGGATGGGACAGAGAACAGGATGAGAAGGACATAAGGCAAGGCTAGGACAGGCAAGGACAGACAAGGCAAGGCTAGGCTGCAGGACATGTTTTTGCTTTATAGTTTCTAGCACATTCGTCTTCAGACTAGGAGGAAAGCCATAAGACCGTATGGATTAGGCCCAAGCAAAAACCCCAGCTACTTGAGACACTTAGACTAAGCCTAAAATACCAAGATCTCTCCATAAGGATGGTTTTTATACTGTACTTCCACAATCTGCTGGCAGTACAAAAAAATAAGCTGCAGATCTCCTTAGGCTGAGTCATGGTGCTTTGGGGCAGGGACCATGCATATCATGGGAATATTTCACAGTTTCTGCTCTGTTTTCAGTGTATGACACCAAAACACCCACCTGATGACATCCTTTCAAGAGCAAAGGCAGCAATTTGCAGAATTCCGCTTCTTAGGGGAAGAGAGAAATTGCTGAGCTGACACCAAGTCCTGCAGTGTCCCTGTCACCTGCAGAGCCACCGCATCCTCGCCACGGTAGCGGGCATTGTGACAAAGGTTCTATGTCAGCTGGGTGTGGCAGCCAGGCGCCCCCTAGGGGATGGGGAGCCTGTCAGCCCCGGGCCTGTCACTGCCTGGTGTCCCTGCTGCCACCAGCCAGGCCTCTGAAAACTTGTCAAACCATGCCCAGACTTGGGGCCAGTTTGGCCCAAAGTCTCCAAGAGACAAGTCGGGAAGAAAGATATGGGACAGAGGGAGAAATAGAAGGGAGCAGGAGAAAGGGAAGGAAGAATAAAAAGTAGTGTTGGGCTGCAGGAGTGAGATGGAGGAATTGCAAGAAAAGAGGCAGGAAGCAGGAGAGTGAGAGAAAAGGAAAGAAGAGACATGCAGCCAGACGAGGGGTTAGTGAGAGAGGATGGGACAGAGAACAGGATGAGAAGGACATAAGGCAAGGCTAGGACAGGCAAGGACAGGCAAGGCAAGGCTAGGCTGCAGGACATGTTTTTGCTTTATAGTTTCTAGCACATTCGTCTTCAGACTAGGAGGAAAGCCATAAGACCGTATGGATTAGGCCCAAGCAAAAACCCCAGCTACTTGAGACACTTAGACTAAGCCTAAAATACCAAGATCTCTCCATAAGGATGGTTTTTATACTGTACTTCCACAATCTGCTGGCAGTACAAAAATTAAGCTGCAGATCTCCTTAGGCTGAGTCATGGTGCTTTGGGGCAGGGATCATGCATATCATGGGAATATTTCACAGTTTCTGCTCTGTTTTCAGTGTATGACACCAAAACACCCACCTGATGACATCCTTTCAAGAGCAAAGGCAGCAATTTGCACAATTCCGCTTCTTAGGGGAAGTGAGAAATTGCTGAGCTGACACCAAGTCCTGCAGTGTCCCTGTCACCTGCAGAGCCACCGCATCCTCACCACGGTAGCGGACATTGTGACAAAAGTTCTATGTCAGCTGGGTGTGGCAGCCAGGCGCCCCCTAGGGGATGGGGAGCCTGTCAGCCCCGGGCCTGTCACTGCCTGGTGTCCCTGCTGCCACCAGCCAGGCCTCTGAAAACTTGTCAAACCATGCCCAGACTTGGGGCCAGTTTGGCCCAAAGTCTGCAAGAGACAAGTCGGGAAGAAAGATATGGGACAGAGGGAGAAAGCGAAGGGAGCAGGAGAAAGGGAAGGAAGAATAAAAAGTATTGTTGGGCTGCAGGAGTGAGATGGAGGAATTGCAAGAAAAGAGGCAGGAAGCAGGAGAGTGAGAGAAAAGGAAAGAAGAGACATGCAGCCAGACGAGGGCTTAGTGAGAGAGGATGGGACAGAGAACAGGATGAGAAGGACATAAGGCAAGGCTAGGACAGGCAAGGACAGGCAAGGCAAGGCTAGGCTGCAGGACATGTTTTTGCTTTACAGTTTCTAGCACATTCGTCTTCAGACTAGGAGGAAAGCCATAAGACCGTATGGATTAGGCCCAAGCAAAAACCCCAGCTACTTGAGACACTTAGACTAAGCCTAAAATACCAAGATCTCTCCATAAGGATGGTTTTTATACTGTACTTCCACAATCTGCTGGCAGTACAAAAAAATAAGCTGCAGATCTCCTTAGGCTGAGTCATGGTGCTTTGGGGCAGGGACCATGCATATCATGGGAATATTTCACAGTTTCTGCTCTGTTTTCAGTGTATGACACCAAAACACCCACCTGATGACATCCTTTCAAGAGCAAAGGCAGCAATTTGCACAATTCCGCTTCTTAGGGGAAGTGAGAAATTGCTGAGCTGACACCAAGTCCTGCAGTGTCCCTGTCACCTGCAGAGCCACCGCATACTCGCCACGGTAGCGGGCATTGTGACAAAGGTTCTATGTCAGCTGGGTGTGGCAGCCAGGCGACCCTAGGGGATGGGGAGCCTGTCAGCCCTGGGCCTGTCACTGCCTGGTGTCCCTGCTGCCACCAGCCAGGCCTCTGAAAACTTGTCAAACCATGCCCAGACTTGGGGCCAGTTTGGCCCAAAGTCTCCAAGAGACAAGTCGGGAAGAAAGATATGGGACAGAGGGAGAAAGCGAAGGGAGCAGGAGAAAGGGAAGGAAGAATAAAAAGTAGTGTTGGGCTGCAGGAGTGAGATGGAGGAATTGCAAGAAAAGAGGCAGGAAGCAGGAGAGTGAGAGAAAAGGAAAGAAGAGACATGCAGCCAGACGAGGGCTTAGTGAGAGAGGATGGGACAGAGAACAGGATGAGAAGGACATAAGGCAAGGCTAGGACAGGCAAGGACAGGCAAGGCAAGGCTAGGCTGCAGGACATGTTTTTGCTTTATAGTTTCTAGCACATTCGTCTTCAGACTAGGAGGAAAGCCATAAGACCGTATGGATTAGGCCCAAGCAAAAACCCCAGCTACTTGAGACACTTAGACTAAGCCTAAAATACCAAGATCTCTCCATAAGGATGGTTTTTATACTGTACTTCCACAATCTGCTGGCAGATTACAAAAATTAAGCTGCAGATCTCCTTAGGCTGAGTCATGGTGCTTTGGGGCAGGGACCATGCATATCATGGGAATGTTTCACAGTTTCTGCTCTGTTTTCAGTGTATGACACCAAAACACCCACCTGATGACATCCTTTCAAGAGCAAAGGCAGCAATTTGCACAATTCCGCTTCTTAGGGGAAGTGAGAAATTGCTGAGCTGACACCAAGTCCTGCAGTGTCCCTGTCACCTGCAGAGCCACCACATCCTCACCACGGTAGCGGACATTGTGACAAAAGTTCTATGTCAGCTGGGTGTGGCAGCCAGGCGCCCCCTAGGGGATGGGGAGCCTGTCAGCCCCGGGCCTGTCACTGCCTGGTGTCCCTGCTGCCACCAGCCAGGCCTCTGAAAACTTGTCAAACCATGCCCAGACTTGGGGCCAGTTTGGCCCAAAGTCTCCAAGAGACAAGTCGGGAAGAAAGATATGGGACAGAGGGAGAAAGCGAAGGGAGCAGGAGAAAGGGAAGGAAGAATAAAAAGTATTGTTGGGCTGCAGGAGTGAGATGGAGGAATTGCAAGAAAAGAGGCAGGAAGCAGGAGAGTGAGAGAAAAGGAAAGAAGAGACATGCAGCCAGACGAGGGCTTAGTGAGAGAGGATGGGACAGAGAACAGGATGAGAAGGACATAAGGCAAGGCTAGGACAGGCAAGGACAGGCAAGGCAAGGCTAGGCTGCAGGACATGTTTTTGCTTTATAGTTTCTAGCACATTCCTCTTCAGACTAGGAGGAAAGCCATAAGACCGTATGGATTAGGCCCAAGCAAAAACCCCAGCTACTTGAGACACTTAGACTAAGCCTAAAATACCAAGATCTCTCCATAAGGATGGTTTTTATACTGTACTTCCACAATCTGCTGGCAGTACAAAAAAATAAGCTGCAGATCTCCTTAGGCTGAGTCATGGTGCTTTGGGGCAGGGACCATGCATATCATGGGAATATTTCACAGTTTCTGCTCTGTTTTCAGTGTATGACACCAAAACACCCACCTGATGACACCCTTTCAAGAGCAAAGGCAGCAATTTGCAGAATTCCGCTTCTTAGGGGAAGTGAGAAATTGCTGAGCTAACACCAAGTCCTGCAGTGTCCCTGTCACCTGCAGAGCCACCGCATCCTCGCCACGATAGCGGGCATTGTGACAAAGGTTCTATGTCAGCTGGGTGTGGCAGACAGGCGCCCCCTAGGGGATGGGGAGCCTGTCAGCCCCGGGCCTGTCACTGCCTGGTGTACCTGCTGCCACCAGCCAGGCCTCTGAAAACTTGTCAAACCATGCCCAGACTTGGGGCCAGTTTGGCCCAAAGTCTCCAAGAGACAAGTCGGGAAGAAAGATATGAGACAGAGGGAGAAAGAGAAGGGAGCAGGAGAAAGGGAAGGAAGAATAAAAAGTAGTGTTGGGCTGCAGGAGTGAGATGGAGGAATTGCAAGAAAAGAGGCAGGAAGCAGGAGAGTGAGAGAAAAGGAAAGAAGAGACATGCAGCCAGACGAGGGCGTAGTGAGAGAGGATGGGACAGAGAACAGGATCAGAAGGACATAAGGCAAGGCTAGGACAGGCAAAGACAGGCAAGGCAAGGCTAGGCTGCAGGACATGTTTTTGCTTTATAGTTTCTAGCACATTCGTCTTCAGACTAGGAGGAAAGCCATAAGACCGTATGGATTAGGCCCAAGCAAAAACCCCAGCTACTTGAGACACTTAGACTAAGCCTAAAATACCAAGATCTCTCCATAAGGATGGTTTTTATACTGTACTTCCACAATCTGCTGGCAGTACAAAAAAATAAGCTGCAGATCTCCTTAGGCTGAGTCATGGTGCTTTGGGGCAGGGACCATGCATATCATGGGAATATTTCACAGTTTCTGCTCTGTTTTCAGTGTATGACACCAAAACACCCACCTGATGACATCCTTTCAAGAGCAAAGGCAGTAATTTGCAGAATTTCGCTTCTTAGGGGAAGTGAGAAATTGCTGAGCTGACACCAAGTCCTGAAGTGTCCCTGTCACCTGCAGAGCCACCGCATCCTCGCCACGGTAGCGGGCATTGTGACAAAGTTTCTATGTCAGCTGGGTGTGGCAGCCAGGCGCCCCCTAGGGGATGGGGAGCCTGTCAGCCCCGGGCCTGTCACTGCCTGGTGTCCTTGCTGCCACCAGCCAGGCCTCTGAAAACTTGTCAAACCATGCCCAGACTTGGGGCCAGTTTGGCCCAAAGTCTGCAAGAGACAAGTCGGGAAGAAAGATATGGGACAGAGGGAGAAAGCGAAGGGAGCAGGAGAAAGGGAAGGAAGAATAAAAAGTAGTGTTGGGCTGCAGGAGTGAGATGGAGGAATTGCAAGAAAAGAGGCAGGAAGCAGGAGAGTGAGAGAAAAGGAAAGAAGAGACATGCAGCCAGACGAGGGCTTAGTGAGAGAGGATGGGACAGAGAACAGGATCAGAAGGACATAAGGCAAGGCTAGGACAGGCAAGGACAGGCAAGGCAAGGCTAGGCTGCAGGACATGTTTTTGCTTTATAGTTTCTAGCACATTCCTCTTCAGACTAGGAGGAAAGCCATAAGACCGTATGGATTAGGCCCAAGCAAAAACCCCAGCTACTTCAGACACTTAGACTAAGCCTAAAATACCAAGATCTCTCCATAAGGATGGTTTTTATACTGTACTTCCACAATCTGCTGGCAGTACAAAAAAATAAGCTGCAGATCTCCTTAGGCTGAGTCATGGTGCTTTGGGGCAGGGACCATGCATATCATGGGAATATTTCACAGTTTCTGCTCTGTTTTCAGTGTATGACACCAAAACACCCACCTGATGACACCCTTTCAAGAGCAAAGGCAGCAATTTGCAGAATTCCGCTTCTTAGGGGAAGTGAGAAATTGCTGAGCTGACACCAAGTCCTGCAGTGTCCCTGTCACCTGCAGAGCCACCGCATCCTCGCCACGGTAGCGGGCATTGTGACAAAGGTTCTATGTCAGCTGAGTGTGGCAGCCAGGCGCCCCCTAGGGGATGGGGAGCCTGTCAGCCCCGGGCCTGTCACTGCCTGGTGTCCCTGCTGCCACCAGCCAGGCCTCTGAAAACTTGTCAAACCATGCCCAGACTTGGGGCCAGTTTGGCCCAAAGTCTGCAAGAGACAAGTCGGGAAGAAAGATATGGGACAGAGTGAGAAAGAGAAGGGAGCAGGAGAAAGGGAAGGAAGAATAAAAAGTAGTGTTGGGCTGCAGGAGTGAGATGGAGGAATTGCAAGAATAGAGGCAGGAAGCAGGAGAGTGAGAGAAAAGGAAAGAAGAGACATGCAGCCAGACGAGGGGTTAGTGAGAGAGGATGGGACAGAGAACAGGATGAGAAGGACATAAGGCAAGGCTAGGACAAGCAAGGACAGGCAAGGCAAGGCTAGGCTGCAGGACATGTTTTTGCTTTATAGTTTCTGGCACATTCGTCTTCAGACTAGGAGGAAAGCCATAAGACCGTATGGATTAGGCCCAAGCAAAAACCCCAGCTACTTGAGACACTTAGACTAAGCCTAAAATACCAAGATCTCTCCATAAGGATGGTTTTTATACTGTACTTCCACAATCTGCTGGCAGTACAAAAATTAAGCTGCAGATCTCCTTAGGCTGAGTCATGGTGCTTTGGGGCAGGGATCATGCATATCATGGGAATGTTTCACAGTTTCTGCTCTGTTTTCAGTGTATGACACCAAAACACCCACCTGATGACATCCTTTCAAGAGCAAAGGCAGCAATTTGCAGAATTCCGCTTCTTAGGGGAAGTGAGAAATTGCTGAACTGACACCAAGTCCTGCAGTGTCCCTGTCACCTGCAGAGCCACCGCATCCTCGCCACGGTAGCGGGCATTGTGACAAAGGTTCTATGTCAGCTGGGTGTGGCAGCCAGGCACCCCCTAGGGGATGGGGAGCCTGTCAGCCCCAGGCCTGTCACTGCCTGGTGTCCCTGCTGCCACCAGCCAGGCCTCTGAAAACTTGTCAAACCATGCCCAGACTTGGGGCCAGTTTGGCCCAAAGTCTCCAAGAGACAAGTCGGGAAGAAAGATATGGGACAGAGGGAGAAAGCGAAGGGAGCAGGAGAAAGGGAAGGAAGAATAAAAAGTAGTGTTGGGCTGCAGGAGTGAGATGGAGGAATTGCAAGAAAAGAGGCAGGAAGCAGGAGAGTGAGAGAAAAGGAAAGAAGAGACATGCAGCCAGACGAGGGCTTAGTGAGAGAGGATGGGACAGAGAACAGGATGAGAAGGACATAAGGCAAGGCTAGGACAAGCAAGGACAGGCAAGGCAAGGCTAGGCTGCAGGACATGTTTTTGCTTTATAGTTTCTAGCACATTCCTCTTCAGACTAGGAGGAAAGCCATAAGACCGTATGGATTAGGCCCAAGCAAAAACCCCAGCTACTTGAGACACTTAGACTAAGCCTAAAATACCAAGATCTCTCCATAAGGATGGTTTTTATACTGTACTTCCACAATCTGCTGGCAGTACAAAAATTAAGCTGCAGATCTCCTTAGGCTGAGTCATGGTGCTTTGGGGCAGGGATCATGCATATCATGGGAATGTTTCACAGTTTCTGCTCTGTTTTCAGTGTATGACACCAAAACACCCACCTGATGACATCCTTTCAAGAGCAAAGGCAGCAATTTGCAGAATTCCTCTTCTTAGGGGAAGTGAGAAATTGCTGAACTGACACCAAGTCCTGCAGTGTCCCTGTCACCTGCAGAGCCACCGCATCCTCGCCACGGTAGCGGGCATTGTGACAAAGGTTCTATGTCAGCTGGGTGTGGCAGCCAGGCACCCCCTAGGGGATGGGGAGCCTGTCAGCCCCAGGCCTGTCACTGCCTGGTGTCCCTGCTGCCACCAGCCAGGCCTCTGAAAACTTGTCAAACCATGCCCAGACTGGGGCCAGTTTGGCCCAAAGTCTCCAAGAGACAAGTCGGGAAGAAAGATATGGGACAGAGGGAGAAAGCGAAGGGAGCAGGAGAAAGGGAACGAAGAATAAAAAGTAGTGTTGGGCTGCAGGAGTGAGATGGAGGAATTGCAAGAAAAGAGGCAGGAAGCAGGAGAGTGAGAGAAAAGGAAAGAAGAGACATGCAGCCAGACGAGGGCTTAGTGAGAGAGGATGGGACAGAGAACAGGATGAGAAGGACATAAGGCAAGGCTAGGACAGGCAAGGACAGGCAAGGCAAGGCTAGGCTGCAGGACATGTTTTTGCTTTATAGTTTCTAGCACATTCCTCTTCAGACTAGGAGGAAAGCCATAAGACCGTATGGATTAGGCCCAAGCAAAAACCCCAGCTACTTGAGACACTTAGACTAAGCCTAAAATACCAAGATCTTTCCATAAGGATGGTTTTTATACTGTACTTCCACAATCTGCTGGCAGTACAAAAAAATAAGCTGCAGATCTCCTTAGGCTGAGTCATGGTGCTTTGGGGCAGGGACCATGTATATCATAGGAATATTTCACAGTTTCTGCTCTGTTTTCAGTGTATGACACCAAAACAACCACCTGATGACACCCTTTCAAGAGCAAAGGCAGCAATTTGCAGAATTTCGCTTCTTAGGGGAAGTGAGAAATTGCTGAGCTGACACCAAGTCCTGCAGTGTCCCTGTCACCTGCAGAGCCACCGCATCCTCGCCACGGTAGTGGGCATTGTGACAAAGGTTCTATGTCAGCTGGGTGTGGCATCCAGGCGCCCCCTAGGGGATGGGGAGCCTGTCAGCCCCAGGCCTGTCACTGACTGGTGTCCCTGCTGCCACCAGCCAGGCCTCTGAAAACTTGTCAAACCATGCCCAGACTTGGGGCCAGTTTGGCCCAAAGTCTGCAAGAGACAAGTCGGGAAGAAAGATATGGGACAGAGGGAGAAAGCGAAGGGAGCAGGGGAAAGGGAAGGAAGAATAAAAAGTAGTGTTGGGCTGCAGGAGTGAGATGGAGGAATTGCAAGAAAAGAGGCAGGAAGCAGGAGAGTGAGAGAAAAGGAAAGAAGAGACATGCAGCCAGACGAGGGCTTAGTGAGAGAGGATGGGACAGAGAACAGGATGAGAAGGACATAAGGCAAGGCTAGGACAGGCAAGGACAGGCAAGGCAAGGCTAGGCTGCAGGACATGTTTTTGCTTTATAGTTTCTAGCACATTCCTCTTCAGACTAGGAGTAAAGCCATAAGACCGTATGGATTAGGCCCAAGCAAAAACCCCAGCTACTTGAGACACTTAGACTAAGCCTAAAATACCAAGGTCTCTCCATAAGGATGGTTTTTATACTGTACTTCCACAATCTGCTGGCAGTACAAAAAAATAATCTGCAGATCTCCTTAGGCTGAGTCATGGTGCTTTGGGGCAGGGACCATGCATATCATGGGAATATTTCACAGTTTCTGCTCTGTTTTCAGTGTATGACACCAAAACACCCACCTGATGACATCCTTTCAAGAGCAAAGGCAGCAATTTGCAGAATTTCGCTTCTTAGGGGAAGTGAGAAATTGCTGAGCTGACACCAAGTCCTGCAGTGTCCCTGTCACCTGCAGAGCCACCGCATCCTCGCCACGGTAGCGGGCATTGTGACAAAGGTTCTATGTCAGCTGGGTGTGGCAGCCAGGCGCCCCCTAGGGGATGGGGAGCCTGTCAGCCCCGGGCCTGTCACTGACTGGTGTCCCTGCTGCCACCAGCCAGGCCTCTGAAAACTTGTCAAACCATGCCCAGACTTGGGGCCAGTTTGGCCCAAAGTCTCCAAGAGACAAGTCGGGAAGAAAGATATGGGACAGAGGGAGAAAGCGAAGGGAGCAGGAGAAAGGGAACGAAGAATAAAAAGTATTGTTGGGCTGCAGGAGTGAGATGGAGGAATTGCAAGAAAAGAGGCAGGAAGCAGGAGAGTGAGAGAAAAGGAAAGAAGAGACATGCAGCCAGACGAGGGCTTAGTGAGAGAGGATGGGACAGAGAACAGGATGAGAAGGACATAAGGCAAGGCTAGGACAGGCAAGGACAGGCAAGGCAAGGCTAGGCTGCAGGACATGTTTTTGCTTTATAGTTTCTAGCACATTCGTCTTCAGACTAGGAGGAAAGCCATAAGACCGTATGGATTAGGCCCAAGCAAAAACCCCAGCTACCTGAGACACTTAGACTAAGCCTAAAATGGGCAGATCTCTCCATAAGGATCGTTTTTATACTGTACTTCCACAATCTGCTGGCAGTACAAAAAAATAAGCTGCAGATCTCCTTAGGCTGAGTCATGGTGCTTTGGGGCAGGGACCATGCATATCATGGGAATATTTCACAGTTTCTGCTCTGTTTTCAGTGTATGACACCAAAACACCCACCTGATGACATCCTTTCAAGAGCAAAGGCAGTAATTTGCAGAATTTCGCTTCTTAGGGGAAGTGAGAAATTGCTGAGCTGACACCAAGTCCTGCAGTGTCCCTGTCACCTGCAGAGCCACCGCATCCTCGCCACGGTAGCGGGCATTGTGACAAAGGTTCTATGTCAGCTGGGTGTGGCAGCCAGGCGCCCCCTAGGGGATGGGGAGCCTGTCAGCCCCAGGCCTGTCACTGCCTGGTGTCCCTGCTGCCACCAGTCAGGCCTCTGAAAACTTGTCAAACCATGCCCAGACTTGGGGCCAGTTTGGCCCAAAGTCTGCAAGAGACAAGTCGGGAAGAAAGATATGAGACAGAGGGAGAAAGCGAAGGGAGCATGAGAAAGGGAAGGAAGAATAAAAAGTAGTGTTGGGCTGCAGGAGTGAGATGGAGGAATTGCAAGAAAAGAGGCAGGAAGCAGGAGAGTGAGAGAAAAGGAAAGAAGAGACATGCAGCCAGACGAGGGCTTAGTGAGAGAGGATGGGACAGAGAACAGGATGAGAAGGACATAAGGCAAGGCTAGGACAGGCAAGGACAGGCAAGGCAAGGCTAGGCTGCAGGACATGTTTTTGCTTTATAGTTTCTAGCACATTCCTCTTCAGACTAGGAGGAAAGCCATAAGACCGTATGGATTAGGCCCAAGCAAAAACCCCAGCTACTTGAGACACTTAGACTAAGCCTAAAATACCAAGGTCTCTCCATAAGGATGGTTTTTATACTGTACTTCCACAATCTGCTGGCAGTACAAAAAAATAAGCTGCAGATCTCCTTAGGCTGAGTCATGGTGCTTTGTGGCAGGGACAATACATATCATGGGAATTTTTCACAGTTTCTGCTCTGTTTTCAGTGTATGACACCAAAACACCCACCTGATGACATCCTTTCAAGAGCAAAGGCAGCAATTTGCAGAATTTCGCTTCTTAGGGGAAGTGAGAAATTGCTGAGCTGACACCAAGTCCTGCAGTGTCCCTGTCACCTGCAGAGCCACCGCATCCTCGCCACGGTAGCGGGCATTGTGACAAAGGTTCTATGTCAGCTGGGTGTGGCAGCCAGGCGCCCCCTAGGGGATGGGGAGCCTGTCAGCCCCAGGCCTGTCACTGACTGGTGTCCCTGCTGCCACCAGCCAGGCCTCTGAAAACTTGTCAAACCATGCCCAGACTTGGGGCCAGTTTGGCCCAAAGTCTGCAAGAGACAAGTCGGGAAGAAAGATATGGGACAGAGGGAGAAAGCGAAGGGAGCAGGAGAAAGGGAAGGAAGAATAAAAAGTAGTGTTGGGCTGCAGGAGTGAGATGGAGGAATTGCAAGAAAAGAGGCAGGAAGCAGGAGAGTGAGAGAAAAGGAAAGAAGAGACATGCAGCCAGACGAGGGCTTAGTGAGAGAGGATGGGACAGAGAACAGGATGAGAAGGACATAAGGCAAGGCTAGGACAGGCAAGGACAGGCAAGGCAAGGCTAGGCTGCAGGACATGTTTTTGCTTTATAGTTTCTAGCACATTCCTCTTCAGACTAGGAGGAAAGCCATAAGACCGTATAGATTAGGCCCAAGCAAAAACCCCAGCTACTTGAGACACTTAGACTAAGCCTAAAATACCAAGATCTCTCCATAAGGATGGTTTTTATACTGTACTTCCACAATCTGCTGGCAGTACAAAAAAATAAGCTGCAGATCTCCTTAGGCTGAGTCATGGTGCTTTGGGGCAGGGACCATGCATATCATGGGAATATTTCACAGTTTCTGCTCTGTTTTCAGTGTATGACACCAAAACACCCACCTGATGACATCCTTTCAAGAGCAAAGGCAGTAATTTGCAGAATTTCGCTTCTTAGGGGAAGTGAGAAATTGCTGAGCTGACACCAAGTCCTGCAGTGTCCCTGTCACCTGCAGAGCCACCGCATCCTCGCCACGGTAGCGGGCATTGTGACAAAGGTTCTATGTCAGCTGGGTGTGGCAGCCAGGCGCCCCCTAGGGGATGGGGAGCCTGTCAGCCCCAGGCCTGTCACTGCCTGGTGTCCCTGCTGCCACCAGTCAGGCCTCTGAAAACTTGTCAAACCATGCCCAGACTTGGGGCCAGTTTGGCCCAAAGTCTGCAAGAGACAAGTCGGGAAGAAAGATATGGGACAGAGGGAGAAAGCGAAGGGAGCATGAGAAAGGGAAGGAAGAATAAAAAGTAGTGTTGGGCTGCAGGAGTGAGATGGAGGAATTGCAAGAAAAGAGGCAGGAAGCAGGAGAGTGAGAGAAAAGGAAAGAAGAGACATGCAGCCAGACGAGGGCTTAGTGAGAGAGGATGGGACAGAGAACAGGATGAGAAGGACATAAGGCAAGGCTAGGACAGGAAAGGACAGGCAAGGCAAGGCTAGGCTGCAGGACATGTTTTTGCTTTATAGTTTCTAGCACATTCCTCTTCAGACTAGGAGGAAAGCCATAAGACCGTATGGATTAGGCCCAAGCAAAAACCCCAGCTACTTGAGACACTTAGACTAAGCCTAAAATACCAAGGTCTCTCCATAAGGATGGTTTTTATACTGTACTTCCACAATCTGCTGGCAGTACAAAAAAATAAGCTGCAGATCTCCTTAGGCTGAGTCATGGTGCTTTGTGGCAGGGACAATACATATCATGGGAATTTTTCACAGTTTCTGCTCTGTTTTCAGTGTATGACACCAAAACACCCACCTGATGACATCCTTTCAAGAGCAAAGGCAGCAATTTGCAGAATTTCGCTTCTTAGGGGAAGTGAGAAATTGCTGAGCTGACACCAAGTCCTGCAGTGTCCCTGTCACCTGCAGAGCCACCGCATCCTCGCCACGGTAGCGGGCATTGTGACAAAGGTTCTATGTCAGCTGGGTGTGGCAGCCAGGCGCCCCCTAGGGGATGGGGAGCATGTCAGCCCCAGGCCTGTCACTGCCTGGTGTCCCTTCTGCCACCAGCCAGGCCACTGAAAACTTGTCAAACCATGCCCAGACTTGGGGCCAGTTTGGCCCAAAGTCTCCAAGAGACAAGTCGGGAAGAAAGATATGGGACAGAGGGAGAAAGCGAAGGGAGCAGGAGAAAGGGAAGGAAGAATAAAAAGTAGTGTTGGGCTGCAGGAGTGAGATGGAGGAATTGCAAGAAAAGAGGCAGGAAGCAGGAGAGTGAGAGAAAAGGAAAGAAGAGACATGCAGCCAGACGAGGGCTTAGTGAGAGAGGATGGGACAGAGAACAGGATGAGAAGGACATAAGGCAAGGCTAGGACAGGCAAGGACAGGCAAGGCAAGGCTAGGCTGCAGGACATGTTTTTGCTTTATAGTTTCTAGCACATTCCTCTTCAGACTAGGAGGAAAGCCATAAGACCGTATAGATTAGGCCCAAGCAAAAACCCCAGCTACTTGAGACACTTAGACTAAGCCTAAAATACCAAGATCTCTCCATAAGGATGGTTTTTATACTGTACTTCCACAATCTGCTGGCAGTACAAAAAAATAAGCTGCAGATCTCCTTAGGCTGAGTCATGGTGCTTTGGGGCAGGGACCATGCATATCATGGGAATATTTCACAGTTTCTGCTCTGTTTTCAGTGTATGACACCAAAACACCCACCTGATGACATCCTTTCAAGAGCAAAGGCAGTAATTTGCAGAATTTCGCTTCTTAGGGGAAGTGAGAAATTGCTGAGCTGACACCAAGTCCTGCAGTGTCCCTGTCACCTGCAGAGCCACCGCATCCTCGCCACGGTAGCGGGCATTGTGACAAAGGTTCTATGTCAGCTGGGTGTGGCAGCCAGGCGCCCCCTAGGGGATGGGGAGCCTGTCAGCCCCAGGCCTGTCACTGCCTGGTGTCCCTGCTGCCACCAGTCAGGCCTCTGAAAACTTGTCAAACCATGCCCAGACTTGGGGCCAGTTTGGCCCAAAGTCTGCAAGAGACAAGTCGGGAAGAAAGATATGGGACAGAGGGAGAAAGCGAAGGGAGCATGAGAAAGGGAAGGAAGAATAAAAAGTAGTGTTGGGCTGCAGGAGTGAGATGGAGGAATTGCAAGAAAAGAGGCAGGAAGCAGGAGAGTGAGAGAAAAGGAAAGAAGAGACATGCAGCCAGACGAGGGCTTAGTGAGAGAGGATGGGACAGAGAACAGGATGAGAAGGACATAAGGCAAGGCTAGGACAGGAAAGGACAGGCAAGGCAAGGCTAGGCTGCAGGACATGTTTTTGCTTTATAGTTTCTAGCACATTCCTCTTCAGACTAGGAGGAAAGCCATAAGACCGTATGGATTAGGCCCAAGCAAAAACCCCAGCTACTTGAGACACTTAGACTAAGCCTAAAATACCAAGGTCTCTCCATAAGGATGGTTTTTATACTGTACTTCCACAATCTGCTGGCAGTACAAAAAAATAAGCTGCAGATCTCCTTAGGCTGAGTCATGGTGCTTTGTGGCAGGGACAATACATATCATGGGAATTTTTCACAGTTTCTGCTCTGTTTTCAGTGTATGACACCAAAACACCCACCTGATGACATCCTTTCAAGAGCAAAGGCAGCAATTTGCAGAATTTCGCTTCTTAGGGGAAGTGAGAAATTGCTGAGCTGACACCAAGTCCTGCAGTGTCCCTGTCACCTGCAGAGCCACCGCATCCTCGCCACGGTAGCGGGCATTGTGACAAAGGTTCTATGTCAGCTGGGTGTGGCAGCCAGGCGCCCCCTAGGGGATGGGGAGCATGTCAGCCCCAGGCCTGTCACTGCCTGGTGTCCCTTCTGCCACCAGCCAGGCCTCTGAAAACTTGTCAAACCATGCCCAGACTTGGGGCCAGTTTGGCCCAAAGTCTCCAAGAGACAAGTCGGGAAGAAAGATATGGGACAGAGGGAGAAAGCGAAGGGAGCAGGAGAAAGGGAAGGAAGAATAAAAAGTAGTGTTGGGCTGCAGGAGTGAGATGGAGGAATTGCAAGAAAAGAGGCAGGAAGCAGGAGAGTGAGAGAAAAGGAAAGAAGAGACATGCAGCCAGACGAGGGCTTAGTGAGAGAGGATGGGACAGAGAACAGGATGAGAAGGACATAAGGCAAGGCTAGGACAGGCAAGGACAGGCAAGGCAAGGCTAGGCTGCAGGACATGTTTTTGCTTTACAGTTTCTAGCACATTCGTCTTCAGACTAGGAGGAAAGCCATAAGACCGTATGGATTAGGCCCAAGCAAAAACCCCAGCTACTTGAGACACTTAGACTAAGCCTAAAATACCAAGATCTCTCCATAAGGATGGTTTTTATACTGTACTTCCACAATCTGCTGGCAGTACAAAAAAATAAGCTGCAGATCTCCTTAGGCTGAGTCATGGTGCTTTGGGGCAGGGACCATGCATATCATGGGAATATTTCACAGTTTCTGCTCTGTTTTCAGTGTATGACACCAAAACACCCACCTGATGACATCCTTTCAAGAGCAAAGGCAGCAATTTGCACAATTCCGCTTCTTAGGGGAAGTGAGAAATTGCTGAGCTGACACCAAGTCCTGCAGTGTCCCTGTCACCTGCAGAGCCACCGCATACTCGCCACGGTAGCGGGCATTGTGACAAAGGTTCTATGTCAGCTGGGTGTGGCAGCCAGGCGACCCTAGGGGATGGGGAGCCTGTCAGCCCTGGGCCTGTCACTGCCTGGTGTCCCTGCTGCCACCAGCCAGGCCTCTGAAAACTTGTCAAACCATGCCCAGACTTGGGGCCAGTTTGGCCCAAAGTCTCCAAGAGACAAGTCGGGAAGAAAGATATGGGACAGAGGGAGAAAGCGAAGGGAGCAGGAGAAAGGGAAGGAAGAATAAAAAGTAGTGTTGGGCTGCAGGAGTGAGATGGAGGAATTGCAAGAAAAGAGGCAGGAAGCAGGAGAGTGAGAGAAAAGGAAAGAAGAGACATGCAGCCAGACGAGGGCTTAGTGAGAGAGGATGGGACAGAGAACAGGATGAGAAGGACATAAGGCAAGGCTAGGACAGGCAAGGACAGGCAAGGCAAGGCTAGGCTGCAGGACATGTTTTTGCTTTATAGTTTCTAGCACATTCCTCTTCAGACTAGGAGGAAAGCCATAAGACCGTATAGATTAGGCCCAAGCAAAAACCCCAGCTACTTGAGACACTTAGACTAAGCCTAAAATACCAAGATCTCTCCATAAGGATGGTTTTTATACTGTACTTCCACAATCTGCTGGCAGTACAAAAAAATAAGCTGCAGATCTCCTTAGGCTGAGTCATGGTGCTTTGGGGCAGGGACCATGCATATCATGGGAATATTTCACAGTTTCTGCTCTGTTTTCAGTGTATGACACCAAAACACCCACCTGATGACATCCTTTCAAGAGCAAAGGCAGTAATTTGCAGAATTTCGCTTCTTAGGGGAAGTGAGAAATTGCTGAGCTGACACCAAGTCCTGCAGTGTCCCTGTCACCTGCAGAGCCACCGCATCCTCGCCACGGTAGCGGGCATTGTGACAAAGGTTCTATGTCAGCTGGGTGTGGCAGCCAGGCGCCCCCTAGGGGATGGGGAGCCTGTCAGCCCCAGGCCTGTCACTGACTGGTGTCCCTGCTGCCACCAGCCAGGCCTCTGAAAACTTGTCAAACCATGCCCAGACTTGGGGCCAGTTTGGCCCAAAGTCTGCAAGAGACAAGTCGGGAAGAAAGATATGGGACAGAGGGAGAAAGCGAAGGGAGCATGAGAAAGGGAAGGAAGAATAAAAAGTAGTGTTGGGCTGCAGGAGTGAGATGGAGGAATTGCAAGAAAAGAGGCAGGAAGCAGGAGAGTGAGAGAAAAGGAAAGAAGAGACATGCAGCCAGACGAGGGCTTAGTGAGAGAGGATGGGACAGAGAACAGGATGAGAAGGACATAAGGCAAGGCTAGGACAGGAAAGGACAGGCAAGGCAAGGCTAGGCTGCAGGACATGTTTTTGCTTTATAGTTTCTAGCACATTCCTCTTCAGACTAGGAGGAAAGCCATAAGACCGTATGGATTAGGCCCAAGCAAAAACCCCAGCTACTTGAGACACTTAGACTAAGCCTAAAATACCAAGGTCTCTCCATAAGGATGGTTTTTATACTGTACTTCCACAATCTGCTGGCAGTACAAAAAAATAAGCTGCAGATCTCCTTAGGCTGAGTCATGGTGCTTTGTGGCAGGGACAATACATATCATGGGAATTTTTCACAGTTTCTGCTCTGTTTTCAGTGTATGACACCAAAACACCCACCTGATGACATCCTTTCAAGAGCAAAGGCAGCAATTTGCAGAATTTCGCTTCTTAGGGGAAGTGAGAAATTGCTGAGCTGACACCAAGTCCTGCAGTGTCCCTGTCACCTGCAGAGCCACCGCATCCTCGCCACGGTAGCGGGCATTGTGACAAAGGTTCTATGTCAGCTGGGTGTGGCAGCCAGGCGCCCCCTAGGGGATGGGGAGCATGTCAGCCCCAGGCCTGTCACTGCCTGGTGTCCCTTCTGCCACCAGCCAGGCCACTGAAAACTTGTCAAACCATGCCCAGACTTGGGGCCAGTTTGGCCCAAAGTCTCCAAGAGACAAGTCGGGAAGAAAGATATGGGACAGAGGGAGAAAGCGAAGGGAGCAGGAGAAAGGGAAGGAAGAATAAAAAGTAGTGTTGGGCTGCAGGAGTGAGATGGAGGAATTGCAAGAAAAGAGGCAGGAAGCAGGAGAGTGAGAGAAAAGGAAAGAAGAGACATGCAGCCAGACGAGGGCTTAGTGAGAGAGGATGGGACAGAGAACAGGATGAGAAGGACATAAGGCAAGGCTAGGACAGGCAAGGACAGGCAAGGCAAGGCTAGGCTGCAGGACATGTTTTTGCTTTATAGTTTCTAGCACATTCCTCTTCAGACTAGGAGGAAAGCCATAAGACCGTATGGATTAGGCCCAAGCAAAAACCCCAGCTACTTGAGACACTTAGACTAAGCCTAAAATACCAAGATCTCTCCATAAGGATGGTTTTTATACTGTACTTCCACAATCTGCTGGCAGTACAAAAAAATAAGCTGCAGATCTCCTTAGGCTGAGTCATGGTGCTTTGGGGCAGGGACCATGCATATCATGGGAATATTTCACAGTTTCTGCTCTGTTTTCAGTGTATGACACCAAAACACCCACCTGATGACATCCTTTCAAGAGCAAAGGCAGTAATTTGCAGAATTTCGCTTCTTAGGGGAAGTGAGAAATTGCTGAGCTGACACCAAGTCCTGCAGTGTCCCTGTCACCTGCAGAGCCACCGCATCCTCGCCACGGTAGCGGGCATTGTGACAAAGGTTCTATGTCAGCTGGGTGTGGCAGCCAGGCGCCCCCTAGGGGATGGGGAGCCTGTCAGCCCCAGGCCTGTCACTGCCTGGTGTCCCTGCTGCCACCAGTCAGGCCTCTGAAAACTTGTCAAACCATGCCCAGACTTGGGGCCAGTTTGGCCCAAAGTCTGCAAGAGACAAGTCGGGAAGAAAGATATGGGACAGAGGGAGAAAGCGAAGGGAGCATGAGAAAGGGAAGGAAGAATAAAAAGTAGTGTTGGGCTGCAGGAGTGAGATGGAGGAATTGCAAGAAAAGAGGCAGGAAGCAGGAGAGTGAGAGAAAAGGAAAGAAGAGACATGCAGCCAGACGAGGGCTTAGTGAGAGAGGATGGGACAGAGAACAGGATGAGAAGGACATAAGGCAAGGCTAGGACAGGAAAGGACAGGCAAGGCAAGGCTAGGCTGCAGGACATGTTTTTGCTTTATAGTTTCTAGCACATTCCTCTTCAGACTAGGAGGAAAGCCATAAGACCGTATGGATTAGGCCCAAGCAAAAACCCCAGCTACTTGAGACACTTAGACTAAGCCTAAAATACCAAGGTCTCTCCATAAGGATGGTTTTTATACTGTACTTCCACAATCTGCTGGCAGTACAAAAAAATAAGCTGCAGATCTCCTTAGGCTGAGTCATGGTGCTTTGTGGCAGGGACAATACATATCATGGGAATTTTTCACAGTTTCTGCTCTGTTTTCAGTGTATGACACCAAAACACCCACCTGATGACATCCTTTCAAGAGCAAAGGCAGCAATTTGCAGAATTTCGCTTCTTAGGGGAAGTGAGAAATTGCTGAGCTGACACCAAGTCCTGCAGTGTCCCTGTCACCTGCAGAGCCACCGCATCCTCGCCACGGTAGCGGGCATTGTGACAAAGGTTCTATGTCAGCTGGGTGTGGCAGCCAGGCGCCCCCTAGGGGATGGGGAGCATGTCAGCCCCAGGCCTGTCACTGCCTGGTGTCCCTTCTGCCACCAGCCAGGCCTCTGAAAACTTGTCAAACCATGCCCAGACTTGGGGCCAGTTTGGCCCAAAGTCTCCAAGAGACAAGTCGGGAAGAAAGATATGGGACAGAGGGAGAAAGCGAAGGGAGCAGGAGAAAGGGAAGGAAGAATAAAAAGTAGTGTTGGGCTGCAGGAGTGAGATGGAGGAATTGCAAGAAAAGAGGCAGGAAGCAGGAGAGTGAGAGAAAAGGAAAGAAGAGACATGCAGCCAGACGAGGGCTTAGTGAGAGAGGATGGGACAGAGAACAGGATGAGAAGGACATAAGGCAAGGCTAGGACAGGCAAGGACAGGCAAGGCAAGGCTAGGCTGCAGGACATGTTTTTGCTTTATAGTTTCTAGCACATTCCTCTTCAGACTAGGAGGAAAGCCATAAGACCGTATGGATTAGGCCCAAGCAAAAACCCCAGCTACTTGAGACACTTAGACTAAGCCTAAAATACCAAGATCTCTCCATAAGGATGGTTTTTATACTGTACTTCCACAATCTGCTGGCAGTACAAAAAAATAAGCTGCAGATCTCCTTAGGCTGAGTCATGGTGCTTTGGGGCAGGGACCATGCATATCATGGGAATATTTCACAGTTTCTGCTCTGTTTTCAGTGTATGACACCAAAACACCCACCTGATGACATCCTTTCAAGAGCAAAGGCAGTAATTTGCAGAATTTCGCTTCTTAGGGGAAGTGAGAAATTGCTGAGCTGACACCAAGTCCTGCAGTGTCCCTGTCACCTGCAGAGCCACCGCATCCTCGCCACGGTAGCGGGCATTGTGACAAAGGTTCTATGTCAGCTGGGTGTGGCAGCCAGGCGCCCCCTAGGGGATGGGGAGCCTGTCAGCCCCAGGCCTGTCACTGCCTGGTGTCCCTGCTGCCACCAGTCAGGCCTCTGAAAACTTGTCAAACCATGCCCAGACTTGGGGCCAGTTTGGCCCAAAGTCTGCAAGAGACAAGTCGGGAAGAAAGATATGGGACAGAGGGAGAAAGCGAAGGGAGCATGAGAAAGGGAAGGAAGAATAAAAAGTAGTGTTGGGCTGCAGGAGTGAGATGGAGGAATTGCAAGAAAAGAGGCAGGAAGCAGGAGAGTGAGAGAAAAGGAAAGAAGAGACATGCAGCCAGACGAGGGCTTAGTGAGAGAGGATGGGACAGAGAACAGGATGAGAAGGACATAAGGCAAGGCTAGGACAGGCAAGGACAGGCAAGGCAAGGCTAGGCTGCAGGACATGTTTTTGCTTTATAGTTTCTAGCACATTCCTCTTCAGACTAGGAGGAAAGCCATAAGACCGTATGGATTAGGCCCAAGCAAAAACCCCAGCTACTTGAGACACTTAGACTAAGCCTAAAATACCAAGGTCTCTCCATAAGGATGGTTTTTATACTGTACTTCCACAATCTGCTGGCAGTACAAAAAAATAAGCTGCAGATCTCCTTAGGCTGAGTCATGGTGCTTTGTGGCAGGGACAATACATATCATGGGAATATTTCACAGTTTCTGCTCTGTTTTCAGTGTATGACACCAAAACACCCACCTGATGACATCCTTTCAAGAGCAAAGGCAGCAATTTGCAGAATTTCGCTTCTTAGGGGAAGTGAGAAATTGCTGAGCTGACACCAAGTCCTGCAGTGTCCCTGTCACCTGCAGAGCCACCGCATCCTCGCCACGGTAGCGGGCATTGTGACAAAGGTTCTATGTCAGCTGGGTGTGGCAGCCAGGCGCCCCCTAGGGGATGGGGAGCACGTCAGCCCCAGGCCTGTCACTGCCTGGTGTCCCTTCTGCCACCAGCCAGGCCTCTGAAAACTTGTCAAACCATGCCCAGACTTGGGGCCAGTTTGGCCCAAAGTCTCCAAGAGACAAGTCGGGAAGAAAGATATGGGACAGAGGGAGAAAGCGAAGGGAGCAGGAGAAAGGGAAGGAAGAATAAAAAGTAGTGTTGGGCTGCAGGAGTGAGATGGAGGAATTGCAAGAAAAGAGGCAGGAAGCAGGAGAGTGAGAGAAAAGGAAAGAAGAGACATGCAGCCAGACGAGGGCTTAGTGAGAGAGGATGGGACAGAGAACAGGATGAGAAGGACATAAGGCAAGGCTAGGACAGGCAAGGACAGGCAAGGCAAGGCTAGGCTGCAGGACATGTTTTTGCTTTATAGTTTCTAGCACATTCCTCTTCAGACTAGGAGGAAAGCCATAAGACCGTATGGATTAGGCCCAAGCAAAAACCCCAGCTACTTGAGACACTTAGACTAAGCCTAAAATACCAAGATCTCTCCATAAGGATGGTTTTTATACTGTACTTCCACAATCTGCTGGCAGTACAAAAAAATAAGCTGCAGATCTCCTTAGGCTGAGTCATGGTGCTTTGGGGCAGGGACCATGCATATCATGGGAATGTTTCACAGTTTCTGCTCTGTTTTCAGTGTATGACACCAAAACACCCACCTGATGACATCCTTTCAAGAGCAAAGGCAGCAATTTGCACAATTCCGCTTCTTAGGGGAAGTGAGAAATTGCTGAGCTGACACCAAGTCCTGCAGTGTCCCTGTCACCTGCAGAGCCACCGCATCCTCGCCACGGTAGCGGGCATTGTGACAAAGGTTCTATGTCAGCTGGGTGTGGCAGCCAGGCGCCCCCTAGGGATGGGGAGCCTGTCAGCCCCAGGCCTGTCACTGCCTGGTGTCCCTGCTGCCACCAGCCAGGCCTCTGAAAACTTGTCAAACCATGCCCAGACTTGGGGCCAGTTTGGCCCAAAGTCTCCAAGAGACAAGTCGGGAAGAAAGATATGGGACAGAGGGAGAAAGCGAAGGGAGCAGGAGAAAGGGAACGAAGAATAAAAAGTAGTGTTGGGCTGCAGGAGTGAGAAGTAGGAATTGCAAGAAAAGAGGCAGGAAGCAGGAGAGTGAGAGAAAAGGAAAGAAGAGACATGCAGCCAGACGAGGGGTTAGTGAGAGAGGATGGGACAGAGAACAGGATGAGAAGGACATAAGGCAAGGCTAGGACAGGCAAGGACAGGCAAGGCAAGGCTAGGCTGCAGGACATGTTTTTGCTTTATAGTTTCTAGCACATTCGTCTTCAGACTAGGAGGAAAGCCATAAGACCGTATGGATTAGGCCCAACTAAAAACCCCAGCTACTTGAGACACTTAGACTAAGCCTAAAATACCAAGATCTCTCCATAAGGATGGTTTTTATACTGTACTTCCACAATCTGCTGGCAGTACAAAAATTAAGCTGCAGATCTCCTTAGGCTGAGTCATGGTGCTTTGGGGCAGGGATCATGCATATCATGGGAATGTTTCACAGTTTCTGCTCTGTTTTCAGTGTATGACACCAAAACACCCACCTGATGACATCCTTTCAAGAGCAAAGGCAGCAATTTGCACAATTCCGCTTCTTAGGGGAAGTGAGAAATTGCTGAGCTGACACCAAGTCCTGCAGTGTCCCTGTCACCTGCAGAGCCACCGCATCCTCACCACGGTAGCGGACATTGTGACAAAAGTTCTATGTCAGCTGGGTGTGGCAGCCAGGCGCCCCCTAGGGGATGGGGAGCCTGTCAGCCCCGGGCCTGTCACTGCCTGGTGTCCCTGCTGCCACCAGCCAGGCCTCTGAAAACTTGTCAAACCATGCTCAGACTTGGGGCCAGTTTGGCCCAAAGTCTGCAAGAGACAAGTCGGGAAGAAAGATATGGGACAGAGGGAGAAAGCGAAGGGAGCAGGAGAAAGGGAACGAAGAATAAAAAGTAGTGTTGGGCTGCAGGAGTGAGATGGAGGAATTGCAAGAAAAGAGGCAGGAAGCAGGAGAGTGAGAGAAAAGGAAAGAAGAGACATGCAGCCAGACAAGGGCTTAGTGAGAGAGGATGGGACAGAGAACAGGATGAGAAGGACATAAGGCAAGGCTAGGACAGGCAAGGACAGACAAGGCAAGGCTAGGCTGCAGGACATGTTTTTGCTTTACAGTTTCTAGCACATTCGTCTTCAGACTAGGAGGAAAGCCATAAGACCGTATGGATTAGGCCCAAGCAAAAACCCCAGCTACATGAGACACTTAGACTAAGCCTAAAATACCAAGATCTCTCCATAAGGATGGTTTTTATACTGTACTTCCACAATCTGCTGGCAGTACAAAAAAATAAGCTGCAGATCTCCTTAGGCTGAGTCATGGTGCTTTGGGGCAGGGACAATGCATATCATGGGAATATTTCACAGTTTCTGCTCTGTTTTCAGTGTATGACACCAAAACACCCACCTGATGACATCCTTTCAAGAGCAAAGGCAGTAATTTGCAGAATTTCGCTTCTTAGGGGAAGTGAGAAATTGCTGAGCTGACACCAAGTCCTGCAGTGTCCCTGTCACCTGCAGAGCCACCGCATCCTCGCCACGGTAGCGGGCATTGTGACAAAGGTTCTATGTCAGCTGGGTGTGGCAGCCAGGCGCCCCCTAGGGGATGGGGAGCCTGTCAGCCCCAGGCCTGTCACTGCCTGGTGTCCCTGCTGCCACCAGTCAGGCCTCTGAAAACTTGTCAAACCATGCCCAGACTTGGGGCCAGTTTGGCCCAAAGTCTGCAAGAGACAAGTCGGGAAGAAAGATATGGGACAGAGGGAGAAAGCGAAGGGAGCATGAGAAAGGGAAGGAAGAATAAAAAGTAGTGTTGGGCTGCAGGAGTGAGATGGAGGAATTGCAAGAAAAGAGGCAGGAAGCAGGAGAGTGAGAGAAAAGGAAAGAAGAGACATGCAGCCAGACGAGGGCTTAGTGAGAGAGGATGGGACAGAGAACAGGATGAGAAGGACATAAGGCAAGGCTAGGACAGGCAAGGACAGGCAAGGCAAGGCTAGGCTGCAGGACATGTTTTTGCTTTATAGTTTCTAGCACATTCCTCTTCAGACTAGGAGGAAAGCCATAAGACCGTATGGATTAGGCCCAAGCAAAAACCCCAGCTACTTGAGACACTTAGACTAAGCCTAAAATACCAAGGTCTCTCCATAAGGATGGTTTTTATACTGTACTTCCACAATCTGCTGGCAGTACAAAAAAATAAGCTGCAGATCTCCTTAGGCTGAGTCATGGTGCTTTGTGGCAGGGACAATACATATCATGGGAATATTTCACAGTTTCTGCTCTGTTTTCAGTGTATGACACCAAAACACCCACCTGATGACATCCTTTCAAGAGCAAAGGCAGCAATTTGCAGAATTCCGCTTCTTAGGGGAAGTGAGAAATTGCTGAGCTGACACCAAGTCCTGCAGTGTCCCTGTCACCTGCAGAGCCACCGCATCCTCGCCACGGTAGCGGGCATTGTGACAAAGGTTCTATGTCAGCTGGGTGTGGCAGCCAGGCGCCCCCTAGGGATGGGGAGCCTGTCAGCCCCAGGCCTGTCACTGACTGGTGTCCCTGCTGCCACCAGCCAGGCCTCTGAAAACTTGTCAAACCATGCCCAGACTTGGGGCCAGTTTGGCCCAAAGTCTCCAAGAGACAAGTCGGGAAGAAAGATATGGGACAGAGGGAGAAAGCGAAGGGAGCAGGAGAAAGGGAACGAAGAATAAAAAGTAGTGTTGGGCTGCAGGAGTGAGAAGGAGGAATTGCAAGAAAAGAGGCAGGAAGCAGGAGAGTGAGAGAAAAGGAAAGAAGAGACATGCAGCCAGACGAGGGGTTAGTGAGAGAGGATGGGACAGAGAACAGGATGAGAAGGACATAAGGCAAGGCTAGGACAGGCAAGGACAGGCAAGGCAAGGCTAGGCTGCAGGACATGTTTTTGCTTTATAGTTTCTAGCACATTCGTCTTCAGACTAGGAGGAAAGCCATAAGACCGTATGGATTAGGCCCAACTAAAAACCCCAGCTACTTGAGACACTTAGACTAAGCCTAAAATACCAAGATCTCTCCATAAGGATGGTTTTTATACTGTACTTCCACAATCTGCTGGCAGTACAAAAATTAAGCTGCAGATCTCCTTAGGCTGAGTCATGGTGCTTTGGGGCAGGGATCATGCATATCATGGGAATGTTTCACAGTTTCTGCTCTGTTTTCAGTGTATGACACCAAAACACCCACCTGATGACATCCTTTGAAGAGCAAAGGCAGCAATTTGCACAATTCCGCTTCTTAGGGGAAGTGAGAAATTGCTGAGCTGACACCAAGTCCTGCAGTGTCCCTGTCACCTGCAGAGCCACCGCATCCTCACCACGGTAGCGGACATTGTGACAAAAGTTCTATGTCAGCTGGGTGTGGCAGCCAGGCGCCCCCTAGGGGATGGGGAGCCTGTCAGCCCCGGGCCTGTCACTGCCTGGTGTCCCTGCTGCCACCAGCCAGGCCTCTGAAAACTTGTCAAACCATGCTCAGACTTGGGGCCAGTTTGGCCCAAAGTCTGCAAGAGACAAGTCGGGAAGAAAGATATGGGACAGAGGGAGAAAGCGAAGGGAGCAGGAGAAAGGGAACGAAGAATAAAAAGTAGTGTTGGGCTGCAGGAGTGAGATGGAGGAATTGCAAGAAAAGAGGCAGGAAGCAGGAGAGTGAGAGAAAAGGAAAGAAGAGACATGCAGCCAGACAAGGGCTTAGTGAGAGAGGATGGGACAGAGAACAGGATGAGAAGGACATAAGGCAAGGCTAGGACAGGCAAGGACAGACAAGGCAAGGCTAGGCTGCAGGACATGTTTTTGCTTTACAGTTTCTAGCACATTCGTCTTCAGACTAGGAGGAAAGCCATAAGACCGTATGGATTAGGCCCAAGCAAAAACCCCAGCTACATGAGACACTTAGACTAAGCCTAAAATACCAAGATCTCTCCATAAGGATGGTTTTTATACTGTACTTCCACAATCTGCTGGCAGTACAAAAAAATAAGCTGCAGATCTCCTTAGGCTGAGTCATGGTGCTTTGGGGCAGGGACAATGCATATCATGGGAATATTTCACAGTTTCTGCTCTGTTTTCAGTGTATGACACCAAAACACCCACCTGATGACATCCTTTCAAGAGCAAAGGCTGCAATTTGCACAATTCCGCTTCTTAGGGGAAGTGAGAAATTGCTGAGCTGACACCAAGTCCTGCAGTGTCCCTGTCACCTGCAGAGCCACCGCATCCTCGCCACGGTAGCGGGCATTGTGACAAAGGTTCTATGTCAGCTGGGTGTGGCAGCCAGGCGCCCCCTAGGGGATGGGGAGCCTGTCAGCCCCAGGCCTGTCACTGCCTGGTGTCCCTGCTGCCACCAGCCAGGCCTCTGAAAACTTGTCAAACCATGCCCAGACTTGGGGCCAGTTTGGCCCAAAGTCTCCAAGAGACAAGTCGGGAAGAAAGATATGGGACAGAGGGAGAAAGCGAAGGGAGCAGGAGAAAGGGAAGGAAGAATAAGAAGTAGTGTTGGGCTGCAGGAGTGAGATGGAGGAATTGCAAGAAAAGAGGCAGGAAGCAGGAGAGTGAGAGAAAAGGAAAGAAGAGACATGCAGCCAGACGAGGGCTTAGTGAGAGAGGATGGGACAGAGAACAGGATGAGAAGGACATAAGGCAAGGCTAGGACAGGCAAGGACAGGCAAGGCAAGGCTAGGCTGCAGGACATGTTTTTGCTTTATAGTTTCTAGCACATTCGTCTTCAGACTAGGAGGAAAGCCATAAGACCGTATGGATTAGGCCCAAGCAAAAACCCCAGCTACTTGAGACACTTAGACTAAGCCTAAAATACCAAGATCTCTCCATAAGGATGGTTTTTATACTGTACTTCCACAATCTGCTGGCAGTACAAAAAAATAAGCTGCAGATCTCCTTAGGCTGAGTCATGGTGCTTTGGGGCAGGGACCATGCATATCATGGGAATATTTCACAGTTTCTGCTCTGTTTTCAGTGTATGACACCAAAACACCCACCTGATGACATCCTTTCAAGAGCAAAGGCAGCAATTTGCAGAATTCCGCTTCTTAGGGGAAGTGAGAAATTGCTGAACTGACACCAAGTCCTGCAGTGTCCCTGTCACCTGCAGAGCCACCGCATCCTCGCCACGGTAGCGGGCATTGTGACAAAGGTTCTATGTCAGCTGGGTGTGGCAGCCAGGCACCCCCTAGGGGATGGGGAGCCTGTCAGCCCCAGGCCTGTCACTGCCTGGTGTCCCTGCTGCCACCAGCCAGGCCTCTGAAAACTTGTCAAACCATGCCCAGACTTGGGGCCAGTTTGGCCCAAAGTCTCCAAGAGACAAGTCGGGAAGAAAGATATGGGACAGAGGGAGAAAGCGAAGGGAGCAGGAGAAAGGGAAGGAAGAATAAAAAGTAGTGTTGGGCTGCAGGAGTGAGATGGAGGAATTGCAAGAAAAGAAGCAGGAAGCAGGAGAGTGAGAGAAAAGGAAAGAAGAGACATGCAGCCAGACGAGGGCTTAGTGAGAGAGGATGGGACAGAGAACAGGATGAGAAGGACATAAGGCAAGGCTAGGACAGGCAAGGACAGGCAAGGCAAGGCTAGGCTGCAGGACATGTTTTTGCTTTATAGTTTCTAGCACATTCGTCTTCAGACTAGGAGGAAAGCCATAAGACCGTATGGATTAGGCCCAAGCAAAAACCCCAGCTACTTGAGACACTTAGACTAAGCCTAAAATACCAAGATCTCTCCATAAGGATGGTTTTTATACTGTACTTCCACAATCTGCTGGCAGTACAAAAAAATAAGCTGCAGATCTCCTTAGGCTGAGTCATGGTGCTTTGGGGCAGGGACAATGCATATCATGGGAATATTTCACAGTTTCTGCTCTGTTTTCAGTGTATGACACCAAAACACCCACCTGATGACATCCTTTCAAGAGCAAAGGCTGCAATTTGCACAATTCCGCTTCTTAGGGGAAGTGAGAAATTGCTGAGCTGACACCAAGTCCTGCAGTGTCCCTGTCACCTGCAGAGCCACCGCATCCTCGCCACGGTAGCGGGCATTGTGACAAAGGTTCTATGTCAGCTGGGTGTGGCAGCCAGGCGCCCCCTAGGGGATGGGGAGCCTGTCAGCCCCAGGCCTGTCACTGCCTGGTGTCCCTGCTGCCACCAGCCAGGCCTCTGAAAACTTGTCAAACCATGCCCAGACTTGGGGCCAGTTTGGCCCAAAGTCTCCAAGAGACAAGTCGGGAAGAAAGATATGGGACAGAGGGAGAAAGCGAAGGGAGCAGGAGAAAGGGAAGGAAGAATAAGAAGTAGTGTTGGGCTGCAGGAGTGAGATGGAGGAATTGCAAGAAAAGAGGCAGGAAGCAGGAGAGTGAGAGAAAAGGAAAGAAGAGACATGCAGCCAGACGAGGGCTTAGTGAGAGAGGATGGGACAGAGAACAGGATGAGAAGGACATAAGGCAAGGCTAGGACAGGCAAGGACAGGCAAGGCAAGGCTAGGCTGCAGGACATGTTTTTGCTTTATAGTTTCTAGCACATTCGTCTTCAGACTAGGAGGAAAGCCATAAGACCGTATGGATTAGGCCCAAGCAAAAACCCCAGCTACTTGAGACACTTAGACTAAGCCTAAAATACCAAGATCTCTCCATAAGGATGGTTTTTATACTGTACTTCCACAATCTGCTGGCAGTACAAAAAAATAAGCTGCAGATCTCCTTAGGCTGAGTCATGGTGCTTTGGGGCAGGGACCATGCATATCATGGGAATATTTCACAGTTTCTGCTCTGTTTTCAGTGTATGACACCAAAACACCCACCTGATGACATCCTTTCAAGAGCAAAGGCAGCAATTTGCAGAATTCCGCTTCTTAGGGGAAGTGAGAAATTGCTGAACTGACACCAAGTCCTGCAGTGTCCCTGTCACCTGCAGAGCCACCGCATCCTCGCCACGGTAGCGGGCATTGTGACAAAGGTTCTATGTCAGCTGGGTGTGGCAGCCAGGCACCCCCTAGGGGATGGGGAGCCTGTCAGCCCCAGGCCTGTCACTGCCTGGTGTCCCTGCTGCCACCAGCCAGGCCTCTGAAAACTTGTCAAACCATGCCCAGACTTGGGGCCAGTTTGGCCCAAAGTCTGCAAGACACAAGTCGGGAAGAAAGATATGGGACAGAGGGAGAAAGCGAAGGGAGCATGAGAAAGGGAAGGAAGAATAAAAAGTAGTGTTGGGCTGCAGGAGTGAGATGGAGGAATTGCAAGAAAAGAAGCAGGAAGCAGGAGAGTGAGAGAAAAGGAAAGAAGAGACATGCAGCCAGACGAGGGCTTAGTGAGAGAGGATGGGACAGAGAACAGGATGAGAAGGACATAAGGCAAGGCTAGGACAGGCAAGGACAGGCAAGGCAAGGCTAGGCTGCAGGACATGTTTTTGCTTTATAGTTTCTAGCACATTCGTCTTCAGACTAGGAGGAAAGCCATAAGACCGTATGGATTAGGCCCAAGCAAAAACCCCAGCTACTTGAGACACTTAGACTAAGCCTAAAATACCAAGATCTCTCCATAAGGATGGTTTTTATACTGTACTTCCACAATCTGCTGGCAGTACAAAAAAATAAGCTGCAGATCTCCTTAGGCTGAGTCATGGTGCTTTGGGGCAGGGACCATGCATATCATGGGAATATTTCACAGTTTCTGCTCTGTTTTCAGTGTATGACACCAAAACACCCACCTGATGACATCCTTTCAAGAGCAAAGGCAGCAATTTGCAGAATTTCGCTTCTTAGGGGAAGTGAGAAATTGCTGAGCTGACACCAAGTCCTGCAGTGTCCCTGTCACCTGCAGAGCCACCGCATCCTCGCCACGGTAGCGGGCATTGTGACAAAGGTTCTATGTCAGCTGGGTGTGGTAGCCAGGCGCCCCCTAGGGGATGGGGAGCCTGTCAGCCCCAGGCCTGTCACTGACTGGTGTCCCTGCTGCCACCAGCCAGGCCTCTGAAAACTTGTCAAACCATGCCCAGACTTGGGGCCAGTTTGGCCCAAAGTCTCCAAGAGACAAGTCGGGAAGAAAGATATGGGACAGAGGGAGAAATCGAAGGGAGCATGAGAAAGGGAACGAAGAATAAAAAGTAGTGTTGGGCTGCAGGAGTGAGATGGAGGAATTGCAAGAAAAGAGGCAGGAAGCAGGAGAGTGAGAGAAAAGGAAAGAAGAGACATGCAGCCAGACGAGGGCTTAGTGAGAGAGGATGGGACAGAGAACAGGATGAGAAGGACATAAGGCAAGGCTAGGACAGGCAAGGACAGACAAGGCAAGGCTAGGCTGCAGGACATGTTTTTGCTTTACAGTTTCTAGCACATTCGTCTTCAGACTAGGAGGAAAGCCATAAGACCGTATGGATTAGGCCCAAGCAAAAACCCCAGCTACTTGAGACACTTAGACTAAGCCTAAAATACCAAGATCTCTCCATAAGGATGGTTTTTATACTGTACTTCCACAATCTGCTGGCAGTACAAAAAAATAAGCTGCAGATCTCCTTAGGCTGAGTCATGGTGCTTTGGGGCAGGGACCATGCATATCATGGGAATATTTCACAGTTTCTGCTCTGTTTTCAGTGTATGACACCAAAACACCCACCTGATGACATCCTTTCAAGAGCAAAGGCAGTAATTTGCAGAATTTCGCTTCTTAGGGGAAGTGAGAAATTGCTGAGCTGACACCAAGTCCTGCAGTGTCCCTGTCACCTGCAGAGCCACCGCATCCTCGCCACGGTAGCGGGCATTGTGACAAAGGTTCTATGTCAGCTGGGTGTGGCAGCCAGGCGCCCCCTAGGGATGGGGAGCCTGTCAGCCCCAGGCCTGTCACTGACTGGTGTCCCTGCTGCCACCAGCCAGGCCTCTGAAAACTTGTCAAACCATGCCCAGACTTGGGGCCAGTTTGGCCCAAAGTCTCCAAGAGACAAGTCGGGAAGAAAGATATGGGACAGAGGGAGAAAGCGAAGGGAGCAGGAGAAAGGGAACGAAGAATAAAAAGTAGTGTTGGGCTGCAGGAGTGAGAAGGAGGAATTGCAAGAAAAGAGGCAGGAAGCAGGAGAGTGAGAGAAAAGGAAAGAAGAGACATGCAGCCAGACGAGGGGTTAGTGAGAGAGGATGGGACAGAGAACAGGATGAGAAGGACATAAGGCAAGGCTAGGACAGGCAAGGACAGGCAAGGCAAGGCTAGGCTGCAGGACATGTTTTTGCTTTATAGTTTCTAGCACATTCGTCTTCAGACTAGGAGGAAAGCCATAAGACCGTATGGATTAGGCCCAACTAAAAACCCCAGCTACTTGAGACACTTAGACTAAGCCTAAAATACCAAGATCTCTCCATAAGGATGGTTTTTATACTGTACTTCCACAATCTGCTGGCAGTACAAAAATTAAGCTGCAGATCTCCTTAGGCTGAGTCATGGTGCTTTGGGGCAGGGATCATGCATATCATGGGAATGTTTCACAGTTTCTGCTCTGTTTTCAGTGTATGACACCAAAACACCCACCTGATGACATCCTTTCAAGAGCAAAGGCAGCAATTTGCACAATTCCGCTTCTTAGGGGAAGTGAGAAATTGCTGAGCTGACACCAAGTCCTGCAGTGTCCCTGTCACCTGCAGAGCCACCGTATCCTCACCACGGTAGCGGACATTGTGACAAAAGTTCTATGTCAGCTGGGTGTGGCAGCCAGGCGCCCCCTAGGGGATGGGGAGCCTGTCAGCCCCGGGCCTGTCACTGCCTGGTGTCCCTGCTGCCACCAGCCAGGCCTCTGAAAACTTGTCAAACCATGCCCAGACTTGGGGCCAGTTTGGCCCAAAGTCTCCAAGAGACAAGTCGGGAAGAAAGATATGGGACAGAGGGAGAAAGCGAAGGGAGCAGGAGAAAGGGAACGAAGAATAAAAAGTAGTGTTGGGCTGCAGGAGTGAGATGGAGGAATTGCAAGAAAAGAGGCAGGAAGCAGGAGAGTGAGAGAAAAGGAAAGAAGAGACATGCAGCCAGACAAGGGCTTAGTGAGAGAGGATGGGACAGAGAACAGGATGAGAAGGACATAAGGCAAGGCTAGGACAGGCAAGGACAGACAAGGCAAGGCTAGGCTGCAGGACATGTTTTTGCTTTACAGTTTCTAGCACATTCGTCTTCAGACTAGGAGGAAAGCCATAAGACCGTATGGATTAGGCCCAAGCAAAAACCCCAGCTACATGAGACACTTAGACTAAGCCTAAAATACCAAGATCTCTCCATAAGGATGGTTTTTATACTGTACTTCCACAATCTGCTGGCAGTACAAAAAAATAAGCTGCAGATCTCCTTAGGCTGAGTCATGGTGCTTTGGGGCAGGGACCATGCATATCATGGGAATGTTTCACAGTTTCTGCTCTGTTTTCAGTGTATGACACCAAAACACCCACCTGATGACATCCTTTCAAGAGCAAAGGCTGCAATTTGCACAATTCCGCTTCTTAGGGGAAGTGAGAAATTGCTGAGCTGACACCAAGTCCTGCAGTGTCCCTGTCACCTGCAGAGCCACCGTATCCTCACCACGGTAGCGGACATTGTGACAAAAGTTCTATGTCAGCTGGGTGTGGCAGCCAGGCGCCCCCTAGGGGATGGGGAGCCTGTCAGCCCCGGGCCTGTCACTGCCTGGTGTCCCTGCTGCCACCAGCCAGGCCTCTGAAAACTTGTCAAACCATGCCCAGACTTGGGGCCAGTTTGGCCCAAAGTCTCCAAGAGACAAGTCGGGAAGAAAGATATGGGACAGAGGGAGAAAGCGAAGGGAGCAGGAGAAAGGGAACGAAGAATAAAAAGTAGTGTTGGGCTGCAGGAGTGAGATGGAGGAATTGCAAGAAAAGAGGCAGGAAGCAGGAGAGTGAGAGAAAAGGAAAGAAGAGACATGCAGCCAGACAAGGGCTTAGTGAGAGAGGATGGGACAGAGAACAGGATGAGAAGGACATAAGGCAAGGCTAGGACAGGCAAGGACAGACAAGGCAAGGCTAGGCTGCAGGACATGTTTTTGCTTTACAGTTTCTAGCACATTCGTCTTCAGACTAGGAGGAAAGCCATAAGACCGTATGGATTAGGCCCAAGCAAAAACCCCAGCTACATGAGACACTTAGACTAAGCCTAAAATACCAAGATCTCTCCATAAGGATGGTTTTTATACTGTACTTCCACAATCTGCTGGCAGTACAAAAAAATAAGCTGCAGATCTCCTTAGGCTGAGTCATGGTGCTTTGGGGCAGGGACCATGCATATCATGGGAATATTTCACAGTTTCTGCTCTGTTTTCAGTGTATGACACCAAAACACCCACCTGATGACATCCTTTCAAGAGCAAAGGCTGCAATTTGCACAATTCCGCTTCTTAGGGGAAGTGAGAAATTGCTGAGCTGACACCAAGTCCTGCAGTGTCCCTGTCACCTGCAGAGCCACCGCATCCTCGCCACGGTAGCGGGCATTGTGACAAAGGTTCTATGTCAGCTGGGTGTGGCAGCCAGGCGCCCCCTAGGGGATGGGGAGCCTGTCAGCCCCAGGCCTGTCACTGCCTGGTGTCCCTGCTGCCACCAGCCAGGCCTCTGAAAACTTGTCAAACCATGCCCAGACTTGGGACCAGTTTGGCCCAAAGTCTCCAAGAGACAAGTCGGGAAGAAAGATATGGGACAGAGGGAGAAAGCGAAGGGAGCAGGAGAAAGGGAAGGAAGAATAAAAAGTATTGTTGGGCTGCAGGAGTGAGATGGAGGAATTGCAAGAAAAGAGGCAGGAAGCAGGAGAGTGAGAGAAAAGGAAAGAAGAGACATGCAGCCAGACGAGGGCTTAGTGAGAGAGGATGGGACAGAGAACAGGATGAGAAGGACATAAGGCAAGGCTAGGACAGGCAAGGACAGACAAGGCAAGGCTAGGCTGCAGGACATGTTTTTGCTTTACAGTTTCTAGCACATTCGTCTTCAGACTAGGAGGAAAGCCATAAGACCGTATGGATTAGGCCCAAGCAAAAACCCCAGCTACATGAGACACTTAGACTAAGCCTAAAATACCAAGATCTCTCCATAAGGATGGTTTTTATACTGTACTTCCACAATCTGCTGGCAGTACAAAAAAATAAGCTGCAGATCTCCTTAGGCTGAGTCATGGTGCTTTGGGGCAGGGACCATGCATATCATGGGAATATTTCACAGTTTCTGCTCTGTTTTCAGTGTATGACACCAAAACACCCACCTGATGACATCCTTTCAAGAGCAAAGGCTGCAATTTGCACAATTCCGCTTCTTAGGGGAAGTGAGAAATTGCTGAGCTGACACCAAGTCCTGCAGTGTCCCTGTCACCTGCAGAGCCACCGCATCCTCGCCACGGTAGCGGGCATTGTGACAAAGGTTCTATGTCAGCTGGGTGTGGCAGCCAGGCGCCCCCTAGGGGATGGGGAGCCTGTCAGCCCCAGGCCTGTCACTGCCTGGTGTCCCTGCTGCCACCAGCCAGGCCTCTGAAAACTTGTCAAACCATGCCCAGACTTGGGGCCAGTTTGGCCCAAAGTCTCCAAGAGACAAGTCGGGAAGAAAGATATGGGACAGAGGGAGAAAGCGAAGGGAGCAGGAGAAAGGGAAGGAAGAATAAAAAGTAGTGTTGGGCTGCAGGAGTGAGATGGAGGAATTGCAAGAAAAGAGGCAGGAAGCAGGAGAGTGAGAGAAAAGGAAAGAAGAGACATGCAGCCAGACGAGGGCTTAGTGAGAGAGGATGGGACAGAGAACAGGATGAGAAGGACATAAGGCAAGGCTAGGACAGGCAAGGACAGGCAAGGCAAGGCTAGGCTGCAGGACATGTTTTTGCTTTATAGTTTCTAGCACATTCGTCTTCAGACTAGGAGGAAAGCCATAAGACCGTATGGATTAGGCCCAAGCAAAAACCCCAGCTACTTGAGACACTTAGACTAAGCCTAAAATACCAAGATCTCTCCATAAGGATGGTTTTTATACTGTACTTCCACAATCTGCTGGCAGTACAAAAAAATAAGCTGCAGATCTCCTTAGGCTGAGTCATGGTGCTTTGGGGCAGGGACCATGCATATCATGGGAATATTTCACAGTTTCTGCTCTGTTTTCAGTGTATGACACCAAAACACCCACCTGATGACACCCTTTCAAGAGCAAAGGCAGCAATTTGCAGAATTCCGCTTCTTAGGGGAAGTGAGAAATTGCTGAGCTGACACCAAGTCCTGCAGTGTCCCTGTCACCTGCAGAGCCACCGCATCCTCGCCACGATAGTGGGCATTGTGACAAAGGTTCTATGTCAGCTGAGTGTGGCAGACAGGCGCCCCCTAGGGGATGGGGAGCCTGTCAGCCCCAGGCCTGTCACTGCCTGGTGTCCCTGCTGCCACCAGCCAGGCCTCTGAAAACTTGTCAAACCATGCCCAGACTTGGGGCCAGTTTGGCCCAAAGTCTGCAAGACACAAGTCGGGAAGAAAGATATGGGACAGAGGGAGAAAGCGAAGGGAGCAGGATAAAGGGAAGGAAGAATAAAAAGTAGTGTTGGGCTGCAGGAGTGAGATGGAGGAATTGCAAGAAAAGAGGCAGGAAGCAGGAGAGTGAGAGAAAAGGAAAGAAGAGACATGCAGCCAGACGAGGGCTTAGTGAGAGAGGATGGGACAGAGAACAGGATGAGAAGGACATAAGGCAAGGCTAGGACAGGCAAGGACAGGCAAGGCAAGGCTAGGCTGCAGGACATGTTTTTGCTTTATAGTTTCTAGCACATTCGTCTTTAGACTAGGAGGAAAGCCATAAGACCGTATGGATTAGGCCCAAGCAAAAACCCCAGCTACTTGAGACACTTAGACTAAGCCTAAAATACCAAGATCTCTCCATAAGGATGGTTTTTATACTGTACTTCCACAATCTGCTGGCAGTACAAAAAAATAAGCTGCAGATCTCCTTAGGCTGAGTCATGGTGCTTTGGGGCAGGGACCATGCATATCATGGGAATATTTCACAGTTTCTGCTCTGTTTTCAGTGTATGACACCAAAACACCCACCTGATGACATCCTTTCAAGAGCAAAGGCAGCAATTTGCACAATTCCGCTTCTTAGGGGAAGTGAGAAATTGCTGAGCTGACACCAAGTCCTGCAGTGTCCCTGTCACCTGCAGAGCCACCGCATCCTCGCCACGGTAGCGGGCATTGTGACAAAGGTTCTATGTCAGCTGGGTGTGGCAGCCAGGCGCCCCCTAGGGGATGGGGAGCCTGTCAGCCCCAGGCCTGTCACTGCCTGGTGTCCCTGCTGCCACCAGTCAGGCCTCTGAAAACTTGTCAAACCATGCCCAGACTTGGGGCCAGTTTGGCCCAAAGTCTCCAAGAGACAAGTCGGGAAGAAAGATATGGGACAGAGGGAGAAAGCGAAGGGAGCAGGAGAAAGGGAAGGAAGAATAAAAAGTATTGTTGGGCTGCAGGAGTGAGATGGAGGAATTGCAAGAAAAGAGGCAGGAAGCAGGAGAGTGAGAGAAAAGGAAAGAAGAGACATGCAGCCAGACGAGGGCTTAGTGAGAGAGGATGGGACAGAGAACAGGATGAGAAGGACATAAGGCAAGGCTAGGACAGGCAAAGACAGGCAAGGCAAGGCTAGGCTGCAGGACATGTTTTTGCTTTATAGTTTCTAGCACATTCGTCTTCAGACTAGGAGGAAAGCCATAAGACCGTATGGATTAGGCCCAAGCAAAAACCCCAGCTACTTGAGACACTTAGACTAAGCCTAAAATACCAAGATCTCTCCATAAGGATGGTTTTTATACTGTACTTCCACAATCTGCTGGCAGTACAAAAAAATAAGCTGCAGATCTCCTTAGGCTGAGTCATGGTGCTTTGGGGCAGGGACCATGCATATCATGGGAATATTTCACAGTTTCTGCTCTGTTTTCAGTGTATGACACCAAAACACCCACCTGATGACATCCTTTCAAGAGCAAAGGCAGCAATTTGCAGAATTCCGCTTCTTAGGGGAAGTGAGAAATTGCTGAGCTGACACCAAGTCCTGCAGTGTCCCTGTCACCTGCAGAGCCACCGCATCCTCGCCACGGTAGCGGGCATTGTGACAAAGGTTCTATGTCAGCTGGGTGTGGCAGCCAGGCACCCCCTAGGGGATGGGGAGCCTGTCAGCCCCGGGCCTGTCACTGCCTGGTGTCCCTGCTGCCACCAGCCAGGCCTCTGAAAACTTGTCAAACCATGCCCAGACTTGGGGCCAGTTTGGCCCAAAGTCTGCAAGACACAAGTCGGGAAGAAAGATATGGGACAGAGGGAGAAAGCGAAGGGAGCAGGATAAAGGGAAGGAAGAATAAAAAGTAGTGTTGGGCTGCAGGAGTGAGATGGAGGAATTGCAAGAAAAGAGGCAGGAAGCAGGAGAGTGAGAGAAAAGGAAAGAAGAGACATGCAGCCAGACGAGGGCTTAGTGAGAGAGGATGGGACAGAGAACAGGATGAGAAGGACATAAGGCAAGGCTAGGACAGGCAAGGACAGGCAAGGCAAGGCTAGGCTGCAGGACATGTTTTTGCTTTATAGTTTCTAGCACATTCGTCTTCAGACTAGGAGGAAAGCCATAAGACCGTATGGATTAGGCCCAAGCAAAAACCCCAGCTACTTGAGACACTTAGACTAAGCCTAAAATACCAAGATCTCTCCATAGGGATGGTTTTTATACTGTACTTCCACAATCTGCTGGCAGTACAAAAAAATAAGCTGCAGATCTCCTTAGGCTGAGTCATGGTGCTTTGGGGCAGGGATCATGCATATCATGGGAATGTTTCACAGTTTCTGCTCTGTTTTCAGTGTATGACACCAAAACACCCACCTGATGACATCCTTTCAAGAGCAAAGGCAGCAATTTGCAGAATTCCGCTTCTTAGGGGAAGAGAGAAATTGCTGAGCTGACACCAAGTCCTGCAGTGTCCCTGTCACCTGCAGAGCCACCGCATCCTCGCCACGGTAGCGGGCATTGTGACAAAGGTTCTATGTCAGCTGGGTGTGGCAGCCAGGCGCCCCCTAGGGGATGGGGAGCCTGTCAGCCCCAGGCCTGTCACTGACTGGTGTCCCTGCTGCCACCAGCCAGGCCTCTGAAAACTTGTCAAACCATGCCCAGACTTGGGGCCAGTTTGGCCCAAAGTCTGCAAGAGACAAGTCGGGAAGAAAGATATGGGACAGAGGGAGAAATCGAAGGGAGCAGGAGAAAGGGAACGAAGAATAAAAAGTAGTGTTGGGCTGCAGGAGTGAGATGGAGGAATTGCAAGAAAAGAGGCAGGAAGCAGGAGAGTGAGAGAAAAGGAAAGAAGAGACATGCAGCCAGACGAGGGCTTAGTGAGAGAGGATGGGACAGAGAACAGGATGAGAAGGACATAAGGCAAGGCTAGGACAGGCAAGGACAGGCAAGGCAAGGCTAGGCTGCAGGACATGTTTTTGCTTTATAGTTTCTAGCACATTCCTCTTCAGACTAGGAGGAAAGCCATAAGACCGTATGGATTAGGCCCAAGCAAAAACCCCAGCTACTTGAGACACGTAGACTAAGCCTAAAATACCAAGATCTCTCCATAAGGATGGTTTTTATACTGTACTTCCACAATCTGCTGGCAGTACAAAAAAATAAGCTGCAGATCTCCTTAGGCTGAGTCATGGTGCTTTGGGGCAGGGACCATGCATATCATGGGAATATTTCACAGTTTCTGCTCTGTTTTCAGTGTATGACACCAAAACACCCACCTGATGACACCCTTTCAAGAGCAAAGGCAGCAATTTGCAGAATTCCGCTTCTTAGGGGAAGTGAGAAATTGCTGAGCTGACACCAAGTCCTGCAGTGTCCCTGTCACCTGCAGAGCCACCGCATCCTCGCCACGGTAGCGGGCATTGTGACAAAGGTTCTATGTCAGCTGGGTGTGGCAGCCAGGCGCCCCCTAGGGGATGGGGAGCCTGTCAGCCCCAGGCCTGTCACTGCCTGGTGTCCCTGCTGCCACCAGCCAGGCCTCTGAAAACTTGTCAAACCATGCCCAGACTTGGGGCCAGTTTGGCCCAAAGTCTCCAAGAGACAAGTCGGGAAGAAAGATATGGGACAGAGGGAGAAAGCGAAGGGAGCAGGAGAAAGGGAACGAAGAATAAAAAGTAGTGTTGGGCTGCAGGAGTGAGAAGGAGGAATTGCAAGAAAAGAGGCAGGAAGCAGGAGAGTGAGAGAAAAGGAAAGAAGAGACATGCAGCCAGACGAGGGCTTAGTGAGAGAGGATAGCACAGAGAACAGGATGAGAAGGAAAGAAGGCAAGGCTAGGACAGGCAAGGACAGGCAAGGCAAGGCTAGGCTGCAGGACATGTTTTTGCTTTATAGTTTCTAGCACATTCGTCTTCAGACTAGGAGGAAAGCCATAAGACCGTATGGATTAGGCCCAACTAAAAACCCCAGCTACCTGAGACACTTAGACTAAGCCTAAAATGGGCAGATCTCTCCATAAGGATCGTTTTTATACTGTACTTCCACAATCTGCTGGCAGTACAAAAAAATAAGCTGCAGATCTCCTTAGGCTGAGTCATGGTGCTTTGGGGCAGGGACCATGCATATCATGGGAATATTTCACAGTTTCTGCTCTGTTTTCAGTGTATGACACCAAAACACCCACCTGATGACATCCTTTCAAGAGCAAAGGCAGCAATTTGCAGAATTTCGCTTCTTAGGGGAAGTGAGAAATTGCTGAGCTGACACCAAGTCCTGCAGTGTCCCTGTCACCTGCAGAGCCACCGCATCCTCGCCACGGTAGCGGGCATTGTGACAAAGGTTCTATGTCAGCTGGGTGTGGCAGCCAGGCACCCCCTAGGGGATGGGGAGCCTGTCAGCCCCGGGCCTGTCACTGCCTGGTGTCCCTGCTGCCACCAGCCAGGCCTCTGAAAACTTGTCAAACCATGCCCAGACTTGGGGCCAGTTTGGCCCAAAGTCTGCAAGACACAAGTCGGGAAGAAAGATATGGGACAGAGGGAGAAAGCGAAGGGAGCAGGAGAAAGGGAAGGAAGAATAAAAAGTAGTGTTGGGCTGCAGGAGTGAGATGGAGGAATTGCAAGAAAAGAGGCAGGAAGCAGGAGAGTGAGAGAAAAGGAAAGAAGAGACATGCAGCCAGACGAGGGCTTAGTGAGAGAGGATGGGACAGAGAACAGGATGAGAAGGACATAAGGCAAGGCTAGGACAGGCAAGGACAGGCAAGGCAAGGCTAGGCTGCAGGACATGTTTTTGCTTTATAGTTTCTAGCACATTCGTCTTCAGACTAGGAGGAAAGCCATAAGACCGTATGGATTAGGCCCAAGCAAAAACCCCAGCTACTTGAGACACTTAGACTAAGCCTAAAATACCAAGATCTCTCCATAAGGATGGTTTTTATACTGTACTTCCACAATCTGCTGGCAGTACAAAAAAATAAGCTGCAGATCTCCTTAGGCTGAGTCATGGTGCTTTGGGGCAGGGACCATGCATATCATGGGAATGTTTCACAGTTTCTGCTCTGTTTTCAGTGTATGACACCAAAACACCCACCTGATGACATCCTTTCAAGAGCAAAGGCAGCAATTTGCAGAATTCCGCTTCTTAGGGGAAGAGAGAAATTGCTGAGCTGACACCAAGTCCTGCAGTGTCCCTGTCACCTGCAGAGCCACCGCATCCTCGCCACGGTAGCGGGCATTGTGACAAAGGTTCTATGTCAGCTGGGTGTGGCAGCCAGGCGCCCCCTAGGGGATGGGGAGCCTGTCAGCCCCAGGCCTGTCACTGCCTGGTGTCCCTGCTGCCACCAGCCAGGCCTCTGAAAACTTGTCAAACCATGCCCAGACTTGGGGCCAGTTTGGCCCAAAGTCTGCAAGACACAAGTCGGGAAGAAAGATATGGGACAGAGGGAGAAAGCGAAGGGAGCAGGAGAAAGGGAAGGAAGAATAAAAAGTAGTGTTGGGCTGCAGGAGTGAGATGGAGGAATTGCAAGAAAAGAGGCAGGAAGCAGGAGAGTGAGAGAAAAGGAAAGAAGAGACATGCAGCCAGACGAGGGCTTAGTGAGAGAGGATGGGACAGAGAACAGGATGAGAAGGACATAAGGCAAGGCTAGGACAGGCAAAGACAGGCAAGGCAAGGCTAGGCTGCAGGACATGTTTTTGCTTTATAGTTTCTAGCACATTCGTCTTCAGACTAGGAGGAAAGCCATAAGACCGTATGGATTAGGCCCAAGCAAAAACCCCAGCTACTTGAGACACTTAGACTAAGCCTAAAATACCAAGATCTCTCCATAAGGATGGTTTTTATACTGTACTTCCACAATCTGCTGGCAGTACAAAAAAATAAGCTGCAGATCTCCTTAGGCTGAGTCATGGTGCTTTGGGGCAGGGACCATGCATATCATGGGAATATTTCACAGTTTCTGCTCTGTTTTCAGTGTATGACACCAAAACACCCACCTGATGACATCCTTTCAAGAGCAAAGGCAGCAATTTGCAGAATTCCGCTTCTTAGGGGAAGTGAGAAATTGCTGAGCTGACACCAAGTCCTGCAGTGTCCCTGTCACCTGCAGAGCCACCGCATCCTCGCCACGGTAGCGGGCATTGTGACAAAGGTTCTATGTCAGCTGGGTGTGGCAGCCAGGCGCCCCCTAGGGGATGGGGAGCCTGTCAGCCCCAGGCCTGTCACTGCCTGGTGTCCCTGCTGCCACCAGCCAGGCCTCTGAAAACTTGTCAAACCATGCCCAGACTTGGGGCCAGTTTGGCCCAAAGTCTGCAAGAGACAAGTCGGGAAGAAAGATATGGGACAGAGGGAGAAATCGAAGGGAGCAGGAGAAAGGGAACGAAGAATAAAAAGTAGTGTTGGGCTGCAGGAGTGAGAAGGAGGAATTGCAAGAAAAGAGGCAGGAAGCAGGAGAGTGAGAGAAAAGGAAAGAAGAGACATGCAGCCAGACGAGGGCTTAGTGAGAGAGGATGGGACAGAGAACAGGATGAGAAGGACATAAGGCAAGGCTAGGACAGGCAAGGACAGGCAAGGCAAGGCTAGGCTGCAGGACATGTTTTTGCTTTATAGTTTCTAGCACATTCGTCTTCAGACTAGGAGGAAAGCCATAAGACCGTATGGATTAGGCCCAAGCAAAAACCCCAGCTACTTGAGACACGTAGACTAAGCCTAAAATACCAAGATCTCTCCATAAGGATGGTTTTTATACTGTACTTCCACAATCTGCTGGCAGTACAAAAAAATAAGCTGCAGATCTCCTTAGGCTGAGTCATGGTGCTTTGGGGCAGAGACCATGCATATCATGGGAATATTTCACAGTTTCTGCTCTGTTTTCAGTGTATGACACCAAAACACCCACCTGATGACACCCTTTCAAGAGCAAAGGCAGCAATTTGCAGAATTTCGCTTCTTAGGGGAAGTGAGAAATTGCTGAGCTGACACCAAGTCCTGCAGTGTCCCTGTCACCTGCAGAGCCACCGCATCCTCGCCACGGTAGCGGGCATTGTGACAAAGGTTCTATGTCAGCTGGGTGTAGGAGCCAGGCGCCCCCTAGGGGATGGGGAGCCTGTCAGCCCCAGGCCTGTCACTGCCTGGTGTCCCTGCTGCCACCAGCCAGGCCTCTGAAAACTTGTCAAACCATGCCCAGACTTGGGGCCAGTTTGGCCCAAAGTCTCCAAGAGACAAGTCGGGAAGAAAGATATGGGACAGAGGGAGAAAGCGAAGGGAGCAGGAGAAAGGGAAGGAAGAATAAAAAGTAGTGTTGGGCTGCAGGAGTGAGATGGAGGAATTGCAGGAAAAGAGGCAGGAAGCAGGAGAGTGAGAGAAAAGGAAAGAAGAGACATGCAGCCAGACGAGGGCTTAGTGAGAGAGGATAGGACAGAGAACAGGATGAGAAGGAAAGAAGGCAAGGCTAGGACAGGCAAGGACAGGCAAGGCAAGGCTAGGCTGCAGGACATGTTTTTGCTTTATAGTTTCTAGCACATTCGTCTTCAGACTAGGAGGAAAGCCATAAGACCGTATGGATTAGGCCCAACTAAAAACCCCAGCTACCTGAGACACTTAGACTAAGCCTAAAATGGGCAGATCTCTCCATAAGGATCGTTTTTATACTGTACTTCCACAATCTGCTGGCAGTACAAAAAAATAAGCTGCAGATCTCCTTAGGCTGAGTCATGGTGCTTTGGGGCAGGGACCATGCATATCATGGGAATATTTCACAGTTTCTGCTCTGTTTTCAGTGTATGACACCAAAACACCCACCTGATGACATCCTTTCAAGAGCAAAGGCAGCAATTTGCAGAATTTCGCTTCTTAGGGGAAGTGAGAAATTGCTGAGCTGACACCAAGTCCTGCAGTGTCCCTGTCACCTGCAGAGCCACCGCATCCTCGCCACGGTAGCGGGCATTGTGACAAAGGTTCTATGTCAGCTGGGTGTAGGAGCCAGGCGCCCCCTAGGGGATGGGGAGCCTGTCAGCCCCAGGCCTGTCACTGCCTGGTGTCCCTGCTGCCACCAGCCAGGCCTCTGAAAACTTGTCAAACCATGCCCAGACTTGGGGCCAGTTTGGCCCAAAGTCTCCAAGAGACAAGTCGGGAAGAAAGATATGGGACAGAGGGAGAAAGCGAAGGGAGCAGGAGAAAGGGAAGGAAGAATAAAAAGTAGTGTTGGGCTGCAGGAGTGAGATGGAGGAATTGCAGGAAAAGAGGCAGGAAGCAGGAGAGTGAGAGAAAAGGAAAGAAGAGACATGCAGCCAGACGAGGGCTTAGTGAGAGAGGATGGGACAGAGAACAGGATGAGAAGGACATAAGGCAAGGCTAGGACAGGCAAGGACAGGCAAGGCAAGGCTAGGCTGCAGGACATGTTTTTGCTTTATAGTTTCTAGCACATTCGTCTTCAGACTAGGAGGAAAGCCATAAGACCGTATGGATTAGGCCCAAGCAAAAACCCCAGCTACTTGAGACACTTAGACTAAGCCTAAAATACCAAGATCTCTCCATAAGGATGGTTTTTATACTGTACTTCCACAATCTGCTGGCAGTAGAAAAATATAAGCTGCAGATCTCCTTAGGCTGAGTCATGGTGCTTTGGGGCAGGGACCATGCATATCATGGGAATATTTCACAGTTTCTGCTCTGTTTTCAGTGTATGACACCAAAACACCCACCTGATGACATCCTTTCAAGAGCAAAGGCAGCAATTTGCACAATTCCGCTTCTTAGGGGAAGTGAGAAATTGCTGAGCTGACACCAAGTCCTGCAGTGTCCCTGTCACCTGCAGAGCCACCGCATCCTCACCACGGTAGCGGACATTGTGACAAAAGTTCTATGTCAGCTGGGTGTGGCAGCCAGGCGCCCCCTAGGGGATGGGGAGCCTGTCAGCCCCAGGCCTGTCACTGCCTGGTGTCCCTGCTGCCACCAGCCAGGCCTCTGAAAACTTGTCAAACCATGCCCAGACTTGGGGCCAGTTTGGCCCAAAGTCTCCAAGAGACAAGTCGGGAAGAAAGATATGGGACAGAGGGAGAAAGCGAAGGGAGCAGGAGAAAGGGAAGGAAGAATAAAAAGTAGTGTTGGGCTGCAGGAGTGAGATGGAGGAATTGCAAGAAAAGAGGCAGGAAGCAGGAGAGTGAGAGAAAAGGAAAGAAGAGACATGCAGCCAGACGAGGGCTTAGTGAGAGAGGATGGGACAGAGAACAGGATGAGAAGGACATAAGGCAAGGCTAGGACAGGCAAGGACAGGCAAGGCAAGGCTAGGCTGCAGGACATGTTTTTGCTTTATAGTTTCTAGCACATTCGTCTTTAGACTAGGAGGAAAGCCATAAGACCGTATGGATTAGGCCCAAGCAAAAACCCCAGCTACTTGAGACACTTAGACTAAGCCTAAAATACCAAGATCTCTCCATAAGGATGGTTTTTATACTGTACTTCCACAATCTGCTGGCAGTACAAAAAAATAAGCTGCAGATCTCCTTAGGCTGAGTCATGGTGCTTTGGGGCAGGGACCATGCATATCATGGGAATATTTCACAGTTTCTGCTCTGTTTTCAGTGTATGACACCAAAACACCCACCTGATGACATCCTTTCAAGAGCAAAGGCAGCAATTTGCAGAATTTCGCTTCTTAGGGGAAGTGAGAAATTGCTGAGCTGACACCAAGTCCTGCAGTGTCCCTGTCACCTGCAGAGCCACCGCATCCTCGCCACGGTAGCGGGCATTGTGACAAAGGTTCTATGTCAGCTGGGTGTGGCAGCCAGGCACCCCCTAGGGGATGGGGAGCCTGTCAGCCCCGGGCCTGTCACTGCCTGGTGTCCCTGCTGCCACCAGCCAGGCCTCTGAAAACTTGTCAAACCATGCCCAGACTTGGGGCCAGTTTGGCCCAAAGTCTGCAAGACACAAGTCGGGAAGAAAGATATGGGACAGAGGGAGAAAGCGAAGGGAGCAGGAGAAAGGGAAGGAAGAATAAAAAGTAGTGTTGGGCTGCAGGAGTGAGATGGAGGAATTGCAAGAAAAGAGGCAGGAAGCAGGAGAGTGAGAGAAAAGGAAAGAAGAGACATGCAGCCAGACGAGGGCTTAGTGAGAGAGGATGGGACAGAGAACAGGATGAGAAGGACATAAGGCAAGGCTAGGACAGGCAAGGACAGGCAAGGCAAGGCTAGGCTGCAGGACATGTTTTTGCTTTATAGTTTCTAGCACATTCGTCTTCAGACTAGGAGGAAAGCCATAAGACCGTATGGATTAGGCCCAAGCAAAAACCCCAGCTACTTGAGACACTTAGACTAAGCCTAAAATACCAAGATCTCTCCATAAGGATGGTTTTTATACTGTACTTCCACAATCTGCTGGCAGTACAAAAAAATAAGCTGCAGATCTCCTTAGGCTGAGTCATGGTGCTTTGGGGCAGGGACCATGCATATCATGGGAATATTTCACAGTTTCTGCTCTGTTTTCAGTGTATGACACCAAAACACCCACCTGATGACATCCTTTCAAGAGCAAAGGCAGCAATTTGCAGAATTCCGCTTCTTAGGGGAAGTGAGAAATTGCTGAGCTGACACCAAGTCCTGCAGTGTCCCTGTCACCTGCAGAGCCACCGCATCCTCGCCACGGTAGCGGGCATTGTGACAAAGGTTCTATGTCAGCTGGGTGTGGCAGCCAGGCGCCCCCTAGGGGATGGGGAGCCTGTCAGCCCCAGGCCTGTCACTGCCTGGTGTCCCTGCTGCCACCAGCCAGGCCTCTGAAAACTTGTCAAACCATGCCCAGACTTGGGGCCAGTTTGGCCCAAAGTCTGCAAGAGACAAGTCGGGAAGAAAGATATGGGACAGAGGGAGAAATCGAAGGGAGCAGGAGAAAGGGAACGAAGAATAAAAAGTAGTGTTGGGCTGCAGGAGTGAGAAGGAGGAATTGCAAGAAAAGAGGCAGGAAGCAGGAGAGTGAGAGAAAAGGAAAGAAGAGACATGCAGCCAGACGAGGGCTTAGTGAGAGAGGATGGGACAGAGAACAGGATGAGAAGGACATAAGGCAAGGCTAGGACAGGCAAGGACAGGCAAGGCAAGGCTAGGCTGCAGGACATGTTTTTGCTTTATAGATTCTAGCACATTCCTCTTCAGACTAGGAGGAAAGCCATAAGACCGTATGGATTAGGCCCAAGCAAAAACCCCAGCTACTTGAGACACGTAGACTAAGCCTAAAATACCAAGATCTCTCCATAAGGATGGTTTTTATACTGTACTTCCACAATCTGCTGGCAGTACAAAAAAATAAGCTGCAGATCTCCTTAGGCTGAGTCATGGTGCTTTGGGGCAGGGACCATGCATATCATGGGAATATTTCACAGTTTCTGCTCTGTTTTCAGTGTATGACACCAAAACACCCACCTGATGACACCCTTTCAAGAGCAAAGGCAGCAATTTGCAGAATTCCGCTTCTTAGGGGAAGTGAGAAATTGCTGAGCTGACACCAAGTCCTGCAGTGTCCCTGTCACCTGCAGAGCCACCGCATCCTCGCCACGGTAGCGGGCATTGTGACAAAGGTTCTATGTCAGCTGGGTGTGGCAGCCAGGAGCCCCCTAGGGGATGGGGAGCCTGTCAGCCCCAGGCCTGTCACTGCCTGGTGTCCCTGCTGCCACCAGCCAGGCCTCTGAAAACTTGTCAAACCATGCCCAGACTTGGGGCCAGTTTGGCCCAAAGTCTCCAAGAGACAAGTCGGGAAGAAAGAAATGGGATAGAGGGAGAAAGCGAAGGGAGCAGGAGAAAGGGAACGAAGAATAAAAAGTAGTGTTGGGCTGCAGGAGTGAGAAGGAGGAATTGCAAGAAAAGAGGCAGGAAGCAGGAGAGTGAGAGAAAAGGAAAGAAGAGACATGCAGCCAGACGAGGGCTTAGTGAGAGAGGATAGGACAGAGAACAGGATGAGAAGGAAAGAAGGCAAGGCTAGGACAGGCAAGGACAGGCAAGGCAAGGCTAGGCTGCAGGACATGTTTTTGCTTTATAGTTTCTAGCACATTCGTCTTCAGACTAGGAGGAAAGCCATAAGACCGTATGGATTAGGCCCAACTAAAAACCCCAGCTACCTGAGACACTTAGACTAAGCCTAAAATGGGCAGATCTCTCCATAAGGATCGTTTTTATACTGTACTTCCACAATCTGCTGGCAGTACAAAAAAATAAGCTGCAGATCTCCTTAGGCTGAGTCATGGTGCTTTGGGGCAGGGACCATGCATATCATGGGAATATTTCACAGTTTCTGCTCTGTTTTCAGTGTATGACACCAAAACACCCACCTGATGACATCCTTTCAAGAGCAAAGGCAGCAATTTGCAGAATTTCGCTTCTTAGGGGAAGTGAGAAATTGCTGAGCTGACACCAAGTCCTGCAGTGTCCCTGTCACCTGCAGAGCCACCGCATCCTCGCCACGGTAGCGGGCATTGTGACAAAGGTTCTATGTCAGCTGGGTGTAGGAGCCAGGAGCCCCCTAGGGGATGGGGAGCCTGTCAGCCCCAGGCCTGTCACTGCCTGGTGTCCCTGCTGCCACCAGCCAGGCCTCTGAAAACTTGTCAAACCATGCCCAGACTTGGGGCCAGTTTGGCCCAAAGTCTCCAAGAGACAAGTCGGGAAGAAAGATATGGGACAGAGGGAGAAAGCGAAGGGAGCAGGAGAAAGGGAAGGAAGAATAAAAAGTAGTGTTGGGCTGCAGGAGTGAGATGGAGGAATTGCAGGAAAAGAGGCAGGAAGCAGGAGAGTGAGAGAAAAGGAAAGAAGAGACATGCAGCCAGACGAGGGCTTAGTGAGAGAGGATGGGACAGAGAACAGGATGAGAAGGACATAAGGCAAGGCTAGGACAGGCAAGGACAGGCAAGGCAAGGCTAGGCTGCAGGACATGTTTTTGCTTTATAGTTTCTAGCACATTCGTCTTCAGACTAGGAGGAAAGCCATAAGACCGTATGGATTAGGCCCAAGCAAAAACCCCAGCTACTTGAGACACTTAGACTAAGCCTAAAATACCAAGATCTCTCCATAAGGATGGTTTTTATACTGTACTTCCACAATCTGCTGGCAGTAGAAAAATATAAGCTGCAGATCTCCTTAGGCTGAGTCATGGTGCTTTGGGGCAGGGACCATGCATATCATGGGAATATTTCACAGTTTCTGCTCTGTTTTCAGTGTATGACACCAAAACACCCACCTGATGACATCCTTTCAAGAGCAAAGGCAGCAATTTGCACAATTCCGCTTCTTAGGGGAAGTGAGAAATTGCTGAGCTGACACCAAGTCCTGCAGTGTCCCTGTCACCTGCAGAGCCACCGCATCCTCACCACGGTAGCGGACATTGTGACAAAAGTTCTATGTCAGCTGGGTGTGGCAGCCAGGCGCCCCCTAGGGGATGGGGAGCCTGTCAGCCCCGGGCCTGTCACTGCCTGGTGTCCCTGCTGCCACCAGCCAGGCCTCTGAAAACTTGTCAAACCATGCCCAGACTTGGGGCCAGTTTGGCCCAAAGTCTCCAAGAGACAAGTCGGGAAGAAAGATATGGGACAGAGGGAGAAAGCGAAGGGAGCAGGAGAAAGGGAAGGAAGAATAAAAAGTAGTGTTGGGCTGCAGGAGTGAGATGGAGGAATTGCAAGAAAAGAGGCAGGAAGCAGGAGAGTGAGAGAAAAGGAAAGAAGAGACATGCAGCCAGACGAGGGCTTAGTGAGAGAGGATGGGACAGAGAACAGGATGAGAAGGACATAAGGCAAGGCTAGGACAGGCAAGGACAGGCAAGGCAAGGCTAGGCTGCAGGACATGTTTTTGCTTTATAGTTTCTAGCACATTCGTCTTTAGACTAGGAGGAAAGCCATAAGACCGTATGGATTAGGCCCAAGCAAAAACCCCAGCTACTTGAGACACTTAGACTAAGCCTAAAATACCAAGATCTCTCCATAAGGATGGTTTTTATACTGTACTTCCACAATCTGCTGGCAGTACAAAAAAATAAGCTGCAGATCTCCTTAGGCTGAGTCATGGTGCTTTGGGGCAGGGACCATGCATATCATGGGAATATTTCACAGTTTCTGCTCTGTTTTCAGTGTATGACACCAAAACACCCACCTGATGACATCCTTTCAAGAGCAAAGGCAGCAATTTGCACAATTCCGCTTCTTAGGGGAAGTGAGAAATTGCTGAGCTGACACCAAGTCCTGCAGTGTCCCTGTCACCTGCAGAGCCACCGCATCCTCGCCACGGTAGCGGGCATTGTGACAAAGGTTCTATGTCAGCTGGGTGTGGCAGCCAGGCGCCCCCTAGGGGATGGGGAGCCTGTCAGCCCCAGGCCTGTCACTGCCTGGTGTCCCTGCTGCCACCAGTCAGGCCTCTGAAAACTTGTCAAACCATGCCCAGACTTGGGGCCAGTTTGGCCCAAAGTCTCCAAGAGACAAGTCGGGAAGAAAGATATGGGACAGAGGGAGAAAGCGAAGGGAGCAGGAGAAAGGGAAGGAAGAATAAAAAGTATTGTTGGGCTGCAGGAGTGAGATGGAGGAATTGCAAGAAAAGAGGCAGGAAGCAGGAGAGTGAGAGAAAAGGAAAGAAGAGACATGCAGCCAGACGAGGGCTTAGTGAGAGAGGATGGGACAGAGAACAGGATGAGAAGGACATAAGGCAAGGCTAGGACAGGCAAGGACAGGCAAGGCAAGGCTAGGCTGCAGGACATGTTTTTGCTTTATAGTTTCTAGCACATTCGTCTTCAGACTAGGAGGAAAGCCATAAGACCGTATGGATTAGGCCCAAGCAAAAACCCCAGCTACTTGAGACACTTAGACTAAGCCTAAAATACCAAGATCTCTCCATAAGGATGGTTTTTATACTGTACTTCCACAATCTGCTGGCAGTACAAAAAAATAAGCTGCAGATCTCCTTAGGCTGAGTCATGGTGCTTTGGGGCAGGGACCATGCATATCATGGGAATATTTCACAGTTTCTGCTCTGTTTTCAGTGTATGACACCAAAACACCCACCTGATGACATCCTTTCAAGAGCAAAGGCAGCAATTTGCAGAATTCCGCTTCTTAGGGGAAGTGAGAAATTGCTGAGCTGACACCAAGTCCTGCAGTGTCCCTGTCACCTGCAGAGCCACCGCATCCTCGCCACGGTAGCGGGCATTGTGACAAAGGTTCTATGTCAGCTGGGTGTGGCAGCCAGGCACCCCCTAGGGGATGGGGAGCCTGTCAGCCCCGGGCCTGTCACTGCCTGGTGTCCCTGCTGCCACCAGCCAGGCCTCTGAAAACTTGTCAAACCATGCCCAGACTTGGGGCCAGTTTGGCCCAAAGTCTGCAAGACACAAGTCGGGAAGAAAGATATGGGACAGAGGGAGAAAGCGAAGGGAGCAGGATAAAGGGAAGGAAGAATAAAAAGTAGTGTTGGGCTGCAGGAGTGAGATGGAGGAATTGCAAGAAAAGAGGCAGGAAGCAGGAGAGTGAGAGAAAAGGAAAGAAGAGACATGCAGCCAGACGAGGGCTTAGTGAGAGAGGATGGGACAGAGAACAGGATGAGAAGGACATAAGGCAAGGCTAGGACAGGCAAGGACAGGCAAGGCAAGGCTAGGCTGCAGGACATGTTTTTGCTTTATAGTTTCTAGCACATTCGTCTTCAGACTAGGAGGAAAGCCATAAGACCGTATGGATTAGGCCCAAGCAAAAACCCCAGCTACTTGAGACACTTAGACTAAGCCTAAAATACCAAGATCTCTCCATAAGGATGGTTTTTATACTGTACTTCCACAATCTGCTGGCAGTACAAAAAAATAAGCTGCAGATCTCCTTAGGCTGAGTCATGGTGCTTTGGGGCAGGGATCATGCATATCATGGGAATGTTTCACAGTTTCTGCTCTGTTTTCAGTGTATGACACCAAAACACCCACCTGATGACATCCTTTCAAGAGCAAAGGCAGCAATTTGCAGAATTCCGCTTCTTAGGGGAAGAGAGAAATTGCTGAGCTGACACCAAGTCCTGCAGTGTCCCTGTCACCTGCAGAGCCACCGCATCCTCGCCACGGTAGCGGGCATTGTGACAAAGGTTCTATGTCAGCTGGGTGTGGCAGCCAGGCGCCCCCTAGGGGATGGGGAGCCTGTCAGCCCCAGGCCTGTCACTGCCTGGTGTCCCTGCTGCCACCAGCCAGGCCTCTGAAAACTTGTCAAACCATGCCCAGACTTGGGGCCAGTTTGGCCCAAAGTCTGCAAGAGACAAGTCGGGAAGAAAGATATGGGACAGAGGGAGAAATCGAAGGGAGCAGGAGAAAGGGAACGAAGAATAAAAAGTAGTGTTGGGCTGCAGGAGTGAGATGGAGGAATTGCAAGAAAAGAGGCAGGAAGCAGGAGAGTGAGAGAAAAGGAAAGAAGAGACATGCAGCCAGACGAGGGCTTAGTGAGAGAGGATGGGACAGAGAACAGGATGAGAAGGACATAAGGCAAGGCTAGGACAGGCAAGGACAGGCAAGGCAAGGCTAGGCTGCAGGACATGTTTTTGCTTTATAGTTTCTAGCACATTCCTCTTCAGACTAGGAGGAAAGCCATAAGACCGTATGGATTAGGCCCAAGCAAAAACCCCAGCTACTTGAGACACGTAGACTAAGCCTAAAATACCAAGATCTCTCCATAAGGATGGTTTTTATACTGTACTTCCACAATCTGCTGGCAGTACAAAAAAATAAGCTGCAGATCTCCTTAGGCTGAGTCATGGTGCTTTGGGGCAGGGACCATGCATATCATGGGAATATTTCACAGTTTCTGCTCTGTTTTCAGTGTATGACACCAAAACACCCACCTGATGACACCCTTTCAAGAGCAAAGGCAGCAATTTGCAGAATTCCGCTTCTTAGGGGAAGTGAGAAATTGCTGAGCTGACACCAAGTCCTGCAGTGTCCCTGTCACCTGCAGAGCCACCGCATCCTCGCCACGGTAGCGGGCATTGTGACAAAGGTTCTATGTCAGCTGGGTGTGGCAGCCAGGCGCCCCCTAGGGGATGGGGAGCCTGTCAGCCCCAGGCCTGTCACTGCCTGGTGTCCCTGCTGCCACCAGCCAGGCCTCTGAAAACTTGTCAAACCATGCCCAGACTTGGGGCCAGTTTGGCCCAAAGTCTCCAAGAGACAAGTCGGGAAGAAAGATATGGGACAGAGGGAGAAAGCGAAGGGAGCAGGAGAAAGGGAACGAAGAATAAAAAGTAGTGTTGGGCTGCAGGAGTGAGAAGGAGGAATTGCAAGAAAAGAGGCAGGAAGCAGGAGAGTGAGAGAAAAGGAAAGAAGAGACATGCAGCCAGACGAGGGCTTAGTGAGAGAGGATAGGACAGAGAACAGGATGAGAAGGACATAAGGCAAGGCTAGGACAGGCAAGGACAGGCAAGGCAAGGCTAGGCTGCAGGACATGTTTTTGCTTTATAGTTTCTAGCACATTCGTCTTCAGACTAGGAGGAAAGCCATAAGACCGTATGGATTAGGCCCAACTAAAAACCCCAGCTACCTGAGACACTTAGACTAAGCCTAAAATGGGCAGATCTCTCCATAAGGATCGTTTTTATACTGTACTTCCACAATCTGCTGGCAGTACAAAAAAATAAGCTGCAGATCTCCTTAGGCTGAGTCATGGTGCTTTGGGGCAGGGACCATGCATATCATGGGAATATTTCACAGTTTCTGCTCTGTTTTCAGTGTATGACACCAAAACACCCACCTGATGACATCCTTTCAAGAGCAAAGGCAGCAATTTGCAGAATTTCGCTTCTTAGGGGAAGTGAGAAATTGCTGAGCTGACACCAAGTCCTGCAGTGTCCCTGTCACCTGCAGAGCCACCGCATCCTCGCCACGGTAGCGGGCATTGTGACAAAGGTTCTATGTCAGCTGGGTGTAGGAGCCAGGCGCCCCCTAGGGGATGGGGAGCCTGTCAGCCCCAGGCCTGTCACTGCCTGGTGTCCCTGCTGCCACCAGCCAGGCCTCTGAAAACTTGTCAAACCATGCCCAGACTTGGGGCCAGTTTGGCCCAAAGTCTCCAAGAGACAAGTCGGGAAGAAAGATATGGGACAGAGGGAGAAAGCGAAGGGAGCAGGAGAAAGGGAAGGAAGAATAAAAAGTAGTGTTGGGCTGCAGGAGTGAGATGGAGGAATTGCAGGAAAAGAGGCAGGAAGCAGGAGAGTGAGAGAAAAGGAAAGAAGAGACATGCAGCCAGACGAGGGCTTAGTGAGAGAGGATGGGACAGAGAACAGGATGAGACGGACATAAGGCAAGGCTAGGACAGGCAAGGACAGGCAAGGCAAGGCTAGGCTGCAGGACATGTTTTTGCTTTATAGTTTCTAGCACATTCGTCTTCAGACTAGGAGGAAAGCCATAAGACCGTATGGATTAGGCCCAAGCAAAAACCCCAGCTACTTGAGACACTTAGACTAAGCCTAAAATACCAAGATCTCTCCATAAGGATGGCTTTTATACTGTACTTCCACAATCTGCTGGCAGTAGAAAAATATAAGCTGCAGATCTCCTTAGGCTGAGTCATGGTGCTTTGGGGCAGGGACCATGCATATCATGGGAATATTTCACAGTTTCTGCTCTGTTTTCAGTGTATGACACCAAAACACCCACCTGATGACATCCTTTCAAGAGCAAAGGCAGCAATTTGCACAATTCCGCTTCTTAGGGGAAGTGAGAAATTGCTGAGCTGACACCAAGTCCTGCAGTGTCCCTGTCACCTGCAGAGCCACCGCATCCTCACCACGGTAGCGGACATTGTGACAAAAGTTCTATGTCAGCTGGGTGTGGCAGCCAGGCGCCCCCTAGGGGATGGGGAGCCTGTCAGCCCCAGGCCTGTCACTGCCTGGTGTCCCTGCTGCCACCAGCCAGGCCTCTGAAAACTTGTCAAACCATGCCCAGACTTGGGGCCAGTTTGGCCCAAAGTCTCCAAGAGACAAGTCGGGAAGAAAGATATGGGACAGAGGGAGAAAGCGAAGGGAGCAGGAGAAAGGGAAGGAAGAATAAAAAGTAGTGTTGGGCTGCAGGAGTGAGATGGAGGAATTGCAAGAAAAGAGGCAGGAAGCAGGAGAGTGAGAGAAAAGGAAAGAAGAGACATGCAGCCAGACGAGGGCTTAGTGAGAGAGGATGGGACAGAGAACAGGATGAGAAGGACATAAGGCAAGGCTAGGACAGGCAAGAGCAGACAAGGCAAGGCTAGGCTGCAGGACATGTTTTTGCTTTACAGTTTCTAGCACATTCGTCTTCAGACTAGGAGGAAAGCCATAAGACCGTATGGATTAGGCCCAAGCAAAAACCCCAGCTACTTGAGACACTTAGACTAAGCCTAAAATACCAAGATCTCTCCATAAGGATGGTTTTTATACTGTACTTCCACAATCTGCTGGCAGTAGAAAAATATAAGCTGCAGATCTCCTTAGGCTGAGTCATGGTGCTTTGGGGCAGGGACCATGCATATCATGGGAATATTTCACAGTTTCTGCTCTGTTTTCAGTGTATGACACCAAAACACCCACCTGATGACATCCTTTCAAGAGCAAAGGCAGCAATTTGCACAATTCCGCTTCTTAGGGGAAGTGAGAAATTGCTGAGCTGACACCAAGTCCTGCAGTGTCCCTGTCACCTGCAGAGCCACCGCATCCTCACCACGGTAGCGGACATTGTGACAAAAGTTCTATGTCAGCTGGGTGTGGCAGCCAGGCGCCCCCTAGGGGATGGGGAGCCTGTCAGCCCCAGGCCTGTCACTGCCTGGTGTCCCTGCTGCCACCAGCCAGGCCTCTGAAAACTTGTCAAACCATGCCCAGACTTGGGGCCAGTTTGGCCCAAAGTCTCCAAGAGACAAGTCGGGAAGAAAGATATGGGACAGAGGGAGAAAGCGAAGGGAGCAGGAGAAAGGGAAGGAAGAATAAAAAGTAGTGTTGGGCTGCAGGAGTGAGATGGAGGAATTGCAAGAAAAGAGGCAGGAAGCAGGAGAGTGAGAGAAAAGGAAAGAAGAGACATGCAGCCAGACGAGGGCTTAGTGAGAGAGGATGGGACAGAGAACAGGATGAGAAGGACATAAGGCAAGGCTAGGACAGGCAAGGACAGGCAAGGCAAGGCTAGGCTGCAGGACATGTTTTTGCTTTATAGTTTCTAGCACATTCGTCTTTAGACTAGGAGGAAAGCCATAAGACCGTATGGATTAGGCCCAAGCAAAAACCCCAGCTACTTGAGACACTTAGACTAAGCCTAAAATACCAAGATCTCTCCATAAGGATGGTTTTTATACTGTACTTCCACAATCTGCTGGCAGTACAAAAAAATAAGCTGCAGATCTCCTTAGGCTGAGTCATGGTGCTTTGGGGCAGGGACCATGCATATCATGGGAATATTTCACAGTTTCTGCTCTGTTTTCAGTGTATGACACCAAAACACCCACCTGATGACATCCTTTCAAGAGCAAAGGCAGCAATTTGCACAATTCCGCTTCTTAGGGGAAGTGAGAAATTGCTGAGCTGACACCAAGTCCTGCAGTGTCCCTGTCACCTGCAGAGCCACCGCATCCTCGCCACGGTAGCGGGCATTGTGACAAAGGTTCTATGTCAGCTGGGTGTGGCAGCCAGGCGCCCCCTAGGGGATGGGGAGCCTGTCAGCCCCAGGCCTGTCACTGCCTGGTGTCCCTGCTGCCACCAGTCAGGCCTCTGAAAACTTGTCAAACCATGCCCAGACTTGGGGCCAGTTTGGCCCAAAGTCTCCAAGAGACAAGTCGGGAAGAAAGATATGGGACAGAGGGAGAAAGCGAAGGGAGCAGGAGAAAGGGAAGGAAGAATAAAAAGTATTGTTGGGCTGCAGGAGTGAGATGGAGGAATTGCAAGAAAAGAGGCAGGAAGCAGGAGAGTGAGAGAAAAGGAAAGAAGAGACATGCAGCCAGACGAGGGCTTAGTGAGAGAGGATGGGACAGAGAACAGGATGAGAAGGACATAAGGCAAGGCTAGGACAGGCAAAGACAGGCAAGGCAAGGCTAGGCTGCAGGACATGTTTTTGCTTTATAGTTTCTAGCACATTCGTCTTCAGACTAGGAGGAAAGCCATAAGACCGTATGGATTAGGCCCAAGCAAAAACCCCAGCTACTTGAGACACTTAGACTAAGCCTAAAATACCAAGATCTCTCCATAAGGATGGTTTTTATACTGTACTTCCACAATCTGCTGGCAGTACAAAAAAATAAGCTGCAGATCTCCTTAGGCTGAGTCATGGTGCTTTGGGGCAGGGACCATGCATATCATGGGAATGTTTCACAGTTTCTGCTCTGTTTTCAGTGTATGACACCAAAACACCCACCTGATGACATCCTTTCAAGAGCAAAGGCAGCAATTTGCAGAATTCCGCTTCTTAGGGGAAGTGAGAAATTGCTGAGCTGACACCAAGTCCTGCAGTGTCCCTGTCACCTGCAGAGCCACCGCATCCTCGCCACGGTAGCGGGCATTGTGACAAAGGTTCTATGTCAGCTGGGTGTGGCAGCCAGGCACCCCCTAGGGGATGGGGAGCCTGTCAGCCCCGGGCCTGTCACTGCCTGGTGTCCCTGCTGCCACCAGCCAGGCCTCTGAAAACTTGTCAAACCATGCCCAGACTTGGGGCCAGTTTGGCCCAAAGTCTGCAAGACACAAGTCGGGAAGAAAGATATGGGACAGAGGGAGAAAGCGAAGGGAGCAGGAGAAAGGGAAGGAAGAATAAAAAGTAGTGTTGGGCTGCAGGAGTGAGATGGAGGAATTGCAAGAAAAGAGGCAGGAAGCAGGAGAGTGAGAGAAAAGGAAAGAAGAGACATGCAGCCAGACGAGGGCTTAGTGAGAGAGGATGGGACAGAGAACAGGATGAGAAGGACATAAGGCAAGGCTAGGACAGGCAAGGACAGGCAAGGCAAGGCTAGGCTGCAGGACATGTTTTTGCTTTATAGTTTCTAGCACATTCGTCTTCAGACTAGGAGGAAAGCCATAAGACCGTATGGATTAGGCCCAAGCAAAAACCCCAGCTACTTGAGACACTTAGACTAAGCCTAAAATACCAAGATCTCTCCATAAGGATGGTTTTTATACTGTACTTCCACAATCTGCTGGCAGTACAAAAAAATAAGCTGCAGATCTCCTTAGGCTGAGTCATGGTGCTTTGGGGCAGGGATCATGCATATCATGGGAATGTTTCACAGTTTCTGCTCTGTTTTCAGTGTATGACACCAAAACACCCACCTGATGACATCCTTTCAAGAGCAAAGGCAGCAATTTGCAGAATTCCGCTTCTTAGGGGAAGAGAGAAATTGCTGAGCTGACACCAAGTCCTGCAGTGTCCCTGTCACCTGCAGAGCCACCGCATCCTCGCCACGGTAGCGGGCATTGTGACAAAGGTTCTATGTCAGCTGGGTGTGGCAGCCAGGCGCCCCCTAGGGGATGGGGAGCCTGTCAGCCCCAGGCCTGTCACTGCCTGGTGTCCCTGCTGCCACCAGCCAGGCCTCTGAAAACTTGTCAAACCATGCCCAGACTTGGGGCCAGTTTGGCCCAAAGTCTGCAAGAGACAAGTCGGGAAGAAAGATATGGGACAGAGGGAGAAAGCGAAGGGAGCAGGAGAAAGGGAACGAAGAATAAAAAGTAGTGTTGGGCTGCAGGAGTGAGAAGGAGGAATTGCAAGAAAAGAGGCAGGAAGCAGGAGAGTGAGAGAAAAGGAAAGAAGAGACATGCAGCCAGACGAGGGCTTAGTGAGAGAGGATGGGACAGAGAACAGGATGAGAAGGACATAAGGCAAGGCTAGGACAGGCAAGGACAGGCAAGGCAAGGCTAGGCTGCAGGACATGTTTTTGCTTTATAGTTTCTAGCACATTCCTCTTCAGACTAGGAGGAAAGCCATAAGACCGTATGGATTAGGCCCAAGCAAAAACCCCAGCTACTTGAGACACTTAGACTAAGCCTAAAATACCAAGATCTCTCCATAAGGATGGTTTTTATACTGTACTTCCACAATCTGCTGGCAGTACAAAAAAATAAGCTGCAGATCTCCTTAGGCTGAGTCATGGTGCTTTGGGGCAGGGACCATGCATATCATGGGAATATTTCACAGTTTCTGCTCTGTTTTCAGTGTATGACACCAAAACACCCACCTGATGACACCCTTTCAAGAGCAAAGGCAGCAATTTGCAGAATTCCGCTTCTTAGGGGAAGTGAGAAATTGCTGAGCTGACACCAAGTCCTGCAGTGTCCCTGTCACCTGCAGAGCCACCGCATCCTCGCCACGGTAGCGGGCATTGTGACAAAGGTTCTATGTCAGCTGGGTGTGGCAGCCAGGCGCCCCCTAGGGGATGGGGAGCCTGTCAGCCCCAGGCCTGTCACTGCCTGGTGTCCCTGCTGCCACCAGCCAGGCCTCTGAAAACTTGTCAAACCATGCCCAGACTTGGGGCCAGTTTGGCCCAAAGTCTCCAAGAGACAAGTCGGGAAGAAAGATATGGGACAGAGGGAGAAAGCGAAGGGAGCAGGAGAAAGGGAACGAAGAATAAAAAGTAGTGTTGGGCTGCAGGAGTGAGAAGGAGGAATTGCAAGAAAAGAGGCAGGAAGCAGGAGAGTGAGAGAAAAGGAAAGAAGAGACATGCAGCCAGACGAGGGCTTAGTGAGAGAGGATAGGACAGAGAACAGGATGAGAAGGAAAGAAGGCAAGGCTAGGACAGGCAAGGACAGGCAAGGCAAGGCTAGGCTGCAGGACATGTTTTTGCTTTATAGTTTCTAGCACATTCGTCTTCAGACTAGGAGGAAAGCCATAAGACCGTATGGATTAGGCCCAACTAAAAACCCCAGCTACCTGAGACACTTAGACTAAGCCTAAAATGGGCAGATCTCTCCATAAGGATCGTTTTTATACTGTACTTCCACAATCTGCTGGCAGTACAAAAAAATAAGCTGCAGATCTCCTTAGGCTGAGTCATGGTGCTTTGGGGCAGGGACCATGCATATCATGGGAATATTTCACAGTTTCTGCTCTGTTTTCAGTGTATGACACCAAAACACCCACCTGATGACATCCTTTCAAGAGCAAAGGCAGCAATTTGCAGAATTTCGCTTCTTAGGGGAAGTGAGAAATTGCTGAGCTGACACCAAGTCCTGCAGTGTCCCTGTCACCTGCAGAGCCACCGCATCCTCGCCACGGTAGCGGGCATTGTGACAAAGGTTCTATGTCAGCTGGGTGTAGGAGCCAGGCGCCCCCTAGGGGATGGGGAGCCTGTCAGCCCCAGGCCTGTCACTGCCTGGTGTCCCTGCTGCCACCAGCCAGGCCTCTGAAAACTTGTCAAACCATGCCCAGACTTGGGGCCAGTTTGGCCCAAAGTCTCCAAGAGACAAGTCGGGAAGAAAGATATGGGACAGAGGGAGAAAGCGAAGGGAGCAGGAGAAAGGGAAGGAAGAATAAAAAGTAGTGTTGGGCTGCAGGAGTGAGATGGAGGAATTGCAAGAAAAGAGGCAGGAAGCAGGAGAGTGAGAGAAAAGGAAAGAAGAGACATGCAGCCAGACGAGGGCTTAGTGAGAGAGGATGGGACAGAGAACAGGATGAGAAGGACATAAGGCAAGGCTAGGACAGGCAAGGACAGGCAAGGCAAGGCTAGGCTGCAGGACATGTTTTTGCTTTACATTTTCTAGCACATTCGTCTTCAGACTAGGAGGAAAGCCATAAGACCGTATGGATTAGGCCCAAGCAAAAACCCCAGCTACTTGAGACACTTAGACTAAGCCTAAAATGCCAAGATCTCTCCATAAGGATGGTTTTTATACTGTACTTCCACAATCTGCTGGCAGTACAAAAAAATAAGCTGCAGATCTCCTTAGGCTGAGTCATGGTGCTTTGGGGCAGGGACCATGCATATCATGGGAATATTTCACAGTTTCTGCTCTGTTTTCAGTGTATGACACCAAAACACCCACCTGATGACATCCTTTCAAGAGCAAAGGCAGCAATTTGCACAATTCCGCTTCTTAGGGGAAGTGAGAAATTGCTGAGCTGACACCAAGTCCTGCAGTGTCCCTGTCACCTGCAGAGCCACCGCATCCTCACCACGGTAGCGGACATTGTGACAAAAGTTCTATGTCAGCTGGGTGTGGCAGCCAGGCGCCCCCTAGGGGATGGGGAGCCTGTCAGCCCCAGGCCTGTCACTGCCTGGTGTCCCTGCTGCCACCAGCCAGGCCTCTGAAAACTTGTCAAACCATGCCCAGACTTGGGGCCAGTTTGGCCCAAAGTCTCCAAGAGACAAGTCGGGAAGAAAGATATGGGACAGAGGGAGAAAGCGAAGGGAGCAGGAGAAAGGGAAGGAAGAATAAAAAGTAGTGTTGGGCTGCAGGAGTGAGATGGAGGAATTGCAAGAAAAGAGGCAGGAAGCAGGAGAGTGAGAGAAAAGGAAAGAAGAGACATGCAGCCAGACGAGGGGTTAGTGAGAGAGGATGGGACAGAGAACAGGATGAGAAGGACATAAGGCAAGGCTAGGACAGGCAAGAGCAGACAAGGCAAGGCTAGGCTGCAGGACATGTTTTTGCTTTACAGTTTCTAGCACATTCGTCTTCAGACTAGGAGGAAAGCCATAAGACCGTATGGATTAGGCCCAAGCAAAAACCCCAGCTACTTGAGACACTTAGACTAAGCCTAAAATACCAAGATCTCTCCATAAGGATGGTTTTTATACTGTACTTCCACAATCTGCTGGCAGTACAAAAAAATAAGCTGCAGATCTCCTTAGGCTGAGTCATGGTGCTTTGGGGCAGGGACCATGCATATCATGGGAATATTTCACAGTTTCTGCTCTGTTTTCAGTGTATGACACCAAAACACCCACCTGATGACATCCTTTCAAGAGCAAAGGCAGCAATTTGCACAATTCCGCTTCTTAGGGGAAGTGAGAAATTGCTGAGCTGACACCAAGTCCTGCAGTGTCCCTGTCACCTGCAGAGCCACCGCATCCTCGCCACGGTAGCGGGCATTGTGACAAAGGTTCTATGTCAGCTGGGTGTGGCAGCCAGGCGCCCCCTAGGGGATGGGGAGCCTGTCAGCCCCAGGCCTGTCACTGACTGGTGTCCCTGCTGCCACCAGCCAGGCCTCAGAAAACTTGTCAAACCATGCCCAGACTTGGGGCCAGTTTGGCCCAAAGTCTCCAAGAGACAAGTCGGGAAGAAAGATATGGGACAGAGGGAGAAAGCGAAGGGAGCAGGAGAAAGGGAAGGAAGAATAAAAAGTAGTGTTGGGCTGCAGGAGTGAGATGGAGGAATTGCAAGAGAAGAGGCAGGAAGCAGGAGAGTGAGAGAAAAGGAAAGAAGAGACATGCAGCCAGACGAGGGCTTAGTGAGAGAGGATGGGACAGAGAACAGGATGAGAAGGACATAAGGCAAGACTAGGACAGGCAAGGACAGGCAAGGCAAGGCTAGGCTGCAGTACATGTTTTTGCTTTATAGTTTCCAGCACATTCCTCTTCAGACTAGGAGGAAAGCCATAAGACCGTATGGATTAGGCCCAAGCAAAAACCCCAGCTACTTGAGACACTTAGACTAAGCCTAAAATACCAAGATCTCTCCATAAGGATGGTTTTTATACTGTACTTCCACAATCTGCTGGCAGTACAAAAAAATAAGCTGCAGATCTCCTTAGGCTGAGTCATGGTGCTTTGGGGCAGGGATCATGCATATCATGGGAATGTTTCACAGTTTCTGCTCTGTTTTCAGTGTATGACACCAAAACACCCACCTGATGACATCCTTTCAAGAGCAAAGGCAGCAATTTGCAGAATTCCGCTTCTTAGGGGAAGAGAGAAATTGCTGAGCTGACACCAAGTCCTGCAGTGTCCCTGTCACCTGCAGAGCCACCGCATCCTCGCCACGGTAGCGGGCATTGTGACAAAGGTTCTATGTCAGCTGGGTGTGGCAGCCAGGCGCCCCCTAGGGGATGGGGAGCCTGTCAGCCCCGGGCCTGTCACTGCCTGGTGTTCCTGCTGCCACCAGCCAGGCCTCTGAAAACTTGTCAAACCATGCCCAGACTTGGGGCCAGTTTGGCCCAAAGTCTCCAAGAGATAAGTCGGGAAGAAAGATATGGGACAGAGGGAGAAAGCGAAGGGAGCAGGAGAAAGGGAAGGAAGAATAAAAAGTAGTGTTGGGCTGCAGGAGTGAGATGGAGGAATTGCAGGAAAAGAGGCAGGAAGCAGGAGAGTGAGAGAAAAGGAAAGAAGAGACATGCAGCCAGACGAGGGCTTAGTGAGAGAGGATGGGACAGAGAACAGGATGAGAAGGACATAAGGCAAGGCTAGGACAGGCAAGGACAGGCAAGGCAAGGCTAGGCTGCAGGACATGTTTTTGCTTTACATTTTCTAGCACATTCGTCTTCAGACTAGGAGGAAAGCCATAAGACCGTATGGATTAGGCCCAAGCAAAAACCCCAGCTACTTGAGACACTTAGACTAAGCCTAAAATACCAAGATCTCTCCATAAGGATGGTTTTTATACTGTACTTCCACAATCTGCTGGCAGTACAAAAAAATAAGCTGCAGATCTCCTTAGGCTGAGTCATGGTGCTTTGGGGCAGGGACCATGCATATCATGGGAATGTTTCACAGTTTCTGCTCTGTTTTCAGTGTATGACACCAAAACACCCACCTGATGACATCCTTTCAAGAGCAAAGGCAGCAATTTGCTGAATTCCGCTTCTTAGGGGAAGAGAGAAATTGCTGAGCAGACACCAAGTCCTGCAGTGTCCCTGTCACCTGCAGAGCCAGCGCATCCTCGCCACGGTAGCGGGCATTGTGACAAAGGTTCTATGTCAGCTGGGTGTGGCAGCCAGGCGCCCCCTAGGGGATGGGGAGCCTGTCAGCCCCGGGCCTGTCACTGCCTGGTGTCCCTGCTGCCACCAGCCAGGCCTCTGAAAACTTGTCAAACCATGGCCAGACTTGGGGTCAGTTTGGCCCAAAGTCTCCAAGAGACAAGTCGGGAAGAAAGATATGGGACAGAGGGAGAAAGCGAAGGGAGCAGGAGAAAGGGAAGGAAGAATAAAAAGTAGTGTTGGGCTGCAGGAGTGAGATGGAGGAATTGCAGGAAAAGAGGCAGGAAGCAGGAGAGTGAGAGAAAAGGAAAGAAGAGACATGCAGCCAGACGAGGGCTTAGTGAGAGAGGATGGGACAGAGAACAGGATGAGAAGGACATAAGGCAAGGCTAGGACAGGCAAGACAAGGCTAGGCTGCAGGACATGTTTTTGCTTTGCAGTTTCTAGCACATTCGTCTTCAGACTAGGAGGAAAGCCATAAGACCGTATGGATTAGGCCCAAGCAAAAACCCCAGCTACTTGAGACACTTAGACTAAGCCTAAAATACCAAGATCTCTCCATAAGGATGGTTTTTATACTGTACTTCCACAATCTGCTGGCAGTACAAAAATTAAGCTGCAGATGTCCTTAGGCTGAGTCATGGTGCTTTGGGGCAGGGACCATGCATATCATGGGAATATTTCACAGTTTCTGCTCTGTTTTCAGTGTATGACACCAAAACACCCACCTGATGACATCCTTTCAAGAGCAAAGGCAGCAATTTGCACAATTCCGCTTCTGAGGGGAAGTGAGAAATTGCTGAGCTGACACCAAGTCCTGCAGTGTCCCTGTCACCTGCAGAGCCACCGCATCCTCGCCACGGTAGCGGGCATTGTGACAAAGGTTCTATGTCAGCTGGGTGTGGCAGCCAGGCGCCCCCTAGGGGATGGGGAGCCTGTCAGCCTCGGGCCTGTCACTGCCTGGTGTCCCTGCTGCCACCAGCCAGGCCTCTGAAAACTTGTCAAACCATGCCCAGACTTGGGGCCAGTTTGGCCCAAAGTCTCCAAGAGACAAGTCGGGAAGAAAGATATGGGACAGAGGGAGAAAGCGAAGGGAGCAGGAGAAAGGGAACAAAGAATAAAAAGTAGTGTTGGGCTGCAGGAGTGAGAAGGAGGAATTGCAAGAAAAGAGGCAGGAAGCAGGAGAGTGAGAGAAAAGGAAAGAAGAGACATGCAGCCAGACGAGGGCTTAGTGAGAGAGGATGGGACAGAGAACAGGATGAGAAGGACATAAGGCAAGGCTAGGACAGTCAAGGACAGGCAAGGCAAGGCTAGGCTGCAGGACATGTTTTTGCTTTATAGTTTCTAGCACATTCGTCTTCAGACTAGGAGGAAAGCCATAAGACCGTATGGATTAGGCCCAAGCAAAAACCCCAGCTACTTGAGACACTTAGACTAAGCCTAAAATACCAAGGTCTCTCCATAAGGATGGTTTTTATACTGTACTTCCACAATCTGCTGGCAGTACAAAAAAATAAGCTGCAGATCTCCTTAGGCTGAGTCATGGTGCTTTGGGACAGGGACCATGCATATCATGGGAATATTTCACAGTTTCTGCTCTGTTTTCAGTGTATGACACCAAAACAACAACCTGATGACATCCTTTCAAGAGCAAAGGCAGCAATTTGCAGAATTCCGCTTCTTAGGGGAAGTGAGAAATTGCTGAGCTGACACCAAGTCCTGCAGTGTCCCTGTCACCTGCAGAGCCACCGCATCCTCGCCACGGTAGCGGGCATTGTGACAAAGGTTCTATGTCAGCTGGGTGTGGCAGCCAGGCGCCCCCTAGGGGATGGGGAGCCTGTCAGCCCCAGGCCTGTCACTGACTGGTGTCCCTGCTGCCACCAGCCAGGCCTCTGAAAACTTGTCAAACCATGCCCAGACTTGGGGCCCGTTTGGCCCAAAGTCTCCAAGAGACAAGTCGGGAAGAAAGATATGGGACAGAGGGAGAAAGCGAAGGGAGCAGGAGAAAGGGAAGGAAGAATAAAAAGTAGTGTTGGGCTGCAGGAGTGAGAAGGAGGAATTGCAAGAAAAGAGGCAGGAAGCAGGAGAGTGAGAGAAAAGGAAAGAAGAGACATGCAGCCAGACGAGGGGTTAGTGAGAGAGGATGGGACAGAGAACAGGATGAGAAGGACAGAAGGCAAGGCTAGGACAGGCAAGGACAGGCAAGGCAAGGCTAGGCTGCAGGACATGTTTTTGCTTTATAGTTTCTAGCACATTCGTCTTCAGACTAGGAGGAAAGCCATAAGACCGTATGGATTAGGCCCAAGCAAAAACCCCAGCTACTTGAGACACTTAGACTAAGCCTAAAATACCAAGATCTCTCCATAAGGATGGTTTTTATACTGTACTTCCACAATCTGCTGGCAGTACAAAAAAATAAGCTGCAGATCTCCTTAGGCTGAGTCATGGTGCTTTGGGGCAGGGACAATGCATATCATGGGAATATTTCACAGTTTCTGCTCTGTTTTCAGTGTATGACACCAAAACACCCACCTGATGACATCCTTTCAAGAGCAAAGGCAGTAATTTGCAGAATTTCGCTTCTTAGGGGAAGTGAGAAATTGCTGAGCTGACACCAAGTCCTGCAGTGTCCCTGTCACCTGCAGAGCCACCGCATCCTCGCCACGGTAGCGGGCATTGTGACAAAGGTTCTATGTCAGCTGGGTGTGGCAGCCAGGCGCCCCCTAGGGGATGGGGAGCCTGTCAGCCCCAGGCCTGTCACTGCCTGGTGTCCCTGCTGCCACCAGTCAGGCCTCTGAAAACTTGTCAAACCATGCCCAGACTTGGGGCCAGTTTGGCCCAAAGTCTCCAAGAGACAAGTCGGGAAGAAAGATATGGGACAGAGGGAGAAAGCGAAGGGAGCATGAGAAAGGGAACGAAGAATAAAAAGTAGTGTTGGGCTGCAGGAGTGAGATGGAGGAATTGCAAGAGAAGAGGCAGGAAGCAGGAGAGTGAGAGAAAAGGAAAGAAGAGACATGCAGCCAGACGAGGGCTTAGTGAGAGAGGATGGGACAGAGAACAGGATGAGAAGGACATAAGGCAAGGCTAGGACAGGCAAGGACAGGCAAGGCAAGGCTAGGCTGCAGGACATGTTTTTGCTTTATAGTTTCTAGCACATTCCTCTTCAGACTAGGAGGAAAGCCATAAGACCGTATGGATTAGGCCCAAGCAAAAACCCCAGCTACTTGAGACACTTAGACTAAGCCTAAAATACCAAGGTCTCTCCATAAGGATGGTTTTTATACTGTACTTCCACAATCTGCTGGCAGTACAAAAAAATAAGCTGCAGATCTCCTTAGGCTGAGTCATGGTGCTTTGTGGCAGGGACAATACATATCATGGGAATATTTCACAGTTTCTGCTCTGTTTTCAGTGTATGACACCAAAACACCCACCTGATGACATCCTTTCAAGAGCAAAGGCAGCAATTTGCAGAATTTCGCTTCTTAGGGGAAGTGAGAAATTGCTGAGCTGACACCAAGTCCTGCAGTGTCCCTGTCACCTGCAGAGCCACCGCATCCTCGCCACGGTAGCGGGCATTGTGACAAAGGTTCTATGTCAGCTGGGTGTGGCAGCCAGGCGCCCCCTAGGGGATGGGGAGCCTGTCAGCCCCAGGCCTGTCACTGCCTGGTGTCCCTTCTGCCACCAGTCAGGCCTCTGAAAACTTGTCAAACCATGCCCAGACTTGGGGCCAGTTTGGCCCAAAGTCTCCAAGAGACAAGTCGGGAAGAAAGATATGGGACAGAGGGAGAAAGCGAAGGGAGCAGGAGAAAGGGAACGAAGAATAAAAAGTAGTGTTGGGCTGCAGGAGTGAGAAGGAGGAATTGCAAGAAAAGAGGCAGGAAGCAGGAGAGTGACAGAAAAGGAAAGAAGAGACATGCAGCCAGACGAGGGCTTAGTGAGAGAGGATGGGACAGAGAACAGGATCAGAAGGACATAAGGCAAGGCTAGGACAGGCAAGGACAGGCAAGGCAAGGCTAGGCTGCAGGACATGTTTTTGCTTTATAGTTTCTAGCACATTCGTCTTCAGACTAGGAGGAAAGCCATAAGACCGTATGGATTAAGCCCAAGCAAAAACCCCAGCTACTTGAGACACTTAGACTAAGCCCAAAATACCAAGATCTCTCCATAAGGATGGTTTTTATACTGTACTTCCACAATCTGCTGGCAGTACAAAAAAATAAGCTGCAGATCTCCTTAGGCTGAGTCATGGTGCTTTGGGGCAGGGACCATGCATATCATGGGAATGTTTCACAGTTTCTGCTCTGTTTTCAGTGTATGACACCAAAACACCCACCTGATGACATCCTTTCAAGAGCAAAGGCAGCAATTTGCAGAATTCCGCTTCTTAGGGGAAGAGAGAAATTGCTGAGCTGACACCAAGTCCTGCAGTGTCCCTGTCACCTGCAGAGCCACCGCATGCTCGCCACGGTAGCGGGCATTGTGACAAAGGTTCTATGTCAGCTGGGTGTGGCAGCCAGGCGCCCCCTAGGGGATGGGGAGCCTGTCAGCCCCGGGCCTGTCACTGCCTGGTGTCCCTGCTGCCACCAGCCAGGCCTCTGAAAACTTGTCAAACCATGCCCAGACTTGGGGCCAGTTTGGCCCAAAGTCTGCAAGAGACAAGTCGGGAAGAAAGATATGGGACAGAGGGAGAAAGCGAAGGGAGCAGGAGAAAGGGAAGGAAGAATAAAAAGTAGTGTTGGGCTGCAGGAGTGAGATGGAGGAATTGCAGGAAAAGAGGCAGGAAGCAGGAGAGTGAGAGAAAAGGAAAGAAGAGACATGCAGCCAGACGAGGGCTTAGTGAGAGAGGATGGGACAGAGAACAGGATGAGAAGGACATAAGGCAAGGCTAGGACAGGCAAGGACAGGCAAGGCAAGGCTAGGCTGCAGGACATGTTTTTGCTTTACAGTTTCTAGCACATTCCTCTTCAGACTAGGAGGAAAGCCATAAGACCGTATGGATTAGGCCCAAGCAAAAACCCCAGCTACTTGAGACACTTAGACTAAGCCTAAAATACCAAGATCTCTCCATAAGGATGGTTTTTATACTGTACTTCCACAATCTGCTGGCAGTACAAAAAAATAAGCTGCAGATCTCCTTAGGCTGAGTCATGGTGCTTTGGGGCAGGGACCATGCATATCATGGGAATGTTTCACAGTTTCTGCTCTGTTTTCAGTGTATGACACCAAAACACCCACCTGATGACATCCTTTCAAGAGCAAAGGCAGCAATTTGCAGAATTCCGCTTCTTAGGGGAAGAGAGAAATTGCTGAGCTGACACCAAGTCCTGCAGTGTCCCTGTCACCTGCAGAGCCACCGCATGCTCGCCACGGTAGCGGGCATTGTGACAAAGGTTCTATGTCAGCTGGGTGTGGCAGCCAGGCGCCCCCTAGGGGATGGGGAGCCTGTCAGCCCCGGGCCTGTCACTGCCTGGTGTTCCTGCTGCCACCAGCCAGGCCTCTGAAAACTTGTCAAACCATGCCCAGACTTGGGGCCAGTTAGGCCCAAAGTCTCCAAGAGACAAGTCGGGAAGAAAGATAGGGGACAGAGGGAGAAAGCGAAGGGAGCAGGAGAAAGGGAAGGAAGAATAAAAAGAAGTTTTGGGCTGCAGGAGTGAGATGGAGGAATTGCAAGAGAAGAGGCAGGAAGCAGGAGAGTGAGAGAAAAGGAAAGAAGAGACATGCAGCCAGACGAGGGCTTAGTGAGAGAGGATGGGACAGAGAACAGGATGAGAAGGACATAAGGCAAGGCTAGGACAGGCAAGGACAGGCAAGGCAAGGCTAGGCTGCAGTATATGTTTTTGCTTTATAGTTTCCAGCACATTCCTCTTCAGACTAGGAGGAAAGCCATAAGACCGTATGGATTAGGCCCAAGCAAAAACCCCAGCTACTTGAGACACTTAGACTAAGCCTAAAATACCAAGATCTCTCCATAAGGATGGTTTTTATACTGTACTTCCACAATCTGCTGGCAGTACAAAAAAATAAGCTGCAGATCTCCTTAGGCTGAGTCATGGTGCTTTGGGGCAGGGACCATGCATATCATGGGAATGTTTCACAGTTTCTGCTCTGTTTTCAGTGTATGACACCAAAACACCCACCTGATGACATCCTTTCAAGAGCAAAGGCAGCAATTTGCAGAATTCCGCTTCTTAGGGGAAGAGAGAAATTGCTGAGCTGACACCAAGTCCTGCAGTGTCCCTGTCACCTGCAGAGCCACCGCATCCTCGCCACGGTAGCGGGCATTGTGACAAAGGTTCTATGTCAGCTGGGTGTGGCAGCCAGGCGCCCCCTAGGGGATGGGGAGCCTGTCAGCCCCGGGCCTGTCACTGCCTGGTGTTCCTGCTGCCACCAGCCAGGCCTCTGAAAACTTGTCAAAGCATGCCCAGACTTGGGGCCAGTTTGGCCCAAAGTCTCCAAGAGACAAGTCGGGAAGAAAGATATGGGACAGAGGGAGAAAGCGAAGGGAGCAGGAGAAAGGGAAGGAAGAATAAAAAGTAGTGTTGGGCTGCAGGAGTGAGATGGAGGAATTGCAGGAAAAGAGGCAGGAAGCAGGAGAGTGAGAGAAAAGGAAAGAAGAGACATGCAGCCAGACGAGGGCTTAGTGAGAGAGGATGGGACAGAGAACAGGATGAGAAGGACATAAGGCAAGGCTAGGACAGGCAAGGACAGGCAAGGCAAGGCTAGGCTGCAGGACATGTTTTTGCTTTACAGTTTCTAGCACATTCGTCTTCAGACTAGGAGGAAAGCCATAAGACCGTATGGATTAGGCCCAAGCAAAAACCCCAGCTACTTGAGACACTTAGACTAAGCCTAAAATACCAAGATCTCTCCATAAGGATGGTTTTTATACTGTACTTCCACAATCTGCTGGCAGTACAAAAAAATAAGCTGCAGATCTCCTTAGGCTGAGTCATGGTGCTTTGGGGCAGGGACCATGCATATCATGGGAATGTTTCACAGTTTCTGCTCTGTTTTCAGTGTATGACACCAAAACACCCACCTGATGACATCCTTTCAAGAGCAAAGGCAGCAATTTGCAGAATTCCGCTTCTTAGGGGAAGAGAGAAATTGCTGAGCTGACACCAAGTCCTGCAGTGTCCCTGTCACCTGCAGAGCCACCGCATGCTCGCCACGGTAGTGGGCATTGTGACAAAGGTTCTATGTCAGCTGGGTGTGGCAGCCAGGCGCCCCCTAGGGGATGGGGAGCCTGTCAGCCCCGGGCCTGTCACTGCCTGGTGTCCCTGCTGCCACCAGCCAGGCCTCTGAAAACTTGTCAAACCATGCCCAGACTTGGGGCCAGTTTGGCCCAAAGTCTCCAAGAGACAAGTCAGGAAGAAAGATATGGGACAGAGGGAGAAAGCGAAGGGAGCAGGAGAAAGGGAAGGAAGAATAAAAAGAAGTGTTGGGCTGCAGGATTGAGATGGAGGAATTGCAAGAGAAGAGGCAGGAAGCAGGAGAGTGAGAGAAAAGGAAAGAAGAGACATGCAGCCAGACGAGGGCTTAGTGAGAGAGGATGGGACAGAGAACAGGATGAGAAGGACATAAGGCAAGGCTAGGACAGGCAAGGACAGGCAAGGCAAGGCTAGGCTGCAGGACATGTTTTTGCTTTACAGTTTCTAGCACATTCGTCTTCAGACTAGGAGGAAAGCCATAAGACCGTATGGATTAGGCCCAAGCAAAAACCCCAGCTACTTGAGACACTTAGACTAAGCCTAAAATACCAAGATCTCTCCATAAGGATGGTTTTTATACTGTACTTCCACAATCTGCTGGCAGTACAAAAAAATAAGCTGCAGATCTCCTTAGGCTGAGTCATGGTGCTTTGGGGCAGGGACCATGCATATCATGGGAATGTTTCACAGTTTCTGCTCTGTTTTCAGTGTATGACACCAAAACACCCACCTGATGACATCCTTTCAAGAGCAAAGGCAGCAATTTGCAGAATTCCGCTTCTTAGGGGAAGAGAGAAATTGCTGAGCTGACACCAAGTCCTGCAGTGTCCCTGTCACCTGCAGAGCCACCGCATGCTCGCCACGGTAGTGGGCATTGTGACAAAGGTTCTATGTCAGCTGGGTGTGGCAGCCAGGCGCCCCCTAGGGGATGGGGAGCCTGTCAGCCCCAGGCCTGTCACTGCCTGGTGTCCCTGCTGCCACCAGCCAGGCCTCTGAAAACTTGTCAAACCATGCCCAGACTTGGGGCCAGTTTGGCCCAAAGTCTCCAAGAGACAAGTCAGGAAGAAAGATATGGGACAGAGGGAGAAAGCGAAGGGAGCAGGAGAAAGGGAAGGAAGAATAAAAAGAAGTGTTGGGCTGCAGGAGTGAGATGGAGGAATTGCAAGAGAAGAGGCAGGAAGCAGGAGAGTGAGAGAAAAGGAAAGAAGAGACATGCAGCCAGACGAGGGCTTAGTGAGAGAGGATGGGACAGAGAACAGGATGAGAAGGACATAAGGCAAGGCTAGGACAGGCAAGGACAGGCAAGGCAAGGCTAGGCTGCAGTACATGTTTTTGCTTTATAGTTTCCAGCACATTCCTCTTCAGACTAGGAGGAAAGCCATAAGACCGTATGGATTAGGCCCAAGCAAAAACCCCAGCTACTTGAGACACTTAGACTAAGCCTAAAATACCAAGATCTCTCCATAAGGATGGTTTTTATACTGTACTTCCACAATCTGCTGGCAGTACAAAAAAATAAGCTGCAGATCTCCTTAGGCTGAGTCATGGTGCTTTGGGGCAGGGATCATGCATATCATGGGAATGTTTCACAGTTTCTGCTCTGTTTTCAGTGTATGACACCAAAACACCCACCGGATGACATCCTTTCAAGAGCAAAGGCAGCAATTTGCAGAATTCCGCTTCTTAGGGGAAGAGAGAAATTGCTGAGCTGACACCAAGTCCTGCAGTGTCCCTGTCACCTGCAGAGCCACCGCATCCTCGCCACGGTAGCGGGCATTGTGACAAAGGTTCTATGTCAGCTGGGTGTGGCAGCCAGGCGCCCCCTAGGGGATGGGGAGCCTGTCAGCCCCGGGCCTGTCACTGCCTGGTGTCCCTGCTGCCACCAGCCAGGCCTCTGAAAACTTGTCAAACCATGCCCAGACTTGGGGCCAGTTTGGCCCAAAGTCTCCAAGAGACAAGTCGGGAAGAAAGATATGGGACAGAGGGAGAAAGCGAAGGGAGCAGGAGAAAGGGAAGGAAGAATAATAAGTAGTGTTGGGCTGCAGGAGTGAGATGGAGGAATTGCAGGAAAAGAGGCAGGAAGCAGGAGAGTGAGAGAAAAGGAAAGAAGAGACATGCAGCCAGACGAGGGCTTAGTGAGAGAGGATGGGACAGAGAACAGGATGAGAAGGACATAAGGCAAGGCTAGGACAGGCAAGGACAGGCAAGGCAAGGCTAGGCTGCAGGACATGTTTTTGCTTTACAGTTTCTAGCACATTCGTCTTCAGACTAGGAGGAAAGCCATAAGACCGTATGGATTAGGCCCAAGCAAAAACCCCAGCTACTTGAGACACTTAGACTAAGCCTAAAATACCAAGATCTCTCCATAAGGATGGTTTTTATACTGTACTTCCACAATCTGCTGGCAGTACAAAAAAATAAGCTGCAGATCTCCTTAGGCTGAGTCATGGTGCTTTGGGGCAGGGATCATGCATATCATGGGAATGTTTCACAGTTTCTGCTCTGTTTTCAGTGTATGACACCAAAACACCCACCTGATGACATCCTTTCAAGAGCAAAGGCAGCAATTTGCAGAATTCCGCTTCTTAGGGGAAGAGAGAAATTGCTGAGCTGACACCAAGTCCTGCAGTGTCCCTGTCACCTGCAGAGCCACCGCATGCTCGCCACGGTAGCGGGCATTGTGACAAAGGTTCTATGTCAGCTGGGTGTGGCAGCCAGGCGCCCCCTAGGGGATGGGGAGCCTGTCAGCCCCGGGCCTGTCACTGCCTGGTGTCCCTGCTGCCACCAGCCAGGCCTCTGAAAACTTGTCAAACTATGCCCAGACTTGGGGCCAGTTTGGCCCAAAGTCTGCAAGAGACAAGTCGGGAAGAAAGATATGGGACAGAGGGAGAAAGCGAAGGGAGCAGGAGAAAGGGAAGGAAGAATAAAAAGTAGTGTTGGGCTGCAGGAGTGAGATGGAGGAATTGCAAGAAAAGAGGCAGGAAGCAGGAGAGTGAGAGAAAAGGAAAGAAGAGACATGCAGCCAGACGAGGGCTTAGTGAGAGAGGATGGGACAGAGAACAGGATGAGAAGGACATAAGGCAAGGCTAGGACAGGCAAGGACAGGCAAGGCAAGGCTAGGCTGCAGGACATGTTTTTGCTTTACAGTTTCTAGCACATTCGTCTTCAGACTAGGAGGAAAGCCATAAGACCGTATGGATTAGGCCCAAGCAAAAACCCCAGCTACTTGAGACACTTAGACTAAGCCTAAAATACCAAGATCTCTCCATAAGGATGGTTTTTATACTGTACTTCCACAATCTGCTGGCAGTACAAAAAAATAAGCTGCAGATCTCCTTAGGCTGAGTCATGGTGCTTTGGGGCAGGGACCATGCATATCATGGGAATGTTTCACAGTTTCTGCTCTGTTTTCAGTGTATGACACCAAAACACCCACCTGATGACATCCTTTCAAGAGCAAAGGCAGCAATTTGCAGAATTCCGCTTCTTAGGGGAAGAGAGAAATTGCTGAGCTGACACCAAGTCCTGCAGTGTCCCTGTCACCTGCAGAGCCACCGCATGCTCGCCACGGTAGCGGGCATTGTGACAAAGGTTCTATGTCAGCTGGGTGTGGCAGCCAGGCGCCCCCTAGGGGATGGGGAGCCTGTCAGCCCCGGGCCTGTCACTGCCTGGTGTTCCTGCTGCCACCAGCCAGGCCTCTGAAAACTTGTCAAACCATGCCCAGACTTGGGGCCAGTTTGGCCCAAAGTCTGCAAGAGACAAGTCGGGAAGAAAGATATGGGACAGAGGGAGAAAGCGAAGGGAGCAGGAGAAAGGGAAGGAAGAATAAAAAGTAGTGTTGGGCTGCAGGAGTGAGATGGAGGAATTGCAGGAAAAGAGGCAGGAAGCAGGAGAGTGAGAGAAAAGGAAAGAAGAGACATGCAGCCAGACGAGGGCTTAGTGAGAGAGGATGGGACAGAGAACAGGATGAGAAGGACATAAGGCAAGGCTAGGACAGGCAAGGACAGGCAAGGCAAGGCTAGGCTGCAGGACATGTTTTTGCTTTACAGTTTCTAGCACATTCGTCTTCAGACTAGGAGGAAAGCCATAAGACCGTATGGATTAGGCCCAAGCAAAAACCCCAGCTACTTGAGACACTTAGACTAAGCCTAAAATACCAAGATCTCTCCATAAGGATGGTTTTTATACTGTACTTCCACAATCTGCTGGCAGTACAAAAAAATAAGCTGCAGATCTCCTTAGGCTGAGTCATGGTGCTTTGGGGCAGGGACCATGCATATCATGGGAATGTTTCACAGTTTCTGCTCTGTTTTCAGTGTATGACACCAAAACACCCACCTGATGACATCCTTTCAAGAGCAAAGGCAGCAATTTGCAGAATTCCGCTTCTTAGGGGAAGAGAGAAATTGCTGAGCTGACACCAAGTCCTGCAGTGTCCCTGTCACCTGCAGAGCCACCGCATGCTCGCCACGGTAGTGGGCATTGTGACAAAGGTTCTATGTCAGCTGGGTGTGGCAGCCAGGCGCCCCCTAGGGGATGGGGAGCCTGTCAGCCCCAGGCCTGTCACTGCCTGGTGTCCCTGCTGCCACCAGCCAGGCCTCTGAAAACTTGTCAAACCATGCCCAGACTTGGGGCCAGTTTGGCCCAAAGTCTCCAAGAGACAAGTCAGGAAGAAAGATATGGGACAGAGGGAGAAAGCGAAGGGAGCAGGAGAAAGGGAAGGAAGAATAAAAAGAAGTGTTGGGCTGCAGGAGTGAGATGGAGGAATTGCAAGAGAAGAGGCAGGAAGCAGGAGAGTGAGAGAAAAGGAAAGAAGAGACATGCAGCCAGACGAGGGCTTAGTGAGAGAGGATGGGACAGAGAACAGGATGAGAAGGACATAAGGCAAGGCTAGGACAGGCAAGGACAGGCAAGGCAAGGCTAGGCTGCAGTACATGTTTTTGCTTTATAGTTTCCAGCACATTCCTCTTCAGACTAGGAGGAAAGCCATAAGACCGTATGGATTAGGCCCAAGCAAAAACCCCAGCTACTTGAGACACTTAGACTAAGCCTAAAATACCAAGATCTCTCCATAAGGATGGTTTTTATACTGTACTTCCACAATCTGCTGGCAGTACAAAAAAATAAGCTGCAGATCTCCTTAGGCTGAGTCATGGTGCTTTGGGGCAGGGATCATGCATATCATGGGAATGTTTCACAGTTTCTGCTCTGTTTTCAGTGTATGACACCAAAACACCCACCTGATGACATCCTTTCAAGAGCAAAGGCAGCAATTTGCAGAATTCCGCTTCTTAGGGGAAGAGAGAAATTGCTGAGCTGACACCAAGTCCTGCAGTGTCCCTGTCACCTGCAGAGCCACCGCATCCTCGCCACGGTAGCGGGCATTGTGACAAAGGTTCTATGTCAGCTGGGTGTGGCAGCCAGGCGCCCCCTAGGGGATGGGGAGCCTGTCAGCCCCGGGCCTGTCACTGCCTGGTGTCCCTGCTGCCACCAGCCAGGCCTCTGAAAACTTGTCAAACCATGCCCAGACTTGGGGCCAGTTTGGCCCAAAGTCTCCAAGAGACAAGTCGGGAAGAAAGATATGGGACAGAGGGAGAAAGCGAAGGGAGCAGGAGAAAGGGAAGGAAGAATAATAAGTAGTGTTGGGCTGCAGGAGTGAGATGGAGGAATTGCAGGAAAAGAGGCAGGAAGCAGGAGAGTGAGAGAAAAGGAAAGAAGAGACATGCAGCCAGACGAGGGCTTAGTGAGAGAGGATGGGACAGAGAACAGGATGAGAAGGACATAAGGCAAGGCTAGGACAGGCAAGGACAGGCAAGGCAAGGCTAGGCTGCAGGACATGTTTTTGCTTTACAGTTTCTAGCACATTCGTCTTCAGACTAGGAGGAAAGCCATAAGACCGTATGGATTAGGCCCAAGCAAAAACCCCAGCTACTTGAGACACTTAGACTAAGCCTAAAATACCAAGATCTCTCCATAAGGATGGTTTTTATACTGTACTTCCACAATCTGCTGGCAGTACAAAAAAATAAGCTGCAGATCTCCTTAGGCTGAGTCATGGTGCTTTGGGGCAGGGATCATGCATATCATGGGAATGTTTCACAGTTTCTGCTCTGTTTTCAGTGTATGACACCAAAACACCCACCTGATGACATCCTTTCAAGAGCAAAGGCAGCAATTTGCAGAATTCCGCTTCTTAGGGGAAGAGAGAAATTGCTGAGCTGACACCAAGTCCTGCAGTGTCCCTGTCACCTGCAGAGCCACCGCATGCTCGCCACGGTAGCGGGCATTGTGACAAAGGTTCTATGTCAGCTGGGTGTGGCAGCCAGGCGCCCCCTAGGGGATGGGGAGCCTGTCAGCCCCGGGCCTGTCACTGCCTGGTGTCCCTGCTGCCACCAGCCAGGCCTCTGAAAACTTGTCAAACCATGCCCAGACTTGGGGCCAGTTTGGCCCAAAGTCTGCAAGAGACAAGTCGGGAAGAAAGATATGGGACAGAGGGAGAAAGCGAAGGGAGCAGGAGAAAGGGAAGGAAGAATAAAAAGTAGTGTTGGGCTGCAGGAGTGAGATGGAGGAATTGCAAGAAAAGAGGCAGGAAGCAGGAGAGTGAGAGAAAAGGAAAGAAGAGACATGCAGCCAGACGAGGGCTTAGTGAGAGAGGATGGGACAGAGAACAGGATGAGAAGGACATAAGGCAAGGCTAGGACAGGCAAGGACAGGCAAGGCAAGGCTAGGCTGCAGGACATGTTTTTGCTTTACAGTTTCTAGCACATTCCTCTTCAGACTAGGAGGAAAGCCATAAGACCGTATGGATTAGGCCCAAGCAAAAACCCCAGCTACTTGAGACACTTAGACTAAGCCTAAAATACCAAGATCTCTCCATAAGGATGGTTTTTATACTGTACTTCCACAATCTGCTGGCAGTACAAAAAAATAAGCTGCAGATCTCCTTAGGCTGAGTCATGGTGCTTTGGGGCAGGGACCATGCATATCATGGGAATGTTTCACAGTTTCTGCTCTGTTTTCAGTGTATGACACCAAAACACCCACCTGATGACATCCTTTCAAGAGCAAAGGCAGCAATTTGCAGAATTCCGCTTCTTAGGGGAAGAGAGAAATTGCTGAGCTGACACCAAGTCCTGCAGTGTCCCTGTCACCTGCAGAGCCACCGCATGCTCGCCACGGTAGCGGGCATTGTGACAAAGGTTCTATGTCAGCTGGGTGTGGCAGCCAGGCGCCCCCTAGGGGATGGGGAGCCTGTCAGCCCCGGGCCTGTCACTGCCTGGTGTTCCTGCTGCCACCAGCCAGGCCTCTGAAAACTTGTCAAACCATGCCCAGACTTGGGGCCAGTTTGGCCCAAAGTCTCCAAGAGACAAGTCGGGAAGAAAGATATGGGACAGAGGGAGAAAGCGAAGGGAGCAGGAGAAAGGGAAGGAAGAATAAAAAGTAGTGTTGGGCTGCAGGAGTGAGATGGAGGAATTGCAGGAAAAGAGGCAGGAAGCAGGAGAGTGAGAGAAAAGGAAAGAAGAGACATGCAGCCAGACGAGGGCTTAGTGAGAGAGGATGGGACAGAGAACAGGATGAGAAGGACATAAGGCAAGGCTAGGACAGGCAAGGACAGGCAAGGCAAGGCTAGGCTGCAGGACATGTTTTTGCTTTACAGTTTCTAGCACATTCGTCTTCAGACTAGGAGGAAAGCCATAAGACCGTATGGATTAGGCCCAAGCAAAAACCCCAGCTACTTGAGACACTTAGACTAAGCCTAAAATACCAAGATCTCTCCATAAGGATGGTTTTTATACTGTACTTCCACAATCTGCTGGCAGTACAAAAAAATAAGCTGCAGATCTCCTTAGGCTGAGTCATGGTGCTTTGGGGCAGGGACCATGCATATCATGGGAATGTTTCACAGTTTCTGCTCTGTTTTCAGTGTATGACACCAAAACACCCACCTGATGACATCCTTTCAAGAGCAAAGGCAGCAATTTGCAGAATTCCGCTTCTTAGGGGAAGAGAGAAATTGCTGAGCTGACACCAAGTCCTGCAGTGTCCCTGTCACCTGCAGAGCCACCGCATCCTCGCCACGGTAGCGGGCATTGTGACAAAGGTTCTATGTCAGCTGGGTGTGGCAGCCAGGCGCCCCCTAGGGGATGGGGAGCCTGTCAGCCCCGGGCCTGTCACTGCCTGGTGTCCCTGCTGCCACCAGCCAGGCCTCTGAAAACTTGTCAAACCATGCCCAGACTTGGGGCCAGTTTGGCCCAAAGTCTCCAAGAGACAAGTCGGGAAGAAAGATATGGGACAGAGGGAGAAAGCGAAGGGAGCAGGAGAAAGGGAAGGAAGAATAAAAAGTAGTGTTGGGCTGCAGGAGTGAGATGGAGGAATTGCAGGAAAAGAGGCAGGAAGCAGGAGAGTGAGAGAAAAGGAAAGAAGAGACATGCAGCCAGACGAGGGCTTAGTGAGAGAGGATGGGACAGAGAACAGGATGAGAAGGACATAAGGCAAGGCTAGGACAGGCAAGGACAGGCAAGGCAAGGCTAGGCTGCAGGACATGTTTTTGCTTTACAGTTTCTAGCACATTCGCCTTCAGACTAGGAGGAAAGCCATAAGACCGTATGGATTAGGCCCAAGCAAAAACCCCAGCTACTTGAGACACTTAGACTAAGCCTAAAATACCAAGATCTCTCCATAAGGATGGTTTTTATACTGTACTTCCACAACCTGCTGGCAGTACAAAAAAATAAGCTGCAGATCTCCTTAGGCTGAGTCATGGTGCTTTGGGGCAGGGACCATGCATATCATGGGAATGTTTCACAGTTTCTGCTCTGTTTTCAGTGTATGACACCAAAACACCCACCTGATGACATCCTTTCAAGAGCAAAGGCAGCAATTTGCAGAATTCCGCTTCTTAGGGGAAGAGAGAAATTGCTGAGCTGACACCAAGTCCTGCAGTGTCCCTGTCACCTGCAGAGCCACCGCATCCTCGCCACGGTAGTGGGCATTGTGACAAAGGTTCTATGTCAGCTGGGTGTGGCAGCCAGGCGCCCCCTAGGGGATGGGGAGCCTGTCAGCCCCGGGCCTGTCACTGCCTGGTGTCCCTGCTGCCACCAGCCAGGCCTCTGAAAACTTGTCAAACCATGCCCAGACTTGGGGCCAGTTTGGCCCAAAGTCTCCAAGAGACAAGTCGGGAAGAAAGATATGGGACAGAGGGAGAAAGCGAAGGGAGCAGGAGAAAGGGAAGGAAGAATAAAAAGTAGTGTTGGGCTGCAGGAGTGAGATGGAGGAATTGCAGGAAAAGAGGCAGGAAGCAGGAGAGTGAGAGAAAAGGAAAGAAGAGACATGCAGCCAGACGAGGGCTTAGTGAGAGAGGATGGGACAGAGAACAGGATGAGAAGGACATAAGGCAAGGCTAGGACAGGCAAGGACAGGCAAGGCAAGGCTAGGCTGCAGGACATGTTTTTGCTTTACAGTTTCTAGCACATTCGTCTTCAGACTAGGAGGAAAGCCATAAGACCGTATGGATTAGGCCCAAGCAAAAACCCCAGCTACTTGAGACACTTAGACTAAGCCTAAAATACCAAGATCTCTCCATAAGGATGGTTTTTATACTGTACTTCCACAATCTGCTGGCAGTACAAAAAAATAAGCTGCAGATCTCCTTAGGCTGAGTCATGGTGCTTTGGGGCAGGGATCATGCATATCATGGGAATGTTTCACAGTTTCTGCTCTGTTTTCAGTGTATGACACCAAAACACCCACCTGATGACATCCTTTCAAGAGCAAAGGCAGCAATTTGCAGAATTCCGCTTCTTAGGGGAAGAGAGAAATTCCCGAGCTGACACCAAGTCCTGCAGTGTCCCTGTCACCTGCAGAGCCACCGCATCCTCGCCACGGTAGCGGGCATTGTGACAAAGGTTCTATGTCAGCTGGGTGTGGCAGCCAGGCGCCCCCTAGGGGATGGGGAGCCTGTCAGCCCCGGGCCTGTCACTGCCTGGTGTCCCTGCTGCCACCAGCCAGGCCTCTGAAAACTTGTCAAACCATGCCCAGACTTGGGGCCAGTTTGGCCCAAAGTCTCCAAGAGACAAGTCGGGAAGAAAGATATGGGACAGAGGGAGAAAGCGAAGGGAGCAGGAGAAAGGGAAGGAAGAATAAAAAGTAGTGTTGGGCTGCAGGAGTGAGATGGAGGAATTGCAGGAAAAGAGGCAGGAAGCAGGAGAGTGAGAGAAAAGGAAAGAAGAGACATGCAGCCAGACGAGGGCTTAGTGAGAGAGGATGGGACAGAGAACAGGATGAGAAGGACATAAGGCAAGGCTAGGACAGGCAAGGAAAGGCAAGGCAAGGCTAGGCTGCAGGACATGTTTTTGCTTTACAGTTTCTAGCACATTCGTCTTCAGACTAGGAGGAAAGCCATAAGACCGTATGGATTAGGCCCAAGCAAAAACCCCAGCTACTTGAGACACTTAGACTAAGCCTAAAATACCAAGATCTCTACATAAGGATGGTTTTTATACTGTACTTCCACAATCTGCTGGCAGTACAAAAAAATAAGCTGCAGATCTCCTTAGGCTGAGTCATGGTGCTTTGGGGCAGGGATCATGCATATCATGGGAATGTTTCACAGTTTCTGCTCTGTTTTCAGTGTATGACACCAAAACACCCACCTGATGACATCCTTTTAAGAGCAAAGGCAGCAATTTGCAGAATTCCGCTTCTTAGGGGAAGAGAGAAATTGCTGAGCTGACACCAAGTCCTGCAGTGTCCCTGTCACCTGCAGAGCCACCGCATCCTCGCCACGGTAGCGGGCATTGTGACAAAGGTTCTATGTCAGCTGGGTGTGGCAGCCAGGCGCCCCCTAGGGGATGGGGAGCCTGTCAGCCCCGGGCCTGTCACTGCCTGGTGTCCCTGATGCCACCAGCCAGGCCTCTGAAAACTTGTCAAACCATGCCCAGACTTGGGGCCAGTTTGGCCCAAAGTCTCCAAGAGACAAGTCGGGAAGAAAGATATGGGACAGAGGGAGAAAGCGAAGGGAGCAGGAGAAAGGGAAGGAAGAATAAAAAGTAGTGTTGGGCTGCAGGAGTGAGATGGAGGAATTGCAGGAAAAGAGGCAGGAAGCAGGAGAGTGAGAGAAAAGGAAAGAAGAGACATGCAGCCAGACGAGGGCTTAGTGAGAGAGGATGGGACAGAGAACAGGATGAGAAGGACATAAGGCAAGGCTAGGACAGGCAAGGACAGGCAAGGCAAGGCTAGGCTGCAGGACATGTTTTTGCTTTACAGTTTCTAGCACATTCGTCTTCAGACTAGGAGGAAAGCCATAAGACCGTATGGATTAGGCCCAAGCAAAAACCCCAGCTACTTGAGACACTTAGACTAAGCCTAAAATACCAAGATCTCTCCATAAGGATGGTTTTTATACTCTACTTCCACAATCTGCTGGCAGTACAAAAAAATAAGCTGCAGATCTCCTTAGGCTGAGTCATGGTGCTTTGGGGCAGGGATCATGCATATCATGGGAATGTTTCACAGTTTCTGCTCTGTTTTCAGTGTATGACACCAAAACACCCACCTGATGACATCCTTTCAAGAGCAAAGGCAGCAATTTGCAGAATTCCGCTTCTTAGGGGAAGAGAGAAATTCCCGAGCTGACACCAAGTCCTGCAGTGTCCCTGTCACCTGCAGAGCCACCGCATCCTCGCCACGGTAGCGGGCATTGTGACAAAGGTTCTATGTCAGCTGGGTGTGGCAGCCAGGCGCCCCCTAGGGGATGGGGAGCCTGTCAGCCCCGGGCCTGTCACTGCCTGGTGTCCCTGCTGCCACCAGCCAGGCCTCTGAAAACTTGTCAAACCATGCCCAGACTTGGGGCCAGTTTGGCCCAAAGTCTCCAAGAGACAAGTCGGGAAGAAAGATATGGGACAGAGGGAGAAAGCGAAGGGAGCAGGAGAAAGGGAAGGAAGAATAAAAAGTAGTGTTGGGCTGCAGGAGTGAGATGGAGGAATTGCAGGAAAAGAGGCAGGAAGCAGGAGAGTGAGAGAAAAGGAAAGAAGAGACATGCAGCCAGACGAGGGCTTAGTGAGAGAGGATGGGACAGAGAACAGGATGAGAAGGACATAAGGCAAGGCTAGGACAGGCAAGGAAAGGCAAGGCAAGGCTAGGCTGCAGGACATGTTTTTGCTTTACAGTTTCTAGCACATTCGTCTTCAGACTAGGAGGAAAGCCATAAGACCGTATGGATTAGGCCCAAGCAAAAACCCCAGCTACTTGAGACACTTAGACTAAGCCTAAAATACCAAGATCTCTACATAAGGATGGTTTTTATACTGTACTTCCACAATCTGCTGGCAGTACAAAAAAATAAGCTGCAGATCTCCTTAGGCTGAGTCATGGTGCTTTGGGGCAGGGATCATGCATATCATGGGAATGTTTCACAGTTTCTGCTCTGTTTTCAGTGTATGACACCAAAACACCCACCTGATGACATCCTTTTAAGAGCAAAGGCAGCAATTTGCAGAATTCCGCTTCTTAGGGGAAGAGAGAAATTGCTGAGCTGACACCAAGTCCTGCAGTGTCCCTGTCACCTGCAGAGCCACCGCATCCTCGCCACGGTAGCGGGCATTGTGACAAAGGTTCTATGTCAGCTGGGTGTGGCAGCCAGGCGCCCCCTAGGGGATGGGGAGCCTGTCAGCCCCGGGCCTGTCACTGCCTGGTGTCCCTGATGCCACCAGCCAGGCCTCTGAAAACTTGTCAAACCATGCCCAGACTTGGGGCCAGTTTGGCCCAAAGTCTCCAAGAGACAAGTCGGGAAGAAAGATATGGGACAGAGGGAGAAAGCGAAGGGAGCAGGAGAAAGGGAAGGAAGAATAAAAAGTAGTGTTGGGCTGCAGGAGTGAGATGGAGGAATTGCAGGAAAAGAGGCAGGAAGCAGGAGAGTGAGAGAAAAGGAAAGAAGAGACATGCAGCCAGACGAGGGCTTAGTGAGAGAGGATGGGACAGAGAACAGGATGAGAAGGACATAAGGCAAGGCTAGGACAGGCAAGGACAGGCAAGGCAAGGCTAGGCTGCAGGACATGTTTTTGCTTTACAGTTTCTAGCACATTCGTCTTCAGACTAGGAGGAAAGCCATAAGACCGTATGGATTAGGCCCAAGCAAAAACCCCAGCTACTTGAGACACTTAGACTAAGCCTAAAATACCAAGATCTCTCCATAAGGATGGTTTTTATACTCTACTTCCACAATCTGCTGGCAGTACAAAAAAATAAGCTGCAGATCTCCTTAGGCTGAGTCATGGTGCTTTGGGGCAGGGATCATGCATATCATGGGAATGTTTCACAGTTTCTGCTCTGTTTTCAGTGTATGACACCAAAACACCCACCTGATGACATCCTTTCAAGAGCAAAGGCAGCAATTTGCAGAATTCCGCTTCTTAGGGGAAGAGAGAAATTCCCGAGCTGACACCAAGTCCTGCAGTGTCCCTGTCACCTGCAGAGCCACCGCATCCTCGCCACGGTAGCGGGCATTGTGACAAAGGTTCTATGTCAGCTGGGTGTGGCAGCCAGGCGCCCCCTAGGGGATGGGGAGCCTGTCAGCCCCGGGCCTGTCACTGCCTGGTGTCCCTGATGCCACCAGCCAGGCCTCTGAAAACTTGTCAAACCATGCCCAGACTTGGGGCCAGTTTGGCCCAAAGTCTCCAAGAGACAAGTCGGGAAGAAAGATATGGGACAGAGGGAGAAAGCGAAGGGAGCAGGAGAAAGGGAAGGAAGAATAAAAAGTAGTGTTGGGCTGCAGGAGTGAGATGGAGGAATTGCAGGAAAAGAGGCAGGAAGCAGGAGAGTGAGAGAAAAGGAAAGAAGAGACATGCAGCCAGACGAGGGCTTAGTGAGAGAGGATGGGACAGAGAACAGGATGAGAAGGACATAAGGCAAGGCTAGGACAGGCAAGGACAGGCAAGGCAAGGCTAGGCTGCAGGACATGTTTTTGCTTTACAGTTTCTAGCACATTCGTCTTCAGACTAGGAGGAAAGCCATAAGACCGTATGGATTAGGCCCAAGCAAAAACCCCAGCTACTTGAGACACTTAGACTAAGCCTAAAATACCAAGATCTCTCCATAAGGATGGTTTTTATACTGTACTTCCACAATCTGCTGGCAGTACAAAAAAATAAGCTGCAGATCTCCTTAGGCTGAGTCATGGTGCTTTGGGGCAGGGATCATGCATATCATGGGAATGTTTCACAGTTTCTGCTCTGTTTTCAGTGTATGACACCAAAACACCCACCTGATGACATCCTTTCAAGAGCAAAGGCAGCAATTTGCAGAATTCCGCTTCTTAGGGGAAGAGAGAAATTGCTGAGCTGACACCAAGTCCTGCAGTGTCCCTGTCACCTGCAGAGCCACCGCATCCTCGCCACGGTAGCGGGCATTGTGACAAAGGTTCTATGTCAGCTGGGTGTGGCAGCCAGGCGCCCCCTAGGGGATGGGGAGCCTGTCAGCCCCGGGCCTGTCACTGCCTGGTGTCCCTGCTGCCACCAGCCAGGCCTCTGAAAACTTGTCAAACCATGCCCAGACTTGGGGCCAGTTTGGCCCAAAGTCTCCAAGAGACAAGTCGGGAAGAAAGATATGGGACAGAGGGAGAAAGCAAAGGGAGCAGGAGAAAGGGAAGGAAGAATAAAAAGTAGTGTTGGGCTGCAGGAGTGAGATGGAGGAATTGCAAGAAAAGAGGCAGGAAGCAGGAGAGTGAGAGAAAAGGAAAGAAGAGACATGCAGCCAGACGAGGGCTTAGTGAGAGAGGATGGGACAGAGAACAGGATGAGAAGGACATAAGGCAAGGCTAGGACAGGCAAGGACAGGCAAGGCAAGGCTAGGCTGCAGGACATGTTTTTGCTTTACAGTTTCTAGCACATTCGTCTTCAGACTAGGAGGAAAGCCATAAGACCGTATGGATTAGGCCCAAGCAAAAACCCCAGCTACTTGAGACACTTAGACTAAGCCTAAAATACCAAGATCTCTCCATAAGGATGGTTTTTATACTGTACTTCCACAACCTGCTGGCAGTACAAAAAAATAAGCTGCAGATCTCCTTAGGCTGAGTCATGGTGCTTTGGGGCAGGGACCATGCATATCATGGGAATGTTTCACAGTTTCTGCTCTGTTTTCAGTGTATGACACCAAAACACCCACCTGATGACATCCTTTCAAGAGCAAAGGCAGCAATTTGCAGAATTCCGCTTCTTAGGGGAAGTGAGAAATTGCTGAGCTGACACCAAGTCCTGCAGTGTCCCTGTCACCTGCAGAGCCACCGCATCCTCGCCACGGTAGCGGGCATTGTGACAAAGGTTCTATGTCAGCTGGGTGTGGCAGCCAGGCGCCCCCTAGGGGATGGGGAGCCTGTCAGCCCCGGGCCTGTCACTGCCTGGTGTCCCTGCTGCCACCAGCCAGGCCTCTGAAAACTTGTCAAACCATGCCCAGACTTGGGGCCAGTTTGGCCCAAAGTCTCCAAGAGACAAGTCGGGAAGAAAGATATGGGACAGAGGGAGAAAGCGAAGGGAGCAGGAGAAAGGGAAGGAAGAATATAAAGTAGTGTTGGGCTGCAGGAGTGAGATGGAGGAATTGCAGGAAAAGAGGCAGGAAGCAGGAGAGTGAGAGAAAAGGAAAGAAGAGACATGCAGCCAGACGAGGGCTTAGTGAGAGAGGATGGGACAGAGAACAGGATGAGAAGGACATAAGGCAAGGCTAGGACAGGCAAGGACAGGCAAGGCAAGGCTAGGCTGCAGGACATGTTTTTGCTTTACAGTTTCTAGCACATTCGTCTTCAGACTAGGAGGAAAGCCATAAGACCGTATGGATTAGGCCCAAGCAAAAACCCCAGCTACTTGAGACACTTAGACTAAGCCTAAAATACCAAGATCTCTCCATAAGGATGGTTTTTATACTGTACTTCCACAATCTGCTGGCAGTACAAAAAAATAAGCTGCAGATCTCCTTAGGCTGAGTCATGGTGCTTTGGGGCAGGGATCATGCATATCATGGGAATGTTTCACAGTTTCTGCTCTGTTTTCAGTGTATGACACCAAAACACCCACCTGATGACATCCTTTCAAGAGCAAAGGCAGCAATTTGCAGAATTCCGCTTCTTAGGGGAAGAGAGAAATTGCTGAGCTGACACCAAGTCCTGCAGTGTCCCTGTCACCTGCAGAGCCACCGCATCCTCGCCACGGTAGCGGGCATTGTGACAAAGGTTCTATGTCAGCTGGGTGTGGCAGCCAGGCGCCCCCTAGGGGATGGGGAGCCTGTCAGTCCCGGGCCTGTCACTGCCTGGTGTCCCTGCTGCCGCCAGCCAGGCCTCTGAAAACTTGTCAAACCATGCCCAGATTTGGGGCCAGTTTGGCCCAAAGTCTCCAAGAGACAAGTCGGGAAGAAAGATATGGGACAGAGGGAGAAAGCGAAGGGAGCAGGAGAAAGGGAAGGAAGAATAAAAAGTAGTGTTGGGCTGCAGGAGTGAGATGGAGGAATTGCAAGAAAAGAGGCAGGAAGCAGGAGAGTGAGAGAAAAGGAAAGAAGAGACATGCAGCCAGACGAGGGCTTAGTGAGAGAGGATGGGACAGAGAACAGGATGAGAAGGACATAAGGCAAGGCTAGGACAGGCAAGGACAGGCAAGGCAAGGCTAGGCTGCAGGACATGTTTTTGCTTTACAGTTTCTAGCACATTCGTCTTCAGACTAGGAGGAAAGCCATAAGACCATATGGATTAGGCCCAAGCAAAAACCCCAGCTACTTGAGACACTTAGACTAAGCCTAAAATACCAAGATCTCTCCATAAGGATGGTTTTTATACTGTACTTCCACAATCTGCTGGCAGTACAAAAAAATAAGCTGCAGATCTCCTTAGGCTGAGTCATGGTGCTTTGGGGCAGGGACCATGCATATCATGGGAATGTTTCACAGTTTCTGCTCTGTTTTCAGTGTATGACACCAAAACACCCACCTGATGACATCCTTTCAAGAGCAAAGGAAGCAATTTGCAGAATTCCGCATCTTAGGGGAAGAGAGAAATTGCTGAGCTGACACCAAGTCCTGCAGTGTCCCTGTCACCTGCAGAGCCACCGCATCCTCGCCACGGTAGCGGGCATTGTGACAAAGGTTCTATGTCAGCTGGGTGTGGCAGCCAGGCGCCCCCTAGGGGATGGGGAGCCTGTCAGCCCCGGGCCTGTCACTGCCTGGTGTCCCTGCTGCCGCCAGCCAGGCCTCTGAAAACTTGTCAAACCATGCCCAGATTTGGGGCCAGTTTGGCCCAAAGTCTCCAAGAGACAAGTCGGGAAGAAAGATATGGGACAGAGGGAGAAAGCGAAGGGAGCAGGAGAAAGGGAAGGAAGAATAAAAAGTAGTGTTGGGCTGCAGGAGTGAGATGGAGGAATTGCAGGAAAAGCGGCAGGAAGCAGGAGAGTGAGAGAAAAGGAAAGAAGAGACATGCAGCCAGACGAGGGCTTAGTGAGAGAGGATGGGACAGAGAACAGGATGAGAAGGACATAAGGCAAGGCTAGGACAGGCAAGGACAGGCAAGGCAAGGCTAGGCTGCAGGACATGTTTTTGCTTTACAGTTTCTTGCACATTCGTCTTCAGACTAGGAGGAAAGTCATAAGACCGTATGGATTAGGCCCAAGCAAAAACCCCAGCTACTTGAGACACTTAGACTAAGCCTAAAATACCAAGATCTCTCCATAAGGATGGTTTTTATACTGTACTTCCACAATCTGCTGGCAGTACAAAAAAATAAGCTGCAGATCTCCTTAGGCTGAGTCATGGTGCTTTGGGGCAGGGATCATGCACATCATGGGAATGTTTCACAGTTTCTGCTCTGTTTTCAGTGTATGACACCAAAACACCCACCTGATGACATCCTTTCAAGAGCAAAGGCAGCAATTTGCAGAATTCCGCTTCTTAGGGGAAGAGAGAAAGTGCTGAGCTGACACCAAGTCCTGCAGTGTCCCTGTCACCTGCAGAGCCACCGCAAGCTCGCCACGGTAGCGGGCATTGTGACAAAGGTTCTATGTCAGCTGGCTGTGGCAGCCAGGCGCCCCCTAGGGGATGGGGAGCCTGTCAGCCCCGGGCCTGTCACTGCCTGGTGTCCCTGCTGCCACCAGCCAGGCCTCTGAAAACTTGTCAAACCATGCCCAGACTTGGGGCCAGTTTGGCCCAAAGTCTCCAAGAGACAAGTCGGGAAGAAAGATATGGGACAGAGGGAGAAAGCGAAGGGAGCAGGAGAAAGGGAAGGAAGAATAAAAAGTAGTGTTGGGCTGCAGGAGTGAGATGGAGGAATTGCAGGAAAAGCGGCAGGAAGCAGGAGAGTGAGAGAAAAGGAAAGAAGAGACATGCAGCCAGACGAGGGCTTAGTGAGAGAGGATGGGACAGAGAACAGGATGAGAAGGACATAAGGCAAGGCTAGGACAGGCAAGGACAGGCAAGGCAAGGCTAGGCTGCAGGACATGTTTTTGCTTTACAGTTTCTTGCACATTCGTCTTCAGACTAGGAGGAAAGTCATAAGACCGTATGGATTAGGCCCAAGCAAAAACCCCAGCTACTTGAGACACTTAGACTAAGCCTAAAATACCAAGATCTCTCCATAAGGATGGTTTTTATACTGTACTTCCACAATCTGCTGGCAGTACAAAAAAAGAAGCTGCAGATCTCCTTAGGCTGAGTCATGGTGCTTTGGGGCAGGGACCATGCATATCATGGGAATGTTTCACAGTTTCTGCTCTGTTTTCAGTGTATGACACCAAAACACACACCTGATGACATCCTTTCAAGAGCAAAGGCAGCAATTTGCAGAATTCCGCTTCTTAGGGGAAGAGAGAAATTGCTGAGCTGACACCAAGTCCTGCAGTGTCCCTGTCACCTGCAGAGCCACCGCATGCTCGCCACGGTAGCGGGCATTGTGACAAAGGTTCTATGTCAGCTGGGTGTGGCAGCCAGGCGCCCCCTAGGGGATGGGGAGCCTGTCAGCCCCGGGCCTGTCACTGCCTGGTGTCCTTGCTGCCACCAGCCAGGCCTCGGAAAACTTGTCAAACCATGCCCAGACTTGGGGCCAGTTTGGCCCAAAGTCTCCAAGAGACAAGTCGGGAAGAAAGATATGGGACAGAGGGAGAAAGCGAAGGGAGCAGGAGAAAGGGAAGGAAGAATATAAAGTAGTGTTGGGCTGCAGGAGTGAGATGGAGGAATTGCAGGAAAAGAGGCAGGAAGCAGGAGAGTGAGAGAAAAGGAAAGAAGAGACATGCAGCCAGACGAGGGCTTAGTGAGAGAGGATGGGACAGAGAACAGGATGAGAAGGACATAAGGCAAGGCTAGGACAGGCAAGGACAGGCAAGGCAAGGCTAGGCTGCAGGACATGTTTTTGCTTTACAGTTTCTAGCACATTCGTCTTCAGACTAGGAGGAAAGCCATAAGACCGTATGGATTAGGCCCAAGCAAAAACCCCAGCTACTTGAGACACTTAGACTAAGCCTAAAATACCAAGATCTCTCCATAAGGATGGTTTTTATACTCTACTTCCACAATCTGCTGGCAGTACAAAAAAAGAAGCTGCAGATCTCCTTAGGCTGAGTCATGGTGCTTTGGGGCAGGGACCATGCATATCATGGGAATGTTTCACAGTTTCTGCTCTGTTTTCAGTGTATGACACCAAAACACACACCTGATGACATCCTTTCAAGAGCAAAGGCAGCAATTTGCAGAATTCCGCTTCTTAGGGGAAGAGAGAAATTGCTGAGCTGACACCAAGTCCTGCAGTGTCCCTGTCACCTGCAGAGCCACCGCATGCTCGCCACGGTAGCGGGCATTGTGACAAAGGTTCTATGTCAGCTGGGTGTGGCAGCCAGGCGCCCCCTAGGGGATGGGGAGCCTGTCAGCCCCGGGCCTGTCACTGCCTGGTGTCCTTGCTGCCACCAGCCAGGCCTCGGAAAACTTGTCAAACCATGCCCAGACTTGGGGCCAGTTTGGCCCAAAGTCTCCAAGAGACAAGTCGGGAAGAAAGATATGGGACAGAGGGAGAAAGCGAAGGGAGCAGGAGAAAGGGAAGGAAGAATATAAAGTAGTGTTGGGCTGCAGGAGTGAGATGGAGGAATTGCAGGAAAAGAGGCAGGAAGCAGGAGAGTGAGAGAAAAGGAAAGAAGAGACATGCAGCCAGACGAGGGCTTAGTGAGAGAGGATGGGACAGAGAACAGGATGAGAAGGACATAAGGCAAGGCTAGGACAGGCAAGGACAGGCAAGGCAAGGCTAGGCTGCAGGACATGTTTTTGCTTTACAGTTTCTAGCACATTCGTCTTCAGACTAGGAGGAAAGCCATAAGACCGTATGGATTAGGCCCAAGCAAAAACCCCAGCTACTTGAGACACTTAGACTAAGCCTAAAATACCAAGATCTCTCCATAAGGATGGTTTTTATACTCTACTTCCACAATCTGCTGGCAGTACAAAAAAAGAAGCTGCAGATCTCCTTAGGCTGAGTCATGGTGCTTTGGGGCAGGGACCATGCATATCATGGGAATGTTTCACAGTTTCTGCTCTGTTTTCAGTGTATGACACCAAAACACACACCTGATGACATCCTTTCAAGAGCAAAGGCAGCAATTTGCAGAATTCCGCTTCTTAGGGGAAGAGAGAAATTGCTGAGCTGACACCAAGTCCTGCAGTGTCCCTGTCACCTGCAGAGCCACCGCATGCTCGCCACGGTAGCGGGCATTGTGACAAAGGTTCTATGTCAGCTGGGTGTGGCAGCCAGGCGCCCCCTAGGGGATGGGGAGCCTGTCAGCCCCGGGCCTGTCACTGCCTGGTGTCCTTGCTGCCACCAGCCAGGCCTCGGAAAACTTGTCAAACCATGCCCAGACTTGGGGCCAGTTTGGCCCAAAGTCTCCAAGAGACAAGTCGGGAAGAAAGATATGGGACAGAGGGAGAAAGCGAAGGGAGCAGGAGAAAGGGAAGGAAGAATATAAAGTAGTGCTGGGCTGCAGGAGTGAGATGGAGGAATTGCAGGAAAAGAGGCAGGAAGCAGGAGAGTGAGAGAAAAGGAAAGAAGAGACATGCAGCCAGACGATGGCTTAGTGAGAGAGGATGGGACAGAGAACAGGATGAGAAGGACATAAGGCAAGGCTAGGACAGGCAAGGACAGGCAAGGCAAGGCTAGGCTGCAGGACATGTTTTTGCTTTACAGTTTCTAGCACATTCGTCTTCAGACTAGGAGGAAAGCCATAAGACCGTATGGATTAGGCCCAAGCAAAAACCCCAGCTACTTGAGACACTTAGACTAAGCCTAAAATACCAAGATCTCTCCATAAGGATGGTTTTTATACTGTACTTCCACAATCTGCTGGCAGTACAAAAAAATAAGCTGCAGATCTCCTTAGGCTGAGTCATGGTGCTTTGGGGCAGGGATCATGCATATCATGGGAATGTTTCACAGTTTCTGCTCTGTTTTCAGTGTATGACACCAAAACACCCACCTGATGACATCCTTTCAAGAGCAAAGGCAGCAATTTGCAGAATTCCGCTTCTTAGGGGAAGAGAGAAATTGCTGAGCTGACACCAAGTCCTGCAGTGTCCCTGTCACCTGCAGAGCCACCGCATGCTCGCCACGGTAGCGGGCATTGTGACAAAGGTTCTATGTCAGCTGGGTGTGGCAGCCAGGCGCCCCCTAGGGGATGGGGAGCCTGTCAGCCCCGGGCCTGTCACTGCCTGGTGTCCTTGCTGCCACCAGCCAGGCCTCGGAAAACTTGTCAAACCATGCCCAGACTTGGGGCCAGTTTGGCCCAAAGTCTCCAAGAGACAAGTCGGGAAGAAAGATATGGGACAGAGGGAGAAAGCGAAGGGAGCAGGAGAAAGGGAAGGAAGAATATAAAGTAGTGTTGGGCTGCAGGAGTGAGATGGAGGAATTGCAGGAAAAGAGGCAGGAAGCAGGAGAGTGAGAGAAAAGGAAAGAAGAGACATGCAGCCAGACGAGGGCTTAGTGAGAGAGGATGGGACAGAGAACAGGATGAGAAGGACATAAGGCAAGGCTAGGACAGGCAAGGACAGGCAAGGCAAGGCTAGGCTGCAGGACATGTTTTTGCTTTACAGTTTCTAGCACATTCGTCTTCAGACTAGGAGGAAAGCCATAAGACCGTATGGATTAGGCCCAAGCAAAAACCCCAGCTACTTGAGACACTTAGACTAAGCCTAAAATACCAAGATCTCTCCATAAGGATGGTTTTTATACTCTACTTCCACAATCTGCTGGCAGTACAAAAAAAGAAGCTGCAGATCTCCTTAGGCTGAGTCATGGTGCTTTGGGGCAGGGACCATGCATATCATGGGAATGTTTCACAGTTTCTGCTCTGTTTTCAGTGTATGACACCAAAACACACACCTGATGACATCCTTTCAAGAGCAAAGGCAGCAATTTGCAGAATTCCGCTTCTTAGGGGAAGAGAGAAATTGCTGAGCTGACACCAAGTCCTGCAGTGTCCCTGTCACCTGCAGAGCCACCGCATGCTCGCCACGGTAGCGGGCATTGTGACAAAGGTTCTATGTCAGCTGGGTGTGGCAGCCAGGCGCCCCCTAGGGGATGGGGAGCCTGTCAGCCCCGGGCCTGTCACTGCCTGGTGTCCTTGCTGCCACCAGCCAGGCCTCGGAAAACTTGTCAAACCATGCCCAGACTTGGGGCCAGTTTGGCCCAAAGTCTCCAAGAGACAAGTCGGGAAGAAAGATATGGGACAGAGGGAGAAAGCGAAGGGAGCAGGAGAAAGGGAAGGAAGAATATAAAGTAGTGCTGGGCTGCAGGAGTGAGATGGAGGAATTGCAGGAAAAGAGGCAGGAAGCAGGAGAGTGAGAGAAAAGGAAAGAAGAGACATGCAGCCAGACGAGGGCTTAGTGAGAGAGGATGGGACAGAGAACAGGATGAGAAGGACATAAGGCAAGGCTAGGACAGGCAAGGACAGGCAAGGCAAGGCTAGGCTGCAGGACATGTTTTTGCTTTACAGTTTCTAGCACATTCGTCTTCAGACTAGGAGGAAAGCCATAAGACCGTATGGATTAGGCCCAAGCAAAAACCCCAGCTACTTGAGACACTTAGACTAAGCCTAAAATACCAAGATCTCTCCATAAGGATGGTTTTTATACTCTACTTCCACAATCTGCTGGCAGTACAAAAAAAGAAGCTGCAGATCTCCTTAGGCTGAGTCATGGTGCTTTGGGGCAGGGACCATGCATATCATGGGAATGTTTCACAGTTTCTGCTCTGTTTTCAGTGTATGACACCAAAACACACACCTGATGACATCCTTTCAAGAGCAAAGGCAGCAATTTGCAGAATTCCGCTTCTTAGGGGAAGAGAGAAATTGCTGAGCTGACACCAAGTCCTGCAGTGTCCCTGTCACCTGCAGAGCCACCGCATGCTCGCCACGGTAGCGGGCATTGTGACAAAGGTTCTATGTCAGCTGGGTGTGGCAGCCAGGCGCCCCCTAGGGGATGGGGAGCCTGTCAGCCCCGGGCCTGTCACTGCCTGGTGTCCTTGCTGCCACCAGCCAGGCCTCGGAAAACTTGTCAAACCATGCCCAGACTTGGGGCCAGTTTGGCCCAAAGTCTCCAAGAGACAAGTCGGGAAGAAAGATATGGGACAGAGGGAGAAAGCGAAGGGAGCAGGAGAAAGGGAAGGAAGAATATAAAGTAGTGTTGGGCTGCAGGAGTGAGATGGAGGAATTGCAGGAAAAGAGGCAGGAAGCAGGAGAGTGAGAGAAAAGGAAAGAAGAGACATGCAGCCAGACGAGGGCTTAGTGAGAGAGGATGGGACAGAGAACAGGATGAGAAGGACATAAGGCAAGGCTAGGACAGGCAAGGACAGGCAAGGCAAGGCTAGGCTGCAGGACATGTTTTTGCTTTACAGTTTCTAGCACATTCGTCTTCAGACTAGGAGGAAAGCCATAAGACCGTATGGATTAGGCCCAAGCAAAAACCCCAGCTACTTGAGACACTTAGACTAAGCCTAAAATACCAAGATCTCTCCATAAGGATGGTTTTTATACTGTACTTCCACAATCTGCTGGCAGTACAAAAAAATAAGCTGCAGATCTCCTTAGGCTGAGTCATGGTGCTTTGGGGCAGGGATCATGCATATCATGGGAATGTTTCACAGTTTCTGCTCTGTTTTCAGTGTATGACACCAAAACACCCACCTGATGACATCCTTTCAAGAGCAAAGGCAGCAATTTGCAGAATTCCGCTTCTTAGGGGAAGAGAGAAATTGCTGAGCTGACACCAAGTCCTGCAGTGTCCCTGTCACCTGCAGAGCCACCGCATCCTCGCCACGGTAGCGGGCATTGTGACAAAGGTTCTATGTCAGCTGGGTGTGGCAGCCAGGCGCCCCCTAGGGGATGGGGAGCCTGTCAGCCCCGGGCCTGTCACTGCCTGGTGTCCCTGCTGCCGCCAGCCAGGCCTCTGAAAACTTGTCAAACCATGCCCAGACTTGGGGCCAGTTTGGCCCAAAGTCTCCAAGAGACAAGTCGGGAAGAAAGATATGGGACAGAGGGAGAAAGCGAAGGGAGCAGGAGAAAGGGAAGGAAGAATAAAAAGTAGTGTTGGGCTGCAGGAGTGAGATGGAGGAATTGCAAGAAAAGAGACAGGAAGCAGGAGAGTGAGAGAAAAGGAAAGAAGAGACATGCAGCCAGACGAGGGCTTAGTGAGAGAGGATGGGACAGAGAACAGGATGAGAAGGACATAAGGCAAGGCTAGGACAGGCAAGGACAGGCAAGGCAAGGCTAGGCTGCAGGACATGTTTTTGCTTTACAGTTTCTAGCACATTCGTCTTCAGACTAGGAGGAAAGCCATAAGACCATATGGATTAGGCCCAAGCAAAAACCCCAGCTACTTGAGACACTTAGACTAAGCCTAAAATACCAAGATCTCTCCATAAGGATGGTTTTTATACTGTACTTCCACAATCTGCTGGCAGTACAAAAAAATAAGCTGCAGATCTCCTTAGGCTGAGTCATGGTGCTTTGGGGCAGGGATCATGCACATCATGGGAATGTTTCACAGTTTCTGCTCTGTTTTCAGTGTATGACACCAAAACACCCACCTGATGACATCCTTTCAAGAGCAAAGGCAGCAATTTGCAGAATTCCGCTTCTTAGGGGAAGAGAGAAAGTGCTGAGCTGACACCAAGTCCTGCAGTGTCCCTGTCACCTGCAGAGCCACCGCATGCTCGCCACGGTAGCGGGCATTGTGACAAAGGTTCTATGTCAGCTGGCTGTGGCAGCCAGGCGCCCCCTAGGGGATGGGGAGCCTGTCAGCCCCGGGCCTGTCACTGCCTGGTGTCCCTGCTGCCACCAGCCAGGCCTCTGAAAACTTGTCAAACCATGCCCAGACTTGGGGCCAGTTTGGCCCAAAGTCTCCAAGAGACAAGTCGGGAAGAAAGATATGGGACAGAGGGAGAAAGCGAAGGGAGCAGGAGAAAGGGAAGGAAGAATAAAAAGTAGTGTTGGTCTGCAGGAGTGAGATGGAGGAATTGCAGGAAAAGAGGCAGGAAGCAGGAGAGTGAGAGAAAAGGAAAGAAGAGACATGCAGCCAGACGAGGGCTTAGTGAGAGAGGATGGGACAGAGAACAGGATGAGAAGGACATAAGGCAAGGCTAGGACAGGCAAGGAAAGGCAAGGCAAGGCTAGGCTGCAGGACATGTTTTTGCTTTACAGTTTCTTGCACATTCGTCTTCAGACTAGGAGGAAAGTCATAAGACCGTATGGATTAGGCCCAAGCAAAAACCCCAGCTACTTGAGACACTTAGACTAAGCCTAAAATACCAAGATCTCTCCATAAGGATGGTTTTTATACTGTACTTCCACAATCTGCTGGCAGTACAAAAAAAGAAGCTGCAGATCTCCTTAGGCTGAGTCATGGTGCTTTGGGGCAGGGACCATGCATATCATGGGAATGTTTCACAGTTTCTGCTCTGTTTTCAGTGTATGACACCAAAACACCCACCTGATGACATCCTTTCAAGAGCAAAGGCAGTAATTTGCAGAATTCCGCTTCTTAGGGGAAGAGAGAAATTGCTGAGCTGACACCAAGTCCTGCAGTGTCCCTGTCACCTGCAGAGCCACCGCATCCTCGCCACGGTAGCGGGCATTGTGACAAAGGTTCTATGTCAGCTGGGTGTGGCAGCCAGGCGCCCCCTAGGGGATGGGGAGCCTGTCAGCCCCGGGCCTGTCACTGCCTGGTGTCCTTGCTGCCACCAGCCAGGCCTCGGAAAACTTGTCAAACCATGCCCAGACTTGGGGCCAGTTTGGCCCAAAGTCTCCAAGAGACAAGTCGGGAAGAAAGATATGGGACAGAGGGAGAAAGCGAAGGGAGCAGGAGAAAGGGAAGGAAGAATATAAAGTAGTGTTGGGCTGCAGGAGTGAGATGGAGGAATTGCAGGAAAAGAGGCAGGAAGCAGGAGAGTGAGAGAAAAGGAAAGAAGAGACATGCAGCCAGACGAGGGCTTAGTGAGAGAGGATGGGACAGAGAACAGGATGAGAAGGACATAAGGCAAGGGTAGGACAGGCAAGGACAGGCAAGGCAAGGCTAGGCTGCAGGACATGTTTTTGCTTTACAGTTTCTAGCACATTCGTCTTCAGACTAGGAGGAAAGCCATAAGACCGTATGGATTAGGCCCAAGCAAAAACCCCAGCTACTTGAGACACTTAGACTAAGCCTAAAATACCAAGATCTCTCCATAAGGATGGTTTTTATACTGTACTTCCACAATCTGCTGGCAGTACAAAAAAATAAGCTGCAGATCTCGTTAGGCTGAGTCATGGTGCTTTGGGGCAGGGATCATGCATATCATGGGAATGTTTCACATTTTCTGCTCTGTTTTCAGTGTATGACACCAAAACACCCACCTGATGACATCCTTTCAAGAGCAAAGGCAGCAATTTGCAGAATTCCGCTTCTGAGGGGAAGTGAGAAATTGCTGAGCTGACACCAAGTCCTGCAGTGTCCCTGTCACCTGCAGAGCCACCGCATCCTCGCCACGGTAGCGGGCATTGTGACAAAGGTTCTATGTCAGCTGGGTGTGGCAGCCAGGCGCCCCCTAGGGGATGGGGAGCCTGTCAGCCCCGGGCCTGTCACTGCCTGGTGTCCCTGCTGCCGCCAGCCAGGCCTCTGAAAACTTGTCAAACCATGCCCAGACTTGGGGCCCGTTTGGCCCAAAGTCTCCAAGAGACAAGTCGGGAAGAAAGATATGGGACAGAGGGAGAAAGCGAAGGGAGCAGGAGAAAGGGAAGGAAGAATAAAAAGTAGTGTTGGGCTGCAGGAGTGAGATGGAGGAATTGCAGGAAAAGAGGCAGGAAGCAGGAGAGTGAGAGAAAAGGAAAGAAGAGACATGCAGCCAGACGAGGGCTTAGTGAGAGAGGATGGGACAGAGAACAGGATGAGAAGGACATAAGGCAAGGCTAGGACAGGCAAGGACAGGCAAGGCAAGGCTAGGCTGCAGGACATGTTTTTGCTTTACAGTTTCTAGCACATTCGTCTTCAGACTAGGAGGAAAGCCATAAGACCGTATGGATTAGGCCCAAGCAAAAACCCCAGCTACTTGAGACACTTAGACTAAGCCTAAAATACCAAGATCTCTCCATAAGGATGGTTTTTATACTGTACTTCCACAATCTGCTGGCAGTACAAAAAAATAAGCTGCAGATCTCCTTAGGCTGAGTCATGGTGCTCTGGGGCAGGGATCATGCATATCATGGGAATGTTTCACAGTTTCTGCTCTGTTTTCAGTGTATGACACCAAAACACCCACCTGATGACATCCTTTCAAGAGCAAAGGCAGCAATTTGCAGAATTCCGCATCTTAGGGGAAGAGAGAAATTGCTGAGCTGACACCAAGTCCTGCAGTGTCCCTGTCACCTGCAGAGCCACCGCATCCTCGCCACGGTAGCGGGCATTGTGACAAAGGTTCTATGTCAGCTGGGTGTGGCAGCCAGGCGCCCCCTAGGGGATGGGGAGCCTGTCAGCCCCGGGCCTGTCACTGCCTGGTGTCCCTGATGCCACCAGCCAGGCCTCTGAAAACTTGTCAAACCATGCCCAGACTTGGGGCCAGTTTGGCCCAAAGTCTGCAAGAGACAAGTCGGGAAGAAAGATATGGGACAGAGGGAGAAAGCGAAGTGAGCAGGAGAAAGGGAAGGAAGAATAAAAAGTAGTGTTGGGCTGCAGGAGTGAGATGGAGGAATTGCAGGAAAAGAGGCAGGAAGCAGGAGAGTGAGAGAAAAGGAAAGAAGAGACATGCAGCCAGACGAGGGCTTAGTGAGACAGGATGGGACAGAGAACAGGATGAGAAGGACATAAGGCAAGGCTAGGACAGGCAAGGAAAGGCAAGGCAAGGCTAGGCTGCAGGACATGTTTTTGCTTTACAGTTTCTAGCACATTCGTCTTCAGACTAGGAGGAAAGCCATAAGACCGTATGGATTAGGCCCAAGCAAAAACCCCAGCTACTTGAGACACTTAGACTAAGCCTAAAATACCAAGATCTCTCCATAAGGATGGTTTTTATACTGTACTTCCACAATCTGCTGGCAGTACAAAAAAATAAGCTGCAGATCTCCTTAGGCTGAGTCATGGTGCTTTGGGGCAGGGACCATGCATATCATGGGAATGTTTCACAGTTTCTGCTCTGTTTTCAGTGTATGACACCAAAACACACACCTGATGACATTCTTTCAAGAGCAAAGGCAGCAATTTGCAGAATTCCGCTTCTTAGGGGAAGAGAGAAATTGCTGAGCTGACACCAAGTCCTGCAGTGTCCCTGTCACCTGCAGAGCCACTGCATCCTCGCCACGGTAGCGGGCATTGTGACAAAGGTTCTATGTCAGCTGGGTGTGGCAGCCAGGCGCCCCCTAGGGGATGGGGAGCCTGTCAGCCCCGGGCCTGTCACTGCCTGGTGTCCCTGCTGCCGCCAGCCAGGCCTCTGAAAACTTGTCAAACCATGCCCAGACTTGGGGCCAGTTTGGCCCAAAGTCTCCAAGAGACAAGTCGGGAAGAAAGATATGGGACAGAGGGAGAAAGCGAAGGGAGCAGGAGAAAGGGAAGGAAGAATAAAAACTAGTGTAGGGCTGCAGGATTGAGATGGAGGAATTGCAAGAAAAGAGGCAGGAAGCAGGAGAGTGAGAGAAAAGGAAAGAAGAGACATGCAGCCAGACGAGGGCTTAGTGAGAGAGGATGGGACAGAGAACAGGATGAGAAGGACATAAGGCAAGGCTAGGACAGGCAAGGACAGGCAAGGCAAGGCTAGGCTGCAGGACATGTTTTTGCTTTACAGTTTCTTGCACATTCGTCTTCAGACTAGGAGGAAAGTCATAAGACCGTATGGATTAGGCCCAAGCAAAAACCCCAGCTACTTGAGACACTTAGACTAAGCCTAAAATACCAAGATCTCTCCATAAGGATGGTTTTTATACTGTACTTCCACAATCTGCTGGCAGTACAAAAAAAGAAGCTGCAGATCTCCTTAGGCTGAGTCATGGTGCTTTGGGGCAGGGACCATGCATATCATGGGAATGTTTCACAGTTTCTGCTCTGTTTTCAGTGTATGACACCAAAACACCCACCTGATGACATCCTTTCAAGAGCAAAGGCAGCAATTTGCAGAATTCCGCTTCTTAGGGGAAGAGAGAAATTGCTGAGCTGACACCAAGTCCTGCAGTGTCCCTGTCACCTGCAGAGCCACCGCATCCTCGCCACGGTAGCGGGCATTGTGACAAAGGTTCTATGTCAGCTGGGTGTGGCAGCCAGGCGCCCCCTAGGGGATGGGGAGCCTGTCAGCCCCGGGCCTGTCACTGCCTGGTGTCCCTGCTGCCACCAGCCAGGCCTCTGAAAACTTGTCAAACCATGCCCAGACTTGGGGCCAGTTTGGCCCAAAGTCTGCAAGACACAAGTCGGGAAGCATGATATGGGACAGAGGGAGAAAGCGAAGGGAGCAGGAGAAAGGGAAGGAAGAATAAAAAGTAGTGTTGGGCTGCAGGATTGAGATGGAGGAATTGCAAGAAAAGAGGCAGGAATCAGGAGAGTGAGAGAAAAGGAAAGAAGAGACATGCAGCCAGACGAGGGCTTAGTGAGAGAGGATGGGACAGAGAACAGGATGAGAAGGACATAAGGCAAGGCTATGACAGGCAAGGACAGGCAAGGCAAGGCTAGGCTGCAGGACATGTTTTTGCTTTACAGTTTCTAGCACATTCGTCTTCAGACTAGGAGGAAAGCCATAAGACCGTATGGATTAGGCCCAAGCAAAAACCCCAGCTACTTGAGACACTTAGACTAAGCCTAAAATACCAAGATCTCTCCATAAGGATGGTTTTTATACTGTACTTCCACAATCTGCTGGCAGTACAAAAAAATAAGCTGCAGATCTCCTTAGGCTGAGTCATGGTGCTTTGGGGCAGGGATCATGCATATCATGGGAATGTTTCACAGTTTCTGCTCTGTTTTCAGTGTATGACACCAAAACACCCACCTGATGACATCCTTTCAAGAGCAAAGGCAGCAATTTGCAGAATTCCGCTTCTTAGGGGAAGAGAGAAAGTGCTGAGCTGACACCAAGTCCTGCAGTGTCCCTGTCACCTGCAGAGCCACCGCAAGCTCGCCACGGTAGCGGGCATTGTGACAAAGGTTCTATGTCAGCTGGCTGTGGCAGCCAGGCGCCCCCTAGGGGATGGGGAACCTGTCAGCCCCGGGCCTGTCACTGCCTGGTGTCCCTGCTGCCACCAGCCAGGCCTCTGAAAACTTGTCAAACCATGCCCAGACTTGGGGCCAGTTTGGCCCAAAGTCTCCAAGAGACAAGTCGGGAAGAAAGATATGGGACAGAGGGAGAAAGCGAAGGGAGCAGGAGAAAGGGAAGGAAGAATAAAAAGTAGTGTTGGGCTGCAGGAGTGAGATGGAGGAATTGCAGGAAAAGAGGCAGGAAGCAGGAGAGTGAGAGAAAAGGAAAGAAGAGACATGCAGCCAGACGAGGGCTTAGTGAGAGAGGATGGGACAGAGAACAGGATGAGAAGGACATAAGGCAAGGCTAGGACAGGCAAGGAAAGGCAAGGCAAGGCTAGGCTGCAGGACATGTTTTTGCTTTACAGTTTCTTGCACATTCGTCTTCAGACTAGGAGGAAAGTCATAAGACCGTATGGATTAGGCCCAAGCAAAAACCCCAGCTACTTGAGACACTTAGACTAAGCCTAAAATACCAAGATCTCTCCATAAGGATGGTTTTTATACTGTACTTCCACAATCTGCTGGCAGTACAAAAAAAGAAGCTGCAGATCTCCTTAGGCTGAGTCATGGTGCTTTGGGGCAGGGACCATGCATATCATGGGAATGTTTCACAGTTTCTGCTCTGTTTTCAGTGTATGACACCAAAACACCCACCTGATGACATCCTTTCAAGAGCAAAGGCAGCAATTTGCAGAATTCCGCTTCTTAGGGGAAGAGAGAAATTGCTGAGCTGACACCAAGTCCTGCAGTGTCCCTGTCACCTGCAGAGCCACCGCATCCTCGCCACGGTAGCGGGCATTGTGACAAAGGTTCTATGTCAGCTGGGTGTGGCAGCCAGGCGCCCCCTAGGGGATGGGGAGCCTGTCAGCCCCGGGCCTGTCACTGCCTGGTGTCCCTGCTGCCACCAGCCAGGCCTCTGAAAACTTGTCAAACCATGCCCAGACTTGGGGCCAGTTTGGCCCAAAGTCTCCAAGAGACAAGTCGGGAAGAAAGATATGGGACAGAGGGAGAAAGCGAAGGGAGCAGGAGAAAGGGAAGGAAGAATAAAAAGTAGTGTTGGGCTGCAGGAGTGAGATGGAGGAATTGCAGGAAAAGAGGCAGGAAGCAGGAGAGTGAGAGAAAAGGAAAGAAGAGACATGCAGCCAGACGAGGGCTTAGTGAGAGAGGATGGGACAGAGAACAGGATGAGAAGGACATAAGGCAAGGCTAGGACAGGCAAGGAAAGGCAAGGCAAGGCTAGGCTGCAGGACATGTTTTTGCTTTACAGTTTCTTGCACATTCGTCTTCAGACTAGGAGGAAAGTCATAAGACCGTATGGATTAGGCCCAAGCAAAAACCCCAGCTACTTGAGACACTTAGACTAAGCCTAAAATACCAAGATCTCTCCATAAGGATGGTTTTTATACTGTACTTCCACAATCTGCTGGCAGTACAAAAAAAGAAGCTGCAGATCTCCTTAGGCTGAGTCATGGTGCTTTGGGGCAGGGACCATGCATATCATGGGAATGTTTCACAGTTTCTGCTCTGTTTTCAGTGTATGACACCAAAACACCCACCTGATGACATCCTTTCAAGAGCAAAGGCAGCAATTTGCAGAATTCCGCTTCTTAGGGGAAGAGAGAAATTGCTGAGCTGACACCAAGTCCTGCAGTGTCCCTGTCACCTGCAGAGCCACCGCATCCTCGCCACGGTAGCGGGCATTGTGACAAAGGTTCTATGTCAGCTGGGTGTGGCAGCCAGGCGCCCCCTAGGGGATGGGGAGCCTGTCAGCCCCGGGCCTGTCACTGCCTGGTGTCCTTGCTGCCACCAGCCAGGCCTCGGAAAACTTGTCAAACCATGCCCAGACTTGGGGCCAGTTTGGCCCAAAGTCTCCAAGAGACAAGTCGGGAAGAAAGATATGGGACAGAGGGAGAAAGCGAAGGGAGCAGGAGAAAGGGAAGGAAGAATATAAAGTAGTGTTGGGCTGCAGGAGTGAGATGGAGGAATTGCAGGAAAAGAGGCAGGAAGCAGGAGAGTGAGAGAAAAGGAAAGAAGAGACATGCAGCCAGACGAGGGCTTAGTGAGAGAGGATGGGACAGAGAACAGGATGAGAAGGACATAAGGCAAGGGTAGGACAGGCAAGGACAGGCAAGGCAAGGCTAGGCTGCAGGACATGTTTTTGCTTTACAGTTTCTAGCACATTCGTCTTCAGACTAGGAGGAAAGCCATAAGACCGTATGGATTAGGCCCAAGCAAAAACCCCAGCTACTTGAGACGTTTAGACTAAGCCTAAAATACCAAGATCTCTCCATAAGGATGGTTTTTATACTGTACTTCCACAATCTGCTGGCAGTACAAAAAAATAAGCTGCAGATCTCCTTAGGCTGAGTCATGGTGCTTTGGGGCAGGGATCATGCATATCATGGGAATGTTTCACAGTTTCTGCTCTGTTTTCAGTGTATGACACCAAAACACCCACCTGATGACATCCTTTCAAGAGCAAAGGCAGCAATTTGCAGAATTCCGCTTCTTAGGGGAAGAGAGAAATTGCTGAGCTGACACCAAGTCCTGCAGTGTCCCTGTCACCTGCAGAGCCACCGCAAGCTCGCCACGGTAGCGGGCATTGTGACAAAGGTTCTATGTCAGCTGGCTGTGGCAGCCAGGCGCCCCCTAGGGGATGGGGAACCTGTCAGCCCCGGGCCTGTCACTGCCTGGTGTCCCTGCTGCCACCAGCCAGGCCTCTGAAAACTTGTCAAACCATGCCCAGACTTGGGGCCAGTTTGGCCCAAAGTCTCCAAGAGACAAGTCGGGAAGAAAGATATGGGACAGAGGGAGAAAGCGAAGGGAGCAGGAGAAAGGGAAGGAAGAATAAAAAGTAGTGTTGGGCTGCAGGAGTGAGATGGAGGAATTGCAGGAAAAGAGGCAGGAAGCAGGAGAGTGAGAGAAAAGGAAAGAAGAGACATGCAGCCAGACGAGGGCTTAGTGAGAGAGGATGGGACAGAGAACAGGATGAGAAGGACATAAGGCAAGGCTAGGACAGGCAAGGAAAGGCAAGGCAAGGCTAGGCTGCAGGACATGTTTTTGCTTTACAGTTTCTTGCACATTCGTCTTCAGACTAGGAGGAAAGTCATAAGACCGTATGGATTAGGCCCAAGCAAAAACCCCAGCTACTTGAGACACTTAGACTAAGCCTAAAATACCAAGATCTCTCCATAAGGATGGTTTTTATACTGTACTTCCACAATCTGCTGGCAGTACAAAAAAAGAAGCTGCAGATCTCCTTAGGCTGAGTCATGGTGCTTTGGGGCAGGGACCATGCATATCATGGGAATGTTTCACAGTTTCTGCTCTGTTTTCAGTGTATGACACCAAAACACCCACCTGATGACATCCTTTCAAGAGCAAAGGCAGCAATTTGCAGAATTCCGCTTCTTAGGGGAAGAGAGAAATTGCTGAGCTGACACCAAGTCCTGCAGTGTCCCTGTCACCTGCAGAGCCACCGCATCCTCGCCACGGTAGCGGGCATTGTGACAAAGGTTCTATGTCAGCTGGGTGTGGCAGCCAGGCGCCCCCTAGGGGATGGGGAGCCTGTCAGCCCCGGGCCTGTCACTGCCTGGTGTCCCTGCTGCCACCAGCCAGGCCTCTGAAAACTTGTCAAACCATGCCCAGACTTGGGGCCAGTTTGGCCCAAAGTCTCCAAGAGACAAGTCGGGAAGAAAGATATGGGACAGAGGGAGAAAGCGAAGGGAGCAGGAGAAAGGGAAGGAAGAATAAAAAGTAGTGTTGGGCTGCAGGAGTGAGATGGAGGAATTGCAGGAAAAGAGGCAGGAAGCAGGAGAGTGAGAGAAAAGGAAAGAAGAGACATGCAGCCAGACGAGGGCTTAGTGAGAGAGGATGGGACAGAGAACAGGATGAGAAGGACATAAGGCAAGGCTAGGACAGGCAAGGAAAGGCAAGGCAAGGCTAGGCTGCAGGACATGTTTTTGCTTTACAGTTTCTTGCACATTCGTCTTCAGACTAGGAGGAAAGTCATAAGACCGTATGGATTAGGCCCAAGCAAAAACCCCAGCTACTTGAGACACTTAGACTAAGCCTAAAATACCAAGATCTCTCCATAAGGATGGTTTTTATACTGTACTTCCACAATCTGCTGGCAGTACAAAAAAAGAAGCTGCAGATCTCCTTAGGCTGAGTCATGGTGCTTTGGGGCAGGGACCATGCATATCATGGGAATGTTTCACAGTTTCTGCTCTGTTTTCAGTGTATGACACCAAAACACCCACCTGATGACATCCTTTCAAGAGCAAAGGCAGCAATTTGCAGAATTCCGCTTCTTAGGGGAAGAGAGAAATTGCTGAGCTGACACCAAGTCCTGCAGTGTCCCTGTCACCTGCAGAGCCACCGCATCCTCGCCACGGTAGCGGGCATTGTGACAAAGGTTCTATGTCAGCTGGGTGTGGCAGCCAGGCGCCCCCTAGGGGATGGGGAGCCTGTCAGCCCCGGGCCTGTCACTGCCTGGTGTCCTTGCTGCCACCAGCCAGGCCTCGGAAAACTTGTCAAACCATGCCCAGACTTGGGGCCAGTTTGGCCCAAAGTCTCCAAGAGACAAGTCGGGAAGAAAGATATGGGACAGAGGGAGAAAGCGAAGGGAGCAGGAGAAAGGGAAGGAAGAATATAAAGTAGTGTTGGGCTGCAGGAGTGAGATGGAGGAATTGCAGGAAAAGAGGCAGGAAGCAGGAGAGTGAGAGAAAAGGAAAGAAGAGACATGCAGCCAGACGAGGGCTTAGTGAGAGAGGATGGGACAGAGAACAGGATGAGAAGGACATAAGGCAAGGCTAGGACAGGCAAGGACAGGCAAGGCAAGGCTAGGCTGCAGGACATGTTTTTGCTTTACAGTTTCTAGCACATTCGTCTTCAGACTAGGAGGAAAGCCATAAGACCGTATGGATTAGGCCCAAGCAAAAACCCCAGCTACTTGAGACGTTTAGACTAAGCCTAAAATACCAAGATCTCTCCATAAGGATGGTTTTTATACTGTACTTCCACAATCTGCTGGCAGTACAAAAAAATAAGCTGCAGATCTCCTTAGGCTGAGTCATGGTGCTTTGGGGCAGGGATCATGCATATCATGGGAATGTTTCACAGTTTCTGCTCTGTTTTCAGTGTATGACACCAAAACACCCACCTGATGACATCCTTTCAAGAGCAAAGGCAGCAATTTGCAGAATTCCGCTTCTTAGGGGAAGAGAGAAATTGCTGAGCTGACACCAAGTCCTGCAGTGTCCCTGTCACCTGCAGAGCCACCGCAAGCTCGCCACGGTAGCGGGCATTGTGACAAAGGTTCTATGTCAGCTGGCTGTGGCAGCCAGGCGCCCCCTAGGGGATGGGGAACCTGTCAGCCCCGGGCCTGTCACTGCCTGGTGTCCCTGCTGCCACCAGCCAGGCCTCTGAAAACTTGTCAAACCATGCCCAGACTTGGGGCCAGTTTGGCCCAAAGTCTCCAAGAGACAAGTCGGGAAGAAAGATATGGGACAGAGGGAGAAAGCGAAGGGAGCAGGAGAAAGGGAAGGAAGAATAAAAAGTAGTGTTGGGCTGCAGGAGTGAGATGGAGGAATTGCAGGAAAAGAGGCAGGAAGCAGGAGAGTGAGAGAAAAGGAAAGAAGAGACATGCAGCCAGACGAGGGCTTAGTGAGAGAGGATGGGACAGAGAACAGGATGAGAAGGACATAAGGCAAGGCTAGGACAGGCAAGGAAAGGCAAGGCAAGGCTAGGCTGCAGGACATGTTTTTGCTTTACAGTTTCTTGCACATTCGTCTTCAGACTAGGAGGAAAGTCATAAGACCGTATGGATTAGGCCCAAGCAAAAACCCCAGCTACTTGAGACACTTAGACTAAGCCTAAAATACCAAGATCTCTCCATAAGGATGGTTTTTATACTGTACTTCCACAATCTGCTGGCAGTACAAAAAAAGAAGCTGCAGATCTCCTTAGGCTGAGTCATGGTGCTTTGGGGCAGGGACCATGCATATCATGGGAATGTTTCACAGTTTCTGCTCTGTTTTCAGTGTATGACACCAAAACACCCACCTGATGACATCCTTTCAAGAGCAAAGGCAGCAATTTGCAGAATTCCGCTTCTTAGGGGAAGAGAGAAATTGCTGAGCTGACACCAAGTCCTGCAGTGTCCCTGTCACCTGCAGAGCCACCGCATCCTCGCCACGGTAGCGGGCATTGTGACAAAGGTTCTATGTCAGCTGGGTGTGGCAGCCAGGCGCCCCCTAGGGGATGGGGAGCCTGTCAGCCCCGGGCCTGTCACTGCCTGGTGTCCTTGCTGCCACCAGCCAGGCCTCGGAAAACTTGTCAAACCATGCCCAGACTTGGGGCCAGTTTGGCCCAAAGTCTCCAAGAGACAAGTCGGGAAGAAAGATATGGGACAGAGGGAGAAAGCGAAGGGAGCAGGAGAAAGGGAAGGAAGAATATAAAGTAGTGTTGGGCTGCAGGAGTGAGATGGAGGAATTGCAGGAAAAGAGGCAGGAAGCAGGAGAGTGAGAGAAAAGGAAAGAAGAGACATGCAGCCAGACGAGGGCTTAGTGAGAGAGGATGGGACAGAGAACAGGATGAGAAGGACATAAGGCAAGGGTAGGACAGGCAAGGACAGGCAAGGCAAGGCTAGGCTGCAGGACATGTTTTTGCTTTACAGTTTCTAGCACATTCGTCTTCAGACTAGGAGGAAAGCCATAAGACCGTATGGATTAGGCCCAAGCAAAAACCCCAGCTACTTGAGACGTTTAGACTAAGCCTAAAATACCAAGATCTCTCCATAAGGATGGTTTTTATACTGTACTTCCACAATCTGCTGGCAGTACAAAAAAATAAGCTGCAGATCTCCTTAGGCTGAGTCATGGTGCTTTGGGGCAGGGATCATGCATATCATGGGAATGTTTCACAGTTTCTGCTCTGTTTTCAGTGTATGACACCAAAACACCCACCTGATGACATCCTTTCAAGAGCAAAGGCAGCAATTTGCAGAATTCCGCTTCTTAGGGGAAGAGAGAAATTGCTGAGCTGACACCAAGTCCTGCAGTGTCCCTGTCACCTGCAGAGCCACCGCATCCTCGCCACGGTAGCGGGCATTGTGACAAAGGTTCTATGTCAGCTGGGTGTGGCAGCCAGGCGCCCCCTAGGGGATGGGGAGCCTGTCAGCCCCGGGCCTGTCACTGCCTGGTGTCCCTGATGCCACCAGCCAGGCCTCTGAAAACTTGTCAAACCATGCCCAGACTTGGGGCCAGTTTGGCCCAAAGTCTGCAAGAGACAAGTCGGGAAGAAAGATATGGGACAGAGGGAGAAAGCGAAGGGAGCAGGAGAAAGGGAAGGAAGAATAAAAAGTAGTGTTGGGCTGCAGGAGTGAGATGGAGGAATTGCAGGAAAAGAGGCAGGAAGCAGGAGAGTGAGAGAAAAGGAAAGAAGAGACATGCAGCCAGACGAGGGCTTAGTGAGAGAGGATGGGACAGAGAACAGGATGAGAAGGACATAAGGCAAGGCTAGGACAGGCAAGGAAAGGCAAGGCAAGGCTAGGCTGCAGGACATGTTTTTGCTTTACAGTTTCTAGCACATTCGTCTTCAGACTAGGAGGAAAGCCATAAGACCGTATGGATTAGGCCCAAGCAAAAACCCCAGCTACTTGAGACACTTAGACTAAGCCTAAAATACCAAGATCTCTCCATAAGGATGGTTTTTATACTGTACTTCCACAATCTGCTGGCAGTACAAAAAAATAAGCTGCAGATCTCCTTAGGCTGAGTCATGGTGCTTTGGGGCAGGGATCATGCATATCATGGGAATGTTTCACAGTTTCTGCTCTGTTTTCAGTGTATGACACCAAAACACCCACCTGATGACATCCTTTCAAGAGCAAAGGCAGCAATTTGCAGAATTCCGCTTCTTAGGGGAAGAGAGAAATTGCTGAGCTGACACCAAGTCCTGCAGTGTCCCTGTCACCTGCAGAGCCACCGCATCCTCGCCACGGTAGCGGGCATTGTGACAAAGGTTCTATGTCAGCTGGGTGTGGCAGCCAGGCGCCCCCTAGGGGATGGGGAGCCTGTCAGCCCCAGGCCTGTCACTGCCTGGTGTCCCTGCTGCCGCCAGCCAGGCCTCTGAAAACTTGTCAAACCATGCCCAGACTTGGGGCCAGTTTGGCCCAAAGTCTGCAAGAGACAAGTCGGGAAGAAAGATATGGGACAGAGGGAGAAAGCGAAGGGAGCAGGAGAAAGGGAAGGAAGAATAAAAAGTAGTGTTGGGCTGCAGGAGTGAGATGGAGGAATTGCAGGAAAAGAGGCAGGAAGCAGGAGAGTGAGAGAAAAGGAAAGAAGAGACATGCAGCCAGATGAGGGCTTAGTGAGAGAGGATGGGACAGAGAACAGGATGAGAAGGACATAAGGCAAGGCTAGGACAGGCAAGGACAGGCAAGGCAAGGCTAGGCTGCAGGACATGTTTTTGCTTTACAGTTTCTAGCACATTCGTCTTCAGACTAGGAGGAAAGCCATAAGACCGTATGGATTAGGCCCAAGCAAAAACCCCAGCTACTTGAGACACTTAGACTAAGCCTAAAATACCAAGATCTCTCCATAAGGATGGTTTTTATACTGTACTTCCACAATCTGCTGGCAGTACAAAAAAAGAAGCTGTAGATCTCCTTAGGCTGAGTCATGGTGCTTTGGGGCAGGGATCATGCATATCATGGGAATGTTTCACAGTTTCTGCTCTGTTTTCAGTGTATGACACCAAAACACACACCTGATGACATCCTTTCAAGAGCAAAGGCAGCAATTTGCAGAATTCCGCTTCTTAGGGGAAGAGAGAAATTGCTGAGCTGACACCAAGTCCTGCAGTGTCCCTGTCACCTGCAGAGCCACTGCATCCTCGCCACGGTAGCGGGCATTGTGACAAAGGTTCTATGTCAGCTGGGTGTGGCAGCCAGGCGCCCCCTAGGGGATGGGGAGCCTGTCAGCCCCGGGCCTGTCACTGCCTGGTGTCCCTGCTGCCGCCAGCCAGGCCTCTGAAAACTTGTCAAAACATGCCCAGACTTGGGGCCAGTTTGGCCCAAAGTCTCCAAGAGACAAGTCGGGAAGAAAGATATGGGACAGAGGGAGAAAGCGAAGGGAGCAGGAGAAAGGGAAGGAAGAATAAAAACTAGTGTAGGGCTGCAGGATTGAGATGGAGGAATTGCAAGAAAAGAGGCAGGAAGCAGGAGAGTGAGAGAAAAGGAAAGAAGAGACATGCAGCCAGACGAGGGCTTAGTGAGAGAGGATGGGACAGAGAACAGGATGAGAAGGACATAAGGCAAGGCTAGGACAGGCAAGGAAAGGCAAGGCAAGGCTAGGCTGCAGGACATGTTTTTGCTTTACAGTTTCTAGCACATTCGTCTTCAGACTAGGAGGAAAGCCATAAGACCGTATGGATTAGGCCCAAGCAAAAACCCCAGCTACTTGAGACACTTAGACTAAGCCTAAAATACCAAGATCTCTCCATAAGGATGGTTTTTATACTGTACTTCCACAATCTGCTGGCAGTACAAAAAAATAAGCTGCAGATCTCCTTAGGCTGAGTCATGGTGCTTTGGGGCAGGGATCATGCATATCATGGGAATGTTTCACAGTTTCTGCTCTGTTTTCAGTGTATGACACCAAAACACACACCTGATGACATCCTTTCAAGAGCAAAGGCAGCAATTTGCAGAATTCCGCTTCTTAGGGGAAGAGAGAAATTGCTGAGCTGACACCAAGTCCTGCAGTGTCCCTGTCACCTGCAGAGCCACCGCATCCTCGCCACGGTAGCGGGCATTGTGACAAAGGTTCTATGTCAGCTGGGTGTGGCAGCCAGGCGCCCCCTAGGGGATGGGGAGCCTGTCAGCCCCGGGCCTGTCACTGCCTGGTGTCCCTGCTGCCACCAGCCAGGCCTCTGAAAACTTGTCAAACCATGCCCAGACTTGGGGCCAGTTTGGCCCAAAGTCTGCAAGAGACAAGTCGGGAAGAAAGATATGGGACAGAGGGAGAAAGCGAAGGGAGCAGGAGAAAGGGAAGGAAGAATAAAAAGTAGTGTTGGGCTGCAGGAGTGAGATGGAGGAATTGCAGGAAAAGAGGCAGGAAGCAGGAGAGTGAGAGAAAAGGAAAGAAGAGACATGCAGCCAGACGAGGGGTTAGTGAGAGAGGATGGGACAGAGAACAGGATGAGAAGGACATAAGGCAAGGCTAGGACAGGCAAGGAAAGGCAAGGCAAGGCTAGGCTGCAGGACATGTTTTTGCTTTACAGTTTCTAGCACATTCGTCTTCAGACTAGGAGGAAAGCCATAAGACCGTATGGATTAGGCCCAAGCAAAAACCCCAGCTACTTGAGACACTTAGACTAAGCCTAAAATACCAAGATCTCTCCATAAGGATGGTTTTTATACTGTACTTCCACAATCTGCTGGCAGTACAAAAAAATAAGCTGCAGATCTCCTTAGGCTGAGTCATGGTGCTTTGGGGCAGGGACCATGCATATCATGGGAATGTTTCACAGTTTCTGCTCTGTTTTCAGTGTATGACACCAAAACACCCACCTGATGACATCCTTTCAAGAGCAAAGGCAGCAATTTGCAGAATTCCGCTTCTTAGGGGAAGAGAGAAATTGCTGAGCTGACACCAAGTCCTGCAGTGTCCCTGTCACCTGCAGAGCCACCGCATCCTCGCCACGGTAGCGGGCATTGTGACAAAGGTTCTATGTCAGCTGGGTGTGGCAGCCAGGCGCCCCCTAGGGGATGGGGAGCCTGTCAGCCCCAGGCCTGTCACTGCCTGGTGTCCCTGCTGCCGCCAGCCAGGCCTCTGAAAACTTGTCAAACCATGCCCAGACTTGGGGCCAGTTTGGCCCAAAGTCTCCAAGAGACAAGTCGGGAAGAAAGATATGGGACAGAGGGAGAAAGCGAAGGGAGCAGGAGAAAGGGAAGGAAGAATATAAAGTAGTGTTGGGCTGCAGGAGTGAGATGGAGGAATTGCAGGAAAAGAGGCAGGAAGCAGGAGAGTGAGAGAAAAGGAAAGAAGAGACATGCAGCCAGACGAGGGCTTAGTGAGAGAGGATGGGACAGAGAACAGGATGAGAAGGACATAAGGCAAGGCTAGGACAGGCAAGGACAGGCAAGGCAAGGCTAGGCTGCAGGACATGTTTTTGCTTTACAGTTTCTAGCACATTCGTCTTCAGACTAGGAGGAAAGCCATAAGACCGTATGGATTAGGCCCAAGCAAAAACCCCAGCTACTTGAGACACTTAGACTAAGCCTAAAATACCAAGATCTCTCCATAAGGATGGTTTTTATACTGTACTTCCACAATCTGCTGGCAGTACAAAAAAATAAGCTGCAGATCTCCTTAGGCTGAGTCATGGTGCTTTGGGGCAGGGACCATGCATATCATGGGAATGTTTCACAGTTTCTGCTCTGTTTTCAGTGTATGACACCAAAACACACACCTGATGACATCCTTTCAAGAGCAAAGGCAGCAATTTGCAGAATTCCGCTTCTTAGGGGAAGAGAGAAATTGCTGAGCTGACCCCAAGTCCTGCAGTGTCCCTGTCACCTGCAGAGCCACCGCATCCTCGCCACGGTAGCGGGCATTGTGACAAAGGTTCTATGTCAGCTGGGTGTGGCAGCCAGGCGCCCCCTAGGGGATGGGGAGCCTGTCAGCCCCGGGCCTGTCACTGCCTGGTGTCCCTGCTGCCGCCAGCCAGGCCTCTGAAAACTTGTCAAACCATGCCCAGACTTGGGGCCAGTTTGGCCCAAAGTCTCCAAGAGACAAGTCGGGAAGAAAGATATGGGACAGAGGGAGAAAGCGAAGGGAGCAGGAGAAAGGGAAGGAAGAATAAAAACTAGTGTAGGGCTGCAGGATTGAGATGGAGGAATTGCAAGAAAAGAGGCAGGAAGCAGGAGAGTGAGAGAAAAGGAAAGAAGAGACATGCAGCCAGACGAGGGCTTAGTGAGAGAGGATGGGACAGAGAACAGGATGAGAAGGACATAAGGCAAGGCTAGGACAGGCAAGGACAGGCAAGGCAAGGCTAGGCTGCAGGACATGTTTTTGCTTTACAGTTTCTAGCACATTCGTCTTCAGACTAGGAGGAAAGCCATAAGACCGTATGGATTAGGCCCAAGCAAAAACCCCAGCTACTTGAGACACTTAGACTAAGCCTAAAATACCAAGATCTCTCCATAAGGATGGTTTTTATACTGTACTTCCACAATCTGCTGGCAGTACAAAAAAATAAGCTGCAGATCTCCTTAGGCTGAGTCATGGTGCTTTGGGGCAGGGATCATGCATATCATGGGAATGTTTCACAGTTTCTGCTCTGTTTTCAGTGTATGACACCAAAACACCCACCTGATGACATCCTTTCAAGAGCAAAGGCAGCAATTTGCAGAATTCCGCTTCTTAGGGGAAGAGAGAAATTGCTGAGCTGACACCAAGTCCTGCAGTGTCCCTGTCACCTGCAGAGCCACCGCATCCTCGCCACGGTAGCGGGCATTGTGACAAAGGTTCTATGTCAGCTGGGTGTGGCAGCCAGGCACCCCCTAGGGGATGGGGAGCCTGTCAGCCCCGGGCCTGTCACTGCCTGGTGTCCCTGCTGCCACCAGCCAGGCCTCTGAAAACTTGTCAAACCATGCCCAGACTTGGGGCCAGTTTGGCCCAAAGTCTGCAAGAGACAAGTCGGGAAGAAAGATATGGGACAGAGGGAGAAAGCGAAGGGAGCAGGAGAAAGGGAAGGAAGAATAAAAAGTAGTGTTGGGCTGCAGGAGTGAGATGGAGGAATTGCAGGAAAAGAGGCAGGAAGCAGGAGAGTGAGAGAAAAGGAAAGAAGAGACATGCAGCCAGACGAGGGCTTAGTGAGAGAGGATGGGACAGAGAACAGGATGAGAAGGACATAAGGCAAGGCTAGGACAGGCAAGGAAAGGCAAGGCAAGGCTAGGCTGCAGGACATGTTTTTGCTTTACAGTTTCTAGCACATTCGTCTTCAGACTAGGAGGAAAGCCATAAGACCGTATGGATTAGGCCCAAGCAAAAACCCCAGCTACTTGAGACACTTAGACTAAGCCTAAAATACCAAGATCTCTCCATAAGGATGGTTTTTATACTGTACTTCCACAATCTGCTGGCAGTACAAAAAAATAAGCTGCAGATCTCCTTAGGCTGAGTCATGGTGCTTTGGGGCAGGGATCATGCATATCATGGGAATGTTTCACAGTTTCTGCTCTGTTTTCAGTGTATGACACCAAAACACCCACCTGATGACATCCTTTCAAGAGCAAAGGCAGCAATTTGCAGAATTCCGCTTCTTAGGGGAAGAGAGAAATTGCTGAGCTGACACCAAGTCCTGCAGTGTCCCTGTCACCTGCAGAGCCACCGCATGCTCGCCACGGTAGCGGGCATTGTGACAAAGGTTCTATGTCAGCTGGGTGTGGCAGCCAGGCGCCCCCTAGGGGATGGGGAGCCTGTCAGCCCCGGGCCTGTCACTGCCTGGTGTCCCTGCTGCCACCAGCCAGGCCTCTGAAAACTTGTCAAACCATGCCCAGACTTGGGGCCAGTTTGGCCCAAAGTCTGCAAGAGACAAGTCGGGAAGAAAGATATGGGACAGAGGGAGAAAGCGAAGGGAGCAGGAGAAAGGGAAGGAAGAATAAAAAGTAGTGTTGGGCTGCAGGATTGAGATGGAAGAATTGCAAGAAAAGAGGCAGGAAGCAGGAGAGTGAGAGAAAAGGAAAGAAGAGACATGCAGCCAGACGAGGGCTTAGTGAGAGAGGATGGGACAGAGAACAGGATGAGAAGGACATAAGGCAAGGCTAGGACAGGCAAGGACAGGCAAGGCAAGGCTAGGCTGCAGGACATGTTTTTGCTCTACAGTTTCTAGCACATTCGTCTTCAGACTAGGAGGAAAGCCATAAGACCGTATGGATTAGGCCCAAGCAAAAACCCCAGCTACTTGAGACACTTAGACTAAGCCTAAAATACCAAGATCTCTCCATAAGGATGGTTTTTATACTGTACTTCCACAATCTGCTGGCAGTACAAAAAAATAAGCTGCAGATCTCCTTAGGCTGAGTCATGGTGCTTTGGGGCAGGGATCATGCATATCATGGGAATGTTTCACAGTTTCTGCTCTGTTTTCAGTGTATGACACCAAAACACCCACCTGATGACATCCTTTCAAGAGCAAAGGCAGCAATTTGCAGAATTCCGCTTCTTAGGGGAAGTGAGAAATTGCTGAGCTGACACCAAGTCATGCAGTGTCCCTGTCACCTGCAGAGCCACCGCATCCTCGCCACGGTAGCGGGCATTGTGACAAAGGTTCTATGTCAGCTGGGTGTGGCAGCCAGGCGCCCCCTAGGGGATGGGGAGCCTGTCAGCCCCGGGCCTGTCACTGCCTGGTGTCCCTGCTGCCACCAGCCAGGCCTCTGAAAACTTGTCAAACCATGCCCAGACTTGGGGCCAGTTTGGCCCAAAGTCTGCAAGAGACAAGTCGGGAAGAAAGATATGGGACAGAGGGAGAAAGCGAAGGGAGCAGGAGAAAGGGAAGGAAGAATAAAAAGTAGTGTTGGGCTGCAGGAGTGAGATGGAGGAATTGCAGGAAAAGAGGCAGGAAGCAGGAGAGTGAGAGAAAAGGAAAGAAGAGACATGCAGCCAGACGAGGGCTTAGTGAGAGAGGATGGGACAGAGAACAGGATGAGAAGGACATAAGGCAAGGCTAGGACAGGCAAGGAAAGGCAAGGCAAGGCTAGGCTGCAGGACATGTTTTTGCTTTACAGTTTCTAGCACATTCGTCTTCAGACTAGGAGGAAAGCCATAAGACCGTATGGATTAGGCCCAAGCAAAAACCCCAGCTACTTGAGACACTTAGACTAAGCCTAAAATACCAAGATCTCTCCATAAGGATGGTTTTTATACTGTACTTCCACAATCTGCTGGCAGTACAAAAAAATAAGCTGCAGATCTCCTTAGGCTGAGTCATGGTGCTTTGGGGCAGGGATCATGCATATCATGGGAATGTTTCACAGTTTCTGCTCTGTTTTCAGTGTATGACACCAAAACACACACCTGATGACATCCTTTCAAGAGCAAAGGCAGCAATTTGCAGAATTCCGCTTCTTAGGGGAAGAGAGAAATTGCTGAGCTGACACCAAGTCCTGCAGTGTCCCTGTCACCTGCAGAGCCACCGCATCCTCGCCACGGTAGCGGGCATTGTGACAAAGGTTCTATGTCAGCTGGGTGTGGCAGCCAGGCGCCCCCTAGGGGATGGGGAGCCTGTCAGCCCCGGGCCTGTCACTGCCTGGTGTCCCTGCTGCCACCAGCCAGGCCTCTGAAAACTTGTCAAACCATGCCCAGACTTGGGGCCAGTTTGGCCCAAAGTCTGCAAGAGACAAGTCGGGAAGAAAGATATGGGACAGAGGGAGAAAGCGAAGGGAGCAGGAGAAAGGGAAGGAAGAATAAAAAGTAGTGTTGGGCTGCCGGATTGAGATGGAGGAATTGCAAGAAAAGAGGCAGGAAGCAGGAGAGTGAGAGAAAAGGAAAGAAGAGACATGCAGCCAGACGAGGGCTTAGTGAGAGAGGATGGGACAGAGAACAGGATGAGAAGGACATAAGGCAAGGCTAGGACAGGCAAGGACAGGCAAGGCAAGGCTAGGCTGCAGGACATGTTTTTGCTCTACAGTTTCTAGCACATTCGTCTTCAGACTAGGAGGAAAGCCATAAGACCGTATGGATTAGGCCCAAGCAAAAACCCCAGCTACTTGAGACACTTAGACTAAGCCTAAAATACCAAGATCTCTCCATAAGGATGGTTTTTATACTGTACTTCCACAATCTGCTGGCAGTACAAAAAAATAAGCTGCAGATCTCCTTAGGCTGAGTCATGGTGCTTTGGGGCAGGGATCATGCATATCATGGGAATGTTTCACAGTTTCTGCTCTGTTTTCAGTGTATGACACCAAAACACACACCTGATGACATCCTTTCAAGAGCAAAGGCAGCAATTTGCAGAATTCCGCTTCTTAGGGGAAGAGAGAAATTGCTGAGCTGACACCAAGTCCTGCAGTGTCCCTGTCACCTGCAGAGCCACCGCATCCTCGCCACGGTAGCGGGCATTGTGACAAAGGTTCTATGTCAGCTGGGTGTGGCAGCCAGGCGCCCCCTAGGGGATGGGGAGCCTGTCAGCCCCGGGCCTGTCACTGCCTGGTGTCCCTGCTGCCACCAGCCAGGCCTCTGAAAACTTGTCAAACCATGCCCAGACTTGGGGCCAGTTTGGCCCAAAGTCTGCAAGAGACAAGTCGGGAAGAAAGATATGGGACAGAGGGAGAAAGCGAAGGGAGCAGGAGAAAGGGAAGGAAGAATAAAAAGTAGTGTTGGGCTGCCGGATTGAGATGGAGGAATTGCAAGAAAAGAGGCAGGAAGCAGGAGAGTGAGAGAAAAGGAAAGAAGAGACATGCAGCCAGACGAGGGCTTAGTGAGAGAGGATGGGACAGAGAACAGGATGAGAAGGACATAAGGCAAGGCTAGGACAGGCAAGGACAGGCAAGGCAAGGCTAGGCTGCAGGACATGTTTTTGCTCTACAGTTTCTAGCACATTCGTCTTCAGACTAGGAGGAAAGCCATAAGACCGTATGGATTAGGCCCAAGCAAAAACCCCAGCTACTTGAGACACTTAGACTAAGCCTAAAATACCAAGATCTCTCCATAAGGATGGTTTTTATACTGTACTTCCACAATCTGCTGGCAGTACAAAAAAATAAGCTGCAGATCTCCTTAGGCTGAGTCATGGTGCTTTGGGGCAGGGATCATGCATATCATGGGAATGTTTCACAGTTTCTGCTCTGTTTTCAGTGTATGACACCAAAACACCCACCTGATGACATCCTTTCAAGAGCAAAGGCAGCAATTTGCAGAATTCCGCTTCTTAGGGGAAGTGAGAAATTGCTGAGCTGACACCAAGTCCTGCAGTGTCCCTGTCACCTGCAGAGCCACCGCATCCTCGCCACGGTAGCGGGCATTGTGACAAAGGTTCTATGTCAGCTGGGTGTGGCAGCCAGGCGCCCCCTAGGGGATGGGGAGCCTGTCAGCCCCGGGCCTGTCACTGCCTGGTGTCCCTGCTGCCACCAGCCAGGCCTCTGAAAACTTGTCAAACCATGCCCAGACTTGGGGCCAGTTTGGCCCAAAGTCTGCAAGAGACAAATCGGGAAGAAAGATATGGGACAGAGGGAGAAAGCGAAGGGAGCAGGAGAAAGGGAAGGAAGAATAAAAAGTAGTGTTGGGCTGCAGGAGTGAGATGGAGGAATTGCAGGAAAAGAGGCAGGAAGCAGGAGACTGAGAGAAAAGGAAAGAAGAGACATGCAGCCAGACGAGGGCTTAGTGAGAGAGGATGGGACAGAGAACAGGATGAGAAGGACATAAGGCAAGGCTAGGACAGGCAAGGACAGGCAAGGCAAGGCTAGGCTGCAGGACATGTTTTTCTCTACAGTTTCTAGTACATTCGTCTTCAGACTAGGAGGAAAGCCATAAGACCGTATGGATTAGGCCCAAGCAAAAACCCCAGCTACTTGAGACACTTAGACTAAGCCTAAAATACCAAGATCTCTCCATAAGGATGGTTTTTATACTGTACTTCCACAATCTGCTGGCAGTACAAAAAAATAAGCTGCAGATCTCCTTAGGCTGAGTCATGGTGCCTTGGGGCAGGGATCATGCATATCATGGGAATGTTTCACAGTTTCTGCTCTGTTTTCAGTGTATGACACCAAAACACACACCTGATGACATCCTTTCAAGAGCAAAGGCAGCAATTTGCAGAATTCCGCTTCTTAGGGGAAGTGAGAAATTGCTGAGCTGACAACAAGTCATGCAGTGTCCCTGTCACCTGCAGAGCCACCGCATCCTCGCCACGGTAGCGGGCATTGTGACAAAGGTTCTATGTCAGCTGGGTGTGGCAGCCAGGCGCCCCCTAGGGGATGGGGAGCCTGTCAGCCCCGGGCCTGTCACTGCCTGGTGTCCCTGCTGCCACCAGCCAGGCCTCTGAAAACTTGTCAAACCATGCCCAGACTTGGGGCCAGTTTGGCCCAAAGTCTGCAAGAGACAAGTCGGGAAGAAAGATATGGGACAGAGGGAGAAAGCGAAGGGAGCAGGAGAAAGGGAAGGAAGAATAAAAAGTAGTGTTGGGCTGCAGGAGTGAGATGGAGGAATTGCAGGAAAAGAGGCAGGAAGCAGGAGAGTGAGAGAAAAGGAAAGAAGAGACATGCAGCCAGACGAGGGCTTAGTGAGAGAGGATGGGACAGAGAACAGGATGAGAAGGACATAAGGCAAGGCTAGGACAGGCAAGGAAAGGCAAGGCAAGGCTAGGCTGCAGGACATGTTTTTGCTTTACAGTTTCTAGCACATTCGTCTTCAGACTAGGAGGAAAGCCATAAGACCGTATGGATTAGGCCCAAGCAAAAACCCCAGCTACTTGAGACACTTAGACTAAGCCTAAAATACCAAGATCTCTCCATAAGGATGGTTTTTATACTGTACTTCCACAATCTGCTGGCAGTACAAAAAAATAAGCTGCAGATCTCCTTAGGCTGAGTCATGGTGCTTTGGGGCAGGGATCATGCATATCATGGGAATGTTTCACAGTTTCTGCTCTGTTTTCAGTGTATGACACCAAAACACACACCTGATGACATCCTTTCAAGAGCAAAGGCAGCAATTTGCAGAATTCCGCTTCTTAGGGGAAGAGAGAAATTGCTGAGCTGACACCAAGTCCTGCAGTGTCCCTGTCACCTGCAGAGCCACCGCATCCTCGCCACGGTAGCGGGCATTGTGACAAAGGTTCTATGTCAGCTGGGTGTGGCAGCCAGGCGCCCCCTAGGGGATGGGGAGCCTGTCAGCCCCGGGCCTGTCACTGCCTGGTGTCCCTGCTGCCACCAGCCAGGCCTCTGAAAACTTGTCAAACCATGCCCAGACTTGGGGCCAGTTTGGCCCAAAGTCTGCAAGAGACAAGTCGGGAAGAAAGATATGGGACAGAGGGAGAAAGCGAAGGGAGCAGGAGAAAGGGAAGGAAGAATAAAAAGTAGTGTTGGGCTGCAGGAGTGAGATGGAGGAATTGCAGGAAAAGAGGCAGGAAGCAGGAGAGTGAGAGAAAAGGAAAGAAGAGACATGCAGCCAGACGAGGGCTTAGTGAGAGAGGATGGGACAGAGAACAGGATGAGAAGGACATAAGGCAAGGCTAGGACAGGCAAGGACAGGCAAGGCAAGGCTAGGCTGCAGGACATGTTTTTGCTCTACAGTTTCTAGTACATTCGTCTTCAGACTAGGAGGAAAGCCATAAGACCGTATGGATTAGGCCCAAGCAAAAACCCCAGCTACTTGAGACACTTAGACTAAGCCTAAAATACCAAGATCTCTCCATAAGGATGGTTTTTATACTGTACTTCCACAATCTGCTGGCAGTACAAAAAAATAAGCTGCAGATCTCCTTAGGCTGAGTCATGGTGCTTTGGGGCAGGGACCATGCATATCATGGGAATGTTTCACAGTTTCTGCTCTGTTTTCAGTGTATGACACCAAAACACCCACCTGATGACATCCTTTCAAGAGCAAAGGCAGCAATTTGCAGAATTCCGCTTCTTAGGGGAAGAGAGAAATTGCTGAGCTGACACCAAGTCCTGCAGTGTCCCTGTCACCTGCAGAGCCACCGCATCCTCGCCACGGTAGCGGGCATTGTGACAAAGGTTCTATGTCAGCTGGGTGTGGCAGCCAGGCGCCCCCTAGGGGATGGGGAGCCTGTCAGCCCCGGGCCTGTCACTGCCTGGTGTCCCCGCTGCCACCAGCCAGGCCTCTGAAAACTTGTCAAACCATGCCCAGACTTGGGGCCAGTTTGTCCAAAAGTCTGCAAGAGACAAGTCGGGAAGAAAGATATGGGACAGAGGGAGAAAGTGAAGGGAGCAGGAGAAAGGGAAGGAAGAATAAAAAGTAGTGTTGGGTTGCAGGAGTGAGATGGAGGAATTGCAGGAAAAGGGGCAGGAAGCAGGAGAGTGAGAGAACAGGAAAGAAGACACATGCAGCCAGACGAGGGCTTAGTGAGAGAGGATGGGACAGAGAACAGGATGAGAAGGACATAAGGCAAGGCTAGGACAGGCAAGGACAGGCAAGGCAAGGCTAGGCTGCAGGACATGTTTTTGCTTTACAGTTTCTAGCACATTCGTCTTCAGACTAGGAGGAAAGCCATAAGACCGTATGGATTAGGCCCAAGCAAAAACCCCAGCTACTTGAGACACTTAGACTAAGCCTAAAATACCAAGATCTCTCCATAAGGATGGTTTTTATACTGTACTTCCACAATCTGCTGGCAGTACAAAAAAATAAGCTGCAGATCTCCTTAGGCTGAGTCATGGTGCTTTGGGGCAGGGACCATGCATATCATGGGAATGTTTCACAGTTTCTGCTCTGTTTTCAGTGTATGACACCAAAACACCCATCTGATGACATCCTTTCAAGAGCAAAGGCAGCAATTTGCAGAATTCCGCTTCTTAGGGGAAGAGAGAAATTGCTGAGCTGACACCAAGTCCTGCAGTGTCCCTGTCACCTGCAGAGCCACCGCATGCTCGCCACGGTAGCGGGCATTGTGACAAAGGTTCTATGTCAGCTGGGTGTGGCAGCCAGGCGCCCCCTAGGGGATGGGGAGCCTGTCAGCCCCGGGCCTGTCACTGCCTGGTGTCCCTGCTGCCACCAGCCAGGCCTCTGAAAACTTGTCAAACCATGCCCAGACTTGGGGCCAGTTTGGCCCAAAGTCTGCAAGAGACAAGTCGGGAAGAAAGATATGGGACAGAGGGAGAAAGCGAAGGGAGCAGGAGAAAGGGAAGGAAGAATAAAAAGTAGTGTTGGGCTGCAGGAGTGAGATGGAGGAATTGCAAGAAAAGAGGCAGGAAGCAGGAGAGTGAGAGAAAAGGAAAGAAGAGACATGCAGCCAGACGAGGGCTTAGTGAGAGAGGATGGGACAGAGAACAGGATGAGAAGGACATAAGGCAAGGCTAGGACAGGCAAGGACAGGCAAGGCAAGGCTAGGCTGCAGGACATGTTTTTGCTTTACAGTTTCTAGCACATTCGTCTTAAGACTAGGAGGAAAGCCATAAGACCGTATGGATTAGGCCCAAGCAAAAACCCCAGCTACTTGAGACACTTAGACTAAGCCTAAAATACCAAGATCTCTCCATAAGGATGGTTTTTATACTGTACTTCCACAATCTGCTGGCAGTACAAAAAAATAAGCTGCAGATCTCCTTAGGCTGAGTCATGGTGCTTTGGGGCAGGGATCATGCATATCATGGGAATGTTTCACAGTTTCTGCTCTGTTTTCAGTGTATGACACCAAAACACCCACCTGATGACATCCTTTCAAGAGCAAAGGCAGCAATTTGCAGAATTCTGCTTCTTAGGGGAAGTGAGAAATTGCTGAGCTGACACCAAGTCCTGCAGTGTCCCTGTCACCTGCAGAGCCACCGCATCCTCGCCACGGTAGCGGGCATTGTGACAAAGGTTCTATGTCAGCTGGGTGTGGCAGCCAGGCGCCCCCTAGGGGATGGGGAGCCTGTCAGCCCCGGGCCTGTCACTGCCTGGTGTCCCTGCTGCCAACAGCCAGGCCTCTGAAAACTTGTCAAACCATGCCCAGACTTGGGGCCAGTTTGGCCCAAAGTCTGCAAGAGACAAGTCGGGAAGAAAGATATGGGACAGAGGGAGAAAGCGAAGGGAGCAGGAGAAAGGGAAGGAAGAATAAAAAGTAGTGTTGGGCTGCAGGAGTGAGATGGAGGAATTGCAGGAAAAGAGGCAGGAAGCAGGAGAGTGAGAGAAAAGGAAAGAAGAGACATGCAGCCAGACGAGGGCTTAGTGAGAGAGGATGGGACAGAGAACAGGATGAGAAGGACATAAGGCAAGGCTAGGACAGGCAAGGACAGGCAAGGCAAGGCTAGGCTGCAGGACATGTTTTTGCTTTATAGTTTCTAGCACATTCGTATTCAGACTAGGAGGAAAGCCATAAGACCGTATGGATTAGGCCCAAGCAAAAACCCCAGCTACTTGAGACACTTAGACTAAGCCTAAAATACCAAGATCTCTCCATAAGGATGGTTTTTATACTGTACTTCCACAATCTGCTGGCAGTACAAAAAAATAAGCTGCAGATCTCCTTAGGCTGAGTCATGGTGCTTTGGGGCAGGGACCATGCATATCATGGGAATATTTCACAGTTTCTGCTCTGTTTTCAGTGTATGACACCAAAACACCCACCTGATGACACCCTTTCAAGAGCAAAGGCAGCAATTTGCAGAATTCCGCTTCTTAGGGGAAGTGAGAAATTGCTGAGCTGACACCAAGTCCTGCAGTGTCCCTGTCACCTGCAGAGCCACCGCATCCTCGCCACGATAGTGGGCATTGTGACAAAGGTTCTATGTCAGCTGAGTGTGGCAGACAGGCGCCCCCTAGGGGATGGGGAGCCTGTCAGCCCCAGGCCTGTCACTGCCTGGTGTCCCTGCTGCCACCAGCCAGGCCTCTGAAAACTTGTCAAACCATGCCCAGACTTGGGGCCAGTTTGGCCCAAAGTCTGCAAGACACAAGTCGGGAAGAAAGATATGGGACAGAGGGAGAAAGCGAAGGGAGCAGGATAAAGGGAAGGAAGAATAAAAAGTAGTGTTGGGCTGCAGGAGTGAGATGGAGGAATTGCAAGAAAAGAGGCAGGAAGCAGGAGAGTGAGAGAAAAGGAAAGAAGAGACATGCAGCCAGACGAGGGCTTAGTGAGAGAGGATGGGACAGAGAACAGGATGAGAAGGACATAAGGCAAGGCTAGGACAGGCAAGGACAGGCAAGGCAAGGCTAGGCTGCAGGACATGTTTTTGCTTTATAGTTTCTAGCACATTCGTCTTTAGACTAGGAGGAAAGCCATAAGACCGTATGGATTAGGCCCAAGCAAAAACCCCAGCTACTTGAGACACTTAGACTAAGCCTAAAATACCAAGATCTCTCCATAAGGATGGTTTTTATACTGTACTTCCACAATCTGCTGGCAGTACAAAAAAATAAGCTGCAGATCTCCTTAGGCTGAGTCATGGTGCTTTGGGGCAGGGACCATGCATATCATGGGAATATTTCACAGTTTCTGCTCTGTTTTCAGTGTATGACACCAAAACACCCACCTGATGACATCCTTTCAAGAGCAAAGGCAGCAATTTGCACAATTCCGCTTCTTAGGGGAAGTGAGAAATTGCTGAGCTGACACCAAGTCCTGCAGTGTCCCTGTCACCTGCAGAGCCACCGCATCCTCGCCACGGTAGCGGGCATTGTGACAAAGGTTCTATGTCAGCTGGGTGTGGCAGCCAGGCGCCCCCTAGGGGATGGGGAGCCTGTCAGCCCCAGGCCTGTCACTGCCTGGTGTCCCTGCTGCCACCAGTCAGGCCTCTGAAAACTTGTCAAACCATGCCCAGACTTGGGGCCAGTTTGGCCCAAAGTCTCCAAGAGACAAGTCGGGAAGAAAGATATGGGACAGAGGGAGAAAGCGAAGGGAGCAGGAGAAAGGGAAGGAAGAATAAAAAGTATTGTTGGGCTGCAGGAGTGAGATGGAGGAATTGCAAGAAAAGAGGCAGGAAGCAGGAGAGTGAGAGAAAAGGAAAGAAGAGACATGCAGCCAGACGAGGGCTTAGTGAGAGAGGATGGGACAGAGAACAGGATGAGAAGGACATAAGGCAAGGCTAGGACAGGCAAAGACAGGCAAGGCAAGGCTAGGCTGCAGGACATGTTTTTGCTTTATAGTTTCTAGCACATTCGTCTTCAGACTAGGAGGAAAGCCATAAGACCGTATGGATTAGGCCCAAGCAAAAACCCCAGCTACTTGAGACACTTAGACTAAGCCTAAAATACCAAGATCTCTCCATAAGGATGGTTTTTATACTGTACTTCCACAATCTGCTGGCAGTACAAAAAAATAAGCTGCAGATCTCCTTAGGCTGAGTCATGGTGCTTTGGGGCAGGGACCATGCATATCATGGGAATATTTCACAGTTTCTGCTCTGTTTTCAGTGTATGACACCAAAACACCCACCTGATGACATCCTTTCAAGAGCAAAGGCAGCAATTTGCAGAATTCCGCTTCTTAGGGGAAGTGAGAAATTGCTGAGCTGACACCAAGTCCTGCAGTGTCCCTGTCACCTGCAGAGCCACCGCATCCTCGCCACGGTAGCGGGCATTGTGACAAAGGTTCTATGTCAGCTGGGTGTGGCAGCCAGGCACCCCCTAGGGGATGGGGAGCCTGTCAGCCCCGGGCCTGTCACTGCCTGGTGTCCCTGCTGCCACCAGCCAGGCCTCTGAAAACTTGTCAAACCATGCCCAGACTTGGGGCCAGTTTGGCCCAAAGTCTGCAAGACACAAGTCGGGAAGAAAGATATGGGACAGAGGGAGAAAGCGAAGGGAGCAGGATAAAGGGAAGGAAGAATAAAAAGTAGTGTTGGGCTGCAGGAGTGAGATGGAGGAATTGCAAGAAAAGAGGCAGGAAGCAGGAGAGTGAGAGAAAAGGAAAGAAGAGACATGCAGCCAGACGAGGGCTTAGTGAGAGAGGATGGGACAGAGAACAGGATGAGAAGGACATAAGGCAAGGCTAGGACAGGCAAGGACAGGCAAGGCAAGGCTAGGCTGCAGGACATGTTTTTGCTTTATAGTTTCTAGCACATTCGTCTTCAGACTAGGAGGAAAGCCATAAGACCGTATGGATTAGGCCCAAGCAAAAACCCCAGCTACTTGAGACACTTAGACTAAGCCTAAAATACCAAGATCTCTCCATAAGGATGGTTTTTATACTGTACTTCCACAATCTGCTGGCAGTACAAAAAAATAAGCTGCAGATCTCCTTAGGCTGAGTCATGGTGCTTTGGGGCAGGGATCATGCATATCATGGGAATGTTTCACAGTTTCTGCTCTGTTTTCAGTGTATGACACCAAAACACCCACCTGATGACATCCTTTCAAGAGCAAAGGCAGCAATTTGCAGAATTCCGCTTCTTAGGGGAAGAGAGAAATTGCTGAGCTGACACCAAGTCCTGCAGTGTCCCTGTCACCTGCAGAGCCACCGCATCCTCGCCACGGTAGCGGGCATTGTGACAAAGGTTCTATGTCAGCTGGGTGTGGCAGCCAGGCGCCCCCTAGGGGATGGGGAGCCTGTCAGCCCCAGGCCTGTCACTGACTGGTGTCCCTGCTGCCACCAGCCAGGCCTCTGAAAACTTGTCAAACCATGCCCAGACTTGGGGCCAGTTTGGCCCAAAGTCTGCAAGAGACAAGTCGGGAAGAAAGATATGGGACAGAGGGAGAAATCGAAGGGAGCAGGAGAAAGGGAACGAAGAATAAAAAGTAGTGTTGGGCTGCAGGAGTGAGATGGAGGAATTGCAAGAAAAGAGGCAGGAAGCAGGAGAGTGAGAGAAAAGGAAAGAAGAGACATGCAGCCAGACGAGGGCTTAGTGAGAGAGGATGGGACAGAGAACAGGATGAGAAGGACATAAGGCAAGGCTAGGACAGGCAAGGACAGGCAAGGCAAGGCTAGGCTGCAGGACATGTTTTTGCTTTATAGTTTCTAGCACATTCCTCTTCAGACTAGGAGGAAAGCCATAAGACCGTATGGATTAGGCCCAAGCAAAAACCCCAGCTACTTGAGACACGTAGACTAAGCCTAAAATACCAAGATCTCTCCATAAGGATGGTTTTTATACTGTACTTCCACAATCTGCTGGCAGTACAAAAAAATAAGCTGCAGATCTCCTTAGGCTGAGTCATGGTGCTTTGGGGCAGGGACCATGCATATCATGGGAATATTTCACAGTTTCTGCTCTGTTTTCAGTGTATGACACCAAAACACCCACCTGATGACACCCTTTCAAGAGCAAAGGCAGCAATTTGCAGAATTCCGCTTCTTAGGGGAAGAGAGAAATTGCTGAGCTGACACCAAGTCCTGCAGTGTCCCTGTCACCTGCAGAGCCACCGCATCCTCGCCACGGTAGCGGGCATTGTGACAAAGGTTCTATGTCAGCTGGGTGTGGCAGCCAGGCGCCCCCTAGGGGATGGGGAGCCTGTCAGCCCCAGGCCTGTCACTGCCTGGTGTCCCTGCTGCCACCAGCCAGGCCTCTGAAAACTTGTCAAACCATGCCCAGACTTGGGGCCAGTTTGGCCCAAAGTCTCCAAGAGACAAGTCGGGAAGAAAGATATGGGACAGAGGGAGAAAGCGAAGGGAGCAGGAGAAAGGGAACGAAGAATAAAAAGTAGTGTTGGGCTGCAGGAGTGAGAAGGAGGAATTGCAAGAAAAGAGGCAGGAAGCAGGAGAGTGAGAGAAAAGGAAAGAAGAGACATGCAGCCAGACGAGGGCTTAGTGAGAGAGGATAGCACAGAGAACAGGATGAGAAGGAAAGAAGGCAAGGCTAGGACAGGCAAGGACAGGCAAGGCAAGGCTAGGCTGCAGGACATGTTTTTGCTTTATAGTTTCTAGCACATTCGTCTTCAGACTAGGAGGAAAGCCATAAGACCGTATGGATTAGGCCCAACTAAAAACCCCAGCTACCTGAGACACTTAGACTAAGCCTAAAATGGGCAGATCTCTCCATAAGGATCGTTTTTATACTGTACTTCCACAATCTGCTGGCAGTACAAAAAAATAAGCTGCAGATCTCCTTAGGCTGAGTCATGGTGCTTTGGGGCAGGGACCATGCATATCATGGGAATATTTCACAGTTTCTGCTCTGTTTTCAGTGTATGACACCAAAACACCCACCTGATGACATCCTTTCAAGAGCAAAGGCAGCAATTTGCAGAATTTCGCTTCTTAGGGGAAGTGAGAAATTGCTGAGCTGACACCAAGTCCTGCAGTGTCCCTGTCACCTGCAGAGCCACCGCATCCTCGCCACGGTAGCGGGCATTGTGACAAAGGTTCTATGTCAGCTGGGTGTGGCAGCCAGGCACCCCCTAGGGGATGGGGAGCCTGTCAGCCCCGGGCCTGTCACTGCCTGGTGTCCCTGCTGCCACCAGCCAGGCCTCTGAAAACTTGTCAAACCATGCCCAGACTTGGGGCCAGTTTGGCCCAAAGTCTGCAAGACACAAGTCGGGAAGAAAGATATGGGACAGAGGGAGAAAGCGAAGGGAGCAGGAGAAAGGGAAGGAAGAATAAAAAGTAGTGTTGGGCTGCAGGAGTGAGATGGAGGAATTGCAAGAAAAGAGGCAGGAAGCAGGAGAGTGAGAGAAAAGGAAAGAAGAGACATGCAGCCAGACGAGGGCTTAGTGAGAGAGGATGGGACAGAGAACAGGATGAGAAGGACATAAGGCAAGGCTAGGACAGGCAAGGACAGGCAAGGCAAGGCTAGGCTGCAGGACATGTTTTTGCTTTATAGTTTCTAGCACATTCGTCTTCAGACTAGGAGGAAAGCCATAAGACCGTATGGATTAGGCCCAAGCAAAAACCCCAGCTACTTGAGACACTTAGACTAAGCCTAAAATACCAAGATCTCTCCATAAGGATGGTTTTTATACTGTACTTCCACAATCTGCTGGCAGTACAAAAAAATAAGCTGCAGATCTCCTTAGGCTGAGTCATGGTGCTTTGGGGCAGGGACCATGCATATCATGGGAATGTTTCACAGTTTCTGCTCTGTTTTCAGTGTATGACACCAAAACACCCACCTGATGACATCCTTTCAAGAGCAAAGGCAGCAATTTGCAGAATTCCGCTTCTTAGGGGAAGAGAGAAATTGCTGAGCTGACACCAAGTCCTGCAGTGTCCCTGTCACCTGCAGAGCCACCGCATCCTCGCCACGGTAGCGGGCATTGTGACAAAGGTTCTATGTCAGCTGGGTGTGGCAGCCAGGCGCCCCCTAGGGGATGGGGAGCCTGTCAGCCCCAGGCCTGTCACTGCCTGGTGTCCCTGCTGCCACCAGCCAGGCCTCTGAAAACTTGTCAAACCATGCCCAGACTTGGGGCCAGTTTGGCCCAAAGTCTGCAAGACACAAGTCGGGAAGAAAGATATGGGACAGAGGGAGAAAGCGAAGGGAGCAGGAGAAAGGGAAGGAAGAATAAAAAGTAGTGTTGGGCTGCAGGAGTGAGATGGAGGAATTGCAAGAAAAGAGGCAGGAAGCAGGAGAGTGAGAGAAAAGGAAAGAAGAGACATGCAGCCAGACGAGGGCTTAGTGAGAGAGGATGGGACAGAGAACAGGATGAGAAGGACATAAGGCAAGGCTAGGACAGGCAAAGACAGGCAAGGCAAGGCTAGGCTGCAGGACATGTTTTTGCTTTATAGTTTCTAGCACATTCGTCTTCAGACTAGGAGGAAAGCCATAAGACCGTATGGATTAGGCCCAAGCAAAAACCCCAGCTACTTGAGACACTTAGACTAAGCCTAAAATACCAAGATCTCTCCATAAGGATGGTTTTTATACTGTACTTCCACAATCTGCTGGCAGTACAAAAAAATAAGCTGCAGATCTCCTTAGGCTGAGTCATGGTGCTTTGGGGCAGGGACCATGCATATCATGGGAATATTTCACAGTTTCTGCTCTGTTTTCAGTGTATGACACCAAAACACCCACCTGATGACATCCTTTCAAGAGCAAAGGCAGCAATTTGCAGAATTCCGCTTCTTAGGGGAAGTGAGAAATTGCTGAGCTGACACCAAGTCCTGCAGTGTCCCTGTCACCTGCAGAGCCACCGCATCCTCGCCACGGTAGCGGGCATTGTGACAAAGGTTCTATGTCAGCTGGGTGTGGCAGCCAGGCGCCCCCTAGGGGATGGGGAGCCTGTCAGCCCCAGGCCTGTCACTGCCTGGTGTCCCTGCTGCCACCAGCCAGGCCTCTGAAAACTTGTCAAACCATGCCCAGACTTGGGGCCAGTTTGGCCCAAAGTCTGCAAGAGACAAGTCGGGAAGAAAGATATGGGACAGAGGGAGAAATCGAAGGGAGCAGGAGAAAGGGAACGAAGAATAAAAAGTAGTGTTGGGCTGCAGGAGTGAGAAGGAGGAATTGCAAGAAAAGAGGCAGGAAGCAGGAGAGTGAGAGAAAAGGAAAGAAGAGACATGCAGCCAGACGAGGGCTTAGTGAGAGAGGATGGGACAGAGAACAGGATGAGAAGGACATAAGGCAAGGCTAGGACAGGCAAGGACAGGCAAGGCAAGGCTAGGCTGCAGGACATGTTTTTGCTTTATAGTTTCTAGCACATTCGTCTTCAGACTAGGAGGAAAGCCATAAGACCGTATGGATTAGGCCCAAGCAAAAACCCCAGCTACTTGAGACACGTAGACTAAGCCTAAAATACCAAGATCTCTCCATAAGGATGGTTTTTATACTGTACTTCCACAATCTGCTGGCAGTACAAAAAAATAAGCTGCAGATCTCCTTAGGCTGAGTCATGGTGCTTTGGGGCAGAGACCATGCATATCATGGGAATATTTCACAGTTTCTGCTCTGTTTTCAGTGTATGACACCAAAACACCCACCTGATGACACCCTTTCAAGAGCAAAGGCAGCAATTTGCAGAATTTCGCTTCTTAGGGGAAGTGAGAAATTGCTGAGCTGACACCAAGTCCTGCAGTGTCCCTGTCACCTGCAGAGCCACCGCATCCTCGCCACGGTAGCGGGCATTGTGACAAAGGTTCTATGTCAGCTGGGTGTAGGAGCCAGGCGCCCCCTAGGGGATGGGGAGCCTGTCAGCCCCAGGCCTGTCACTGCCTGGTGTCCCTGCTGCCACCAGCCAGGCCTCTGAAAACTTGTCAAACCATGCCCAGACTTGGGGCCAGTTTGGCCCAAAGTCTCCAAGAGACAAGTCGGGAAGAAAGATATGGGACAGAGGGAGAAAGCGAAGGGAGCAGGAGAAAGGGAAGGAAGAATAAAAAGTAGTGTTGGGCTGCAGGAGTGAGATGGAGGAATTGCAGGAAAAGAGGCAGGAAGCAGGAGAGTGAGAGAAAAGGAAAGAAGAGACATGCAGCCAGACGAGGGCTTAGTGAGAGAGGATAGGACAGAGAACAGGATGAGAAGGAAAGAAGGCAAGGCTAGGACAGGCAAGGACAGGCAAGGCAAGGCTAGGCTGCAGGACATGTTTTTGCTTTATAGTTTCTAGCACATTCGTCTTCAGACTAGGAGGAAAGCCATAAGACCGTATGGATTAGGCCCAACTAAAAACCCCAGCTACCTGAGACACTTAGACTAAGCCTAAAATGGGCAGATCTCTCCATAAGGATCGTTTTTATACTGTACTTCCACAATCTGCTGGCAGTACAAAAAAATAAGCTGCAGATCTCCTTAGGCTGAGTCATGGTGCTTTGGGGCAGGGACCATGCATATCATGGGAATATTTCACAGTTTCTGCTCTGTTTTCAGTGTATGACACCAAAACACCCACCTGATGACATCCTTTCAAGAGCAAAGGCAGCAATTTGCAGAATTTCGCTTCTTAGGGGAAGTGAGAAATTGCTGAGCTGACACCAAGTCCTGCAGTGTCCCTGTCACCTGCAGAGCCACCGCATCCTCGCCACGGTAGCGGGCATTGTGACAAAGGTTCTATGTCAGCTGGGTGTAGGAGCCAGGCGCCCCCTAGGGGATGGGGAGCCTGTCAGCCCCAGGCCTGTCACTGCCTGGTGTCCCTGCTGCCACCAGCCAGGCCTCTGAAAACTTGTCAAACCATGCCCAGACTTGGGGCCAGTTTGGCCCAAAGTCTCCAAGAGACAAGTCGGGAAGAAAGATATGGGACAGAGGGAGAAAGCGAAGGGAGCAGGAGAAAGGGAAGGAAGAATAAAAAGTAGTGTTGGGCTGCAGGAGTGAGATGGAGGAATTGCAGGAAAAGAGGCAGGAAGCAGGAGAGTGAGAGAAAAGGAAAGAAGAGACATGCAGCCAGACGAGGGCTTAGTGAGAGAGGATGGGACAGAGAACAGGATGAGAAGGACATAAGGCAAGGCTAGGACAGGCAAGGACAGGCAAGGCAAGGCTAGGCTGCAGGACATGTTTTTGCTTTATAGTTTCTAGCACATTCGTCTTCAGACTAGGAGGAAAGCCATAAGACCGTATGGATTAGGCCCAAGCAAAAACCCCAGCTACTTGAGACACTTAGACTAAGCCTAAAATACCAAGATCTCTCCATAAGGATGGTTTTTATACTGTACTTCCACAATCTGCTGGCAGTAGAAAAATATAAGCTGCAGATCTCCTTAGGCTGAGTCATGGTGCTTTGGGGCAGGGACCATGCATATCATGGGAATATTTCACAGTTTCTGCTCTGTTTTCAGTGTATGACACCAAAACACCCACCTGATGACATCCTTTCAAGAGCAAAGGCAGCAATTTGCACAATTCCGCTTCTTAGGGGAAGTGAGAAATTGCTGAGCTGACACCAAGTCCTGCAGTGTCCCTGTCACCTGCAGAGCCACCGCATCCTCACCACGGTAGCGGACATTGTGACAAAAGTTCTATGTCAGCTGGGTGTGGCAGCCAGGCGCCCCCTAGGGGATGGGGAGCCTGTCAGCCCCAGGCCTGTCACTGCCTGGTGTCCCTGCTGCCACCAGCCAGGCCTCTGAAAACTTGTCAAACCATGCCCAGACTTGGGGCCAGTTTGGCCCAAAGTCTCCAAGAGACAAGTCGGGAAGAAAGATATGGGACAGAGGGAGAAAGCGAAGGGAGCAGGAGAAAGGGAAGGAAGAATAAAAAGTAGTGTTGGGCTGCAGGAGTGAGATGGAGGAATTGCAAGAAAAGAGGCAGGAAGCAGGAGAGTGAGAGAAAAGGAAAGAAGAGACATGCAGCCAGACGAGGGCTTAGTGAGAGAGGATGGGACAGAGAACAGGATGAGAAGGACATAAGGCAAGGCTAGGACAGGCAAGGACAGGCAAGGCAAGGCTAGGCTGCAGGACATGTTTTTGCTTTATAGTTTCTAGCACATTCGTCTTTAGACTAGGAGGAAAGCCATAAGACCGTATGGATTAGGCCCAAGCAAAAACCCCAGCTACTTGAGACACTTAGACTAAGCCTAAAATACCAAGATCTCTCCATAAGGATGGTTTTTATACTGTACTTCCACAATCTGCTGGCAGTACAAAAAAATAAGCTGCAGATCTCCTTAGGCTGAGTCATGGTGCTTTGGGGCAGGGACCATGCATATCATGGGAATATTTCACAGTTTCTGCTCTGTTTTCAGTGTATGACACCAAAACACCCACCTGATGACATCCTTTCAAGAGCAAAGGCAGCAATTTGCAGAATTTCGCTTCTTAGGGGAAGTGAGAAATTGCTGAGCTGACACCAAGTCCTGCAGTGTCCCTGTCACCTGCAGAGCCACCGCATCCTCGCCACGGTAGCGGGCATTGTGACAAAGGTTCTATGTCAGCTGGGTGTGGCAGCCAGGCACCCCCTAGGGGATGGGGAGCCTGTCAGCCCCGGGCCTGTCACTGCCTGGTGTCCCTGCTGCCACCAGCCAGGCCTCTGAAAACTTGTCAAACCATGCCCAGACTTGGGGCCAGTTTGGCCCAAAGTCTGCAAGACACAAGTCGGGAAGAAAGATATGGGACAGAGGGAGAAAGCGAAGGGAGCAGGAGAAAGGGAAGGAAGAATAAAAAGTAGTGTTGGGCTGCAGGAGTGAGATGGAGGAATTGCAAGAAAAGAGGCAGGAAGCAGGAGAGTGAGAGAAAAGGAAAGAAGAGACATGCAGCCAGACGAGGGCTTAGTGAGAGAGGATGGGACAGAGAACAGGATGAGAAGGACATAAGGCAAGGCTAGGACAGGCAAGGACAGGCAAGGCAAGGCTAGGCTGCAGGACATGTTTTTGCTTTATAGTTTCTAGCACATTCGTCTTCAGACTAGGAGGAAAGCCATAAGACCGTATGGATTAGGCCCAAGCAAAAACCCCAGCTACTTGAGACACTTAGACTAAGCCTAAAATACCAAGATCTCTCCATAAGGATGGTTTTTATACTGTACTTCCACAATCTGCTGGCAGTACAAAAAAATAAGCTGCAGATCTCCTTAGGCTGAGTCATGGTGCTTTGGGGCAGGGACCATGCATATCATGGGAATATTTCACAGTTTCTGCTCTGTTTTCAGTGTATGACACCAAAACACCCACCTGATGACATCCTTTCAAGAGCAAAGGCAGCAATTTGCAGAATTCCGCTTCTTAGGGGAAGTGAGAAATTGCTGAGCTGACACCAAGTCCTGCAGTGTCCCTGTCACCTGCAGAGCCACCGCATCCTCGCCACGGTAGCGGGCATTGTGACAAAGGTTCTATGTCAGCTGGGTGTGGCAGCCAGGCGCCCCCTAGGGGATGGGGAGCCTGTCAGCCCCAGGCCTGTCACTGCCTGGTGTCCCTGCTGCCACCAGCCAGGCCTCTGAAAACTTGTCAAACCATGCCCAGACTTGGGGCCAGTTTGGCCCAAAGTCTGCAAGAGACAAGTCGGGAAGAAAGATATGGGACAGAGGGAGAAATCGAAGGGAGCAGGAGAAAGGGAACGAAGAATAAAAAGTAGTGTTGGGCTGCAGGAGTGAGAAGGAGGAATTGCAAGAAAAGAGGCAGGAAGCAGGAGAGTGAGAGAAAAGGAAAGAAGAGACATGCAGCCAGACGAGGGCTTAGTGAGAGAGGATGGGACAGAGAACAGGATGAGAAGGACATAAGGCAAGGCTAGGACAGGCAAGGACAGGCAAGGCAAGGCTAGGCTGCAGGACATGTTTTTGCTTTATAGTTTCTAGCACATTCCTCTTCAGACTAGGAGGAAAGCCATAAGACCGTATGGATTAGGCCCAAGCAAAAACCCCAGCTACTTGAGACACGTAGACTAAGCCTAAAATACCAAGATCTCTCCATAAGGATGGTTTTTATACTGTACTTCCACAATCTGCTGGCAGTACAAAAAAATAAGCTGCAGATCTCCTTAGGCTGAGTCATGGTGCTTTGGGGCAGGGACCATGCATATCATGGGAATATTTCACAGTTTCTGCTCTGTTTTCAGTGTATGACACCAAAACACCCACCTGATGACACCCTTTCAAGAGCAAAGGCAGCAATTTGCAGAATTCCGCTTCTTAGGGGAAGTGAGAAATTGCTGAGCTGACACCAAGTCCTGCAGTGTCCCTGTCACCTGCAGAGCCACCGCATCCTCGCCACGGTAGCGGGCATTGTGACAAAGGTTCTATGTCAGCTGGGTGTGGCAGCCAGGAGCCCCCTAGGGGATGGGGAGCCTGTCAGCCCCAGGCCTGTCACTGCCTGGTGTCCCTGCTGCCACCAGCCAGGCCTCTGAAAACTTGTCAAACCATGCCCAGACTTGGGGCCAGTTTGGCCCAAAGTCTCCAAGAGACAAGTCGGGAAGAAAGAAATGGGACAGAGGGAGAAAGCGAAGGGAGCAGGAGAAAGGGAACGAAGAATAAAAAGTAGTGTTGGGCTGCAGGAGTGAGAAGGAGGAATTGCAAGAAAAGAGGCAGGAAGCAGGAGAGTGAGAGAAAAGGAAAGAAGAGACATGCAGCCAGACGAGGGCTTAGTGAGAGAGGATAGGACAGAGAACAGGATGAGAAGGAAAGAAGGCAAGGCTAGGACAGGCAAGGACAGGCAAGGCAAGGCTAGGCTGCAGGACATGTTTTTGCTTTATAGTTTCTAGCACATTCGTCTTCAGACTAGGAGGAAAGCCATAAGACCGTATGGATTAGGCCCAACTAAAAACCCCAGCTACCTGAGACACTTAGACTAAGCCTAAAATGGGCAGATCTCTCCATAAGGATCGTTTTTATACTGTACTTCCACAATCTGCTGGCAGTACAAAAAAATAAGCTGCAGATCTCCTTAGGCTGAGTCATGGTGCTTTGGGGCAGGGACCATGCATATCATGGGAATATTTCACAGTTTCTGCTCTGTTTTCAGTGTATGACACCAAAACACCCACCTGATGACATCCTTTCAAGAGCAAAGGCAGCAATTTGCAGAATTTCGCTTCTTAGGGGAAGTGAGAAATTGCTGAGCTGACACCAAGTCCTGCAGTGTCCCTGTCACCTGCAGAGCCACCGCATCCTCGCCACGGTAGCGGGCATTGTGACAAAGGTTCTATGTCAGCTGGGTGTAGGAGCCAGGAGCCCCCTAGGGGATGGGGAGCCTGTCAGCCCCAGGCCTGTCACTGCCTGGTGTCCCTGCTGCCACCAGCCAGGCCTCTGAAAACTTGTCAAACCATGCCCAGACTTGGGGCCAGTTTGGCCCAAAGTCTCCAAGAGACAAGTCGGGAAGAAAGATATGGGACAGAGGGAGAAAGCGAAGGGAGCAGGAGAAAGGGAAGGAAGAATAAAAAGTAGTGTTGGGCTGCAGGAGTGAGATGGAGGAATTGCAGGAAAAGAGGCAGGAAGCAGGAGAGTGAGAGAAAAGGAAAGAAGAGACATGCAGCCAGACGAGGGCTTAGTGAGAGAGGATGGGACAGAGAACAGGATGAGAAGGACATAAGGCAAGGCTAGGACAGGCAAGGACAGGCAAGGCAAGGCTAGGCTGCAGGACATGTTTTTGCTTTATAGTTTCTAGCACATTCGTCTTCAGACTAGGAGGAAAGCCATAAGACCGTATGGATTAGGCCCAAGCAAAAACCCCAGCTACTTGAGACACTTAGACTAAGCCTAAAATACCAAGATCTCTCCATAAGGATGGTTTTTATACTGTACTTCCACAATCTGCTGGCAGTAGAAAAATATAAGCTGCAGATCTCCTTAGGCTGAGTCATGGTGCTTTGGGGCAGGGACCATGCATATCATGGGAATATTTCACAGTTTCTGCTCTGTTTTCAGTGTATGACACCAAAACACCCACCTGATGACATCCTTTCAAGAGCAAAGGCAGCAATTTGCACAATTCCGCTTCTTAGGGGAAGTGAGAAATTGCTGAGCTGACACCAAGTCCTGCAGTGTCCCTGTCACCTGCAGAGCCACCGCATCCTCACCACGGTAGCGGACATTGTGACAAAAGTTCTATGTCAGCTGGGTGTGGCAGCCAGGCGCCCCCTAGGGGATGGGGAGCCTGTCAGCCCCGGGCCTGTCACTGCCTGGTGTCCCTGCTGCCACCAGCCAGGCCTCTGAAAACTTGTCAAACCATGCCCAGACTTGGGGCCAGTTTGGCCCAAAGTCTCCAAGAGACAAGTCGGGAAGAAAGATATGGGACAGAGGGAGAAAGCGAAGGGAGCAGGAGAAAGGGAAGGAAGAATAAAAAGTAGTGTTGGGCTGCAGGAGTGAGATGGAGGAATTGCAAGAAAAGAGGCAGGAAGCAGGAGAGTGAGAGAAAAGGAAAGAAGAGACATGCAGCCAGACGAGGGCTTAGTGAGAGAGGATGGGACAGAGAACAGGATGAGAAGGACATAAGGCAAGGCTAGGACAGGCAAGGACAGGCAAGGCAAGGCTAGGCTGCAGGACATGTTTTTGCTTTATAGTTTCTAGCACATTCGTCTTTAGACTAGGAGGAAAGCCATAAGACCGTATGGATTAGGCCCAAGCAAAAACCCCAGCTACTTGAGACACTTAGACTAAGCCTAAAATACCAAGATCTCTCCATAAGGATGGTTTTTATACTGTACTTCCACAATCTGCTGGCAGTACAAAAAAATAAGCTGCAGATCTCCTTAGGCTGAGTCATGGTGCTTTGGGGCAGGGACCATGCATATCATGGGAATATTTCACAGTTTCTGCTCTGTTTTCAGTGTATGACACCAAAACACCCACCTGATGACATCCTTTCAAGAGCAAAGGCAGCAATTTGCACAATTCCGCTTCTTAGGGGAAGTGAGAAATTGCTGAGCTGACACCAAGTCCTGCAGTGTCCCTGTCACCTGCAGAGCCACCGCATCCTCGCCACGGTAGCGGGCATTGTGACAAAGGTTCTATGTCAGCTGGGTGTGGCAGCCAGGCGCCCCCTAGGGGATGGGGAGCCTGTCAGCCCCAGGCCTGTCACTGCCTGGTGTCCCTGCTGCCACCAGTCAGGCCTCTGAAAACTTGTCAAACCATGCCCAGACTTGGGGCCAGTTTGGCCCAAAGTCTGCAAGACACAAGTCGGGAAGAAAGATATGGGACAGAGGGAGAAAGCGAAGGGAGCAGGATAAAGGGAAGGAAGAATAAAAAGTAGTGTTGGGCTGCAGGAGTGAGATGGAGGAATTGCAAGAAAAGAGGCAGGAAGCAGGAGAGTGAGAGAAAAGGAAAGAAGAGACATGCAGCCAGACGAGGGCTTAGTGAGAGAGGATGGGACAGAGAACAGGATGAGAAGGACATAAGGCAAGGCTAGGACAGGCAAGGACAGGCAAGGCAAGGCTAGGCTGCAGGACATGTTTTTGCTTTATAGTTTCTAGCACATTCGTCTTCAGACTAGGAGGAAAGCCATAAGACCGTATGGATTAGGCCCAAGCAAAAACCCCAGCTACTTGAGACACTTAGACTAAGCCTAAAATACCAAGATCTCTCCATAAGGATGGTTTTTATACTGTACTTCCACAATCTGCTGGCAGTACAAAAAAATAAGCTGCAGATCTCCTTAGGCTGAGTCATGGTGCTTTGGGGCAGGGATCATGCATATCATGGGAATGTTTCACAGTTTCTGCTCTGTTTTCAGTGTATGACACCAAAACACCCACCTGATGACATCCTTTCAAGAGCAAAGGCAGCAATTTGCAGAATTCCGCTTCTTAGGGGAAGAGAGAAATTGCTGAGCTGACACCAAGTCCTGCAGTGTCCCTGTCACCTGCAGAGCCACCGCATCCTCGCCACGGTAGCGGGCATTGTGACAAAGGTTCTATGTCAGCTGGGTGTGGCAGCCAGGCGCCCCCTAGGGGATGGGGAGCCTGTCAGCCCCAGGCCTGTCACTGCCTGGTGTCCCTGCTGCCACCAGCCAGGCCTCTGAAAACTTGTCAAACCATGCCCAGACTTGGGGCCAGTTTGGCCCAAAGTCTGCAAGAGACAAGTCGGGAAGAAAGATATGGGACAGAGGGAGAAATCGAAGGGAGCAGGAGAAAGGGAACGAAGAATAAAAAGTAGTGTTGGGCTGCAGGAGTGAGATGGAGGAATTGCAAGAAAAGAGGCAGGAAGCAGGAGAGTGAGAGAAAAGGAAAGAAGAGACATGCAGCCAGACGAGGGCTTAGTGAGAGAGGATGGGACAGAGAACAGGATGAGAAGGACATAAGGCAAGGCTAGGACAGGCAAGGACAGGCAAGGCAAGGCTAGGCTGCAGGACATGTTTTTGCTTTATAGTTTCTAGCACATTCCTCTTCAGACTAGGAGGAAAGCCATAAGACCGTATGGATTAGGCCCAAGCAAAAACCCCAGCTACTTGAGACACGTAGACTAAGCCTAAAATACCAAGATCTCTCCATAAGGATGGTTTTTATACTGTACTTCCACAATCTGCTGGCAGTACAAAAAAATAAGCTGCAGATCTCCTTAGGCTGAGTCATGGTGCTTTGGGGCAGGGACCATGCATATCATGGGAATATTTCACAGTTTCTGCTCTGTTTTCAGTGTATGACACCAAAACACCCACCTGATGACACCCTTTCAAGAGCAAAGGCAGCAATTTGCAGAATTCCGCTTCTTAGGGGAAGTGAGAAATTGCTGAGCTGACACCAAGTCCTGCAGTGTCCCTGTCACCTGCAGAGCCACCGCATCCTCGCCACGGTAGCGGGCATTGTGACAAAGGTTCTATGTCAGCTGGGTGTGGCAGCCAGGCGCCCCCTAGGGGATGGGGAGCCTGTCAGCCCCAGGCCTGTCACTGCCTGGTGTCCCTGCTGCCACCAGCCAGGCCTCTGAAAACTTGTCAAACCATGCCCAGACTTGGGGCCAGTTTGGCCCAAAGTCTCCAAGAGACAAGTCGGGAAGAAAGATATGGGACAGAGGGAGAAAGCGAAGGGAGCAGGAGAAAGGGAACGAAGAATAAAAAGTAGTGTTGGGCTGCAGGAGTGAGAAGGAGGAATTGCAAGAAAAGAGGCAGGAAGCAGGAGAGTGAGAGAAAAGGAAAGAAGAGACATGCAGCCAGACGAGGGCTTAGTGAGAGAGGATAGGACAGAGAACAGGATGAGAAGGACATAAGGCAAGGCTAGGACAGGCAAGGACAGGCAAGGCAAGGCTAGGCTGCAGGACATGTTTTTGCTTTATAGTTTCTAGCACATTCGTCTTCAGACTAGGAGGAAAGCCATAAGACCGTATGGATTAGGCCCAACTAAAAACCCCAGCTACCTGAGACACTTAGACTAAGCCTAAAATGGGCAGATCTCTCCATAAGGATCGTTTTTATACTGTACTTCCACAATCTGCTGGCAGTACAAAAAAATAAGCTGCAGATCTCCTTAGGCTGAGTCATGGTGCTTTGGGGCAGGGACCATGCATATCATGGGAATATTTCACAGTTTCTGCTCTGTTTTCAGTGTATGACACCAAAACACCCACCTGATGACATCCTTTCAAGAGCAAAGGCAGCAATTTGCAGAATTTCGCTTCTTAGGGGAAGTGAGAAATTGCTGAGCTGACACCAAGTCCTGCAGTGTCCCTGTCACCTGCAGAGCCACCGCATCCTCGCCACGGTAGCGGGCATTGTGACAAAGGTTCTATGTCAGCTGGGTGTAGGAGCCAGGCGCCCCCTAGGGGATGGGGAGCCTGTCAGCCCCAGGCCTGTCACTGCCTGGTGTCCCTGCTGCCACCAGCCAGGCCTCTGAAAACTTGTCAAACCATGCCCAGACTTGGGGCCAGTTTGGCCCAAAGTCTCCAAGAGACAAGTCGGGAAGAAAGATATGGGACAGAGGGAGAAAGCGAAGGGAGCAGGAGAAAGGGAAGGAAGAATAAAAAGTAGTGTTGGGCTGCAGGAGTGAGATGGAGGAATTGCAGGAAAAGAGGCAGGAAGCAGGAGAGTGAGAGAAAAGGAAAGAAGAGACATGCAGCCAGACGAGGGCTTAGTGAGAGAGGATGGGACAGAGAACAGGATGAGACGGACATAAGGCAAGGCTAGGACAGGCAAGGACAGGCAAGGCAAGGCTAGGCTGCAGGACATGTTTTTGCTTTATAGTTTCTAGCACATTCGTCTTCAGACTAGGAGGAAAGCCATAAGACCGTATGGATTAGGCCCAAGCAAAAACCCCAGCTACTTGAGACACTTAGACTAAGCCTAAAATACCAAGATCTCTCCATAAGGATGGCTTTTATACTGTACTTCCACAATCTGCTGGCAGTAGAAAAATATAAGCTGCAGATCTCCTTAGGCTGAGTCATGGTGCTTTGGGGCAGGGACCATGCATATCATGGGAATATTTCACAGTTTCTGCTCTGTTTTCAGTGTATGACACCAAAACACCCACCTGATGACATCCTTTCAAGAGCAAAGGCAGCAATTTGCACAATTCCGCTTCTTAGGGGAAGTGAGAAATTGCTGAGCTGACACCAAGTCCTGCAGTGTCCCTGTCACCTGCAGAGCCACCGCATCCTCACCACGGTAGCGGACATTGTGACAAAAGTTCTATGTCAGCTGGGTGTGGCAGCCAGGCGCCCCCTAGGGGATGGGGAGCCTGTCAGCCCCAGGCCTGTCACTGCCTGGTGTCCCTGCTGCCACCAGCCAGGCCTCTGAAAACTTGTCAAACCATGCCCAGACTTGGGGCCAGTTTGGCCCAAAGTCTCCAAGAGACAAGTCGGGAAGAAAGATATGGGACAGAGGGAGAAAGCGAAGGGAGCAGGAGAAAGGGAAGGAAGAATAAAAAGTAGTGTTGGGCTGCAGGAGTGAGATGGAGGAATTGCAAGAAAAGAGGCAGGAAGCAGGAGAGTGAGAGAAAAGGAAAGAAGAGACATGCAGCCAGACGAGGGCTTAGTGAGAGAGGATGGGACAGAGAACAGGATGAGAAGGACATAAGGCAAGGCTAGGACAGGCAAGAGCAGACAAGGCAAGGCTAGGCTGCAGGACATGTTTTTGCTTTACAGTTTCTAGCACATTCGTCTTCAGACTAGGAGGAAAGCCATAAGACCGTATGGATTAGGCCCAAGCAAAAACCCCAGCTACTTGAGACACTTAGACTAAGCCTAAAATACCAAGATCTCTCCATAAGGATGGTTTTTATACTGTACTTCCACAATCTGCTGGCAGTAGAAAAATATAAGCTGCAGATCTCCTTAGGCTGAGTCATGGTGCTTTGGGGCAGGGACCATGCATATCATGGGAATATTTCACAGTTTCTGCTCTGTTTTCAGTGTATGACACCAAAACACCCACCTGATGACATCCTTTCAAGAGCAAAGGCAGCAATTTGCACAATTCCGCTTCTTAGGGGAAGTGAGAAATTGCTGAGCTGACACCAAGTCCTGCAGTGTCCCTGTCACCTGCAGAGCCACCGCATCCTCACCACGGTAGCGGACATTGTGACAAAAGTTCTATGTCAGCTGGGTGTGGCAGCCAGGCGCCCCCTAGGGGATGGGGAGCCTGTCAGCCCCAGGCCTGTCACTGCCTGGTGTCCCTGCTGCCACCAGCCAGGCCTCTGAAAACTTGTCAAACCATGCCCAGACTTGGGGCCAGTTTGGCCCAAAGTCTCCAAGAGACAAGTCGGGAAGAAAGATATGGGACAGAGGGAGAAAGCGAAGGGAGCAGGAGAAAGGGAAGGAAGAATAAAAAGTAGTGTTGGGCTGCAGGAGTGAGATGGAGGAATTGCAAGAAAAGAGGCAGGAAGCAGGAGAGTGAGAGAAAAGGAAAGAAGAGACATGCAGCCAGACGAGGGCTTAGTGAGAGAGGATGGGACAGAGAACAGGATGAGAAGGACATAAGGCAAGGCTAGGACAGGCAAGGACAGGCAAGGCAAGGCTAGGCTGCAGGACATGTTTTTGCTTTATAGTTTCTAGCACATTCGTCTTTAGACTAGGAGGAAAGCCATAAGACCGTATGGATTAGGCCCAAGCAAAAACCCCAGCTACTTGAGACACTTAGACTAAGCCTAAAATACCAAGATCTCTCCATAAGGATGGTTTTTATACTGTACTTCCACAATCTGCTGGCAGTACAAAAAAATAAGCTGCAGATCTCCTTAGGCTGAGTCATGGTGCTTTGGGGCAGGGACCATGCATATCATGGGAATATTTCACAGTTTCTGCTCTGTTTTCAGTGTATGACACCAAAACACCCACCTGATGACATCCTTTCAAGAGCAAAGGCAGCAATTTGCACAATTCCGCTTCTTAGGGGAAGTGAGAAATTGCTGAGCTGACACCAAGTCCTGCAGTGTCCCTGTCACCTGCAGAGCCACCGCATCCTCGCCACGGTAGCGGGCATTGTGACAAAGGTTCTATGTCAGCTGGGTGTGGCAGCCAGGCGCCCCCTAGGGGATGGGGAGCCTGTCAGCCCCAGGCCTGTCACTGCCTGGTGTCCCTGCTGCCACCAGTCAGGCCTCTGAAAACTTGTCAAACCATGCCCAGACTTGGGGCCAGTTTGGCCCAAAGTCTCCAAGAGACAAGTCGGGAAGAAAGATATGGGACAGAGGGAGAAAGCGAAGGGAGCAGGAGAAAGGGAAGGAAGAATAAAAAGTATTGTTGGGCTGCAGGAGTGAGATGGAGGAATTGCAAGAAAAGAGGCAGGAAGCAGGAGAGTGAGAGAAAAGGAAAGAAGAGACATGCAGCCAGACGAGGGCTTAGTGAGAGAGGATGGGACAGAGAACAGGATGAGAAGGACATAAGGCAAGGCTAGGACAGGCAAAGACAGGCAAGGCAAGGCTAGGCTGCAGGACATGTTTTTGCTTTATAGTTTCTAGCACATTCGTCTTCAGACTAGGAGGAAAGCCATAAGACCGTATGGATTAGGCCCAAGCAAAAACCCCAGCTACTTGAGACACTTAGACTAAGCCTAAAATACCAAGATCTCTCCATAAGGATGGTTTTTATACTGTACTTCCACAATCTGCTGGCAGTACAAAAAAATAAGCTGCAGATCTCCTTAGGCTGAGTCATGGTGCTTTGGGGCAGGGACCATGCATATCATGGGAATATTTCACAGTTTCTGCTCTGTTTTCAGTGTATGACACCAAAACACCCACCTGATGACATCCTTTCAAGAGCAAAGGCAGCAATTTGCAGAATTCCGCTTCTTAGGGGAAGTGAGAAATTGCTGAGCTGACACCAAGTCCTGCAGTGTCCCTGTCACCTGCAGAGCCACCGCATCCTCGCCACGGTAGCGGGCATTGTGACAAAGGTTCTATGTCAGCTGGGTGTGGCAGCCAGGCACCCCCTAGGGGATGGGGAGCCTGTCAGCCCCGGGCCTGTCACTGCCTGGTGTCCCTGCTGCCACCAGCCAGGCCTCTGAAAACTTGTCAAACCATGCCCAGACTTGGGGCCAGTTTGGCCCAAAGTCTGCAAGACACAAGTCGGGAAGAAAGATATGGGACAGAGGGAGAAAGCGAAGGGAGCAGGAGAAAGGGAAGGAAGAATAAAAAGTAGTGTTGGGCTGCAGGAGTGAGATGGAGGAATTGCAAGAAAAGAGGCAGGAAGCAGGAGAGTGAGAGAAAAGGAAAGAAGAGACATGCAGCCAGACGAGGGCTTAGTGAGAGAGGATGGGACAGAGAACAGGATGAGAAGGACATAAGGCAAGGCTAGGACAGGCAAGGACAGGCAAGGCAAGGCTAGGCTGCAGGACATGTTTTTGCTTTATAGTTTCTAGCACATTCGTCTTCAGACTAGGAGGAAAGCCATAAGACCGTATGGATTAGGCCCAAGCAAAAACCCCAGCTACTTGAGACACTTAGACTAAGCCTAAAATACCAAGATCTCTCCATAAGGATGGTTTTTATACTGTACTTCCACAATCTGCTGGCAGTACAAAAAAATAAGCTGCAGATCTCCTTAGGCTGAGTCATGGTGCTTTGGGGCAGGGATCATGCATATCATGGGAATGTTTCACAGTTTCTGCTCTGTTTTCAGTGTATGACACCAAAACACCCACCTGATGACATCCTTTCAAGAGCAAAGGCAGCAATTTGCAGAATTCCGCTTCTTAGGGGAAGAGAGAAATTGCTGAGCTGACACCAAGTCCTGCAGTGTCCCTGTCACCTGCAGAGCCACCGCATCCTCGCCACGGTAGCGGGCATTGTGACAAAGGTTCTATGTCAGCTGGGTGTGGCAGCCAGGCGCCCCCTAGGGGATGGGGAGCCTGTCAGCCCCAGGCCTGTCACTGCCTGGTGTCCCTGCTGCCACCAGCCAGGCCTCTGAAAACTTGTCAAACCATGCCCAGACTTGGGGCCAGTTTGGCCCAAAGTCTGCAAGAGACAAGTCGGGAAGAAAGATATGGGACAGAGGGAGAAAGCGAAGGGAGCAGGAGAAAGGGAACGAAGAATAAAAAGTAGTGTTGGGCTGCAGGAGTGAGAAGGAGGAATTGCAAGAAAAGAGGCAGGAAGCAGGAGAGTGAGAGAAAAGGAAAGAAGAGACATGCAGCCAGACGAGGGCTTAGTGAGAGAGGATGGGACAGAGAACAGGATGAGAAGGACATAAGGCAAGGCTAGGACAGGCAAGGACAGGCAAGGCAAGGCTAGGCTGCAGGACATGTTTTTGCTTTATAGTTTCTAGCACATTCCTCTTCAGACTAGGAGGAAAGCCATAAGACCGTATGGATTAGGCCCAAGCAAAAACCCCAGCTACTTGAGACACTTAGACTAAGCCTAAAATACCAAGATCTCTCCATAAGGATGGTTTTTATACTGTACTTCCACAATCTGCTGGCAGTACAAAAAAATAAGCTGCAGATCTCCTTAGGCTGAGTCATGGTGCTTTGGGGCAGGGACCATGCATATCATGGGAATATTTCACAGTTTCTGCTCTGTTTTCAGTGTATGACACCAAAACACCCACCTGATGACACCCTTTCAAGAGCAAAGGCAGCAATTTGCAGAATTCCGCTTCTTAGGGGAAGTGAGAAATTGCTGAGCTGACACCAAGTCCTGCAGTGTCCCTGTCACCTGCAGAGCCACCGCATCCTCGCCACGGTAGCGGGCATTGTGACAAAGGTTCTATGTCAGCTGGGTGTGGCAGCCAGGCGCCCCCTAGGGGATGGGGAGCCTGTCAGCCCCAGGCCTGTCACTGCCTGGTGTCCCTGCTGCCACCAGCCAGGCCTCTGAAAACTTGTCAAACCATGCCCAGACTTGGGGCCAGTTTGGCCCAAAGTCTCCAAGAGACAAGTCGGGAAGAAAGATATGGGACAGAGGGAGAAAGCGAAGGGAGCAGGAGAAAGGGAAGGAAGAATAAAAAGTAGTGTTGGGCTGCAGGAGTGAGATGGAGGAATTGCAAGAAAAGAGGCAGGAAGCAGGAGAGTGAGAGAAAAGGAAAGAAGAGACATGCAGCCAGACGAGGGCTTAGTGAGAGAGGATGGGACAGAGAACAGGATGAGAAGGACATAAGGCAAGGCTAGGACAGGCAAGGACAGGCAAGGCAAGGCTAGGCTGCAGGACATGTTTTTGCTTTACATTTTCTAGCACATTCGTCTTCAGACTAGGAGGAAAGCCATAAGACCGTATGGATTAGGCCCAAGCAAAAACCCCAGCTACTTGAGACACTTAGACTAAGCCTAAAATACCAAGATCTCTCCATAAGGATGGTTTTTATACTGTACTTCCACAATCTGCTGGCAGTACAAAAAAATAAGCTGCAGATCTCCTTAGGCTGAGTCATGGTGCTTTGGGGCAGGGACCATGCATATCATGGGAATATTTCACAGTTTCTGCTCTGTTTTCAGTGTATGACACCAAAACACCCACCTGATGACATCCTTTCAAGAGCAAAGGCAGCAATTTGCACAATTCCGCTTCTTAGGGGAAGTGAGAAATTGCTGAGCTGACACCAAGTCCTGCAGTGTCCCTGTCACCTGCAGAGCCACCGCATCCTCACCACGGTAGCGGACATTGTGACAAAAGTTCTATGTCAGCTGGGTGTGGCAGCCAGGCGCCCCCTAGGGGATGGGGAGCCTGTCAGCCCCAGGCCTGTCACTGCCTGGTGTCCCTGCTGCCACCAGCCAGGCCTCTGAAAACTTGTCAAACCATGCCCAGACTTGGGGCCAGTTTGGCCCAAAGTCTCCAAGAGACAAGTCGGGAAGAAAGATATGGGACAGAGGGAGAAAGCGAAGGGAGCAGGAGAAAGGGAAGGAAGAATAAAAAGTAGTGTTGGGCTGCAGGAGTGAGATGGAGGAATTGCAAGAAAAGAGGCAGGAAGCAGGAGAGTGAGAGAAAAGGAAAGAAGAGACATGCAGCCAGACGAGGGGTTAGTGAGAGAGGATGGGACAGAGAACAGGATGAGAAGGACATAAGGCAAGGCTAGGACAGGCAAGAGCAGACAAGGCAAGGCTAGGCTGCAGGACATGTTTTTGCTTTACAGTTTCTAGCACATTCGTCTTCAGACTAGGAGGAAAGCCATAAGACCGTATGGATTAGGCCCAAGCAAAAACCCCAGCTACTTGAGACACTTAGACTAAGCCTAAAATACCAAGATCTCTCCATAAGGATGGTTTTTATACTGTACTTCCACAATCTGCTGGCAGTACAAAAAAATAAGCTGCAGATCTCCTTAGGCTGAGTCATGGTGCTTTGGGGCAGGGACCATGCATATCATGGGAATATTTCACAGTTTCTGCTCTGTTTTCAGTGTATGACACCAAAACACCCACCTGATGACATCCTTTCAAGAGCAAAGGCAGCAATTTGCACAATTCCGCTTCTTAGGGGAAGTGAGAAATTGCTGAGCTGACACCAAGTCCTGCAGTGTCCCTGTCACCTGCAGAGCCACCGCATCCTCGCCACGGTAGCGGGCATTGTGACAAAGGTTCTATGTCAGCTGGGTGTGGCAGCCAGGCGCCCCCTAGGGGATGGGGAGCCTGTCAGCCCCAGGCCTGTCACTGACTGGTGTCCCTGCTGCCACCAGCCAGGCCTCAGAAAACTTGTCAAACCATGCCCAGACTTGGGGCCAGTTTGGCCCAAAGTCTCCAAGAGACAAGTCGGGAAGAAAGATATGGGACAGAGGGAGAAAGCGAAGGGAGCAGGAGAAAGGGAAGGAAGAATAAAAAGTAGTGTTGGGCTGCAGGAGTGAGATGGAGGAATTGCAAGAAAAGAGGCAGGAAGCAGGAGAGTGAGAGAAAAGGAAAGAAGAGACATGCAGCCAGACGAGGGCTTAGTGAGAGAGGATGGGACAGAGAACAGGATGAGGAGGACATAAGGCAAGGCTAGGACAGGCAAGGACAGGCAAGGCAAGGCTAGGCTGCAGGACATGTTTTTGCTTTATAGTTTCTAGCACATTCGTCTTCAGACTAGGAGGAAAGCCATAAGACCGTATGGATTAGGCCCAAGCAAAAACCCCAGCTACTTGAGACACTTAGACTAAGCCTAAAATACCAAGATCTCTCCATAAGGATGGTTTTTATACTGTACTTCCACAATCTGCTGGCAGTACAAAAAAATAAGCTGCAGATCTCCTTAGGCTGAGTCATGGTGCTTTGGGGCAGGGACCATGCATATCATGGGAATATTTCACAGTTTCTGCTCTGTTTTCAGTGTATGACACCAAAACACCCACCTGATGACATCCTTTCAAGAGCAAAGGCAGCAATTTGCACAATTCCGCTTCTTAGGGGAAGTGAGAAATTGCTGAGCTGACACCAAGTCCTGCAGTGTCCCTGTCACCTGCAGAGCCACCGCATCCTCGCCACGGTAGCGGGCATTGTGACAAAGGTTCTATGTCAGCTGGGTGTGGCAGCCAGGCGCCCCCTAGGGGATGGGGAGCCTGTCAGCCCCAGGCCTGTCACTGCCTGGTGTCCCTGCTGCCACCAGCCAGGCCTCTGAAAACTTGTCAAACCATGCCCAGACTTGGGGCCAGTTTGGCCCAAAGTCTGCAAGAGACAAGTCGGGAAGAAAGATATGGGACAGAGGGAGAAAGCGAAGGGAGCAGGAGAAAGGGAAGGAAGAATAAAAAGTAGTGTTGGGCTGCAGGAGTGAGATGGAGGAATTGCAAGAAAAGAGGGAGGAAGCAGGAGAGTGAGAGAAAAGGAAAGAAGAGACATGCAGCCAGACGAGGGGTTAGTGAGAGAGGATGGGACAGAGAACAGGATGAGAAGGACAGAAGGCAAGGCTAGGACAGGCAAGGACAGGCAAGGCAAGGCTAGGCTGCAGGACATGTTTTTGCTTTACAGTTTCTAGCACATTCGTCTTCAGACTAGGAGGAAAGCTATAAGACCGTATGGATTAGGCCCAAGCAAAAACCCCAGCTACTTGAGACACTTAGACTAAGCCTAAAATACCAAGATCTCTCCATAAGGATGGTTTTTATACTGTACTTCCACAATCTGCTGGCAGTACAAAAAAATAAGCTGCAGATCTCCTTAGGCTGAGTCATGGTGCTTTGGGGAAGGGACCATGCATATCATGGGAATGTTTCACAGTTTCTGCTCTGTTTTCAGTGTATGACACCAAAACACCCACCTGAATGACATCCTTTCAAGAGCAAAGCCAGCAATTTGCAGAATTCTGCTTCTTAGGGGAAGAGAGAAATTGCTGAGCTGACACCAAGTCCTGCAGTGTCCCTGTCACCTGCAGAGCCACCGCATCCTCGCCACGGTAGCGGGCATTGTGACAAAGGTTCTATGTCAGCTGGGTGTGGCAGCCAGGCGCCCCCTAGGGGATGGGGAGCCTGTCAGCCCCGGGCCTGTCACTGCCTGGTGTCCCTGCTGCCACCAGCCAGGCCTCTGAAAACTTGTCAAACCATGCCCAGACTTGGGGCCAGTTTGGCCAAAAGTCTCCAAGAGACAAGTCGGGAAGAAAGATATGGGACAGAGGGAGAAAGCGAAGGGAGCAGGAGAAAGGGAAGGAAGAATAAAAAGTAGTGTTGGGCTGCAGGAGTGAGATGGAGGAATTGCAGGAAAAGAGGCAGGAAGCAGGAGAGTGAGAGAAAAGGAAAGAAGAGACATGCAGCCAGACGAGGGCTTAGTGAGAGAGGATGGGACAGAGAACAGGATGAGAAGGACATAAGGCAAGGCTAGGACAGGCAAGGACAGGCAAGGCAAGGCTAGGCTGCAGGACATGTTTTTGCTTTACAGTTTCTAGCACATTCCTCTTCAGACTAGGAGGAAAGCCATAAGACCGTATGGATTAGGCCCAAGCAAAAACCCCAGCTACTTGAGACACTTAGACTAAGCCTAAAATACCAAGATCTCTCCATAAGGATGGTTTTTATACTGTACTTCCACAATCTGCTGGCAGTACAAAAAAATAAGCTGCAGATCTCCTTAGGCTGAGTCATGGTGCTTTGGGGCAGGGATCATGCATATCATGGGAATGTTTCACAGTTTCTGCTCTGTTTTCAGTGTATGACACCAAAACACCCACCTGATGACATCCTTTCAAGAGCAAAGGCAGCAATTTGCAGAATTCCGCTTCTTAGGGGAAGAGAGAAATTGCTGAGCTGACACCAAGTCCTGCAGTGTCCCTGTCACCTGCAGAGCCACCGCATGCTCGCCACGGTAGCGGGCATTGTGACAAAGGTTCTATGTCAGGTGGGTGTGGCAGCCAGGCGCCCCCTAGGGGATGGGGAGCCTGTCAGCCCCGGGCCTGTCACTGCCTGGTGTCCCTGCTGCCACCAGCCAGGCCTCTGAAAACTTGTCAAACCATGCCCAGACTTGGGGCCAGTTTGGCCCAAAGTCTCCAAGAGACAAGTCGGGAAGAAAGATAGGGGACAGAGGGAGAAAGCGAAGGGAGCAGGAGAAAGGGAAGGAAGAATAAAAAGTAGTGTTGGGCTGCAGGAGTGAGATGGAGGAATTGCAAGAGAAGAGGCAGGAAGCAGGAGAGTGAGAGAAAAGGAAAGAAGAGACATGCAGCCAGACGAGGGCTTAGTGAGAGAGGATGGGACAGAGAACAGGATGAGAAGGACATAAGGCAAGGCTAGGACAGGCAAGGACAGGCAAGGCAAGGCTAGGCTGCAGTACATGTTTTTGCTTTATAGTTTCCAGCACATTCGTCTTCAGACTAGGAGGAAAGCCATAAGACCGTATGGATTAGGCCCAAGCAAAAACCCCAGCTACTTGAGACACTTAGACTAAGCCTAAAATACCAAGATCTCTCCATAAGGATGGTTTTTATACTGTACTTCCACAATCTGCTGGCAGTACAAAAAAATAAGCTGCAGATCTCCTTAGGCTGAGTCATGGTGCTTTGGGGCAGGGACCATGCATATCATGGGAATGTTTCACAGTTTCTGCTCTGTTTTCAGTGTATGACACCAAAACACCCACCTGATGACATCCTTTCAAGAGCAAAGGCAGCAATTTGCAGAATTCCGCTTCTTAGGGGAAGAGAGAAATTGCTGAGCTGACACCAAGTCCTGCAGTGTCCCTGTCACCTGCAGAGCCACCGCATGCTCGCCGCGGTAGCGGGCATTGTGACAAAGGTTCTATGTCAGCTGGGTGTGGCAGCCAGGCGCCCCCTAGGGGATGGGGAGCCTGTCAGCCGGGGGCCTGTCACTGCCTGGTGTCCCTGCTGCCACCAGCCAGGCCTCTGAAAACTTGTCAAACCATGCCCAGACTTGGGGCCAGTTAGGCCCAAAGTCTCCAAGAGACAAGTCGGGAAGAAAGATAGGGGACAGAGGGAGAAAGCGAAGGGAGCAGGAGAAAGGGAAGGAAGAATAAAAAGAAGTGTTGGGCTGCAGGAGTGAGATGGAGGAATTGCAAGAGAAGAGGCAGGAAGCAGGAGAGTGAGAGAAAAGGAAAGAAGAGACATGCAGCCAGACGAGGGCTTAGTGAGAGAGGATGGGACAGAGAACAGGATGAGAAGGACATAAGGCAAGACTAGGACAGGCAAGGACAGGCAAGGCAAGGCTAGGCTGCAGTACATGTTTTTGCTTTATAGTTTCCAGCACATTCCTCTTCAGACTAGGAGGAAAGCCATAAGACCGTATGGATTAGGCCCAAGCAAAAACCCCAGCTACTTGAGACACTTAGACTAAGCCTAAAATACCAAGATCTCTCCATAAGGATGGTTTTTATACTGTACTTCCACAATCTGCTGGCAGTACAAAAAAATAAGCTGCAGATCTCCTTAGGCTGAGTCATGGTGCTTTGGGGCAGGGATCATGCATATCATGGGAATGTTTCACAGTTTCTGCTCTGTTTTCAGTGTATGACACCAAAACACCCACCTGATGACATCCTTTCAAGAGCAAAGGCAGCAATTTGCAGAATTCCGCTTCTTAGGGGAAGAGAGAAATTGCTGAGCTGACACCAAGTCCTGCAGTGTCCCTGTCACCTGCAGAGCCACCGCATCCTCGCCACGGTAGCGGGCATTGTGACAAAGGTTCTATGTCAGCTGGGTGTGGCAGCCAGGCGCCCCCTAGGGGATGGGGAGCCTGTCAGCCCCGGGCCTGTCACTGCCTGGTGTTCCTGCTGCCACCAGCCAGGCCTCTGAAAACTTGTCAAACCATGCCCAGACTTGGGGCCAGTTTGGCCCAAAGTCTCCAAGAGATAAGTCGGGAAGAAAGATATGGGACAGAGGGAGAAAGCGAAGGGAGCAGGAGAAAGGGAAGGAAGAATAAAAAGTAGTGTTGGGCTGCAGGAGTGAGATGGAGGAATTGCAGGAAAAGAGGCAGGAAGCAGGAGAGTGAGAGAAAAGGAAAGAAGAGACATGCAGCCAGACGAGGGCTTAGTGAGAGAGGATGGGACAGAGAACAGGATGAGAAGGACATAAGGCAAGGCTAGGACAGGCAAGGACAGGCAAGGCAAGGCTAGGCTGCAGGACATGTTTTTGCTTTACATTTTCTAGCACATTCGTCTTCAGACTAGGAGGAAAGCCATAAGACCGTATGGATTAGGCCCAAGCAAAAACCCCAGCTACTTGAGACACTTAGACTAAGCCTAAAATACCAAGATCTCTCCATAAGGATGGTTTTTATACTGTACTTCCACAATCTGCTGGCAGTACAAAAAAATAAGCTGCAGATCTCCTTAGGCTGAGTCATGGTGCTTTGGGGCAGGGACCATGCATATCATGGGAATGTTTCACAGTTTCTGCTCTGTTTTCAGTGTATGACACCAAAACACCCACCTGATGACATCCTTTCAAGAGCAAAGGCAGCAATTTGCTGAATTCCGCTTCTTAGGGGAAGAGAGAAATTGCTGAGCAGACACCAAGTCCTGCAGTGTCCCTGTCACCTGCAGAGCCAGCGCATCCTCGCCACGGTAGCGGGCATTGTGACAAAGGTTCTATGTCAGCTGGGTGTGGCAGCCAGGCGCCCCCTAGGGGATGGGGAGCCTGTCAGCCCCGGGCCTGTCACTGCCTGGTGTCCCTGCTGCCACCAGCCAGGCCTCTGAAAACTTGTCAAACCATGGCCAGACTTGGGGTCAGTTTGGCCCAAAGTCTCCAAGAGACAAGTCGGGAAGAAAGATATGGGACAGAGGGAGAAAGCGAAGGGAGCAGGAGAAAGGGAAGGAAGAATAAAAAGTAGTGTTGGGCTGCAGGAGTGAGATGGAGGAATTGCAGGAAAAGAGGCAGGAAGCAGGAGAGTGAGAGAAAAGGAAAGAAGAGACATGCAGCCAGACGAGGGCTTAGTGAGAGAGGATGGGACAGAGAACAGGATGAGAAGGACATAAGGCAAGGCTAGGACAGGCAAGACAAGGCTAGGCTGCAGGACATGTTTTTGCTTTGCAGTTTCTAGCACATTCGTCTTCAGACTAGGAGGAAAGCCATAAGACCGTATGGATTAGGCCCAAGCAAAAACCCCAGCTACTTGAGACACTTAGACTAAGCCTAAAATACCAAGATCTCTCCATAAGGATGGTTTTTATACTGTACTTCCACAATCTGCTGGCAGTACAAAAATTAAGCTGCAGATGTCCTTAGGCTGAGTCATGGTGCTTTGGGGCAGGGACCATGCATATCATGGGAATATTTCACAGTTTCTGCTCTGTTTTCAGTGTATGACACCAAAACACCCACCTGATGACATCCTTTCAAGAGCAAAGGCAGCAATTTGCACAATTCCGCTTCTGAGGGGAAGTGAGAAATTGCTGAGCTGACACCAAGTCCTGCAGTGTCCCTGTCACCTGCAGAGCCACCGCATCCTCGCCACGGTAGCGGGCATTGTGACAAAGGTTCTATGTCAGCTGGGTGTGGCAGCCAGGCGCCCCCTAGGGGATGGGGAGCCTGTCAGCCTCGGGCCTGTCACTGCCTGGTGTCCCTGCTGCCACCAGCCAGGCCTCTGAAAACTTGTCAAACCATGCCCAGACTTGGGGCCAGTTTGGCCCAAAGTCTCCAAGAGACAAGTCGGGAAGAAAGATATGGGACAGAGGGAGAAAGCGAAGGGAGCAGGAGAAAGGGAACAAAGAATAAAAAGTAGTGTTGGGCTGCAGGAGTGAGAAGGAGGAATTGCAAGAAAAGAGGCAGGAAGCAGGAGAGTGACAGAAAAGGAAAGAAGAGACATGCAGCCAGACGAGGGCTTAGTGAGAGAGGATGGGACAGAGAACAGGATGAGAAGGACATAAGGCAAGGCTAGGACAGTCAAGGACAGGCAAGGCAAGGCTAGGCTGCAGGACATGTTTTTGCTTTATAGTTTCTAGCACATTCGTCTTCAGACTAGGAGGAAAGCCATAAGACCGTATGGATTAGGCCCAAGCAAAAACCCCAGCTACTTGAGACACTTAGACTAAGCCTAAAATACCAAGGTCTCTCCATAAGGATGGTTTTTATACTGTACTTCCACAATCTGCTGGCAGTACAAAAAAATAAGCTGCAGATCTCCTTAGGCTGAGTCATGGTGCTTTGGGACAGGGACCATGCATATCATGGGAATATTTCACAGTTTCTGCTCTGTTTTCAGTGTATGACACCAAAACAACAACCTGATGACATCCTTTCAAGAGCAAAGGCAGCAATTTGCAGAATTCCGCTTCTTAGGGGAAGTGAGAAATTGCTGAGCTGACACCAAGTCCTGCAGTGTCCCTGTCACCTGCAGAGCCACCGCATCCTCGCCACGGTAGCGGGCATTGTGACAAAGGTTCTATGTCAGCTGGGTGTGGCAGCCAGGCGCCCCCTAGGGGATGGGGAGCCTGTCAGCCCCAGGCCTGTCACTGACTGGTGTCCCTGCTGCCACCAGCCAGGCCTCTGAAAACTTGTCAAACCATGCCCAGACTTGGGGCCCGTTTGGCCCAAAGTCTCCAAGAGACAAGTCGGGAAGAAAGATATGGGACAGAGGGAGAAAGCGAAGGGAGCAGGAGAAAGGGAAGGAAGAATAAAAAGTAGTGTTGGGCTGCAGGAGTGAGAAGGAGGAATTGCAAGAAAAGAGGCAGGAAGCAGGAGAGTGAGAGAAAAGGAAAGAAGAGACATGCAGCCAGACGAGGGGTTAGTGAGAGAGGATGGGACAGAGAACAGGATGAGAAGGACAGAAGGCAAGGCTAGGACAGGCAAGGACAGGCAAGGCAAGGCTAGGCTGCAGGACATGTTTTTGCTTTATAGTTTCTAGCACATTCGTCTTCAGACTAGGAGGAAAGCCATAAGACCGTATGGATTAGGCCCAAGCAAAAACCCCAGCTACTTGAGACACTTAGACTAAGCCTAAAATACCAAGATCTCTCCATAAGGATGGTTTTTATACTGTACTTCCACAATCTGCTGGCAGTACAAAAAAATAAGCTGCAGATCTCCTTAGGCTGAGTCATGGTGCTTTGGGGCAGGGACAATGCATATCATGGGAATATTTCACAGTTTCTGCTCTGTTTTCAGTGTATGACACCAAAACACCCACCTGATGACATCCTTTCAAGAGCAAAGGCAGTAATTTGCAGAATTTCGCTTCTTAGGGGAAGTGAGAAATTGCTGAGCTGACACCAAGTCCTGCAGTGTCCCTGTCACCTGCAGAGCCACCGCATCCTCGCCACGGTAGCGGGCATTGTGACAAAGGTTCTATGTCAGCTGGGTGTGGCAGCCAGGCGCCCCCTAGGGGATGGGGAGCCTGTCAGCCCCAGGCCTGTCACTGCCTGGTGTCCCTGCTGCCACCAGTCAGGCCTCTGAAAACTTGTCAAACCATGCCCAGACTTGGGGCCAGTTTGGCCCAAAGTCTCCAAGAGACAAGTCGGGAAGAAAGATATGGGACAGAGGGAGAAAGCGAAGGGAGCATGAGAAAGGGAACGAAGAATAAAAAGTAGTGTTGGGCTGCAGGAGTGAGATGGAGGAATTGCAAGAGAAGAGGCAGGAAGCAGGAGAGTGAGAGAAAAGGAAAGAAGAGACATGCAGCCAGACGAGGGCTTAGTGAGAGAGGATGGGACAGAGAACAGGATGAGAAGGACATAAGGCAAGGCTAGGACAGGCAAGGACAGGCAAGGCAAGGCTAGGCTGCAGGACATGTTTTTGCTTTATAGTTTCTAGCACATTCCTCTTCAGACTAGGAGGAAAGCCATAAGACCGTATGGATTAGGCCCAAGCAAAAACCCCAGCTACTTGAGACACTTAGACTAAGCCTAAAATACCAAGGTCTCTCCATAAGGATGGTTTTTATACTGTACTTCCACAATCTGCTGGCAGTACAAAAAAATAAGCTGCAGATCTCCTTAGGCTGAGTCATGGTGCTTTGTGGCAGGGACAATACATATCATGGGAATATTTCACAGTTTCTGCTCTGTTTTCAGTGTATGACACCAAAACACCCACCTGATGACATCCTTTCAAGAGCAAAGGCAGCAATTTGCAGAATTTCGCTTCTTAGGGGAAGTGAGAAATTGCTGAGCTGACACCAAGTCCTGCAGTGTCCCTGTCACCTGCAGAGCCACCGCATCCTCGCCACGGTAGCGGGCATTGTGACAAAGGTTCTATGTCAGCTGGGTGTGGCAGCCAGGCGCCCCCTAGGGGATGGGGAGCCTGTCAGCCCCAGGCCTGTCACTGCCTGGTGTCCCTTCTGCCACCAGTCAGGCCTCTGAAAACTTGTCAAACCATGCCCAGACTTGGGGCCAGTTTGGCCCAAAGTCTCCAAGAGACAAGTCGGGAAGAAAGATATGGGACAGAGGGAGAAAGCGAAGGGAGCAGGAGAAAGGGAACGAAGAATAAAAAGTAGTGTTGGGCTGCAGGAGTGAGATGGAGGAATTGCAAGAAAAGAGGCAGGAAGCAGGAGAGTGACAGAAAAGGAAAGAAGAGACATGCAGCCAGACGAGGGCTTAGTGAGAGAGGATGGGACAGAGAACAGGATCAGAAGGACATAAGGCAAGGCTAGGACAGGCAAGGACAGGCAAGGCAAGGCTAGGCTGCAGGACATGTTTTTGCTTTATAGTTTCTAGCACATTCGTCTTCAGACTAGGAGGAAAGCCATAAGACCGTATGGATTAAGCCCAAGCAAAAACCCCAGCTACTTGAGACACTTAGACTAAGCCCAAAATACCAAGATCTCTCCATAAGGATGGTTTTTATACTGTACTTCCACAATCTGCTGGCAGTACAAAAAAATAAGCTGCAGATCTCCTTAGGCTGAGTCATGGTGCTTTGGGGCAGGGACCATGCATATCATGGGAATGTTTCACAGTTTCTGCTCTGTTTTCAGTGTATGACACCAAAACACCCACCTGATGACATCCTTTCAAGAGCAAAGGCAGCAATTTGCAGAATTCCGCTTCTTAGGGGAAGAGAGAAATTGCTGAGCTGACACCAAGTCCTGCAGTGTCCCTGTCACCTGCAGAGCCACCGCATGCTCGCCACGGTAGCGGGCATTGTGACAAAGGTTCTATGTCAGCTGGGTGTGGCAGCCAGGCGCCCCCTAGGGGATGGGGAGCCTGTCAGCCCCGGGCCTGTCACTGCCTGGTGTCCCTGCTGCCACCAGCCAGGCCTCTGAAAACTTGTCAAACCATGCCCAGACTTGGGGCCAGTTTGGCCCAAAGTCTGCAAGAGACAAGTCGGGAAGAAAGATATGGGACAGAGGGAGAAAGCGAAGGGAGCAGGAGAAAGGGAAGGAAGAATAAAAAGTAGTGTTGGGCTGCAGGAGTGAGATGGAGGAATTGCAGGAAAAGAGGCAGGAAGCAGGAGAGTGAGAGAAAAGGAAAGAAGAGACATGCAGCCAGACGAGGGCTTAGTGAGAGAGGATGGGACAGAGAACAGGATGAGAAGGACATAAGGCAAGGCTAGGACAGGCAAGGACAGGCAAGGCAAGGCTAGGCTGCAGGACATGTTTTTGCTTTACAGTTTCTAGCACATTCCTCTTCAGACTAGGAGGAAAGCCATAAGACCGTATGGATTAGGCCCAAGCAAAAACCCCAGCTACTTGAGACACTTAGACTAAGCCTAAAATACCAAGATCTCTCCATAAGGATGGTTTTTATACTGTACTTCCACAATCTGCTGGCAGTACAAAAAAATAAGCTGCAGATCTCCTTAGGCTGAGTCATGGTGCTTTGGGGCAGGGACCATGCATATCATGGGAATGTTTCACAGTTTCTGCTCTGTTTTCAGTGTATGACACCAAAACACCCACCTGATGACATCCTTTCAAGAGCAAAGGCAGCAATTTGCAGAATTCCGCTTCTTAGGGGAAGAGAGAAATTGCTGAGCTGACACCAAGTCCTGCAGTGTCCCTGTCACCTGCAGAGCCACCGCATGCTCGCCACGGTAGCGGGCATTGTGACAAAGGTTCTATGTCAGCTGGGTGTGGCAGCCAGGCGCCCCCTAGGGGATGGGGAGCCTGTCAGCCCCGGGCCTGTCACTGCCTGGTGTTCCTGCTGCCACCAGCCAGGCCTCTGAAAACTTGTCAAACCATGCCCAGACTTGGGGCCAGTTAGGCCCAAAGTCTCCAAGAGACAAGTCGGGAAGAAAGATAGGGGACAGAGGGAGAAAGCGAAGGGAGCAGGAGAAAGGGAAGGAAGAATAAAAAGAAGTTTTGGGCTGCAGGAGTGAGATGGAGGAATTGCAAGAGAAGAGGCAGGAAGCAGGAGAGTGAGAGAAAAGGAAAGAAGAGACATGCAGCCAGACGAGGGCTTAGTGAGAGAGGATGGGACAGAGAACAGGATGAGAAGGACATAAGGCAAGGCTAGGACAGGCAAGGACAGGCAAGGCAAGGCTAGGCTGCAGTATATGTTTTTGCTTTATAGTTTCCAGCACATTCCTCTTCAGACTAGGAGGAAAGCCATAAGACCGTATGGATTAGGCCCAAGCAAAAACCCCAGCTACTTGAGACACTTAGACTAAGCCTAAAATACCAAGATCTCTCCATAAGGATGGTTTTTATACTGTACTTCCACAATCTGCTGGCAGTACAAAAAAATAAGCTGCAGATCTCCTTAGGCTGAGTCATGGTGCTTTGGGGCAGGGACCATGCATATCATGGGAATGTTTCACAGTTTCTGCTCTGTTTTCAGTGTATGACACCAAAACACCCACCTGATGACATCCTTTCAAGAGCAAAGGCAGCAATTTGCAGAATTCCGCTTCTTAGGGGAAGAGAGAAATTGCTGAGCTGACACCAAGTCCTGCAGTGTCCCTGTCACCTGCAGAGCCACCGCATCCTCGCCACGGTAGCGGGCATTGTGACAAAGGTTCTATGTCAGCTGGGTGTGGCAGCCAGGCGCCCCCTAGGGGATGGGGAGCCTGTCAGCCCCGGGCCTGTCACTGCCTGGTGTTCCTGCTGCCACCAGCCAGGCCTCTGAAAACTTGTCAAAGCATGCCCAGACTTGGGGCCAGTTTGGCCCAAAGTCTCCAAGAGACAAGTCGGGAAGAAAGATATGGGACAGAGGGAGAAAGCGAAGGGAGCAGGAGAAAGGGAAGGAAGAATAAAAAGTAGTGTTGGGCTGCAGGAGTGAGATGGAGGAATTGCAGGAAAAGAGGCAGGAAGCAGGAGAGTGAGAGAAAAGGAAAGAAGAGACATGCAGCCAGACGAGGGCTTAGTGAGAGAGGATGGGACAGAGAACAGGATGAGAAGGACATAAGGCAAGGCTAGGACAGGCAAGGACAGGCAAGGCAAGGCTAGGCTGCAGGACATGTTTTTGCTTTACAGTTTCTAGCACATTCGTCTTCAGACTAGGAGGAAAGCCATAAGACCGTATGGATTAGGCCCAAGCAAAAACCCCAGCTACTTGAGACACTTAGACTAAGCCTAAAATACCAAGATCTCTCCATAAGGATGGTTTTTATACTGTACTTCCACAATCTGCTGGCAGTACAAAAAAATAAGCTGCAGATCTCCTTAGGCTGAGTCATGGTGCTTTGGGGCAGGGACCATGCATATCATGGGAATGTTTCACAGTTTCTGCTCTGTTTTCAGTGTATGACACCAAAACACCCACCTGATGACATCCTTTCAAGAGCAAAGGCAGCAATTTGCAGAATTCCGCTTCTTAGGGGAAGAGAGAAATTGCTGAGCTGACACCAAGTCCTGCAGTGTCCCTGTCACCTGCAGAGCCACCGCATGCTCGCCACGGTAGTGGGCATTGTGACAAAGGTTCTATGTCAGCTGGGTGTGGCAGCCAGGCGCCCCCTAGGGGATGGGGAGCCTGTCAGCCCCGGGCCTGTCACTGCCTGGTGTCCCTGCTGCCACCAGCCAGGCCTCTGAAAACTTGTCAAACCATGCCCAGACTTGGGGCCAGTTTGGCCCAAAGTCTCCAAGAGACAAGTCAGGAAGAAAGATATGGGACAGAGGGAGAAAGCGAAGGGAGCAGGAGAAAGGGAAGGAAGAATAAAAAGAAGTGTTGGGCTGCAGGATTGAGATGGAGGAATTGCAAGAGAAGAGGCAGGAAGCAGGAGAGTGAGAGAAAAGGAAAGAAGAGACATGCAGCCAGACGAGGGCTTAGTGAGAGAGGATGGGACAGAGAACAGGATGAGAAGGACATAAGGCAAGGCTAGGACAGGCAAGGACAGGCAAGGCAAGGCTAGGCTGCAGGACATGTTTTTGCTTTACAGTTTCTAGCACATTCGTCTTCAGACTAGGAGGAAAGCCATAAGACCGTATGGATTAGGCCCAAGCAAAAACCCCAGCTACTTGAGACACTTAGACTAAGCCTAAAATACCAAGATCTCTCCATAAGGATGGTTTTTATACTGTACTTCCACAATCTGCTGGCAGTACAAAAAAATAAGCTGCAGATCTCCTTAGGCTGAGTCATGGTGCTTTGGGGCAGGGACCATGCATATCATGGGAATGTTTCACAGTTTCTGCTCTGTTTTCAGTGTATGACACCAAAACACCCACCTGATGACATCCTTTCAAGAGCAAAGGCAGCAATTTGCAGAATTCCGCTTCTTAGGGGAAGAGAGAAATTGCTGAGCTGACACCAAGTCCTGCAGTGTCCCTGTCACCTGCAGAGCCACCGCATGCTCGCCACGGTAGTGGGCATTGTGACAAAGGTTCTATGTCAGCTGGGTGTGGCAGCCAGGCGCCCCCTAGGGGATGGGGAGCCTGTCAGCCCCAGGCCTGTCACTGCCTGGTGTCCCTGCTGCCACCAGCCAGGCCTCTGAAAACTTGTCAAACCATGCCCAGACTTGGGGCCAGTTTGGCCCAAAGTCTCCAAGAGACAAGTCAGGAAGAAAGATATGGGACAGAGGGAGAAAGCGAAGGGAGCAGGAGAAAGGGAAGGAAGAATAAAAAGAAGTGTTGGGCTGCAGGAGTGAGATGGAGGAATTGCAAGAGAAGAGGCAGGAAGCAGGAGAGTGAGAGAAAAGGAAAGAAGAGACATGCAGCCAGACGAGGGCTTAGTGAGAGAGGATGGGACAGAGAACAGGATGAGAAGGACATAAGGCAAGGCTAGGACAGGCAAGGACAGGCAAGGCAAGGCTAGGCTGCAGTACATGTTTTTGCTTTATAGTTTCCAGCACATTCCTCTTCAGACTAGGAGGAAAGCCATAAGACCGTATGGATTAGGCCCAAGCAAAAACCCCAGCTACTTGAGACACTTAGACTAAGCCTAAAATACCAAGATCTCTCCATAAGGATGGTTTTTATACTGTACTTCCACAATCTGCTGGCAGTACAAAAAAATAAGCTGCAGATCTCCTTAGGCTGAGTCATGGTGCTTTGGGGCAGGGATCATGCATATCATGGGAATGTTTCACAGTTTCTGCTCTGTTTTCAGTGTATGACACCAAAACACCCACCGGATGACATCCTTTCAAGAGCAAAGGCAGCAATTTGCAGAATTCCGCTTCTTAGGGGAAGAGAGAAATTGCTGAGCTGACACCAAGTCCTGCAGTGTCCCTGTCACCTGCAGAGCCACCGCATCCTCGCCACGGTAGCGGGCATTGTGACAAAGGTTCTATGTCAGCTGGGTGTGGCAGCCAGGCGCCCCCTAGGGGATGGGGAGCCTGTCAGCCCCGGGCCTGTCACTGCCTGGTGTCCCTGCTGCCACCAGCCAGGCCTCTGAAAACTTGTCAAACCATGCCCAGACTTGGGGCCAGTTTGGCCCAAAGTCTCCAAGAGACAAGTCGGGAAGAAAGATATGGGACAGAGGGAGAAAGCGAAGGGAGCAGGAGAAAGGGAAGGAAGAATAATAAGTAGTGTTGGGCTGCAGGAGTGAGATGGAGGAATTGCAGGAAAAGAGGCAGGAAGCAGGAGAGTGAGAGAAAAGGAAAGAAGAGACATGCAGCCAGACGAGGGCTTAGTGAGAGAGGATGGGACAGAGAACAGGATGAGAAGGACATAAGGCAAGGCTAGGACAGGCAAGGACAGGCAAGGCAAGGCTAGGCTGCAGGACATGTTTTTGCTTTACAGTTTCTAGCACATTCGTCTTCAGACTAGGAGGAAAGCCATAAGACCGTATGGATTAGGCCCAAGCAAAAACCCCAGCTACTTGAGACACTTAGACTAAGCCTAAAATACCAAGATCTCTCCATAAGGATGGTTTTTATACTGTACTTCCACAATCTGCTGGCAGTACAAAAAAATAAGCTGCAGATCTCCTTAGGCTGAGTCATGGTGCTTTGGGGCAGGGATCATGCATATCATGGGAATGTTTCACAGTTTCTGCTCTGTTTTCAGTGTATGACACCAAAACACCCACCTGATGACATCCTTTCAAGAGCAAAGGCAGCAATTTGCAGAATTCCGCTTCTTAGGGGAAGAGAGAAATTGCTGAGCTGACACCAAGTCCTGCAGTGTCCCTGTCACCTGCAGAGCCACCGCATGCTCGCCACGGTAGCGGGCATTGTGACAAAGGTTCTATGTCAGCTGGGTGTGGCAGCCAGGCGCCCCCTAGGGGATGGGGAGCCTGTCAGCCCCGGGCCTGTCACTGCCTGGTGTCCCTGCTGCCACCAGCCAGGCCTCTGAAAACTTGTCAAACTATGCCCAGACTTGGGGCCAGTTTGGCCCAAAGTCTGCAAGAGACAAGTCGGGAAGAAAGATATGGGACAGAGGGAGAAAGCGAAGGGAGCAGGAGAAAGGGAAGGAAGAATAAAAAGTAGTGTTGGGCTGCAGGAGTGAGATGGAGGAATTGCAAGAAAAGAGGCAGGAAGCAGGAGAGTGAGAGAAAAGGAAAGAAGAGACATGCAGCCAGACGAGGGCTTAGTGAGAGAGGATGGGACAGAGAACAGGATGAGAAGGACATAAGGCAAGGCTAGGACAGGCAAGGACAGGCAAGGCAAGGCTAGGCTGCAGGACATGTTTTTGCTTTACAGTTTCTAGCACATTCGTCTTCAGACTAGGAGGAAAGCCATAAGACCGTATGGATTAGGCCCAAGCAAAAACCCCAGCTACTTGAGACACTTAGACTAAGCCTAAAATACCAAGATCTCTCCATAAGGATGGTTTTTATACTGTACTTCCACAATCTGCTGGCAGTACAAAAAAATAAGCTGCAGATCTCCTTAGGCTGAGTCATGGTGCTTTGGGGCAGGGACCATGCATATCATGGGAATGTTTCACAGTTTCTGCTCTGTTTTCAGTGTATGACACCAAAACACCCACCTGATGACATCCTTTCAAGAGCAAAGGCAGCAATTTGCAGAATTCCGCTTCTTAGGGGAAGAGAGAAATTGCTGAGCTGACACCAAGTCCTGCAGTGTCCCTGTCACCTGCAGAGCCACCGCATGCTCGCCACGGTAGCGGGCATTGTGACAAAGGTTCTATGTCAGCTGGGTGTGGCAGCCAGGCGCCCCCTAGGGGATGGGGAGCCTGTCAGCCCCGGGCCTGTCACTGCCTGGTGTTCCTGCTGCCACCAGCCAGGCCTCTGAAAACTTGTCAAACCATGCCCAGACTTGGGGCCAGTTTGGCCCAAAGTCTGCAAGAGACAAGTCGGGAAGAAAGATATGGGACAGAGGGAGAAAGCGAAGGGAGCAGGAGAAAGGGAAGGAAGAATAAAAAGTAGTGTTGGGCTGCAGGAGTGAGATGGAGGAATTGCAGGAAAAGAGGCAGGAAGCAGGAGAGTGAGAGAAAAGGAAAGAAGAGACATGCAGCCAGACGAGGGCTTAGTGAGAGAGGATGGGACAGAGAACAGGATGAGAAGGACATAAGGCAAGGCTAGGACAGGCAAGGACAGGCAAGGCAAGGCTAGGCTGCAGGACATGTTTTTGCTTTACAGTTTCTAGCACATTCGTCTTCAGACTAGGAGGAAAGCCATAAGACCGTATGGATTAGGCCCAAGCAAAAACCCCAGCTACTTGAGACACTTAGACTAAGCCTAAAATACCAAGATCTCTCCATAAGGATGGTTTTTATACTGTACTTCCACAATCTGCTGGCAGTACAAAAAAATAAGCTGCAGATCTCCTTAGGCTGAGTCATGGTGCTTTGGGGCAGGGACCATGCATATCATGGGAATGTTTCACAGTTTCTGCTCTGTTTTCAGTGTATGACACCAAAACACCCACCTGATGACATCCTTTCAAGAGCAAAGGCAGCAATTTGCAGAATTCCGCTTCTTAGGGGAAGAGAGAAATTGCTGAGCTGACACCAAGTCCTGCAGTGTCCCTGTCACCTGCAGAGCCACCGCATGCTCGCCACGGTAGTGGGCATTGTGACAAAGGTTCTATGTCAGCTGGGTGTGGCAGCCAGGCGCCCCCTAGGGGATGGGGAGCCTGTCAGCCCCAGGCCTGTCACTGCCTGGTGTCCCTGCTGCCACCAGCCAGGCCTCTGAAAACTTGTCAAACCATGCCCAGACTTGGGGCCAGTTTGGCCCAAAGTCTCCAAGAGACAAGTCAGGAAGAAAGATATGGGACAGAGGGAGAAAGCGAAGGGAGCAGGAGAAAGGGAAGGAAGAATAAAAAGAAGTGTTGGGCTGCAGGAGTGAGATGGAGGAATTGCAAGAGAAGAGGCAGGAAGCAGGAGAGTGAGAGAAAAGGAAAGAAGAGACATGCAGCCAGACGAGGGCTTAGTGAGAGAGGATGGGACAGAGAACAGGATGAGAAGGACATAAGGCAAGGCTAGGACAGGCAAGGACAGGCAAGGCAAGGCTAGGCTGCAGTACATGTTTTTGCTTTATAGTTTCCAGCACATTCCTCTTCAGACTAGGAGGAAAGCCATAAGACCGTATGGATTAGGCCCAAGCAAAAACCCCAGCTACTTGAGACACTTAGACTAAGCCTAAAATACCAAGATCTCTCCATAAGGATGGTTTTTATACTGTACTTCCACAATCTGCTGGCAGTACAAAAAAATAAGCTGCAGATCTCCTTAGGCTGAGTCATGGTGCTTTGGGGCAGGGATCATGCATATCATGGGAATGTTTCACAGTTTCTGCTCTGTTTTCAGTGTATGACACCAAAACACCCACCTGATGACATCCTTTCAAGAGCAAAGGCAGCAATTTGCAGAATTCCGCTTCTTAGGGGAAGAGAGAAATTGCTGAGCTGACACCAAGTCCTGCAGTGTCCCTGTCACCTGCAGAGCCACCGCATCCTCGCCACGGTAGCGGGCATTGTGACAAAGGTTCTATGTCAGCTGGGTGTGGCAGCCAGGCGCCCCCTAGGGGATGGGGAGCCTGTCAGCCCCGGGCCTGTCACTGCCTGGTGTCCCTGCTGCCACCAGCCAGGCCTCTGAAAACTTGTCAAACCATGCCCAGACTTGGGGCCAGTTTGGCCCAAAGTCTCCAAGAGACAAGTCGGGAAGAAAGATATGGGACAGAGGGAGAAAGCGAAGGGAGCAGGAGAAAGGGAAGGAAGAATAATAAGTAGTGTTGGGCTGCAGGAGTGAGATGGAGGAATTGCAGGAAAAGAGGCAGGAAGCAGGAGAGTGAGAGAAAAGGAAAGAAGAGACATGCAGCCAGACGAGGGCTTAGTGAGAGAGGATGGGACAGAGAACAGGATGAGAAGGACATAAGGCAAGGCTAGGACAGGCAAGGACAGGCAAGGCAAGGCTAGGCTGCAGGACATGTTTTTGCTTTACAGTTTCTAGCACATTCGTCTTCAGACTAGGAGGAAAGCCATAAGACCGTATGGATTAGGCCCAAGCAAAAACCCCAGCTACTTGAGACACTTAGACTAAGCCTAAAATACCAAGATCTCTCCATAAGGATGGTTTTTATACTGTACTTCCACAATCTGCTGGCAGTACAAAAAAATAAGCTGCAGATCTCCTTAGGCTGAGTCATGGTGCTTTGGGGCAGGGATCATGCATATCATGGGAATGTTTCACAGTTTCTGCTCTGTTTTCAGTGTATGACACCAAAACACCCACCTGATGACATCCTTTCAAGAGCAAAGGCAGCAATTTGCAGAATTCCGCTTCTTAGGGGAAGAGAGAAATTGCTGAGCTGACACCAAGTCCTGCAGTGTCCCTGTCACCTGCAGAGCCACCGCATGCTCGCCACGGTAGCGGGCATTGTGACAAAGGTTCTATGTCAGCTGGGTGTGGCAGCCAGGCGCCCCCTAGGGGATGGGGAGCCTGTCAGCCCCGGGCCTGTCACTGCCTGGTGTCCCTGCTGCCACCAGCCAGGCCTCTGAAAACTTGTCAAACCATGCCCAGACTTGGGGCCAGTTTGGCCCAAAGTCTGCAAGAGACAAGTCGGGAAGAAAGATATGGGACAGAGGGAGAAAGCGAAGGGAGCAGGAGAAAGGGAAGGAAGAATAAAAAGTAGTGTTGGGCTGCAGGAGTGAGATGGAGGAATTGCAAGAAAAGAGGCAGGAAGCAGGAGAGTGAGAGAAAAGGAAAGAAGAGACATGCAGCCAGACGAGGGCTTAGTGAGAGAGGATGGGACAGAGAACAGGATGAGAAGGACATAAGGCAAGGCTAGGACAGGCAAGGACAGGCAAGGCAAGGCTAGGCTGCAGGACATGTTTTTGCTTTACAGTTTCTAGCACATTCCTCTTCAGACTAGGAGGAAAGCCATAAGACCGTATGGATTAGGCCCAAGCAAAAACCCCAGCTACTTGAGACACTTAGACTAAGCCTAAAATACCAAGATCTCTCCATAAGGATGGTTTTTATACTGTACTTCCACAATCTGCTGGCAGTACAAAAAAATAAGCTGCAGATCTCCTTAGGCTGAGTCATGGTGCTTTGGGGCAGGGACCATGCATATCATGGGAATGTTTCACAGTTTCTGCTCTGTTTTCAGTGTATGACACCAAAACACCCACCTGATGACATCCTTTCAAGAGCAAAGGCAGCAATTTGCAGAATTCCGCTTCTTAGGGGAAGAGAGAAATTGCTGAGCTGACACCAAGTCCTGCAGTGTCCCTGTCACCTGCAGAGCCACCGCATGCTCGCCACGGTAGCGGGCATTGTGACAAAGGTTCTATGTCAGCTGGGTGTGGCAGCCAGGCGCCCCCTAGGGGATGGGGAGCCTGTCAGCCCCGGGCCTGTCACTGCCTGGTGTTCCTGCTGCCACCAGCCAGGCCTCTGAAAACTTGTCAAACCATGCCCAGACTTGGGGCCAGTTTGGCCCAAAGTCTCCAAGAGACAAGTCGGGAAGAAAGATATGGGACAGAGGGAGAAAGCGAAGGGAGCAGGAGAAAGGGAAGGAAGAATAAAAAGTAGTGTTGGGCTGCAGGAGTGAGATGGAGGAATTGCAGGAAAAGAGGCAGGAAGCAGGAGACTGAGAGAAAAGGAAAGAAGAGACATGCAGCCAGACGAGGGCTTAGTGAGAGAGGATGGGACAGAGAACAGGATGAGAAGGACATAAGGCAAGGCTAGGACAGGCAAGGACAGGCAAGGCAAGGCTAGGCTGCAGGACATGTTTTTGCTTTACAGTTTCTAGCACATTCGTCTTCAGACTAGGAGGAAAGCCATAAGACCGTATGGATTAGGCCCAAGCAAAAACCCCAGCTACTTGAGACACTTAGACTAAGCCTAAAATACCAAGATCTCTCCATAAGGATGGTTTTTATACTGTACTTCCACAATCTGCTGGCAGTACAAAAAAATAAGCTGCAGATCTCCTTAGGCTGAGTCATGGTGCTTTGGGGCAGGGACCATGCATATCATGGGAATGTTTCACAGTTTCTGCTCTGTTTTCAGTGTATGACACCAAAACACCCACCTGATGACATCCTTTCAAGAGCAAAGGCAGCAATTTGCAGAATTCCGCTTCTTAGGGGAAGAGAGAAATTGCTGAGCTGACACCAAGTCCTGCAGTGTCCCTGTCACCTGCAGAGCCACCGCATCCTCGCCACGGTAGCGGGCATTGTGACAAAGGTTCTATGTCAGCTGGGTGTGGCAGCCAGGCGCCCCCTAGGGGATGGGGAGCCTGTCAGCCCCGGGCCTGTCACTGCCTGGTGTCCCTGCTGCCACCAGCCAGGCCTCTGAAAACTTGTCAAACCATGCCCAGACTTGGGGCCAGTTTGGCCCAAAGTCTCCAAGAGACAAGTCGGGAAGAAAGATATGGGACAGAGGGAGAAAGCGAAGGGAGCAGGAGAAAGGGAAGGAAGAATAAAAAGTAGTGTTGGGCTGCAGGAGTGAGATGGAGGAATTGCAGGAAAAGAGGCAGGAAGCAGGAGAGTGAGAGAAAAGGAAAGAAGAGACATGCAGCCAGACGAGGGCTTAGTGAGAGAGGATGGGACAGAGAACAGGATGAGAAGGACATAAGGCAAGGCTAGGACAGGCAAGGACAGGCAAGGCAAGGCTAGGCTGCAGGACATGTTTTTGCTTTACAGTTTCTAGCACATTCGCCTTCAGACTAGGAGGAAAGCCATAAGACCGTATGGATTAGGCCCAAGCAAAAACCCCAGCTACTTGAGACACTTAGACTAAGCCTAAAATACCAAGATCTCTCCATAAGGATGGTTTTTATACTGTACTTCCACAACCTGCTGGCAGTACAAAAAAATAAGCTGCAGATCTCCTTAGGCTGAGTCATGGTGCTTTGGGGCAGGGACCATGCATATCATGGGAATGTTTCACAGTTTCTGCTCTGTTTTCAGTGTATGACACCAAAACACCCACCTGATGACATCCTTTCAAGAGCAAAGGCAGCAATTTGCAGAATTCCGCTTCTTAGGGGAAGAGAGAAATTGCTGAGCTGACACCAAGTCCTGCAGTGTCCCTGTCACCTGCAGAGCCACCGCATCCTCGCCACGGTAGTGGGCATTGTGACAAAGGTTCTATGTCAGCTGGGTGTGGCAGCCAGGCGCCCCCTAGGGGATGGGGAGCCTGTCAGCCCCGGGCCTGTCACTGCCTGGTGTCCCTGCTGCCACCAGCCAGGCCTCTGAAAACTTGTCAAACCATGCCCAGACTTGGGGCCAGTTTGGCCCAAAGTCTCCAAGAGACAAGTCGGGAAGAAAGATATGGGACAGAGGGAGAAAGCGAAGGGAGCAGGAGAAAGGGAAGGAAGAATAAAAAGTAGTGTTGGGCTGCAGGAGTGAGATGGAGGAATTGCAGGAAAAGAGGCAGGAAGCAGGAGAGTGAGAGAAAAGGAAAGAAGAGACATGCAGCCAGACGAGGGCTTAGTGAGAGAGGATGGGACAGAGAACAGGATGAGAAGGACATAAGGCAAGGCTAGGACAGGCAAGGACAGGCAAGGCAAGGCTAGGCTGCAGGACATGTTTTTGCTTTACAGTTTCTAGCACATTCGTCTTCAGACTAGGAGGAAAGCCATAAGACCGTATGGATTAGGCCCAAGCAAAAACCCCAGCTACTTGAGACACTTAGACTAAGCCTAAAATACCAAGATCTCTCCATAAGGATGGTTTTTATACTGTACTTCCACAATCTGCTGGCAGTACAAAAAAATAAGCTGCAGATCTCCTTAGGCTGAGTCATGGTGCTTTGGGGCAGGGATCATGCATATCATGGGAATGTTTCACAGTTTCTGCTCTGTTTTCAGTGTATGACACCAAAACACCCACCTGATGACATCCTTTCAAGAGCAAAGGCAGCAATTTGCAGAATTCCGCTTCTTAGGGGAAGAGAGAAATTCCCGAGCTGACACCAAGTCCTGCAGTGTCCCTGTCACCTGCAGAGCCACCGCATCCTCGCCACGGTAGCGGGCATTGTGACAAAGGTTCTATGTCAGCTGGGTGTGGCAGCCAGGCGCCCCCTAGGGGATGGGGAGCCTGTCAGCCCCGGGCCTGTCACTGCCTGGTGTCCCTGCTGCCACCAGCCAGGCCTCTGAAAACTTGTCAAACCATGCCCAGACTTGGGGCCAGTTTGGCCCAAAGTCTCCAAGAGACAAGTCGGGAAGAAAGATATGGGACAGAGGGAGAAAGCGAAGGGAGCAGGAGAAAGGGAAGGAAGAATAAAAAGTAGTGTTGGGCTGCAGGAGTGAGATGGAGGAATTGCAGGAAAAGAGGCAGGAAGCAGGAGAGTGAGAGAAAAGGAAAGAAGAGACATGCAGCCAGACGAGGGCTTAGTGAGAGAGGATGGGACAGAGAACAGGATGAGAAGGACATAAGGCAAGGCTAGGACAGGCAAGGAAAGGCAAGGCAAGGCTAGGCTGCAGGACATGTTTTTGCTTTACAGTTTCTAGCACATTCGTCTTCAGACTAGGAGGAAAGCCATAAGACCGTATGGATTAGGCCCAAGCAAAAACCCCAGCTACTTGAGACACTTAGACTAAGCCTAAAATACCAAGATCTCTACATAAGGATGGTTTTTATACTGTACTTCCACAATCTGCTGGCAGTACAAAAAAATAAGCTGCAGATCTCCTTAGGCTGAGTCATGGTGCTTTGGGGCAGGGATCATGCATATCATGGGAATGTTTCACAGTTTCTGCTCTGTTTTCAGTGTATGACACCAAAACACCCACCTGATGACATCCTTTTAAGAGCAAAGGCAGCAATTTGCAGAATTCCGCTTCTTAGGGGAAGAGAGAAATTGCTGAGCTGACACCAAGTCCTGCAGTGTCCCTGTCACCTGCAGAGCCACCGCATCCTCGCCACGGTAGCGGGCATTGTGACAAAGGTTCTATGTCAGCTGGGTGTGGCAGCCAGGCGCCCCCTAGGGGATGGGGAGCCTGTCAGCCCCGGGCCTGTCACTGCCTGGTGTCCCTGATGCCACCAGCCAGGCCTCTGAAAACTTGTCAAACCATGCCCAGACTTGGGGCCAGTTTGGCCCAAAGTCTCCAAGAGACAAGTCGGGAAGAAAGATATGGGACAGAGGGAGAAAGCGAAGGGAGCAGGAGAAAGGGAAGGAAGAATAAAAAGTAGTGTTGGGCTGCAGGAGTGAGATGGAGGAATTGCAGGAAAAGAGGCAGGAAGCAGGAGAGTGAGAGAAAAGGAAAGAAGAGACATGCAGCCAGACGAGGGCTTAGTGAGAGAGGATGGGACAGAGAACAGGATGAGAAGGACATAAGGCAAGGCTAGGACAGGCAAGGACAGGCAAGGCAAGGCTAGGCTGCAGGACATGTTTTTGCTTTACAGTTTCTAGCACATTCGTCTTCAGACTAGGAGGAAAGCCATAAGACCGTATGGATTAGGCCCAAGCAAAAACCCCAGCTACTTGAGACACTTAGACTAAGCCTAAAATACCAAGATCTCTCCATAAGGATGGTTTTTATACTCTACTTCCACAATCTGCTGGCAGTACAAAAAAATAAGCTGCAGATCTCCTTAGGCTGAGTCATGGTGCTTTGGGGCAGGGATCATGCATATCATGGGAATGTTTCACAGTTTCTGCTCTGTTTTCAGTGTATGACACCAAAACACCCACCTGATGACATCCTTTCAAGAGCAAAGGCAGCAATTTGCAGAATTCCGCTTCTTAGGGGAAGAGAGAAATTCCCGAGCTGACACCAAGTCCTGCAGTGTCCCTGTCACCTGCAGAGCCACCGCATCCTCGCCACGGTAGCGGGCATTGTGACAAAGGTTCTATGTCAGCTGGGTGTGGCAGCCAGGCGCCCCCTAGGGGATGGGGAGCCTGTCAGCCCCGGGCCTGTCACTGCCTGGTGTCCCTGCTGCCACCAGCCAGGCCTCTGAAAACTTGTCAAACCATGCCCAGACTTGGGGCCAGTTTGGCCCAAAGTCTCCAAGAGACAAGTCGGGAAGAAAGATATGGGACAGAGGGAGAAAGCGAAGGGAGCAGGAGAAAGGGAAGGAAGAATAAAAAGTAGTGTTGGGCTGCAGGAGTGAGATGGAGGAATTGCAGGAAAAGAGGCAGGAAGCAGGAGAGTGAGAGAAAAGGAAAGAAGAGACATGCAGCCAGACGAGGGCTTAGTGAGAGAGGATGGGACAGAGAACAGGATGAGAAGGACATAAGGCAAGGCTAGGACAGGCAAGGAAAGGCAAGGCAAGGCTAGGCTGCAGGACATGTTTTTGCTTTACAGTTTCTAGCACATTCGTCTTCAGACTAGGAGGAAAGCCATAAGACCGTATGGATTAGGCCCAAGCAAAAACCCCAGCTACTTGAGACACTTAGACTAAGCCTAAAATACCAAGATCTCTACATAAGGATGGTTTTTATACTGTACTTCCACAATCTGCTGGCAGTACAAAAAAATAAGCTGCAGATCTCCTTAGGCTGAGTCATGGTGCTTTGGGGCAGGGATCATGCATATCATGGGAATGTTTCACAGTTTCTGCTCTGTTTTCAGTGTATGACACCAAAACACCCACCTGATGACATCCTTTTAAGAGCAAAGGCAGCAATTTGCAGAATTCCGCTTCTTAGGGGAAGAGAGAAATTGCTGAGCTGACACCAAGTCCTGCAGTGTCCCTGTCACCTGCAGAGCCACCGCATCCTCGCCACGGTAGCGGGCATTGTGACAAAGGTTCTATGTCAGCTGGGTGTGGCAGCCAGGCGCCCCCTAGGGGATGGGGAGCCTGTCAGCCCCGGGCCTGTCACTGCCTGGTGTCCCTGATGCCACCAGCCAGGCCTCTGAAAACTTGTCAAACCATGCCCAGACTTGGGGCCAGTTTGGCCCAAAGTCTCCAAGAGACAAGTCGGGAAGAAAGATATGGGACAGAGGGAGAAAGCGAAGGGAGCAGGAGAAAGGGAAGGAAGAATAAAAAGTAGTGTTGGGCTGCAGGAGTGAGATGGAGGAATTGCAGGAAAAGAGGCAGGAAGCAGGAGAGTGAGAGAAAAGGAAAGAAGAGACATGCAGCCAGACGAGGGCTTAGTGAGAGAGGATGGGACAGAGAACAGGATGAGAAGGACATAAGGCAAGGCTAGGACAGGCAAGGACAGGCAAGGCAAGGCTAGGCTGCAGGACATGTTTTTGCTTTACAGTTTCTAGCACATTCGTCTTCAGACTAGGAGGAAAGCCATAAGACCGTATGGATTAGGCCCAAGCAAAAACCCCAGCTACTTGAGACACTTAGACTAAGCCTAAAATACCAAGATCTCTCCATAAGGATGGTTTTTATACTCTACTTCCACAATCTGCTGGCAGTACAAAAAAATAAGCTGCAGATCTCCTTAGGCTGAGTCATGGTGCTTTGGGGCAGGGATCATGCATATCATGGGAATGTTTCACAGTTTCTGCTCTGTTTTCAGTGTATGACACCAAAACACCCACCTGATGACATCCTTTCAAGAGCAAAGGCAGCAATTTGCAGAATTCCGCTTCTTAGGGGAAGAGAGAAATTGCTGAGCTGACACCAAGTCCTGCAGTGTCCCTGTCACCTGCAGAGCCACCGCATCCTCGCCACGGTAGCGGGCATTGTGACAAAGGTTCTATGTCAGCTGGGTGTGGCAGCCAGGCGCCCCCTAGGGGATGGGGAGCCTGTCAGCCCCGGGCCTGTCACTGCCTGGTGTCCCTGCTGCCACCAGCCAGGCCTCTGAAAACTTGTCAAACCATGCCCAGACTTGGGGCCAGTTTGGCCCAAAGTCTCCAAGAGACAAGTCGGGAAGAAAGATATGGGACAGAGGGAGAAAGCAAAGGGAGCAGGAGAAAGGGAAGGAAGAATAAAAAGTAGTGTTGGGCTGCAGGAGTGAGATGGAGGAATTGCAAGAAAAGAGGCAGGAAGCAGGAGAGTGAGAGAAAAGGAAAGAAGAGACATGCAGCCAGACGAGGGCTTAGTGAGAGAGGATGGGACAGAGAACAGGATGAGAAGGACATAAGGCAAGGCTAGGACAGGCAAGGACAGGCAAGGCAAGGCTAGGCTGCAGGACATGTTTTTGCTTTACAGTTTCTAGCACATTCGTCTTCAGACTAGGAGGAAAGCCATAAGACCGTATGGATTAGGCCCAAGCAAAAACCCCAGCTACTTGAGACACTTAGACTAAGCCTAAAATACCAAGATCTCTCCATAAGGATGGTTTTTATACTGTACTTCCACAACCTGCTGGCAGTACAAAAAAATAAGCTGCAGATCTCCTTAGGCTGAGTCATGGTGCTTTGGGGCAGGGACCATGCATATCATGGGAATGTTTCACAGTTTCTGCTCTGTTTTCAGTGTATGACACCAAAACACCCACCTGATGACATCCTTTCAAGAGCAAAGGCAGCAATTTGCAGAATTCCGCTTCTTAGGGGAAGTGAGAAATTGCTGAGCTGACACCAAGTCCTGCAGTGTCCCTGTCACCTGCAGAGCCACCGCATCCTCGCCACGGTAGCGGGCATTGTGACAAAGGTTCTATGTCAGCTGGGTGTGGCAGCCAGGCGCCCCCTAGGGGATGGGGAGCCTGTCAGCCCCGGGCCTGTCACTGCCTGGTGTCCCTGCTGCCACCAGCCAGGCCTCTGAAAACTTGTCAAACCATGCCCAGACTTGGGGCCAGTTTGGCCCAAAGTCTCCAAGAGACAAGTCGGGAAGAAAGATATGGGACAGAGGGAGAAAGCGAAGGGAGCAGGAGAAAGGGAAGGAAGAATATAAAGTAGTGTTGGGCTGCAGGAGTGAGATGGAGGAATTGCAGGAAAAGAGGCAGGAAGCAGGAGAGTGAGAGAAAAGGAAAGAAGAGACATGCAGCCAGACGAGGGCTTAGTGAGAGAGGATGGGACAGAGAACAGGATGAGAAGGACATAAGGCAAGGCTAGGACAGGCAAGGACAGGCAAGGCAAGGCTAGGCTGCAGGACATGTTTTTGCTTTACAGTTTCTAGCACATTCGTCTTCAGACTAGGAGGAAAGCCATAAGACCGTATGGATTAGGCCCAAGCAAAAACCCCAGCTACTTGAGACACTTAGACTAAGCCTAAAATACCAAGATCTCTCCATAAGGATGGTTTTTATACTGTACTTCCACAATCTGCTGGCAGTACAAAAAAATAAGCTGCAGATCTCCTTAGGCTGAGTCATGGTGCTTTGGGGCAGGGATCATGCATATCATGGGAATGTTTCACAGTTTCTGCTCTGTTTTCAGTGTATGACACCAAAACACCCACCTGATGACATCCTTTCAAGAGCAAAGGCAGCAATTTGCAGAATTCCGCTTCTTAGGGGAAGAGAGAAATTGCTGAGCTGACACCAAGTCCTGCAGTGTCCCTGTCACCTGCAGAGCCACCGCATCCTCGCCACGGTAGCGGGCATTGTGACAAAGGTTCTATGTCAGCTGGGTGTGGCAGCCAGGCGCCCCCTAGGGGATGGGGAGCCTGTCAGCCCCGGGCCTGTCACTGCCTGGTGTCCCTGCTGCCACCAGCCAGGCCTCTGAAAACTTGTCAAACCATGCCCAGACTTGGGGCCAGTTTGGCCCAAAGTCTCCAAGAGACAAGTCGGGAAGAAAGATATGGGACAGAGGGAGAAAGCAAAGGGAGCAGGAGAAAGGGAAGGAAGAATAAAAAGTAGTGTTGGGCTGCAGGAGTGAGATGGAGGAATTGCAGGAAAAGAGGCAGGAAGCAGGAGAGTGAGAGAAAAGGAAAGAAGAGACATGCAGCCAGACGAGGGCTTAGTGAGAGAGGATGGGACAGAGAACAGGATGAGAAGGACATAAGGCAAGGCTAGGACAGGCAAGGAAAGGCAAGGCAAGGCTAGGCTGCAGGACATGTTTTTGCTTTACAGTTTCTAGCACATTCGTCTTCAGACTAGGAGGAAAGCCATAAGACCGTATGGATTAGGCCCAAGCAAAAACCCCAGCTACTTGAGACACTTAGACTAAGCCTAAAATACCAAGATCTCTCCATAAGGATGGTTTTTATACTGTACTTCCACAATCTGCTGGCAGTACAAAAAAATAAGCTGCAGATCTCCTTAGGCTGAGTCATGGTGCTTTGGGGCAGGGACCATGCATATCATGGGAATGTTTCACAGTTTCTGCTCTGTTTTCAGTGTATGACACCAAAACACCCACCTGATGACATCCTTTCAAGAGCAAAGGAAGCAATTTGCAGAATTCCGCATCTTAGGGGAAGAGAGAAATTGCTGAGCTGACACCAAGTCCTGCAGTGTCCCTGTCACCTGCAGAGCCACCGCATCCTCGCCACGGTAGCGGGCATTGTGACAAAGGTTCTATGTCAGCTGGGTGTGGCAGCCAGGCGCCCCCTAGGGGATGGGGAGCCTGTCAGTCCCGGGCCTGTCACTGCCTGGTGTCCCTGCTGCCGCCAGCCAGGCCTCTGAAAACTTGTCAAACCATGCCCAGATTTGGGGCCAGTTTGGCCCAAAGTCTCCAAGAGACAAGTCGGGAAGAAAGATATGGGACAGAGGGAGAAAGCGAAGGGAGCAGGAGAAAGGGAAGGAAGAATAAAAAGTAGTGTTGGGCTGCAGGAGTGAGATGGAGGAATTGCAAGAAAAGAGGCAGGAAGCAGGAGAGTGAGAGAAAAGGAAAGAAGAGACATGCAGCCAGACGAGGGCTTAGTGAGAGAGGATGGGACAGAGAACAGGATGAGAAGGACATAAGGCAAGGCTAGGACAGGCAAGGACAGGCAAGGCAAGGCTAGGCTGCAGGACATGTTTTTGCTTTACAGTTTCTAGCACATTCGTCTTCAGACTAGGAGGAAAGCCATAAGACCATATGGATTAGGCCCAAGCAAAAACCCCAGCTACTTGAGACACTTAGACTAAGCCTAAAATACCAAGATCTCTCCATAAGGATGGTTTTTATACTGTACTTCCACAATCTGCTGGCAGTACAAAAAAATAAGCTGCAGATCTCCTTAGGCTGAGTCATGGTGCTTTGGGGCAGGGACCATGCATATCATGGGAATGTTTCACAGTTTCTGCTCTGTTTTCAGTGTATGACACCAAAACACCCACCTGATGACATCCTTTCAAGAGCAAAGGAAGCAATTTGCAGAATTCCGCATCTTAGGGGAAGAGAGAAATTGCTGAGCTGACACCAAGTCCTGCAGTGTCCCTGTCACCTGCAGAGCCACCGCATCCTCGCCACGGTAGCGGGCATTGTGACAAAGGTTCTATGTCAGCTGGGTGTGGCAGCCAGGCGCCCCCTAGGGGATGGGGAGCCTGTCAGCCCCGGGCCTGTCACTGCCTGGTGTCCCTGCTGCCGCCAGCCAGGCCTCTGAAAACTTGTCAAACCATGCCCAGATTTGGGGCCAGTTTGGCCCAAAGTCTCCAAGAGACAAGTCGGGAAGAAAGATATGGGACAGAGGGAGAAAGCGAAGGGAGCAGGAGAAAGGGAAGGAAGAATAAAAAGTAGTGTTGGGCTGCAGGAGTGAGATGGAGGAATTGCAGGAAAAGCGGCAGGAAGCAGGAGAGTGAGAGAAAAGGAAAGAAGAGACATGCAGCCAGACGAGGGCTTAGTGAGAGAGGATGGGACAGAGAACAGGATGAGAAGGACATAAGGCAAGGCTAGGACAGGCAAGGACAGGCAAGGCAAGGCTAGGCTGCAGGACATGTTTTTGCTTTACAGTTTCTTGCACATTCGTCTTCAGACTAGGAGGAAAGTCATAAGACCGTATGGATTAGGCCCAAGCAAAAACCCCAGCTACTTGAGACACTTAGACTAAGCCTAAAATACCAAGATCTCTCCATAAGGATGGTTTTTATACTGTACTTCCACAATCTGCTGGCAGTACAAAAAAATAAGCTGCAGATCTCCTTAGGCTGAGTCATGGTGCTTTGGGGCAGGGATCATGCACATCATGGGAATGTTTCACAGTTTCTGCTCTGTTTTCAGTGTATGACACCAAAACACCCACCTGATGACATCCTTTCAAGAGCAAAGGCAGCAATTTGCAGAATTCCGCTTCTTAGGGGAAGAGAGAAAGTGCTGAGCTGACACCAAGTCCTGCAGTGTCCCTGTCACCTGCAGAGCCACCGCAAGCTCGCCACGGTAGCGGGCATTGTGACAAAGGTTCTATGTCAGCTGGCTGTGGCAGCCAGGCGCCCCCTAGGGGATGGGGAGCCTGTCAGCCCCGGGCCTGTCACTGCCTGGTGTCCCTGCTGCCACCAGCCAGGCCTCTGAAAACTTGTCAAACCATGCCCAGACTTGGGGCCAGTTTGGCCCAAAGTCTCCAAGAGACAAGTCGGGAAGAAAGATATGGGACAGAGGGAGAAAGCGAAGGGAGCAGGAGAAAGGGAAGGAAGAATAAAAAGTAGTGTTGGGCTGCAGGAGTGAGATGGAGGAATTGCAGGAAAAGCGGCAGGAAGCAGGAGAGTGAGAGAAAAGGAAAGAAGAGACATGCAGCCAGACGAGGGCTTAGTGAGAGAGGATGGGACAGAGAACAGGATGAGAAGGACATAAGGCAAGGCTAGGACAGGCAAGGACAGGCAAGGCAAGGCTAGGCTGCAGGACATGTTTTTGCTTTACAGTTTCTTGCACATTCGTCTTCAGACTAGGAGGAAAGTCATAAGACCGTATGGATTAGGCCCAAGCAAAAACCCCAGCTACTTGAGACACTTAGACTAAGCCTAAAATACCAAGATCTCTCCATAAGGATGGTTTTTATACTGTACTTCCACAATCTGCTGGCAGTACAAAAAAAGAAGCTGCAGATCTCCTTAGGCTGAGTCATGGTGCTTTGGGGCAGGGACCATGCATATCATGGGAATGTTTCACAGTTTCTGCTCTGTTTTCAGTGTATGACACCAAAACACACACCTGATGACATCCTTTCAAGAGCAAAGGCAGCAATTTGCAGAATTCCGCTTCTTAGGGGAAGAGAGAAATTGCTGAGCTGACACCAAGTCCTGCAGTGTCCCTGTCACCTGCAGAGCCACCGCATGCTCGCCACGGTAGCGGGCATTGTGACAAAGGTTCTATGTCAGCTGGGTGTGGCAGCCAGGCGCCCCCTAGGGGATGGGGAGCCTGTCAGCCCCGGGCCTGTCACTGCCTGGTGTCCTTGCTGCCACCAGCCAGGCCTCGGAAAACTTGTCAAACCATGCCCAGACTTGGGGCCAGTTTGGCCCAAAGTCTCCAAGAGACAAGTCGGGAAGAAAGATATGGGACAGAGGGAGAAAGCGAAGGGAGCAGGAGAAAGGGAAGGAAGAATATAAAGTAGTGTTGGGCTGCAGGAGTGAGATGGAGGAATTGCAGGAAAAGAGGCAGGAAGCAGGAGAGTGAGAGAAAAGGAAAGAAGAGACATGCAGCCAGACGAGGGCTTAGTGAGAGAGGATGGGACAGAGAACAGGATGAGAAGGACATAAGGCAAGGCTAGGACAGGCAAGGACAGGCAAGGCAAGGCTAGGCTGCAGGACATGTTTTTGCTTTACAGTTTCTAGCACATTCGTCTTCAGACTAGGAGGAAAGCCATAAGACCGTATGGATTAGGCCCAAGCAAAAACCCCAGCTACTTGAGACACTTAGACTAAGCCTAAAATACCAAGATCTCTCCATAAGGATGGTTTTTATACTCTACTTCCACAATCTGCTGGCAGTACAAAAAAAGAAGCTGCAGATCTCCTTAGGCTGAGTCATGGTGCTTTGGGGCAGGGACCATGCATATCATGGGAATGTTTCACAGTTTCTGCTCTGTTTTCAGTGTATGACACCAAAACACACACCTGATGACATCCTTTCAAGAGCAAAGGCAGCAATTTGCAGAATTCCGCTTCTTAGGGGAAGAGAGAAATTGCTGAGCTGACACCAAGTCCTGCAGTGTCCCTGTCACCTGCAGAGCCACCGCATGCTCGCCACGGTAGCGGGCATTGTGACAAAGGTTCTATGTCAGCTGGGTGTGGCAGCCAGGCGCCCCCTAGGGGATGGGGAGCCTGTCAGCCCCGGGCCTGTCACTGCCTGGTGTCCTTGCTGCCACCAGCCAGGCCTCGGAAAACTTGTCAAACCATGCCCAGACTTGGGGCCAGTTTGGCCCAAAGTCTCCAAGAGACAAGTCGGGAAGAAAGATATGGGACAGAGGGAGAAAGCGAAGGGAGCAGGAGAAAGGGAAGGAAGAATATAAAGTAGTGTTGGGCTGCAGGAGTGAGATGGAGGAATTGCAGGAAAAGAGGCAGGAAGCAGGAGAGTGAGAGAAAAGGAAAGAAGAGACATGCAGCCAGACGAGGGCTTAGTGAGAGAGGATGGGACAGAGAACAGGATGAGAAGGACATAAGGCAAGGCTAGGACAGGCAAGGACAGGCAAGGCAAGGCTAGGCTGCAGGACATGTTTTTGCTTTACAGTTTCTAGCACATTCGTCTTCAGACTAGGAGGAAAGCCATAAGACCGTATGGATTAGGCCCAAGCAAAAACCCCAGCTACTTGAGACACTTAGACTAAGCCTAAAATACCAAGATCTCTCCATAAGGATGGTTTTTATACTCTACTTCCACAATCTGCTGGCAGTACAAAAAAAGAAGCTGCAGATCTCCTTAGGCTGAGTCATGGTGCTTTGGGGCAGGGACCATGCATATCATGGGAATGTTTCACAGTTTCTGCTCTGTTTTCAGTGTATGACACCAAAACACACACCTGATGACATCCTTTCAAGAGCAAAGGCAGCAATTTGCAGAATTCCGCTTCTTAGGGGAAGAGAGAAATTGCTGAGCTGACACCAAGTCCTGCAGTGTCCCTGTCACCTGCAGAGCCACCGCATGCTCGCCACGGTAGCGGGCATTGTGACAAAGGTTCTATGTCAGCTGGGTGTGGCAGCCAGGCGCCCCCTAGGGGATGGGGAGCCTGTCAGCCCCGGGCCTGTCACTGCCTGGTGTCCTTGCTGCCACCAGCCAGGCCTCGGAAAACTTGTCAAACCATGCCCAGACTTGGGGCCAGTTTAGCCCAAAGTCTCCAAGAGACAAGTCGGGAAGAAAGATATGGGACAGAGGGAGAAAGCGAAGGGAGCAGGAGAAAGGGAAGGAAGAATATAAAGTAGTGCTGGGCTGCAGGAGTGAGATGGAGGAATTGCAGGAAAAGAGGCAGGAAGCAGGAGAGTGAGAGAAAAGGAAAGAAGAGACATGCAGCCAGACGATGGCTTAGTGAGAGAGGATGGGACAGAGAACAGGATGAGAAGGACATAAGGCAAGGCTAGGACAGGCAAGGACAGGCAAGGCAAGGCTAGGCTGCAGGACATGTTTTTGCTTTACAGTTTCTAGCACATTCGTCTTCAGACTAGGAGGAAAGCCATAAGACCGTATGGATTAGGCCCAAGCAAAAACCCCAGCTACTTGAGACACTTAGACTAAGCCTAAAATACCAAGATCTCTCCATAAGGATGGTTTTTATACTCTACTTCCACAATCTGCTGGCAGTACAAAAAAATAAGCTGCAGATCTCCTTAGGCTGAGTCATGGTGCTTTGGGGCAGGGATCATGCATATCATGGGAATGTTTCACAGTTTCTGCTCTGTTTTCAGTGTATGACACCAAAACACCCACCTGATGACATCCTTTCAAGAGCAAAGGCAGCAATTTGCAGAATTCCGCTTCTTAGGGGAAGAGAGAAATTGCTGAGCTGACACCAAGTCCTGCAGTGTCCCTGTCACCTGCAGAGCCACCGCATGCTCGCCACGGTAGCGGGCATTGTGACAAAGGTTCTATGTCAGCTGGGTGTGGCAGCCAGGCGCCCCCTAGGGGATGGGGAGCCTGTCAGCCCCGGGCCTGTCACTGCCTGGTGTCCTTGCTGCCACCAGCCAGGCCTCGGAAAACTTGTCAAACCATGCCCAGACTTGGGGCCAGTTTGGCCCAAAGTCTCCAAGAGACAAGTCGGGAAGAAAGATATGGGACAGAGGGAGAAAGCGAAGGGAGCAGGAGAAAGGGAAGGAAGAATATAAAGTAGTGTTGGGCTGCAGGAGTGAGATGGAGGAATTGCAGGAAAAGAGGCAGGAAGCAGGAGAGTGAGAGAAAAGGAAAGAAGAGACATGCAGCCAGACGAGGGCTTAGTGAGAGAGGATGGGACAGAGAACAGGATGAGAAGGACATAAGGCAAGGCTAGGACAGGCAAGGACAGGCAAGGCAAGGCTAGGCTGCAGGACATGTTTTTGCTTTACAGTTTCTAGCACATTCGTCTTCAGACTAGGAGGAAAGCCATAAGACCGTATGGATTAGGCCCAAGCAAAAACCCCAGCTACTTGAGACACTTAGACTAAGCCTAAAATACCAAGATCTCTCCATAAGGATGGTTTTTATACTCTACTTCCACAATCTGCTGGCAGTACAAAAAAAGAAGCTGCAGATCTCCTTAGGCTGAGTCATGGTGCTTTGGGGCAGGGACCATGCATATCATGGGAATGTTTCACAGTTTCTGCTCTGTTTTCAGTGTATGACACCAAAACACACACCTGATGACATCCTTTCAAGAGCAAAGGCAGCAATTTGCAGAATTCCGCTTCTTAGGGGAAGAGAGAAATTGCTGAGCTGACACCAAGTCCTGCAGTGTCCCTGTCACCTGCAGAGCCACCGCATGCTCGCCACGGTAGCGGGCATTGTGACAAAGGTTCTATGTCAGCTGGGTGTGGCAGCCAGGCGCCCCCTAGGGGATGGGGAGCCTGTCAGCCCCGGGCCTGTCACTGCCTGGTGTCCTTGCTGCCACCAGCCAGGCCTCGGAAAACTTGTCAAACCATGCCCAGACTTGGGGCCAGTTTGGCCCAAAGTCTCCAAGAGACAAGTCGGGAAGAAAGATATGGGACAGAGGGAGAAAGCGAAGGGAGCAGGAGAAAGGGAAGGAAGAATATAAAGTAGTGCTGGGCTGCAGGAGTGAGATGGAGGAATTGCAGGAAAAGAGGCAGGAAGCAGGAGAGTGAGAGAAAAGGAAAGAAGAGACATGCAGCCAGACGAGGGCTTAGTGAGAGAGGATGGGACAGAGAACAGGATGAGAAGGACATAAGGCAAGGCTAGGACAGGCAAGGACAGGCAAGGCAAGGCTAGGCTGCAGGACATGTTTTTGCTTTACAGTTTCTAGCACATTCGTCTTCAGACTAGGAGGAAAGCCATAAGACCGTATGGATTAGGCCCAAGCAAAAACCCCAGCTACTTGAGACACTTAGACTAAGCCTAAAATACCAAGATCTCTCCATAAGGATGGTTTTTATACTCTACTTCCACAATCTGCTGGCAGTACAAAAAAAGAAGCTGCAGATCTCCTTAGGCTGAGTCATGGTGCTTTGGGGCAGGGACCATGCATATCATGGGAATGTTTCACAGTTTCTGCTCTGTTTTCAGTGTATGACACCAAAACACACACCTGATGACATCCTTTCAAGAGCAAAGGCAGCAATTTGCAGAATTCCGCTTCTTAGGGGAAGAGAGAAATTGCTGAGCTGACACCAAGTCCTGCAGTGTCCCTGTCACCTGCAGAGCCACCGCATGCTCGCCACGGTAGCGGGCATTGTGACAAAGGTTCTATGTCAGCTGGGTGTGGCAGCCAGGCGCCCCCTAGGGGATGGGGAGCCTGTCAGCCCCGGGCCTGTCACTGCCTGGTGTCCTTGCTGCCACCAGCCAGGCCTCGGAAAACTTGTCAAACCATGCCCAGACTTGGGGCCAGTTTGGCCCAAAGTCTCCAAGAGACAAGTCGGGAAGAAAGATATGGGACAGAGGGAGAAAGCGAAGGGAGCAGGAGAAAGGGAAGGAAGAATATAAAGTAGTGTTGGGCTGCAGGAGTGAGATGGAGGAATTGCAGGAAAAGAGGCAGGAAGCAGGAGAGTGAGAGAAAAGGAAAGAAGAGACATGCAGCCAGACGAGGGCTTAGTGAGAGAGGATGGGACAGAGAACAGGATGAGAAGGACATAAGGCAAGGCTAGGACAGGCAAGGACAGGCAAGGCAAGGCTAGGCTGCAGGACATGTTTTTGCTTTACAGTTTCTAGCACATTCGTCTTCAGACTAGGAGGAAAGCCATAAGACCGTATGGATTAGGCCCAAGCAAAAACCCCAGCTACTTGAGACACTTAGACTAAGCCTAAAATACCAAGATCTCTCCATAAGGATGGTTTTTATACTGTACTTCCACAATCTGCTGGCAGTACAAAAAAATAAGCTGCAGATCTCCTTAGGCTGAGTCATGGTGCTTTGGGGCAGGGATCATGCATATCATGGGAATGTTTCACAGTTTCTGCTCTGTTTTCAGTGTATGACACCAAAACACCCACCTGATGACATCCTTTCAAGAGCAAAGGCAGCAATTTGCAGAATTCCGCTTCTTAGGGGAAGAGAGAAATTGCTGAGCTGACACCAAGTCCTGCAGTGTCCCTGTCACCTGCAGAGCCACCGCATCCTCGCCACGGTAGCGGGCATTGTGACAAAGGTTCTATGTCAGCTGGGTGTGGCAGCCAGGCGCCCCCTAGGGGATGGGGAGCCTGTCAGCCCCGGGCCTGTCACTGCCTGGTGTCCCTGCTGCCGCCAGCCAGGCCTCTGAAAACTTGTCAAACCATGCCCAGACTTGGGGCCAGTTTGGCCCAAAGTCTCCAAGAGACAAGTCGGGAAGAAAGATATGGGACAGAGGGAGAAAGCGAAGGGAGCAGGAGAAAGGGAAGGAAGAATAAAAAGTAGTGTTGGGCTGCAGGAGTGAGATGGAGGAATTGCAAGAAAAGAGACAGGAAGCAGGAGAGTGAGAGAAAAGGAAAGAAGAGACATGCAGCCAGACGAGGGCTTAGTGAGAGAGGATGGGACAGAGAACAGGATGAGAAGGACATAAGGCAAGGCTAGGACAGGCAAGGACAGGCAAGGCAAGGCTAGGCTGCAGGACATGTTTTTGCTTTACAGTTTCTAGCACATTCGTCTTCAGACTAGGAGGAAAGCCATAAGACCATATGGATTAGGCCCAAGCAAAAACCCCAGCTACTTGAGACACTTAGACTAAGCCTAAAATACCAAGATCTCTCCATAAGGATGGTTTTTATACTGTACTTCCACAATCTGCTGGCAGTACAAAAAAATAAGCTGCAGATCTCCTTAGGCTGAGTCATGGTGCTTTGGGGCAGGGATCATGCACATCATGGGAATGTTTCACAGTTTCTGCTCTGTTTTCAGTGTATGACACCAAAACACCCACCTGATGACATCCTTTCAAGAGCAAAGGCAGCAATTTGCAGAATTCCGCTTCTTAGGGGAAGAGAGAAAGTGCTGAGCTGACACCAAGTCCTGCAGTGTCCCTGTCACCTGCAGAGCCACCGCATGCTCGCCACGGTAGCGGGCATTGTGACAAAGGTTCTATGTCAGCTGGCTGTGGCAGCCAGGCGCCCCCTAGGGGATGGGGAGCCTGTCAGCCCCGGGCCTGTCACTGCCTGGTGTCCCTGCTGCCACCAGCCAGGCCTCTGAAAACTTGTCAAACCATGCCCAGACTTGGGGCCAGTTTGGCCCAAAGTCTCCAAGAGACAAGTCGGGAAGAAAGATATGGGACAGAGGGAGAAAGCGAAGGGAGCAGGAGAAAGGGAAGGAAGAATAAAAAGTAGTGTTGGTCTGCAGGAGTGAGATGGAGGAATTGCAGGAAAAGAGGCAGGAAGCAGGAGAGTGAGAGAAAAGGAAAGAAGAGACATGCAGCCAGACGAGGGCTTAGTGAGAGAGGATGGGACAGAGAACAGGATGAGAAGGACATAAGGCAAGGCTAGGACAGGCAAGGAAAGGCAAGGCAAGGCTAGGCTGCAGGACATGTTTTTGCTTTACAGTTTCTTGCACATTCGTCTTCAGACTAGGAGGAAAGTCATAAGACCGTATGGATTAGGCCCAAGCAAAAACCCCAGCTACTTGAGACACTTAGACTAAGCCTAAAATACCAAGATCTCTCCATAAGGATGGTTTTTATACTGTACTTCCACAATCTGCTGGCAGTACAAAAAAATAAGCTGCAGATCTCCTTAGGCTGAGTCATGGTGCTTTGGGGCAGGGACCATGCATATCATGGGAATGTTTCACAGTTTCTGCTCTGTTTTCAGTGTATGACACCAAAACACCCACCTGATGACATCCTTTCAAGAGCAAAGGCAGTAATTTGCAGAATTCCGCTTCTTAGGGGAAGAGAGAAATTGCTGAGCTGACACCAAGTCCTGCAGTGTCCCTGTCACCTGCAGAGCCACCGCATCCTCGCCACGGTAGCGGGCATTGTGACAAAGGTTCTATGTCAGCTGGGTGTGGCAGCCAGGCGCCCCCTAGGGGATGGGGAGCCTGTCAGCCCCGGGCCTGTCACTGCCTGGTGTCCTTGCTGCCACCAGCCAGGCCTCGGAAAACTTGTCAAACCATGCCCAGACTTGGGGCCAGTTTGGCCCAAAGTCTCCAAGAGACAAGTCGGGAAGAAAGATATGGGACAGAGGGAGAAAGCGAAGGGAGCAGGAGAAAGGGAAGGAAGAATATAAAGTAGTGTTGGGCTGCAGGAGTGAGATGGAGGAATTGCAGGAAAAGAGGCAGGAAGCAGGAGAGTGAGAGAAAAGGAAAGAAGAGACATGCAGCCAGACGAGGGCTTAGTGAGAGAGGATGGGACAGAGAACAGGATGAGAAGGACATAAGGCAAGGGTAGGACAGGCAAGGACAGGCAAGGCAAGGCTAGGCTGCAGGACATGTTTTTGCTTTACAGTTTCTAGCACATTCGTCTTCAGACTAGGAGGAAAGCCATAAGACCGTATGGATTAGGCCCAAGCAAAAACCCCAGCTACTTGAGACACTTAGACTAAGCCTAAAATACCAAGATCTCTCCATAAGGATGGTTTTTATACTGTACTTCCACAATCTGCTGGCAGTACAAAAAAATAAGCTGCAGATCTCGTTAGGCTGAGTCATGGTGCTTTGGGGCAGGGATCATGCATATCATGGGAATGTTTCACATTTTCTGCTCTGTTTTCAGTGTATGACACCAAAACACCCACCTGATGACATCCTTTCAAGAGCAAAGGCAGCAATTTGCAGAATTCCGCTTCTGAGGGGAAGTGAGAAATTGCTGAGCTGACACCAAGTCCTGCAGTGTCCCTGTCACCTGCAGAGCCACCGCATCCTCGCCACGGTAGCGGGCATTGTGACAAAGGTTCTATGTCAGCTGGGTGTGGCAGCCAGGCGCCCCCTAGGGGATGGGGAGCCTGTCAGCCCCGGGCCTGTCACTGCCTGGTGTCCCTGCTGCCGCCAGCCAGGCCTCTGAAAACTTGTCAAACCATGCCCAGACTTGGGGCCCGTTTGGCCCAAAGTCTCCAAGAGACAAGTCGGGAAGAAAGATATGGGACAGAGGGAGAAAGCGAAGGGAGCAGGAGAAAGGGAAGGAAGAATAAAAAGTAGTGTTGGGCTGCAGGAGTGAGATGGAGGAATTGCAGGAAAAGAGGCAGGAAGCAGGAGAGTGAGAGAAAAGGAAAGAAGAGACATGCAGCCAGACGAGGGCTTAGTGAGAGAGGATGGGACAGAGAACAGGATGAGAAGGACATAAGGCAAGGCTAGGACAGGCAAGGACAGGCAAGGCAAGGCTAGGCTGCAGGACATGTTTTTGCTTTACAGTTTCTAGCACATTCGTCTTCAGACTAGGAGGAAAGCCATAAGACCGTATGGATTAGGCCCAAGCAAAAACCCCAGCTACTTGAGACACTTAGACTAAGCCTAAAATACCAAGATCTCTCCATAAGGATGGTTTTTATACTGTACTTCCACAATCTGCTGGCAGTACAAAAAAATAAGCTGCAGATCTCCTTAGGCTGAGTCATGGTGCTCTGGGGCAGGGATCATGCATATCATGGGAATGTTTCACAGTTTCTGCTCTGTTTTCAGTGTATGACACCAAAACACCCACCTGATGACATCCTTTCAAGAGCAAAGGCAGCAATTTGCAGAATTCCGCATCTTAGGGGAAGAGAGAAATTGCTGAGCTGACACCAAGTCCTGCAGTGTCCCTGTCACCTGCAGAGCCACCGCATCCTCGCCACGGTAGCGGGCATTGTGACAAAGGTTCTATGTCAGCTGGGTGTGGCAGCCAGGCGCCCCCTAGGGGATGGGGAGCCTGTCAGCCCCGGGCCTGTCACTGCCTGGTGTCCCTGATGCCACCAGCCAGGCCTCTGAAAACTTGTCAAACCATGCCCAGACTTGGGGCCAGTTTGGCCCAAAGTCTGCAAGAGACAAGTCGGGAAGAAAGATATGGGACAGAGGGAGAAAGCGAAGGGAGCAGGAGAAAGGGAAGGAAGAATAAAAAGTAGTGTTGGGCTGCAGGAGTGAGATGGAGGAATTGCAGGAAAAGAGGCAGGAAGCAGGAGAGTGAGAGAAAAGGAAAGAAGAGACATGCAGCCAGACGAGGGCTTAGTGAGACAGGATGGGACAGAGAACAGGATGAGAAGGACATAAGGCAAGGCTAGGACAGGCAAGGAAAGGCAAGGCAAGGCTAGGCTGCAGGACATGTTTTTGCTTTACAGTTTCTAGCACATTCGTCTTCAGACTAGGAGGAAAGCCATAAGACCGTATGGATTAGGCCCAAGCAAAAACCCCAGCTACTTGAGACACTTAGACTAAGCCTAAAATACCAAGATCTCTCCATAAGGATGGTTTTTATACTGTACTTCCACAATCTGCTGGCAGTACAAAAAAATAAGCTGCAGATCTCCTTAGGCTGAGTCATGGTGCTTTGGGGCAGGGACCATGCATATCATGGGAATGTTTCACAGTTTCTGCTCTGTTTTCAGTGTATGACACCAAAACACACACCTGATGACATTCTTTCAAGAGCAAAGGCAGCAATTTGCAGAATTCCGCTTCTTAGGGGAAGAGAGAAATTGCTGAGCTGACACCAAGTCCTGCAGTGTCCCTGTCACCTGCAGAGCCACTGCATCCTCGCCACGGTAGCGGGCATTGTGACAAAGGTTCTATGTCAGCTGGGTGTGGCAGCCAGGCGCCCCCTAGGGGATGGGGAGCCTGTCAGCCCCGGGCCTGTCACTGCCTGGTGTCCCTGCTGCCGCCAGCCAGGCCTCTGAAAACTTGTCAAACCATGCCCAGACTTGGGGCCAGTTTGGCCCAAAGTCTCCAAGAGACAAGTCGGGAAGAAAGATATGGGACAGAGGGAGAAAGCGAAGGGAGCAGGAGAAAGGGAAGGAAGAATAAAAACTAGTGTAGGGCTGCAGGATTGAGATGGAGGAATTGCAAGAAAAGAGGCAGGAAGCAGGAGAGTGAGAGAAAAGGAAAGAAGAGACATGCAGCCAGACGAGGGCTTAGTGAGAGAGGATGGGACAGAGAACAGGATGAGAAGGACATAAGGCAAGGCTAGGACAGGCAAGGACAGGCAAGGCAAGGCTAGGCTGCAGGACATGTTTTTGCTTTACAGTTTCTTGCACATTCGTCTTCAGACTAGGAGGAAAGTCATAAGACCGTATGGATTAGGCCCAAGCAAAAACCCCAGCTACTTGAGACACTTAGACTAAGCCTAAAATACCAAGATCTCTCCATAAGGATGGTTTTTATACTGTACTTCCACAATCTGCTGGCAGTACAAAAAAAGAAGCTGCAGATCTCCTTAGGCTGAGTCATGGTGCTTTGGGGCAGGGACCATGCATATCATGGGAATGTTTCACAGTTTCTGCTCTGTTTTCAGTGTATGACACCAAAACACCCACCTGATGACATCCTTTCAAGAGCAAAGGCAGCAATTTGCAGAATTCCGCTTCTTAGGGGAAGAGAGAAATTGCTGAGCTGACACCAAGTCCTGCAGTGTCCCTGTCACCTGCAGAGCCACCGCATCCTCGCCACGGTAGCGGGCATTGTGACAAAGGTTCTATGTCAGCTGGGTGTGGCAGCCAGGCGCCCCCTAGGGGATGGGGAGCCTGTCAGCCCCGGGCCTGTCACTGCCTGGTGTCCCTGCTGCCACCAGCCAGGCCTCTGAAAACTTGTCAAACCATGCCCAGACTTGGGGCCAGTTTGGCCCAAAGTCTGCAAGACACAAGTCGGGAAGCATGATATGGGACAGAGGGAGAAAGCGAAGGGAGCAGGAGAAAGGGAAGGAAGAATAAAAAGTAGTGTTGGGCTGCAGGATTGAGATGGAGGAATTGCAAGAAAAGAGGCAGGAATCAGGAGAGTGAGAGAAAAGGAAAGAAGAGACATGCAGCCAGACGAGGGCTTAGTGAGAGAGGATGGGACAGAGAACAGGATGAGAAGGACATAAGGCAAGGCTATGACAGGCAAGGACAGGCAAGGCAAGGCTAGGCTGCAGGACATGTTTTTGCTTTACAGTTTCTAGCACATTCGTCTTCAGACTAGGAGGAAAGCCATAAGACCGTATGGATTAGGCCCAAGCAAAAACCCCAGCTACTTGAGACACTTAGACTAAGCCTAAAATACCAAGATCTCTCCATAAGGATGGTTTTTATACTGTACTTCCACAATCTGCTGGCAGTACAAAAAAATAAGCTGCAGATCTCCTTAGGCTGAGTCATGGTGCTTTGGGGCAGGGATCATGCATATCATGGGAATGTTTCACAGTTTCTGCTCTGTTTTCAGTGTATGACACCAAAACACCCACCTGATGACATCCTTTCAAGAGCAAAGGCAGCAATTTGCAGAATTCCGCTTCTTAGGGGAAGAGAGAAAGTGCTGAGCTGACACCAAGTCCTGCAGTGTCCCTGTCACCTGCAGAGCCACCGCAAGCTCGCCACGGTAGCGGGCATTGTGACAAAGGTTCTATGTCAGCTGGCTGTGGCAGCCAGGCGCCCCCTAGGGGATGGGGAACCTGTCAGCCCCGGGCCTGTCACTGCCTGGTGTCCCTGCTGCCACCAGCCAGGCCTCTGAAAACTTGTCAAACCATGCCCAGACTTGGGGCCAGTTTGGCCCAAAGTCTCCAAGAGACAAGTCGGGAAGAAAGATATGGGACAGAGGGAGAAAGCGAAGGGAGCAGGAGAAAGGGAAGGAAGAATAAAAAGTAGTGTTGGGCTGCAGGAGTGAGATGGAGGAATTGCAGGAAAAGAGGCAGGAAGCAGGAGAGTGAGAGAAAAGGAAAGAAGAGACATGCAGCCAGACGAGGGCTTAGTGAGAGAGGATGGGACAGAGAACAGGATGAGAAGGACATAAGGCAAGGCTAGGACAGGCAAGGAAAGGCAAGGCAAGGCTAGGCTGCAGGACATGTTTTTGCTTTACAGTTTCTTGCACATTCGTCTTCAGACTAGGAGGAAAGTCATAAGACCGTATGGATTAGGCCCAAGCAAAAACCCCAGCTACTTGAGACACTTAGACTAAGCCTAAAATACCAAGATCTCTCCATAAGGATGGTTTTTATACTGTACTTCCACAATCTGCTGGCAGTACAAAAAAAGAAGCTGCAGATCTCCTTAGGCTGAGTCATGGTGCTTTGGGGCAGGGACCATGCATATCATGGGAATGTTTCACAGTTTCTGCTCTGTTTTCAGTGTATGACACCAAAACACCCACCTGATGACATCCTTTCAAGAGCAAAGGCAGCAATTTGCAGAATTCCGCTTCTTAGGGGAAGAGAGAAATTGCTGAGCTGACACCAAGTCCTGCAGTGTCCCTGTCACCTGCAGAGCCACCGCATCCTCGCCACGGTAGCGGGCATTGTGACAAAGGTTCTATGTCAGCTGGGTGTGGCAGCCAGGCGCCCCCTAGGGGATGGGGAGCCTGTCAGCCCCGGGCCTGTCACTGCCTGGTGTCCCTGCTGCCACCAGCCAGGCCTCTGAAAACTTGTCAAACCATGCCCAGACTTGGGGCCAGTTTGGCCCAAAGTCTCCAAGAGACAAGTCGGGAAGAAAGATATGGGACAGAGGGAGAAAGCGAAGGGAGCAGGAGAAAGGGAAGGAAGAATAAAAAGTAGTGTTGGGCTGCAGGAGTGAGATGGAGGAATTGCAGGAAAAGAGGCAGGAAGCAGGAGAGTGAGAGAAAAGGAAAGAAGAGACATGCAGCCAGACGAGGGCTTAGTGAGAGAGGATGGGACAGAGAACAGGATGAGAAGGACATAAGGCAAGGCTAGGACAGGCAAGGAAAGGCAAGGCAAGGCTAGGCTGCAGGACATGTTTTTGCTTTACAGTTTCTTGCACATTCGTCTTCAGACTAGGAGGAAAGTCATAAGACCGTATGGATTAGGCCCAAGCAAAAACCCCAGCTACTTGAGACACTTAGACTAAGCCTAAAATACCAAGATCTCTCCATAAGGATGGTTTTTATACTGTACTTCCACAATCTGCTGGCAGTACAAAAAAAGAAGCTGCAGATCTCCTTAGGCTGAGTCATGGTGCTTTGGGGCAGGGACCATGCATATCATGGGAATGTTTCACAGTTTCTGCTCTGTTTTCAGTGTATGACACCAAAACACCCACCTGATGACATCCTTTCAAGAGCAAAGGCAGCAATTTGCAGAATTCCGCTTCTTAGGGGAAGAGAGAAATTGCTGAGCTGACACCAAGTCCTGCAGTGTCCCTGTCACCTGCAGAGCCACCGCATCCTCGCCACGGTAGCGGGCATTGTGACAAAGGTTCTATGTCAGCTGGGTGTGGCAGCCAGGCGCCCCCTAGGGGATGGGGAGCCTGTCAGCCCCGGGCCTGTCACTGCCTGGTGTCCTTGCTGCCACCAGCCAGGCCTCGGAAAACTTGTCAAACCATGCCCAGACTTGGGGCCAGTTTGGCCCAAAGTCTCCAAGAGACAAGTCGGGAAGAAAGATATGGGACAGAGGGAGAAAGCGAAGGGAGCAGGAGAAAGGGAAGGAAGAATATAAAGTAGTGTTGGGCTGCAGGAGTGAGATGGAGGAATTGCAGGAAAAGAGGCAGGAAGCAGGAGAGTGAGAGAAAAGGAAAGAAGAGACATGCAGCCAGACGAGGGCTTAGTGAGAGAGGATGGGACAGAGAACAGGATGAGAAGGACATAAGGCAAGGGTAGGACAGGCAAGGACAGGCAAGGCAAGGCTAGGCTGCAGGACATGTTTTTGCTTTACAGTTTCTAGCACATTCGTCTTCAGACTAGGAGGAAAGCCATAAGACCGTATGGATTAGGCCCAAGCAAAAACCCCAGCTACTTGAGACGTTTAGACTAAGCCTAAAATACCAAGATCTCTCCATAAGGATGGTTTTTATACTGTACTTCCACAATCTGCTGGCAGTACAAAAAAATAAGCTGCAGATCTCCTTAGGCTGAGTCATGGTGCTTTGGGGCAGGGATCATGCATATCATGGGAATGTTTCACAGTTTCTGCTCTGTTTTCAGTGTATGACACCAAAACACCCACCTGATGACATCCTTTCAAGAGCAAAGGCAGCAATTTGCAGAATTCCGCTTCTTAGGGGAAGAGAGAAATTGCTGAGCTGACACCAAGTCCTGCAGTGTCCCTGTCACCTGCAGAGCCACCGCAAGCTCGCCACGGTAGCGGGCATTGTGACAAAGGTTCTATGTCAGCTGGCTGTGGCAGCCAGGCGCCCCCTAGGGGATGGGGAACCTGTCAGCCCCGGGCCTGTCACTGCCTGGTGTCCCTGCTGCCACCAGCCAGGCCTCTGAAAACTTGTCAAACCATGCCCAGACTTGGGGCCAGTTTGGCCCAAAGTCTCCAAGAGACAAGTCGGGAAGAAAGATATGGGACAGAGGGAGAAAGCGAAGGGAGCAGGAGAAAGGGAAGGAAGAATAAAAAGTAGTGTTGGGCTGCAGGAGTGAGATGGAGGAATTGCAGGAAAAGAGGCAGGAAGCAGGAGAGTGAGAGAAAAGGAAAGAAGAGACATGCAGCCAGACGAGGGCTTAGTGAGAGAGGATGGGACAGAGAACAGGATGAGAAGGACATAAGGCAAGGCTAGGACAGGCAAGGAAAGGCAAGGCAAGGCTAGGCTGCAGGACATGTTTTTGCTTTACAGTTTCTTGCACATTCGTCTTCAGACTAGGAGGAAAGTCATAAGACCGTATGGATTAGGCCCAAGCAAAAACCCCAGCTACTTGAGACACTTAGACTAAGCCTAAAATACCAAGATCTCTCCATAAGGATGGTTTTTATACTGTACTTCCACAATCTGCTGGCAGTACAAAAAAAGAAGCTGCAGATCTCCTTAGGCTGAGTCATGGTGCTTTGGGGCAGGGACCATGCATATCATGGGAATGTTTCACAGTTTCTGCTCTGTTTTCAGTGTATGACACCAAAACACCCACCTGATGACATCCTTTCAAGAGCAAAGGCAGCAATTTGCAGAATTCCGCTTCTTAGGGGAAGAGAGAAATTGCTGAGCTGACACCAAGTCCTGCAGTGTCCCTGTCACCTGCAGAGCCACCGCATCCTCGCCACGGTAGCGGGCATTGTGACAAAGGTTCTATGTCAGCTGGGTGTGGCAGCCAGGCGCCCCCTAGGGGATGGGGAGCCTGTCAGCCCCGGGCCTGTCACTGCCTGGTGTCCCTGCTGCCACCAGCCAGGCCTCTGAAAACTTGTCAAACCATGCCCAGACTTGGGGCCAGTTTGGCCCAAAGTCTCCAAGAGACAAGTCGGGAAGAAAGATATGGGACAGAGGGAGAAAGCGAAGGGAGCAGGAGAAAGGGAAGGAAGAATAAAAAGTAGTGTTGGGCTGCAGGAGTGAGATGGAGGAATTGCAGGAAAAGAGGCAGGAAGCAGGAGAGTGAGAGAAAAGGAAAGAAGAGACATGCAGCCAGACGAGGGCTTAGTGAGAGAGGATGGGACAGAGAACAGGATGAGAAGGACATAAGGCAAGGCTAGGACAGGCAAGGAAAGGCAAGGCAAGGCTAGGCTGCAGGACATGTTTTTGCTTTACAGTTTCTTGCACATTCGTCTTCAGACTAGGAGGAAAGTCATAAGACCGTATGGATTAGGCCCAAGCAAAAACCCCAGCTACTTGAGACACTTAGACTAAGCCTAAAATACCAAGATCTCTCCATAAGGATGGTTTTTATACTGTACTTCCACAATCTGCTGGCAGTACAAAAAAAGAAGCTGCAGATCTCCTTAGGCTGAGTCATGGTGCTTTGGGGCAGGGACCATGCATATCATGGGAATGTTTCACAGTTTCTGCTCTGTTTTCAGTGTATGACACCAAAACACCCACCTGATGACATCCTTTCAAGAGCAAAGGCAGCAATTTGCAGAATTCCGCTTCTTAGGGGAAGAGAGAAATTGCTGAGCTGACACCAAGTCCTGCAGTGTCCCTGTCACCTGCAGAGCCACCGCATCCTCGCCACGGTAGCGGGCATTGTGACAAAGGTTCTATGTCAGCTGGGTGTGGCAGCCAGGCGCCCCCTAGGGGATGGGGAGCCTGTCAGCCCCGGGCCTGTCACTGCCTGGTGTCCTTGCTGCCACCAGCCAGGCCTCGGAAAACTTGTCAAACCATGCCCAGACTTGGGGCCAGTTTGGCCCAAAGTCTCCAAGAGACAAGTCGGGAAGAAAGATATGGGACAGAGGGAGAAAGCGAAGGGAGCAGGAGAAAGGGAAGGAAGAATATAAAGTAGTGTTGGGCTGCAGGAGTGAGATGGAGGAATTGCAGGAAAAGAGGCAGGAAGCAGGAGAGTGAGAGAAAAGGAAAGAAGAGACATGCAGCCAGACGAGGGCTTAGTGAGAGAGGATGGGACAGAGAACAGGATGAGAAGGACATAAGGCAAGGCTAGGACAGGCAAGGACAGGCAAGGCAAGGCTAGGCTGCAGGACATGTTTTTGCTTTACAGTTTCTAGCACATTCGTCTTCAGACTAGGAGGAAAGCCATAAGACCGTATGGATTAGGCCCAAGCAAAAACCCCAGCTACTTGAGACGTTTAGACTAAGCCTAAAATACCAAGATCTCTCCATAAGGATGGTTTTTATACTGTACTTCCACAATCTGCTGGCAGTACAAAAAAATAAGCTGCAGATCTCCTTAGGCTGAGTCATGGTGCTTTGGGGCAGGGATCATGCATATCATGGGAATGTTTCACAGTTTCTGCTCTGTTTTCAGTGTATGACACCAAAACACCCACCTGATGACATCCTTTCAAGAGCAAAGGCAGCAATTTGCAGAATTCCGCTTCTTAGGGGAAGAGAGAAATTGCTGAGCTGACACCAAGTCCTGCAGTGTCCCTGTCACCTGCAGAGCCACCGCAAGCTCGCCACGGTAGCGGGCATTGTGACAAAGGTTCTATGTCAGCTGGCTGTGGCAGCCAGGCGCCCCCTAGGGGATGGGGAACCTGTCAGCCCCGGGCCTGTCACTGCCTGGTGTCCCTGCTGCCACCAGCCAGGCCTCTGAAAACTTGTCAAACCATGCCCAGACTTGGGGCCAGTTTGGCCCAAAGTCTCCAAGAGACAAGTCGGGAAGAAAGATATGGGACAGAGGGAGAAAGCGAAGGGAGCAGGAGAAAGGGAAGGAAGAATAAAAAGTAGTGTTGGGCTGCAGGAGTGAGATGGAGGAATTGCAGGAAAAGAGGCAGGAAGCAGGAGAGTGAGAGAAAAGGAAAGAAGAGACATGCAGCCAGACGAGGGCTTAGTGAGAGAGGATGGGACAGAGAACAGGATGAGAAGGACATAAGGCAAGGCTAGGACAGGCAAGGAAAGGCAAGGCAAGGCTAGGCTGCAGGACATGTTTTTGCTTTACAGTTTCTTGCACATTCGTCTTCAGACTAGGAGGAAAGTCATAAGACCGTATGGATTAGGCCCAAGCAAAAACCCCAGCTACTTGAGACACTTAGACTAAGCCTAAAATACCAAGATCTCTCCATAAGGATGGTTTTTATACTGTACTTCCACAATCTGCTGGCAGTACAAAAAAAGAAGCTGCAGATCTCCTTAGGCTGAGTCATGGTGCTTTGGGGCAGGGACCATGCATATCATGGGAATGTTTCACAGTTTCTGCTCTGTTTTCAGTGTATGACACCAAAACACCCACCTGATGACATCCTTTCAAGAGCAAAGGCAGCAATTTGCAGAATTCCGCTTCTTAGGGGAAGAGAGAAATTGCTGAGCTGACACCAAGTCCTGCAGTGTCCCTGTCACCTGCAGAGCCACCGCATCCTCGCCACGGTAGCGGGCATTGTGACAAAGGTTCTATGTCAGCTGGGTGTGGCAGCCAGGCGCCCCCTAGGGGATGGGGAGCCTGTCAGCCCCGGGCCTGTCACTGCCTGGTGTCCTTGCTGCCACCAGCCAGGCCTCGGAAAACTTGTCAAACCATGCCCAGACTTGGGGCCAGTTTGGCCCAAAGTCTCCAAGAGACAAGTCGGGAAGAAAGATATGGGACAGAGGGAGAAAGCGAAGGGAGCAGGAGAAAGGGAAGGAAGAATATAAAGTAGTGTTGGGCTGCAGGAGTGAGATGGAGGAATTGCAGGAAAAGAGGCAGGAAGCAGGAGAGTGAGAGAAAAGGAAAGAAGAGACATGCAGCCAGACGAGGGCTTAGTGAGAGAGGATGGGACAGAGAACAGGATGAGAAGGACATAAGGCAAGGGTAGGACAGGCAAGGACAGGCAAGGCAAGGCTAGGCTGCAGGACATGTTTTTGCTTTACAGTTTCTAGCACATTCGTCTTCAGACTAGGAGGAAAGCCATAAGACCGTATGGATTAGGCCCAAGCAAAAACCCCAGCTACTTGAGACGTTTAGACTAAGCCTAAAATACCAAGATCTCTCCATAAGGATGGTTTTTATACTGTACTTCCACAATCTGCTGGCAGTACAAAAAAATAAGCTGCAGATCTCCTTAGGCTGAGTCATGGTGCTTTGGGGCAGGGATCATGCATATCATGGGAATGTTTCACAGTTTCTGCTCTGTTTTCAGTGTATGACACCAAAACACCCACCTGATGACATCCTTTCAAGAGCAAAGGCAGCAATTTGCAGAATTCCGCTTCTTAGGGGAAGAGAGAAATTGCTGAGCTGACACCAAGTCCTGCAGTGTCCCTGTCACCTGCAGAGCCACCGCATCCTCGCCACGGTAGCGGGCATTGTGACAAAGGTTCTATGTCAGCTGGGTGTGGCAGCCAGGCGCCCCCTAGGGGATGGGGAGCCTGTCAGCCCCGGGCCTGTCACTGCCTGGTGTCCCTGATGCCACCAGCCAGGCCTCTGAAAACTTGTCAAACCATGCCCAGACTTGGGGCCAGTTTGGCCCAAAGTCTGCAAGAGACAAGTCGGGAAGAAAGATATGGGACAGAGGGAGAAAGCGAAGGGAGCAGGAGAAAGGGAAGGAAGAATAAAAAGTAGTGTTGGGCTGCAGGAGTGAGATGGAGGAATTGCAGGAAAAGAGGCAGGAAGCAGGAGAGTGAGAGAAAAGGAAAGAAGAGACATGCAGCCAGACGAGGGCTTAGTGAGAGAGGATGGGACAGAGAACAGGATGAGAAGGACATAAGGCAAGGCTAGGACAGGCAAGGAAAGGCAAGGCAAGGCTAGGCTGCAGGACATGTTTTTGCTTTACAGTTTCTAGCACATTCGTCTTCAGACTAGGAGGAAAGCCATAAGACCGTATGGATTAGGCCCAAGCAAAAACCCCAGCTACTTGAGACACTTAGACTAAGCCTAAAATACCAAGATCTCTCCATAAGGATGGTTTTTATACTGTACTTCCACAATCTGCTGGCAGTACAAAAAAATAAGCTGCAGATCTCCTTAGGCTGAGTCATGGTGCTTTGGGGCAGGGATCATGCATATCATGGGAATGTTTCACAGTTTCTGCTCTGTTTTCAGTGTATGACACCAAAACACCCACCTGATGACATCCTTTCAAGAGCAAAGGCAGCAATTTGCAGAATTCCGCTTCTTAGGGGAAGAGAGAAATTGCTGAGCTGACACCAAGTCCTGCAGTGTCCCTGTCACCTGCAGAGCCACCGCATCCTCGCCACGGTAGCGGGCATTGTGACAAAGGTTCTATGTCAGCTGGGTGTGGCAGCCAGGCGCCCCCTAGGGGATGGGGAGCCTGTCAGCCCCAGGCCTGTCACTGCCTGGTGTCCCTGCTGCCGCCAGCCAGGCCTCTGAAAACTTGTCAAACCATGCCCAGACTTGGGGCCAGTTTGGCCCAAAGTCTGCAAGAGACAAGTCGGGAAGAAAGATATGGGACAGAGGGAGAAAGCGAAGGGAGCAGGAGAAAGGGAAGGAAGAATAAAAAGTAGTGTTGGGCTGCAGGAGTGAGATGGAGGAATTGCAGGAAAAGAGGCAGGAAGCAGGAGAGTGAGAGAAAAGGAAAGAAGAGACATGCAGCCAGATGAGGGCTTAGTGAGAGAGGATGGGACAGAGAACAGGATGAGAAGGACATAAGGCAAGGCTAGGACAGGCAAGGACAGGCAAGGCAAGGCTAGGCTGCAGGACATGTTTTTGCTTTACAGTTTCTAGCACATTCGTCTTCAGACTAGGAGGAAAGCCATAAGACCGTATGGATTAGGCCCAAGCAAAAACCCCAGCTACTTGAGACACTTAGACTAAGCCTAAAATACCAAGATCTCTCCATAAGGATGGTTTTTATACTGTACTTCCACAATCTGCTGGCAGTACAAAAAAAGAAGCTGTAGATCTCCTTAGGCTGAGTCATGGTGCTTTGGGGCAGGGATCATGCATATCATGGGAATGTTTCACAGTTTCTGCTCTGTTTTCAGTGTATGACACCAAAACACACACCTGATGACATCCTTTCAAGAGCAAAGGCAGCAATTTGCAGAATTCCGCTTCTTAGGGGAAGAGAGAAATTGCTGAGCTGACACCAAGTCCTGCAGTGTCCCTGTCACCTGCAGAGCCACTGCATCCTCGCCACGGTAGCGGGCATTGTGACAAAGGTTCTATGTCAGCTGGGTGTGGCAGCCAGGCGCCCCCTAGGGGATGGGGAGCCTGTCAGCCCCGGGCCTGTCACTGCCTGGTGTCCCTGCTGCCGCCAGCCAGGCCTCTGAAAACTTGTCAAAACATGCCCAGACTTGGGGCCAGTTTGGCCCAAAGTCTCCAAGAGACAAGTCGGGAAGAAAGATATGGGACAGAGGGAGAAAGCGAAGGGAGCAGGAGAAAGGGAAGGAAGAATAAAAACTAGTGTAGGGCTGCAGGATTGAGATGGAGGAATTGCAAGAAAAGAGGCAGGAAGCAGGAGAGTGAGAGAAAAGGAAAGAAGAGACATGCAGCCAGACGAGGGCTTAGTGAGAGAGGATGGGACAGAGAACAGGATGAGAAGGACATAAGGCAAGGCTAGGACAGGCAAGGAAAGGCAAGGCAAGGCTAGGCTGCAGGACATGTTTTTGCTTTACAGTTTCTAGCACATTCGTCTTCAGACTAGGAGGAAAGCCATAAGACCGTATGGATTAGGCCCAAGCAAAAACCCCAGCTACTTGAGACACTTAGACTAAGCCTAAAATACCAAGATCTCTCCATAAGGATGGTTTTTATACTGTACTTCCACAATCTGCTGGCAGTACAAAAAAATAAGCTGCAGATCTCCTTAGGCTGAGTCATGGTGCTTTGGGGCAGGGATCATGCATATCATGGGAATGTTTCACAGTTTCTGCTCTGTTTTCAGTGTATGACACCAAAACACACACCTGATGACATCCTTTCAAGAGCAAAGGCAGCAATTTGCAGAATTCCGCTTCTTAGGGGAAGAGAGAAATTGCTGAGCTGACACCAAGTCCTGCAGTGTCCCTGTCACCTGCAGAGCCACCGCATCCTCGCCACGGTAGCGGGCATTGTGACAAAGGTTCTATGTCAGCTGGGTGTGGCAGCCAGGCGCCCCCTAGGGGATGGGGAGCCTGTCAGCCCCGGGCCTGTCACTGCCTGGTGTCCCTGCTGCCACCAGCCAGGCCTCTGAAAACTTGTCAAACCATGCCCAGACTTGGGGCCAGTTTGGCCCAAAGTCTGCAAGAGACAAGTCGGGAAGAAAGATATGGGACAGAGGGAGAAAGCGAAGGGAGCAGGAGAAAGGGAAGGAAGAATAAAAAGTAGTGTTGGGCTGCAGGAGTGAGATGGAGGAATTGCAGGAAAAGAGGCAGGAAGCAGGAGAGTGAGAGAAAAGGAAAGAAGAGACATGCAGCCAGACGAGGGGTTAGTGAGAGAGGATGGGACAGAGAACAGGATGAGAAGGACATAAGGCAAGGCTAGGACAGGCAAGGAAAGGCAAGGCAAGGCTAGGCTGCAGGACATGTTTTTGCTTTACAGTTTCTAGCACATTCGTCTTCAGACTAGGAGGAAAGCCATAAGACCGTATGGATTAGGCCCAAGCAAAAACCCCAGCTACTTGAGACACTTAGACTAAGCCTAAAATACCAAGATCTCTCCATAAGGATGGTTTTTATACTGTACTTCCACAATCTGCTGGCAGTACAAAAAAATAAGCTGCAGATCTCCTTAGGCTGAGTCATGGTGCTTTGGGGCAGGGACCATGCATATCATGGGAATGTTTCACAGTTTCTGCTCTGTTTTCAGTGTATGACACCAAAACACCCACCTGATGACATCCTTTCAAGAGCAAAGGCAGCAATTTGCAGAATTCCGCTTCTTAGGGGAAGAGAGAAATTGCTGAGCTGACACCAAGTCCTGCAGTGTCCCTGTCACCTGCAGAGCCACCGCATCCTCGCCACGGTAGCGGGCATTGTGACAAAGGTTCTATGTCAGCTGGGTGTGGCAGCCAGGCGCCCCCTAGGGGATGGGGAGCCTGTCAGCCCCAGGCCTGTCACTGCCTGGTGTCCCTGCTGCCGCCAGCCAGGCCTCTGAAAACTTGTCAAACCATGCCCAGACTTGGGGCCAGTTTGGCCCAAAGTCTCCAAGAGACAAGTCGGGAAGAAAGATATGGGACAGAGGGAGAAAGCGAAGGGAGCAGGAGAAAGGGAAGGAAGAATATAAAGTAGTGTTGGGCTGCAGGAGTGAGATGGAGGAATTGCAGGAAAAGAGGCAGGAAGCAGGAGAGTGAGAGAAAAGGAAAGAAGAGACATGCAGCCAGACGAGGGCTTAGTGAGAGAGGATGGGACAGAGAACAGGATGAGAAGGACATAAGGCAAGGCTAGGACAGGCAAGGACAGGCAAGGCAAGGCTAGGCTGCAGGACATGTTTTTGCTTTACAGTTTCTAGCACATTCGTCTTCAGACTAGGAGGAAAGCCATAAGACCGTATGGATTAGGCCCAAGCAAAAACCCCAGCTACTTGAGACACTTAGACTAAGCCTAAAATACCAAGATCTCTCCATAAGGATGGTTTTTATACTGTACTTCCACAATCTGCTGGCAGTACAAAAAAATAAGCTGCAGATCTCCTTAGGCTGAGTCATGGTGCTTTGGGGCAGGGACCATGCATATCATGGGAATGTTTCACAGTTTCTGCTCTGTTTTCAGTGTATGACACCAAAACACACACCTGATGACATCCTTTCAAGAGCAAAGGCAGCAATTTGCAGAATTCCGCTTCTTAGGGGAAGAGAGAAATTGCTGAGCTGACCCCAAGTCCTGCAGTGTCCCTGTCACCTGCAGAGCCACCGCATCCTCGCCACGGTAGCGGGCATTGTGACAAAGGTTCTATGTCAGCTGGGTGTGGCAGCCAGGCGCCCCCTAGGGGATGGGGAGCCTGTCAGCCCCGGGCCTGTCACTGCCTGGTGTCCCTGCTGCCGCCAGCCAGGCCTCTGAAAACTTGTCAAACCATGCCCAGACTTGGGGCCAGTTTGGCCCAAAGTCTCCAAGAGACAAGTCGGGAAGAAAGATATGGGACAGAGGGAGAAAGCGAAGGGAGCAGGAGAAAGGGAAGGAAGAATAAAAACTAGTGTAGGGCTGCAGGATTGAGATGGAGGAATTGCAAGAAAAGAGGCAGGAAGCAGGAGAGTGAGAGAAAAGGAAAGAAGAGACATGCAGCCAGACGAGGGCTTAGTGAGAGAGGATGGGACAGAGAACAGGATGAGAAGGACATAAGGCAAGGCTAGGACAGGCAAGGACAGGCAAGGCAAGGCTAGGCTGCAGGACATGTTTTTGCTTTACAGTTTCTAGCACATTCGTCTTCAGACTAGGAGGAAAGCCATAAGACCGTATGGATTAGGCCCAAGCAAAAACCCCAGCTACTTGAGACACTTAGACTAAGCCTAAAATACCAAGATCTCTCCATAAGGATGGTTTTTATACTGTACTTCCACAATCTGCTGGCAGTACAAAAAAATAAGCTGCAGATCTCCTTAGGCTGAGTCATGGTGCTTTGGGGCAGGGATCATGCATATCATGGGAATGTTTCACAGTTTCTGCTCTGTTTTCAGTGTATGACACCAAAACACCCACCTGATGACATCCTTTCAAGAGCAAAGGCAGCAATTTGCAGAATTCCGCTTCTTAGGGGAAGAGAGAAATTGCTGAGCTGACACCAAGTCCTGCAGTGTCCCTGTCACCTGCAGAGCCACCGCATCCTCGCCACGGTAGCGGGCATTGTGACAAAGGTTCTATGTCAGCTGGGTGTGGCAGCCAGGCACCCCCTAGGGGATGGGGAGCCTGTCAGCCCCGGGCCTGTCACTGCCTGGTGTCCCTGCTGCCACCAGCCAGGCCTCTGAAAACTTGTCAAACCATGCCCAGACTTGGGGCCAGTTTGGCCCAAAGTCTGCAAGAGACAAGTCGGGAAGAAAGATATGGGACAGAGGGAGAAAGCGAAGGGAGCAGGAGAAAGGGAAGGAAGAATAAAAAGTAGTGTTGGGCTGCAGGAGTGAGATGGAGGAATTGCAGGAAAAGAGGCAGGAAGCAGGAGAGTGAGAGAAAAGGAAAGAAGAGACATGCAGCCAGACGAGGGCTTAGTGAGAGAGGATGGGACAGAGAACAGGATGAGAAGGACATAAGGCAAGGCTAGGACAGGCAAGGAAAGGCAAGGCAAGGCTAGGCTGCAGGACATGTTTTTGCTTTACAGTTTCTAGCACATTCGTCTTCAGACTAGGAGGAAAGCCATAAGACCGTATGGATTAGGCCCAAGCAAAAACCCCAGCTACTTGAGACACTTAGACTAAGCCTAAAATACCAAGATCTCTCCATAAGGATGGTTTTTATACTGTACTTCCACAATCTGCTGGCAGTACAAAAAAATAAGCTGCAGATCTCCTTAGGCTGAGTCATGGTGCTTTGGGGCAGGGATCATGCATATCATGGGAATGTTTCACAGTTTCTGCTCTGTTTTCAGTGTATGACACCAAAACACCCACCTGATGACATCCTTTCAAGAGCAAAGGCAGCAATTTGCAGAATTCCGCTTCTTAGGGGAAGAGAGAAATTGCTGAGCTGACACCAAGTCCTGCAGTGTCCCTGTCACCTGCAGAGCCACCGCATGCTCGCCACGGTAGCGGGCATTGTGACAAAGGTTCTATGTCAGCTGGGTGTGGCAGCCAGGCGCCCCCTAGGGGATGGGGAGCCTGTCAGCCCCGGGCCTGTCACTGCCTGGTGTCCCTGCTGCCACCAGCCAGGCCTCTGAAAACTTGTCAAACCATGCCCAGACTTGGGGCCAGTTTGGCCCAAAGTCTGCAAGAGACAAGTCGGGAAGAAAGATATGGGACAGAGGGAGAAAGCGAAGGGAGCAGGAGAAAGGGAAGGAAGAATAAAAAGTAGTGTTGGGCTGCAGGATTGAGATGGAAGAATTGCAAGAAAAGAGGCAGGAAGCAGGAGAGTGAGAGAAAAGGAAAGAAGAGACATGCAGCCAGACGAGGGCTTAGTGAGAGAGGATGGGACAGAGAACAGGATGAGAAGGACATAAGGCAAGGCTAGGACAGGCAAGGACAGGCAAGGCAAGGCTAGGCTGCAGGACATGTTTTTGCTCTACAGTTTCTAGCACATTCGTCTTCAGACTAGGAGGAAAGCCATAAGACCGTATGGATTAGGCCCAAGCAAAAACCCCAGCTACTTGAGACACTTAGACTAAGCCTAAAATACCAAGATCTCTCCATAAGGATGGTTTTTATACTGTACTTCCACAATCTGCTGGCAGTACAAAAAAATAAGCTGCAGATCTCCTTAGGCTGAGTCATGGTGCTTTGGGGCAGGGATCATGCATATCATGGGAATGTTTCACAGTTTCTGCTCTGTTTTCAGTGTATGACACCAAAACACCCACCTGATGACATCCTTTCAAGAGCAAAGGCAGCAATTTGCAGAATTCCGCTTCTTAGGGGAAGTGAGAAATTGCTGAGCTGACACCAAGTCATGCAGTGTCCCTGTCACCTGCAGAGCCACCGCATCCTCGCCACGGTAGCGGGCATTGTGACAAAGGTTCTATGTCAGCTGGGTGTGGCAGCCAGGCGCCCCCTAGGGGATGGGGAGCCTGTCAGCCCCGGGCCTGTCACTGCCTGGTGTCCCTGCTGCCACCAGCCAGGCCTCTGAAAACTTGTCAAACCATGCCCAGACTTGGGGCCAGTTTGGCCCAAAGTCTGCAAGAGACAAGTCGGGAAGAAAGATATGGGACAGAGGGAGAAAGCGAAGGGAGCAGGAGAAAGGGAAGGAAGAATAAAAAGTAGTGTTGGGCTGCAGGAGTGAGATGGAGGAATTGCAGGAAAAGAGGCAGGAAGCAGGAGAGTGAGAGAAAAGGAAAGAAGAGACATGCAGCCAGACGAGGGCTTAGTGAGAGAGGATGGGACAGAGAACAGGATGAGAAGGACATAAGGCAAGGCTAGGACAGGCAAGGAAAGGCAAGGCAAGGCTAGGCTGCAGGACATGTTTTTGCTTTACAGTTTCTAGCACATTCGTCTTCAGACTAGGAGGAAAGCCATAAGACCGTATGGATTAGGCCCAAGCAAAAACCCCAGCTACTTGAGACACTTAGACTAAGCCTAAAATACCAAGATCTCTCCATAAGGATGGTTTTTATACTGTACTTCCACAATCTGCTGGCAGTACAAAAAAATAAGCTGCAGATCTCCTTAGGCTGAGTCATGGTGCTTTGGGGCAGGGATCATGCATATCATGGGAATGTTTCACAGTTTCTGCTCTGTTTTCAGTGTATGACACCAAAACACACACCTGATGACATCCTTTTAAGAGCAAAGGCAGCAATTTGCAGAATTCCGCTTCTTAGGGGAAGAGAGAAATTGCTGAGCTGACACCAAGTCCTGCAGTGTCCCTGTCACCTGCAGAGCCACCGCATCCTCGCCACGGTAGCGGGCATTGTGACAAAGGTTCTATGTCAGCTGGGTGTGGCAGCCAGGCGCCCCCTAGGGGATGGGGAGCCTGTCAGCCCCGGGCCTGTCACTGCCTGGTGTCCCTGCTGCCACCAGCCAGGCCTCTGAAAACTTGTCAAACCATGCCCAGACTTGGGGCCAGTTTGGCCCAAAGTCTGCAAGAGACAAGTCGGGAAGAAAGATATGGGACAGAGGGAGAAAGCGAAGGGAGCAGGAGAAAGGGAAGGAAGAATAAAAAGTAGTGTTGGGCTGCCGGATTGAGATGGAGGAATTGCAAGAAAAGAGGCAGGAAGCAGGAGAGTGAGAGAAAAGGAAAGAAGAGACATGCAGCCAGACGAGGGCTTAGTGAGAGAGGATGGGACAGAGAACAGGATGAGAAGGACATAAGGCAAGGCTAGGACAGGCAAGGACAGGCAAGGCAAGGCTAGGCTGCAGGACATGTTTTTGCTCTACAGTTTCTAGCACATTCGTCTTCAGACTAGGAGGAAAGCCATAAGACCGTATGGATTAGGCCCAAGCAAAAACCCCAGCTACTTGAGACACTTAGACTAAGCCTAAAATACCAAGATCTCTCCATAAGGATGGTTTTTATACTGTACTTCCACAATCTGCTGGCAGTACAAAAAAATAAGCTGCAGATCTCCTTAGGCTGAGTCATGGTGCTTTGGGGCAGGGATCATGCATATCATGGGAATGTTTCACAGTTTCTGCTCTGTTTTCAGTGTATGACACCAAAACACACACCTGATGACATCCTTTCAAGAGCAAAGGCAGCAATTTGCAGAATTCCGCTTCTTAGGGGAAGAGAGAAATTGCTGAGCTGACACCAAGTCCTGCAGTGTCCCTGTCACCTGCAGAGCCACCGCATCCTCGCCACGGTAGCGGGCATTGTGACAAAGGTTCTATGTCAGCTGGGTGTGGCAGCCAGGCGCCCCCTAGGGGATGGGGAGCCTGTCAGCCCCGGGCCTGTCACTGCCTGGTGTCCCTGCTGCCACCAGCCAGGCCTCTGAAAACTTGTCAAACCATGCCCAGACTTGGGGCCAGTTTGGCCCAAAGTCTGCAAGAGACAAGTCGGGAAGAAAGATATGGGACAGAGGGAGAAAGCGAAGGGAGCAGGAGAAAGGGAAGGAAGAATAAAAAGTAGTGTTGGGCTGCCGGATTGAGATGGAGGAATTGCAAGAAAAGAGGCAGGAAGCAGGAGAGTGAGAGAAAAGGAAAGAAGAGACATGCAGCCAGACGAGGGCTTAGTGAGAGAGGATGGGACAGAGAACAGGATGAGAAGGACATAAGGCAAGGCTAGGACAGGCAAGGACAGGCAAGGCAAGGCTAGGCTGCAGGACATGTTTTTGCTCTACAGTTTCTAGCACATTCGTCTTCAGACTAGGAGGAAAGCCATAAGACCGTATGGATTAGGCCCAAGCAAAAACCCCAGCTACTTGAGACACTTAGACTAAGCCTAAAATACCAAGATCTCTCCATAAGGATGGTTTTTATACTGTACTTCCACAATCTGCTGGCAGTACAAAAAAATAAGCTGCAGATCTCCTTAGGCTGAGTCATGGTGCTTTGGGGCAGGGATCATGCATATCATGGGAATGTTTCACAGTTTCTGCTCTGTTTTCAGTGTATGACACCAAAACACCCACCTGATGACATCCTTTCAAGAGCAAAGGCAGCAATTTGCAGAATTCCGCTTCTTAGGGGAAGTGAGAAATTGCTGAGCTGACACCAAGTCCTGCAGTGTCCCTGTCACCTGCAGAGCCACCGCATCCTCGCCACGGTAGCGGGCATTGTGACAAAGGTTCTATGTCAGCTGGGTGTGGCAGCCAGGCGCCCCCTAGGGGATGGGGAGCCTGTCAGCCCCGGGCCTGTCACTGCCTGGTGTCCCTGCTGCCACCAGCCAGGCCTCTGAAAACTTGTCAAACCATGCCCAGACTTGGGGCCAGTTTGGCCCAAAGTCTGCAAGAGACAAATCGGGAAGAAAGATATGGGACAGAGGGAGAAAGCGAAGGGAGCAGGAGAAAGGGAAGGAAGAATAAAAAGTAGTGTTGGGCTGCAGGAGTGAGATGGAGGAATTGCAGGAAAAGAGGCAGGAAGCAGGAGACTGAGAGAAAAGGAAAGAAGAGACATGCAGCCAGACGAGGGCTTAGTGAGAGAGGATGGGACAGAGAACAGGATGAGAAGGACATAAGGCAAGGCTAGGACAGGCAAGGACAGGCAAGGCAAGGCTAGGCTGCAGGACATGTTTTTCTCTACAGTTTCTAGTACATTCGTCTTCAGACTAGGAGGAAAGCCATAAGACCGTATGGATTAGGCCCAAGCAAAAACCCCAGCTACTTGAGACACTTAGACTAAGCCTAAAATACCAAGATCTCTCCATAAGGATGGTTTTTATACTGTACTTCCACAATCTGCTGGCAGTACAAAAAAATAAGCTGCAGATCTCCTTAGGCTGAGTCATGGTGCCTTGGGGCAGGGATCATGCATATCATGGGAATGTTTCACAGTTTCTGCTCTGTTTTCAGTGTATGACACCAAAACACACACCTGATGACATCCTTTCAAGAGCAAAGGCAGCAATTTGCAGAATTCCGCTTCTTAGGGGAAGTGAGAAATTGCTGAGCTGACAACAAGTCATGCAGTGTCCCTGTCACCTGCAGAGCCACCGCATCCTCGCCACGGTAGCGGGCATTGTGACAAAGGTTCTATGTCAGCTGGGTGTGGCAGCCAGGCGCCCCCTAGGGGATGGGGAGCCTGTCAGCCCCGGGCCTGTCACTGCCTGGTGTCCCTGCTGCCACCAGCCAGGCCTCTGAAAACTTGTCAAACCATGCCCAGACTTGGGGCCAGTTTGGCCCAAAGTCTGCAAGAGACAAGTCGGGAAGAAAGATATGGGACAGAGGGAGAAAGCGAAGGGAGCAGGAGAAAGGGAAGGAAGAATAAAAAGTAGTGTTGGGCTGCAGGAGTGAGATGGAGGAATTGCAGGAAAAGAGGCAGGAAGCAGGAGAGTGAGAGAAAAGGAAAGAAGAGACATGCAGCCAGACGAGGGCTTAGTGAGAGAGGATGGGACAGAGAACAGGATGAGAAGGACATAAGGCAAGGCTAGGACAGGCAAGGAAAGGCAAGGCAAGGCTAGGCTGCAGGACATGTTTTTGCTTTACAGTTTCTAGCACATTCGTCTTCAGACTAGGAGGAAAGCCATAAGACCGTATGGATTAGGCCCAAGCAAAAACCCCAGCTACTTGAGACACTTAGACTAAGCCTAAAATACCAAGATCTCTCCATAAGGATGGTTTTTATACTGTACTTCCACAATCTGCTGGCAGTACAAAAAAATAAGCTGCAGATCTCCTTAGGCTGAGTCATGGTGCTTTGGGGCAGGGATCATGCATATCATGGGAATGTTTCACAGTTTCTGCTCTGTTTTCAGTGTATGACACCAAAACACACACCTGATGACATCCTTTCAAGAGCAAAGGCAGCAATTTGCAGAATTCCGCTTCTTAGGGGAAGAGAGAAATTGCTGAGCTGACACCAAGTCCTGCAGTGTCCCTGTCACCTGCAGAGCCACCGCATCCTCGCCACGGTAGCGGGCATTGTGACAAAGGTTCTATGTCAGCTGGGTGTGGCAGCCAGGCGCCCCCTAGGGGATGGGGAGCCTGTCAGCCCCGGGCCTGTCACTGCCTGGTGTCCCTGCTGCCACCAGCCAGGCCTCTGAAAACTTGTCAAACCATGCCCAGACTTGGGGCCAGTTTGGCCCAAAGTCTGCAAGAGACAAGTCGGGAAGAAAGATATGGGACAGAGGGAGAAAGCGAAGGGAGCAGGAGAAAGGGAAGGAAGAATAAAAAGTAGTGTTGGGCTGCAGGAGTGAGATGGAGGAATTGCAGGAAAAGAGGCAGGAAGCAGGAGAGTGAGAGAAAAGGAAAGAAGAGACATGCAGCCAGACGAGGGCTTAGTGAGAGAGGATGGGACAGAGAACAGGATGAGAAGGACATAAGGCAAGGCTAGGACAGGCAAGGACAGGCAAGGCAAGGCTAGGCTGCAGGACATGTTTTTGCTCTACAGTTTCTAGTACATTCGTCTTCAGACTAGGAGGAAAGCCATAAGACCGTATGGATTAGGCCCAAGCAAAAACCCCAGCTACTTGAGACACTTAGACTAAGCCTAAAATACCAAGATCTCTCCATAAGGATGGTTTTTATACTGTACTTCCACAATCTGCTGGCAGTACAAAAAAATAAGCTGCAGATCTCCTTAGGCTGAGTCATGGTGCTTTGGGGCAGGGACCATGCATATCATGGGAATGTTTCACAGTTTCTGCTCTGTTTTCAGTGTATGACACCAAAACACCCACCTGATGACATCCTTTCAAGAGCAAAGGCAGCAATTTGCAGAATTCCGCTTCTTAGGGGAAGTGAGAAATTGCTGAGCTGACACCAAGTCATGCAGTGTCCCTGTCACCTGCAGAGCCACCGCATCCTCGCCACGGTAGCGGGCATTGTGACAAAGGTTCTATGTCAGCTGGGTGTGGCAGCCAGGCGCCCCCTAGGGGATGGGGAGCCTGTCAGCCCCGGGCCTGTCACTGCCTGGTGTCCCTGCTGCCACCAGCCAGGCCTCTGAAAACTTGTCAAACCATGCCCAGACTTGGGGCCAGTTTGGCCCAAAGTCTGCAAGAGACAAGTCGGGAAGAAAGATATGGGACAGAGGGAGAAAGCGAAGGGAGCAGGAGAAAGGGAAGGAAGAATAAAAAGTAGTGTTGGGCTGCAGGAGTGAGATGGAGGAATTGCAGGAAAAGAGGCAGGAAGCAGGAGAGTGAGAGAAAAGGAAAGAAGAGACATGCAGCCAGACGAGGGCTTAGTGAGAGAGGATGGGACAGAGAACAGGATGAGAAGGACATAAGGCAAGGCTAGGACAGGCAAGGAAAGGCAAGGCAAGGCTAGGCTGCAGGACATGTTTTTGCTTTACAGTTTCTAGCACATTCGTCTTCAGACTAGGAGGAAAGCCATAAGACCGTATGGATTAGGCCCAAGCAAAAACCCCAGCTACTTGAGACACTTAGACTAAGCCTAAAATACCAAGATCTCTCCATAAGGATGGTTTTTATACTGTACTTCCACAATCTGCTGGCAGTACAAAAAAATAAGCTGCAGATCTCCTTAGGCTGAGTCATGGTGCTTTGGGGCAGGGATCATGCATATCATGGGAATGTTTCACAGTTTCTGCTCTGTTTTCAGTGTATGACACCAAAACACACACCTGATGACATCCTTTCAAGAGCAAAGGCAGCAATTTGCAGAATTCCGCTTCTTAGGGGAAGAGAGAAATTGCTGAGCTGACACCAAGTCCTGCAGTGTCCCTGTCACCTGCAGAGCCACCGCATCCTCGCCACGGTAGCGGGCATTGTGACAAAGGTTCTATGTCAGCTGGGTGTGGCAGCCAGGCGCCCCCTAGGGGATGGGGAGCCTGTCAGCCCCGGGCCTGTCACTGCCTGGTGTCCCTGCTGCCACCAGCCAGGCCTCTGAAAACTTGTCAAACCATGCCCAGACTTGGGGCCAGTTTGGCCCAAAGTCTGCAAGAGACAAGTCGGGAAGAAAGATATGGGACAGAGGGAGAAAGCGAAGGGAGCAGGAGAAAGGGAAGGAAGAATAAAAAGTAGTGTTGGGCTGCAGGATTGAGATGGAGGAATTGCAAGAAAAGAGCAGGAAGCAGGAGAGTGAGAGAAAAGGAAAGAAGAGACATGCAGCCAGACGAGGGCTTAGTGAGAGAGGATGGGACAGAGAACAGGATGAGAAGGACATAAGGCAAGGCTAGGACAGGCAAGGACAGGCAAGGCAAGGCTAGGCTGCAGGACATGTTTTTGCTCTACAGTTTCTAGCACATTCGTCTTCAGACTAGGAGGAAAGCCATAAGACCGTATGGATTAGGCCCAAGCAAAAACCCCAGCTACTTGAGACACTTAGACTAAGCCTAAAATACCAAGATCTCTCCATAAGGATGGTTTTTATACTGTACTTCCACAATCTGCTGGCAGTACAAAAAAATAAGCTGCAGATCTCCTTAGGCTGAGTCATGGTGCTTTGGGGCAGGGATCATGCATATCATGGGAATGTTTCACAGTTTCTGCTCTGTTTTCAGTGTATGACACCAAAACACACACCTGATGACATCCTTTCAAGAGCAAAGGCAGCAATTTGCAGAATTCCGCTTCTTAGGGGAAGTGAGAAATTGCTGAGCTGACACCAAGTCATGCAGTGTCCCTGTCACCTGCAGAGCCACCGCATCCTCGCCACGGTAGCGGGCATTGTGACAAAGGTTCTATGTCAGCTGGGTGTGGCAGCCAGGCGCCCCCTAGGGGATGGGGAGCCTGTCAGCCCCGGGCCTGTCACTGCCTGGTGTCCCTGCTGCCACCAGCCAGGCCTCTGAAAACTTGTCAAACCATGCCCAGACTTGGGGCCAGTTTGGCCCAAAGTCTGCAAGAGACAAGTCGGGAAGAAAGATATGGGACAGAGGGAGAAAGCGAAGGGAGCAGGAGAAAGGGAAGGAAGAATAAAAAGTAGTGTTGGGCTGCAGGAGTGAGATGGAGGAATTGCAGGAAAAGAGGCAGGAAGCAGGAGAGTGAGAGAAAAGGAAAGAAGAGACATGCAGCCAGACGAGGGCTTAGTGAGAGAGGATGGGACAGAGAACAGGATGAGAAGGACATAAGGCAAGGCTAGGACAGGCAAGGACAGGCAAGGCAAGGCTAGGCTGCAGGACATGTTTTTGCTCTACAGTTTCTAGTACATTCGTCTTCAGACTAGGAGGAAAGCCATAAGACCGTATGGATTAGGCCCAAGCAAAAACCCCAGCTACTTGAGACACTTAGACTAAGCCTAAAATACCAAGATCTCTCCATAAGGATGGTTTTTATACTGTACTTCCACAATCTGCTGGCAGTACAAAAAAATAAGCTGCAGATCTCCTTAGGCTGAGTCATGGTGCTTTGGGGCAGGGACCATGCATATCATGGGAATGTTTCACAGTTTCTGCTCTGTTTTCAGTGTATGACACCAAAACACACACCTGATGACATCCTTTCAAGAGCAAAGGCAGCAATTTGCAGAATTCCGCTTCTTAGGGGAAGTGAGAAATTGCTGAGCTGACACCAAGTCATGCAGTGTCCCTGTCACCTGCAGAGCCACCGCATCCTCGCCACGGTAGCGGGCATTGTGACAAAGGTTCTATGTCAGCTGGGTGTGGCAGCCAGGCGCCCCCTAGGGGATGGGGAGCCTGTCAGCCCCGGGCCTGTCACTGCCTGGTGTCCCTGCTGCCACCAGCCAGGCCTCTGAAAACTTGTCAAACCATGCCCAGACTTGGGGCCAGTTTGGCCCAAAGTCTGCAAGAGACAAGTCGGGAAGAAAGATATGGGACAGAGGGAGAAAGCGAAGGGAGCAGGAGAAAGGGAAGGAAGAATAAAAAGTAGTGTTGGGCTGCAGGAGTGAGATGGAGGAATTGCAGGAAAAGAGGCAGGAAGCAGGAGAGTGAGAGAAAAGGAAAGAAGAGACATGCAGCCAGACGAGGGCTTAGTGAGAGAGGATGGGACAGAGAACAGGATGAGAAGGACATAAGGCAAGGCTAGGACAGGCAAGGAAAGGCAAGGCAAGGCTAGGCTGCAGGACATGTTTTTGCTTTACAGTTTCTAGCACATTCGTCTTCAGACTAGGAGGAAAGCCATAAGACCGTATGGATTAGGCCCAAGCAAAAACCCCAGCTACTTGAGACACTTAGACTAAGCCTAAAATACCAAGATCTCTCCATAAGGATGGTTTTTATACTGTACTTCCACAATCTGCTGGCAGTACAAAAAAATAAGCTGCAGATCTCCTTAGGCTGAGTCATGGTGCTTTGGGGCAGGGATCATGCATATCATGGGAATGTTTCACAGTTTCTGCTCTGTTTTCAGTGTATGACACCAAAACACACACCTGATGACATCCTTTCAAGAGCAAAGGCAGCAATTTGCAGAATTCCGCTTCTTAGGGGAAGAGAGAAATTGCTGAGCTGACACCAAGTCCTGCAGTGTCCCTGTCACCTGCAGAGCCACCGCATCCTCGCCACGGTAGCGGGCATTGTGACAAAGGTTCTATGTCAGCTGGGTGTGGCAGCCAGGCGCCCCCTAGGGGATGGGGAGCCTGTCAGCCCCGGGCCTGTCACTGCCTGGTGTCCCTGCTGCCACCAGCCAGGCCTCTGAAAACTTGTCAAACCATGCCCAGACTTGGGGCCAGTTTGGCCCAAAGTCTGCAAGAGACAAGTCGGGAAGAAAGATATGGGACAGAGGGAGAAAGCGAAGGGAGCAGGAGAAAGGGAAGGAAGAATAAAAAGTAGTGTTGGGCTGCAGGATTGAGATGGAGGAATTGCAAGAAAAGAGCAGGAAGCAGGAGAGTGAGAGAAAAGGAAAGAAGAGACATGCAGCCAGACGAGGGCTTAGTGAGAGAGGATGGGACAGAGAACAGGATGAGAAGGACATAAGGCAAGGGTAGGACAGGCAAGGACAGGCAAGGCAAGGCTAGGCTGCAGGACATGTTTTTGCTCTACAGTTTCTAGCACATTCGTCTTCAGACTAGGAGGAAAGCCATAAGACCGTATGGATTAGGCCCAAGCAAAAACCCCAGCTACTTGAGACACTTAGACTAAGCCTAAAATACCAAGATCTCTCCATAAGGATGGTTTTTATACTGTACTTCCACAATCTGCTGGCAGTACAAAAAAATAAGCTGCAGATCTCCTTAGGCTGAGTCATGGTGCTTTGGGGCAGGGATCATGCATATCATGGGAATGTTTCACAGTTTCTGCTCTGTTTTCAGTGTATGACACCAAAACACACACCTGATGACATCCTTTCAAGAGCAAAGGCAGCAATTTGCAGAATTCCGCTTCTTAGGGGAAGTGAGAAATTGCTGAGCTGACACCAAGTCATGCAGTGTCCCTGTCACCTGCAGAGCCACCGCATCCTCGCCACGGTAGCGGGCATTGTGACAAAGGTTCTATGTCAGCTGGGTGTGGCAGCCAGGCGCCCCCTAGGGGATGGGGAGCCTGTCAGCCCCGGGCCTGTCACTGCCTGGTGTCCCTGCTGCCACCAGCCAGGCCTCTGAAAACTTGTCAAACCATGCCCAGACTTGGGGCCAGTTTGGCCCAAAGTCTGCAAGAGACAAGTCGGGAAGAAAGATATGGGACAGAGGGAGAAAGCGAAGGGAGCAGGAGAAAGGGAAGGAAGAATAAAAAGTAGTGTTGGGCTGCAGGAGTGAGATGGAGGAATTGCAGGAAAAGAGGCAGGAAGCAGGAGAGTGAGAGAAAAGGAAAGAAGAGACATGCAGCCAGACGAGGGCTTAGTGAGAGAGGATGGGACAGAGAACAGGATGAGAAGGACATAAGGCAAGGCTAGGACAGGCAAGGAAAGGCAAGGCAAGGCTAGGCTGCAGGACATGTTTTTGCTTTACAGTTTCTAGCACATTCGTCTTCAGACTAGGAGGAAAGCCATAAGACCGTATGGATTAGGCCCAAGCAAAAACCCCAGCTACTTGAGACACTTAGACTAAGCCTAAAATACCAAGATCTCTCCATAAGGATGGTTTTTATACTGTACTTCCACAATCTGCTGGCAGTACAAAAAAATAAGCTGCAGATCTCCTTAGGCTGAGTCATGGTGCTTTGGGGCAGGGATCATGCATATCATGGGAATGTTTCACAGTTTCTGCTCTGTTTTCAGTGTATGACACCAAAACACACACCTGATGACATCCTTTCAAGAGCAAAGGCAGCAATTTGCAGAATTCCGCTTCTTAGGGGAAGAGAGAAATTGCTGAGCTGACACCAAGTCCTGCAGTGTCCCTGTCACCTGCAGAGCCACCGCATCCTCGCCACGGTAGCGGGCATTGTGACAAAGGTTCTATGTCAGCTGGGTGTGGCAGCCAGGCGCCCCCTAGGGGATGGGGAGCCTGTCAGCCCCGGGCCTGTCACTGCCTGGTGTCCCTGCTGCCACCAGCCAGGCCTCTGAAAACTTGTCAAACCATGCCCAGACTTGGGGCCAGTTTGGCCCAAAGTCTGCAAGAGACAAGTCGGGAAGAAAGATATGGGACAGAGGGAGAAAGCGAAGGGAGCAGGAGAAAGGGAAGGAAGAATAAAAAGTAGTGTTGGGCTGCAGGATTGAGATGGAGGAATTGCAAGAAAAGAGGCAGGAAGCAGGAGAGTGAGAGAAAAGGAAAGAAGAGACATGCAGCCAGACGAGGGCTTAGTGAGAGAGGATGGGACAGAGAACAGGATGAGAAGGACATAAGGCAAGGCTAGGACAGGCAAGGAAAGGCAAGGCAAGGCTAGGCTGCAGGACATGTTTTTGCTTTACAGTTTCTAGCACATTCGTCTTCAGACTAGGAGGAAAGCCATAAGACCGTATGGATTAGGCCCAAGCAAAAACCCCAGCTACTTGAGACACTTAGACTAAGCCTAAAATACCAAGATCTCTCCATAAGGATGGTTTTTATACTGTACTTCCACAATCTGCTGGCAGTACAAAAAAATAAGCTGCAGATCTCCTTAGGCTGAGTCATGGTGCTTTGGGGCAGGGACCATGCATATCATGGGAATGTTTCACAGTTTCTGCTCTGTTTTCAGTGTATGACACCAAAACACCCACCTGATGACATCCTTTCAAGAGCAAAGGCAGCAATTTGCAGAATTCCGCTTCTTAGGGGAAGAGAGAAATTGCTGAGCTGACACCAAGTCCTGCAGTGTCCCTGTCACCTGCAGAGCCACCGCATCCTCGCCACGGTAGCGGGCATTGTGACAAAGGTTCTATGTCAGCTGGGTGTGGCAGCCAGGCGCCCCCTAGGGGATGGGGAGCCTGTCAGCCCCGGGCCTGTCACTGCCTGGTGTCCCTGCTGCCACCAGCCAGGCCTCTGAAAACTTGTCAAACCATGCCCAGACTTGGGGCCAGTTTGGCCCAAAGTCTGCAAGAGACAAGTCGGGAAGAAAGATATGGGACAGAGGGAGAAAGCGAAGGGAGCAGGAGAAAGGGAAGGAAGAATAAAAAGTAGTGTTGGGCTGCAGGAGTGAGATGGAGGAATTGCAGGAAAAGAGGCAGGAAGCAGGAGAGTGAGAGAAAAGGAAAGAAGAGACATGCAGCCAGATGAGGGCTTAGTGAGAGAGGATGGGACAGAGAACAGGATGAGAAGGACATAAGGCAAGGCTAGGACAGGCAAGGACAGGCAAGGCAAGGCTAGGCTGCAGGACATGTTTTTGCTTTATAGTTTCTAGCACATTCGTCTTCAGACTAGGAGGAAAGCCATAAGACCGTATGGATTAGGCCCAAGCAAAAACCCCAGCTACTTGAGACACTTAGACTAAGCCTAAAATACCAAGATCTCTCCATAAGGATGGTTTTTATACTGTACTTCCACAATCTGCTGGCAGTACAAAAAAATAAGCTGCAGATCTCCTTAGGCTGAGTCATGGTGCTTTGGGGCAGGGACCATGCATATCATGGGAATGTTTCACAGTTTCTGCTCTGTTTTCAGTGTATGACACCAAAACACCCACCTGATGACATCCTTTCAAGAGCAAAGGCAGCAATTTGCAGAATTCCGCTTCTTAGGGGAAGAGAGAAATTGCTGAGCTGACACCAAGTCCTGCATTGTCCCTGTCACCTGCAGAGCCACCGCATCCTCGCCACGGTAGCGGGCATTGTGACAAAGGTTCTATGTCAGCTGGGTGTGGCAGCCAGGCGCCCCCTAGGGGATGGGGAGCCTGTCAGCCCCGGGCCTGTCACTGCCTGGTGTCCCTGCTGCCACCAGCCAGGCCTCTGAAAACTTGTCAAACCATGCCCAGACTTGGGGCCAGTTTGGCCCAAAGTCTGCAAGAGACAAGTCGGGAAGAAAGATATGGGACAGAGGGAGAAAGCGAAGGGAGCAGGAGAAAGGGAAGGAAGAATAAAAAGTAGTGTTGGGCTGCAGGAGTGAGATGGAGGAATTGCAAGAAAAGGGGCAGGAAGCAGGAGAGTGAGAGAAAAGGAAAGAAGAGACATGCAGCCAGACGAGGGCTTAGTGAGAGAGGATGGGACAGAGAACAGGATGAGAAGGACATAAGGCAAGGCTAGGACAGGCAAGGACAGGCAAGGCAAGGCTAGGCTGCAGGACATGTTTTTGCTTCACAGTTTCTGGCACATTCGTCTTCAGACTAGGAGGAAAGCCATAAGACCGTATGGATTAGGCCCAAGCAAAAACCCCAGCTACTTGAGACACTTAGACTAAGCCTAAAATACCAAGATCTCTCCATAAGGATGGTTTTTATACTGTACTTCCACAATCTGCTGGCAGTACAAAAAAATAAGCTGCAGATCTCCTTAGGCTGAGTCATGGTGCTTTGGGGCAGGGACCATGCATATCATGGGAATGTTTCACAGTTTCTGCTCTGTTTTCAGTGTATGACACCAAAACACCCACCTGATGACATCCTTTCAAGAGCAAAGGCAGCAATTTGCAGAATTCCGCTTCTTAGGGGAAGAGAGAAATTGCTGAGCTGACACCAAGTCCTGCAGTGTCCCTGTCACCTGCAGAGCCACCGCATCCTCGCCACGGTAGCGGGCATTGTGACAAAGGTTCTATGTCAGCTGGGTGTGGCAGCCAGGCGCCCCCTAGGGGATGGGGAGCCTGTCAGCCCCGGGCCTGTCACTGCCTGGTGTCCCTGCTGCCACCAGCCAGGCCTCTGAAAACTTGCCAAACCATGCCCAGACTTGGGGCCAGTTTGTCCAAAAGTCTGCAAGAGACAAGTCGGGAAGAAAGATATGGGACAGAGGGAGAAAGTGAAGGGAGCAGGAGAAAGGGAAGGAAGAATAAAAAGTAGTGTTGGGCTGCAGGATTGAGATGGAGGAATTGCAGGAAAAGGGGCAGGAAGCAGGAGAGTGAGAGAACAGGAAAGAAGACACATGCAGCCAGACGAGGGCTTAGTGAGAGAGGATGGGACAGAGAACAGGATGAGAAGGACATAAGGCAAGGCTAGGACAGGCAAGGACAGGCAAGGCAAGGCTAGGCTGCAGGACATGTTTTTGCTTTACAGTTTCTAGCACATTCGTCTTCAGACTAGGAGGAAAGCCATAAGACCGTATGGATTAGGCCCAAGCAAAAACCCCAGCTACTTGAGACACTTAGACTAAGCCTAAAATACCAAGATCTCTCCATAAGGATGGTTTTTATACTGTACTTCCACAATCTGCTGGCAGTACAAAAAAATAAGCTGCAGATCTCCTTAGGCTGAGTCATGGTGCTTTGGGGCAGGGACCATGCATATCATGGGAATGTTTCACAGTTTCTGCTCTGTTTTCAGTGTATGACACCAAAACACCCACCTGATGACATCCTTTCAAGAGCAAAGGCAGCAATTTGCAGAATTCCGCTTCTTAGGGGAAGAGAGAAATTGCTGAGCTGACACCAAGTCCTGCAGTGTCCCTGTCACCTGCAGAGCCACCGCATGCTCGCCACGGTAGCGGGCATTGTGACAAAGGTTCTATGTCAGCTGGGTGTGGCAGCCAGGCGCCCCCTAGGGGATGGGGAGCCTGTCAGCCCCGGGCCTGTCACTGCCTGGTGTCCCTGCTGCCACCAGCCAGGCCTCTGAAAACTTGTCAAACCATGCCCAGACTTGGGGCCAGTTTGGCCCAAAGTCTGCAAGAGACAAGTCGGGAAGAAAGATATGGGACAGAGGGAGAAAGCGAAGGGAGCAGGAGAAAGGGAAGGAAGAATAAAAAGTAGTGTTGGGCTGCAGGAGTGAGATGGAGGAATTGCAAGAAAAGGGGCAGGAAGCAGGAGAGTGAGAGAAAAGGAAAGAAGAGACATGCAGCCAGACGAGGGCTTAGTGAGAG